>NC_136059.1:1263319170-1265719170 GCF_964261635.1 Lissotriton helveticus | reverse complement strand
GACCGCACCTCCGCCTTGAACCGTCGTGTAGCACTCCGGGAGCCCCCACAGACAACAGAGGACCACCTACGGATAGCGCTGGGTCTCCGATGACAGCAGGCCAATGAGGCACGCTCAGGGCAGGATATTTGTAAGGATATTTATGGGGCCGGCCGGAGCGAACCTAAAACACTGCCGCCATCGCTGCCGGACAAGCCACGCCCCCCTACATTACTAAGTTTAATCCATGCTTGAGGTTCTGCCAAGAGTCAATGCAATGGATTTAGCCTAAATCTCGCTAAGAGATAACAGTGAGGAGGGTTTGTGACCACTGGGAGATAGGGTTCTGTTGATCGGGTAGACTTTAATATATTTTAAACTTGCCCCAAGGGTTTACATAGCTGTTTCTGCTATGAAGAGGAAATGCCTCTTGACCCATCGCAGATCATCATGTACAATCCATTCTGGTGACGAGTATAGATCTGGATGACCCAACTTCACCAGTGAGGATTTGGTGTAGCTTTAGCCATGGCATCTTATTAACCCTCTCTAGGGACAAACAATCCTTCCGAATTATCTGGTTCAATTCAAGGTTAGGGCTCAGCCAGATCATAAACCACCTTAATATGGGGCGAAGAGCTAGAAGATCTGAGATGTATCCAATTTCTAGCTCTTTGTGAATGATGAAAGAGGCCGTGGAATGCGGGACTGACAATTAACATATTATACATTTATTTTCTACTATTTGAAGACAATTAACCCCCTTATAGCCCCAGATATCACTTTCATAGCTTGCCTAAAAATACATCTAGAGTGATAGTTTTTGACCAGGGACTTGATTGGCTTTGTGGAGAAACAACTAGAAAATCGAAGACAGCTGCCACCACTCTGGCGATTGCAATCCTTTTAGCCTTCCCTCGCTGGACCCAGTGCCCCAATTATCAAACAAGAGCCCCAAATAGGAGAAGGCATTCACCCTGATGATTTCAGTACCTCCACAATGCATTCTTTTTGACCCTTGGTTCGTGGACCCATCACCATACTGATTTACCATAATCAGTACTCAAATCTAGACTGTTTAGAAAACCAACAAAGGAGTTAATAGGTTGCTGTAGCCCCACTGCGGTTCTAGCTAAAAACACTGCGTCATCAGCACATAAAATTGATGGGATTAACTGTGACCCCGCACAAGAGATATCTCTAGAGGCTGTGTTTAAAGTAGAGCCCAGGTTGTAAATGTACAAAGTAAATAAAAGAGGAGCTAAGATACAGCCTTGTCTGATCCCCGTGTGAACTCTTATAGGCAAGGAAAGACTCCTGGTCTGGTCGTATCTAACTACTGCAGAAAAGTCTTGGTGTAGCTTGTGCAGGAAATTCATTATGTTTTGGTCAATCCCCATGTTAATAAGAATTTACCACAACTTCATCCTATTAACTCTATCAAAAACTGATGCTAAATCCATGAAGGCTAGATGTAACGAGCCTACTTCAGCTAATGTGTATTTCCCAATGATCAGCTAGAAATTCAGGCATTTATCTAGTGTACTTCTTCCTGGCGTAAACCCATACTGCAGGTTAGAAATCACGTTGTTTTGATTCAGCCAAATGGTTAATGTAGAGAGAATAACCTTTCCTGTGCCCTTGACCTCTGAATCAACAAAAGATATGGGTCTATAACATCGTAGGTCCTTTCTTGCTCCTTTTTAAAGACCGGTATGATTATAGGCCTTGACTAGGAGGGAGGTAAGCCTGTTGAACATGCAGCATTTAAAAAATTGGTTAACGTTTTTGTCCTTTTCCTAGGGTTCATCTTATATAAATCAGTTGGAACCCCATCGGGCCTAGACACCTTATCATCTGACATAAAAGAAGTGGACTCAAATAGTTAATTTTCCAAAAAGGTAAAACTGAATCTTCTGGGTTGCCCCTAGGGAGTGCCACAAGGGGTTTCTACTGTAACGCTCCATCACCAGTGGTATAGTACATTCCATGACATTGATTGACACCCAATTTCTTTCCTCTGGGCTGCTAGAGCTGATTTATATCTCTTCCTACAAGTGGGTATCTCAGTGTTACTCTTCATGGTTTTTTCAAGGCTACAAGCAAGCTTTGATGTGCCTCAGAACAGTTATGATCAAACCATCTCACTCTCAAGGGCTTAGATCTTCCAGCCACTATGGATAAACTTTTTAAGACATAGGCCAGAGTACGATAAGCTGTTGGTCGGACTGCGGACCGCTTGCAGCAATCAGAAGACCCCCTGACAAGCAAGCAGTGGTTGGACTGGTGTATTTCGATGCAACCGCTGGTCTGGGAGTCTAAACGCTGTTGGAACCCCAGTGGTGGCATGCTGTGGCGAATGTAAATGGCTGCAGCACATGGTGCCAACTTGCTGCATCACCAATAGGTCCATGCATCATGTGCCATGTACCATGAAGTGCATGACACAAGGTAAAGGGAGGTAAGGAGGGGCACTACATGTGAGTCTATGGCCACATCTCAATGGCCTAAGACACCAGGGGGCCCTGTGTGTGGCCCCCATATCACTTTCTGACAACCTTTTCATGACTGTTTTCCCACAATGAAAAGGCTTTCAAAAAGGGATATCCAAATCCCGACTGCAGTGCTTGGCTTGACACAGCCGCCATTCAGGGCTGTGTTTCCAACTGCCACCCCGTCCAGATCTTAGATCCTGACAGAGGTGGCAATGTTGATTCCAAGCAATATGGTCTGACTGCCAGCATTATAATACGGCGGCCAGCCCGAAGGGCTGTCCGTGGTCGGAGTGCCACAGAGTTTCTGTCGTTGGCAGTCTGATTGCCATTGTAATCAGCCCATAGTTACATACTCTGTCAAATGTGTACAGTAGGGCTTCTGGTTTGGTTGAGGCCTCTAAACACTGGTGATTATCCTTGCTATTTTCAAGATGGTGATTAAATAAAAATTAATCAGGGAGACCTCATTCTATTTCAATCTGCGTTCTAGATTTTTGGGCATAATATGAATCCCGGGTCCTACTCAAGATATAACTACCTCCTCCAATCTCCATTCGATATCCCAAAATAGATTGGCTAAAAAGGCAGAAATGAATATAAAATCAATAGTCGAGGTAGAGCTTTGACCAACAAATGCAGAAATTCCCTCAGATATAATCTCATATTTTCTACTTTGAACTGTCAGTTACAGTCAGCTAAAACATCGCTAATAAGATTCCCCTGACTGGTATGCACAAAGTGGTCTTGAATAAGATCCTAAAGTGACTCCTCATAAACATGACACGTGGGCTGACATGAACGGATATTAAAATCTCCAACTAAAATCACCAAACATGGGAAATTATGCCCTTCTGCAAACCTCTCTAAAATACTCTTGAGTGTCAACAGGTGTTCCATGGCTTTAGTCTGAGAAAAAGAATTACAACTAATAAGCTTGAAGTTTTATTAAAAGCTAGCAATACCACAACCAAAAAAATAGAACTGGCCTCTACCTGGGAGATCTTACATGATATATTTAGGGATACCAATCTTTTTTTTTTTTTTTTTTTTTGGTTAAAAACTTTTATTGAGCAACAAAATCAGGTTTACAGAGATGGGCCTACAACCGCACGGGCTGGCCGCTAAGATCAAGGCACAATATGATAAAGACAATGGTAGCCACTCCGGTGGCCCGGCACAAATCGGATACAAGATGTCGCCCACACTATGAAACAAAATAAGGCATTTTTCATTTTATGTATACAAAAAAACAAACATTAAAAAAAAAGGCGAATGCATACTAAACGGAGTCAGCCCAGGAGGGGGAGGGGAGACCCACTAATCAAGAATACGGAGTCATACTCAATAGGATAAGGCAAGGTGGGGGGGGCAGCGGGGAGGGCAAGCAACCAAAGGACAATATACGAAATTTCAGGAACGCCGGCCTAGGGAGAGAAGGTAACATCGGGGGCCTCAACCAATGGAGGAGCACAAATGTCTCCACGATAGGCGTTCCACTGACTCCAGATCTTCGCCCATGCCCTAGGTCTGCCCCTGGCCGTGTAAACGGTCTTCTCGCGGAACATAGACCAGTCCATGTTTTCTTCCCACACCGAAGCAGTGGGGGGCCTGAGCGAGCCCCAAAGTTGCGCTATGTCCCGCTTCGCAACCATATATCCCAGGGTCGCCCATCTGGTCTGGGCAACCGAATAATCGGTAGGTTCCCACACGTTCAACAGGCATCTCCGGGCCTCCGGCCCCAAAGCAACACCAGTCACCTCAGTCATTACCGCAAGCACCTCAGACCAATAGGCAGCCACCCTCGGACACTCCCAAATAATATGAAGAAATGTAGCACTCATCCCACAACCGCGCTTGCATAAACCATCCGGGGAAAAACCCATCACAACCAAACGAGGACCCGTAACATACACCCGGTGGAGGATCTTGAGCTGAACCAAACGGAGACGAGCAGGGATGGCGACCTCTTTCGGAGAAGACAGTGCCGACTGCCAATCCTCGTCATCCAATTCCAGCCCGTCACCGACCCAGGCCTCCCTGAGGCGGACAAGCAAATCAGAACGATTGTGAATCAGCTTCTTATAAATCAAGGAGATAGTGCTATCGGGGAGATGGCCATCCAGGATACGATCTTCGAGGGGGGAAGACTCGGGGATGGCGGCACCAGAAGCCAGAACAGAAGCGAGGGCATGATGGACCTGCAGATACCGAAAGAATTCCCTATCACTCAAGTCATATTCAGTCCGAAGAGCCTCGAAAGACTTCACCGCTCCATTCGTATACACGTCACCCACTCTACAGATTCCAATCATGTCCCAGCGGTCAAATCCCTTTGACGTCCAGAGACATCCCAGACGTTCAGAGGCATAAAGCGGAGTCGCCAGCGTCACTCGATCATCCCATCCCAGGCTCACATTCGCCGCGCGCCACACGTTAACCGCAATCCTGGTCGGTCCCGTAAGGTGGCGCCCAGCCGACCTAGAATAAAGCGCTCTATTAAAATCCCCAACCCGGCAGTTGGAACCTATCCATTTCAAAGGCTGGATCCCAACCCGGGGAGTACATGGAGTGGTTAATGGCAGATAGTTGGGTAGCCCAATAATATCTTCTGATATCAGGAAGCGCCATGCCCCCGTCATACCAGGGGATGGTGAGCTTCGCCAGGGCAATGCGTGGACGCCCGTCCCAAATCAGTTGCCTTTGTAGACTCTCGACCTCACGGAAATAAGTAGCGGGGATATCATCATAGGAATTCTGGAGTGCGTAAAGGAATCGCGGCAAGGACATCATCTTGAAAAGGGCGGCTCTACCCAGCGGCGACAAAGGTAATTTACGCCAGCGAGCGACGTCCAACCTCAGTCTAAGAAGCGGGGGAAGGAGATTATGTTCAAACCGGAGCGATGAATCCCGTGTAATAAAAAGCCCCAGATATTTGAAGCCGGATTGAACAACCTGGATAGGAAATCTAGTTGGCAACGGGGGCAGATCACCAGAAATAGCATAGATGCAGGATTTAGCCCAATTAATAATCAAACCGGAGTTGTTGCCAAACGAGGTGAGAACGTCGAATAAGACATTTAAAGATTTACGCGGGGAAGTAAGGTAAAGAAGAAGAATGTCGTCCGCGTAAAGCGAAACACGGTCTTCAAAGTCTGGGGACCAACGTATACCCTTGAGAGAAGGCTCCCAGCGAAGCCACGCAGCCAGCGGCTCTAACGCGAGAGCAAAAAGCAGTGGAGACAAGGGGCACCCCTGTCTGGTCCCCCGACCGAGAGAAAAGGGAGCAGAAACTCGACCGTTAACCACAACCTGCGCCAGGGGGTCAGTGTACAGCAGCTTCACCCATCCGATAAACCCCGGGCCAAAACCAAACTTCTCAAGAGCTGCCCAAAGGTAGGGCCACTCTATCGTATCAAAGGCCATCGAGGCGTCCAATGAAGCCAAAATGGCCGGCTCCGTCAGAAGCCCCGCCCTCGCAATGGCTCCGTGGAGGCGACGCAGATTAAGAGCTGTGTTACGGTGCGGGATAAATCCGGATGAATCAAGTCACTAATGACCGTTAGGAGGCGGGTAGCCAAGAGCTTGGCTAGAACCTTGGGCTCAACATTTAACAGGGAAATGGACCTATAGGACGAACAAAGATCACGGGGCTTACCATCTTTAGGAATTACAACGATCGTAGCCAGGCGCTGGTCGTAAGGGAGAGCACCCCGCTCAAGGGACTCTGAAAACATGGTACGAAGATAGGGTGCAATCTTATCAGGACGCAGTTTGTACAACTCAATTGGCAATCCGTTCGGGCCCAAAGCCTTGCCCGAACGGAGAGAGCGAATCGCAGTCGCTATTTCGTCTGTAGAGAACGGGGCCTCCATAGAGACCCGTTCCAAATCAGAGAGGCAGGGCAAAGCTATGTCGCGCAGCAAGAGGCGAGAGTCGTCTGCATCACGTTCCGACACTGGGGAGTAAACCGAACGAAAATAGTCCGCAAGACATTCCACTATTTCAACTGTGTCCGTCACTCTCACACCATTCAAAGTCTGGATCACAGGCACTACTCGATTCGCCCTCTCCTTCTTATCTAACCAGGCAAGCAATTTACCCGCTTTGTCCCCAACATCATACAACCGACCCTGTTGCTCTCTAAACATCATTTCAGCCGCATCTGTGACCAGAGACTTATAGGCAAACTGCTTCAGACCCAGGGCATGGAGTTTGTCATGAGTAACAGTCGATTCCAAGTCAGCCTCCATCTCAAGTATTTCCATCTCAAGATCCACCACCTCCCGGTTCCTCGCCTTCTTGGTTTCAGCAATGAGAGACAGGGCCTGCCCGCGAATCACCGTCTTAAAAGCCTCCCATAGGGACACCGCAGAGGAGACAGACCCCTCGTTGTCTAGAAAATAGTTATCCAGGGACTTAATCAATAGGCCACGGGTCCCAGGGGAGGTCAGGTACCAAGGGTTGATAGGAGCCACCTGGCCCGCCGCCTCCACCCCCACATCAAAGCAAAGCCAGAGCGGAGAATGGTCCGAGATGCCCCATGGAAGGTGTCTAATCTCCCGAACAGCCGGAGACTGTGCCGCTGGCATGAGGAAATAATCCAGTCTAGACAGACTCCCATGGGCCCCAGAATGGAAAGTATATTGAAGCTGAGCGGGGTGCATAAGTCTCCAACAGTCCACCAAACCAAAAGTATCCAAAAAGCCACCCAGCCACAATTGGGCCGAAGGAGTATCCCTCCGGGGGTAACGATCACTCAGACCGGAGAGAACCGAGTTAAAGTCACCAGCCATGAAAAGAGCACCATCAGGGAGTCCCAACAGCACTCGGCCCAAATCGGAGAAGGTGGAGGCCTGCAGGCCGGGAGGCACATAGACGGTAAACAGAGACAGGGTCCGGCCCTCATATCGTCCCACGAGGACGGCGTAACGCCCCCTATCATCGAGGATCACCTCATCTATCGCCAGGGGAAGGGAGGCCCGGACAAGGATACCCACCCCCCTGGAACCCGTGGTAAACCCCGAGTGCGCCACAAGACGATAGCCCCACCTATTCATGACCTTACAAGTATTACCCACCAAATGCGTCTCCTGCAGAAAAACAATATCGGGAGACAGACGTCGCAAGCATCGCAACACCCCCCCCGTTTTATACGATCCCCCAGACCATTGACGTTCCACGAAATGAACCTCAACCCGCTACCCCCCCATCCCACCAAGCGATGCAGGAACCATCCCCCAAAGAGCATGACATTGAAAATTCCATTAGCAAGATAGAGTCGCCTTGAAAAAACAAAACACAAACCTCAAACACCCCACCAACCCACCCCCCAACATCCAAGAAAACACCCCCCACCCTGCACCCCTGCAGTAAGCAAAAAAGCCACCCCAACAGGCAGTGTGCCTGTCGCCCGAAAACCCCCGTTCTACAAAAAGACCCCGGAGGAGGAAAAGACCCCTGTCCCACCCGCCACCCCGACAGAAAGAAGGAAGAAAAGAAAACACAGAAAATAGAGGCACTCAAGTACAGAACCCAGGAAGAAATCACATTGTACGGAGACAGGGGACCAAACAAGAAAGTCAACTTTCTACGCCACCCTCGGCACCACCCGGGTGCTCGGCGGGCTCATTCAAGTGGGGCCGGTCCGGCAGAGAGTCCAGCCAGTCATTTACCGAATCAGGCCGATCAAAGAAAAGGGTTCGTTCATTGTATTCAACTCGCAGCCTGGTAGGAAAAAGCATGGCGTAGCGCAGTCCCAAGTCCCGAAGACGTTTCTTGACTCCACGGAAGCCCATACGCTGTCTCTGCACAAGCTGTGAGAAGTCCGGGTAGAAGTTCACCGTGGCATTTTCGAAGGCCACCGGGCCCTTAACTCGCGAGGCCTGCAGGATAGCGTCTCGGTCCCTATAGTGAAAGAGTTTTGCAACAATGGGCCTCGGCAGGGCGCCCGGCTTGCCCTGGCCACCCGGAATTCGATGGGCACGTTCCACCGCAAAGAATTTGCTCAAGCCAGATGGAGAAAGGTAGTTTTGTATCAAGTCCTCAACCAGGAGATCAACAGAATGCGGTTCGGGATTTTCCGGAACACCAACCACACGCACATTACAGCGCCGTGCTCTGTTTTCAAAATCCTCCAAGCGCTGAGTCATGAAATCATTCACCTTTCTGAGGTTGCCGATCTCCGTCTGTATCTCCGAGACGTCGGCCGTGAGACTAGATGACTTGAGGTCCAATGACTTCACCTTCTCATTAGTTTTAGATAAGTCAGCCCGAATCAAGTTCACATCAATAGCCACAGTATCAATTTTGTGGGCCAGAGCTTCATATTGTTGACCGATGGTTTCCCTCATGCCAGAAATGGCGCCCATGATGTCCTGCAGGGACGGCTCCGCCGAAGCCTCCGAAGGGTGTCCAACCGCACTCGGGCCAGGCAAGGCGGCTCCAGGGGACCCTTTCGATTGCGTGTACCGGTCCATGACGTTAGACTGGACCGGGCCCCCGCGAAGGGGTGTCTTGGTCTTTCGCCTCTCCTGGTCCCCTCTGCCAGTCATGGTGGAGACCACGTCCCCGAGGGACCCGCGCGACCTGGTGAAAATGGCCACAGGAGGACAGTGCGTCGGAGCCAAAAGTCAACAACGAGGGCACATCGAGGTGTGAACCGGCCTGGAAGGGCACAAAGCAGGCAAAAGGTGCAACTGCCACTTCGCGCCGCTGGACTCAGCACCGGCCAGACACCTCCACTGGAAGACGCAGTCTGAAGCAGAATCGAAACCGAAAGTTAAGAGGGGGACCCCCAAGTCGAATCTCCCTGCCGCTGTTGTTCAACTCAGACACGGCAACAGAGCCTCACCAAGGCCCGGGCGCACCACCCGGGCGGGCCCCGAAAGTTTGAGTCGACGTAGCGTCCGTGCCCCTGGCCCAATTCGCAATCCAAAAACAGCATTAGGATCAGCCCAGGTTCCTCTACAAGAGTCCTCGTAATTAATCAGGATATAGTCAGGATATCATGCCGGGAGTGGCGGGGGTCCGGAGAGCGCTGTGCTCACGCGGCCATCATGGATGCCCGCCAAGCTCCTCCAGGGATACCAATCTTAATAAGTCATCCTTAGCTCTGCCAGATTGTGAGGGTAACCTGGAGAGGAATATGAGGTATACCCATCCAAAATAAAAAGAATTATCTCTGTCCCATGTTCCTTGCAGGCCCTCTATATGCTGACTGGTTAATATATTAATCTAATGAGTTTTGTATAGCGTAAACTTGACCTGAAGGTATCAGAGTGCTTTACAGAGTTGGCAAAGTGCAGACATCCGAGTTACATATGTAGTAAATGCAAACACATGGAAAAAATACAAATAGCTAGTAACAGTATGTACAAGACGTATTCAGTAGACAGTAGGATAATTGGATGATATAGTTCTGAGATAGTTACGGTATGGTATTGCGAACTGCAGCAGTTACATGAGTTACATATGGAGTAAAACATGAGTTACATATGGAGTAAATACAAATACATGGCGTAAATACAAATACATAGTAACAGTATATGCAAGAAGTATACAATAGACAGTAGGATATATGGATGGCATAGTTCTGAAGTGTTGCTAAGATGGATGGAGTAGAGTCACAGTTTTTTCCCAAGGTAGTAGGTAGTGGTGCTCAGATTTTTTGGGAGAATGTGGGTTGGAAGCAACAGGCCAGTCAGAAGGTTTTGGGGGGAGGGTTTAGATACTTATTGAGAAGGAGCAGTTTGAGTTTCTTCCTGAAGTGATGGAATGATTGTCACTTAAATCCTGAGACACTGTCTTGTTCCACTTTCTGGGAGCGTTCCCTGAGAAGAAGCGGGTGCAAGATTTTTCTTTCTTAAAACTAGGGGGGGAATCAAAAGTAGACTGACCACCTCTTGTCTGACCTCTTATTATTTATCCCTGAAATATTCCAACTCATCACCGTCATGCAGGAGCCTAGTTTGAGTGCAGAAATATCTGTGTGACTATCCCTTTCATTCCCTGTCTTTTCCCTCATTGGTAGAGGGCTAAGAACGGCAGTATCCGGTCAATCGTTGATGTCTGAAGAACTCAATCATGGATCTCTGTGGCCCCAAACATTTTCTTAGAATCCTACCGTTATGGGTGCCCCTTCGGTGGATAGAAAAAAACTAACAGTGACACTTTTATCCTAGAAGGTATGTAGCTAAAATGAGATACCTGCCATATTAGAATACCAGCACTGTCAGGTTTATTTAAATTGAGAATAACACAGTCTCCATCCTGGGATTTCTCCCCATTTCCTAACCAATCTACTCTTCTAGCCACATTAATGTGGGCTGTCAGGAACTTCCCATCCCCCCATTTGCTTTTGCACCAATGTATAACCTTGCATCTGAGTTCGGAGGTGGTTTTCACAGCTCCAGTTCGCAGTGGAGAAAAATGCACAGAAATAGCCACCAATGGAGTAGATTTCAGGAGGAAGATGTAACCTGTGGCAGACTGCTGCTGCCCACCCCATCCATAGTTTGGGGAGCAACTGTCAACTCCCTGTTGATCTTTAAAGTTAAGAGAGGGACAAGTTGGAGGAATGGGTACGGGCTGGCTAGGGGAGGATGTGGTCACATATCGCATTATCCAACTTGTACATATATTTATTGTACTCAATGGTGCGTGCTTGGCTCCTAGAACACCTCCTGTCAGTTCACTGCTTTTTAAAATAGTCGAAGGTTTATGTGAGGGATATTACTGGACCATCTCATGGGGTTAAGGTGTGGGATAACCTCTCGCCCGCCAACAGGCGAATGACTAGTTAGGCTTTCAAGTTTTTGTGTCTGCACTAAACTCAAATTGGCAACAGTAGATTCTAATAACAGCACTTTCTCCTGAAAAGCCTCCATAGTAGTTTTAATTAACTTATCAACTTTGCCCAGAAAGTTTCTAAACAAGTGTTCCAGCACTATCTTCATGTCAGCAGCTGAAAAGATTATATCCTCAGAAGCCAAGACAGTGACGTTATACTTTTAGGGAGCATTTCTCACCATACAAGTTCTGGATCTTTCCGTAAGTCTTTTTTTTTTTCTTAGCTGGCGGAGCATGTTCAAACGAGGAAGTGCCTGGGTCCAGTTGCACCTCAACTGTCATGGTCCCCTCAGCTTCCGCCACATCTCGCAGAAAACCCCCCAGACTGCACCAATGAGCTGCCTCAGCCATGTCTCCAGCCCTTGTCCACCTTGCCTGAGTCACTGGACTGGGTGTAAAGGTATCCGGACCTAAACAAAGTTTTTCCTCAACACTCCTTGTTTAGGGCCCCAACTGCTGAAGTGAGGAATGAGATAATGGAAGGGCACTTATGTGGGCCCTTTTGTTCTGCTGGTCCATTGATACAGGAGGATTTCCGCTTGCCCATTTTGCATTAGATTAAAGATGAAAGAGGGTTTAGCCCACCTCTTTCTGAGGTACTGGGTTTTTCAGAACCGGGACCTAACCGGTAACCCAGCGGTGTCAGGGAAAACACACCCAAAGACCTCGAGTCCTTTTCCTGATTCAGACCACAGAAACTCAGAGTCTTCTAGGTGAAGTCAAGGATGGATTTTATTGGCTGCAACCAAGGTAACAAGCGTCCTAGAAGTACAACACACAGGGAGTATGTTCTCAGGAGACTGCTGCAATTTACAAAAGTCAGGCTTCTCTTCTTATACAGAATTTTAAGCTTCAGGCAAACATTCTTCGTTTTACGGTAGATCATTGACATAACTTCTATACAAAGGAAAAAAGCAGAGTCATGATGACATGTCCATATTTCACTTCGTCCAGCCCATAACAAATCACCCGGCAAAACCCAACCTTTCATCAGATATCGGTGGACCCCCAATAAAAACGGGCACCTACCCATCATAAAGTAAGTGAAGGAAAAAGAGTAGAGACAGATGTGAGCAAGATACGGCAGGTGTGTGCGCAATGAGAAGGTTTTATGGCCTGTTGAGCCCTGATGCTATCTTGCTCGGTCACTGGAGAGGAACTGACCTAACAGGTCCGGCCTGGGGCAATGGTTCCAACTTGCATAGGTCATGGAAAAGTCGGTTAAGGTGTACGTGTCCTTCTGGGATCGAATTCAACTGGATTATAAGCCTATGTAAAGGGCAACTCACAAAATGGCTGCCATACATAAAATGGAAGCCGAGGGTTCTGAACGGAAATGACGATTTCGAGGTGAAATCGTCACTCGAGTAGGCTAAAAATGCTTGTACATAGAGTACTAGTCATTCTCGGTCTTTTGACACCAAATTCGTCAATTTACGACGAAGTTTTATTCTCGAGTGTAGACATGTTACACGAGTCCAGAATTTTTCAGTACTTCAATCCCTCCTTTTGCCCTTACGTAGGCAATTAATCTATCCTCATGTTAATCTGAGTCCAGATCTATATCCCTAAAGTCATTGAGATGTTGCTGTAGCATCATTCTAGTACTTAGTTCATCTCTTGACACAGGCTTCCTTACACATGATGTAACACAGAGGCCACATATTGCAGGAGCACACTGTACGCACAGACAGAACAGGAAAAGAATGGCTAAGACCATCCCAATGACCATCAGAATTTTCCATCCCCAGGCGGATATCAGTTCCCAGAACCATCCCATTAACGACCAATCTCCTTTATCCACATGAATAGATTCGGAAATCTTATGTAGTTTGGAGATGGCCTGGTACACTGTTGGAGCGTTATCTGGGATGAAAACACAGCAACTCGATTGGATAAATCTACATACTCCACCTCGGTCTGCAAGTATAACATCTAAAGCGACCCTGTTCTGAAGGGTCATAAGACGATCCGACTGGAACTCAGCAGTCAGGTTACTAAGGGCACCAGCAGTTTCAATCACGGTGGACTCAACTACCCTTGTCAATTGCCTTATGTTCCTGCTGTTAGCCATAGATCCCCAGAACGGCAGAAAACCCTTTGCAAAGTCCCCAAATTCTTGACCTGCAGTGTCTTCTTTACTGAAGACACCTCTAACTACCCTTGTCCTGTGGTAATCTGCCGCTGCTGTGTAGGTGGGAGGTAACAGGAATGAAACAAAACATGAGCCCGAAAAAGTCAG
Source organism: Lissotriton helveticus (assembly GCF_964261635.1). Classification (NCBI taxonomy): domain Eukaryota; kingdom Metazoa; phylum Chordata; class Amphibia; order Caudata; family Salamandridae; genus Lissotriton; species Lissotriton helveticus. Next base: position 1,265,705,607 of record NC_136059.1, on the reverse strand, counting down.
GGGGCAACCATGTATAGGCTCTATCATGGCAGATGAAATAAGTACCCTTAGCGGCTAAAAATGCAGGGGAAGTCTGAGACCCAAAAACATACGTTTCTGTACAGACACTCTTCCCTAACTGAGCTCTGGGATTCTTGCCAGTACCTTGCAGACACAGGTGGCCCTGATGGGGTACAATCCAGATCGGGGATGATCCTTTAGCTTGCTGTTTCTCACTCAGAGTAGCTTCATATCCAGTCACGTTCCAATTTATATATGCGAATATCTCATCATCCGGGGTATGTTCATAAGAGATTTCTCCCTTAATCATGTCGACTATACCCTTAACCAGAGCACTATTCTTGGGGTTATCTTTTAAAGAACGTAGGGGGTGGACTTCACGTGCATATATGAACATGGTTCTGTATGCCCACACAGACCCATTATGGCTGAAGGGAAAAACCAGATAAGGGATACCTTTATCTGTTGTGTGAGGCATAAGACCACACACCCAACAGTTAGTCGTGTTCATTACTAGTTGGTGTTGGTGCAACAGCTGAACAAAGGAGTTATCGATGAACTCTAACCTTCTATTGGATTCATGGTCAGGAAGAGGGTGGAAAAAATGAGAGGAAACAGTAGGAGGAGGTATGGGCGATGCAGTGGGTGCAAATGTTACACGAAAAGAGAATAAAATGTAACTTATTAAAAATATCATCATACTGAATAACATACATATGCACAATATTATAAAACCCTTCTTTGTCATCACTTTACATAATTTGCGTTTAAAGTTCGTAGGTTTGGCAGGTCTCTCCACATCGGGAAACTCCATCCTCTCTAAAAGTGCTGCCCGCGGTGGGAGGTTGACTCTGCTAAGGGATGCTTCTGTCAGTCCAGGGCAACTCCCTTGGACCAACCAGAACTACCAACCTAACGTCGTCAGCTGCACTCCAAAGACTTTAAGCAACCGCGGCCCTAGCAGCGGAACCCGGATGGCGGTTCGAAAAACAAAAATGAGCACGTTTCTTAGATGGGAGAGCTGCACTTTTCAAAAATAATACTTGGAGGGAAAAAGGAATATATTTATTTGTCCATAGGTCTTGGTCTCAAATTGCAAAAAGAAGTTACTTTTATTAGTTTGTGTTTCTCGGTCTCAAATTGTATCTTCTTTTTCCCGGTACTGTTTGATCCACAAACAAGAGTTCAGGCTCTGTAGTGTTCAATCGTTTTGATGGTGGCACAGCCTCTTGTAAAATGTTCTCACTTTCACATTCAGAGTTAGTTCCTTTCACTCGTGCATCGCTGAAAGGTAGGAAACGAGGCACGGTGTCAGTCTCTGAGTCGCCGACACCCTCCTGGACCCACTGGTCATACGGCAGAGGTAGGGGGATCCTTTTACAGTGGACCCCGTGGATCCAGGCCTTCTTCCCCTCCACTCGAACCGCAGATCTGGTAGAGAGAAGGACGAGGTGCAGTCCGGTCCACCTGGGCTGATCGTTCTTTGTCCTCTGGAAATTTCTCACGAGGACCCAGGATCCGGGTTCAATGGCATGTCCCGGAGTCTCAGAGGCCGGAGGCAGGGTGTCGTGATGCAAAACACGTAATTTAGCCGTCAATTCATACAGGTAATCAAGCAAAACAGGGTGTTCTACCTCACTGAACTTGGTGGGTCTAGGCACTCCCCATATATTGGCCGGGCGGCCAAAGACTATTTCGTAGGGGCTAAGTTTCACTCGCGAATGCACAGTCATTCTGGTGGATAGGAGTGCTAAGGGTAGAGCGTCGGGCCATTTAAGACCTGTGCTCGCTTGGATTTTGGCCAATTTAAGTTTAAGCGTGCCATTGTAACATTCTACTAATCCAGCTGATTGGGGGTGATTTGCAGCGTGGAACTTCTGTCGGATGCCTAGCCCTTCACATACATTCTTCATCACACGAACCACAAATTCACTTCCGTTATCAGACCAGACCATTCTAGGCATTCCAAATCTAGGGAAGAACTCTTTTACAAGGGCTTTCGCTGTGGATAAGGCAGTATTGTCTTTTAGGGGATATGCTTCTACCCATCTTATGAAAGCACAAACAACAACGAGCACGTATTTTAAGTTGTTGCACCTCTCCATGTGTATGAAATCTAGCTGCAAAACCTCAAACGGATACGTAGGAGGTACAAAATGACCAGCTGGAGTTGGGGTTCCCCTACCAGGGTTGTGTTGCAGACACACCATCAGTTCTTGACGACATTCTCTGCACACTTGGGAATCCCTGGGTTTTGCCATACTGGAGCCAACAACTTGCAAATCCCTTTCACGCTAATGTGAGCCATTCCATGAGCCATTGTAACTACCGCAAGCACGTACGCATCGGGTAACAACCATCTCTGATGCTCTGACAATTCAATCCAACAACCATTCGCATCCATTCTACCCGAAATTTCTCTCCACGTGCTCAACTCTTTCTCTGTGGCTTCAGCTTGAATGGACTTCACACTCTCTATCGTGTCTTCACACATTCCAACATCACCAACCCATCTTGCAGGGCCTGCAACATACATTCGGCTCATCACATTCCTTGCGGTTTCTTTCGCGATTTCATCAGCAAATGCATTTCCACGACCAACATCATCAGTCACCTTCTTGTGAGCGCTACATTTCACAATCGCCACTTGCAAAGGCAAGGTCAGTGATTCTAGAAGTTCATTCACAGACTGATCATGCTGAATCTTAGCTCCATGCGAAGTCAGGAACCCACGTTCTTTCCACAATCGTCCAAAACTGTGAGCCACACCAAAAGCATACTGGCTGTCGGTGTAGACAGTCACTTTTATTCCTTTTGACAACACACATGCTCGTGTGAGTGCAATCAATTCTGCTGCTTGAGCTGAATTATGTGGAATACGTGCAGTTTCAACAACTGTGTGCAAAGTCGTGACAGCATATGCTGCAGTCGTGTCACCATTCGGAAGCTTGAAACATGAACCATCCACCCACAATGTACCATCACATTCAGCAAGAGGAGTGTCAAAGAGATCTACTCTTCCTTTCGTCTCTTCTTCTGTTCTAAGAAGACAATCATGCTGTTCTGAAGCATCTGATTCCTCTACAATTGACAATAACGTAGCTGGGTTAAGTGTATTGCACGTTTGTATGTGCACATGACTTGCTAGCAATGTTAATTCGTACCCTGACAATCGAGCACTGGTTAAGTGCTGTGTCTTGGTTCTATTTAACAATGTGTCTACTGCATGTGGGACCATCACGACTAGTGTATTATTCATGACTAGGCCAGCAGACTGTCGAATAGAAACAGCTGCTGCCGCTGTGGCTCTTAGACAACTTGGCAATGCTCTAGCTACCGGATCCAAAGTCGACGAAAAATACGCGCATGGACGTTGCTTGTCCCCAAATAACTGAGTCAGTACTGATAATGCACAACCTTCCTTCTCATGGACATACAATGTAAAAGGCTTACTGTAGTTGGGGTTACCTAACACAGGAGCCAAACATAATTCTGTGCGCAATTCAGAAAAACTTTTATGACACTCTTCAGACCAAGGGACGGGAGTGGATGTGTCTTTACATGTTAATGCCACCAGAGGTTTGGCTAATAACGAAAAATTTGGAATCCACTGTCTACAGTACGATGTAATGCCTAAGAAAGCACGCACTTCTCTCTGTGTTCTTGGCACACTCAATTTCGCTATTGCCTGTATTCTCTCTGGGGTCAGTTTCCTTCCCTCCTTCGATAAGAGGTGACCTAAGTAGGTCACTTCTTGTCGGCAGTATTGTAATTTTGAAAGTGACACCTTGTGATGCAAATCACACAAATGCCCCAACAATGACAATGTGGCTTTTTTACATATCTCCTCAGAATCTGCAGCAATGAGCAAATCATCAACGTACTGTACAAGAGTAGCACTTTCAGGTAAAACAATCGTATCAAGCTGTGTTTTTAGAGCTTGACTATATATTGATGGACTTTCACAGTAGCCCTGGGGAGCGCGTTTAAATCGGAAGCTGCGTCCTCCTAAACTGAAGGAAAAAATATCCCTGCTCTCCTCGGCAATCGGGATGCTGAAGAAAGCATTCTTCAAGTCAATCACCGAGAACCAAGTGGCAGAAGCTGGAATCATAGTCAATAATGTGGTAATGTCGGGGACAACTGGGAATTGTGGCACAACTATTTTATTCACCTCTCTGAGATCGATCACAAATCTGTACACAGGTGGCTGAGATGGGTCAGTTCGTTTTAAAACAGGTAGAACGGGACTATTGCAGATGTTGCCTCTTGTCTCTTCAATGACATCTTTTTCAATCAACTCAAAAACGATCGCTAGCAAAGCTTTCTCGCCTTCACTAGAAATTCTATATTGGGGGATTCGTGGCATTTGAACATTGGCTTTCAATGTTACAACATATGGTGGAATTTCTAAAAGACCGACATCATTAGGGCCAGTAGCCCAAAGAATATCTGGAAGAAACGACAACTCTGCTGGAAGTTTGTCTCTCGACAAATACATTGGAGAAACCACTTTCCTACCTAAAGTAAGTTGCACTCCCGAAGGAGAACAGTACAAAGTCGCATACAATCTTTTTAGCAGATCCAATCCCAACAAGTTTTCACCACAACCTGTTGTCAGAATAAGGGGTGCTTCTAATTCACGAGGACCAACAGAAAGAGTCAAAGGGTCAGAAATCGGGTTTCTAACCGGGGCGCCAGAAAAACCTACTGATATATTCGTTTCGCCAGACAAAGGTGCGCCAGGGAGTTTGGAGTGCATAATAGAACTCTTTGTAGCACCAGTATCCAACAGAAAAGGTTCTGACACACCTGATGTAATCACCTCAACGTATGGTCCACTCTGATCTACTGGAACTGAAACAACTCCCTCTCTTTGTCTACGGCTGTCCTAGCAATCATTACCTTCCCAATTCTCATTTTCTGTATAGTAATCATCAGTATAGTACTGAGCTGTCCTACCAGATGCGTTATTCTGCTGATCGAACTTATTCATAGAATCTTGAGGTGGAAGGCGACGTGTATTCTGGGGGGCGTTTCCACGTCCTCTTCCTCTAGGCGCTTGCTGAGCACCTCGACCTCTTACACCAGAAGCGCCATTTGCGCGCTGTAGCAAGATAGGGCAGCTATATTTAAAATGACCTTCTTCCTTGCAATATGAACACTGATTGGGGCCTACAGGAACACGTGGTTGAGAATACTCGACCCTTTGCGAGTTCCTCTGATACTGTTGAGGCTGCTGAAAATTACTCTGGTAGTTATTCTGACCACCATTATTCTGACCACCACCACTACGTGGTGGATATGCTTGCTGTAATAAAACCTTTGTTTTCAATTCCTTTCTGCTCTATCTTTTTCGTCTTTGTCTCTATTTTCGTAATATTGTGCTGTAGCTAATATCTGGGCTGAAGACGAAACTGCCCAAGAACTTTCCGAATCCTTTAACTTTTTACACAACTCAGGAAGCAAATTGTGCACGAATTTATCGACGAACAATCTCTGACCACCTTCTGTGCTCATATCTTGACCACTGTGGTCGACAAAAGTTTCTTCAAACCTGGTGAAGAAATCAGACACCGTTTCATCTTTCTTCTGCTTACACGCAGACAGTTTATCCCAATTCACACGCATTGCAGGCATTATCGTTTTCATGTAATCAAGTATTTTACCAGGTAGTTCTGCTATTAAAGGTTCAGGCTTAGCGCCACTAATTTGTAGGGCATCTGCCGCAGTAATATTAGCCCATGAGTCACCTAGTTCCTGATCATGATCTGTATGACGAATCTTTCCCCATAAAGGCTGTGGAACAACGTTCCCAAATAACATATCGATATCGGCTAAATTCATTATACATGACCCAGCAGTCTGTGACAACTCTTTGTAATATCCTGCAGGGTTTTTACACGGATCAGGCAATGTCTGTTTAAGTGCTAAAACTTCAGATCGCTTCCATGGGACATGTACCCACACACGCTGAAAGTGTGGCAGAATAGGTGGGTTAGCATTTGCGTCACCCTCTCTCCATTGTGGGGGAACCTCTCTCATTGGGTACTGTCGCGCCTTTTTCCTGCCAGATGTATCACGCTCAGATTGCGATCCAGAAGTGTTCCCTTTACTCCGATACGACAACAATATCTCAATTGCTTGCTTGACATCGGGACCTACGATCATGCCCTCTCCAAACTTAAACCGTACATGACACAACTCCTGCGGGTTGCATTCTAAATCATTGTCTTCCAAATCCTCGCAGAGGAAAACACACATTTGTTCAAAAACATATCTCTGCGTTGGTGCTTCCCACTGACGGAAGACTTCCGTGACAGACTCTACATCCTATTTTACAGTATCCATAATCCATTTACGAGCTAAACGATTCAATACATCTCTCTCTTGATAGTCAGGCAGTTGACTTCGCAACTGTCTCCGTCCTGTGTTAGGGGTCGTAGTAGGCAACCCGAAAAGAGGTGAGAAAATATTAGTTACAGTGCTGGCCATTCTCTGTCGAACGGAAGGAGAAACTGAAGGGAGAACAGGTCGGAAAACGGGATGAGATAAGGCAGAAGTAGAGGCAATAGCAGAGGGAGCATTAGGAGAAATAGAAGGTGCACTAGGCAAAGTCGTAGAAGGCATAAGTGAAGTAGATGTAGTCGGTGGGCCTTGAGGAGGCTGCACCAGAGGAGCAGGAGCCAGCTGAAGAGCAGCTGGTGGGTGCTGTAGAGGAGCAGGCATAACAACCATGGGTGGCGCAACTAAGGGTTGCGGAGGCGCCGTGGCGGTTTGTGCATAGGGGGGTGGCGAACTTAACAAATGGCCCATTAACGGGTCTTTCTCAAGGTCTTTTGCTGCATCTTTCTTGGGACGCGGCAAAACTGGATAGCATTTATCTATCGCCATTTTACGTTGCCTGTGCAACTGCTCACTTATCTGTTCTTCTTCATTGTCTTTAAACTGCATAGCAGCTTGCATTACTGAAATATTCCCTTCTCTCTTATTTTTCTTCTCTAATTTAATTTCCTTTTGTCTAGCCTCCTTACGCCATAGGCGGAAAGAGTCAAACATTGCCGGCCGGGGTTTCTTTTTGAAAAGTTTAACTTCGAGGTTATCTAGAATTTCTGTGTCAAAGCTACCATATTGGGGCCATTTCAAACCACCATCTTTTCTGGTGTATTTAATCCACACTTCGTTATATGTGATGGGGCCTACTCCATGCTTCACATATAGCTCGTAAGTTGGAGTTCCAACCGGAGGAACAGGACATGAGTCCTCCAATCGGGAGTCCCTATTATTACAACCCAGACAAAATAAGTTTCCAAGTCTAAGACCAGGCATCTTCGCTCTCTGGTCTAGTTCCAAACTTCAAAGGATTATCGATTACGATATTTCTCGTGAATACACGAGTCCCTTGGTTTTGGTGCTTGCAAGTACCAACAAAACGTTCCCAAAGGATACCCAAGACTAAGACCAACTAAAGACTGGGAGACGCTCCACTTATACTTAACTGAAATATCGATGACGTCACCAGAAGACTCGTCTCAGTGTTTCGCTCTACCAAACTTTAAAGGTCCAAATCAGGGCGATAGCCAGGGCAGCAGACCTTCGTAGCCGTCGGGAAGCGGGGAACCTCGCAGCAAAGACTTTCGGACCACGTCGACATGCAGGGATCGATGGTGGTTGGCCTTCCTCCAGAATTTTCACACGAAGCTCCTCACGAACCTCTGGCTGGACCGGTGCCGCTGGAATCGCCCCAAACGTTGGGCACCAACTGAGGTACTGGGTTTTTCAGAACCGGGACCTAACCGGTAACCCAGCGGTGTCAGGGAAAACACACCCAAAGACCTCGAGTCCTTTTCCTGATTCAGACCACAGAAACTCAGAGTCTTCTAGGTGAAGTCAAGGATCGATTTTATTGGCTGCAACCAAGGTAACAAGCGTCCTAGAAGTACAACACACAGGGAGTATGTTCTCAGGAGACTGCTGCAATTTACAAAAGTCAGGCTTCTCTTCTTATACAGAATTTTATGCTTCAGGCAAACATTCTTCATTTTACGGTAGATCATTGACATAACTTCTATACAAAGGAAAAAAGCAGAGTCATGATGACATGTCCATATTTCACTTCGTCCAGCCCATAACAAATCACCCGGCAAAACCCAACCTTTCATCAGATATCGGTGGACCCCCAATAAAAACGGGCACCTCCCCATCATAAAGTAAGTGAAGGAAAAAGAGTAGAGACAGATGTGAGCAAGATACGGCAGGTGTGTGCGCAATGAGAAGGTTTTATGGCCTGTTGAGCCCTGATGCTATCTTGCTCGGTCACTGGAGAGGAACTGACCTAACAGGTCCGGCCTGGGGCAATGGTTCCAACTTGCATAGGTCATGGAAAAGTCGATTAAGGTGTACGTGTCCTTCTGGGATCGAATTCAACTGGATTATAAGCCTATGTAAAGGGCAACTCACAAAATGGCTGCCATACATAAAATGGAAGCCGAGGGTTCTGAACAGAAATGACGATTTCGAGGTGAAATCGTCACTCGAGTAGGCTAAAAATGCTTGTACATAGAGTACTAGTCATTCTCGGTCTTTTGATACCAAATTCGTCAATTTACGACGAAGTTTTATTCTCGAGTGTAGACATGTTACACGAGTCCAGAATTTTTCAGTACTACATTTCCCTGCAGGCTTCTAGTCATGGGCTCACTGTTACTCGCAGTCCCGACAGGCTATGAGAAAGGCCCTGCGCAGCAGGTTGCAAGAAAATACAATGTATCACAACTGGTGTGGCCCGCCTCCTCCCTGAGGGCTTCTAGTCACGGGTTCACTCCGACTTATTGTCCTTCCAGGTGATCAGAAATGTCCATTCTTGAAAACAGTGACTGGAGAATCTAGGAAAACTGAATTGCCACACCTTAAATGTCATTTATTAATTTTGAAAGGATGATTTTTGAACTCCTCTGAAAATGTTGGGCTCTTCTGTTGTGCATTTCTTTGAGTATTTATTGAGCAACACATTCCACTTTTTTAAAATTTCTAAAAACTTTAGACAGTTAGGGTTTTTTGTAGCAAAATACTATGTTTTCACAGGGCTATTGAGGTTGGTAAACACTCCTAAGTACTTAATATTCATAACTATTAAGCAAGTGGGATTGTCTTTCACAAGTTTATTTACAACGCTGTACCTTTTTAACAAACAATTTAAACTTTGAAAACACAAGTCAGGCTCCAAAGTACCCTCTACATTCACCACATTTGTAGAAAATCTGTACAGCAACAATTATATGTTTCATTTAAAATTATGAGGCCCTATACAAGAAGGCAAATTGTACGCCTACACCTTTACTACTGTTGACTAGTCACCATTTCCTAGTGTAAAGTTACTACATACTGTAGACTTACATTTCTCCAGCTTCTATATTTAGGGGTTGGAGCCTACATAAACACAAATTATATGACTGTAAACTTACTACTTGTGACAATATTTTACATCCTCCACACTTTGTGGAGACCAGACTTACACAATTGGTCTGAAAACATCCACAACCATGGTATATGCCATGCATGCGGAAAATATACCTTGTGAGCAGGAAAAACAAATTTGACAATCCCAAAAATTGTAACTGAGATTGTTTATGTATCTCATTTACATGTACAAGTTAAGTTATAGAGAATTACTGTTCTAAAGCATGGGGTGATTAAGTGGCAGCTTGTATTTAAGTGCTGTTATTCAAAAGTAGTTGACTGGTATAGAAAATGAAGCTGTAATTTGTTTTTTAAGTACAGCATAACAAGTTTGTTGATGGCATAATGTAAATTAACCACAGTTGTGTCAGGTAGGTATATAAGTACACTGTGTTAGCCAACAATTCATAATTGAAAAGAGACTGACCAACCACATAAATGAAGCAAACAAATGAAGAGCTCAAAAAACAAAATAGATTACTTTTCAATCCTGCACCACTCTACCCTGACCTCTATTCTGTGCTCCATCCATGGTACCTGGATGCAGGCGTAGATCAGGGTCAAGATATATATGTAAGCCCTGTCACAAGGTGATGTTGGGCAACAGAAGACATTCTACAACAGTCTTGCACACAACTTCTTGGGAGTGCACCAATATCCCTCTATGGTCAAGACAATTGAATCGCGAACTACGGATCCTAAAACTGTGTTCAATAATCTTGTATGTATATGTACCTTATTACACCTCTGTTGTGGTAATGTGGCTGGACATGTGTTGCGTGTGAGAAGATAGGTAGACAGAGCATACCTGGCATTACCTGCAACAAAGACGTTTTGACATTTATTAACAGGGGGCTCTATTCTAAATGTAATACATCTTGCTTATATGCATGCCGTGTGTGTGTTAGAGCAGATATTCTTAACATTTTTACTTCTGTGACCCCCACTTAATCATTACTGGAATCAGGGAACACCTGCTGAACCATTATTTGAATCTGTGGACCCCAACTGAGTCATTACTGGAACGACAGCATAAGTCATTTTGATGATTTGAACCTCAAACTAATACACAAAAATACAGAAACAAGCATTCATTAAATAAATACACAAATGTTGAAATATTTAATTTAATTCACAAATATAATAAATTAAATTTTAATTTTAATTGGAAGTTTGGGGCTTTTCTAAATTCAACTGAGGCCACTTATCTTCCATACTGTATTATATTTGGTGCATTTCCAGTGCTTCTATGAATCAATCTGAGGACACCAATTACATTGTTAGCCTCCAATTTCAAATTCCTTCACATTTACGAACGTTTTAATATTTTCAATTTTACATCTTGCATCTTTATTTATGTACACTTTCTTAATCTGTTAATTGTGTTAAATTTTCTGAGCTGCTGTGGACCCCCTGAGTAGACATTGTAGACCACCATGGGTCCCCTGACCCCTAGTTAGAAACCACTGTGCTAGAGTAATGACCGGTTACTCACCGGTAATATTCATTACTCCGAGTCGTAGCCCTCCCCGTCCCAGTCCTTACCCATGAGCATAGCTCCTCCCACCAGAAACTCCCAAGCAACTAAAAACCCATCCCTTCCCTCCAGGCCACACCCACACCCTAAGGCATATAAACATGTGACCCGCCCATCCACATCCCGTACCACCAAGCACAAGAAGCCGAACAGGGAGGGAGGGATGGGAACCAGGACTGGGACGGGGAGGGCTACGACTCGGAGTAATGAATATTACCGGTGAGTAACCGGTCATTACCTCCTCGTCAGCCCTCCCCGTCCCAGTCCTTACCCATTAGCAGATACCAAAGCAAGAATCGGCTTCACACAGGAGCAAAACAGACTCAAGCCGCACAGGCAGGAAGGTACACAACCCGAGCAGAACGCAACCCAGCGTCCCCAAACCCAGGAGACACAGTCCCACACATCAACCAACGACTAGAGGACATAAAAGCTCGAGGAGAACACCCAGCAGCACACACGTAGAACACAGCCAGGGAGGCCCCCCGGAAGCAAGCCCAAGAAGCAGCCACCCCCGAGGCGAGGAACCTCGAACCGACCCAGGCGCCAACACACCACAAGCCCAACAGCAGGCCGCACAGCCAACACAGCCAACGACTGAGAGCAGCCACAAAAGGCCCCAAAACAGGACCAGTCAGCCCAAAGGCAACTAAAAGGGAAAACCACCCCATAAAAAAGGCACCGCAGGAAGGAGGAACACCTCCAGAGCCCGCACAACCGTCAAACAGAGGAGCTGCACCTAAACCCCAGAAAGAGGAACAGGACAGAAAACAGGCAGAACCAGAAACCCCAACAAGGAGCAAAGGAACGAAAGAACGGCGCCAGGAGGAACCATCCAAAACCACCCGGACACCAAGGGGCGCACCGGCCAATGCCCGAAGCATGAAAGGCCAACACATCCGCCCACAGAGCTCGCAGGGATGACACAGGCCGACCAAGTCGAAGCCAACTGCCCAGAACCCAAGAACCGCACCGGAACCCAATGCAGACACACCCCGTGTCGGACAGAAATCCAAGAAGGAAAACCCCACGACCGGCACATGAGAGGCGAAGGGCTTCCGAATCGAGGAAAGGCACACAGCAGGCCCCCGCCCAACAGAAGGACAGGGCAACCACCCCCCAGACAGTGCCGGAGCAAACCAGAGAACAACCTCAACCCAAGGCGACCCCCGGAGATGCAAAACAGGACCAACAACGGAACCCCGAACCAGGTCAGCAAGAGGCTCAACACGGACAGGGAGGGAAACACCCCACGCAGGAGAGACGCCACAAGAACAAAAACCCCCCGGCAGACAGAAAACCCAAAAGGGGATTACAAAAAGTACCACCAGGGGACACAATCACAGCACTGGCAGGAAGCGAACCCAGGCCTCCGAGGGCGGGCACCACCAAAGGCACAAGAAACACCCACTAGCCAAAGCTCCAAGGTACCACCACACAGTCCGACCAGACCGACAGGAACCTCAAGAGGAGCCAAGGCAGAAAGAGGCCAGGCCAACCGAACCGACCACAGGTGAGAAAGAAAGCAGAAGAAGGACCCAAACTCACACCAGTGCGAGCCTGCGCCACCAGAGGCACAAGACAAACCATCGAGCCAAAGCTCCCCGGTCAACACGAAAGCACCACAAGAACCAAAACCACCAAGGGACACCACGAAAACAGAGGCAGGATATGAACCCATCTCCTGTGCGAGCCCGCGGCAGCAGAGGCACAAGACACACCATAGAGTAAGAGGTCCAAGAACAATCAACGCCCAATAAGCCCAAGACAGTCACAGAGGCAACCGCTCACGGGACATAAAAGGGCAGCCACGCAAGAGGAGCGAACCACCAGCCAACAGGACCACCCGCGGCCAAAGGCCACACCCCCCGGAAACAACAGCAGACAGCCCAAAGAAGCCGGAACCCAAAGCCCCAGAGCAAAACACACCAGGGGGGAACAAGTGCCAACGGGCCCAAGGAACAAACCCCACAGCAGCAGACAACAGCCGCCGAACATGGAGCCACCGGGGAGAAGTGGAAGACTGAGCCCCCAACAACCACCGCAGTCCTTGCAACAGAGCCAGCCCGCAGGGCAACCGAGGCGCCGAAACCACCCAATGAACAGTAGCCCCCGAGAGGCGCAAAGAAAGGAAGACTCCAAGAACAGAATCCACCCAAACCGACTCAGGAGCCAGCAAACACCCAGTGAAAGGGCCGGAGCCGGAAGGAAAGAAGAGGAAGAATCAACCAACCGTCCAAGGAAGGGAACACCCGGAACCCCAGAGCAGGTCAAACAGAGTAGCTCAACAAAACCACCCAGTGAGCCAAAGGACAGCAATCACACCAGGAGACGCAGACCATCCAAAAGGCAGCCCCAAAAAGCGGAAATGAACAACACCCCCACTGAACGCAGGAACCACCACGAAGCCGCGTGAACTGTCATATGAAAGCAGGCACCCCAAAGAAGAGGGTACCACACAGGCCCAACAGAAACGAAGCCCCGAAAACCGAGAAAGAAAGCCCGACACATCGCCAGAGAACCCGGAACAGGGCAGCGCAGAACACATCCAGTAGCCCAGCCCAACAAGGAGGGACCAGAAGAAGAGGAAGCACTCAGAAAACCCCGGGACATGTGGAAGGAAGGGACCCACCGGCCGCGTACCACACCACAAAAGGGTCGGGCAATCAAAGTTAACGAAAGGCAGACCAAAAGCCCGCTCACAACTCGTAAACCACCCACACCAAGAAAACGGACTGGAGCCAACAAGAACGACCACAGCCGCCAAACCGAACAAGGGCACCAACGGAACCCCAAACTGGACAGAGCCCCCGAAGGAAAGCCCCACCACAGCAGCCCCACAAGCAGCACCGCCTCCCCAGGCCAAAAGCACAATAGCCATCGAACAGCCACAGAGGACCAAGCCGCAGCCCAACCAAGGGAACCGAAGGACACATCCGCTAGGAAACGCAACAGCAGTCCCAACACAGAAAAAGCATCAGAGGGATCTCAGCCCACAGCACCCGGCAGTCCAAGGTGGCCTCCCAACCAGGCACCAACCAGGCCCGACTACGCCTAACTCCCGAGAGCAGACCAGAGCAGGAGAAACCAGGGAGGCAAGGCCGTAGGCCGCACAGAAAACCCCCACAGCCTTTAGCAGAGGACGGTTTCGACCCATTGACCACTCGGTTATGGGCCCAGCATGCTTCCGCTGCGCCACTCTGCTCCTCACAGAAGCAACCGAACCCAAAAGCAGGGGCAAGGCACAGACAGAACCGTAAGACCAGAGGCAGAAAAAGATGGATCCAAGGCCTCGCAACAAGCAGGACCATAGAATAAGAAGGAACGTCACCCACAGAAACCAACAGGCACCGAGAAGGCACACCAGCCAGCAGGGATCGACCATCACCACAGCCAGGATACCACAGTGAACCACTGTAAAGGACACCCCGCCGTCAGAGTCAGGGGAAAAACAAGTGTGACAACATCCTTCCACCCCCCCTCAAGCACACCGCTCACAGAGCACAGAAAGAAGGAGGCCAACAAGCCCCATCAACAGGAAAAAGGGGAAAAAGTCTACAGACTTCCCACCTCCCAAGGGCCTAGGGAACCCCAAACCGTCCCAAACACGTAGCAGAACACCGGGAAGACCGCCCACAGGACTCACCCGAAACCACGTCCGGGGTCACGACAGCAAAGCAATCAGCACATGACAACCGAGAAGGAGCAGCGGAAGACCCAGCGACCACCACCCCCCAGTCACAGCGGAGCCCAAACCACACATCTCCAGTAGGGGAACAGAACAGAGAAAGTAGTGCCCAGACCAAGCAATGCAAGATCCACAAGGGCCAACAGGGAACGCCACACCCCAACAGGACAGTAGGCCAGCCCAAACACGACATAAAGAGGGAGTCCCGGACCCCCCCAAACACCATGGTCCCACTAAAGCAGGGACTCAAACGCACATGAAACCACATGTACCCAAGGGGAACAAAACAGCCGCCAAGCAGACCGTCACACACCCACCTGAAAGGAGGACAGACGAGAAGAGAAGCCAGCCATGCACAACACCCCCCCCCCCCACCCCGGGCGAACCCGCCCGGGCAGGGAATCAACCTGGAAGAGGGGAGGCCCCAGCAGGAAGACAAGTCGTGCCACCACCACGGGTCCCCGCCAGAAACAAAAGCAAGCCCCACAAAAGGGGCAGAGAGCGACCCACGGCAGGAGAAAGTGGCTAAGGGAGAAACCAAGGACCGACAGCACCCAGAGTCCCGACCCCCCAAAGAATCGTCCCCAGGCAAGCGTTTTGTAAAGAAAACAAAGCACATTCTCACCGTGAAGGGCTGGCTCAAACACCCACACGCTCCACCGTACAAAGAGGATCAAGTCACTACCTGAAACAGACGTAGCCGAGGCGCAGCCCAACACAATCAGAACACCAGTGCCCCCCCAGACGGAAGGACAAAGGGATGCACAGGAGAAAGAGCAGGCAGTCCAAAGACCCAAACAGACACGGGAACATTGGAAAGCGTAACGGCGCACGTTTGACGAGCACCAGTTGCATCACAGAAGGACACACTTAACGTTTAGTAGGCTGGGGAGGAAATGCGACACGCTCAGAACCAAACGAGGTTGAAGCAACGCAAACACCCGAAAACCGAGTGTAAAGCCGGAAGCAGTGCACGGGACACCACATCCTTGCCCCCGAACACCCGGACAAACCAATGGCAGCAAACAGCGGGAAACACGGGCCCGTCACAAGAACCCAGCCTCCAAACACACTACCAAGGAGGAGCCAAACCGC
The DNA here is from genome assembly GCF_964261635.1 of Lissotriton helveticus. Lineage (NCBI taxonomy): Eukaryota > Metazoa > Chordata > Amphibia > Caudata > Salamandridae > Lissotriton > Lissotriton helveticus. The sequence continues at coordinate 1,265,689,828 of NC_136059.1, read as the reverse complement.
CACGCCACAGGCGAGCAGAGAGGCCAGCCGCGCCCAACACACCCCCCCTCCCACCCCGGGAGAACCCGCTTGGGCAGGGAACATACCCGGAAGAGGGGAGGCCGCAGCAGGGAGACACCACCCCACACCAGGCAGTCAAGGCCCCCCAACCCCACGGTCCCGCTAAAGCAGGGACTCGAACGTACATGGAAAGAAAACAGGTACAACAGGGGAACAAACGGCCGCCCAGCAGGCCGTTTCACACTCACCCGAAAGGAGGCACCGGTCCAGCACCTCCCCACAACGAAGTTGCCAGGAAATGAATTCCGCAGAAAAAACAAACAGGATGTGGATGGGCGGGTCACATGTTTATATGCCTTAGGGTGTGGGTGTGGCCTGGAGGGAAGGGATGGGTTTTTAGTTGCTTGGGAGTTTCTGGTGGGAGGAGCTATGCTCATGGGTAAGGACTGGGACGGGGAGGGCTGACGAGGAGGTAATGTGTGTGTATTGTGGTTTAATGATTAATGAGGGTGTTTGAGATGCCATCTCCCAGATGCCCTTGCAGTTTCAGTGTGAGATGTCGTTACTTACCAATGAGCTGCCATGCCACCGAAATCCCCTTCATCAAGGTGAAGTACAAGAGATGAAAGATGGAGATGCAGCTGTTGTGTTTGTTTTAAACAATGGCAGTGTACACATCAGTGAAGCAGCCCCTCACATCACAGACAGCTTGCAAGTTGATGAAGTGCCAGTAATGTCAGTTGCAGACATGGTGTGCTATGAGATGGCTGAAATGCCACATGGGTATTGTAAATGATGCCTAGCACATGTTGGAATAGGGCAAATCCATAAAATGTGCTTGCCACACTGTTCCTTTCCTTTAGTGACTGGGACATGGTTATAAACAGGTGCACTTTTCTGTTAGTGCATCTCAATATCGGATGCATGCATGGAGACTGGCTTGATGTGAGATGCCTAAGTTGTCAGAGCTGACCATCTGTAAAGTGCCAGTCCCCATGAAAGGAGTGCAGCCAGTATTTTTTTCATTGGCTGAGATAGCCTAGGAGTGGTTTGTAGTTGAATCAACAGCGTGCACCCATTCTGCAACTAAGTCAAGGATCAGTTCAGTTGAGATGCATCTAGCAAAGACTGCTTACCGGGATATCCCAAAGATATAGCTCCTTGCTTGTGAACCCTCTCTCCCTTTCTCAAATAGTTATTCCTCAAAATGAGGGGCAAAGCTAAAAATACACATTCACTGACATAATAAAGGGAGAAAAAGTTGTCTGATGTGTGAGTTCATATCTCATCAATCATTATTATGTGTGGAGCAGGTGTTGTAAGCCTTGTTATAAATTTCAACAAGATTTGTTTTAAAGAAAAGAAAATATTGTGAAAATATTGTTTTCACAAAATAAATAGCCTTGTTATAAAATCAAATAGGATTAACTTAAAATTAAAAATAAAAATGAATGAAAAGTCTTGTTATAGAATTCAACAGGATTAGCTTTAAAGAAAAAAAAAATATTAAAAAACCCAGTAATAACATTACACAAGATTTACTAAAACATTTACACGATTATGGGCTATAAAAAAAAAAAAATTATCATTTATTTTGCAATATATTTCTATAACTAATTGGTGGCTCCATTATTTTCTATGGCAGTATGTTGCTAAAACAGAGTTTAGCCATGTGTGGTGTTGAACTGATTCCAAAGGAGGGGCAGGAGAACATTTGCTACAGTTTGGTGTCCTTTTTAGCTATAGTAAGTTTAGAAGTGCAGTTTGTGATAGCAACAGTCTTACTCTTGTTTGGGGGGGTGGGGTTGTTCCTCCCTAAGCTTCACCTTAACCCCTACTTACCTCTCCCTATACCTTACATTTTCAAAAAAGTATTCCCCATTTTTCAGTCCCTCACCATCCCTCCCACTTTTACTACAAAAACATATGTGTATGCAAGGGGAGATCACTTCAATGGGCAGAGGTCGCTGCATAGAAAAGACAGAAGTGGGGAGGTGTACACCTCTGCATATAGGTTTATGAAGCAAATTTTATAGTATGTGAGTCTTACTGTTGCAGTATTACTAAAGATACGCACAGAGTGCAGCTCTGAATAAGCATTTTAGAAGTTATGCAGATATTTTAGGAGTTAAAATTGGTTATTTAAATTTTTTGTTAAAGTTATTTATGAGGAATCAATTATATATAATATTTAGGATATTTTTTAAATCATGACCATCACTTATTAATTAAAGAAAATCTTTCTTTTCGCCACAACAACCTACGGCCTGTAGCATGAAAATATCTCATGAAAAAATCTCTTTTTTTTGGCGTGGAGCAATCGTGGCTTCAAATAACCAGTTTTTATTTCAGGTTTCATTCCTTGGTACTGTGAAGTATACATTACTACATGTACATGCAATACATTTCTAAGAGTTACGTAGCCACATACCTACTGTCATATCTCTACATCGTCATCGTATATTCTACATTCATTTTCCCAACACATCCCCTAATTTCATTTACAATCATCTTAAGCCTAAATGTTACCATTATGTTTAACCTAACCCTAATTGTAACTACAACAATTACTCCCAACCCTAACCTTAAATCAAACCTCAAACCCAACCCCTGGCACTATTCCTCACCCATCCGCTAATGCCAGCTCCTACCCATCACACTCTTAGTCAAATGAGAATATAACCGATGATAATACAAATCATGCTGATTAGGCTGCCATTTTTGAATTTCATAACAGGAAAATCCAAAGAGGTTTTCAAGATATCCATATTAAATGTGCATGAGGAACACACAGATTTGATGAATTTTAAAAACGATCATTTTTATTTTGTGTTAGTCATGCTAAAATTCTTATTGTATTTTGCTATTCAGTGGGTCTGTAAGCCTACTGCAATTGACAATACATATGTTGACAAAAATAGGCAACAATATAAATGTTGCCTGGGATGATGCAAGTGTCTGAGAATGCGTCTCTCACTGGGCCCGATTCACAGAATGAACTTAAGACTAAATCCTAAACTTACTACTATTTGGTATTCACAGAATGCACTTACTACTTTCGGGATTCACAGAGTGAACTTACTACTTTCGGGATTCACAGAATAAACTTACTACTTTCGGTATTCACAGAATAGATTTAAGACTACTAACTCTAAGTCCGAACTCGGGCCGGAAATTCCGGCCCGGAGGCGGAGCTTCCGGCTTGGGGGCGGAGCTTGCTGCCCGGAGGCGGCGCTTCCGGCCCAGAGGCGGAGCTTCTGGCCCGGAGTCGGAGTTTGCGGCCCAGAGGTGGTGATTTCAGCATGGCTAAAATCCCTACCTCCGAGCCGGAAGCTCCGCCTCCAAGCCCCAAGCGTCAGCCCAAACTGAGCCGCGCCTAACCTGGCCAGGGGACCACCACAGTCAGAGACCCCAGGCTGTGAGCCTAGGCCCCTCCACGTGTCGACATGGCGTCAATCCCAGCCATAGAGCCGTTTGTGGTGGATGGTGCCCCAGCGTCCCTGGCACCTCGCTGGAAGTACTGGACAGATCGCTTGCAGATCTACTTTGAAGGTGCAGGTACAGCCAGAGACCGCCGCAGGGCGCTGCTATTGCATTTGGCCGGGAAAGACATTCATAGGATATACAAAACCATCGTCGAAGCCACACCCAAGACCTACCTCACACTCCTCAATGCTCTCAACGCGCATTTCGAACCCATGGCTAGCAAGGACTATGAAAGATTCATATTCCGCCAAGTGAAGCAGGAGGCAGAGGAGTCATTGGACGCCTACCACGGAAGGCTGAAGGAATTAGTCAGCACATGTGGTTTCCGCGACGAGCAAGAAGAGATACGAGGACAGATAATTCAAGGATGCTACTCCTCCAAACTGAGAGTTGCGATTTTGCAAGAGGACGGCAAATCATTGGTAGATATCCTCAAGCTGGGACGCTCCAAAGAACTGTCACAAGCCAGAGCCTCGCATATGGAGGCTGCCCTACACCGACCCATCAAAGCGGAGCAGATCAACACGGCGGAACAAGTAAACGCCGTCAAACCAAAAGCGCGCCAATACAGTGGGAAGAAGCCACAAGAAAGACGCAGGGAGTGCGGATACTGCGGAGGACAGCCCCACCGCGCGCAAGATTTCCCAGCAAGAGGAAAACGGTGCAGTTCATGCGGGTGGATGAACCACTTCGCAGTGGTCTGCAGGTCAACAAAGTCAAAGAAAGAGGCAGCCCACGCGATAGTGGAGGATCAAGACAGCGAAGATATGGACGATGACACCAGCGACTATCCCGTCCATTACGTATTCGCAATTGACCAACCACAAAGCAAGAAGAGGCGCCTCCCGAAGTGTCATATCAAGATTCACCAACAGGAGGTGAGGGCTACTATTGACACAGGAGCATCCATCGAACTAATGGCGGCAAACGTATATAACCAGCCGAGCGCCAAGCCCCCGCTATGAGAAGCCAAGATCAGGGTGTTCGCATATGGTCAGAAAACGCCAATCCCACTGATAGGGTGCTTCAAGACTGAACTCCAGCACCAAGACTTGAAAGTCCCAACAACTGTCTATGTCATCAAAGAAGGCAGCGGCATGCTGATCAGTGGGCAGGCAGCTGAAGGACTCAAGCTGATATCCTTCGCCTTGGCCGTACTGACGGAAGAATTGGACACCATACTGGAAGAGTTCGAAGACACATTCCGAGGCATTGGATGCTTAAAAGGGAAAGAGGTATCCCTCCACATTGACAAGTCGATCCAACCGGTGGCCCTCAGGCACAGGAGAATAGCGTTCCACCTCAGGAAAAAGGTTGAGGAAGAATTGGAAGCCCTGGAGAAACAAGGCATCATTGAGAAGGTCAGCGGACCCACTCCCTGGGTATCCCCAATTGTAGTAACTCACAAACCGAAGCAACCAGGCCAAGTTCGCATATGTGTGGACATGCGCTTACCCAACGCCGCAGTGAAGAGGGAGAGACACTTAACCCCCACGGTAGATGACATCTTAGGGGAGCTAAACGGGGCACGGTAGTTCTCGAAAATGGACCTCCGCTCGGGCTACCACCAGCTGCCTCTCCATCCCGACTCCCATTACATAACTACTTTTTCCACCCACGTGGGCCTGAGACGCTACCGACGCCTCAATTTCGGCATCTCAAGTGCCGCCGAAGTATTCCTGAACACCATTCGGGAAGTGCTCAGTGAGCTACCAGGAGTCCTAAACGTCAGTGACGACCTGCTAATCTATGCCAACTCCATTGAAGAGCACCACCAACGACTGAGAGGTGTACTGCAGAGAATTAAAGATGCAGGCCTAACATTACACAGAGAGAAGTGCCAATGTCTGCAAAACAAAATCAGTTTCTTCGGCTACACCTTCTCAGACCAGGGGATAGCCCCAGACCCAGATAAAGTAAAGGATGTGCAAGACGCGCCAGCCCCCTCCAACATATCTGAAGTGCGGAGCTTCCTGGGGATGGTGAACTTCTGTGGGTGTTTCGTGCCAGACCTGTCCAATCTCACCAGACTTCTCTCCGAGAACTAACCAAAACTACCAGTGGGGCAATGAACAGGAGAGAGCATTCCGAGATGCCAAAGCGGCCCTATCCGCAGACAGGACACTGTCGTTCTTTGACCCCGCCAAATCCACCAGCATCGCAGTCGACGCCAGCCCATACGGCCTCGGAGCAGTGTTAACCCAACGACAAAACAATGAGGAATGGGCCCCCATTGCCTACGCCAGTTGCTCCCTGACAGACACTGAACAAAGATACTCACAGATTGAGCGGGAAGCGATTGCAATCCACTGGGCATGCAGACACTTTCATGTCTATGTGTACGGACACCCTTTTACCGTGTCAACTGATCACAAGCCACTGATATCCCTGTTCCGGGGGTCAGTTTCAAAGCCACCTCCAAGAATTGAGAAGTGGATTCTCCAACTGCAAGAATATGACTATCAAGTGGAGTACAGGCCAGGGGCGACAAACCCGGCAGACTACCTCTCCAGGCACCCCGCGCAGCCACCAAGGTTGAGAGAGAAGACGCGGAGGAGACCGAAGAGTACGTGAAAGTTGTGCTCGAAAGGTCAAGACCCCTGCCCATGAGCCTGGAAATGATCATTGAAGCCACACGAAAAGATGAAGTACTGCAACTGGTGGCAAGTGCCGTACAATCCAACGACTGGAGGCCGATCCAAACATCCCTGGGCAAACGAACATTACAGGCCAGAGCGTCACTCGAAGCACTCCTGAGAGTAAAGGAGGAACTGTCCGTTGACACCCGAGGATGCCTGCTGAGAGGCCCGAGGATAGTGATACCGGCAAGTCTGGCCCACCAGGCGGTGGAGTTAGCTCACCGAGGGCACCAAGGCATAGTCAAGACAAAGAGCAGACTCCGAGCCAAAGTATGGTTCCCAGAAATGGAAACGATGGTGGAGCAGACAATCAGGAGGTGCACGTGGTGCCAAGCCGCAGGACAACCCGAACGACCACCCCCGGTTATCACCGAAGACAACCCGCAAAGACCGTGGGAGTGTGTCAGCGCAGATTTCGGGCACCTACCAGATGGAAGATACGTCCTCGTAATCATCGATGACTTTACCAAATATCCGGAAGTGGAGATTGTGGAAACCCAAACCGCCAAGGAGGTCTTCGCAAAGTTTGAAAAGACCATGGCGACCCATGGCATCTTTGAAGTAGTCAAAACGGACAACGGACCTCCGTTTCAGGGATAAGAGTTTGCCGACTATCTCCAAAACTGGGGGATCCACCACTGGAAGGTTACCCCCCGCTGGCCTCAAGCCAACGGAGAGGTGGAGAGATTCATGCGTACGTTAAACAAAGTCATGAGAATCGCCCATGCAGAAGAGGCCTCACTGGAGAGAGCAATCTACAGCTTTCTGAGAGAGTACCGTTTGACCCCACACCGGACCACAGAAGCTGCACCAGGTCCATCAGCCATGGGGCGGGTGGTCAGGGACACCCTCCCCAGTCACCCTGACTGGAGGCCGAGCCGCGTGGACCCACAGAGGACACTCTCCAACCGAATCCGTTCCAACAACGATGCCAGCTCCCGGCGGAAGGCCAAGGACTCGGAGATCCAGGAAAGGGATCGTGTATATGTGAAAGACCGGTACCCCGGGATCAAGTTCGGCCTTCCGTTTGAGCCCAGGCCGTGGACAGTCATGCGTCGTACTGGAACCATGGTGACAGCCCAGCGAGGACCCGAAACGGTCACCCGCAATGTATCCTTCTTCAAAAAAGCCCACCCTGACACCATGTGCCCCCAGGAACCGGAAGGGGCCCAAGACCTCCCCGGCCAACCCAAGGGACCCGACGGATCAGAACTAGAGGGTCGAGACATCCAGGGAGAGAGCATAGGGGAGAGTCCCTCGACACACGGGACCCCCAGGATGGACACCCCCTGCTCTCCCGTTGCTCGTCCTGACGCCCAAGCATCCCCAAGTGTGATCCTGTCGAGGGTCCTGGCCCGAGAAGAAAGGGCTGGGTATGGCCTACGAAAGAATGGGGGTGAGTGTTTGATTTGCTCAAACGCTCCGTCCATCATCCCCTTTTGTATCGCTGTGTTCGCCCTAAGTGTGGCAGGGTATGCTCAGACGTGAGTCCCTTGCTCACTTGGCCACTGGATTCAAGATAGCCTGGCTGATGAGGATTATGAATCCGAAACCGGTCCCAGGATGCTTGTTTCCGGTACATGGAAGACATGGCTTGGCAGTTCGGGCTGGACTGTTCCCATGAGGCACAGGGTCAGACTGATTTGCATATAGCCATGTCTGAAATGGGGTGGCTGAGTGGGCTAAAGAATGGTGATGGATTAAACCCAGATCAGTTGACTGGGGGTGAGTGTTTGATTTGCTCAAACGCTCCGTCCATCATCCCCTTTTGTATCGCTACGAAAGAATCCAGCACCATCATCCCAGCTGGCGGACTATGCGGTGGGCTGAACCAGAGACACTGAACCAAAGACTGGTAACTAGTTTAACGATTTCTGCTAGATATTGTGATTGCCATTGTTACACCTTGCGGGGCATTTTCTTTTTCGTTAAATAAAGGTTAGAAGGAATGTAATGTTTAAGACCGCAGGGCAGTGGTCTAGTCACCCGCGTATCCGCGGGTGCGTGTTCGCAGACGTCCTACGTCACGCGCGGAAGTATAAAATAAATAGGGCGTGGCCGAGACAGTCAGCCCGGACCACGCGGTTACCAAGCAGTGTGTCCCGTGTGTCATTAATGCCGCAGCGCCAGAGTCACCATCCGCCTGCGGCCTTAGATCATCACTAGCTCCGGATTAAATTCGGAGCGAGGGGCCCTCCATGTACCTTGTGTGTTTATCTTCGAGAGTGGAATATATTGCCTCATGTCGGAAGGGTCTGGTTGAACAGCCATGTTCTGCTCATATAAATTGTGTTTTTGCAAACTTCACCGCAGCCAATCTTCTTCGCATCCGAAAAGTCCTGTCAATTTAGATTTTTCATCTACTATGAGATGAGAGGACTCCCGTGCACTGAAGAGAATAAGGACATTCTGTGGTGTTCAATACCTGTGCAAGGTCATAGCAAGGGCGGCATACTGCTGTAATGTACTGGTGCAAGTGATCCCCATAACGAGTAATACCTGTGAGCATGCAAGTGACCTTCTCACGTGTAACACCTTCATAAAGAACTGACTTGTAATCCACAGCAGAGAAATAACTTTAGGACGTTTACCTTTGATGTTGCAAGTATGGTGCGGTTGCCAATAAAGTCAGAACTGGACGTACCAAACTGAACAACCGAAATAAACATTTCATAAAGTTAATGGGAATCTTTATGGACCTGTGTTCGATTAGGGGTCTAAAATGTTTGGCAATATTAATTAATTGTTGGGGGCCCTCGCATAACAATTTTTCATTTTTGAGACTTTGCACAAAATGTTGCCAAGACAAACAGAAAACACTAATGCATGATTAGTCATAAATGAGCAGCATTATAAAATCTAATGCATGTGCCAAGAATGATTTAAAGTCCCATTCACCATGTAGAAAATTAGCTTAATGTAAAAGCCGTTAGTGCAGAAGTAAATCAGTAGACTCATCAGTAGAAAAAGGGGATGAAGCAAATGTGGGAAATTAAATAAAACAAAATGTCATATTTTGAATAATAAATTGGGTATTATCAAACCAGACCAGATTAACGAAAATGAACTAACTCAAAGTAGCATAGAGTAGGACATTTTAGATTAAATTGGATCTAATTCCCTTCATTAACCTAAACCTGCCGAGGACAGTACATGAAAAAGTGGAGAGGTACACTAATCTGTGGAAGAGAATGAGACACCGACTGAAGTCCTGAAGAGACGGAAAGCTGGAAGGGGGTTTAGGGTAAGGGAGGAGTGTAAGGATAAAGTAGTTCAGGGAAATAGTAAAAAGTAGAAAGGCACGATTTTTATTGGCGGGTCACTACAATAGGAAATGGCAATAACAGCAAAGGTTGCAGTTAGCAATCAACATAAGCAATCGGTTCCAAAGGCCCTGATGTAAGTCATGTACAATTATATGTGGTAGGGTAGAACCAAAAACACAGGCCAAATCATACTGCATAAAATGCCCTATCACTGAAGGGATACTAAAGAAGGGGAAAGGCATAAGCGATGATGGTAAACGTAACCATAAATACATAGGGCCTATTCACAAACGGCATTTTATTTGTAGTTTGTTTGGTAGTGGGTCAATAGTACTCCTAAACATACTACAAAATGTCATTCACAATCTTGCCTGTGGGCGTCTCCGCCTCTCCTATCTTTCAGTGTAGAGATCTCCACCCGACTCTGGAGACCTACACACGTAGGTATACATTTTGGTAGTAACTGTGGGAGGGCCGGGGGAGTGGCTGAGAACTGGGGAATGTTTCTGACTAAAAGGGTAGGCGTTTTGGGAGGAGTAAGGAGGGGTTAAATGACGTCTAGGAATGGGTTGGTGAGGGACATGCACACATTTGAAAAAAGAGTAAGCCCCTTCCTAGTCACAAACTACACTTTTAAAGTTACTACAGACAAAAGTTCCAAAACAGTTGTATATGTCCTCATCCTCAGAGCTGGCGTAATTCCAGCACCACCCATGGTCACTCACAGATACAGCAACAAATCTCCAAAGAATAAGGAGGTAAGGGCCATATGTATCATCAAACTATTTTGCATTTCCTAAATAGCGAATTTTAAGGAATCGCTATTTAGGAAATGCAAAACGGTATGTATGTACAAAATCGCTTTTCAATAGCGATTCCTTAGCATTCCTAATTTGCGATTAGCAAATTGCTAATCGCAAATTACCCATTCATTTCCATGGGCCAGGAGGCCCATAGGAATGAAAGTGCAATTTGCGATTAGCAATTTGCTAATCCCAAATTAGGAATTTTTCCAAGGGTGCAGGGGTGTCTCAAGAACATCCTGCTGCACCCCTGAAAAAGACATTTGGGGGCATATGGCCCACATACATGCCCTAAGGGCATGTATGGGCGTCATATGGCACCTTTTGTTTTTTGGAAAAAAGCTTTTTGAAAAGAATTCGCAAATTACCACCAACTAGAAGTTGGTGGTAATTTGCTAATCCTTAATGGCATTTTTTGCATATTTTTTGTTTGATACATTGCATTTAAGGAATCGCAAAATTTGCGATTCCTTAAGTGCAATCGCAAAATAAGGAATAGCAAATTTTGCTATTCCTTATTTTGCATCAAACATGTTTGATACATACCATTTGTCTAATTAGCATTCGCAAAGGCCGAAATTCGCAGAATTTCGGCCTTTGCGAATGCTAATTAGCTTGATACATATGGCCCTAAGGACTTAAATTGAAACCGCATAGGAAAAATGTTAAACTAAATTAACTAATTCTATTTACAAACATATATACAATTATTTTACAGTGGAAAAAAATACATTCTAAATAAAAGTAATTTTATTTAAAAATATTTCAATTACATTTTCAATGTAAAAATAAATGACAATTTAATTTTTAATAAAAATGTAATTAAATGAAAATAATGGTATACAGGGGCATTGTCTAGTGGGCCATCACGGCGGACGCACAGTAGCCGAGCTCGCAGCAACGTTTTCAAAATCTGCTATAATCCTGGTCACATCACACTTAAATTCCCCCATACCTGCCTCAGGAGCTAAGAGATGGGTTACCCCTGATGTGGCAAGTCTCTGCGAGACACATGGCCGAAGAGGCCGCATTTGGAGGCCTGACATGCTGGTGGCTGCCTATTCGGCCCTGCTGGGGTAGTGGGTGGCAACATAGATTTTGGCGGCCTGGGTGGGTTACAATGTGCAGGGAGGAAGTGATCGAGTCACTACTTGGTCTTCCAGCCTGCTGACAGCACTGGGGCCTAGGTTGTGCTGTAGTAGCCAGAGTGGGCTGGCGGTAGGTAGAGGCGTGGGACCATCCCCGTGGTGGTCCATTGCGGCAGTCCTACACCCGCCCATAGTGCTGTGGGCTACTATGCGTAGCGCAGTGGGACTCAGCCCCAGCTGCGGTCGCAGCTGACACCCTGAGACACAGCTGCGGTCGCAGCTGACACCCCGAGACGACCCTGGTGTTGGGCGGAGTAAACCTCCCCCTACTGTACATATCCACAAGATGGTTTGAAGAGAGACCGGAGGGGAGAGATATGTAAGTGCCGCATGTGGGCTGTGGTTAGCCCCCACCATATTCTGAGGCATGATTGATAGAATTCCTGGACCTCACTTGTTGGGCCAAGAAGCGCCCCATTACTAAGGGCTTGCTGCTGATTTGGGTACTGTCTACTATTCTCTTCCACATGGGCCTAATCTGAAGACCTAGAGATTGTATTGACACACATGTGGTCTGCACATGTCCTTGTTAGGAGGCCATGCTGCGGCGGTACCCTGGTCACTTAAGCGGCCGGGCTAGGCTCGGTGTCGCTTGTGGTTGGGGACTGTCCAGGTCTCGTGGGCCCACATCCACCAGGGGCCCCTGGTTTGACTCTGCTGGATTATTCAGCAGTCCTTATACTCTGTTGAATGCCAAGGGATACCTTAATTCACTGACTGCTTGTGCCGCTCCTTGGAGTCACAGTCTGCGGGGTCTGGTGGGTTAGACGTACCTGTGACACTGGAAAGATCATCCTTCTTGTGTCAGTGCTCAAGGAGCTTCAACATGACGAAAGATAAACTGGAATATATGTGTGAGCTGGTTCACTCTGATCAGGCTGGCTTATGCCCCACCAGACCACTCGTACCATGTAAGGCATGCCTAAAATGCCTTGGCGTTGATGGATCGACTGGGATGACCCCCAGCTTTACTACTGGTCAACACTGACAACGCATTCGACACTGTGAGCTGGGAGTACCTCTTTGCTCTTCTCCAGCAAATCAACATAGGGCCACGATTTGCTTTATATATTCGACTATTATACACTGATCTAACTGCCTCAGTCCGGGTGGCTGGCACAGTTTCTGCTTCTTTTCCTATCTGTTGAAGTACCAGACACAGGTGTCCATTGTCCCCTCTGCTGGTTACCTTGGGAGTGGAGCCTCTGGCCACTTGGGTTAGAGTTGATGCCCAGGTACAGGGATTTGAATGGTCTACAGGGATATCGGACAGAAATGCTCTGTGTGCTGATGACATTTTATTCTTCATGACGGACGCTGCAACCTCGGGACCTCATATTTTACTAATCACGCAGGTCTGTCTGAGACCTCCAAGCTGTTGATGAATGTTGGCAAGTATGTGCTATTCCCACTGGTGTGGGCGTTGGGATTGATGCTAGCAGTTGGAGGGTTTAAGAATCTCGGGGGGTTTGTCTCTCCAGACCCCACCATTTCATGGACCCACAGTATGGCCCTACTGCTCTTTTGTGACAAGGAAGAGGTGAAGTCCTGGTCCACATTACCTTTATCACTATTTAGTAGATTGTCCATTTTTAAGATGGTCTCCTTACCCCGATTTCTATACCAACTTCAGAATTATCCCTACAATGTTTCTCAATTGTCGTTTTGACAGATTAATGCACTTCTAGGTCAATTCTTGTGGGGCGAAGGCACCTCTCGCATAGCTCTTCGGATCTTTTTTCAGTCTTCGTATTGTGGAAGCATCACTGCTGCAGATGTTCAGTCATATTATGCGATACAAAAGGGGATGATGGACGGAGCGTTTGAGCAAATCAAACACTAGCCGGGCTGAAGACGGCTGTATTGCCAGAAACCGGTCCTCGGAAGCTTGTTTCCGGTCCAGGGAAGACATGGCTTGGCAGTTCGAGCTGGACTGTTCCCATGAGGCACAGGGTCAGACTGATTTGCATATAGCCATGTCTGAACTGGGGTGGCAGAGTGGGCTAAAGAACGGTGATGGATTAAAGCCAGATCTTTTGACTGGGTGTGAGTGTTTGATTGATTCAGATGCTCCGTCCATCACCACCCCCTTTTGTACCAGTCATATTATGCAGCATTCCACCTGCATATCATCAATGACTGGTGCTATGGCCCGCACAATGACCCGGCGAATGCCACAGAAAGATGGGCAATGGGCGACTCCTCTAAACTTGACCTGCTTTAAAGTAAGAAAGAAATGGCTTCCCTCCTCCCAGCAACATGAGTAGTGATACATCTGTGGAGACAGTCTTTCCTGAGGGATGGGTTAGTGGGGAAGACTGATGCGAGAGACACCACTGTGGCAGGCACTCTTCTCTGAAAAGTAGTCCAGCTGAGGGGCATGCAAAAGTGGGATCATAGCTTCATTTCTACATTGGGAGATGTTACACATGGCACGGTGACTGGCTAATGGCTGATTTTACAAAAGTAAAAGCCAGCCATATTGTTGAGACACACTCAGTCTGCGTTGTTGGTTTAACGTTGAAATCTAGTGTACTACTGTGTAATAAGAGCATAGGACGGCTGAAGGCACTTTAGATAAGTATGTAAAGGTAGGTAAAGGTAATTATTTTACTTTATATATTTCTTTAAAAAGTTTATAAAGTACTGCAGTACTACCTAGAAAGTACCGCGCATACTTAAAAAAAGTAAAAAATAAATAAATATCTAAAAGAAATATATATATATATATACTGTACTAATTATATTCTGCCAATGTAGTGTAATACAGTGTATGTTCAATTCTTTACATACATAATAAAAAAAAAAAACCTTTACTGAGTACCACGGTCCTGCCTAGAAAGTACTAGGGTACTTACAAAAAAGGTAAAAAAGAAAATTACACTTTAAAAAAAATGAAAAATACACTGTACTTCACTATATTTTACAAATATAGTGTACTACTGTGGATTAAAACATTTTACATAGTATTTTCTCTGGAACTATTACGGTACTTCCTAGGTATTAGGCAGGTCTGCGTAATTAAAAAAAATATATATTAAGTATTAAAACTGATTTCCTTACCTTTGAATACTTACCTAAACTCCTTCATTCCTTCCTATGCACTTATAATAAAGTGGTATACTATATTTCCATTTAAAACTCAGAACACAGACTAAGTATGACCTAAAGAGTATAGCTACCCTTCAATTTATAAGAGTTTTTAAACACCCAATCATCTACTGTTTTTTCATTGTAATGTACTATTGGATACTGTGAAGTTACAGTGGTATACCACAACCCAATATATAACAAATATTTTATGCTTATAACTTTAATACTGCTTAACCCATTTTGATCTATTACCAAATAGATCCCTTTCTGCCACAAACCCTCTATTCCTGCCAAATTTAATTTACATACTTTCAGTCATTTTCATGTTATGTCTCTTTAAACTACACTGCACTATATGCCACACCAGTCCACTCTCTACCACTGCTCTCTTTGCCACTTCACTCTACAGTATTCCATAGTATACCACTTCACTCTATGCCACTCCACTCAACACCACCTCACTGTACATTATTCCACTCTACGATATCCCAATTTACACGACTCCACTCAATACACTCCATTCTATGCCACACTGAATATCCCTCCAGACTATGCCACTTCACTCTATGCTACTCCACTCAATAACATTTCACTATAAAGCTAGATGCGGAGGCCGCGCCTTTTCGTACAATGCATCCAGGCTATGGAACTCCCTTTCCTTCCACCTACGTGCAGATCTTAGCCTGCTGGCCTTCCGTAAACTTTTAAAGACCCTTCTTTTTTCACAACCCGATTAGTCCTATGGCCCACTTCCCTCGCTCACAATGTCTGTTAGCGCTAGGACGCCTCAGGGTAACTATCGCGCTCTACAAGTTGTCTTTTCATTTCATTCATTTAATTTCAAGTTTACTTCCAAACTCCTTAGCCCACTTTATACCTCGACTCATGACACTCTTGATTCTTTCCTTGGCTCAACTAAATGGCATAACTAAACTTTGTTAACACGTGATAAATCCTTTTATTGGAAGGAAAAAAGGTTTATTATGGGTCCACCAATTATTTTCACACTCAGAATTCATTTCCTTTTCCTTACTCAAGCAAATGTATGATTTACCCACTTCATTTATCTCTAAATATCACACTCTCAGGAAAGCGGTATTAGATACATGCATTCAATTAGCTATATCATCGGCCATAGTCCATACTTGCAATTCACCTACAGATTTGTCCACTTTATTGCATACTCTACCTAAAGCATCTAACGTATATAACTTCCTACAATCTACTGAAACGATTAGGCAAAAGTCCAGTATAGAGACTACTTGGGAGAAAGATTTAAAAAAATCTTGGTCTTTTTCTATGTGGAACAGTATTTGGATCAAGATACGTAAATCTTCAAGAGCAGCTAGTCTGACGCAAACGCTGTTTTACATATACAATAGACTTTTAATATCCCCATGTACTCTACATAAGAGATTCCCCAGTGTACCAGACACCTGTTGGACTTGCACATCTCCAAATGCTGATTTGTTCCATATGTTATTTTCATGTTCCCTAGTACGTAATTTTTGGAAACCTGTTTGGGCTCAGATTAATTCCATTTTTGATACCACCTCTCCCTTTTCGGATACGGACATCTTTTTAGGCAGTCTCTCACCAATCTGGAGTAATTATACTTTCAATGTCAAAATTATCGATTTATTATTAATAGCAGTCGCTTTTCAGCAAATAGCAAGGAACTGGAAAGATAACACAAACATTTCTTACAAAGCCTGGTGGTATGATATCTGCCATAATCATGGGTTAGACACTTTTCTTACTTATCCTATATATATGGCTACAAAACGTATTTAGTTATGGTCACTGGTTACAATGTTTTTCGACAAAAGCGCCAAACGAACTTCCACACTGCATCCCTCCAAGCAAGAAGTACTTAAACCCCCATGAATTTTCCAAGCATCTTTCAACTTTAAATTAATTAATAATTTAAATATTTATTATATTATTCATTATCATGTCGCTGTTATTGTTTCTTTGTTATCAATCCTTGCCATGTACTATTGTTGGAGCAAATATGTGATGTATTGATTCATAACTAATCATCTGTATTGTATAATGACACCTCTATATTTTCAATAAATTCTTTTTTTAACTGAAAGAATTCACTGCTAGCCTGGCTAGGCCCATAAACTGGCCGAAGAGGTGAGGAGCATTGCGAGTGAAGAATATTTTTTCTTGTGGCAAGCTCATTGCTTCCACAGGCAACCGCAGTGTACATCATATTGGTAAATAAGCATCAAATAATAGGATTCTTATGATACCTTTTAGGTGATGCACATTTGATAATGCATCTTGATTTTTTTCCGAGCAGGCAAGACGCTTTCATTGGTATTCTTTTCTTTATGAAATATAAGAGAGGCATATCTCTATTATGGTTTATTAGGAGCTGTGTTAGGTCATCCCTTTCCTTCTCATTTTTGTAGGTTGACGAAATTTACATTTTTCCGTGTAAATCGCATATTTCGGAAATTTGACATTATGCTTGGTGTGCAAAATTCCTGAAATGATGCCTTGTTGCATAATTATGCTGCAGCAAAATTATAGCAGAGGAGTGCTGGAACAACGAGAATGCAAAGAATACAAATGGATATTGTTTGTAGTACTTATGCTTTCTGGCGCTATTTGTTTAGCATGAAATCCTTCCTTGTGTCTAAAATGGACATGAGAACGCTTTAACACTAAAATATAGCGCTGAGAGCCAGATGTGAAAGGGAAATTATGTGAATTTCACACACCTCTAGTACAAGCCTATCTGACTGTATGGCTTCCTCCACGTGGCTGCAACAGTAAGAGTCAGCTATAACACACCATTGGCATAATGAAACTTGAGGGGGCCCTCGGCAAAGTACCGGGGGCCTCATTTATGAGAAATGACGCATCGCTGCGTGAAAGCAGTGATGCGTCACTTCTCAGTGCGCACTCATTGCGACATTCCTGATGCGTCATATTTAATGTATGACGCATCATGTCGCAAGGAGTTACAGATACGTCAGTATTTCTGACATATCCGTAAGCGCAAAAGTCACGCATTGCTGGACTGTGTCACAAAAGTGACGCAACTCCAGCAATGCGTCCTTTCACATGGGGAATGCCCCATGTGAAAGGGCTTGCGTCAGTCTTACGCCTGCTGTGAGGCAGGCGCAAGATTTTGACGCAACAGCGTCCTAAAAGTGACGCAGTGAAATCTCATAGATTTCACTGCGTCACTATTACGAGGCTTTTTGCGGGGGAATGCCCCCCTTGCATACATTATACCTGGCGCAGGTATAATGTAGCGCAGGGGTTTACAAAGTGACGCATCTGCTTAGATGCGTCACTTTGTAAATAGTGCGCAACAGGAGGCATGTTTTACGCTGCCGATGCGTCACAAAAAGTGACGCGTCGGAAGCGCAAAACTGACGCAAGGCCTCATAAATGAGGTCCATGGAGAGGGGCCCCTCGCGCCCCGCACCCAGTCAGAAGCTCGAGGGCCAGGGGTCCCTGCACAATGCCAGAGGCGGGTCCCTGAAACTCGTGGTACCCCGCACCAGGGGTGCTGCCGTTACGCCACTATAACACGCAGTCACTAATGGAAAGCCATGCCGTTACGCCACTATAACACGCAGTCACTAATGGAAAGCCACGAATTCTTGTACCAGAACTACACCGCGTATAATTCATTTTTCACTTCATAGGTTTGGGCATGATATATTTTCTTTGATTCATCATAGCAAGAACTGATTTAGAGAGAGAAAATGTGAAACTCGTTTGGAAAAGGTTTGTACCCCATATATGTTAACTGGTTATGTAGTTGAACCCTGTAACCTATTTATCATTTTGAAAGAAACAGAAATGACTGTCGAAAGCCACAAAATAACTACAGGCCAGCACAACGCGTGGTCCCCGCTGCATTCTCAACAGTGATAGATTTTGGCATCTAATATTAATGTTCATCTCAACTGGTGTGCTCATTTTTCATCTCCAGTGCCCTTGGTGATGATAGAAATTAGTTTTATTATGACTTTCTCTAAAGGACAGCAAGGCAGGCAGAAAGGAGGCGGCGGCAGCGGGCAACGGGAATAAAAGGAGGCGCAGTGGGTGGAAGGAGTTAAGTCATCTAAAGACATGTGCCGCAAATTGATATGTCAGAGAAACACATCCCGTGAATTTGCTACTGAAGCACAGTGATATATATTGGTTTTCACTTATTATACACTTATAAATTGCTTTCCCTTACGGCGTGTCATGTAAATATACGGATCTTTGTATCAAAACTAATGCCACGAGACAAAACCGGAGCTGTCACGCCGCAGAGGTCACCCTGGGAAAATGAAATTGATAGCGGCCTTGACAGGGAAGGGCTGTCTCGCGCCCGCTCGCGCGGCGGCACGCGCACCACACACATGCACATATGGTAAGGTGCAGAGCAAGTCCTCGTGGCAGAATTTGCATCAGTCAATGTGGCGGGATTCTGGCACCGCAATAAGTCATTGTGTTACATTATTACAGTGCATATTGCAAGCCTGGGAGGGGGGTCCTCTCTCTCGGGAGCATTACCTCACAAACCGTAAAAATGCCAGTCGATTCGTTCTGCGCACGTTCATGTCTCAACCTCCATTTGCTTGCTGGCGTACAAACCATTTTAATAGCAATTACAACAAAAATGAGATGTCAAATATATGTATACACGTACATTCGTAGTCACTATTGAACAGCTATCCATTTGGTCGATTTAAATCATTCGAAGTAGCTCAGGCAACCGGGCTCTCTTGGCCACTAAAGCTCCATAGCTGTGGGACAAATTAAGCGATGCCACCGATGCTTTAGTCACTGAAAGTTACCAAGGGCATGTATGCTAAACCATGCTGAGCTATGGAGTTTAGATTGGTTCAAACGGCAACAATGAGTATTGCACCAAAGGTGTCATGATCTTATTAGAAGCCAGTTATTCAGACAATAAATAAATACATAAATGAATGAATACTTACATATTAAATAGAGTGCCTCCCCACTTCCCGAGCCAAGATTTGAGACCACCTCACTCCCCGCAGGTGTGTACTACAAGGGTTCTTCCCTCTATCAACGACACTACTGGTGGTCCCTCTTCACTTTCTTCAACAGGTGGCCACAGATTGGCAAGTACCCTACCTGGGTCAGTCTCCCAGGCTACCTCACAGCCCAGGTGCACCTTCACATGGCCTGCTCCTTCCACCACCTGGCGGCACAGAAAGACTGGCTGTCACACCCCGTGAACTGCCTACTTCTCCATCCGCATTGACACCTGTGGGCAGTGGCGGCTGGTGAGTTTTGAGACTGGTAGGGCGTAAAAGTTGGGGTTGAGTGTTATTTCGCAAGCAAAGCGAGAGACCTCACTGGACGAAAGGAGGGGCTGAGGGTGTTCTCCCCCCAATTTTTTTTTTAGAAGAGAGCAAATAGTACATTTTAAAGCAAATTTTACAAAGAAAAAAAGTTTATGAAGCAATTGTAAATATGTAGTCTTGAAATATTTAAAAAAGACTAAAACAGCCCCTTTTGTTCTTGCACTAAATAAGTACCATGTCTCAGGCTGTCAAAGGGTGGCACATGATTCAGTTCGTCCCAGGTTATTTTACCATGTAAGGGACTTGGTGGTAGACAGGTAGATGGGAAATGATCTGTTTGCGAGACATTTGAAGATGGCTTGGGTAGAAAGAACATTGTTTCCTCCTTTAGGACACCACTGTCAATACTATCTTCAAAGCTCATTTGGAATTACATGTAGTCTTGTAGGATGTAAATTTGTGGGTGGGTTTTAAATTACATAATTTCAATATTTCAATAATCTTTATTTCGGCCAACGGCCATAAAAGACACACATATATACATTCATTAACTCATACATTTAGAACACAATACATGCGTGAAATCAATTAAGACAATAATTACAATAATATGGTGTAAAATTAATTCTCACCAAATAAATCGAAGACATAGTTCATTCAGCGGGAAAATACAAATTTTTAGCAGCAAGGTTCACTATTTAAAATTTATCCATCTTCAAAGCACCTGTCCCATTTTCTTTCGGACAATAGAAACTGAGTAAAGAAACCTACTGATACTAAATACAATGAACTGTGCAGTATTTGTTTTTAGGATCCTGTATGCTATAGAACAGGATCTAGTTCCTAAAAGAGCACACATAGGTTTGAGCCATCTTTTCCGAGCTTTCAGATATGCTTTGCATATGAACAACATATGGACCTCATTCTCCTTACATAAATCTGAGCACATAGGACATCTCTCACTTGTACTATTAGGACAATCCAGTTTTTTGTTTGTCCAACGCTCAGTGTTGGAATTCAGCATGAGGTTCCCATACCTGAACTTCAGGAAGAGAGTCTTGGCAAGGGGCGGCTCTATTTCATCCAAGAACGATTCAAAACATGGTTCGCTTTTGAAGGTTAAAAATTTTTTGGTTAGGGTGCCAATTCTACTATCATGAATGTATCTATCATTCATGAAGCACCAGTATGCTCTTTTTACCGTATTTTTAGCAAGAGCTGGTAAATTCTCTGGGTTTTCCCAGAACGAACTCAACCCCAGATTGTCGAACCATTTTTTAACATGCCCGAACCACCGAAGGGAATTAAAATAATCTAAATTCGATACTTCTTGAAGACCCTTTCTGTAATCTACCAGTTCCGGAGTGGACCAAATCCTTATCCAGAACATTAGCGGTCTTAAGATAGTTAGGTGGTCGGTTCGTTTGAAGTTCAAATCGAGATGGAGAGGTATTAGTGGTGTGCTGGTTGGGACCTTTACAATTGATCTCATGAATTTGTTATCGAGGCCTTGAAAACTCTCCCTGGCCCAAGGTCCCCATATCTCAGCCCCATATAAAGCTGCAGATTGAATTTTAAATTTAAAAAGTTCAAGTACGGGAGTTATACTTTTACTTGTACTAGCATTCAATCTACAGATTATAGGTTTTACATTATGGGCATATGACACCTTACTTTTTTCGATTTGAGCCTTCCATGTTAATTTAGAATCGAGTACTACCCCCAAATAAGTAAAATTCTCCACAGTACCTAAAGTTTCCCCATTCAGGGTCAGGTTCCCTATCTCCGGTCTAATAGGGTTTAAAGCCATACATTTTGTTTTATCAACATTTATTTCTAGCCCTTTGGTCACACAGTAGCTGCTGAAGGAGTTTAAGAGTGCCTGGAGGCCCTTCTTGGTTTGGGATATTAAGATGGTATCATCCGCGAAGAGCAACGCAGGCACTCTCTCTCCATTCAGCTGTGGCGAATCGTTATTGCAAGCATTGAGATAATCAGGCACATCATTAACAAAAATAGAAAACAAAGTGGGGGCCAGGACGCATCCCTGTCGGACACCACGCTTAATCGGGATGTCACGCGTCAGTTCACCTTTCGGACCCCATCTGATGTTTGCGTGATTTCTAGCGTGCAGTTCAATAATGTGGACCAATAGACTTGCTGGCAGACCGGCTGTGTTTAACGATTTCCATAGCAGTTTGCGAGGCACAAGGTCGAATGCCGCCCTCAAATCGATAAAGGCTACATACAGATGACCTTTCCGAATCTGGACATACTTCCAAAACAGGCAACAAAATCTAAAGACCTGGTCTATCGTACTGGTCTTGGACCTAAAACCTGCCTGAAATTTGGAAAGTATGGCCGATTCCTCCAACCAATCATTTATCCTAAATAGTAGGTGCTTGGCATAGAGTTTTTGCAGAATGTCCATTAAACTAATAGGTCTATAATTAGAGGGAACAGATCTTTTTCCCTTTTTAAAAATCGGGACAACTTCTGCTGCACGCCAACTATCAGGATAATTACAACTTATGGACAAAGCATTAAACAAACGATTGATATAGGGTGCCCAAACTTCAGGTACATGTTTATAGAGGTCACCCGATATTTTGTCTGGTCCGGGGGCTTTATTATTTTTTAGTTCATTGATTGCCCTGTATGTTTCCTCCAGAGTAAAATCGAGACACACAGGTAGTGGAAGTGGACATGGGGGCTCCTCCTCCTTATCATTATCATATGGTTTGTACAGATTGGAAAAGTGCGTTACCCATGTCATTTCATCAATGAACGAGTCCCTCACAGGTCTACTGGCGTGTCCCCCATTTGCAACCAACCTCCAAAAGCCAACATTATCATTGTGTTTTGCAGCAAACAACATATCAGCCCAAATTGACTCTTCCCATGTTTTCTGTGATACCCTTTGGACTCGCTTGTACTCCTCCCTAGCGAGTCTAACATCATCCTGGGTTTTACTTCTAATCGCGTATAAGAGCTTCCTCTTAGCCATTTTACAAGCATGGTCATACCAAAGTTTTCCATGGCATCCCACGCGTACATTTTGGTGATTCTTCCTCGGCAATTTGGACATATGGACTCTTAATTCATCAAAAAAACCATTGTGTAGCTCGACAAAGTGATCACAATTATCAGTAGATAAGGATTGTCCTACTGAGGGTGAAAAGGTCTTATCAAACAATGAATAAACTGCAGCCAGGGTCTTGCCCTCACTTAAAAGATGTGGCCATTTTAAAGCACGTCTGTTATTATTAATTATATGTGCCTGCTCACATTGGACATCAGCACCCACCTCACATGGGGCCGGACCATTGGTGTCTCTAATTATATGCGGGTCAATAAAAAGTTCCAAGGGAAAGTGATCACTCTCTGCCCTCAATGATACTTTAAAATCAACCATAAAATGCCAAATACTTAAAGAAACAAAGATAAAATCTAATCTACTATTCGATTTCCCAAAGGTAGGTTGTTTTATAAGATCTGAGGGAAGGCGACCATTGCACGCTCTGAGGCCATGATCAACTGTTAGCCTCATTAGTTGAACCGCCAGAGTGCTACAAGGGACGTAGTTCAGGGTGTCAAGCTGGGGGATATTATATGCTTGATCTTCCTCATGAAAGACATCGGAAATCCCATAGATCGGTTCGAAATTGCAATTTAGATCGCCCCCTAATATTACTGGGATTTCACCCACCACCCTTTTCAGAAAGGTATCCAGGATTTCCAGGGTGGGCGAAACTTTGGAATACCCTATCGGTCTATTATAGACATTAATAACGTAGTATTCACCCCCATTAGTTGGTGCAATTTTTAAGGCCAGAATGTCTGGGGTTCCTGTATCTATAACATCAGCTCGTATGGCTAAAGTAATTTTAAGCCATATGAGCAATCCCCCACAGGGCCTTCCCCTATCGGACTGAGTGGCCTTGATACCAAAAGTTTTGTAACCCATCCTGTGCGGGATATCCAATGCCCAAGTTTCTTGCAATAGGCAAAAATCGCTGGTGTCGACATAATCTGCCCATTCTGGGTCTTTCAGATTTTTGCCCACTCCAGCGATGTTCCATGACAAGAAAAACAGATGTGGGATTGGCTCGGTGCTAGGGGAGTCAGGTTCAACGTTAGGAACCAATGGTACCAAGGGGGGGACAACACTATCTTGCTGTGGGTCATCTAACCTTGTTTCAGCGTCCATAATCGGTACCCTGGATAAGAAACTAGTCTTAGCAGCAGCGCGTTCCTCAGCATTATCAATATGTGCTAATGTCGGATTTGGATAGCTTTCCATATGTCCGTGATTATATTCAGACATTACGAGGGGACTTAAAAGAGGCCCTGCCATCGAAGTTGCAGAGGCCATTAATTCTACATCAGGTGTTGCTTGCCTTGTAAGTCAGTCTACCTCCTCAAGGCTGCCAAACCTATTCTGGGTGGGTAGGCCATTCCAGCACATAGAAGGATCTTGGTAATTGGAGGGATAAGTCCTCCAAGGATGGCGCTGTACCAGTGACCAACCATCATACCGAGGTTTTTTGGGGGGTGGAGGGTAGAAAAAGGACAGAAGTCTAGGGATAACACAGGAACCTTCCCCATTGGGACAAGAGCAAATATAACGTGCTGTATGTGGGTCCTCAAAGGTCACCACTACACAATCACCAACCACAGATTTCTTTGTAGGGCCCACCCAAGGAACACGTCGTACCATCAGCACTCTACTCTTCCTACCATTCGGAATTGCACGGTTCGCATTGAGCCAGTGCATTGTTTTGTTCTTCAGGGACCAATGGTTCTCGTGATGGCCATTTTCAAGCTCAGAAACACCCGTCAAAACAACCACGTAGTCATTTGCCTCTGGGGGGAGATCAATATAACCCCCTCTAAAATTATTCTTTACAAATGTACCCTGGGAGTGCTGTTGGCGAAAGTCTGTGGGCCGTGGTTTAGAAGGAGGAACTACAGTAGGGTTTGTGGTGAGTATAGTAAAAGGACGGGAAGGGACAACAGGTTGAGGTGCAACAGTTTGATTCACACCCACTGTTCGTGGTTTCGGAACTGGACGTTCCGGTGGTGGTGTAGGTGTAGGAGAATAAGATACCTGTGGAATCGGATCCTCTACCCCAATGCCCTGATTTTCTAGACTTCTCAAGCCAAGAGTGGCCAAGGCTAAAATGCTTTTCTCCATTTCCAGCAAACTGTTTTCGATGGAGGAGAGTCTAAGAGCAAGAGGGGAGAGTAATTTCTTAAGTGTTTCCCAAACTATGCCTATAAATTCCCCGTCCTTACCTTCCTTCCCTACCTGGCCCTCAACAGTTAGACCCCCCTCTTGAGGGGTAGTAGAGTTTTGGGTAGGTACTGACACCCCCTTGGCACCTTCTAAGTGTATCTGTTCCTTAGGAATAATCCCTTCAGTTGTTTTAGAAATTTGTATAGGGGGCAGTTTTGGTTTTTGTGCAACTCTTGCCCTTTTCCCGTAATAAGCATACCGGGAGATCTTTTTCCTTTTTGGGAAGATACCCGATTTTAGATTAGATCTAGATGAATTAAAAATAACAGGGTCAGGAAAATTAGAGCTAGTGACCTGCGTGTCAGCAAAAGATTTTACAGTTGCTGGAATAGAAAAGTTAAAAGAAACATTCTTCACAGGGGACAATACAGGTGGAGTCGTATCACTGGCATCATCAATTGACTCTGCAACCTGCGGAACAAGCTGTAGAGTTGGAACCTGGTGAACCTCTGCCTGCAGGACTAGTGACTTAAGAGTGGCAGGTCGCTCCGGGGTAACAGCAGTAGCAATATGCCCCAGTGAAGATTTTTTCGAAGCAGTAATTACCTCTGATAATCTTCTAGCGGCTGCCAACTCAAGAGAGACACGAGTCTGTAATTTAAAAATTTCCTCATCAATGGCCAGGTTGGTGCGAGTAATAAAATCATCCATAGGGCCACTGATTGAAGTGTTTCCCTTACCAGTCTTGCTACGGGTTATCCTAACAGACATGTTTATAAACAGTAAAAACCTAAATAAAACCTTCTATAGATCATAAAAGTTCCTAACAGCACCAACCACAGTTTAACAGTTTCTCCAGATGGGCGAAAAAGGGTAGGCCAGTCCAGTCCTCGGCCGTCCTCGAACGGCCTCAAACGGCCCAGTCTTTGCCCTGTCTTCGCCCGGGCTGCGTCCCGCGCTGCGGGAGGCGGAAGATGTAATATAGGGGGCGTGGGGGGCGGGCCAGCAGGGAGAGCGGACCGGAAGCTCTCCGTCGGTCTAGCAGGGACTTCTGGGAAATGAAGTCCCTGCACGCTCGCAGCCCCGCTGACGCCTCGCGCCCACAGCCGCCTTACCGCCACACAAAGATGCTCAGCTGGTCCGGTGTCCGCAGCCTGTGAAGCGGCACCCGCGAAGCGGGTGCGGCGAAGAGTGGGCTTAAAACGCTGGTCAGGAAGTGAGGTGAGCTAAACTCCGCTGTGCTCTGCCTTGACGATT
The DNA here is from genome assembly GCF_964261635.1 of Lissotriton helveticus. NCBI lineage: Eukaryota > Metazoa > Chordata > Amphibia > Caudata > Salamandridae > Lissotriton > Lissotriton helveticus. The sequence continues at coordinate 1,265,663,597 of NC_136059.1, read as the reverse complement.
AAATGCTGCCGCTGGTTCAGAAATAATGTCCCATGTGTTGGCGGTTGAGAACTCCTCTTAAGCACCTCGGGGGGGGGGGGGGCGGGGGGCGGCCCAGCAGGGAGAGCGGACCGGAAGCTCTCCGTCGGTCTAGCAGGGACTTCTGGGAAATGAAGTCCCTGCACGCTCGCAGCCCCGCTGACGCCTCGCGCCCACAGCCGCCTTACCGCCACACAAAGATGCTCAGCTGGTCCGGTGTTCGCAGCCTGTGAAGCGGCACCCGCGAAGCGGGTGCGGCGAAGAGTGGGCTTAAAACGCTGGTCAGGAAGTGAGGTGAGCTAAACTCCGCTGTGCTCTGCCTTGACGATTAAATGCTGCCGCTGGTTCAGAAATAATGTCCCCAATTACATAATTAAAATTCCCCTCTGGCTGTGTTTTGCAACACAGTTCTGACCCAGGTGAATTTCTACATGTTGCTAGAGGACTTTTATTCAGATGATGTGACTAGTGCCATGGACGGTGTATTGCAGGGGCTCTGCTATCAAGAAATCGGAACATGAGGCATTGAGGCTACTAGGTGCAGGTTGTTAATGGTGGGGGGCACAAAGACATCTGGTATAGTTATAAAAAAGAAATCAGTGCACTTTAAAGCATAAGCACCGAATGCCAGCTCCAATAAAAAACATTTTGTTCCTTGGAGATACTTATGATGTATTAGTTTGGGCACTCACGATGTGCTGATATGGAACGATGTAGACGTGAAAGCTGCTTTAATACCAAATTTGAGGAGGCCCCAGAGAGTGACTGGATGATTCAATCTATACACGATTGACGCACACAAAAACCAGACACATATGTGCTTGTGTTTAGCGCACTGAACTCATTGTTTCACTCAATTCATGTACTTTATATGTACGAGGTAAGAATAACCTAGTTTGAAACAGGAGTTTACTATCGTGCAAACTCATCCTGAACGTATTGAAGTGCTTTCTATAAGAGTCATTTACATTATATGAGGTCAGATGCATGTTTTAGAGGCACGAGGAGATGTAGGGGTATATCAGCAAGGCGGCCTTATAAAATTATCGCCTTATCAACAATTTCACACTTTCACATGAATCCTTGCCTTAGCGCACTTACTCATACCCCCCAGCTTTGCATCTCTAATGAGATGCAAAGTGGGCGTACCTTCCCAAACTTCAGTGGAGAATGTCGCTAAACGACATTACTCCAATTAACATGCAAATCGCTAACCTGCTTAGCGATATTAAAAGAAGCGCTAACCGCGCTTAAAGCAGCTTTCTGTACGCCTGATTTTCATCTGATTTAGTCATGTAATTCAATGGGAGCTGGATTACATGGCTAAATTCACCCAGTCCTATCAGCAAGGTATCGCTGTGTCACAGTGCGAGTATCACCGGTTTCCCAGCAATAATCGCACTGTTTTGAAGCTAACGCTCAGATTTTTATCGCTTTGGAGATATGCGTTGCTGATAGCACGCTATCTCCGTGATAGAAACCAGCGATAGCCGGCGATAATTATCCTAGCGTTAAGTGCAGCTAGCGATAATTATCGCTGGTTGTTGCTGATATGCCCCTAAGTGACTTTCCCAGAATCACAAGATGTTGAACCCAGTTTGGAAGTCAGCAGCTCTGGCTGTCAGGGCCATCGCTAGGCATGGTCAGTGTGGGCAGCTGCCCAGGGCCTCGCACTCAGCCTAAGAACATGGGGCCCGCACTGATCGTGTGTCCTGTTGTTTTCTTGCCCATCCAACTAAAAGAAAGGGGCCTCCTTGCAATTAAGAATCATGGGAGGGGTCCCCTTGGGAGGGGTCTCCTCCCCTGGCCTCTCAGGGATGGTGTTTGGCGGCCTTGGGGAGGGATACGCTTACTCTTGTCCCAATTGCAAGGAGACCATTCAGAGACACTGCAGGATGCCCATTGTCCAGCATTTTAGCGCCCCCACAGTTTTAACTTTTAGCCCACTAGCAATTCTCACACCGGGCTGAAGGTGTGAGAATTGCTTGTGGGCTGAAAGTTAAAACTGTGGGGGCGCTAAAAATGCTGGACAATGGGCCTCCCGCAGTGTCTCTGAATGGTCTACTTGCAAGGGGTCACTTATGTAAACTAGAGGGGCCTCGCACATTCCCTTTTGGCCCAGGGACCCGCAAATCCTAGAACCGGCCCTGCTGGCTGTAATGCCATAACCTGTGTCTTCCCTCTGTGAGTGAACTTCTTTACGGCATGCTAGTTTTATGGACCTTATCTAGATGCTGTCTTCCCTATAAAACATTCCATTGGTGCCCTCACAAACACAAAGAGTTAGACACACTCAGTCATACATACACACTACACTGTCACTCTTGCCATGTTATGCTGTTGCATGGTAGGCTCTCTTGCCTCTCATTTTTTGCAGCATGGCGCATGATACCAGTGGATTCATAACCGAAGCGAGGGACTTCTAGCCTTTGTCATCTGTATAGCACACGCTTGAAGGAGTGCATCAAAAACAGAAGTACATGACGAAGAAAAATGGACTGGATAAAGCAACGAGTGAACGAAGGGCTGCGCTTTTACCACCCCACAACCCCAGACATTTCTGCGAGTTGATTTTCAGCACCATTCATTTTAAAGCAGAACTACAGATTGACTGCTGGGAGTGGGGACAGCGCAGCGCATTTGCTTTATTGCGCTCCCTTCGTGATGTTGCAGAGGTTTGGTGATAGCCGTTTTGCAGGCAGCTAGTGCAAAAAACTAAAGCAAATATAACGAGGCTAAAACAATGAGTTTCAGAATATTAGCCGACCTACTTTTGTTTCATTGTGAATACTGGCCAATAGAGCAGCAAATGTATCATTAAATTGTACTTAGCTGTTGTCACGACACACCCCAGCCTGTCAATAATCTGCAGTTCAATGCCGTGACTGCAGCAGGTGCCAGTGTCTGTCGTCCAGATCAATAAACACACAAAACATGGAATACAGCGCACCTGCTGCGTGCCGATTATGCCGAAACCAGAGCTGCGCAGCCAAACTCTTCCACAGCCCACTCCCTCAGATGCCATTATCCAATCAGGAGGCCTTAAAGTAGCGCAAAGGTAACGGGTGCTCCAATTGTTGCCACCCACTACTCTGTCTTGAGAAAGGCCAGCCCTGCACCTTACCATTAATTTCAATAGTGAGCTGCTAAAATCGCCTGGGCCTCGGTATAAGCGCCCCATTTAAAACTTACCATTTTCCGCTTTCTCTGGCCACTCCCTTCAGGCTGACATCACTTTTCTCGCATGTGCTTCTAGGGCGAGCAATAGCCCTCGCCCCGGCCAGCACATGGGCAGGACATCTCTGACCTCATCCCTCCCTAAAAAAAATACCGGAATTTGTACTCAACTCGAAGCAGTGAGCACTTCTGAAGTGCTCACTGCTTCGTGTTGAAAACAAATTCAGTTTTTTTTTTTAGGAAGGGAATTCTGCATTGTGTACAGTCTCTCTTATCTCCTCCCCGATCCTAGTCCCGAAGCTAGTGGGACATCGCCTCTTTCGCCCCTTAACACCAGCCGCGGGTCTGTCTGCTACTGGTGCTTCCTGGACCGACCCAGTAGCGCACTATCATTAGCTAATTGAAATCGTCAGTGCTGTCATCGAAACAGGCAGGGGCAGACCGACCTTTTGCAATACCAGACTCCGCAAAGAGGAGAGGCCCATAGCCCACCCCTGAAGCCACCCCAAATAAACTAGAAGCCCTTTTGGTAGCCATTGAGAGCTCCTGGAAATCAATGGAGTCTAAGCTTAGCTATTTGGTGGCCGAACGGAGCTTCCTACGTGATGACCAGTGAAAGCTGGTGGACAGAGTCACACAGGGGGGAGAAAAAGCTGACCTCACTGCACCCACTTGTCACCGACAATCAGCATACCCATCAAGATTTATGCAATTGGATGCAAACGCTGGAGGGGAGAGTTGAGGATGCCAAGGAGTGCTCCCCCAGAAGTGACACCCGGATCCTGGACCTACCAAAGGGTTGGAGGGATGCAACCCCTTGACTTTTTTGGACACCTGGTTTAGGTCCTTCCTTCTGGCTGCAGACATCCTCTTTCTACTCCCAGGAACAGGCCCATTGAGTGCCGGCACGCCGTCTGACCCCAGGAGCCCAACTGAGACCCATGCTGGCGAGACCGGGACACAATCCTCCGAGGCGCCAGAGTCACTGGTCCCTGAAAGATGGGGGACAAAGTTGAAATGCTCTATCCTGATTCATTATACTCAAGCAGTCCAGCGGCAGCACACCTCCTTCCTTGAAGTAAAAAAGTGACTCCAATGGCAGCAAATGCAATACTCCTTGTGTTCCTGGCCCACCTTAAAAATCATCATTTGGGATAAATCTATCTTCTTCACTGACCCCCCCCCCCCCAAGGATGCCTGGGACTGAGATGACAAGTACCTCACAGCCTCCCTCCTTGAGATACAGGGGAACCCTTTGCGCCTCCATAAGTGAGATGGAAAAAGAGGAGTCGCACACAACAAGAAACCTTCCCAGGTCCACCGCCACCAAAGTCCCTTTCTCTGGAGCAAATTGCCAACAGGCATTCTGGGCGTGGTTAGCCTGGGGGCTGGGGATGACCCTGTGGACAGTGACACTGGCCTGCAAATTTTTCCTCAGATGGAGACTCCGACTCCTCTCAACCTCCTAATCGATATTCCTAGTCCCCCTGCTGATGACCCCACAAATTGCCGGCAGTGTAATTTGAGCTGAGATTCTTGGGTTGCAGAACCAGTGGATTGTGTCTCTACTATCACCCTTGCCAGCCATTTGACCAGTCTTAATTTTTTTCACCCTGGGACACATTGAGGCATTGCCTTCCCAGACTGCCCTGTTGGGGAGGTGGTTTCCGCCCCCCTTCCCTTCTCCCCCTACTGTAGTATGATCAGGCCCGCATGACACAGATGCAGATGAGCAGGGAGATGCAGCCCTTGGACCTTTGCACTTGACAATAAGCTACCATGCCTCCTAAGATGATGGTTAAGTACTGTACCCGGTTTGAGCATACCGCTATTTGTGGTACACTCTTTGAATTATTCTTCCTACATGTTGTTGTTTCTTATTAGGGCTGAGTTGGTGGTATTATACTAGGATAAGGCGCCTCAGGGGACGTCGTTTCCTTATACACATGCATAAAAAGGGAAACGGGACTCACTGCAATTAAAAGAATGATGAATAAGAGACCAGCAAGTGCATGGTCACACACAGAGATGATCCTAGAAATGGTAGAAACCATTTTGGACAACAATGTATTCCTATACAAAGATCAATGGTACAGGCAAAAACAAGGGGTGGCCATGGGCTCCAGATTCTCGCCCTCATACGCTAACCTAGTAATGGGGAGATTTGAAGAAACGAGAATCTGGGGTGCACCGGCATCAGAATGGAACAATGACATACTGTTTTGGGGCAGATACATTGATGACTGTATCATGATATGGACAGGCACATCTGAGAAACTACATCAATTCCACGAGTATCTAAACCATAATGACCAAAACATAAAATTCACAATGGAGTATAGTAACAAAAAACTCGCATTTCTAGATGTAGAATTCTACATAGAAAATGAAACAATTCAAAGCAGACTATACAGGAAAAGTACAGCGTGCAATTCCCTATTACATGCTACCAGTGCACACCCAGAACATCAAAAAAGAGCAATCCCTTATGGAGAACTAATCAGGACTCGCCACAATTGCAGCAATGATACTGAATTTCAAACTCAAAAGAGAGGGGTGATAAAAAGATTTGAAAACAGAGGGTACAAAAGAAACCAACTGCTAAAAGCAGCTGGAAGAATAGACAAAGTAGTCAGAGCTGACACACTAAGGGATAAACAACAGAGCCAGAAAGGAAAGGATGATAAAATTAGACTCATAACAGGTTACAATAACTGGGCGACAATCTTAAGAAAGAGTCTAAACAGACACTGGCACCTACTGAGGTCAGACACTACGCTTAAAAACTACATAACAGAAAGACCAACAATAACCTTTAGAAGAGGAAGAACTCTGAGAAATATACTGAGCCCGAGTTACCCCCAAACAAACAAAAAGAACACATGGTTAACAGAACCAGGGTTCTATAGTTGTGGAGGTTGTGCAGCCTGCAAGTGGGCATATAAAAAGAGGAAAGAATTCCAAGGAGCTAACGACACCAAAAAATATCGTATCTTAAGCACCATAAACTGTCTAAGTAAATATGTAGTTTACGCTCTAGACTGCAAATGCGGCAAAAGATACGTAGGAAGTACCAAGAGACCACTCAAGTCAAGTCATAAGATTTATATAGCGCACTACATACCCAGAGGGTTTCAAGGCGCTTAGGAAGGGGAGGAGGATTATTTGTCAAATATCCACGTTTTAAGCTGCTTTCTGAACGCTAGGTGATTCTGGGTGAGGCGAAGGTAAGCGGGGAGTGAGTTCCATGTTTTGGCAGCCAGGTATGAGAAGGATCTGCCTCCCATGGTGGTCTTGTTGATGCGAGGTACAGTGGCGAAGGCTTGGCTGGAAGAGCGAAGTTGGCGGGAGGGGGTGTAGAAGGACAGTCGAGAGTTGAGGCAATCTGGTCCGATGTCGTAGAGTGATTTGTGTGCGTGGGTAAGCAGACGGAAAGTAATCCTCTTATTGACGGGTAGCCAGTGGAGGTCTTTAAGGTGACCAGAGATGTGTTCGTTGCGTGGGATGTCTAATATGAGCCTGGCTGAGGCATTTTGGATTCGTTGTAGTTTCTTCTGGAGTTTAGCGGTGGTACCTGCGTAGAGGGTGTTTCCGTAGTCCAGTCGGCTCGTGACTAGAGCGTGGGTGACTGTTTTCCTTGTTTCGTAGGGGATCCAGCGAAATGTTTTTCTGAGCATGCGAAGAATGTTAAAGCAGGAAGAGGATACGGCGCTGATTTGTCTGTTCATTGAGAGTGAAGAATCCAGGATGACGCCAAGGTTCCGTGCGTGGTCTGTTGGGATGGGTGCATTTCCGAGGGCTTCCGGCCACCAAGAGTCGTCCCATGCAGAGGGGGATGTACCTAAGATGAGGACTTCTGTTTTGTCTGAGTTCAATTTCAGACGACTTTGTTTCATCCATTCGGCAACTTCTTTCATTCCTTCGTGTAGGTTAGTTTTGGCGGTGCTGGGGTCCTTGGTGAGAGATAGGATCAGTTGAGTGTCATCCGCTTAAGAGATGATGTTGAGGTTGTGTTGGCAGGCGATGGCCGCGAGGGGGCTCATGTATACGTTGAAGAGGGTGGGACTGAGTGAGGATCCTTGTGGTACGCCGCAGATGATTTCAGAGGCCTCGGACTTGAATGGTGGGAGGCGGACTCTCTGGGTTCTTCCGGTGAGGAACGAGGTGATCCATTCCAGTGCCTTTCCTTGGATTCCGATGTTTCTGAGGCGTTGTAAAAGGGTGCTGTGGCAGACTGTGTCGAAGGCTGCAGAGAGGTCGAGGAGGATGAGGGCGACTGTGTCTCCATTGTCCAGTAGAGTTCGAATGTCGTCTGTTGCTGCGATGAGGGCGGTCTCAGTGCTGTGTTTGGCTCGGAAGCCAGATTGTGAGGAGTCGAGGGATTTGTTGGCTTCGAGGAAGGCGGCGAGCTGGTTGTTGACAGCTTTCTCGATGACTTTGGCCGGGAATGGAAGAAGCGAGATGGGGCGGTAGTTTTTGAGTTCGGTGGGGTCTGCTGTTGGTTTTTTCAGAAGGGCGGTGAGTTCAGCGTGTTTCCAGTCTTCTGGGAAGGTAGCGGAGTTGAAGGAGCAGTTGATGACGTCTCGGAGGTGCGGAGCTATGATGGAGTCTGCTTTGTTGAAGATGTGGTGAGGGCATGGGTCTGTGGGGGATCCAGAGTGGATGGAATTCATCAGGCGGATGGTGTCCTCAGTGGAGATTGGGTTCCAGGCGTTAAGGGTGTTAACAGGGGGAAGATGGTCAGCTGATGGTAGGGTGGGTTGGCTTCCGGGTTGGTTGTCAAAGCTGTTGTGGATGTCAGCAATCTTGTTGTGGAAAAAAGAGGCTAGGGAATCGCAGAGGGTTTGAGAGGGGGTGATGTCGTTGGAGTTGGCCGAGGGGTTGGAAAATTCCTTGACGATGTTGAAAAGTTCCTTGCTGTTGTGGGCGTTGTTGTCAAGTCGATCCTTGAATGCTGTTTTCTTGGCTTTTCGGATCAGTTGGTGGTGAGTACGGATGGCGCTTTTGAAGGCGTCCTTGGTGCTGGTGGATGGGTCTTTTTTCCAGGCCTTTTCAAGGGAGCGGCACAGTTTCTTGGACTTCTTGAGGTCATCGTTGAACCATGAGGCTTTCTTGATGCCAAGTTTGTGTTGACGTTTTTTCAGTGGTGCTAAGGTGTCGGCGGTGTTGGATAACCAAAGGGTGAGGTTGGAGGCGGCTTCGTTGGCGTTAGAAGAGAGGGCTGGGGAGGTTTGAAGGAGCGATGTGGAGATCTGCTCCGTGGTGATTTTGTTCCAGTTTCTTTGTAGAGTTGGTTGGAGGTGGATGATGGGTTTCGGCTTGTTGTAGGTGAAGTGAACGCAGCTGTGGTCAGTCCAGAGGAGATCCGTAGTGTGGCTGAAGGAGACATGGTTGCTGGAGGTGAAGATGGGGTCGAGTGTGTGACCTGCGATGTGGGTGGGGGAAGTGACCAGTTGTTTAAGTCCGAGGTTGGCGAGGTTGTCCAAGAGGGTGGCGGTGTTGCGGTCGTTGATCTTTTCAAGGTGGAAGTTGAGGTCTCCCAGAAGGATGTAGTCTTTGGAGGGGAGCGCGTGTGGGGTGATGAAGTCCGTGATGTCTTCACTGAATTTTGCGCGGGGTCCTGGTGGTCTGTAGAGGAGGGTGCCTCGGAGTGTGGTTTTGGGGTCGATGTGGATCTGGAAGTGAAGGTGTTCGGAGTTAGCGAGGTTGGCGTCAGAGCTGGTTGAGATGCGGATTGATTTCTTATGGACGATAGCGATTCCTCCTCCTGTATGGTCGGTGCGGTCCTTGCGTGTGATCTTATAGTCATCAGGGATAGCGATGGCGATGTCAGGGGCGGAGGAAGCGTTCATCCATGTTTCCGTTAGGAAGGCGACGTCAGGAGAGATGGTGTCTAGTAGGTTCCAAAGGTCAATGGCGTGCCTGTGGACCGAGCGGGTGTTGAGAAGGATGCATTCTAGGTGGTTGGGGTCGGGAATCTGTGTTGTGGTCGTAGCGGAGATGTTGTCGGTGCCGCTAAATTTGCAGGAGAGGCAGGAGAACGGTCCATGGGTGCGTCCAGGAGCGGCATGGACGCAATAGGGGGCGCGACCGGGGTTAAGGGCTAGGAGGGAGGCGGCATCGTAGGTAACGCGGGGGGGCTGGGCAGCGCGAGGGGCAGGGGGACTGGCGCTGGGCGCGGGCTCGGCGCGGACGGGCGTAGACGGGCTTACCTTTGGCGCACCTTCGGCGCGGGTTGGGCGCGGTCGCTGCGCGTGGACGCTGCGCGCGGGAAGAACTGTCATATATGGATGGTGGAGGGGGAGGGGCGAGGGCGTCTCAGCTGGGAGGCGGGGCGGGCACACGAGGACGGCGAGCACAACAAATAAACAAAATGGAGGCGGAGGGGGGGAACAGAGCGGAGCACAACGCGCAAACCACGTAAACAACAGCAGAAACTAAGAACACAGCGCCAATGAGTCCAAAAGCAACTGGGCACAAGCAGGCAATATAAAAAATCAACTTTGCAGGCAATAAGCGGAGCGCTGAAGGCTGATGCGCTAAACACGTTAAAATACAGTGCAGTCAAAATGATATACAGCGACAATGCTTTTTAGCGCTAGCTGGGCACAGGCAGGCAGGTGAGAAGCAGCTTATGAGGCAATGCAGCGAGAGGCAGCTTGTGAGCAATGCAATGCAGCGCTACGATACCAGGTCTCAGCAGAGGCACTGGGAGCGACCACTCGGCTCGTTAGAGAGGAGCGAGTCACGGTGAGCGAAGGGTGAGGAGCGCTACTTCTGGACAGTGGGAGGGCGTCTCAGCTGGGAGGCGGGGCGGGCACACGAGGACGGCGAGCACAACAAATAAACAAAATGGAGGCGGAGGGGGGGAACAGAGCGGAGCACAACGCGCAAACCACGTAAACAACAGCAGAAACTAAGAACACAGCGCCAATGAGTCCAAAAGCAACTGGGCACAAGCAGGCAATATAAAAAATCAACTTTGCAGGCAATAAGACCACTGAGGGACAGGATAAAGGAACACATCAGGGCAGTAAAACAAGGCGACATGCGATACCCTGTTGCAGCACACATGTCCATATGCCCAGCACAAACTACCAACCACTCCTTCAAATACTTTGGATTTGAACACACACCCTGTCATCCAAGAGGTGGTAATAGGGAATTGACACTACGTAGGAGGGAAGCGACCTGGATCATGACTCTTAAAACTGTGGAACACGGTCTTAACATTGACTCTGAATATCATTACTTTCTAGGGACCTGACTGACAACACCATAACCAAACAGAGACAGGTTCACCAATGACTGAATTCTGTATATTTATGCAAAATACTTATTATGCGAATGTGAACCTTTCTCTTCAGAGTAAGCTGATGCCTGTATTACTGGAATGCATATGCAAATAAGAATGACCACTCGTTGAGATTACATTGTAATTTTATATAGGTTTCAAATATGTATGGACTGTTTTAAAAATACGTATTATACCTGTACAACTAGTATTATTATTGCAACAACGGTAAGACCACTTAATGGCAAAAAAACATGTACTGTACCCATTTTGGATGGAGAACAAGAACCATACCACCATAGTATTCACAACCCATGTTTAGGGGCACTATATACTAAAAAACGCGATGATACTAAACCCAAATGATATTCACCGATAAATAGACACACAATTGTCACAATCACCGTGAACACAAAAATGATTTTCTGATATAATAGCAGTAATGCACAATATAGAGCACATAGGAACACTCCCCTAAACAATAAGGGACGCGCACCTGAAGGTTCGTAAAAATTGAATAATCAAAAAATAAAAAATAAAATGATAAAGAATCTCTAACCATGATCCACCGAGGTAACATAGTGGCAACCCAGATGAAATATACACTATATGGCTAGTCTATACCTGTCGATATAGTAAGGGCAAGATGGCCGCCGTGTTTACTGGTGAACTACCTACAAACACGGACCGTAACAACACTGGCAAACCGGAAAAGGTCACGGATCACGTGACACGGACCAATCACGGTTGAAAATAACTAGCGCCAAAACCAGGAGAATCATCACTGCATCAAACGCGGAGCAGCGGGGATGGTAGGAGAAGCCCGAAGACCAGCGGTGAGAGGTAAGCAAAGAGAAAGGATAGTGATAGCAGTCACGAGGCAACCTGCAGCTTAACTACGCTATCGTGGCCCTTCTTTTACTGGAGAGGCACAACGAATTCTGAGTAGGCAACCAAATATACATATTGTACTCGGCCCGTTTATTTCACTTAAGGGAGTCTAACATAAATAATGGCACATGTTGGACTACAGTATTAACGGACGCACCAACAAATAGAAAACGATAGTTTCCTGTGAACCTATTCTGAATCCTGTCTGATTATTACTTGGGCCCAACTAAATGTGAATTTATCACGGGCAAATAGGACATTATAATAACAAAACTAGGTTTTTCCCTATTTTAAGGAAAAGGGATAACTAATTTAAGAGATGCATTTTGAATAACGACAATGCAATCCATAGATATGGAATCTTAATAAGCTTCATATTAATTTACAGCTGCCATATCGCTAACCGACACTGTGGTTAATAGCTGCGGAATATACCGTCACGAACCAAAGTCCCCAAACGGAAACCCCTTTGAGGGTTGGAATTATCACCTCAAGGAAGGTGAGTAATCATGAACGAACGGTCCCAATAAAATGTAGTAATGCGAACACCCCTGAAATATGTTGCAAATGTATTTAAAACATATCCTCTCGATCCATTTTTTATACAGAAAGGGAGAATACTCGCGGAAAATAGGTACCCCGAGCACTTACTATATATTATGCATGCCACTATGGTTCAACTCTTAACTACCTGACCTAAAACTTCACAAAATAGTCTCACTATGCACAATTACTATAGGAAAGCATGACACAATGAATCACTGGTATCTCCATATCTCAATGGGTCCATCTAACTCCTAATATCCTGGAGACAAATCATGTATACCTGATGATTACATCTGAACATAATTTTCTGTTAAGATAATACCCACAAATGTATATGTGCACTACAAGCAACCCCTACCACCACCTATTTACGCAATGTACAATGATTTTTAACAACAACATGCTTAGACTAAATCCTGAATGTTACAAATGTCACTTTCTTCACTTAACAGCCTTGAAAAAGTCAAGGGTTACATTCCCTACTGACGAAACACGTGTTGGCTGTAACATCTTCTGAAATAAAGCAACACCTGCGGAACACCCTGAATAACGAGGACCTCAATTCTTAATTATTGCATGACTAATGTATGATTGAAATACACATGTACAAATCAATGTAAAATTCTATAACGAGTGCTAAGGAGCGTTCAAATGTTGTTGTTTCTTCTTTATGTGGCCCCTATATCAGTAAGACAGGTGTACATGGGTGTGCTGGGATGACCACCTGCAGATACATGCTCCAGGGATTGACTTTCCCCGCAATACTAATATGGCCCTTCTTGCAGACACTAGATACCTCATCTTAAACATTTTAGGTACACACACAGTGAAGACATTATATGCAGTCTATTCCTACATTAATAAACAGCATGCACAAATTGTATTCCTACAAGAAATGCATACCACCGATGGGGAGGCATAGCGGCTTCCCAAGAGGTGAAACATACGCACAAAGAGCCATGGTCTGGATACACCCTGGGGTTCCTTTTCAAGTGTTCGACACAACAATAGACAGAGAAGGGCAATACATACTGATCGAAGGCCGTCTTGATTTGCGTTACTGATCCTAGTAGGCAGTGTCTACGTGCCAAATACAGATGAAGGAATGTTCTTGGAAACTCTCTCTTGGGAGCTAGCACACAGGACACAAATGCTGTGTGTGCTGGGCAGGAATTACAACTGTTTCCTTGATTTCCATCTTGACCTTTCCCACCCATAATACCACGCCCCTCCCTTTAAATACAGGCAGCGCTCTTTGCAGGAGGGATCTGACAATGAGCTTTGGCAGATGCTTGGAGAACCATGCATCCCACCTCCTGTATCTACACTTGTTGCTCTGTGCTACACTGTATGTATGCCTGGATAGCATCCTATGATCCCTGGCCCTATCAGCTACCGTTTGCCACATTGACTAGCTTGGTTGCAATGTCTCAGAACACACCACTCACATTGTGAATTTACAATGCAATGCCCTGCACCCACCAAAACCCACATGGCAACTTCCCAGAGATTTCCAGGAAGACTCTGTCTTCTGAGATGCACAGGAATTTCACATACAGAATTATTTTACTGAGAACAACAACACCACTTCTTCTAGAGCAGTGGAATGGGATACCTTCAAAGCGGCCACAAAAGGAGTCTGGGTGCAGGAGATAGTGTTGGTACATAGAAGGCTGGATAGAGAAATATTGTAGGCAGAGCGGTGTCTTCCTATACTGAAAGGGCAGCTGAGTGTGACTCAACCAATGCAGTGGAGCTGATTACCGCTAAGACCCATTAAAAAATCCTGCCCTGGCTGATCTGGTGTCCCACACCTGCGCCCCACTATGGAACTCAACTCACAATATGGGATCCCCCTATACGCACAGCAAGTCCTTTTACATGCATTCCAGGAATACTATTCTTCCCTATATGAGGCTCCTCCGCCATTGGTGACATATGAGGTGGGGTGATTCTTCTCCAGTATCTCCGGCCCAAGGGACCCTGAGGGTCTGAGAGACAATCTAGATGATGCGATTACAGCTGCAGAGGTCAAGCAAGGCATTCGAGATATGTCGACAAACAAATCTCCGTGCCTCGATGGCTTACCAATCAAATACTGTTTCACTTTTGCCACAAGCCTAGAACCCAGTCTAGCAGATCTGTTTAGTGATGCACTTTCATCTGAAAAACTCCCACCAGCTCTTTGTGAGTCCCTCTTGGTATCTATTCCCAAGCCTGACAGGGACGCCACACTCTAGTCCTCGTACCGGCCTATTGCCATACTGGAGACACATTATAAAATCCTGGGGAAAATTCTGTTTCTGTGATAGATATTACGAGTGGGGAGGTCGCCTAAACCTCCTCTCAGCCCCCTTTTGTGTGCATTCAAAAATTCTGTCCACACAGTACGCACAGATTTTAACCAAGCATATCCACTCAGATCAAAACGGCTTTGTCCCCGGAAGGAGTACCTCACATAACATCAGCACCTGTACCACAAACAAGATCGAGTTTGGCAGGGGTTCCCCAATGAGGTGTGTTTCATACTAGACCTGGAAAAGGCGTTTGACACATTGGCCTGAGACTACCTCTTCCATGTGCTTGCTCAAATGGATTAAATACAAAACCTGTCTCCCGGGTCTGTCTGGGCCAGGTCATCTTGCCGACTGTCCCTGTGGGTCGTGATGACAATGGAGCCACTTGCCATCCAGTTGCAGGGGGTGGGATGTGACTGAGGGATTCCCCTGGAAGACAGGCAACATGCAATATCCCTTTATGTTGATGTTACTCCTATACCTCTGAGATGTCTGCGCCAACCTCTCCTCTATACACAATACACTTTTTGCCTTTACCCATGTGGCAGGACTCCAGGTCAACTGGGTGAAGTTCTGTCCATCCACTTAGCCCTGCCTTGACCCCATGGAAGATAACCCCTGGGTGGCACTGCTTCAATGTCGGGAAGCCACTGTTCGTTAGATGGCTACCTCCCTATATCACTCCCTGATGGACCTCATGGATGGCACCTTGAGGACTGGTTTAGTGGGAAAAAAACACAAGTGCAATTTTAGAAAAATCTGCCACTGGCCACCATGAGAAACACAGCACTGTCAAAAATTGTAATCCTGCCCAGCATCATTTATTATTTTATTAATCTACCAGTGGTTTCCACCCAGGAATTCTTCTGTAATCTAGAGATGTTGCTACTGGATCTCATCTGGGGCAACAAATCCACGCCATTTCCTTGAAGAAACTGCAGCTGCCTGGTGTGGGAGGCAGCTTAGGCTCCTCGTCCTTTGAAGCCTATTACCAGCCAGTCCAGCTGCAATGGATGGGCAGGTGGCTGTTGTGAAGTAATCTGGAAGAAGCAAGTTATGAGATTGCCCCCCTAACACCGACCATGATTAGGGCCTTCTTGCTCTCCGAGTAGTGTCCAATTCCCATCAGTTCTTGCAAGTTCAGGTGGCCTGTAAGTGTTTTGCCCTGGGACACCACCTTACATGGCAGGTCTCCCCATATGCCACAGGGAAACATTACCCCTACTAGACCTCCCAGTTTTCCAGGAATGTTCCTGGCTGCAGACATTCGAGGCTGGCTGCTCAGCGATCTGTTCTCTGACTGTCCCTCCCCACCTTTGAGCAACTCCAAGCAGACTATGACGTCCCCTTGGGACGGTTCCTCACCTACCTATAATCCCGTCATACTTGTCAGGTTCTCTGGTCCAAACAGGATGAGGAACCAGGGACTCACACTGTTCCCCAGACACCATTCACTGTTGGTAGCGGGCATCACCTGTTCATTTTGATCTACAAAGTATTGAGAGACCACACTAGCATATCCCTACCAACTTTGCGGAACAACTGGGAGGATGATCTGGTGAGGGCGTAAAATGACTCTAATGGGAGCAAGCCCTGGATTTCCCCCAACAGGTTATAAGAAATGCCCCCTTTAAGAGCATACAATTCTCCACCCTTGAACAAGCTTATATGACCCCCGTGCAGCTTAATCAATTTTTTCCTACTGCAGATCTTCACTGACCCCGGTGTCAATCAATGAACACGGACCTTCGTCATATGCTTAGGTCCTGTCGAGCCCTTGAAACATTCTAGGAAACAATACATGAAACATTGCTTTAATGTCACTGCACTCAACAACATTTCCACTTAGGAGGCATATGCTCGAGGCATATTTAAGCAAAAAAATCTTTAAAAAGTGAGGACATGTGTCATTGGACAGGCCACTAATATTGGCAATGAGAGCACTCACACTCCAGTGGAGAGCCCCTTCAGCATAACCAGTGGAGGCATGGTATGGAGCAGTGCATAAGTGAGGGAAAGCAGACGGTGAGGCCATGCGTTATGAAGAAGTGTGTCACCTATGGGAGTGTCTAGTCTCTGCAGAATGAGACACTCTCCTAACCCACTTTCTGCAGCATTCATTCAATGCTGATCTTACCCCATAAGCACGACTGGTCTCAGTTGATCTTTTCATAGTATCCCCAGGGAGCGAGACCCCTACCAATGATCCCTCTAGTGTCCCCAGTTCCACCCCATCCTTCTCCCACTGGGGCCCCTAGCCACACCTCTCCCTCCCCATAACCCGTCCTTTTGTACAGCAGGAGCAGCAAGCAATCACCCCCCAACATAACCTACCCACTACCTCAGCACGCCCAGTATACCCACACCACCACCTTTCCGGACAGCCTGGCCTGCAGCTGCCCTGATGCATGTTCTCTCTACTCCCGAGTTGGTTGATTTTGCCCAATCAGGCACATAATTCCAGTGCTGCTAGTTAAAATCTAGCACCATCCTGTGGTGAATTATTTGATGCATATTTTATTGGCTCCCGCCACGGTACAATTGGAACAATGTTAATTTTCTTTGAGTCATATTGAATTGTCACTGATTGCTCTTAGGATCCACTACTCTGTTATATTAAACTTCAATAAATACAGTTAAATTCTTTTTGTGATTACTTAATATGGAACTTGGGGGCCTATTAACAAGATGTGCGTTAAAAAACACACATCGCACATTTCACTATCGCCGGATATCCCCGGATTTTTTCCGCCGTTTTAGCACGTTATTATCAACGCGCAACACGTAGGCGATAGTAAATCCTGTGATAGTGAACATTAGCATGTGAAAACAAGCGTTGTTTTCATGCGCTAATGTGTGCCTTGATAATATGGGGGGGTGGATTCAGCTTTATGATCCACACCCCCATGTTAACAATGCCTAACGCCTGGTCAGAGCAGGCGTTGGGAGACCTGCGATAAACTAGTTTATCGCAGCTCTTTTCCTCCCAACGCCTGCCTTGGTGATAGGGTGTTCCCACCTCCAACCACATTTTACATGAGGTTGGACGTGGGAACGCCCACTTTGCATGTCATTAGCGATGTTTCTCGCTGACATGCAAAGTGGGCTTGAGGCAGGCGTTGCAATGCCCTTGTTAATAGGGTGCTGGAAGTATCTCCGCTTTCTCGGCGAATTGTGCCGAGAAAGCGGCGATACTTCAGCTTGTTAATATGCCCCCTAGTGTATTGGGACCTGATTTAAAGCTTAAAGGAGAGAGCGAGAGCCTACCCCCACCAAGGTCCCACTACCCACCTGCAAATTTTATGGCAGAAGCACAGGTTAAGACAATTTTTACCAGTTAGTTCCATCCCAGCTTCTGCTACTACTAATGACCTATCAAACCTTCACCATGTCAGGAGTGGGTGGTGAATTCCTTTCCATGATTCTGACATGGTTTGGTGGGGGGATAGTACTCGGGTACATGTGGGCCTGTCTGGGTCATAGCTAGTGGTAGCCACCCATCTCCCTCTCCAAAGGCAGAGGAAATCTCCAGAGATACCATGCTAAACATTAGCGATAGACAGGAGGAATATCAGAGGATTCTCTTAGCCATGGAGAGTGGTTGATTCCTTTCCATGATTCTGACATGGTTTAGTGGGGGAGGATAGTACTGGGGTACAGGTGGGCCTGTCTGGGTCATAGCTAGTGGTATCCACGGGAAACAACGTTTACAACGCAACTTTTACAACACACTACCATTACAACGAAACTTTTACAACACAAAAACTATTACAACGCATACATTTACAACGTATGTTTTTACAACGCAGATACCTTTACAACGCATACCATTACAACGTAAGTATTGGTAAGTATATAATTATATTTAAAATGTTACAGTTTTGGGTTTTTGGGTAAAGGGGTATTTATAGGGTTCAGGGTCAGTTTTGGGTGTTTGGGTAAAGGGGTATTTTTAGGGTTCAGGGTCAGTTTTTGGTTTTTGGGTAAAGGGGTATTTTTAGGGTTCAGGGTCAGTTTTTGGTTTTTGGGTAAAGGGGTATTTTTAGGGTTCAGGGTCAGTTTTTAGTTTTTGGGTAAAGGGGTATTTTTAGGGTTCAGGGTCAGTTTTGGGTTTTTGGGTAAAGGGGTATTTTTAGGGTTCAGGGTCAGTTTTTAGTTTTTGGGTAAAGGGGTATTTTTAGGGTTCAGGGTCAGTTTTTAGTTTTTGCGTAAAGGGGTATTTTTAGGGTTCAGGGTCAGTTTTTAGTTTTTGGGTAAAGGGGTATTTTTAGGGTTCAGGGTCAGTTTTGGGTTTTTGGGTAAAGGGGTATTTTTAGGGTTCAGGGTCAGTTTGGGGTTTTTGGGTAAAGGGGTATTTTTAGGGTTCAGGGTCAGTTTTTAGTTTTTGGGTAAAGGGTTTTTTTTAGGGTTCAGGGTCAGTTTTGGGTTTTTGGGGTACAGGGGTACAGTGTAAAAATAAAGTAAAATTAAATTTAAATTAAATTAATGAAATGAAATTAAATTAAATTATATTATATTAATTGTAATTAATTTACATCAAAAAATTATTATATACTTACCAATACTTACGTTGTAATGGTATGCGTTGTAAAGGTATATGCGTTGTAAAAACTTGCGTTGTAAATGTATGCGTTGTAATAGATTTTGCGTTGTAAAAGTTTCGTTGTAATGGTAGTGCGTTGTAAAAGTTGCGTTGTAACGTCATACATCCGTATCCACACATCTCTCTCTCCAAAGGCTTAGGAAATCTCCATAGATACCCTAACAGCATGCTACACATGAGCGATAGACCGGAGAACAATCAGAGGTTTCTCTCAACCATGGGCAGTGGTTGATGGCTCTCATCACCCTAAAAACCATTAATAAAGGTAGACTAAGTATTGAGTTCATTGGTGACCATGTAGACATCCTGCCTAAAGAAGAATGCTGGGATTCCCTTGCCAACAGTGCATGCATGCACTGTGCTCAGTGTGTTTTCTGTGTGTAACACACATATGCATGGTGTAAGTAAGCAAATCCTTAAGACTTGTCTTTTATCATGGGTGAGTTCATACACCAAGGAAGGTAATACTTTGGATGACCACTTTTCACAAGACCCTTGAACTCTAGGGAACCTGTTGGCTATTATTTCCTTGTGACTCCTGTAGCATGGGTGCAATGAGCACCAATGCAAGCAAGAAAACAGATCCACCCATTCACTGGGCTGATAGTAAAAAACAGACACTTATTGGGATACCGTTTGTTCAATAAAAGCTTTATTAAATTGAAATGTGAATGTACATAATTATCTGTTACTTAGAGTGGAAAATCAAGTTATGAAATAGAATATTTAACAGAAAAGGCAACAATAAATAATATCTAAAATACATTCGAAGAAGTTGTGCAATAAACCTATTATGATAATATCATAACTCTGCACTTATGATATTGCAATGTTTGTATTTTGAATTTGAGAGAAAGGAAGAAAAAAGAAGAAAATAGAAAAATGCTAAAGAATAGAAGAAAGAAAAAAGAAGAAGCAGAATGAAAGAATAAAACCATATGTATTGCATATCTGTACATATATCACATAATAAACCTTATACCATATTATAACTTATTCCATACAATAGCTTCATTTCATATAACAACTTATTACATATAATAACAATGGCAAAATAAGTATGTATGATATTAAACTAGAAGGGACAATCAATCATGGGGGTTGAAAAACCATAGAATCCTTGGAATATTTAGGTGTTTTTTTAAGTAACCAATAAGCAGAGACCAAAATAGGTCTTTATTTATCATCTCTAATGTAGATGCAGCTGATGCTGTAACACGCCTATGATGAGAACAAAGAAGATTCCACCCACCAGTAACATGGATATTTTTGGCATTCTTCCAGTTTGATGTAATGACTTGAAAAGCAATAGCAAGTGAAAGATCAAAAAATCTCCTAATTTAGAGCGTACTGGCCAAGAGAGTGAAGAACTTCCCAGAAAAAATATAGTTGATATCATAGGAGAAATTAATAGTGCAAATATTGGAAATAGTTCTACAGACCTGCGACCAAAAAGCAGTGGTTGGCGGACAATGAAAAACATCTAGATATGTGCCAGGGAGGGTACTACAAGACCAACACATATTTCAAAGATGTGGGTTATATTTTTGCAAAGAAAGTGGGGTAATATATAACCTATTATAAAAATAATAAAAGGTTTGTGTAGTGCTGGCATTGGATCAAGTGTGGTGTATTTTGGTCCAAGTTGAACCACAAAACCTTAAAGATAAGGAATGTTAAAGATCAGATTCCCACAATGCTTCAAGTTTAGATTTGGGACGGGAAAGAGTAATGTAATGCAAATATTTATATATATGTGATGCTTTAAGTGATCATATCATATTGTTTGTAATGCGCACTACTCACCCGTGAGGGTCTCAAGGCGCTGGGGAGGGGAATGCTGCTATTGCTCGAAAAGCCAGGTCTTGAGGAGTTCTCTGAAGGTCAGCAGGACTTGGGTCTGCCTTAGGTGGATGGGGAGGGTGTTCTAGGTCTTGGCGGCGAGGTGGGAGAATGATCTGCCACCGGAGGTCGCTCTTCGGAAGCGGGGGACTGTGGCGAGGGTGAGGTCGGCGGAGCGGAGCTGGCGGGTGGGGGTGTAGAAGCTGAGTCGTCTGTTGAGGTATGTTGGTCCGGTGTTGTGGTGTGCCTTGTGTGGGTGGGTGAGGAGCTTGAAGGTTATCCTCTTGTTGACCGGGAGCCAGTGCAGGTCTCTCAGGTGGAGGTGTGATGTGGCTGCGGCAAGGGATGTCGAGGATCAGGTGTGCAGAGGCGTTCTGGATGCATTAGAGCCATCTCAGGAGTTCGGCCGAGGCTCCTGCGTAGAGAGCGTTTCCAAAGTCCAACCTGCTACTGACGAGAGCCTGGGGGACCGTTCTTCTCGTTTTTGTGGGGATCCACTTGTAGATCCTGCAGCGCATGCAGAGGGTGTTGAAGCAGGAGGAGGAGACAGTGTTGACCTGTTTAGTCATGAAGAGGGTGGAGTCGAGGATGACCCCTAGGTTGCGTGCGTGGTCGGTGGGTGTTGGGGCGGTTCCCAGTGCGGTTGGCTACCAGGAGTTGCCCCAGGCCGAAGGGGTGGATCCGGGGATGAGGACCTCTGTCTTGTCCGAGTTCAGCTTAAGTCGAATGTTCCTCATCCATTCAGCAACGGCCTTCATTCCTCCGTGAAGGTTGGTTTTGGTGGTGTGGGGGTCCTTGGTGAGGGAGATGATCAGCTGGGTGTCATCGGCGGTGTAGGAGATGATGTTGAGGTTGTGCTGACGGGCGACATGGGCGAGCGGTGCCAAGTTGATGTTAAACAGAGTTGGGCTGAGGGATGAGCCCTGGGGTACGCCGCAGATGATCTCGGTGGCTTCGGAGCGGAAGGGGGAAGGCAGACGCTCTGTGTTCTGCCAGAGAGGAAGGAGGTGGTCCAGTCCAGTGCCTTCTCTTGGATCCAGGCATTGTGGAGGCGTGTTCATAGTGTGTGGTGGCAGATCATGTTGAAGGCGGCTGACAGGTCCAGGAGGATGAGGGCCGCCATTTCTCCGTTGTCCAGCAGGGACTTGATGTCATCGGTGGCGGCGATGAAGGCAGTTTCGGTGCTGTGGTTACTGTGGAACCCAGACTGGGAAGGGTCCAGAATATTGTTCCCCTCAAGGTAGCGGGTCAGTTGTTCTTGAGGTCCATGGGGTCTCCCTTGGGTTCCTTGAGTAAGGTGTTGATCTCGGGGTGCTTCCAGCTCTCCGGGAAGGTTGCTGTCTCAAAGGAGGTGTTGATGACTTTCCGGAAATGGGATACGATGGCTGTGCTGGCTTTGTTGAAGATGTGATGTGGGCATGGGTCTGACGGAGATCCGAGTGGATGGTGTTCATGATCTTGATGGTGTCGTCGTGGTTGATGTTGGTCCAGGAGAGCAGGCGGTTGGTGCGGATGGCGGTCGTGGAGGCAGAGGTCTCAGTGGTTGTCGGGCGGTCGTGGTGTTGAAGCTGTCATGGATGTCTGCGATCTTGCGGTGGAAGAAGGTGGCCAGCAAGTTGCACAGGTCTTGCAAGGGTGGGACGTCGTTGGTGTTGGAGCTGGGGTTGGAGAGTTCCTTCACGATGTTGAAGAGCTCTTTTCTGTTGTGCGCGTTGTTGTCTAGGCAGTCTTTGAAGGAGGCCTTTTTGGCGGATCTGATGAGGTGATGGTGTCTGCGGGTGGCTTTCTTATGGGCTGCGTGGCTGTCTGATGTTCGTTCATGGAGCCAAATCTTCTCCAGCTTTCGGCAGGTTTGCTTGGAGGCCCGGAGGTCTTCAGTGAACCAGCTGGCTTTCTTGTTGATGTGACTGTTGGAGGGTTTCTTGATCGGGGCGAGGGTGTTGGCGCAGTCGTTGATCCACTGTCTGAGGTTGCGGGCGGCGGTGTTGGGGTCAGGGGGGTCGGCGGGTGGGCTCTAGGCAAGGGTGGTGGTTATCTGGTCTTCGGTGACTTTGCTCCAGCAGCGAGGCATCTGTTGGGTGCTGTGGTGCGTGGTAGGTTTCTTGAAGGTGAAGTGGATGCAGCGCTGGTCAGTCCAGTGGAGTTTGGTGGTATGGTTGAAGGAGACGTTGAGGCTTGCGGAGAAGATGGGGTCAAGCGTGTGACCGGTGGAGTGGGTGGGTGTTGTGACAAGTTGTCTGAGTCTGAGGTTAGCTAGGTTGTCAATCAGGGTGGTGGAGTTGATGGCATTCTCGAGGTGGAAGTTCAGGTCCCCGAGGAGGATGTAGTCCGTGGAGGCGAGGGCTTGTGTGCTGATGTAGCCGGAGATGGAGTTGCTGAACTGTGGTCCGGGGATCTGTAGATGAGGGTTCCTCTGAGGGTGGTGTTGGGGTTGGTGTGGATCTGGAAGTGCAGGTGTTCGGCGGTGCTGAGGGTGTCATCGTTGTTGGTCGAGACTCTGAGAGTGTTCCTGTGGACGATGGTGATTCCTCCTCTTCCTCCGTTGGTGCGGTCCCTGTGGGTGATCTTGTAGCCTTCCGGGACGGCTACGGCTATATCGGGTGCCGAGGCAGAGTTCAGTCAGGTCTCCGTCAGAAAGGCTACGTCTGGGGAGGTTTAGTCGAGTAGGTCCCAGAGTTCAACGGCGTGTTTGTGGGCGGAGTGGGTGTTGAGAAGGATGCATCTGAGCTGGTTTGGTTCTTACCTGGTCGGCAGTATGGTGGGGCGGATGCTTGTGAAGCTGCAGTTCCGGCAGGTGAAATCTCCATGGGTGTGCTCTGGGGAGGCCAGGAAGCAGGTGTGTGAACGTCCGTTGTTGAGTGTGGAGGGTTCTGGCATCGTAGCGGTGTCAGGCTTGGTACCGTACGTGGGGTCCAGGGGTTCTGGTGCTGGGTGTGGTCCTGGCACGGATGGGCACAGACGGGCTTTCCTTAGGTGCGCCTTTGGCGTGTCAGAGGCGCACCCGCAGCCTCCATATGAGGGGATTTGGGAGGGAGGAGCAGCTGGAAGGCGGGAGCGGGCGGTAAATGGGATTGCAGGGGGGCGGGGCCGCAGGGACGCAGCGGCGGGAGAAACGGGCGGGCCGCGGGCGATCTGGGCACAGGAAGGAAAAACAAGTTTAGGCAAGAAAACAAGTACAGGCACAGAGGAATAAAAACAAGTCTGGGCAAGAAAGCAAGTACAGGCACAGAGGAATAAAAACAAGTCTGGGCAAGAAAGCAAGTTAGGCACAGGGGAAAAATACAAGATTAGGCAAAAACTATGCAGGCAGAGCCGTGCAGCAGTGTGGGGAGCGACCTGCCTGCAAGGAGGGTCAGAGGTCGCTCCCCACGCTTCTGCACGGCTCTGCCTGCATTATTTTTGATGACAAAAGTGCAATTGGATCAGGAGGTGAGGAACTTATCTGAGGTTGCGATTGAGTGAGTGTGGAGACAGCTTGCAAAAGAGGATCCTTGAGAGGCTCATACTTAGTGGCATAAGTAGAAAGAAGAGCAAATTTGGTTTGAATTACAGACAGAAAATGAAGAGGAGTCATATCACATAATAGTTGTTTTATGTGGATTATACCATTCAGAACCAATTATTTCCAGAAAATAGTTTGATTCGAGATTTTTAGACATTTATTATGCTATATAGGGGATTCCAAATATTCTTGTATTGGGGACAAGGGTCTTGTGAGAATACAAGATATCATATTGGAATACTTAATAGGCGGAGCAGAGAAGGCTCAAGGAGGTTTAAAAAAATAAGGCAAAGAATAAAAATGAAAAGTTGACACAAGTGAATCCTCCTGTTTGATCCAAATATTATTGGCCGGAGAATCAGTGTCTCTCATACATTGTAGAACCTGTTTTAAGACAAACGTGATATGGTATTTCTGAAAATTTAGAAAACGTACACCCCCCCAACTCTTTGGGTTTACATAGAAATGCTAAAGAGATGCGCGCCTTTTTACCATTCCATCAAAACGTAGCAATCGATTTATTCAGTAGTTTAACATTTTTTATAGGCAATTTAATAGGCAACATGGACAGGTAAAAATGAATGACTGGGAATAAAGATAATCTTTATAGTAGCCAACCTGCCCCACCAAGACAAATATAGTGGGGACCATAGTGAAGGATCTTATGATGAACATCCTCTAAATTTATCTGAGTAGAATATTTAATTCCCAAACACCTGATAAATTGTGGAGACCATTTAAGTCCAATCATAACCTTCAGACAATACTTATTAAAAAGGAGTACCTCGGAATTTGAAAAATTAAATTTATATCCAGATAATCCCGAATAAGATGATAATAGATTAGTAACAGTGGGATTGATGTTTCCGGTTCAGAGACATAAAGGATCCCATCATCAGCGAATGCCGAGAACTTAATCTCAGTGTCTTTGTGTGAAAAGCCACGAAATGATGAGGCTTTTTGTAGTGTGTGCAAAAAGGGTTCAAGGGATCAAATAAAAAGCAAAGGAGATAAAGGACATCCCTGTCTGGTACAAGTAGAAAATATGAAGACCGAGAGCCATTTAAAAAAACAGACGTCATCGGGGAGGAATATAATTTAGCTATATATTTGAGAATAGCTGGACTAAAACCATGCCATTATAGAACCTGCATCATGAACTTCCAGTTGACAAGGTCAAAAGCCTTTTCGGCATCCAAAGTTACAACAGCCAGAGGTGTAATGTCAAAGGAGACAATATATATAATATCCAGAAACAACCTAGGTTTGTCAGTCATGTGTCTACCCTTAACAAATCCTGTCTGCTCAAATCCAACTATATCAGGAATTAAGGGAGAGGTCATAATTGACAAAATCTTGGTGAAAAGTTTGCAATCTAGATTAATAAGGGAGGTGGGCCTATAATTGGTGCATAAGGAGGGGTCGTTATCCTTCATAAGGATCAAACAAATCATAGCCTTCAAAAAAGTCCACTTAGCTTCATCTAGTGAGAAAAAATATTGATATAAAGTAAGTAAGTGCGGAAGTAAAAGATGTGTAAAACAGAAGTAAAATTCAAGAGAAAAATATACAGACCCGGTGCTTTATTCTTGGGTAGTGCACAAAGAGCAGATTTTAGTTCAGAAATTGAAATCGGCTCTTCTAGAAAATAAAGATCCTGCATCTGTTGCTGTCTTGGTGGGAGAGAGTGAAAGTAGGAATCTAGTGTTTCGTCAGTGGGGAATTGGTCTGGTGTGTAAAGATCTGTATAGAAATCAGTAAAACATTTCAAAGTTTCATCATTTTTGACATGAGGATCCCCATTATCATCCATATTCTTTACTACTTTAGGTTATTTAGATTTAACTTTCAGATAGTTGACAAGTAATTTGCCTGCCTTATTATGTCCGCCATAAAACTTGGTATTAATTTGCAAGAGTGATCTAGCAGTTTCCTCTGTTCACCTTTTATTGAATTCATACTTAGTTCTCATTAAACGTTGAAGCAGAATATCATTGTTGGTAAAAAAAAATTGGTGTTCTAATTGTTTGATGGACTGAAGCTGTAATGAGGATTCTTTATTATCTTTTATCTTTTTAGCCAGAACAAAAATAATTATATGTCCTCGGGCAGAGGCTTTGAAAGCATCTCAAACAGTAGGAAATGGAATATCAGATGTGATATTATGTAAAAAATATTCTTATATAAAGCATTCAAAATTCTGTACAAAGTCTTTATCTTTCAATAGGCTATTGTTGAAGCGCCATCTATTAGATTTAGAAGCCTCAGGTATCAAATCCAAATCTATCATAACCAGTGCATTATCTGAAATTAATATTGACCCAATTTGAGCATGAGTGAGTGAGACGAATGGGAGGGTGAAAGAAATAGGTAGTCAATTCTGGATTGGGACTCATGGGTTGGTGAGTAAAATGTGTATTCCAGCGTGTCCGGAGAGTATAGCCTCCAGGCATCAACTAATCCTATGGAGTGAATAAATCGTATAAATGATTTCTGCATCTTGTTAGAGACAAGTTTAACTTGAGACTTTCTATCTAGGAATCTGATTAAGGTCACGGTGAACTATTAAATTTGCATTGGAACAAGAGCGTATAACAACTGACATTTGTTCCCAAAATCGTACATCTATACCAGTGCGGCCGTAAATATTCAGTTTAAACATAGGCATGTGATGAATAGTGGCATGTATTAGGCCCCATTGGCCTTCTGCATCTCTTTTCCTTTTCCTCTTTCTCTATTACCAAGGGAAGGGATTTGTGAACAAGAATAAAAACCCAAATTTTATGATCAAGAGCTGGAGAACAAAAAGTTTGACAACTCCAGTTTTTGAGCAGTGAGTTTAAATCAAGTAGGTGCATTTCCTGTAATAGAGCAATATTACAGTTATTCCAAGCTAAATGGGTCAAAACTCGCTGATTTTTAATGGGATTACGCAAGCCCTTGACATTCCTAGGAATGGCCTTAAGGGAGTTTACCATTGTGATACTTTAACATATACATCGAACCAATGCATCTATAAAGACACATCCAGTGTAAGAAGAATTTGATGGAGGGGTAGAAAAGCACAAAACCAAAGATGAATAGCAGCAAAAGTCCAATTAAATTGTATATGCAATAGCGATGGGGACTCGTTATAATGGAGAAGAAACAAAGAATTTGGAATGAGTAGGAAAAAATAAAAGGAAAAAGGAGATAAAAGAGCTGCAACTATCCACGTAACTATGACCAGTGAGAAAATAGGACGAATAAGTCAACTATAGGAAAGAACTGTACATAGATGGCATATGAATACAACTTACCAAAAACAAGGGTAGTATGGAAACAGTAAGTCTAGGAGGAGGGTACTTGGGGAACAACACATCAAAGGAGGGAGTCCAGATTAGACAACAGACAGCTGCAAGGAGGAATAAATAAATAAGAAAGTTAAACAAATAGACCAATTGGGTAAGTTAACAACCATAATCAGACACCATAACAATTGAACAATGATCACTAATGATGGTATAATTAGTTTTACAAAATAAAATATGTATTCAATTCAGAGACAAGGGTCAAAGGCAAAAGCCTATTACAGGTGAGGCGACATTCAAACAATAAGTTCTAACTTTTCAGAGATCCATTGCTTTGCCCTTATGTCAGGTCTTCAGGACAGTCAAATGAAAAAGTTTAGTCCTTATATGTGTCTTTAAAGAAGCATAGGTGCACAAGTCCATATCTTGCATTCAAAGATTGTAGAGTTGGCCGGAAAGAAAAAAATTCCTTTAGATGAGCGGCAGTTGCACATGCTGCATCTTTGGAAATAAAAACTCTCTGACCAGACCACACAATTTGCTTCCTTTGCTTAGCTGCTGTTAACACCATAAGCAGCTCAGTATACTCTAGAAAAAGAACAATCATTTCTCTAGGACGGCCAGAGCTTGAAGCACTTACAGATTTGGGGCCAATACGGTGAGCACGTTGTTAATTGAGATGAGCTTCTTCTTTAAGGGCCCTCCAGCTTGGGAATTTGTACCCTAGGAAAAGCAAGCATGTCTGACCCCTCCATTCCTTCTGGAATACCATGAATTTGAAGATTGTTAAGCCTGTTCTGGTTTTCTAAATCTTCTGTCTGTTGCTTCAAGAGCGCTAGCTCCTCTGTCATACCCTCAATTTTGACAGCTGCATCCTGCACTTCACTAATCCGTTGTTCGACACTTGACACACTGGACTCTAGTGTAGAACACTTTTCCTCAATATGTTGAAGTGTAATGTTAGTCTTCATGACAAAGGGTTTCTGATGTTTGATCTCCTGCATAAGGTCTTTCAAAGTCAAAGGTAGATGAGACTTGGTAGGGGAACCGGGGTATTTTTTCTGCCTCTTGGTCGGAGCGTTTGAGTCTTTGCAAGCAATGGGCATGATGGTAGATGAGGTAATAGCATTCAGACTGGAGAGGGGAGAGGACTCCATAAGCGTGCAAAAAATAGTACAAATAAAGGCAGTGAAGAAGACCTAATGCCACACACAGAGAAATATCTAAAGAGTAAGCTTTGTTCCAAAGTATCAAGTGTGGCACCTAATACTTAAAGGCTGAGCAGACTAAATTATTGTGGAAGACTTCCCTGCTTTTGTTTGACATTGGGAGCCGTATGATACCTAGCATGACCCGGCACATGAAGCCGGCTCCATTGCACTCTGCAATAGATAAGTCAAGTCAAGTCAAATGATCTTTATTCGGATTGTAAAACATCCATAAAAGTACACATAAAAACCAACAGAATAAAGTGCATGTATAACATTTGGTTACAAATTCATAGCAATACATCATTTTTCTTGTGCAAAAATGCAGTCATTTGTGCAAAATATGCAATGTGCAAAAGCAAAGTGCAAAATGTGCATGATATCAATTACTCAGTCAGTTAGCATAGAGGCACGGGACCGAACAGCAGCTTTAAAAAAGCAGCTCATTCTAAAGATGGCCTCGTCCGTTTTCAACAATGACAGTTCTTTAAAAGCTAATTTAAAATCCATCAAAGCATATTTTCGGCAGTGCGGCATTATAAAGTGCAAAGTGAGCGTTCTGTAAAAACCACAGAAAAAGACAAAATGAAGCAGACTTTGTTTGCCGCCTGTGTTGCAAGGGCAATTTAATTTTTCCACATTTTTGTTAAAACCTACGGGAAAGCTGAGTAAGTTTATGATGCTTCCATCCCTAAACCAGAATAATAAGCTCCTATTCCACCTGCCAAGCTTTAAACGAAGATAGCCCTGGGGCAAAGCAGATGGTTTATCAAATTGCTCCATAAGGGAAATATATCTAACTGTGGACGGCTTGGCCCGATCACACATTAACCTCTCCTTGCGATAATGATCGTAAAGGGCCTTTTTTAATATGTTCTTATGTGTATGGTTAATCAATTGTGGTGATGTAAAAAGATGGCCCAGCCCCACACTTGATAAGCTACTATCCACAGCCTTAAGCCAGGGTATGAGTTTAGCCCTTTCACAATTTAAGCAGTCATTGATAATGTCACGTGACAAGGAGGCAGCTGGGTTACACCAGATTTTTGTCCAAAATAGTGGGGGTCGGGATCTTATAAAGTCCTCAATGTAATGGAGGTTAAGTTCTCTATGGCAAATTTGGGTTGGTGCACTAATTACCCCCCCCCCAGAATCTTCCAACAGAATCTATTCTCTTCAGACTGTAGTTGGGTACAGTTGGAATACCCCCATACCTCGGCCCCATATGAGCCGACCGGAAGGCATTGTGTTTTGTAAATTTGCAACAGTGACATGATCACGTCTGCCTGATGGGGTTGGCAAAGGGAAACTAAAGAATTTATGGCCTTGCTCATCTTGTTCCTTCCTAGCGCTACATGTGGTTGCCAGGAGCCAGTATTCGAAAATAGCAACCCCAGGTAGGGAAAAGTGCAAGTGCTTTTTAGGGTGTTGTTCCCTGATTGGATATGGCTTATTTTATAGCTTTTAGGCCCACAGGACATTATAAAAGATTTTTTAAATTGGTACATAATCCCAAATCTGCCATGTATTTGACAAAACCCAAAATTAAAATTCGCAGAGCATTAGGTGTGCGGCCCATAAGGACCGCATCGTCCGCATAAAGAAGTGCAGGGACAGGTTTACCTTGGACTTGCGGAACATCATTAGGTATTTTGGCCAGGGAAACACTCAAATCATTTATATACAAAATAAAAAGCAGGGGGGCCAAGACACAACCCTGTCTGACCCCCCTGACAATTAAAATATAGTTAGAAACTTCACCATCATTGTTAATGCGGACTCGGGCTTTCAAGTTGCTATGAAGATGTGCCAGAAAATAAACTAAAGTTTCGTCTAAACCATAATTCAGCAAGACAGACCATAAGCGGGAACGATTAACAAAATCAAAAGCAGAACTCAAATCCATGGAACCAAAATATATAGGGGATCTTTTAGCAATCGTGTATTTGGCCATGAGTAAATTTAAGTTCAAACATTGCTCCACCGTGCCAACTTTACTTCTAAAGCCTAGTTGGCAAGGGTGTAAGATGGAGTTTTCTTCCGCCCAAGTGCTGATTCTGTTAAAAAGGACCCTACCTAAGACTTTTAGTGTGTTGTCAATTAGTGATATAGGTCGATAGCATCCGGGATCGAGTCTATCGCCTTTTTTAAATATAGGGACGATGGTGCTGCATGACCAAGTTTCCGGGACAGTGGTGGCAGATAAGTTATTAAAGACGTTGCATAGCTGGGGAGCCCAAAAATCCGGTAAGGATTTAATTTGGTCAATAGATAGGCCATCAGGGCCAGGGGCTTTGTTCCCCGCACTATCTGCAATAGCGTCCTCCACCTCCGTCAGCAAGATGTTTAAGGGCTTAATGGCTGGGGTAGGTTCAAACAGCTCAAACAGCTCACCCGCCGCTGGGGCATCGTAAATCTTAGAGAAGTGCTCAGTCCACACATCCCCAGTTATGTTACAATTAATGGGGGAGATGTTGGAGCCCAGTGATCTAAGATTCCTGACTTCCCTCCAAAACCCTGCGGTATCTCGTAGGGTGGCTGTGCGAACAAGCGATTCCTAATGTTCTTTTACAAGCTCTTCCGATCTCACTTTCAGACAGAGTTTATATCTGGATCTCAAAGTCCTTACTAAGGACAGATCACGGGGGGCAGCAATTAAGGCTGCCCTTAAATCCGGGTTGGCTTTGGAACATGAGGTGTCAAACCACCTGGGGTTAATATTTTTTAGAACGGGAACAGGTTTAGAGATTTCAGTTTTTATGGCCTTACAGAGCTCGCAGAATGAATTTACGATGTCAAGCCCCGGGCTGGTGGTAGATAGACAAACTGAAACAGGAATAGGATGTTTTTTGATGACTCTGGCCAAAACATCCTGGTTGTCAATCCCCTTCCAAGCTACCCTTAACCTGTCCGTTGATGCTGTTAAATTTTTAGCCCCAATTTCGGTTTTCTTCCTCTGGGTTTTAATTGTTTTAAAGCAAATATAAATGGGATAATGGTCGCTGTATGTTGACCTGATAACCTTAGATTTTAGTAAGAGACCCTCAAGAAGAGATGAAATAAACACATAATCAATAGTTGTGGAGCTCCCTCGCCCTATGTAGGTGGGTACAGGTAAATTAATTGCAACTGTGTCTAGATTCTCCATTACATTAACTAGATCACGAGATGCCAACAGATCACGTAATTCATCCCCTCTCCTACATGGTGGGAATCTAGGATGGATATGAGCATTAAAATCACCACCCAGACATATGCCGTCGAATTTGCCGTGTTTTTGACCCTCCTCAACTTCGTCAATGAAGTTAAACAAATTCAAAAAGTTAACATTAGGGTGGGTTGTGAAGTCATTGTTATAAAAGTTGATAAAACATAGCTTTAACCGGCCCATGTATTTCAACGCCATGAAACTATTGTTGTTAGTTGGCAATAGTTCCAAGTTGACTCCATCTGTAATTTTAACCCAGATTGATGAACCCCCACTGGGGCGACCAATGGGAGGGGAGGGAACGATCAGATTATGACAGCTATAGCCCTCAAGAAGTAAGGGTCTTGTGCACCAGGTTTCCTGCAACAATAAAACATCAAAGCTAGTGACCCAGTCCGTCCAAGACTTGATGTTCATTTTGGCATTAAGGCCAGCGATGTTCCAACTCAGGATTGAGAATTCATCAAGGGGTGAAGTGGGTCCATGGCCCTTAGCACCACTGGGAGAAACCGATGGCGACCTATGCCTACCTAAAGAGTTAGGCGATGTTACAATAGGACAGATGGATGGAACATCAGCCGGAGTTACCTTACTAGTGCAGTTAACGGCTGAAATGTGGGATGAGTTCACTGATGGTCAGTCCAAACTACATGTATCTGCAAGTGCACTGAATCTGTTGAAAAGTGGAAAA
The DNA here is from genome assembly GCF_964261635.1 of Lissotriton helveticus. NCBI lineage: Eukaryota > Metazoa > Chordata > Amphibia > Caudata > Salamandridae > Lissotriton > Lissotriton helveticus. The sequence continues at coordinate 1,265,631,030 of NC_136059.1, read as the reverse complement.
GGGGTGGTGCTGGGAAGATTGAAAAGGGTGGGGCGGAGAGGAGTTGCCTAGGTGGAGGCCTATAAAAATAGGCCAAAGGCAAGGGGGTAACAACAGTGGATGGAGCAGGGTAACTGCAATTACGGTTAAGTATGTGTTTGGCAGTGCCAGGATACCTGAAATTTAGGACGATGCAGTCACCGTTGAAATCTTTGCGTAAGGGCCCAACCCAGCTAACACGGCGGGCAGACAAAATTTCACGTGAAATATCATGGTTGACCCCCTTATGTTTAGTTAGCCAGTCAATACACTTGTTGTTTAACTGGACCCATGACTCCCCTTGTCCCTCCTTAAGAGGTGGGACGCCTGCCAGTACTAAGAGGTATGGGCAGGCGTCAGGTGGTAAGTGGAGGGCAGATTCATGAGGTTGTCTGGGTCTACTGACTGCTGGTTGTTCCTTCCTAACGTTATTGCTGCTTTGGGTCACAGATTTCACCGGAATTGTGTTAGAGCCCTCCTGTCGTGTGCCATTCGATGTAGTGGTGGTGATGGAAGAAGCGGCAACAGCGACAGGAGTAGGCTTGGGTTTAGGGACAGGTTTAGTTTGCCCTGTATTGATGTGACTATGTGTATTGTCAGCCATGGGGGTACTGCTGACAAGTATAGGGACTCCCGTCGTGCTACTACTAGGGCTAGGCGCGCCACACAAGAAAACCTTTCCCGCTGACTCCAGGTCTTTCAGAAGGCGCTCACCCCTCCGCTAATCAAGAATGATTGCCCCTTTCCTTTTTACCTCTTCCTTTTTTACTAAGTTTTCTAGTTTATCTAATCTTTTAAATACAGCATTAAATTGTTTGATCATTTGACATTCTAGTTGTTTAAAAATAGAGTCCACAATTGTCTCAATAAAATTCCCATTGGGTTTGGGTTGAATAATGCTCTCAGTCAAGAACTCTGTCTGGGTACCCAAAGAGTTAGCGTCATCAGTGGAAAGAGTTATAGGGGTAACTATAGGGACGACTGAATCGATAATCAGGGGCTGTTCAGTAATAGCGATGTTAGCCTCAGATTGTTGTTGTTTCCCTCTAGTCCACATGCTCTGAGGGGTAGGTTGATTTTTATTGCACACCGGTTGCTTCCTTTTATTAACAGTCATTTTCAGGGGGCCTCTTTTCCTTTTGCCTTCTCCGGTTTGATTGCCAAATGACAGGGGTGATGTTACAGACTGTATAGTACAGTCAGGCTGAGAGGCAATGGTTATAGCCTGACTGGTGTCCCCAAACGGCATTTTCAACGATGGTGCCAGGATAGATGGTTTTGTGATGGTAATAGTTGGAGATAGAGGGCAAATGTTTGAGGGACTGCTTTGTGATGACTGTAAATCAATGGCGCTGCAGCCCAGTGACATCCTTCTTTCAGTATTAGCAATTTCCTCCTGCACCAATGTTAAGGTATTGTCTAGTAAACATTCAAAGGAGGGTGGTGGAAAGGGGGGGCTGGCAGGGGCAGATGTTATAGACGTGTTGTTATTACGCTTTCCCATAATGTCTTTGGCCCAGCTCACCTCTTGTCGTGGATGTCAGGGCTGTGGCCCAGCCCGGCCTCCTCTGGCCTATGAGGGCCGTAGAGGGCCCACCCTTGTCCCGGGCTTCTCCCGGGCGCGCCCGCGCGCGTCCCGCGGAACGAGGGACCAAGGGAGCCTTTATGCGCCTCCTGGCGCCCTCGGAGTCACGTCAGCGGCGTCCTTGCCGCGCTAGGGCTGCTGGGGACTGTAGGAACCAGGGTCCCGGCGGAGCCAAGCCCGGCCGGACCCTGAGCGGAGCAAAGCCCGGCTGCAGAATACCAAGGAAGGGCACAAGGGCAGCAAAACAGACAGCGGAGCCAAGCCCGGGCGTCCTCCACGCCGCAGGTCAGCTTTTCGATTCGATTAGACAAATAGGCAGCCGCCACCACCGATTCTGAGGTGCGCGATGCGGGGGAGCAATGACAGGGCAAATGGCTTGAAAATAGCCAAAAAAAGAAAAATACCTTGTTTCCCCGCGTTGGTACACCAATTCTATTGAAGTAGACACAGGAACACCGAACACCACTGCCCGTAGCTAATGTAGTGTAGTTCCTATATTCCCAATAGGCTGTGCGCATTGGAATTGTGTATCCTGTAGTTTAGACGTAGGACTGAAGTCAACTAGGTCTCTACCGAATATACTAAACTTAATTGTGTGTGTGCCAGCTAGCTCAGAGGTCACTAGAAACTTTCTCGAATGAACAAAAAGGGATTCGTTTCTGACAACCGCTTAAAACATGGCAACTTTGTTCCCCAAGAATAAGAAATATATCTCTAGAGTCGCGGAAACAATAGATAGTTATTTCACTCAGTCAATCGTGCATGCTTCGTTTCACCAGAGGTGCAGAGAAATAGAGAGACGGGCATTTTCAATAAAAAGGGTATTTATTGAGCAGTCTTCTTTCTCAAGCATAAGAAATGAAATGCTGCAATCTTAATACTGGCTGTAAAGTACAGAGTATATAATACAAAGAGTATTATAAAATAGTACTGTAAAAACATGATATGGTTTCTAAGCCATAAGATACCTAAAATGCATAAAATACATACAGTGATAAATAATGACTAAAAGTGCTCAACTGGTACTTCTAAAATACGCCTACCCTGGTGTACCTAATCTAGGTCTAGTACAAGGGAAGAAGTAATTGAGGTATTGCCTAGTTTTAATATTAGTTGCCAAAAATCTATTACAAGAATTCTCTTAGGGTCTAATCAGCTACGTACCTTGGTTTTAGAATGTAGGAGGTCTTGTATCTCTCTCTCAGGACTCGATTTCCCAGCAACCCGCAAGGGTAGCCTGGAAACACTGGAGCTGGATTTCTCGGCAGGAGAAAGTACAGCGTCTCTCAGTGTGTCAGCTGGAGGGTCGGCTTCCTTCGGCACTTGCTGCAGCAGGGCGGGTCGGGCAAGTATATATTCGAACTGCTCCAAACCACTGTGTGTTTGTGTGGACAAGTGTGGGCATATTTATACCTTAAAGGTGCCGAGTTTGACGGAAGATTGGACATAATAACATCATCAGAGACTTAATTCTCTGAAAACTCCATGATTTCTTGGATAACTTAATATTCATGCAGGGGGAAGTCCCTGACTGCAGAAGGCAGATTTTTCCAAGAAATCGTTGTAGATATTCGGAACTGGTGGAAGTAGCCAAGCCGTATTAGGACTACTTAAGCTATGTCTTAATATGGTTATAATTTCTATGCCTATATAAGGATACAGTATTTTATATGTATATAAGGGCATGAATCGGGAAAATTACACTAGGGTCCTAAAACGCTATACAACACCCACTCCACGTATTATGTCTAATATTACTAAATCTATAAGCATAAGAAACATAACTAAAGCATGTGTTCATAGTCCCACCCAAAATACATGAAATGCATCAAACATGGTCCATACACATACATGAGTATTTGTCTTGTACGCATTTTACAAGCAATGGCTGTCATTAAAAAATGCTATCTAAATGAAACATGAAATGACAGTTATGAAATGGCTCTAAATTTACAGAAGAAAAATGGTTGGGACCATTCCATAGCATAATATTTAAACGGTTAAAGTTTTTATGACATAATGCCAAATATTTTTCTATAGGAAGTATCAAATTAATCTTTTGTTCTCCAAGAATAGTTATACTTTAAGCAGATTACGTTGTGCCAAGTGAAAAGGGTCTATTCTGGGATGAAGAGAAAAAAGTTTTCAAATGTAGATTGTAGAAACATAGAGTTTCCAAGTTGGAGGGGCTATTTTGAAAAAACCGAAGGCTGAATTTCAGAGTTCATGGAACGCTGTGTGCACTTTCAAAAGTTTTTCTCGGTGTCGGGAGAAAACATCAAATCATCTAAGCTGGCAAAGAAACAGTCTACCATAGTTGGTGAAAGTGCAACTACTTCATCAACTGGATCAAATATGCATAGATGTGAAGCATCGGTCGCATTGGCAATGTTCGATGTAGATGGTACCTGTGTGCCTGTTGTTCCACGTACCTCACCAAGAGCTGGATTTTCTGGTGAGATCTCAATGAATGGCGTCATAAGGATTAGCAGCCGTTGGGGGCAACATGATGCATGAGTCGTTACTGGACCTAGCAAAGCGTCAACATCTGTTGGGAGTGCTGATGGAAGTGTAAGACAGATGTCTAAAATGCATTCTTCTCTGCAGAGCAGGCATCGTAGAACAGGTAAGATGCATTCTTGCCAGATTGGTCTATACAACACTAAGACATGCCTCCGGTGCTGAGCGGAGACTCAAAGACCTGCAGCCATCTTGCGGACCGATTGGCCATGCCCTCCTCAATTAATTACTTTGAATGTGTTTAATTTGCTGAAACCGCACTTCCAATAAGCACCATCCATCTCTGCCCCCTAAAAAGGCCTCTGTACAGATAAACTGTACCCATCCCTGACCTCGAAAATCCACCAATCCCTGAACCCTAAAAGCCCTTTCTAACCCTATACTCCATCAATCCCTGAGCCCTAAAAACCACTCACCACACCTAAACTCTACCCATCTCCGAATCCTTAGAGCCCTTTTTACTACTAAAGTCTAACCATCTCTTAACCTAAACCCCTCTCAATGCTACTAAACTCCATCCATTCCTGAACCTTAAAAAACGCTTTTTAAGCCTAAATCATTGCCATCCTGGATCCCTTCTAATCCAGCACATCCTCTAAACTCCACTAATCCCTGAATCCTAAACAAAAACTCTCACCACCCCTGAAAACCACCCTTTCATGACCCCTAACCTCTCCCATCCCTGAACTCCGAAAGCCCTTTCTACAAATAAACTTCACCTATCGCTGAACCCTTAAAACTCCATCTATTCCCAAACACAAAGAACCTTTCACCACTCGATAACTCTACCCCTCACTAAAACTTAAAAATATTCACTAATCCTAAACTCCACCCACTTATTAAAGCTAAAAAAAAAACTCTACACGCCACCCACCCCTGAACTCTAAATACTCCACTTGTGCCTGATAACTAAAAAAACCCTCACCACCCCAAACTCTGCACATGCATGATCCCTAAAAACCCTCATCACCCCTAAACTTTACCCATTCCTGAACCCAAAAAACCTCACTACCCCAAAATATCTGATGTTGAGTGTTTTTTCTTATAACTATCTTTCCTTTAAAATATTTCCTTTAATTTTCAATTGAATTGTAATTCCTTCAAATCATCTTACTTCAAATTGGTTTAGCATGATTTGGAATTAAGTCACATACATAAAATGTAAGTTGGGTCAGTGTAGTTGAAGTGTAGAGTGCACAGGCACTGATGACTATGGTTTTTATGAAAATTTTGCATGAATTCAGAAGCAATGTACAACATCAATGTACAAGTAGAAAACACAATCGAAGAAAACGTAGGATGATGTCTGACATTCTTGTGGTGATCTCAATGGTGTGAAGAATCTGCATAGCAACATGAGACATTATGCTCAAAGAATAGATTCACAAGCAAGGAAAAGTATACATGCTCACATAATCACACAACAAAAATGTGGGGCTACAATGGATATGAAAGATTGGTTCAAGGACGAATGAAATGCAGATTTGCTCTGAAAACAGAAACATAACAGCCCGTAAGTAGACTTTTTTTATTGCACAATGAGACAGTGCGGATTCAGCCCCAATCATTAAAGTAGACCAATTGACAAGTTGCTGAGTGAGGTTATTGCAGTTTGTATCAATGAGACATTGAGGAAATATTGTGAAAAAGCGTTGAAAAAGTGACATGGTGAAGAATATTGCTACTCTTACAGGTCTGTAGTGTGCTTGTCAACTGCACAAACCAGGATCATGCCGAAATTATTCATTAAAGAAGTTCTCTGTGGCACTATTGGATTACAAATGAAGGCCAGAACGTCTTTACATTTGTGATGTAAACAAGCAGAGATCCAAATGTGTCCCAGAGCATGATCCTTTCACTTTACTTCCTATAAACATTTCCTCTTTATGGATGATTTTATTTTATAGTCCAAGCTAAAGAGCTAGATCCCCTTCTCCAAAATAGGTAGTTGGAACACTTCATTCAAACTAAGGAGCTATATCCTGGTGTTGAAATTAAGCAGCTAGATTCTATAATCCAAGCCAAACAGCTAGCACCTGTCCTCAAACCTAAGGGGCTAGATCTCTTCATCGAAGCTAAGGAGCTGATGGCAGTTGTTGAGGATCCCATTGCTTTATCAAAATGATGGGTCCGAGGCTATGATATGAGCGCCTATACTGTCCACTGAAAGATGCCTCCATGTTGTGAGGAAGTAGGTGATAAATCTACTAGAGTGAAGGCAGACCAATCAGAGAATTAGATCCCAGGTGTAACGAGAAAATTGCAGCACTTAATAAATGAAAAAGTTGGAGAAAAAAGATGTTTATGAATAGAAAATATGTTGCAACGAAAACAGAGAGATCCCACTTTGGTTGTTCAGAAATACTGGTTTAACAGCACATCCAAAAGTATCTCCCTAGTGAAGATTGCCTCCAGAAGAGCCAGGTTTAGTGAGTATTCCGAGTGACATATAGAAATGACGATCACTGCGAATGAATTAGAATATTTTTATTGTGTCACCTTTAAATGGTGAATTTCACAGTGATCAACTGTATTCAATTGTAATAACGCTTATCAATAGAACGAGCAATAGAAAACACTATCAGTTCTTGTGTTTGTTCGTGCCTTGTATCTCAATAGGAGAAGGGATGTAAGTGGTGCAAAAGATATAGCTGATTTCTAAGTCTTTGCCTCAATGTTTGGGTCCATCAGGACTACAACTAAGTCACAACAATAGGCTAGCAAATAAGGGGGACTTTCAGTGAAACTCTGGACGGATGTTTCTGACATTGCTCAATGCATTACTGGGCAGTGTCATCTTATTGCTAGATAACCACAACCTTTACCTGCTAATAAAGAATTGAATAATACATATACATCATGTATATTAAAATGTACAAAATGTAATAGGGCATAACTTGCAAGGGCACCAGACTGTTATGTAAAAATAAAACAAATAGCTAACCAACTCAATTAACGTGGTCAATATCTTGCAGTAGAGATGAATCTACCATGCCTGGTGATACTAGTACAGTTAGTATGAAAGACACACTGGAACTAAAATCATGCAAAGCGTCTGTTAATACAAATGGATAGAAAAAGAAGGTGACATTATTGACCCAGGAGATTAATTAATCCTTAATTTACAGAAAAAACACAGTGGCAGTATTACGGAGGTCTTCAACCCTTGTGAATCTATGTACCCACAAATATTTTTCTCATGAAGAGGAGACAATGGTATTGGAAAAATTGTCCCTTTTAAGTATGGTGAATGAAGGATCAATACTTTAGTATGCCATCAAAAATATGTAAGTTAAAAAATACAGTATGCTAGCCCACTCAACTTCATGATGCTAATGCATGTTTTTACTTGCTGACATCTTGCAATCTACGTTTTATGGCAATTCTCTTTGAAAGGTGTTCACTTGCAGTATGGAACCAATCGACTACAACAGAAACATTTGTGATCATTACAGTACTTTGAGGGAATCAGGTTTTCTGATGAATTGTTCCTCTTTGCGGCCTTGCGTATGTCACAGGGTGTTGTTTCCTACAATCTGGGACAAATAATGCAAACTAACATTTGAAGGCATGAAAAAAGAAGCAGTAGTCTCCACAATTGATAAATGAGAGTACATACATGCAGGTATTCCAGTGGTATGATTTAAATAATCATTTTGAGTAACTACAGAGATCATTTAGAGTTTGGCAGGTTTAAAGATATTATAGATTTTCCCACTTTGCCAAACTTACAGTTACTTCATCTCATTTATAAAAAGAAAACTGTTGACCGACAACTGCTGGAGCCACAGTCAATGGAGCTACCACTCATGGAGCCATCAGCCAATCAAAGGTGATGCATCAAACGCAGGGTAATGCCCTTTCATATTTAGGGAAGCTTACCCTATTAAGGGTAGTACTCCCACTAGATGTTTTTCTTGAGTGTATTTAGGAAAAACAAAAAAGAATGCTGAGCAAACACCAAAAATGCAATTCTTTAGCTTTCAGTTCGGAGAGTGCATTTGCCTCAGAGGTATATGCATTTTTTGCACTGAGGTCCCTACCAACATAGAGGATCTCTAAATATTGTGGGTGGTCTTTTGCCTAGGGGCCAGGAGCCAATTCCTTGAATAACATGTTTGGCCATCACGTCACTAGGGTCAAAATACAATACATGGCCATTGAGACAACATTTTCCCAACATTATTATTCTGTGGTTTTGCTTTCTTTATTTGAGGATTGACACAATTTGCTTTTTTCCTTGAACTTTCAAGGCGCTAGATTGATTCCTAACTTTGGAAAAACGTTGCACTCTAATAGAAGGTTCTTCTTTTTTGTGGGTATCCCTCAAAGGTGCAAGCACGTGGACAAGGGTTTTTATAGATTTCATATTCATTGCTGCAAGCTTTGAGCTTTCAGATTTTACATTTCTTCTTACTACAATGGGATATGAATATATTGTAACAAACCATATTTTGTCATGTGTTGCAAAATATACATTTGATCATTTTAATTTTGCTACTGATAGAGCGCTTATAGCTCTCTAATTTGTATGGGTGCACTATGCTCATTGTCGAATGCACACACATGTATTTTTATTGTATGCAGTGTTTCATGATTATTTAGTTGCATTTATTTGAGTTCTACTAGCCTTAAGATGCAGTGTGCACATTTAAGTAGGACTTTGCATGTTTTAAAGGAACTTATAATTGCTGTATATGTAATGTGCAGGATGGAATTATACTTGTGTTATGTAATTCGTATTCAGTTTAAGTTGACTGAATTGTAGTCCCAAATTGTAGATTATTTTGAGTTTAGTTTTTCCTTGCTTGCTCAATATTTATAATTAAATGAATCCTTGTGCTTGAAGACAGTATGTTCTCATCCTACTGCAAGTGCAAGAATTTGACCTCATTATTCTTAGATTGAAGGAGATACCCAGAATGTCTTTGAAGAAGTCTGAAAGGCAAGAAGGGAGGACGCCTTTCGTGTCTGGCCTATGTGGGAACCAAGGACACTGGAAGAAGAGTTGAATTAATTAAAGTTTCTGTGGAAACTTACTGAAAGACGGTGTTAATGGAAAAGTTCACCATGTGACGTATGGTGGGTTGAATATTGTCTTTTTGTATAATGCGCAGGAACAGATTCGGGAGACTTCTGTTTTTTTGGAGGAGAAGGAGCTCCATAGCTTTAAGCTATCAGACCCATTTGACGTGAGCACTTCTTAGGAAGTCAACATGTGCTGGCACCTATGGGATAGGATATTGGGGAAGTAAGTAGGACTTTCATTTAGAGTAGATTATGGAAAGATACTTTTGGTTTTCTCTCAAATGAAAAGACAATTGGACTCTGCTTCTATCCTTTGTTGCATTTCGATTTTGGAGTTCATTATATTATGCCTTTTATGCCGAATGAATTATATACATAGAATCGGCTCTGTATTGATTTTTATGTACCTCTATACTCTGATACTGAGGGGTGTTCATATTCAATTATTTTTGGCCTTATAATAAATCCACAAAACTGGAAATTGGAGTCCGTGGTCCTTTAAAGCATGTCTAAATTGAAAGTATAATCTTGAATTGTTTTACTCCCCTCCGGAAGAACAATAGGGCTTTGGACATGGAGTAGACGACGGCGAAGGATGATGGAGGTCGGCAGACATTGATGGTGTGGCAAAACAGTGGTAGCATGAGTATAAAACTGTGTGGTGTGTTAGGTCGCCGTGATGAGTTAATTGTGTGATGTCTTGCGAAGTTGGGATGCAAGTTGAGTGAGAGTGGGTTTATCGATTTACTGGTCCTTACACGTGCGGATCAGGAAGTTTGGTGAGCGGACTCAAAAGAAGTCCAAGAACCCAGGATAGTTTTGTATTTGTAATTGTCTGATCAATACTGTGGGTGTCATGAAGCGCTATCGACGATCCACTAGTGACAGGAAACTTTGTGCGAATGCAGGAGTACATCGCGGGTAGAAAGTCTCGGTTGGTGTAACACCACGCTGGGATTGGTGGAAGTTCGTCGGAAGTTGAATAGTGAAACTTGGGTTGCAAATAATAGATTTTAACAATGAAATGTTTTAAGGTGTTGCGAGATTTGTGCAGAGGCGACACAGGGGTGATGACTCAGGTAGGAGAAGAAGCTCCACCAGAGAATATCCCAACATATTATATGGCGACAAATGTAGGACTCCAATCTTTAGTGTGGCTTCAGAAGTGGCACACAATTACAGAGAAAGAGGGAGAATTGGCTTTTCCTCTTTATGGGTCATTTCGTATGGAGGAGCTGTACCATCTGAGGGGAGTGATGTCTTCTCTGAAACCTCCGTCCAGACCAACACAATTTGAGGCATTAGATGCATGGATGAGAGCAGCAATAGCGAAGAAAAGAGAAGATTCACAGGGAAGAATGAAGAAAGCAATCAAGGCATCTCAAGATGCCCGGTTGGATGCTCAGCTGAAGAATTGGAAAATAGACACTATAGAGGGAGAACAATTTTATCCATTTTATTTGCTAGAAGAAGGGTCTGGAGGAAAGAGTAAGGCAGAAGAGGAAAGTGATAAAGATGATAGTTTTCTTAATAGATTATTAGCAGCCCTTCCTCCACCTGGTGTCTCTATATTGGTGACGGAGAGGACGCAACAAACAGAGTAAACTTTAGGAGTAGGATGAATGGGTTCAGAGGTTCAGACAACAGGATTAAGAGGGATGATTTCAGTGGGATCAAGAATTGCTAGAGGGTCTGAAGGGACAGGATACGCAGATCCTGAGTAAGGAGGAACTGCATGTACCATGCAGTTACCAGAAGCTCTTATGGTACCAGTTACTATTGGACATGTAGTTTCGATATATAACCCTAGAGAGAGAACAGGTGGAAGTCAACAGCAAACAGGAGAAGGGGAAAAGACTATATCTAGAGGAAGTCATAAAATGAGTGGAACGGGCATGGCTCAGATATCAGTGGAAGATAGCACTCCATTGCCAGCTATGGCTGATCCTTCAAGAATGGACAGTCAGTCAGAACTAAGATGAACAGGAGCTTTGGCAAATTCTAGATCAGATATCAGAACGTGGGTTCTACCGGTGAGGGAGTCAATGATACGGAGAGCGGAACTAGGGATGAGATGAGAAGCACCTAGGAAACTGTTCAAACCACATAATTTGTGTGAAGGTAACCATTGGAGAAGTCGAAGTTGTGAGAGAGAAAGTCAGTCAGTCAGTCAAAATACTTTTATTTGATTATTAGAAATCAAAAAAAGACATGGTTACAAATACATCACAAGGTAAAACAGCAGCAGACCATCAAATACAAATACAGCATAAATATAAATTACACAGAAATTAAAATTAGCATAATTAAAACTTTCTCAGTATTTCATTTAAAAACAGCAATAACCAATGTGCAGTTGATTCATGTACTAATAGGGATACCCGGTGACCTACATCGCTTCTAATTGATACGGGCACCCGCTACCAAATAACTCGCTACATGGAAAGTGACACGTGCGCTAGATAGGAGTTGCAGAAACAGGAGAGCGGGCCTCACCTGGAGAAAGCCCGTCTCCCTCAGGATCGGCAACAAATATTTTTTCCTAGTTTCTGCATAGTGATCACAAAACATCATAAAATGTTGCGTGTCCTGTATTGAAAAGTTGTCACAGTCACAGGGTTTAGCCTTATCTGGTGTGTCCTAGGTAGAAAAGGAGCCTAACGTAAAATGTATTCGATTAAAACGAACCGATGATACGGTCTCGTTACCAGGGTAAGATAAGGTTCAAGGCCCGGGGCAGTTATTAATGCATAGTTTCTTCTTACAAACGGTTTTTCAATCTCCGTTGCCTCCCGCTCAGCTGTAAACAGATTTAACAAAGCAGTTTTAATCTCCCCTACATCTTCTCTTTTTATACACCCAGGGGAATGAAAGAGCTCTGCTCTTCCTAATTTCATCAACATATCCTTAATATAGACCAGCCATGGGATCTTATGAGCTCTATCCAGAGCGAGGCAGTCCTTAAGAAACAAATGGTTTAGGGAGATTTCCTGATTAAGCCAGGTTTTAATCCAGCAGATTACAGTGGCAGATTTCAATAGGTCTGTAATAAACCCCAGCCCCAGCCCCAGCTCTGAATGAGTTGAAAATGTCGGGGTGGACTGTGGTACGGAAAGAAGGGATCTTAAGAATTTGTTCTCCGCCTTCTGGATGCCATCCTGATTAGAATATCCCCAAATAGCAGAGCCATAAGTGGCTATTGCCAGTCATTTAGCTTTATAAACTTTAAGTATGGCTTCCATTGGTCTCGTTCCCATCCTTTTGGCAAATTCCAACAGGGCCACAGATGACCTGGCTACTGCATTGCTTTTGGCCTTCTGTTGGGGACCCCAAGTTCCTTTATCATCAAAGATGACACCCAAGTAGGAAAAGATAGGGACCCTCTTTACTTCCTCCCCCCTACAAAACAAAAAATTTACATTTCTTCTTCCTGCTAAAATCTCCCACCACCATGACCTGAGGGAGAAAGTCACCCAGTTCTGAGAATGGGGGAAAGTGGGGGTCAAAGGAGAACACACATTTGCAACGGGGAGGAATTAGGAAGTGAAAGAGGTCAGAGTATTTTACAAGTTGCAATGATGGCACCATTGTTAGATGTGGCAAGATTAAAAGCAGAAAAGGATGAGGTGATAGAAGGGAATCTACCATGGGACAAACTTGAGACATATGACCCAAGCGAGTTGCTATTTGTAGCCAAAGATGTTACTAGAAAGGCAAATCAAGCTCATGAAGAATTGTCACAGTTGGCTCAAAGGTATGAGGTGGATTTGACAAAGACAAAAAAGATGCAGGGAATCTGCAGATTAAATTATACTGATAAGGAATTGGAAGAGAAGCGAACGATTGGATTAAAGGCGCAAATTAGAGAATTGGTGATAGAGATTCGAGCATGGATGGGAATTAGACAAATGGAAAGAGAGGTGATCTAAAAAGAAAAGTGCCAAGAAAGTGATAGGAGATACTCCACCTCCGGGTGGAGGGACGGGACAAGTAGGAAATTTCCCTCTGAAAGAAGTACAAAATGGGCGGTATGTACATGTGCCATGGAGCAGGGGTGATCTGGCAGCATTCATTAATGATGTTCCTCGGCTGAGGGCGAAACCTGCCGAGTGGTACAAACAAATGAACCAATTTGTCAAGATTTCAAAGGTGTTATGGATTGATTTGAATGCTTTTTTGATATAGTGGTCCCAGGTGATTTGTGGGCAGCATGTAAAGTTGCATTTGATTAGCCCACTGCAGAACCAGCTAGGGATTCAGTGAATCATGGTCCTTCACCTGAAGTAATGAAGAAATATGAGCAAGTGATTACATGGTTACAATCCAAAGTAGCTCCTCAGACTGTTGATTGGCTTAAAATCGGCCATACTACTCAAGAGTCTAAGGAGTTGGTACATGACTATTATGAAAGACTTTTATTGGCTTTTGAACAGCATCGTGGATTGGACACTATTGAGCAGAAAGATATGGGACGATTTGTCTCGAAGTTTGTATTGAGATTGAAATCTGAGATTAGTTTGATGATACAGCAGCACTTAATATGTTGGCAGAATAAGCCGGTGGACGAAATTCTGCGTTATGCAAAATACTGCAAAGAAAATGAAAGATAAGTTGATGTTGGTGCAGTTGAGGAGTGCCAAAAGGCCTGATCTGATGCAAGGGGTTGGAGGAGTGATGGGTCGAGGAAGAGGAAGTGATAGGGGAATGGGTCAAAATATGGTATCCCAACCTGGACAGAGAAGAGGAAGGGGAATGGATGCAAGTACAGGAGGTGAATGTGTAGTGAATCAAAAGAAGGTCACTGTTTGTCATTATTGTCACAAAACCAGCCATTGGAAGCGCGAGTGCCGATTAAATCTGGCAAATCAAATACAGAATGAGGGACAGGGACAGATGTCCGAGGGTTTGAACATTGTGACTAGACCTAGGTCCATGTATGGGAGAAGTTATGAGCCACAGATGACGATACCTCAGCCTTCGAGAACACCGACAAATAATCAGGTGTACCATCAGATGCCCTATTTTGAAATACAAGACAGGTTTGATCAAACTCAAGATCCTCATGAGTGTCAGAGGGAGGTGCAGGAGGAATGCCCTTTGGGTGCAGCCTTGGTAGTAGATCAGAATGGACCGTTTGTAGATGCAGAGGTTAATGGTCATCCTGTTACCTCTTGTTAGACACTGGAGCTGCGCGCTCCACAGTAAGGACATAAGTGATTCTAAATATATCCCTTTCAGGACAATCAATTCAAGTGGTAGGAGTTACCAATCAGAGAATGACTAACCCATTAACAGACGAGTTACCTGTGAGAAAAAGAATGTTCCGAGACATACATCAATTTGTTGCGTGCGATTTGAGTCTGGCCTGTCTGTTGGGACGAGACCTTTTGTGTAAGCTAAACTGTACCATATCTTGCACTCCAAGTGGTGTGGAGTGCAAACCTGTAATAACGATGCAGATTTTAAAATGGCAACCATGAACTTTTGTGAAGAAATGTTCGTGGTTCTCACAACAGAGGAGTTACCACATGATTTGAGAGATTAGGATACTCCGATAGTGTGGGATTTCATGGGTGAGGAGATAGGGTTGATTTGAGGGGTTGAACCTGTTAAAGTACAGGTCAAACCAAATGCTGCATTTCAACGAACTCCACATTATAAATTGACTCCAGAAACTGTGGCTGGAATGAGACCTGTAATCAAATCTATGATTGCACAAGGCATTCCCAAGGAGATAAGAGGAAGTCCCTGCAACTCACCTATTATGGGACTCCAGAAGCCTAGTGGCAAGTACAGAATAGTGCAGGATTTGCGCAGGGTTATTGAAATCGTGATTCCATATTAGCCTGTGGTACCGAATCCAGCTGTTATATTATTCCAGATACCATGTGAGGCAGAATGGTTTACAGTCATAGATTTATGTCGGACATTATTCTCAATACCGGTGTATGAAGACAGCCAATTTTTATTTGCATTTAGGATGGAAGGCCGTGTGTTAACATGGTGTTATATTCCTCAAGGGTATATAGAAATTCCCTCGATCTTTAATCAGATTTTGAAAAAGATTCTTGAAGGGCTGGTGATGCCCCAGAGCTTGGTTCTGGTTCAGTACATAGATGACCTTTTGGTCGCTTCAGAGACTAAGGATGCTTGCAGGATCGATACTGTAGCTTTGCAGAATCATTTGGCAGAAAATGGACACAAAGTCTCCACAAACAAACTTCAGTATTGTCAGACTGAAGTTCAGTATCTAGGATATCGGATTGAAAAGGGTAAACAAAGAGTTGGGGAATGGTTGGCTATTGTCGACAGTGGATCCCAAATTTTTCCTTGCAACCAAAACCACTATTGAGGTTGACTAAAAATGACATCAGTGATCCAGTACCACAGGATGAAGACAGCTTGAGAGCCTTCCACGAGCTGAGAGAGAGCCTAAGTTGCGCTCCAGCTCTGGGAATGCCAGACTATAACAAAGCGTTTTTGCTTTTCTGCTGTGAAAAGGAGGGGTGTGCGTTATTGGTCCTTGAACAGACACTTGGCGGTGCCCGTGGACCAGTGGCTTACTTTTCAGCTACATTAGATCCGCTAGCTTCTGCGTTGCCCGGTTGTCTTAAATCCATTACTGCAACAGGTGTTAGCGTTGAGAGATGTGAAAGTATATTGATGGGTCATCCATTTACTGTTTATGTGCCACATTCAGTAGAGCTGTTAATGACAATAACCAAGACACAGTATTTAACGAATAACAGACTTACAAAGTATGAGCAAGTTATATTGGCTTCTGAAAATTTCACTTTGAAACGTTGTACCACGTTGAATCCTGTGACATTGTTGCCACTTCCGCAAGAGGAAGATGATTGTGAAGAGCATGACTGCCTAGAAGCTACTGAGCTATCAACCAAACCCAGACCTGACATTGTTGTTGAACCTTTGCCTGAATCTGATTTGGTCCTTTTTGTTGATGGTCCATGCTTAAGAGACAATGAAGGGTGTTTGAGAGCAGCGTTTGCTTTGTGCACCATCTTGGGGGTGGTGGAAGCTGCCTGTTTGAGAAGAGTATACTCTGCTCAGGTGGACGAGATAATTGCTCTGATACGTGCCTGTACCATCTCGAATTGAGTCCGAGTGACTATCTATACAGAACGCCAATATGAATTTGGAGTTGTTCATCATTTTGGGAAGTTATGGTCATAGAGGGGATTCTTGATGTCCTCAGGATCACCGATTAGAAATGTAGAATATGTGCGCCAATTGTTGGACGCTTTGCAGAAACCTAAGGAGAATGCAGTAGGAAAATGTGCAGCCCATGGGATGGGAGAGGACTTTGTTACAAAAGGAAATAACTATGCTGATGAAGTAGCTCATTTTGTTTGCTATACATACTTGTGTTTTCAATGGAGAATATGTAGGAGAGAGCACAGAAGAGACCGAGCTCAGCATGATGTTAGCTTTAGCCGATACTTGGGATGAGGTGAAGCGGCTGCAGGATGAGGTCTCAGAGGAGGAAACTGCATCATGGGTTAGAGCAGGCTGTGAAAAGAGAGAAGATGGCATTTGGGTGTCAACAGATGAAAGAGCAGCGCTACCTAACTGTCTATTGAGCCCAATGGCAAGACAGATTCACGGAGCAGTTCATCTTGGAAGAGATGCCTTGGTGAGAGTGTTTAGGCAAACCTGATTTAACCCACGATTTCGTGTGTATGCTGAAGCAGTGTGTCCCAGGTGCTTTACCTGTCAACAAATGAATGTTGGAAAGAGAACTGTGGTTGCAATGAGTCATATTGGAAGATCAGGAGGTCCTTTCAATAGGATACAGTTGGACTTTATCGAGATGCCGAGGTGCAATAGGCTGAGATATGTTTTGGTGTTGAATTGTATCTTTTCACATTGGGTTGAGGCATATCCGACTATACGATGTGACAGTCTCACAGTGGCAAAACTGCTATTAAGGGAGCAGATTCCATGATTCGGATTTCCAACCTCAGTGGAGACAGACAGAGGAACCCATTTCCATAGCGAAATCATGAAGTTGTTGTGTACAGCTTTGAAAATTGATCAGAGATTGCACTGTAGCTACAGGCCTGAGGCATCTGGTCTTGTGGAGTAGATAAATGGCATGATCAAGATGAGGGTATCAAAGGTTTGTTCATCAACTTCCTTGAACTGGCCAGATGCACTGCCATTGGTATTGATGAGTCTGGGTAGTACTCCTGATAGGAAGACAGGGCTCTCTCCCATGAGATATTGATGGGAAGAGCTATGTGATTGCCTACAGTGCCAGCTACAGCATTGGTAAACATCACAGATGATTTGGAGCCATATGTATCATCAACCTGATTTGCGATTCTGAAATAGCGATTTTTTAGAAATCGCTATTTCAGAATCGCAAATAGGGATGTATGTACAAATTCGCAATTTTTTGGCGAATTCTTAGTATTCCTTAATTGCGATTAGCAAATTGCGAATCGCAATTAAGGAATACTTTCCCATTCATTTCTATGGGTCAGGAGGCCCATAGGAATGAATAGGAAGTTATTCTCAATTTGCCATTCGCAATTTGAGAATCGCAAATTGAGAATAATTTCAAGGGTGCAGGGGTGTCCAAAGGACACTCTGTTGCACCCCTGAAATAAGCATGGGTGCACATGTGGCACACATACATGCCCTAAAGGCATGTATGTGCGTCACATGGCACTTAGAAAAACGCAAATATGTGCATTGTTCAAGGAATTCGCAAATTACCACCAACTTGAAGTTGGTGGTAATTTGCGATTCCTTAAGGACAATTTGCTTTTTTTTGCTTCATACATTGCATTTAAGGAATCGCTAAATTTGCGATTCCGTAAATGCAATTGCAAAATAAGGAATCGCAAATTTTGCGATTCCTTGTTTTACACCAGATTTTCCTTAACACATACCATTTGGCAAATTTGCATTTGCAAACGCCGAAATATTTCGGCGTTTGTGAATGCGAATTTGCTTGATACATATGGCCCTTGGTTTTAGATTATTGTAGGGGACTGGCTGATGTGGTTAATTCTGTGTCCTACCAGGTCGAGGCCGCGACTGCACCTACCGCGAGAGAGCTGCTGCATGACCTTAACCCTGGTGACTGGGTGCATGTCTGAAATCACGTGAGGAAGAGCTGCCTTGATTCTCGCTGGCAAGGACCATACCAGGTCATTTTGGTCACAAATACAGCTGTGAAGTGTGGAGGATTGCCAAACTGGATTCATGCTTCGCATACCCGCTGAGTTCCAGAGCCAGTGGAGGAAACGACTCCCCTTGTTCTGAGAAGTACAACTGAAAATACAACAGTAAATGAAGGAACAGCTCAAGCTGTGAGAACTCTTGGTGAGGCTGGACAATCAACAGAGCAAGGAAGAGGAGATCTAGCTGCTTCAGAGTTGATTTTAGATTCTGAAATAGATGAGATTGCTGAAGTAAACTTTGAACCAGATCAGAGTGAACAACCTAGTGAATAGGATCAGATCGAGAGGAAGAGAGGAGAGTAGGTGCTGTAGCCGAGATGTGGCCAGAAAGAAAAGAGAGGCTGAATACAAGGCTTGCATCTGAGAAGAATCTCGCTCCTATTCCTGAAACATTTGAATCCAATCAAAGTGAAACCGAATAGAGACCGGATGGTCTAAGTCGATCCAGAAGAGAGAGAGTACTGTCTCAAAAATACACGTCTCCTGAGTGGACATACTTGGTTGCAGATGCAGAGACCGGGGAGATCTCGGAGGCTGGGGACTGGTACAGTGAATCACGGAGAGAACACTCTGACAATTGATATTCAGTTGCTGGTCCCTGGAGTTGATGCTTTTGGAATCATGACTCTGACAGGCCTCGATCCACCAAGACTGAGTGGTTTGCGATTTTTGATCCTTAACCAAGTTGCTTTCCCTACTTTTGGTCAACAACTCACCGCACAGGAAATGGGAGAGATTCGTGCATGAATTCTGCAGCTTGTTCTTACCATGCTTGGATTAATATCATTAATGATGAAGCTTGAACTGTGAAAGAAGAACTTATTAGCCTTTAGAAAATAACCTAGGCCCAAGTGGAAGAACATTTTAATTCAGGGACTTTCAATAGAAGAAGAATTGAGGGCTAAGGTTGACTACATCTCTACTATAGGTTAGTACTATTGGGCTGACTACTGAAAAAAAAATTGAATGGGAAAAATAAAATGAAAGGACATTGTAAATCACAGGACAAGGCAAAGAAATGAAGAAAAAGTGACCTTGTTGATTTCGTTTGCACCTCAAAAACAAACAGTGGTCCAAAATGGATTCTGGAAATTCAGGACACAGGCAGAAGTGCATAATCGGTACCCTTATAGTTGTGGTGCTTATTGTCATAACTGTGGTGATTGTTACATCTTTGGTTGGATCACACAATGCTGAAGATAATGGGGGACAGGCAACACTTACCCCACCTGCCTCAAATTTAAAAGAGGGTGCATCCGCAAAGGATAGAGAAATGATCATGGAAACTAGTTGGATGTTACACGTAGATTTGTCAAAAGGTAATTTCATGTTGAATGCATATGCTTGTTTATTGTATGAATATGTTGATACAATAGAAGCGAAAGACTGCTATGTGTTTATGCAACTGCCAGCATCAGTACAAGAAGGCATTTGATACCATCATTTACCTTTGACATATGGTATCACATGTAGTGTGTTGTTGAGCATGTTCTATAGTAAGGCATCTTTTGAGTTCTACTTTTCTATTTATGATGTGGTACTCTCAGAAGTTCCAGTTCTCAAGTACATGAATAAATATGATTACTACAAGGATGTAGAGAGGATGTCTACGTATGTTGTGCCCACTATTACTTTAGATATATATCTTATGCCCATAGACACAATCTGACATGCATGTTATCTGATGTTGAAAATAAGTTTATAAATCAGATAGATCGGCATAGGCAGACTTTATTTAGACCCAATCTGAATCTTAAAGTTATTCCATGGACCCAGGAAGAATTAGATCATAAGGCAAAGGGAAGTTCTGGTCCAATAGCTTTAGGTTTCCAGAAAAAAGGGAAACTGTGTATTAGGCACCCGTCAACATAATATGACACGATGTTTGTGGGTGAGAGTGATTGTTAACATATTTTCTTGATTGAGGACTCAATAAGGAAGGTGCTATTGGATAAATTAACCATAGTGCCAAATGTGGATTTTGTGTGTGGAAAAAGTACTTATGCGAAATTGCCTAAGAATTGGTATGGTATGTGTTATTTGGCTGTGGTATTTTCCAAAATCTTTTATGTAGATGAATTATGGCCTTTGGAAGGAAAAAGATCTCACAGAGGAAAACGTGGTGTAAGTGCTGGAGAAATTGTTGGGGATGTATTTGGCACCATGATACCTAGTTCGGGTTTGATTTTGAATGATGTGAAAATTAGAAAGTTGGCAATGCTGGTGGATAAGCTCTCTGTGAACATGGCCCAAATATTATAACTTGTTGATGGGCAGATGGTTTCAGTAAGAGCTATGGTGCTTCAACATCGTCTTAGATGTGTTATAAGCAAAAGCTAGAGGAGTCTGTAAATGATTGAAAGTTCAACAGTACTGTACTTATATTCCTGACCATAGTCGGGATATAAGGAAGTACATTAGTAACATTTCAGAGATACATCAATATTTACGTGATCTGGCTGCTGAAGGACTTTGGGAGCAAATTGGTAAGGGATTTGGAAAGGTTGGGAGCTGGTTTGGAAGTCTGGGGCAAGGAATAATGGGATACATCTTGAGACCAATGATAATAGCTGTCATTTGTATAATTGTATTACTGGGAGCCGTCAACGCTTACAAATGGCATAGGGCACGACATAATGAAAATTCTTTGAAAAAACGAGAGCAGCAGATGGAACGACTGCAGGATAGTCAATATCTGCACCTTAAGACGTTAGAAGGATTTAGAAAGGGATGGCAAGCTACAACTTCTGTTTAGGTCGGTCGTCGAAGAAAACTGTGGGAGGGTAAAGTATTGGTGCTATGACACTAGTCATAAGAAGGGGGAACTGATCGAGCACTTACAGCACTCTAATGTGTATGGGTGCACTATACTCATGGTTCAGATGCACTCACATGTATTTTTATCATTTGCAGTGTTTCATGATTATTAAGGTGCATTTACTCGAGTTATACTAGGCTGAAAATGCATTGTGCACGTTTAAGAAGGCTTTGTATGTATTAAAAGAACTTGTAATTCCTGTATATGTAATGTTCAGGATGAAATTATACTTGTGTAATGTAATTCGTATTTAGTTTAGGTTGACTGCATTGTAGGCCCTAGGCTGAAAGACGAGAAGGTGCCACTGGAATCAAGCTATCCAGGCTGAAGAGGGGTGAAACCTCGAAACCGGTCCTAGGATGCTTTTTTCCCGGTCCAGGGAGGACCTGGCTTGGCAGTTCGGGCTGCACTGTTCCCATGAGGCACAGGGTCAAGACTGATTTTCATATGGTCAGGTCTAAACTGGGGTGGGATTGTGAGCAAAAGAATGATGGATTTAACACAGATCTCTTGACTGGGGGTGAATGTTTTGATTTATTCTGCATTTCGTCGTTCTATTGTGTGTCCTTCGCTGAAAAACAGCAAAACACACAAGATGATGGATGGAATGTTGCACCATGGCAAAACATTCACCCCCAGTCACAGATCTGGGTTTAATCCATCGTTATTTGCTCACCAAGCCACCCCAGTCCAGACATGGCCATATGCAAATCAGTCTTGACCCTGTGCATCATGGGAACAGTCCAGACCGAACTGCCAAGCCATGTCTTCCTTGGACCGGAATCAAGCATCCTAGAACCGTTTTCTGGCTATCAGCCTTCATCAGCCAGGATAGCTTGACTCCAGTGGCGTAGTGGGCCAGGACCCAAGTCTGGTTTGCATATGGCCATGTCTGAACTGGGGTGGTGTGGTGAGCAAAAAAACGATGGATTTAGGCCCAGATCTCTGTACTGGGGTGAATGTATGACATTGTTCTGCATTCTGTCCATCAACTGTTGTTTTTGCATTTGTCACCCTGAGTGGGAGAGGTATGCTCAGACATGAGTCCCGTGCTCTCCACGCCACTGGAGTCAAGCTATCCTGGCTGAAGACGGCTGATAGCCAAAAAACGGTCCTAGGATGCTTGAATCCGGTCCAGGGAATTCATGGCTTGGCAGTTCGGGCTGGACTGTTCCCATGAGGCACAGGGTCAAGGCTGATTTGCATATGGCCATGTCTGAACTGGGGTGGTGTGGTGAGCAAAAAAACGATGGATTTGGGCCCAGATCTCTGTACTGGGGTGAATGTATGACATTGTTCTGCATTCTGTCCATCAACTGTTGTTTTTGCATTTGTCACCCCGAGTGGGACGGGTATGCTCAGACGTGAGTCCCGTGCTCTCCACGCCACTGGAGTCAAGCTATCCTGGCTGAAGACGGCTGATAGCAAGAAACCGGTCCTAAGAATCTTGATTCCGGTCCAGGGAAGACATGGCTTGGCAGTTCGGGCTGGACTGTTCCCATGAGGCACAGGGTCAAGGCTGATTTGCATATGGCCATGTCTGAACTGGGGTGGTGTGGTGAGCAAAAAAACGATGGATTTAGGCCCAGATCTCTGTACTGGGTGAATGTATGACATTGTTCTGCATTCTGTCCATCAACTGTTGTTTTTGCATTTGTCACCCCGAGTGGGACGGGTATGCTCAGACGTGAGTCCCGTGCTCTCCACGCCACTGGAGTCAAGCTATCCTGGCTGAAGACGGCTGATAGCCAGAAACCGGTGCTAGGATGCTTGATTCCGGTCCATGGAAGTCATGGCTTGGCAGTTCGGGCTGGACTGTTCCCATGAGGCACAGGGTCAAGGCTGATTTGTATATGGCCATGTCTGACCTGGGGTGGTGTGGTGAGCAAAAAAACTATGGATTTAGGCCCAGATCTTTGTACTGCAATGAATGTATGACATTGTTCTGAATTCTATCCATCAACTGTTGTTTTTGCATTTAGCTGAAAAACAGCACTCTTACCTAGGAGACGTGCTTTTATAGGACGGTTTTCTTCACCCACTAAAGGTGGAATGCTTTGTCATTGGGGAACTACCTCATATCATGATGCCTAGTCATCACATTTCCTTGGCGTGGCGAGCAGCTTCTTGGCACTTCGGACATAAGGATGGAGATCCCTAAGCCTCTTGAGCCCCATTTCAAGGACAACTCAGGTGTGATACTGGCGACAGTAGGCACCACCAGTGAATCCTTCACCCCTGAACATTCCTTGGGGTCACTGGATGGTATTGTATATATGATTATATCTATCTTTGTTTTGTTTTCTTAGCAATAGCACTCTTTGGCCCTGAAGAAAGCCACAATATCTTCGGGGTCATTGTCTGAAACATGTCGACCTTTTGTGACACAATAGCAGGTCTAATATTTCCTGCTGTGTCATACAGTTTTTAACGGTATCGCAGGGTCGCCCGAATAAAGGCTTGCAGCGAACACTGTAGTTAGTTTTAATCACCCTGTTCCATTTTGCACTGCACCCTTCACCACCCCAGCTCCTCCATTGTGTAATTAGTATATACCTCCTTTAGCACAAAAACATCCCTGAGCTCCTCCCTCACAGTGAGAGGCTGGTAGCTCGTATCATGACTAGGCATCCTGATATGAGGAGATTCCCCAAAGATGAAGCATGAAACCTGTGGTGGGTGAGGAAAACCATCCTATAAAAGGATGTCTCCTCAGAAGGTGTGCTGTTTTTCAGCTAGGCATACATTTCTGAGACCCAAGGGTTAATTTTTGTGTTTAATTTTCCAAACCAAAGTCCCCAGTTACGCTCTTTTTTCTAATCTGACAGCAAACATTTTTCTGATTGCTAGCGGTTTAACTCTAAGCCTGTGAAATAGTCTTGGCTGACGTACTATATGTGGTCGGACATATTCAGGCAGCAGAAGGCCCTAGAATAATCTATCTGGAGCAATCAAATGTTTCTGAATGTCTCTGATATCAGAACACATACTCCATAGGTGAATGCCCCCTTACAGTTCGTACATCAATTATTTTGTAAATAATTTGCAGAATCGCATAATACATTTTTCACACCCTCTGATCTTTTCAGATCAGTCGAATTGGACAAATTCTAAGTATCTTATCAATAATTTTTACTGTTAGTGTGCCACCGTATCACTCCTCAAGGGTTTGTTATCTGATTATTGTCTGAATATCGCCTGATATGATGGGACAGATTTATCAACACTTTGTGCCGGTGCAAAGTCACGAAAAGTGTGGCAAAAAAACAGCAAAAACTGTTACTAAAGTATTTATTTTATAGCACAAACTTTATTTGCACATGAAATTAGCCTGTAAAGCAACACAAATTAATCTTTACCATTCCTTACCCTACTTTGCATTGAGGGAGCATCCCATAGTTGACATATGGGTGTTCCTACGCTATATTCAGTTAACATAAAGAGGTACATTTAACACATTGCTGTACAGAGGCAACAGCATGGAAATGGAGCAGCAAATAGTATCCAAGCTGCCATTGAAATTATGCACAATATGTCATTGCAGTCCAGCCTCTACAAACAATTTTAAAGATTAAAAAGGGTGCCAACATATAGTAAATAGCAACCCTGTTACACTAACATGCATACAAATCAACAAAAAGAATCAGCAAAAAGAAGAAGGCTAATAAAGAGGCAGGAAGAACCTCTAAAGGAGAGAATGGACCTGTGAATGTCAGTAGGGCGTTACTGGTTGGCATGGTATGTTATCTAGTGTTGACATCTTACACTTCACTGGGATTCAGTCTATCCAGAGGAAACTCAGTGTCACTTTAAAAAGGTTGTGCGGTGTTGTAGTCTCCAGTGGATGGCATCATCAACCCCCATCTAAATAACCAAGTGACTGTCTACAATGCCAGTATAGCATGGAGGTCGAAGGATATATTCTACTTAAGCATACCGGGGTAAAGTACCATTGATACATTATCTTGTAGGAGGACTCTGTGTGGGGGATACTCTTGAGTATCTTAGGGATATCACACCTGGCATCTTTCCATTGTTTTCTGGAGGTAGGTGTCGCTTGGACTGCCTCTCATTGTGTATGAGAAGGGTATGTAATGTGTGGTTTTGAATCTTGTTTGGCACAGTAGGTGTTTTGGAGATGAGATGTTTCCTGCCCTCGAATTAGCAGATTCATTTCTCAAATTTTGTGAGGGGTGCTGTGGCTGCAAGGATGTTTACGTGGTGTAGTGCCCAATGTCTCAGTTGGTAATATTGAAGCTATAAGATTTCAGAAATTTGGGGTTCTTTTTTTACACTGCTCAAATGTTTTAATCTGTCCTTCATGAAATAGATAGCTCAAAAGAGTGCACTCTCCTTGCTTCTATTTCTCAAATGAGTAGTAAGTGGCCACAGGGGTAAAGTCGAGGTTCTTTGCTATGTATGTGTTGGGAGAGGGAAAGGTCTTGAATCTCTTTCTAATTGCCACCTGATCCCTGATCTCAAGCACCATTCTGTTGTTTGTGGCTACATATGTGTAGTATCTTGGTATTCCCTACCTGTGAGTTTACAGTTGGCTGGGCTGAGCACCATGCTGGATGCTCCTGGTGGGGTCTCTCTATACAACTTGGAGTAAAGCATCTCTAAAATACTACTTTACTTGTGGACTTCTCATCATTACAATATGCACTTTTAAGAATGTGACAGCAGGAAAGCAAAACTAAGTCCCATAGTGTTCGCATACCACTGCACTGTCGATGTGGAACCAATGTTCCTCGCTTTCCTGAATCACTCAGGCCAATAGATAATGGAAGTGTGCCACTCAACAGCATTCCATTAGTTTAGGACAGGCTAGTCTGCCTTTGTCTCTCGGCAGCATGAGAAGTCTATTAGAGGTATGGGGGGGTTTACACTTCCATATGAATGTGTGGAGTTTGTTCTATAGAAGACTGATGTCTTTATGGGAATGAGAGTTGGGTGGGATTGGAAAAGATAAAGGATTTCAGAGAGAATATTTGTTTTCGCTTTGTTGATTCACCCTAGCCATGATACTTTTGTGGGACACTAGTTTCTAACTTCTTCAAGGATGTTTCAAGGGTATTCCAACCAGTTATCTTTAGTCCATCCTTCGAGAAGTATCCGATTGACGGTAATGCTCATCTAAATGGGACCAGTGATTGTACCTGTGGGAGGTCCTGAAGGGGAGTGATCAGGTTAACCTTGTGTGGTTTCCCATTATTGACTTTAAAGGTAGAGACCAATGCAAAAGCTTCTAGTGTGTGATCAGTTCTGGAAGGTAATTTGCTTGCTTAGATAATGTGAGGAGTGAATCAGATGCAACTAGATTGAATTGTGTGTCCTTCCTCAAACGAGGAACCCAGATATCGTACATGATTACACCCACAGTTTTTAATGCAAAGCCCTCTCTACTAGCAATGGTAGGCAGGGCTTTGCTAAACAAAATCACCATCTCGAAGCAGGTGTTAAGTCAAAGAAATCTTTTCTTTTCTTTTGATGTTTTAAAATATTGTATGTGTGCTGCACTAAACTGCATACATCCAACATGTGAAACATTATAAACTTTGGCTAGGCATTACATTTTGTACTGGAATGGTATAATTCCAGTAAAAATCCTATGCTAGAAAGCATGTGCACACCTTTTCACTATGGTGATTGTGTGGTGCAAGGCAGACTAATTATACTCCAGCACTGGGATAGAAAAAACATATCTCAGTGGATTTAGCTATACGACTGTCCCACCCCTAGCGCTTTGCAGCACAGCAGCTTTGGTTCGCTGTATTTATTGCACTAGAAATTATAAATTTGTCCCATAGCGTTCAAAATATCATCCACAAAAAATCTCTCTATTGCAATTAATTATAGAAAATCTACACCCAATGGGACAATATTTTTGTAAACATTATTTAAGACATAATAGTTATCTCTGACAATATTTCTGTACATGCTATTCTGACAAATTTTGTCTTAACACCAAATGGTCACACTACTGAATTCACACTTTTTGAGGCATTTCATTCCATTAAAGCTCTTTTTTGAGAGTGTAGACTTAGGGTGGATTCCGACCGGGTAAAATATATTTTTATTGGAGCTGCCCAGTCTCAATAGCAGGGACCTATTTAATAGGCAGCAGCTCCCTTAACATTCAATAAGAATGCTAGAACAGTGGTAATATAAATGCTTGTTTTGCCTAAATGTTATCTTACTAATTGCTTAGTTTACAATGAACGTTTGCTTACATGATTTTAATTATGAATTCCTATTTCAGGGTTGTATGATTCAGCATTTGTTTTTGTTGTATTGTTATTCTGGTACTGCTGTAAAAGAAAGAACGCAAAAGAAAAGAAAATGTTCTTTTATATCTAAGCATGTCTCTGATCGAACAAATATAGTCAAATGGTGAAAAGGTAAGAATTTGCAAAGGTTGTGCAGAAGACTTTCTGTACATAAATTATGTAAATGCACACTTCGCAGCTATACATGAGAATGTGATACAAACTGCAAGTTATCATTTGATGTTAGTAATAGTTATGACAATTTCGGACTGGTCTATATTGAATTCAGACATCCCCCAAATCGGCTGATCTGAAAGGTCAGTGTGTGGCAATGGCAACCCGTAATGTGCAGCAGGGGAGGAAGGGCACACACACACATACTTTCACGCCTGCACACACATACACCCTGCACATACACATAACCACACCTATTCACAGCATGTGTGCATGCACAAATAATCAAACATTCATACATACACACACGTACGCATACACCCAACATTTAAAAACATATATACTGTCCCGCAGCGGTAATCTCGGGTGGTGAGAGGGAAGACTCTGGGGCATATTATCAAGAATGGAGTTAATTATTATCGCCGGTTTAGCGGCCAAAAACTGTCGCTAAAGCAACGATAATGGGCTTGATAATATGCCCTTGAGAATTCCAATAGAAGTCCATGTTCTGGAGTGAACATGGGCTTCTATTGGAATTCTCCAGGGCATATATCAAGCCCATTATCACCGCTTTAGCAGCAGTTTTCTGCCGCTAAACCGGCGATGATTTTAACGCCGTTCTTGATAATATGCCCCTCTATTGTTTCATTATCTCGTCACCGAGTAGGATCGGGTCTTTGAGAGTTGCTGACACCACCCCACTCCGTGACGAGCTACACTGACTGACACTCGGCCCTGGGCACTTCAGGGCTTAAATCTGAAGCGCCCAGGTCCAAGTCAATCAGTGACTCTCCCCCTCAACATGAAGCAGAGGCACACCGAAGACTTTTTATATAAACAACACAGGACTCCTCCTTGAGGACACACGTATCCTTATAAACGTGACATATTGGGATATCCAATTTTCTTTAATTCCCTTTTTATATGAATTTCATTTATTCATATATGTCACAGTGTCACATTTATTGACAAAAAAACACACGTCCACTACCACCTACAAACCCCACTTTCCATGCAATGAAAAAATGTGAGGAAAGAGAGAGAGCACCTCACGGTAGAACCGCCACAAGGGGTTGCTGGCTAGCAATTACCAGTTTACCCGCGTATCATCATTGGTAACTCTCTCTCAATCGTGAAAGGAAGAGAAAAGGAAAGAAAGTGAAATCAACAGATAATTTCACTATTAGGGAGATGCAAATAATAACTCCCACTCGTGCACAAGTCAACACACACACCCCTCGTGAAAAATCAAAAGTGTAATTTTCACCATTAAAATTGAGAAGCTTGCTAGCCTCTCCGACTTTATTCTGGGCTGCAAACCTTTCAAAGTAAAATTGGTTTCTATTGTACCAAACCTAATGTTGAATTGCCAACATGTTTCGTTGCTAACTTGTATCGCAACTTCATCAGGGCTTACAGGGGTTCATCCTTTCACTCATTTCACAGTGTTTTTCATTTCAACACCTGTAGTGGTAGACAATGGCATGTGAATACCATTAAAATTCGCTGTACAGACCAGACACAGTGATAGCAGATAACTGTGGTGGCACTTGGATAATTTAAAACACAATTACCTCGGGGTGGCGAAGTTACAACATACCCGCACACCTCCTGTCAGGGTATCCGTGTCAGCTGATCACGTGTCCCTGCGAAACCCACCGTACTTCTGGGATTCTATTGGGGTATATAAAAGAAATTGCTCATATATATATAGAGAGTGTCCTATAGCGTGTTATGGTAAGCTACACTCTTGTATATATGCATACATTTAGAACAATTTGCTGGGTTCTTCTGTATCGGATTCCTAATTAATTGAACCGGATCATGCATTCATTATCGACATAATTGACAAAATCTTGGCGCCACATCAGTAATACAACTCTCTCGCATCCAGGTCTCGATTGTGACAGAAGAGGGTGCCCTCGTACAGCACCACCTCTATCCACTCGCTATTTCCATAAGGATATCCCATCTCAAATCAGCGTCAGTCAGCCTGTATCGTGATCCTTACCGCTGCCGAGTCCCACCGGCGTTTAGGAGCTCCGAATCCGAACGCTGCATTCTGCAATGATTTACACACCTCCTCTCGTCACGCCCTCCAATCGCGTCCCATGCTGCACAGCACGCGAAGGAGAGGGGATCTTAGGACGTAAAACTGTAGTTAGCCCAATTATAATGCCAGCATCTATAGTGTGATGTGGGGTCTTATCAGTATCGGACAGATTTCATACTACTTTTCAAGCCCTCAGTATTTATCAGCCATAATTTTCAAAAGTGGTGATAATAACGGAAATGATACAATTCCATAATTGCCAACACCGCGTGAAGATCCCAAGAGACAGGAAAAGTTGGTGAACTTAACAGAATTCAAAGCATACTATGTCTGCACCCTCCAAATCATATTTTAATACCGGCAGCCATTGTTAAGCGGATTAGTTCCTCAAAGATCATTGCCAGTCATGACAAAATTGGTCTCACAGCATGAGGGAATAGTCCTGTGAAGAGGAGTGGTACAAACCGAGAGGCAAGAAGGAATATCCCCAAGCCCACTCTGGTGTCCTTGAAATTCAACATGAGATTACTGCTGGTCACTTCATGTGGCGCCATGATTTTGTCAAGTATGTCGATAATGAATGCATGATCCGGTTCAATTAATTAGGAATCCGATACAGAAGAACCCGGCAAATTGTTCTAAATGAATGCATATATACAAGAGTGTAGCCTTTAGTTTGAAAGGTTTGCAGCCCTGAATAAGGTCGGAGTGGCTAGCAAGCTTCTCAATTTAAATTGTGAAAATTACACTTTTGATTTTTCATGAGGGGTGTGTGTGTTGACTTGTGCACGAGTGGGAGTTATTATTTGCGTCTCCCTAATAGTGAAATTATCTGTTGATTTCACTTTCTTTCCTTTTCTCCTCCTTTCACGATTGAGAGAGACTTACCAATGATGACAAGTGGGTAAACTGGTAATTGCTAGCCAGCAACCCCTTGTGGTGGTTCTACCGTGAGGTGCTCTCTCTCTTTCCTCAGATTTGTTCATTGCATGGAAAGTGGGGTTTGTAAGTGGTAGTGGACGTGTGGTTTTTTGTCTATAAATGTGACACTGTGACATATATGAATAAATGAAATTCATATAAAAATGGAATTAAAGAAAATTGGATATCCCAATATGTCACGTTTATAAGGATACATGTGTCCTCAAGGAGGAGTCCTGTGTTGTTTATATAGGATTTGAATGGGGGGCGGCCTCCTCCTTTTTTCCCCCCTGGGCTCCAAGTAGAGTGAAACACCGAAGACTTTGCCAGGCTGAGGAAGTCATGCCCACTGTGCTGTGAAATACTCAGCCCAGCAAACTCTATAAAGAGTGTCTGTCAGATTGACCTTTGCTCAGCCTGACAGACACTCTTCCTGTGTGAAAAAATGTTGAGGAGAGTGGTCCCTCTGCCTTCAACAATGGGCAGCAGCTTGTGTGTGTGTGTCAGTCATTTGGCTGTTTAGGCTCGTATTAAGATATGAAGGACTGGTTTTTACTCTTGATTTCCCTGATAGTAAATCAAACATTCCCTGCAGCAAGCTCAGATTCATCCAGTCTTATTTTCCTTGCACTTATGCAGTGTGTCTTTATAAGTTAAAAACCACCCCAATTTGCAAGCATGAGGCATAGCTCTCCCATTCACTATTGATCCACTTTTATTTTGGTGTCCAGGACGATTTTCTGTCCCAGTCAGATGCTGTACTGCACTAACACTCAACAGCTTTATCTACAGTGGAGCATCTGAGCCATCAGTAGGTTTTGACTTCTCTTGTCACCATACCGATGCACTGAAGCATAATATCGCAAGGACCTTGTAATTTTATGTCTTAATAAAATGCTAAAGTGAATGGGAGGCAAAACATTTGTTAAAGACAATTCCTGATCACCTTAATCACCCTTTTCAGCCCATGACAATTTATGTTTATGTTAAATGAGATATCTAGTTTAAAGACGGTAATTCACACAGAACTGTCATGGCTCACTAACCCTTGAGTTTCTGGTCACGAATGAGGAGTTCATCCATGTTGTCGAGCTTCCACACTGCTTTAACTCCAGGCTTCAGTGGGATAAAATGTGCCTTCATGAACTTCTGCCCCATATCGCAACCACACGTATATATTACGAATAGGGGAAGGTTCAGGAAAGATTTATATTGTCCACCACCAACATTATTAATTTTGCTGGGCGAGGTGAGCACACTACCTGGTATACCAGCACATGTTTTCTCCCAAATGCATTATGGTAAATGCAGTGCATGATTGCATTCTCTTTCGCTTACTTTCATCAGCAGAGACTATTAAACTAAGAGCACCTTGCCTAGCATCCCCAAACAAACTGATTGCTCCTTGCTGATGAGTGCCTATAGTATGTCACATAACTACATTTTAAATTCTTACAGTGTTGGGCGCCTCTTTTCTCTCCCCGATCCACCGCAGCTTGTGCTGTTTGTGTGTAGGGAGGTTCAAAGCGCGACCCACTGGGAGTAATACTCACTTCCTGTGGCACATTAGAGGGGGCCATTTTGGCTAAGGTGACGGGCTAGTCTTCTGACTAGGACCGATCTCAGCCTCCGATTCGAAGCGCAGATAGCGCCGACACACAGC
The DNA here is from genome assembly GCF_964261635.1 of Lissotriton helveticus. Lineage (NCBI taxonomy): Eukaryota > Metazoa > Chordata > Amphibia > Caudata > Salamandridae > Lissotriton > Lissotriton helveticus. The sequence goes on along the minus strand of NC_136059.1, from coordinate 1,265,598,769 downwards.
GGTCGCGCGAAGCGGGCGCGCCGCTGGTGCGCCAAAGGCAAGCCCGTCTGCGACCGTCCACGCTACGACCGGGCCTAGGGCCAGACATGCTGCCTCTCCATGCAATAGGCTAGACTGTTGAGCCATTCCTTTAGTGTCGGAGCGGTTTTGTGGCCCCATTTAATTGCCATTTCTCTTTTAGCCAAAAGTAATCCTATAGCGGTAAATTTGCTAATTGCTTTAGGAATGTTTGTCACAAAACCCAGTAGTGCAACCTCTGGAGTAGGAACAATGTCTAAATCTATCATGTCCCCAAGTACTTGAAAAATTGCAGCCCAATAGGTTCTTATTTTGCCACAGTTCCAGGAGAGATGGGCAAAGTCGGCGTGCAGGGATTTATACTTTAAGCAACAATGGGGTTTATATGGGTTTAATCTGTGTGTCATCTTGGGGGTAATGTACGCTCTCCGTAGAAATTTAAAGTGAACCAGCTTGTGGCGGTTGTTCAGAGATACCTCTTTGGTTTGACTGCAGCATACTACACACTGATCGTCCAAAATGGGATACCCTAGATCTGTCTCCCAGGAAGCCCATAGTTTGGAGTCATTTATCGGGATTATGTCTATACATGTTCTGTACATTTTGGAGATAGAGTGTTCCCCACTTGAACTATCTAAAACAATGGATAGGGGAGCAAATGATGCAGGCTCTGCAGGGAAACCAGGGTCCAAAGCTCTCACTGCGGACTGTACACGACTGAGGACAAATTTATCTATAAAGGAGGCGTCACTAAACTTAACCCCTTCCTGAAACAGAGAATATTTGCCCACCAATGTATAAGTCCTCAATTGTGTGTAAATCGTATTTGGAAAGCGTGCATTGAACAATCTTTTCCCCTGTGATGGGTATCCAAAGGTTATTAGGAATTGGTAGTCCAGGAGAATATAGCGTTGGGGACTATAAAACTCTTTTTAGTTTCTGCCAGGCCCAACTTGTTGTAGAAATGGTTTGAATGTTATTGGGGTCTCATGGGAAACCCAATGGTAGTACTGAGCTTAGTGTATCAGATAGAACCAAATCTGCTTCTGGATGCAAGTACGGGATCCTAGCATCTGAGTAAAATTAGGAGTGTGCATAACTGTGCTGCGCTACTAAGTAGTATAGCTGAAAATTAGGGACACCAAATCCTCTTCTATTATACGGTAAGGTCATTACTTTCCAGTGGACCCTGAGCCGTCTGCCCCCCCCATGTCAATCAAATGAGGTGGGAACGTAGGGTCTTGAAAAACTGATTTGATAGTGGCATCGAAATATTATTAAAGAAGTTCCCTTCTTCATTAAGAGTTACAGCAGTCTTTAACTCCTTTCAGGTGAAACCACTCACCCCGTGCTTAGGGAAGCAATCCTGCAAGCAAATGCCAGTGCTCACCACATACCAAGAAAAGTACTCCTGGGAGCAACCATCGGTGCTAACCACGTACAGCCAGGGTTCTTTATGGCTGGAAAAAGGGCTCTCATGGCACGGAGAGCAAGTACATATTGAATGGTGTAGGGATGCAAGACTGATGGGCGTGACCAGGGTGGAACTCAGTTTCTCAGTGCCAGTCGATTCAGTCACAGAGTTAAGGACTCAGCTTTGGGTCACCACCCAACCAACACAGGGCAATTCATAGTGCGCTGGGTCCCTGGCACTCTGGCAGTGCTGAAGTTGCAGCAGCGAGGTAGATCTTGCTCCGTCGAGGTCTTTGATAATCCTGAGGCCTGAAGTCAAACAGGGGCAGATGGCAAGCCCCTGGAGTCACTCTGGAGGCAGTCCTTAGTTCCTTGCTTGCAGGGAAGAGGTCAGCAGGCAGCAGGCAGAAAGGCAGCTCAGCAAAGCGGGCAGCAGCTTGTAGGAATAGTCAGGCACAGCAAAGTGGCAATCCTCCTAGCACAGCAGCCTTTACTCCTCTAGAGTTTCTTGCAGGTCCAGTAGTGTACTACCAAATGTGGGGTCAAAGCCCCTGTACTTATACTCCTAAAGCTTTTGTTCTAGGGGCACTTAAAACAACATTTAAAAGTGTACAAAACTCCCTTTCAATCCCCAGCTCTGGCTCCAGGCACACTACGGGTGGCCGAGACAGCATTGTGAAAGGCAGGCCCAGCCATATTCAGCTGCGGCTGACAGCTCCTCCCAGCACTCTAAATGCAGATCAAGCATATTCCTCCCAACTATGATTAATATTACTTTATTTGATTCGTAAAAATCATAAAAGGGTGGATCTTACCACCATGCAATGAACATCAACATCTTTGAATCAACGTAAAAACAACATAAAATGGCATAATAGAATGACTCAGATCATTAGCTACATTGCACGAATAAGCATCAAAATATAAAATAGTATTAAAAACGCACTGATATGCCTCTATGATGGAGTTACTGTCTCATTAAAACATCTAGACCATCAAGTGAATGCTGTGGCAGAGGGTGCAATGTACTTAGAAGGTTGTATTTAACTAAGTATAACTGTCACATGGTCGGACTGATAAAGTGCATTTACAGAGGGAATGGGGAAAAAATTGACTATTAAGAGAATAAAAGAGAGTCCAAAACCAGCCACGGCGAAGCCATGAAGCCCAGATCATCTTTCATTGCTGTATTTTTTCTACCTCTTGGGCAGCAAAAGCCAGGAATTTTATCGTTTTGCAGGAAAGTTGTATCGAAGACCCGCTAAGGCATTTTATCACCGCCGCCCTGCAGGTCCTGACTTGAGCTTCTCTTAAGTGTGGTTTCAACAAGGTCTTCCTTAAGTTCAGTAATGCCGGGCAAATACATAGTAGGTGCAGTAGCGACTCATCACCCTTCTCGCAAAGGCGGCAGACTGGGGTAGGCCAGGTCTGTAACCATCTAGGGGTAAGGTCTTTGCTCATGAAACAACCCAGCCTCAGGAGGCTTAATTTCCTCTTGTAGTGGTCCCTAAAACATTCTTGCAAGTAAGGTTGTTGCTTCAGTTGGTTATATGTTGGCATCACAATCCAGGTGTGGCTTTTGCCTGCCACTAAGCCTTTGTCCATTTGCAGCGATGCTTGTTTAACAGCCATCTTAGTGATCTGTTTAAAAGCGTTGTAAGACATTGGCGAACGCCAAGCTTCTTCCAGGTTTAGTGATAGAAGCGCTTGCCTAAGGGACATACATGTGGAGTTGGAATGCCTAGCCTGTTTTTCGACTTCTTCCCAACAAAGGTGGGCAAGTGTGTTTTCTTCGGCATCCCTCATACACCAGTAGTATTTGGCCAGGGCCCCTTGTCTTGCCGGAATCTGATTTGTTAACCCGTATTCAGACGTATTGAGGCTTGTGAAATATGTCGCGGAATCGAGAAGAGATTTTTGAACAATCTTGATTGGGCAAGATTTAGCATTGTGGAGTCCGTGGTAGCCATCAATTCCGAGCCATATGTGAGCGAGGGCAGAAATGTAGCTGCTACGACCTTTAACACGTGACCCGTTGAGTTTTAACTTAAATGTTTTTGTACTGTTTTGAAAGCAAATTGAAGTTGTTTGGCTTTTGATTTCTCGAGATCTAACTGGTATTTGTACTTTAGATGATGATCTAGTAGTATCCCCAAGTATTTGTATCTATCTACCTGGGTTAAGGGGCAAGAATTTAACCTCCAAACAAATTTAGGTTGTTTATTTCTGGAGCTGGAGAAACATAGAATGTTTGATTTTTTGAAATGTATTGTTAGTTGTGCATTGGAAATGTACAGCGCAAGTGTAGAAATCAACCGTTGTAAGCCACGCAGGGTTTGTGAGAAGAGCACAATGTCGTCTGCATATTGCCGACTCGCTATGGGTGTTTGTCCCAATGTTGGTGGATCTCCCTGGGTTGTGCGTAATTCTCGCTCTAGGTCAGCGGTGTATATGTTAAATAGGCTAGGGGCCAAAACGCATCCTTGCTTTAGCCCATTGAATGTTTGAAATTTCTTTGTTAGGCATCGTCCATCTCCTTTTTTTATTTGAACCCAGGTATGCGAATACAAATTTATGATTGCTCCCAATAAATGTGGAGGGGCACCCTAAACTTTCATTTTTGCCCAAAGTTTAGATCTTGGCACTTTGTCGGAAGCCGCTTTCAGGTCTAAAAAACATGTGTATAAAGTGGTGGAGTTATCAATTGCTTTTTTCGCAAGGAGAGTTAACGCTGATAGATTTGTTAAGGTGCCCATACCGGCCCCGAAGCCTGTTTGTGTCAATGGAATTAAGTTTTTACTCGCGACCCAAGACTCCAGGTCTGCCAATAGATTGGATGCATAAATCTTGGCCTCAACATCGGTTAGGGCTATCAGCCTGTAGTTGTTGGGGTCTGAACGAGTACCTGATTTAAAGATTGGCTGTAGAATACTGCCCCTCCAAGAATCTGAAATATTCCCTGCCCTTAAGCAGTTACAGAACAAAGGGGATAGGTGACTGGTCCAAAATGTAGGGTCTTGCCTGAAAAGGGCATTGGGTAGGCCGTTTGGACCGGGGGCCCCATCTGCTCTCAGATGGTTTATAATCCTTAAAACCTGCTTTGGTGTAATCTGATATAATTCTCCTATATGGTCCGAAACAGGTGGCTTGCAGGAGGGTTTCCCCACTTCTACCTTTGTTTTCGGACTTGGGGTTGAAATAGACTCTATTGGGGATGCGGATAAATTGTCGGCAGATGTTTTTTGTGTGAAGTTGTATGTTGAATCTATATGTTCGCCCCAAATCTGGTCTGTTATGTCCGAGTTGAACTGACGATGTTTGCCATTTAGCATAAAATTAATTTTGGCCCAGAAATCTTTAGAGTTCCGCTGTTTGCTGGCATAGAGTATGGTGCACTCCAGTTTTTCCTTGTACTTTTGCCTGGCAGCTGTGGTCTCACGTTTTAGCTCCCTTTTCAAATTTTCTATTGTTATAAGAGATTGTTGTGATAGTTGGAGATCCTTTTTTCGTGCAGACCTCAGATATGAATTGAGTTGCTTTTTTAATAATCGCAATTTTGGCGTGTACCATTTCCCTCCTCCATTTCTTGTTATTTTGCGTCCTCTGTAATCGATTTTGTATTTTTTATTGATGTTAGCTACAAAGGACTCCCAAGTCGTTACTATGTCTTTTAGTTCTTCTGATGGTGAAAGCAGTATTTGAAATGTTGTCTTGATTCCAATTTAATCTTTGCAAGTTGAAGACTTGGGTGTTCAGTGTAAGAGGATGCGCTTCCTCGGACTTAATTGGTTTGGTTGATAATGTGAATATCTGCGGGTAGTGATCGCTTTCAACCCGTTTCCAGAATATGAGTCACCCAGGAAAAGCAGGACACCCCTCAACTCCCCTTGTGACTTTCTACTGTGAATGCACATCCCCAGCCCCTGTCACTCATAACTAAATCGTGAATACACAACCCTGCCGGGCACAAAGAATAATAAGTACACATAAATGGCCACTTCTAAAAGTGGCATTACTAAAATAGTAATAACAAATCCACGTTTACCAATAAGCAGGATTTATTACTACTAATCCAAAAATACCAAACATGGCATACTCTACCCTTTTCATGCAGGAAATTACCACTGAAACACATATCAGGGAATTCCCAATGCAAACCTATGAGAGGAGCAGCCTCACAGCAGTGAGAACCCAAATACGCTCTTTGTCTCTACCAGGGCATGCCACACATCAAAGGCACATGTCGTACCTTTAACTCTGACAGCACCCTGCCCATAGGGCCACCTTATGCCTACCTTAGGGGTGACCGATATGTAGAAAGAGGGGAGTTTCAGACATGGCAAACACTGTGTGTGTCACTTCACTGCAGCAGTAAATTGCTTACACAGTCCCAGCCACGGCAGATGCCTGAGACAGGTTTGAAAGGCTATTTCGGTGGGTGGCACAAGCAGTGCTGCAGGCCCACTAGTTGCATTTACTCTCCAGGCCCTGGGTATATGAGATACTACTGTACAAGTGACTTGCAGGTAAATCAAATATGACAAACAGGTGTAGACCAATCATAACAAGTTTACAAAGAAGAGCATATGCACTTAGCACTGATCGCAGTGGTAAAGTGCCCAAAGTCATAAAACCAAAAAAATAGGTCAGAAAAATACAGGAGGAAGGAAAAAGTTCTGGGATAACCCTACAAAAAGGGCAAGTACCATCAAGGACTAAATATCGAGGGACAAAATATCAACAGGTAAGTGCATATGGGGAGTATAGATTTCTTATTCCTAACTCGATATCTATTTACCTTGAAGATATATGTTCAGCATAGGTACATATAGGTATACAACCTTTACCACGCATTTTTTACCACGCAATATCATTACAACGCAGGCATTACAACGCAAACCATTACAACGCATTGCGCTGGGGGGTGCTCTAGGATAGGGAATAAGTTTAATTTTCTATCCAACACCTTCCCTAGTGTCCACGGGGACCGGAGTTGGAATAGAAAATTATACTTACCACTATCCAGCACCTCTAAACGCTATGCGTTGTAAAGGTATGCGTGGTAAAAACCGCGTTGTAAAGGTATGCGTGGTAAAAGTATGCGTTGTAACGTCATACATCCGTACATATATGTTAAGTGAGGTATAGAAAATAGAGACTTCCTTACCTATCTATCTAGAGTTGCTTGTTTAAATATTTTGTCCTCGGCGTTGGGTCCCATCAATATTCTGGGTCAATATTCAGGGTACACACCTATATTGATCTTTGCTGATGACTGTCAACTAGCACGAAACACATGCCCAAGATTATCTAGCACTTGGTGTGCCAACACTGTGTGGCAAGTACTCGATTAACTTAATAAATAATATTGAGGGTTGCATCTACCAGAATGCATTACCCTGGAATGAAGGCGGCAGGCAACAGTGAGCTCCGCCCTCCACTGATCTAATTCTATCCTAAAGCTAGTCTTTTATGGCTGGCCAGGTCTCTTCAAGGAGGTCACTATTAAAAATAATTACTTTTTGGGCAGCACCCCGCTTTTTACCGCACAGGATAACTCTCTCCACCTTGGAAATCCTGTCATTGTAGCCTTTGAACCCTATGAACTATGGTTCTTGTGTCAGTATCACCTAGAGGGGGTATTGCAGTAAGGGAAGGAATGATATTTGATTTTGTTGAAAAATCCATTGTGTCACTGTGTCTCGGCCTATCTAGTTAAGGAAAGACATATGTGCTAAAGAAAATAGCCCACATGGTCAAACCATTGACTTGATTGTTTTATGAAAATATTGATATTGCTGGATTAAGTTGAAAATTCGTGCTGTAAACCACAATAGTGTACATCTGACCTCCCTTATCTGTGCGTCTTTTTTTGGTCCGTACATGTACCCTATCATACTGTTCAGATGAGTGTTCAAATGTAGAATGATAAGACCTACCTCATTAGCACTTTAGTCCTGTATCCTTTAAAAGGTACTTATGTATGTAAATTCAAAATAAGCCCTTTTTATTTCGCTCTACGGCTGAGCAGCATTATCCGAGATTCAGGTTCGTTCAGTGCTGCCTAGTCTGTAAAAACCACTTGCTTTCAATGGAATAAACACACATTTGTTTTCACATTACAATAGTGACTAAAGAATGCAAAGAGGATTTGAGGCCAGGCCTCACTATATACACCGGAGAAACTGCAGAAATCATTTTGAACATAAACTCTGGCAATTAGATTTTCTGAAAAACTGTTCAAACTCATTGACTGCTAAAGCTAAGAGGATATTAAGGAAAAGTAAAGACTTATGAGGTCATATATTCAGGCTAATTTGCAAATAATACACAAAAATGGATTGCTATTTTCTCTTTTTAGTTTCAGCCACATTAGGTGAAAACGCATGCATTAATTTGACTATGAAATGGTTGGGTCTTGGCGTGACAAACTGCATCACATATCCTGTCTCTACAGAAGAGTGTTTTTCCTGCTGTACATCAGGATGAAATGGACATCAGTGTAATCATGGCACACTATTCATGTTTTATACAAATCATTGTTTAATAAGAACTTTGTAAGTTTCATATTGCACTGCATATTCAGAGATGGCCTGACGGCCGTTGCTGATTGGATGACCACTAACTATTTGCAGCTAAATGCAAATAAATTTGAGGTTCTGCTATTTGGAAAGAATGCAAGCTTGTGGGGTGAGCAGTGGTGGCCGAATGCTCTGGGCAAGACTCCTGAACCGAAGGAGGAGGTTAAGAACCTGGGGGTGTGGATGGATTCTTCTCTTAGCTTTCAAATCCATACCAAAAAAGTTGCCGGCACGTGTTTCGGCCTCTTGCGAGGTCTTAAACCCCTCTTAAAAAGCATTTGTTTGATCTGGAGCACAGTGACGTCATGCAACGGCTGTCATTAGAGTTATTGAGTAGCAAACTTACTTATTGGAACTAGCGTGAGGTGCGCAACAAGTGGTTCGCAGTTGCTCCACTGAACAATTACTTCAAGACAGTATCAGCTTTCCACAAAGCTTACCAATCATCCATACTTACACTGGACCTGAATGTCTCATTCTTACACTGCCTACCAATTCCAGCTCTCCGTTGTGCACCAATGGCAGCTCTTTATAATTTATATATTAATGAGTGACTGCAAGCCAAATTTGAGAAAAATGAACACAAAAGACTGAATTCGAAAGAAGGGTGTGCTTCAGGTCAATTACAATGTAGCTCTTTATAATTCCCATCATTGCTCCCTCTTCTAGTGCAAATCAAAGCTTGAATGTCACACTCCATACCAGGACCAGCTTTTCATGCTGCCATCAACCACTATTTCCTAATAGTGGTCAATAGTACTCGTTTTTAAGTTCCCCCACTAATGCCCATTCCTTACGCTGTCTAGTTGCACTACACAGTCACAATACACACCAGTTACTCCTTCTCATCTTTTCAGCTAATGAAATCTCATCAACCTGCCAGTCAGTTCTACTTCCTTATAGTGTGAGTTAATGAAATAAGCTTACACTAAGCACCGCTATAATCTCCTCATATTGACCATCATAAGAATCTTCTCATACTACTAATCAGTAAAAGCTCTTGACATGTATTCTGTCCATCTGTGTTAGCTTCCAATGCTGCCAAACAGTGCATTCTCCTCACACTGCCCACCAATATAAGCGAATCAAATATTCACCAGTTTCCGGTTATTCCACTGTTCATTGATGTAAGTTTCCATCACTGCCTAACAGTGACCGCTCCTTAAGCAGTCCATCACTATCCTCTATTTATAGTTCCCCAATGACAGGTTCATAAGGCTCACCAGTGCCCTTTTTAGACGCTGCTCACCAAAGCAGTGTTTAATTTGCAAATAAATAAGGGTCAGGGCCCAAGGTACTCCTCAGGATGTCATTGCAGCTTGAACTCCCAACTGGACCTGCCATTGTGGCAACATGCCTGCATAACAGCTCCCTACTAAATATCACACTCCATTAAATGTGACAGTTTGCGCAATTTCAGCCCATACAAAACACTAAAAATGACCTGGAAGCTCTAGATTTGTTTTTTAATGCATATTGAATCCTTAAACTAAATTGTAAAATGGACGGACAGCACCACTATGTGGTGGACTATCATAAGTAAGTGCCGGTATTACCAATTAAATGCTGGTGCTGAGCAATGGCAAACACCAGTACAAATTAAACACAGCACCAGGGTTGGCTCATTGCACGACCTACCCTTGCCAACTTGCAACACTCTTACATTATGTGTATTTGTAAAGCGCATTATCACCTACAAGGGTATCCTGATGCTGAGCAGGTGGGTGTGTCTAGCCCTGCCTATGGTAGGTTGGTTAATGGAAATGCAAGGTCTTCAACTTCTTGCGGAATTAAAGAAGAGAGGTGGAGGCTCTGTTGTGGAGCGGGAGGTCATTCCAAAACTTAGGAGTGATATAAGAGAGCACATGCTCCTGACCTGGTTCTGTGTATGCATAGAATGTGTGCGATTAGGATGTGTATGAGTTTCCGGCTTACCATTCCAATTCCTGAAATAGGTGCCAGTCTGCACATTTCCCACCAGTGTCATTTCTGTACAATCCTTGAGCGTCAGCTCCTCACACTAAGCACTGTTTCCTGATTCTCACACTGACTGGCAGTTCCTTCTCTTTCTACTGTCCACCCATGCCTACCCTTCAAACTGCCTGAGTGACAGATTCCCATGCTCACCGCCTGGGCCATATCCCCACATCTCCTACCAAGTACTATGTAGTATAGTTTTTATCAAGTTGGTCTTCTTCCTCCACTATCAGTGCTAGCTCCTAATGTTCCACATTACTACCAAATTCTATCACTGTCCACCAGTAAAGCTCCAGACAACACCAAGTAATGCCACCTCCTCACACTTTCCAATAGTGCAACTTTACTGAACTGCCAAAAGTGATTTTTCCTCACACTGTTCAGTAGTGTCAGAAATTCACGTTTCCCACCACTAACGCGTCTTAATACTTCCTAACCATATCAAGTTATCACACCTTCAATCAGTGCCATCTCCTTACACTGTCCAAATGTGCGCAGCCCTCATGCTGCTCACAAATATACCAACATCTCACACTGCTCCTTTGTGCAGAAATGGAATGTTGCCTATGCCCATCAATGTGATATTACATTACCTGTAAAATTAGGTGATTATGCTTCCTAAACATACTTGCTCGTTCATTGTCAACTAGTACTACCTCCTCACATGGTCCACAAGTGTCAACAAGGTCCAAGGACCTGGCAAAGAGTTCCACATGAGGCAACATGATTAATCTCAATGTGCCAGGAAGCCTTGGCTGATGGACAATTGCTGGGTAGTGTTAAGACCCTCAGTGGTTGCTTCTTTCAGAGGCAAAGGGCCTGATTTAGAAAGGGCCTCTGCACATTTTGCGAGGACATGCAGTTGTGGGGGAGTCTCTGCACTCGGGGGTATCTCTGCAATGAGAGTTCTCATTGCAGGGATTCCACCCAGAGTGCGGGGACTACCCCATGACTGCGGGCCTCCATCACGAGTATGGAGGTCTTCTGTAAATCATGCCCCTCAATCTCCTCATCATCTTGGCTTACAGGATTGACTACTTGTCAGACATGTGGATTCTCACTGATTATGGTGTATTATACACGCTAGAGTAAGATCCAAAACGGTGGGAAAAAGATTGTGTATACATGTGATTTTAATTCAACTGTCATTGGTGTCCACAGAGAAATGTGGTCGTTCATATATGATATACATCTTGAATTCCAAAATTAGTCATGGTGAACATGGTTCGAGCTTTAACTTTGTATGCAGGGTAGATGTTGTGTAGGTCATAATTGCCCTAAAGTGACTGATATCATGGTTTTAAATTGCTTACCTGGCCCTAGCTCTGAGTTTAAGCTTCAGCACAATCCCAGGAGCCTGCCACTCAGTTTGGTGGCATAGGTAGTATTGTTAGTGCTTTAAATGGTTTCAGTCACGAGTTTAATCAAGAGGTTAGAGCATACTCCACTACACATCACTGCATGTTACACAGAACTACAGGGTACAAAATATGGATGAGGTAAGGGTCAAGCAGGACAGTGATAGTGATATTGAGTGGCATAAATGACTATGTTTGCTGGATGGTGTGGGAACTGTGGGAGACAGGGTGTATGAAATTGGGCTACTGTTTGAGGAAGGAACCACACTCAAGCAGGAACCCCAATCCCTTTCTGGGTGTAGTCACAAGCATACCCTAAATTAACCTGTGCTCAACCCTCGGGTAGTTTGGCACAGAGCAGCCAGGCTTAACTCAGAGGCAATGTGTAAAGTATTTGGGCAAACCTTCAAAGGGTAACACAGTGAAAACACTGGCACAAGGATTTCACACCAGTTTAGACAAATAGCATACATTTTAAAATATACAACAAGACCAAAATCACAACAATCCAATCAGTAGAACTGGAGATATTCAACTTTAAACATTTAAGGAAAATTAGTACCAGAAAGCGCCTACTATGGATATCTGGCTACGCTGAACCACAACAAAGGTACAAGTTTAGGCCAATAGCGATGAAGTGCAGGCTGGCTACAGTGACTCAGTTAGGCGTTCTGAACAAATCCTGGTTTGCGGAGCATTGCAAGGGTCCATGTCGAAGGTGCTCTACACAGCCAAAGTGATGTGATGCGCCAGTTCCAAGATGTGGCAAGGCTGAGGTGCAAGGTCCTACATAGTTGTCAAGGATTCTGTCCACAAGAGCTTGCGATGCACAGTCCAGCGTCAAGGATGCACAGCACAGTTGGGGTGATGCGTCGGCTCTCAGGAGCTGTGAGGCTGAGAAGCAGAGTCTGGCATCGTCATTGAGTCTGCCATTGACAAGGGATGTGAAGGCCTGCAACAAGGATGTGTCAAGCAGTAAGGGTTCCAATGAGGCAACGGGTTATGATTCGATGTCTGTCTTTACGATGGAGCTGATCTGCGTGGCAGTGGCAATGTATAAGTACTGCTTAGGTTTGCACTATGCAGCAGAGGGGATGAGTTCACAGAGCTGGCAGACCACCTTATGCCAACTTCTAGGGATCCAGGACTTGGGTGGCATCACTTGGCAGAGTAGACTCGCAGACTGCAGGGTCCAGCTGCTGAAGCCAATGTTGTTGTAGCCTTCTATCCCTGAGGCTCAAGTCAGGAGGTCAGTCAACTAGCTCTTAGAGTCACTCTGAGGATCCTGGGTTTAACAGATGAATGTCTACTCCTTCTCACCCAGGCAGGAGGAAGCAAGCAGCAGGGCAGCAGAGCAGGGCAGAGGAGCAGAGCAGGGCAGCAGTCCTTCATAGCAGCAGTCGTTCAGCAGAAGTCCAGCAGAGATGCAGTCCTTTCAGCAGCACAACAGTCCTTCTTCCTGGCAGAGTATCCACAGGTCCAGAAGTGTACTGTAGAGTTGGTGTCTGAAACCAATATTTATAACCAGTTCTGCCTTTTAAGTGGGAGAAGCTTCTGGAGGTTCCCCTTTGAAATGCACAGGTTATCTGCCTTATTGGCCTTGGCTCCAAACTAACCACTGGGGGTATGCAGCCCTTTGTGTGGAGGCAGGACACAGCCTATTCAAGGGTAAGTAGGGCTGTGCACACCTCCTCCCTCCCATTCTGCCAGGAGGGTGCATCTAGGCACACCTAAGCTCCCTATGGAGCATGGCTATCAAGGAGGAATGCACAAAGCCCAACTGTCAACTACGCCCATTCATGTGACCCAGAGACAGCTGCAGACACCAAATGGCTAAGGCAGGAAAATGGCATATTTCTAAAAGCTGCATTTTCGAAATTTTTATTAAAAATTCGACTGCACTATAAGAGAGGATTTTTTATTACAATTCCAAAGACACCAATCATGAACTGGTCACCTGTTCCCATTTGTAAGTTACAGCTTATTTAAAGTAATAATCTAACTCCAATGTTATCCTATTAAACCAAGGTAGGCCTTGCTGTAGTGAAAAACACAAATGTAAGAGTTTTCAGTACCAAGACATACAAAATTTAAAAGTACGCATCCTACTTTTTAAATGCACTGCACCCTGGTCTCTGGGCTGTTCAAGGCCTACCTTAGGGGTGACTTATATGTATTAAAATATTTTTCCAGGTACAATTGGCAGTTTAAAACTGCACAGAACAAGCTGCAGTGGCAGGTTTGAGAAACCAACCTAATTGGGTGGCACATTCAGTGCAGCAGGCCCACTGGTAGCATGTAATTTACATTCCCTAGGTCCATATAGTATCACTTTACTAGGGACTTATGAGTAAATTAAATATGACAATTTGGTATAAGGCAATGTCACCATTTTTTAAGGAGTGAGCACATTCACTTAAGCAGTGGTTAGCAGTGGTAACGTGCACAGAGTACTAAGTCAGGCAAAAACAATATCAGCAAAAATGGAGAACAGAGGAAAAAAAGTTTGGAGGAAGACCACCCTAAGGCTGACAAGTCTTACACAGGGTTTTGGTTTGGATACGATGGTAAGCAATGAGATACGGACACAGGTGGTTCTGTCGGCAGAGAAGGTTTCAAGGGTGTTACTAAAAGACAACTAAAGGAACATGCCATATTCACGCTGACGTGGTTCTAAGATGGAGGGCATACAACACATACCCCACAGACGTTACTTTTATAATCAGCAAATATGGTTTATAAGCTTGACAGGGGTTGTTTGAGTGAAATATGTGGCACTCCGGAGGAAAATGTTTTTCATGGGAGTGTTCATCAAGATTTACTTTGCAATAACACCTGTCTCTGCCCGAATTGTAAACTGTGTGCCGTGTTTCAATTTCATCATCATAACACCTACAATGGTGGGGGTTGATTGAATGATGGTTGTTGTTTGATGGGAAATTTGAAGGAACAGGCAAGAATTGTTTTATTAACAATGGATGTATTTCATTATTAATATCACACTACAAATATCAGACTGAATCAGGAAATACTCATTGGTTCAGGAAGGGGAAGGAAAGCCTTTTGGTAATATTCAAGTAGTGGAGGAAGGAAAGAAAATTCTGAAGGGGAGAGAGTGTATGTCGAGGCATGATGGTTGGCACCTACCCGGATCCAACTGTGAGGTTGCCAGTATGGCCTGTCCAATGGCTCTACAACAACAATGGTGTTAGTGGTGGTGGGCTGCAATCAAAGTGGCAACACTGGAGCTCAAATATAAGAAAGATTAGGGCATGTGGGCAATTTGCGATTGAATACAGTTGAGTCAAGGTTGCAGGCTTCAGAAACATATGGTGCAAATTCACATGTGGAGACAGGAAAGTACTGAATTGTGCAGACAAGGCCGGACTGGCTACCGGGCATTATGGAATGCTGCTGAGCTGGGTGCTGATTCCGTTGATGCGGACCTGCATGTACTGAACGAAATTCGTTTTGCTTTAATTATTTCGAAGTACACGCAGGTCTCTATGAACGAAATCAGCCCCCAGCTCAGCAGAATTCCAAAACACCCAGTAGTCAGTATAGCCCTGTGTGCAGACCGCATGAGAATGTAATGAAGTGACGTGCTGTCTGGCTGTGTCACTGTAACAGAACACAAACCTAATCCAGTTTACAAGATCATGAATGACATCCTAGTTGTTTGTCGGGGCAAGGGTAGGTGTGTTTCCAATGGGTTTACAAACTTAAGATTTACAATTTATGAGCATACCACATGTGATGTATGTGTGTCTGGATATGAACTTTCAATAAATATATACAAATACGGTTTAAGGGTTTCACATTATTTCAAGGTGCGTAAGATACAATTAGCCAAATAGGACTTTTAATAGAGGTAATTGTTATGGTCTCCTGAACAGAAGGAAAAGCAGAATGCAAGGTGCATGATATTGATGACACACCACCCTAGGGCGTTACGTCTGAGACATGATCCAGGTCCTTCATCATGCATAGAAGCTAAAGCATGCATCTTGGTGTAGTTGTCTTTCACTCACCTCTTGTAGTCTTGCCATTTTATCTCTACACCAAATGGCAAATTCATGTCAATGGACTTCTCCCACATGTCCTGCTTATCTACTGCACCGTGCGTTTGTGAAGGTATAATGCCCTGGTTACTTACCGGTAATGTTCATTACTTCAAGTCCAGATCTTCCTCATCACAACAATAACACATGAGCCTTCTGCTCCCACAGAAACTCCAAGTAAAATGAGTTAGTTTAATAGCCTTTACTCTGCTGGGAGACTTACATATTCACTTTGAAGATTCCATCTGCAAGTTTAACCAGGCTATTATTCTACAGAGGACCTGCACATGCTGGACCTTGATTTAATTGATCCTGCACCCACACACACAAGGCGGGCCATTTTTATAACCCCATTTTTTCAAAAATAACAGATCTCACCAAAAACCCTCCCTTACCATTATTCTGGTCAGACCATTTTGCAGGGCCCCCAAGTCATGTCCAGAAATTGGTCCAAATTAGACATCCCCTGTCTTAAGAGCTGATTATTGAACACATCACCAAATCTGGTACAGAAGGTTGATTCAGACCAATCCCATGGCTGAGGACTGGATTCACGACTCTTTGAGTGCAATTCTGCCAGCCAAACTCATATCCTCATCTAGGCGTCACCCCTCCCTGCCCTGTGGTTTAACGAGGCCTTACGCAAAGAGAAACATTTTGTAAGAGACTGGAAAGGCCCTGAAGGAAGTCGTATGATGGAATCATAAAATTAAAATATAAAACAGCTCTAAATCACTAACTTGGCCAGTGCAGAAATGCCCGAGCAACCTTTTACTTTGACAAAATGTCTGCGGCACAAAAGTGCTCCAAAACAGTATTTAAAGTAGTCCAAGAACTTTCAGTCCCCAGTAATATAGCTCCACCCACTTCACTGTCACAATCACAGTGCAAAGAACGTCCATGTGTTTTCATCAAAAAGGTATTATGCATCTAACACTCCCTAATGACAGTTTGAGCAGGAAAATCCTAGATGGGGCATAACAGCCCGAACATCAGCCTATAAACACAACTTCCAAACAGTAAAGGAGAACCTTCGGATACAGGTCATTCTGCCATCATAATGAAGTCACTGGCTCCTATGGACTCTCCTCTTTCTGACTCTACTGCGATCAATAAGTTGTGATCACCAAGAGACCCTGTCCCCCGGCTAAGCTGATTACCTTGAGCCCATACCTTATACAACTTCTGGTTGGTATCTTAAACTCTTCCTTACAAAATGGACACACTAAAAAACCTACCCTGGTCCTTCCAACTGGTCCAATTTTAGACCAATTTCAATGTTGTCTATTCTCTCCAAGGTCTTAAAGAAACATCATCAACGTTCAATAGACCGCATTCGTGGAGTGCAAAGATGCTCTATATCCATCACAGCCAGGCTTTGGAGCGGGACAAAGTACAGAATCCACCCTTCTAGGAGTCACAAAACATCTGAGATGGCTCTTGGATAAGGGTGGTAGGGCTGCACTGATTTTACTCAAAGTCAGTGCAGCAATTGATACTCTCTCACATGCCATCCTCTTAGAAAGAATGTCTCATCTGGGTCTCCAAGGGACAGCTCTGGCAAGGCCGGTCTACTTTCTGGCCAATCGCACCTTCCAGGTCTCCTTGGCTAGTGCAGCATCCAGCCCACATGCTCTGACTTCGGGATTCCTGCTGGGATCTGCCCTCTGTCCTATATTATCTAAATATATATCTGCCCTTTAGCAGACCTGGTGAAAAGTTGTGGCCACACCCTGGTCTCCTATGCAGTGAATGCTCAAGTCACTTTTTCCCTGTCATCTTCCCAGGATTACAACTCTGGGGATCTGAACTCCTGCCTCGGTCTTGTCTCCACCTGTATGAATATCAACTCTCTAAAACTAAATTGTGATAAGACTGAGGTAATGGTGCTGGGGAAAAAAAACCTGCTCTGGCGACCTCAGCACTGTCCAGCAACTTTAGGTACACATCCTGAAACAGCTTACAAGGTAAAGAACCTAGGTTTCCGGCTTGACTCCGATCTGTTAATAAAAACGCATGTGGGCATAGTAGCCTCAACTTGTTTTTCTGTCATGAAATGGCTGAAAAACATCATGTGGATGCTTCCTTTCTTTCCCAAAGGAAAGTTATTCAAGCCCTCATCCTATCAAGGCTGGACTATGGCAACATTCTGCATTTTTGGCCAGATAAGGCCACTATCAGATGCCTTCAAGTGGTCCAGATTCCTGCTATCAGACTTCTGCTCTGACTTCTGAAGCAAGCATCCGCGTCTGGTCTCCTTCGCAACTTTCATTGGCTCGCAGCAGACAAGCGAATCCAGTTTAAAGCAGTATGCTTCATGCATATAGCCATCTTGTGCACAGGTCCGCAGTAGCTGCAAGAGCTGGGGGTTCCGTACCAGTCTTCCTACACATTGTACTCAAGTAATCGATCTCGATGGACAGTCCCCAGAGTCTAATGCGCTCGGATGGGTGGTCGCTCCTTTTCCTATTTGGACCCCAAGCTATGAAATACCCTCCCAGAGTACCTGAGAAGTTGTACACCACTAACCATCTTTCACAAAAACTTGAAACCTGGTGGTTTTAATCTGCCCTTGTCTATGCTGTCCTACCTGTTGTTAAAGTGCTGGGAAACCCTATTTGGATAGCTACGCGCTACATAAGATTTGATAATAATAATAAAGCAACATGAAATGCAGGGGGAGGGAAGTATACGAGGGAGACAACTGGAGAAAAGATACTCTCATGGAGTGCTTAACCAAAAAGAAAAAAGTGCAAAAAAAACAAGCAGTGAAAGAATCATAGTCAGCCAATTAAAAGTGATGTCAAAGAGCCAATGCTCAATGAGAGGGACAAACACAAGACTGACCAGTTGGGGCATGACTAAGAAACAGCTAAATGAAAGTGACAGGAAAGCCAACCGTTGGTGAGCACCAGGCGGACTCCAAGTTCCTGTCCTTTCTTGGTAAGCCCACAGTATGTCTTGCAACAGACAACATATGCATTGTCTAGTAGGCAAAATCTAAAAAACTGAATATTAAATGAATATCATTCTGGAAGAAACCTTCCAGATATTAAGAATAAGCCAGTTCTTGTTCTTTTTTATGTAGACCTGTTTCTTTCATATTCGCATAAACTCGCTTGAAAGCATGGTGGCTCTAAGATTGAACAAACATTCTCAGTAAAGTGAACAAAAGGGTGCAATTAAACACTTAACAAATTACATTTATAATAATCTAAAATTGATGCTTGTCAACTGCTAGGCATAGATTATTAAAATGGTAAATTAGGCTTTCCATTATGAATAATTTCGCTTCTCAATATTTTAATTCATTTATTGTACTTCTCGCAGCTGTACAGAAAGTAATCAATATTATTCTGAAATGTCTAGAAAGAAAATGCAGGATCTATAATTGAACAAACCAGGTTGATTTTATAGTGAGATATTTTAAGAGCTTTCTTTTTTTATGGTTTTCATTCTTTTTCATCCTAGTGCAAGCTTGTCGTGGGATCTTTTTGAAAATGTTATGTATGTACTAATTTGCAATATATTGTGGTTGTCGTGGATGGTAAGCAATATGATTATTAAACCATGCTTATGATTTATCTTTATTCAGAATATTTATGTATTTTATTGTGGAGTTTTGTGCAATTCTAGAAACCACCTAACCGTGGCCTCAAGGCACCCTTGAAGTGGGAGCATATAAGGTGGTGTGGTAAATAGCAATCAATCATTCTGAAGTTAAGATCTGTTCACCACTAAACAAGTTCCAGAGCTGATGTTAAAGCTGTGATGAAAGAACAGTCCAAGAGCCCAGATAAGGAGGCAAGCCACTCAGAGGTGTCTGCCTGGCAGCACAAAGGTTACAGCTGGCATATCGAATAACAGGGGAAGGGCAAGTCTAGCAAAATTGCATTTCACAGATTTCTGTGCAAACTAGACGTGGTACATTTTGGCATATAACTCCCTGTCAACCAATTTTCAATCTTTACCCATCCTCTCTTAGATTTAGAGTCTTTCCAGTGGCACCCACATCCTTGAAATTATTTTCATTCTGTAATTCTCCCAAACCTTACTTACTCTTAGAGTGTTATAAATACATCTTGAAGAGTCCAAGCTAGTGGACTCTTTTCTTGATTTCTATATCATGATCCCCATCTTGTCTGTTTTCATGGAATTTGAGTAATTGTTTTTTTCAAACTACAAAATATCACATCCACAACATTGTCTACCACAATATTGGCCTGGTAAGTATATATTTATTTGTTTTGGCATTACATCAATGTAGTGTATATAGATTTTTTGTTATGGGGTATAAATCGTGGAATGTTGTCGGGAAGAACCATCACCACAAATTTTCGAACTCATGTTTCAGATCACCACTTTGTAGTTATATTTAGGACCTAGTTACCATAGCAAGAGGATCTTTTGGTGCGTTATTATCTTTGGCATCATCTGATGAATCTTCACAAAACTTTACAAAAAAGTCCTTCCACCTCAGTTCCTTCCTTGAAACTTTGAGGGTGATATGTCAAGCGGAGGCTGAGAAAAAAAGGAGGTCCCAAAACACAATTTCCCCATGCAATTTCCATAGGGTATTTTGAACAGCGAGTCAGTTCAAATAGCTGAATGGAATTACACCAAATTTGATGGAAAGCTAGATCTTTACCCAGAAAGTCTACTTTTTGTGATTTAGTGTAAATCCATTTAATAGATTTTGAGAAGTTTTTCTGTATATCTGGGTTGTTTGATTTTATGGACTCTCTTGGGAGTCCTGTGAGCGCGCAATTGTAAATAACAGAGCAGTGTGATTGGTTCCAACTGCCTCTTTTCTCCTCATTCATTTTGCTACCATGGGTTTGAGAAGCGCTGGTGAGTCCTGCAGGAAATCACACTCTGGTTGAATAGCTGAAATATGTATAGAAATGATGCGGCTGCCATTTCAGGATATGGTCCCTTTGTCATGAAAA
The DNA here is from genome assembly GCF_964261635.1 of Lissotriton helveticus. Lineage (NCBI taxonomy): Eukaryota > Metazoa > Chordata > Amphibia > Caudata > Salamandridae > Lissotriton > Lissotriton helveticus. Next base: position 1,265,578,412 of record NC_136059.1, on the reverse strand, counting down.
TTAAAAAAACTAAGGCATAAGCTGTCAGAGTAGGGGTACTCTAAACCGCTGGAGCTTGTAGAAGGTGATCCCAGATGAACCACCTCAGTGGCCACATTGTAAAAAAAATAAAAATTGGATTAGTGTGCAGGATCCAGCAGGACTCCCCTGCTCATGTGAAGGTCCCCTTTTGTATCGCAAGGTACCACAAAGGCACAGGAGCCACACTAGCTCCCACAGGAGTCCTATGGGATGAGAAAACCATAAAAAAGGGTGTGAGTGTCTGTGGTGGGTTGGCTGCGTACAGGCTTTTAGCCTTGGCTGTACGTTACTGTAGGTGGTTACCCAAGGGGTGTTGAGTGCAGAGCTGGCTTCAGGCCCGTCCCTTCAGCCAATGCCATGTCACACATAGCCAAAGACTGGTTAGGGGGTTTGTTGCCTGAGGGCATTGGGTGCAAGGAAACTCCTAAACGGAATGACATCAAATTTAGCAGGAAGCTGGATCTGGGTCCAGAAAGTGTTCAGTTTGTGATTTGGTGTAAATCCGTTCTGTAGTTTTTTAGAAATGAAGGTTCAAAATGATTAGTATATCTGGACAGTTGGGTCAAGGGACTCCCACATGATTCCTGCATGCACAACTTAAAAAAGCAGAGCTTTCTGATTGGGTAAGGGTGCTTTTCCCCTTAGGCCACTTTGCTCCCACTGGAGTGAGGGTTCCTCCTCTGATTGGCTCGCAGCAACATAAACTAAAATGTTGTGGTGGCCATTACTGGACTCAGAGACTTGGGACCTGATTACGAGTTTGGCGGTCCTCTCCCGGAGCACCTTGTCAACGCTCCAGGGGATGACCGCCAAACCCATAGTCAGACCACCCGCCGGATTGCGAGTTTGATCCAGGCGGGCAGTGTCTGCTGTGGCAGTTCCACAGCAGTGCCTTTCTAAGGCTCAAAGGAGAGCCATAGACAGGCAGCGCCGTGGGACAGCTGACGAACGTTCTGTAGTGTAGTTCCTATATTCTCAATAGGCTCTGCGCATTGGAATAATATATCCTATAGATGTGACGTAGGACTTAGGTCAACTAGGTCTCTATCAAATATATTCGACTTAATTGTGAGTGCCAGCTAGCTCAGAGGTCACTAGAAACTTTCTCGAAAACACAAGAAGGGATTAGTTTCTGACAACCGCATAAACATGACAACTTTGTTCCCCAAGATAAAACGTATCTTCAAAGTCGTGGAAACAATAGATAGATATTTCACTCAGTCAATCGTGCATGCTTCGTTTCATGAGAGCTGCAGAGAAATAGAGAGACGGGCGTTTTCAATAAAAGTATTTATTGAACAGTCTTCTTTCTCATGCAAATGAAATGAACTGCTACAATCGTAATACTGGCTGTAAAGTATAATGCGTACAGCAAGAAGAGTATTCTAAAATAATACTGTAAAAGCATGGTATGGTTTCTAAGCCATAAAATCCCTACATAAATAACTAAGACAAAAAGTACTAAACTGGTGTTTCTAAAATACGCCTAACCCGATGTACCTAATCTAAGTCTAGTACGAGGGAAGAAGTAAGTGAGGTGTAGCATAGGTTTAGTTTCTTTGCCAGGAATCTATCCAAGATTTCTCTCAGGGTCTAATCAGCTCCGTACCTTGGTTTTAGAATGAAGGAGGTCTGGTATCTCTGTCTCGGGACTCAATTTCCCAACACCCCGCAAGGGGAGCTTGGAAACACTGGAGCTGGATTCTCAGTGAGAGAAAGGCAGCCTCTCTGTCAGTGCGTCAGCTGGAGGGTCGGCTTTCTTTGGCACTTGCTGTAGCGAGTTGCGTCGGGCAAGTAGTTAGTCGGACTGCTCCAAACCACTGTGTGTTTGATAGGGTAAGTGTGGGCATATTTATACCTTGAAGGTGCCTGGTTTGACGTAAAGTTGGACATAATAACATCACCAGAGAACCCCAAGGGTATGGTAGTTCTTTGAAAATGCCATGATTTCTAGGACAAATCAATATTCAAGAAAGGGGATGTCCCTGACTGCTGAAGCCGAGTTTTCAAAGAGATCGTTGTGGTTTTTTGGAACTAGTGGAAGTAGCCATGCCTGTATTTGGACTGGATGGGTTATGTCTAAATATGGTTATGATTTCTATGCCTATATAATGGCAAGGTGAATTATACCTATATAAGGGCATGAATCCGTAAATTACACTAGGGTCCTAAAGGCTATACAACACCTACTCCACTTTATGATGTTCGATATTACTAAATACTAATAAAAAACATATCTAAAGCATGTGTTTACAATATCACCCAAAATACATAAAATGGTTTAAAAAAGGTTGCACACAAAAATGAGCATTTGTGCTGAACGCATTTTAAAAAAAAGCTATATTTTCATTCAAAGCATGTAGTGTGACATTGGAAAAATGATTATCAGAATGAGTCATTAAATAACATGTATGAAATGGCTCTGAAATACAGAAGAAAGGTCAAGACCATTCCATGACAGAATATATAAACTGTTTTGGTTGTGAACGAGGTCAAATATTGTCTCTTGGAAGTGTTCAAAGAATTCTTGTTCTCTAAGAATAGTTCTCCTTCAAGCAGATTACTTTGTGCCAAAAAAAAGACTTTAATTTTGGAAAAAGTCAAATCGTAGAAAAAATAGAGTTCTAAAGTTGTAAGTTTTGTTTTGAAAAGTGAAGGTCGAATACAGAGTCCCATAGAACGCTGTGTGCTAATTTCAAAAGTCATTCTCGTTGTTAGGAGAAAACATTAAATCCTCTAAGCTAGTAAAGAAATCGTCTACCATAGTAGGTGAAAGTTAGACTACCTCGTAAAGCAGATAAAATGCACACAGATGAGAAGCATCACCGTCAGCATCAGTCGCATTAGCAATGTTTGTAGTAGATGGTACCTGTGTGCCTGCTGGTCCACGTATCTCACCGCCAGCTGGTTGTGCTGGTGAGACCTCCATGAATGCCGTCATCAGGATTGGTAGCCGCTGGGGACAACACAATGCATGAGCCGTTACCAAACCAAGCAAAGCGCCAACATCCGTTGATGTGCTGATGGAAGTGTTAGACAAATGTCTAGCACGCATTCTTCTCCACATAGCAGGCATCGTAGAACAGGTAAGATGCAATCTTGCCAGATTGGTCTGAATGATAGGAACCATGTGGTATTCAGATCTCTTAAACGAGCCAGGCCCAGGATCTGTATCATGCGCTCACCACACTTCATTGCCTGGAGAGTGTTCTCAATGGTAATCTGGGTGTCATTGCTGACCGGACTTGCCATATCGGAGCAGAAGGAACAAGAATAGTATTCCTGCTATGAGTCCCAAAATGAGAGGCAGGCCGCCAAACACAGAGTGCACGAAGTTTGGAAAAATGCAGATGACTGCTTCAAAAGTTGCTAACAGTCCCGAAAAATTGTCTTAAATACATGTACAATACCACTGGTATCAGACATGTTTAAGATACGACCTAACATTTCTATGAAATGTATTGGACAGTTTGTGGATAAAAGGGCATGTATCTCTGCAGAGGACCTTGCAACTTGTAGATCATACGTCTCTTTGGACGAGGTCAGTGGCATGTTTTTTTGTAAAAGAATGGCTTTCATTCTGCTTAAAGTATCAATTTGAATAGAAGAGATGTTCAGTGAAGGCTATAATGGCGACTCCCCGTCTGTCTTAGCTTTAGGAAACCATACTTGAATACAACAAGGGACCCTGGCTGACACAATTACGAGATAGGCAATTCTTGGCATCATTCCACATCTGTGATCATTCAACATTATGTAGCTCCCATTGGAAAGCTGCCTAAACATTGGATCTATCACTGCTGCCGGAGAACCTTGCAGGTGGCAGGATAAGTTGGTCGAAGAACCATCACAGGCTCCATGTAAATTAATACCCTGACATTAAAGTATACCGATTAGTGCGTTGTTACATTGTGTATCACTAAGAAATACTTCTTTTCCCCCACTCCAACATTTGTGTGTGTATGGTAAATCTCAGGTTGACTTTATGTATTCTTTACTCAACCTTTCATACAGGCCTGCTGGTATGTGTTTCAAGCAATACTGAAACTGCAAAATCGTCACTCGCAACGTAATGGTGCCAATTATTATCCATTCTATTGCTGGTTTCTCAGAAACAGTCAATGGTAATCATTCCAGTTTTTCAATGCTCAGCACCATATAGTCTGCTCCCCTTTGTGCCAAAGAGATTTGTTTATCTGTAAGGTGAAATCCTGTAAACAATGACATGGTGTCTAATCAACACCAAAGCACAAAGCCTGAAAAAAGATTTTGTAACGTCCAGCCTAGCAGCATTATAGAACGCAATTGAGACTGTCCATGTTGTAACATGAGCAAGTCCTGTTCCATTATGTCTATGGCAGAGGATACAATGCTGTCCAAAGAAAAAATTCTGGATGGCAGAGTTGTTAACCCATTATCAACTACAGAGAGAGCTTTCTCAAAATTAATACAATCAATTTCTCGTATTTGTTCTGCAGTTTCCAGTTGCGCGACTTTCCATGCTTCATTATAAGTAGCATAAATACCGGCGTATATGAAATGTTTATGACGTGGTTTATGAGGCCCAGTAAGAAGTCTCTCAAATCAATGCCATCTTTAAGTAACGTTAAGTGTTGTTTAACCTCTGTAAGTGTAGATTTTTGTAGCCATTCGAGGCATAGTTTTCCTACACTGTATGTTGTTACTATCCCTGGATGTTATCTCTGGACACATCTTGGGTCTGGCCTAGTTGCTGTAAACCCTTGTGTCATGTTCAGGAATCTATCTTGACAGTTATTCGTGTCCGTGGGTCAGATTAACCATTTTTGCCAATCAGGACAGTTCTGTTTTTGAGTAAAATTGATGTTACGTCGACCCCTCCCTCTGAAGTGTTTTTACTATCAGCTATAGGTGCAGGTATGGACGGTTTGTTTAAATCTTTTATCTTGGCTAGGCCAAGACAGGATGTGTGTTGAACAATGTCATTCATTCAAAACATTATTTGTTCAGGAATAATAGAGGCTCGAAATAAAGCTTCTATTCCCTGTACTTGCCAGTCTTTTGAGCCCCAGACAGTTTTTGTTTCTATGTTGTCACTCCAGAAGTCGAAACCTAACGAGGACAGCTGGGCATAAAAGGCTGCTGAATAAATTTGCTTTGTATTTCATAACATACTTTTAATTCCTGTCTTATTAACATTTTTAAATTAAAATGTTTCCGGATTTGTGGTATTAAAACCTGGGAAGTATTGAAATTTTTCATAAAATGTTTTTGAGCTACCCTGTGGTGGCGTTAGACAATGTTCCCATTGATTATAAGTATAAACATTTCTAGGGTTTGCAGATTTGTGCAAGTATTGATGACCATATTGATTGTAACAATACATTTGTTCATAATCTGATGAATCTTCTAAATATTCATGGTTTGTAAATTTTGCAGACATCGCTAAATCCTACATCATATTATTAACAGTCTCAAAGTCTCAATCATCAGAAAATGTGCTGGGTGAAACGAAGTCGCTCAAGGAAAATACCAGGTATAGGAACGGCTGTGATGTTCTCTGATGACAGGTCTCTTTGTTCACGATGAGATGATTTGTGTGGTTTTAGGAGCAAGTTGATGTTCTTACATGCTGTGTCCATTTTACTGTATTTTCCATCTATCAGCTTTCCCAAACTTAATACAAGAATGAGCCAAAATAGGAGAAAAAGTATACCTAACACAATCCAAAATTCAACCCATGGTGAAACCAGATAAGTCTTTTCTAGTTGTTGAAAAAGTTCTGTTACTTGGTCTTAGAAAGTTTTATTTGCTGAAAAAGTGCGCCTAACACAATCCAAAATTCAACCCATGGTGAAACCAGATAAGTCTTTTCTAGTTGCTGAAAAAGTTCTGTTACTTGGTCTTAGAAAGTTGTATTTGCTAGCGTTGTTTCGGGTTTACTGGGATCCTCAAAAAACATATCAAAGTTGATGAAATAGCCAGAGGCAGTTCTGTCAATTGTTGGTATTGCATCCGGATTACCCGAAATCGCTGAAGCTGCTTGGTCCCTTGTCATATTAGTATAGTCCGAGGCTATATCATTATAGACAGGAGTGTCTTGATGAACTGTTATTTGGTTTTCAAGAGGCACAATTTCCATTGCTTTGTTGCATAGTCCATCTTTTCTTACTGCAGATTCTTCAAAGGTGATGAGTCTCTCAGTTTGAACCTCTTGGATAGTAGCAAGATTTGGTCGTCTACTACATCTTTGGAGTACACTGGACCTACTACTTATTATCGGCCACATGATGTGGTTTTACCAGGTCGATTGATACGAACCGGTTCTCCTTTCTTCCAGCAAGGGGCGGCAGTAACACTGTTCTTGATCTGTGGATTTCTAGCACAGACACTGGTTTTCTGTATGAAGGCCCAAATTCCTTCTTATCCGCAATCTTTTCTCTGACTAGATCCCCAATCTTTGGAATCCAGACAGGCCTTGCTGGGACAGGTGGTTTTTCTTCAGTGGTCATTGGTTTCTGTAATGTGTTGCTTAGACTTCTTCTTGTTTCATTTAAGTCCTGTAAAACAGCCAAGCGGTTTTTGTTCTAGCACTGAAGTATGATGATCGAGGTCTTCGACAATCATTCTAGTACCAAAAAGAACATCATATGGAGTGATTCCACCCAGAAAATTTCTTGGCAGAATGTTTAAACTATGTTGGACACTTATTAGATGTTTCACCCACCCATCACCCGAGCCTAATACCCTAGCTGGTATAGATTGCTTTATGTCCCATTGTTTTCTTTCCACTACAAAATTTACCTCAGGATGGAATGGACTTGAGTACCGCAATGCAACGCCCAGATTGGCCATGGCCTCTTTGTAAGCTCGAGAGCTAAACGCAGGACCCTGGTCAGAATGTAGCGTGCCGATTGCGTATCTGCCGATAAAGACTCGCAAATTTTTTATAACAGTTCGGGCGTCAGCCGAGCGCTGAGGCCACATCCAAATGAATCCGTCCTAATAGTTGTTGGACCGCTTTCGTCCATAGCAACATCTGCGTGTAGAAAGCCTAATGCTGTCTAACAATTGTGTCTGTACTGGGCTGGCTAAACTGTAGTCAGGTATCTGGTGGCGTTCCTTGCTGCGATCTCTATTGCAGTCATGGCAATTAATTGCAAACTCGTGAATGTGGGCATTCATCCCTGGCCACCAGTACATCTCTTTTAATTCCATAATGTATTTAGAGATCCCTTGATGTATCAGACCCTCTCCCATATGTGCTTGTTGTATCAAAGCTACGTCTCCTGTTTGGTATTACTCTATCCCCCACTCCAGGGATTCGAGCAAAAGGGATTGAGTTGGCATCAATTATGTATGCATATTCGAGGGGATAGTTTAGAGGTAAGGCTGCACCGCTGCCTTTGCTTGTGGCATTGACAACTAACATTGTTTCACCGTCTATTTTTGTTTTTGAACGAGTGATTGCAGCTACGGAAGCCGTTTGCACAGCTGCCTTCGCGGCTTGATCAGCCAATGAATTCCCTTCAACGTGAACGCCATCACGTTGATGACTCAGTGTATGAATCACGTGAGTCTTTTGTAGTTCTTTCTGTAATTGAGCTACTTGTTCCCAAAGCAACTTATGCTTAATTGTGCCACCTTTTGCATCTTTGAAACCGTTTTGAACCCAGTTCTGTAAGTATTCATTGTAAGATTGGACGCAGTAACACAAATCGCACAGTATGAGTGTGGAGAATTTGCGATCTGTATTTCCAAGCGCCATCTTGAAAGGCTGTAGTTCAGCTCGCTGAACTGTACAATCTCCTAGAGATTGAGTTTTTGTGACCATGGGTCTGAATTTACCATCGTGCCAGCGACCTTTAACAATCGCGCACACAGCACTATAAGCTTGTTTACCCCCAATTGCGGGCTGTGCTGATCCATCCGTATAAATTATACATTTGTACTGTTCTAGAGGCAGAATTTCAGTCAGCAGAGGACATTTTTGTTTGTATTGTAAAAATTATTGAGTTTTCAAGTAGAGGTCAAAAACATATTCAACAACTGTTGCAGCAAGAGAGTTAACCCATTGTATCCATCTTGGCTAAAAGCCTTTGCATTAGGAATGCTAGCTTTTGTCACTGCCTCTAAGGCAGGTACAGGAGTAACAACCATTATGGGTTTTCCCTGTGCAAAAGCTCTCTCTTTTGCTACTGCAATTTGAACCGCTCTCAGATTTTTTTCTGTTGAAATGAATTTCATTTCAGCTTGTGTGCACAAGTGTGATTTGTAAGCAATTGGTACTTTTTCACCTTTATTAAATGTTAAGTACATAAATCCGCATCTCACTGGGATATTTGGATTACAAGGTTGCGTACGTTTATGCGTGTCTGTAAATGTGATGTTGCTAACAGGTCTGTTTGCACTGAACGCAAAATTCCTGTGTGTTTTTGAGTGCAATTTGTTGTTTTAAAATCAGGTTTGATTAATTCGTAGAGATTTTTTTTTTTTTAACTTTATTTTTCAGTATTTCAGTAAGAAAAACAAGCGTACAGGGACATTGCGGCTTATGTTTCATCAAGAGCATGAGTAAGCATAACATAATGCAGTTCAATAGCAAGAGGCACATCGGGTAACATACACCAGAGAGAAAAAGGGTATAATAGCAGTAAGTCACATCAAGGCAGTTCTGATTACAAAAAACGTAGGTCAGTGCAGAAAAACATACAGTTACATCCAGAGAAAATTTGAAATGGTCAAGTATCATAGAGAGATATGCTTCAGGGAAGGAAACATTGAAGCATGCTAGTCAAAAATCGAACTGTAAAAGGGTGTCAAATAGCAGATAGCACATTTTAGCAGAGTATTCAATTGTCTAAAACCTCACCGCTAGTGCCAGGTATCACATCGCACGTTGAATCCCCATCTGTCGCACCTTGCGAAATAAGATAGGTGGTCAATGGCCCCCATATGTCTTTAGGTCTACTCGATACAGGCAATGTTTCAGCAAAAATGGCAGTTTGTTCCTGACAATAAATTACATCATTGAGCCATTCCTTAAATTTCGGAGCCCGTCCCCGTCCTCAGCGACAGGCCACTCTACTCTTAGCTAGTAAAAGACTAATATCAAGGAATTTTCTGTAAGACTTAGGCACCGGCAATGTATACCCCACCAACATGAACAGGGGACTGGCATCCAAAGGCTCTCCCACCATGGCCTCCAGGGCACCGTGTACTTGCGTCCAATAATCCCTGACAGTAGGGCACTACCAAGACAAATGGAGAAATCCAGCACCTTACCCATGGCAGCGCTCGCATCTATTGTTATCGGACAATTGGAATCTAAATTTCTTTGCCGGAGTATAGTACAATCGCTGCAAAAATCTGTAATGAATTATCTTGAGCCTGCAGCTAGCAGAGATTCGGGTTGTAATGTTACAACAGTAAGACCATTGCTCGTCAGTGATCTCGAGGGCTAAATCGTCTCCCCAGTGAGACCGGGCAGAGCTCTCAAATCCCTGTCGCTGTGCCCTAAGATACCCATAAATGCCCGACACAATGTGCGAGCCATCTTGCGAGCCTAGCATAAAATGTAGTGGGGCTAGGTTGTCGGGTTCTCGGGGGTAGTCTGGCAGAATCTCCTTCATTCCTTGACGCAATCGTATGTAATAAAAAAGATCGAGTGGAGTGGGTCGATGATCATTGTGGTATACTGCAATTGTATCCTCGTGCTGCACACAGTGCGAGGGTACATTTCATGTTGTATTTCTTTCAATGGTGTTCTACGTTCTTGTCGCTCCGTTCTGTTCCAGTACTCTAGACAACGAAAGTCAGTTGCCTGGAGTCCTGGAGTTGAGCGGAAGCCTTCACCTGTGGGTGTCTCTTCAGAAACTAAATAAAGAAGATTTTCAAGAATAAGAACTTCTTCTACCATCATTCCTTTATACCATTTGGTGAAGAGCGGGTCCAGAACCTCATCAAGACACCCACCATTTAATATTTTGAAGCTAGAGAAAAACAGTTTAACTTCATACTTGATTTTAAATGGCTTCTTCACAGCAGTTTGCTCAGCCTCCACCCTTTCTTCAACTTCCTGGCAAACCAACTATACCATGACGTCAATGGGTTAGAGCATTTGCTAACCATATTGTTGCTATTGATGCTGTAAAATTTAGCCCTGAGAGAAAAGTTGCTATCTTATATGGCTGTTTGGGTGTTGCTGCACAGAATGTATTTGAAAATCTTCCAAGGTCTCTTGCTCCTACAGGTGAAGCAGGTGATCATTGGGATGATTATAAAGAAGCTTTATCTCACCTAGCAAGGTATTATGGTGAGGAACCAAATGAGATGCTTGAAAGGCATAATTTCTTTAAAAGGAAACAACGTGAAGACGAAACTGTTGAAGAATATATTGCACAATTGAGAATTTTGGCATCAACATGTGAATTTGAGTCAAATCCTGATATCTATATCCGGGATCAATTTGTTTTTTCTTGCTATTCAAAGAAAATTCAGCAACGCTTATTGAGTTGTAAAAAACCAACACTTCAGGAGACCATTGACATTGCAAAGAGGATTGAGAGGTCTATCACTACATCTAATGCTCTTTAAAAGGATCAACCTCGCACTCCTTTTCAGTCTGTCTCACATGATAATTCTAATTCCGTAAATGTAGTAAATGTTAACAGGTCTTTTAAACAAATGCCCAGGAAGTCTAACCCCTTTTGTTACAGGTGTGGTTCAAAGTCCCATCTTGGTCACAGTCCAGCTTGTCCGGCACTTGGCAAAAGATGATTTTTGTGTAAAAAATAGGGCATTTCTAAGGTTTTTGTAGATCGTTAAAAAACCCTTTAGACCATCTGTTAGCAGCATTACATGCGCTGAAATTGATGATTGCGTGGATGAGTTCCAAGACATGGTTGTTTCTATCCAATGCAATTATATTCACACTCCGAAATTAGTTAAAGGTCCATTGGGCACTGCACTTTTTGGTGACATTGAAATTCCCATAATGGCAGATTCTGGATCTCCAATAACTATATTGTCAGATGTGGTATTTCATGAAAAATGGAACAACTCCATTTCTTTATTTAAGTCTGATGTCAATCCCAAGGCATTTGGAGAATTTGACATTGACGTGCTTGGGTATTTTAACTACAGATTAGAGTGCTTGGGAAGGTCTATTGTTACAAAAATCTATGTTGCTGTCAAAGGTCGCAATATAATTGACTGGCAAGATCTTGCGAAAATGGGTCTATATTTGATGCCTCGTTCTGATAACCCGATAAGAGCAGGTGAACCTCCTCAGGATTATTCTCCTGCTCCACCTTTTGTATCTGAATGTCTAGTTATCAATGATCACAAGTCTGATATTAAACAAATTTTGGATACATTTCCAAAAGTGTTTTCTAATAAATCAGCTTGGGATGATAAGTCAAGGGCATTTGTTTCGAGTATAGCAAGGTACAACATAAAAATTTAGCTATGCGTTGCCACGCGTCTATCGTGCATGTGACAGTCGTAAATGGACTGTCACATGCACGATAGACGCGTGGCAACGCATAGCTAAATTTTTATGTTGTACCTTCCTATACTCCAAACCCTTTATGCCTCAGCTGGTAGTTGAGGATTGGGTGGGGAATCCTCTTGTATAAGGCCACTCAAGGGAAGAGGATTCCCCACCCAATCCTCAACTACCATTTGAGGCATAAAGGGTTTGGGTACCATCCAATGGTAGGCGTAATGTGCTTGGGCGCTCAAATAGTAAACTTCAAAATCAGGAAGGTCAAAGCCCCCCTTGTCATACGGTTGTGTCAGTACCGTCCACTTAAGCCTCGGTAGTTTACCCCCCAGCACAGCTGACTCAGTTCGGTTCTTAATGTTTTGAAAAAGAAAGCTCCCGGATAGTAAGGAATATTCAAAAAAAGATATAAAAACCGGGATGGTACCACCATTTTCATGAGGGAAGCTCTCCCCGCCATGGATAAAGGCAATGAGATCCAATGATCAACAGAAGTGGTCAGTTTGGTGATAGCGACGCCATAGTTGAGCCGAAGCGTCTCATTCCTATCTCTTGAAACCTGTATGCCCAAATATCGGAGATCTGAGTGTCACCATTCTAGCGGGAAGTCTAATGGGAATTCTGACACAGCGTCAGTAAGGGGGTAGAATTGCGATTTACTCCAGTTTATCTGCACCCCAGATAATCCCCCAAAAGTGACAAACTCTCTCAATAGGGGATTTAAGTTGTGAAGCGGCTCAGTGACAAACAGCGTCATGTCGTCTGCATACAATGAAACAGCGATCCGACGCTGGAAACATCGAAACGCGCCGACAGGATGTAACTGACCGAGACGACAAGCAAGAGGTTCTATGGCTATGGTAAAAAGGAGGGGCGAGAGTGGACATACCTGCCTAGTGCCACGTGTAATAGCAATCGAGGGGGAAAGATAACCATTAATAGGAATTCTCGCAGAAGGGTGAGTATATAACAGCTGCACCCAGGATATAAAAAGCTTAGGGAAACCCATATTGTGCAGCACGGCGAAGAGGTAATTCCACTCAACCGAATCGAACGCCATTGAAGCGTCGAGAATTATGGCAGCTACCGGGAAGTCTGGGGCAATTGTCTGGATCAGGGAGAACAGGGTCCGCAAATTATGGGTGGTGGAGCGTCCAGGGACAAACCCCGATTGATCCGGTAGTATAATAGGGGTCATCAAGAGGGACAAGCGAGTGGCCAATACCTTGGCAAGAATTTTCGCATCGCAATTTATTAGGGATAGCGGGCGATATGAATCACAGAACGCGGGGTTTTTATCTGGCTTTAATAAAGACGTGATCATTACCTCCCGCATCGAACGGGGCAAAATCCCCTCCCCCAAGGACTCTTCGAAGACTTCACGAAGGACGGGGGCCATTATATCTATGTAATTCTTATAGAACTCAGCAGGGAGTCCATCCATCCCTGGGGCCTTACCATTCTTCAGAAACATTATTGCCTCCTTGACCTCGTCTAATTCGAAGGGTGCACTTAATAAGGCTCTATGTACGTCGCTGAGCCAACATAGGGCGACATCCCCAAGGAAATTATCGAATCGTACGTCCCTTGAGCTTTTTGTGGTGTATAATGTGGTATAATGTGAGACAAATGCATTTAATATTCCCTTGGTGTCCCTACAGGCCCCTCCCTCCGAGTTAATGATTTCCAGCACAGTGTTATTAAAGTGTGGGTTGCGCGTAAGGACTGCAAGCGCCGTACCAGGCCTGTCCCCCTCACAGTACTTTCTCGCTGACCCGTGCCTACCTCTGAATTTAGCTTCTCTCGCCGCTTCTTCTTCATACTGTGTCAGTTTGACCCTAAAGTCTACGTGTGCCTGCGTCGCCTCCCCCTCCACCATCCTATTTTCTAGCTCCTTCAGTTCGCGGTCGAGAGTACGTATTGTTCTCTGTATATCGCGCAGGACGCCAAAGCTCTTAGATATACAGTAGCCACTGACCGTTACCTTGAAGGCTTCCCATATGACCTCGACACTGTCTACCGACCCCTTATTTCGAGGGAAAAAAGAAGCTATTTCCTCTCCCAGTTCTGACCTAAAGACCTCATCCAGCAGAGCAGTAGGTTGCAAGCGCCATTGCGGCCTAGGGCAATTCCATCCCGGCATATGTAAATAAATCAATACCGGACTGTGGTCAGAGATTGTTCTGGGCAAATGCACAGCTCGTTCCACACCTGCAAGCAAACCCCTGGTTAGCAGAAAGTAGTCCAGTCATGCCCATGTACCTGTTGATGATGTAAAATGAGTGCCCTCCTTACGATGTAGATAGAGATATCGCCAGCCATCTGTCAAATCTCCTTCTTCCATTATACCCAGCAGAGTCTCCCTGGATCGAATCTTATATAGCGCCGCCCCATCTGCCCTATCTCGTGATGGAATTAGCGCAACATTAAAATCACCCCCCCATATGACATGTAGTGATCCGAGATCCACAATTTTACCTCATAGCGTCGTAAAGAATATTGGTGTATCAACAGTGGGCGCGTAACAATTGACCAGTGTAACCGTGTCCTTACCAAGCCGCCCCCATACAATAACATAACGTCCATCAGGATCCAAGGCTTCCCCCAGAACTATAAATGGCACTGAACGCTTTATCAGGATAGCAGTACCTTTCGCATAAGAGGAGTACGAGGAGAAGAAGCGGGCATGTGCCCATTTGCTGGCAAAGTGTGTGTGAGGTTGTGGAGCTAAATGCGTTTCTTGCAGCATTGCAATATGAACCTGATGCCGTTCCAGATATGCAATAACGTTCCGTCCCTTACGAGCATCATTAGGTCCCCTAATATTCCAGGACATGATTTTCAATTGCGATTCATACCCTTTATCTGCCATATCTCAAAATACAATGTGTATGTGTGCATTGACGGATAGGCAACATAATAATTATCTCTCTGCCGGAGCAACAGGCCCTTAGATGGAACATACATCGTCCCCGCCCCCTCTGTAAGAAAAAACACCCATTGAAACCATACCGCCCCCCTCCCACTGCTGCACCCCAAACATGCAAGCACCAATTCCCCCTCCCCCCCCCCACAACAAGAGCAAACCAAAGAGCCAAAGGGGTACTCCCATTGGGGTATTCATATAGATGGCACACGTCGACCCTGCCGATAGTGAGGGAAACCTCAGGTCTTAGCGGGTCCCAACACAAGCAGGGGTGTCCGGCATACCAGAAGAGCATTAGCCTTGAACCCCTTAATAAACCATTTGTATGTGTAAGAAAATATAACTGGCATAAACCATCATGTATCAAAGCGATTATACTTTACAGTCTTGGAGTGTCTATCAGTCTCTCAGTTTTCGTCGCAGCAGTGAGGTGCAAGAAGCGCAGAAGGACGGCTCGTGGTGTCGTGTTCTCCCTCTCTCATTCCACTCCTGACAAATTCGCCTCGTCGACCTCTTCCGAATCAGTAGGGACATTTTTACATTTCTTCAGTGATTTCAGGAACTTTTCAACGACTGCGGCGTGGTATGGAAGGTTTGCGTCCCTTGGTGTGTGATACGCAGGCGTGCTGGGTACAAAAGAGCATAGTCCACCTGTTCCTGGCGTAGCTTCTGCTTTACGATATTAAATTTGCGGCGTTCCTCCTGCACCCGAGCAGTAAAGTCTGGGAAAATGGTGAATGAGATGCCATCATATTTGAGCTGTTTCGCCTCCCGTGCCGCTCGAAGTACGACTTCTAGATCACGATAGTTAAGCAGCCGTGCTATAATAGGTCTTGGAGTGGCCCCTGGTGGTGGTCTCGGCCCCAAAGATCGATGCGCTCTTTCAACTATGAATTGGGCAGATAGGGCTCCTTCAGCAGTTACCGCCATAAGCAGCTTCTTGACGTAGTGTTCTAGTCGTCCCGTGTTGGTACTTTCAGGAATACCTAAGATCCGGACGTTATTACGTCGACTGCCCGCTTCGATATCCTCATTTTTGGCATCAATGGCGCGCATTAACTTGTCCATTTGGGTGACTGCATTTTTTAGTTGGTCAGTGACTTCTTCCGAATCAGATATGCGCTGTTCCGCCTTCTTGAGTCGGACATTATGAGTATCCAATTTATGCGCTATGCTGTCCATGCGCATCTTAAGCGTATCAACTTTGTCCGCTATGGTAGCGAACCCCTGTCGCATTTCCGTAAGGATGGTGTGCAGTTCGTTTGCTGGCCTAGCAGCTGCGGCGCCCCCCCTCTCCGCAGGCCGTTCCTCCTCAGACTCAGGTGTTTCCTTGGCTGGCCGTCTAGCCTCGAATGTAAGACAGGGTTGCCTGGAGTCTGGTTTACCCATTTCGCTTGAACCAGTTGGCATCCACCAATGCTTAGTATGTGTGCGTATATTGCCCCCACGTTGATCCGTGAGTCCTCTAGATTTCAGTGCCCAGCAAAGGCGAGGCAGATGTCAGAGCGGCCTGCTTATGCGCCGACGGGGGGGGCTAGATCTGCCGCAGGTATGCTGGGGGGGCGACCAGTGAAAGTGTAAGGCGTTCTACAAGTTCATATATTCCTTGAAGGCAGTTCCCTCGCCAGAATCCCACCTCCCTATGTCTCAGGGATGCAGATCCAGTCGTGTAGATCGTGGACAAGGAGCCTCAGCAGTATGCACAAACCACTTGTTTCCAACACAGCCAGCCGCCCAAACCACCAGTTCAGGGCCGAAGGGAGAGCAGAATATATGGTGCAGCTAGTGAGCGACCCGTGCCCTCGTGAGCCCAGAGTGACCAATCCTATGCATCCAAAATGGCCTCCGCCGCCATTTTGCATCGCTCTCAGTGTTAATGGCCACCCGGCATCACACACATCAAGGGAACACGCAGGAGGTACGGTGGTCCCACCACCCCCGGGTAATATTGTCCTCCGGCAATACAGTCACAGCAGAGTGTTCCCCGCCAGCACTCAGGAGGCAATCACGGACAGATCAGTAGCCCAGGCAGGACAGTCACAGACCTCAGGTGTCAGTGGATCAGCACGGCAAGCCCCCCAGGCGCTCCGGGCAACCGAGGTAAGTGGCGCGGGTGATTCCCAAATATATCTGTCCACAGGGGCACTTCACCAGCCACCCGTAATCCACCGCCTCCCGGTCCCGGACAGTGCCGCCATCTTGGCATCCCGGCCCCCCATCAGCCAAGGGGACGCTTCTCCTTACCGGCGGTCTCTAGCACTGGATGGTTGACGTCTTGCGGTGCAGGGGGCCCCCGCAGCAATCTCGGCCAGTCGACGGGTCATGCTGCCCGTTCCTTTATTCCACCGCAGAGATGTGGCCCACACAACCCTGTGCAGTCCCCTTGCTTGCGTTGACACAGCTGCCAGAGGCCAGTTCCACGGACCCTGCAGGCCACTCCTGCTCCGGTTACCTAGCGGGTGAGATGTAGCGTATGCTGCGGACTCCGCCACCGCACTGCAGTCCGGCGCGATCTCCAAGTCGTTAAGCAGATGGTTTAACTTGTTTTACACGCCATAGGGGACATTTAGCCAAGGATAAGTGCAGGATTATCAGCCGGCGAGCGGGAGCCTCAGAAGTCCGCGGCCATTCCGCTCGTGCGCCACCTAGCGCCACCTAGCGCCCCCCCCCCCCCATTCGTAGAGAGGTTTTACCCTTTCTGCGTAATTTAGAATGTATGTTCTTCCGAAATTCAGGAAACCTAGAATTGACTGTAAGTTTTTCAGCATTTTTGGAGGTTGGAGCAGCGCACACTTTTCTAAAAAGTTGGCTGCCAGGCTTTTGCCTTCACTTGATAATTCGTATCCTAAGAATAGGATGTTGAGGTGGGCAATTCTTGTTTTTTTAAAGTTGAATTTATACCCTTCAGATGCGAAACCAAGTATTATGGTGTTCACTCTGTTCAAGTGCCTGTCCAAGTTATCGTCTGTTAGATAGATGTCATCGACATAAGATAATGCCTTATCATCATACGCTTCTAGTAGCTCTGTTACTCTGGCTGAAAATAACCCTGAACTATTCTTGATTCCCTGGGGGAGACGACAGAAGTGACGTTGTGTCCCCATAATTGAGAAAGCGGTCAAGTACCTGCTTTCAGGTGCGATATTTTGACAGAAGAAATAGTTTGAAATATCTATTGTTGTTTTATATTTTTTACGCACAATGTTATTCATTAGTGCTGCACTGTGTGCATTTTGTACTGCAAAAGTTTTGCAACAAGAGTTTAAATGTCTGTAGTCCAAAACTAGATGATATGTATTGTCTGGTGTGGAGACAAGAAACAAAGGATTGTTCATTGATGAGGTGCATGTTTCAATCACCCCTTGGTATTCAAGTTGATCTAAGATCTCCCTGACCTGTTTTTAGCTTATTGCTTAACTGGATACTGCCTCTGAGCAGTTGGTTGATTTTTTCACTGGATTTTATGGTGAGGAGAATCCTCATTCCATCCTACATGATTTTTATATAATGCTGGAGCCTGGACTACTGCCCATTTTCTGGCATAGGTGTATTTGAAGTGAATTGGAATATGATTAGAGAAGGCTGGCATAATGATGTCTTCACCATGTGGGCACTCCCTGAAAAATTTTGGTGGCCAGTCTTTTTCAGCTAGAAGAATGTCATAACCCTTAGAGAGCTTATCCCAAAAGAGTGCTCTTATTTTCCTTGTTATGTCCCCCTCCATCCAGAGTGTTACTTCATATAATTTATGGGGTACGCTAACCCTGGTATCAGCAGTTTCAACTTGAATGTACTCATTGAAGTCCACTGTCTCCAGATGATCCTTCAGGATCTTGTGAGCTATGGTAATTTCTTCTGCGCTGTCCAGAATTGTCTGGGCCCACTCCCCGTTCTTGAGTTGTGTCATCAAGATCCTCTGCATGTCTGATTTTTACACTTGCTACCTTCTTTGGTGAATTTGGTTTTCTTATTTTTTGGAAAGTGTTGATCGTCTTTGGACTTCATGCGTTCTTCCTTGTGTTCTGACCATTCTCTTCTTTCCGATTTCTGGGAGGAAGTCTGAAAGGTATGAGAGGAACGTCTATCAGTATCTTGATGTCTATCTGGTTTTCTCAAATTATCCCTATTCCTGAGGTTATACCTCTTTTCAGAGGGCTCCTTTTGAGGAGACCTACCTCTGGACTGAGAACACTTTTCTTTAGGAAGTGTCTGTCTAGTACTTACCCACTTCTTTTTAGGAGTTGTGAGAGTGTGTTTTATAAAACCCTTTTCAGGACTTTCTGTTAGTTGGGGCTTACCTGGTTTCCCACCCAAACTATCTCTACCTAGTTCTTCATAGGATTTTTCGATTATGCTGGCCAATTCATATGGTTGCTCAGTTACATCAAGTTCTTTTAATTTTTGGCGGATCGCCACAGATGCAGCTTCACCTTTAATATTAGCTAATATTATAGCTGAGACCTGTTTGAAATATTTAAGTAATTTTATACCCAGATTTAAAGCAAGCTCTGCCCCATATTCATTTTGAATTTATTTCAGGACATCTGGTATTACCGCCATAGATGGAATACCATGAGTTTTTGTGTAGATTGCAGCAAGGACTGTACCCCAAGTGTCGCAGTCCTCCAGTTGTGGTGCGATCCCTAATGGTAAACAGATTGTTAAAATTCTGTGTTTCTCATGAGGTGTACTGTCTGGAAATACTGCCTCTATTTGAGTAAACTTTTGAACTAACCAGAATGAAATTTGTTCCCTTTTTGCAGGTAATTTACCAATAACTGACTGTATAGTCTGTGGTGTAATTTTGTTTGTGTTCCCCTGGTAAGGGGTTTGCTGTGGAATCCTAATAGGAGTTTGGACTGTTAGAGTCCGCATGACATATTGAACCAATTGTCTATGTATTTTTATTAGTTGTTTTAGTTGAACTAATAGTTCTGGACCTGACATTTTTTCAATGGCAGGATGTGGTGTATAGCTGGCTAGTAGCAGCCATGTTGCTCCTGGTCTACCTAGTGGACCGAGCCTGGTAATGTGATTTTGATGTTGTAGGGCGCCTTTACACCAGAGCGCATGCTCTTGGTATGTAATGGAATTTCAATATCCTCTAAAGGAGTGTATTCCATTGGAGTTTCCTCTTCTTTATAGAAGTGAAACACATGTGTTCTTGGAATTGCTTCAGGGAAGACAATCCATGAAATGAATACCTCTGTCTTCCAATATTCATGTGCCTCTATGACAAATATTACCTTACCACCTCTTGGTGATAGGCCATTTGCTATAAGCTTCATAGTAATGGTTTTCTGTATGTTTTCCGGAATGATTATAGCATCCGCATCGGTTTCTTAGAAACCTGTAACGTCTAAACCTGGTTGGTTTACATTTACTGCATCTCCACCATTCTCGGGGTCACTCATTTTGTTGACTGAAAGTTTTCAGAGCAAGTTTCAAGGAAACAAAGATAAGGTGCACAATATTTTGGAACACTGTATCCTTCAACATTGAAAAAAACAAAAACTAATACATAGGATTTTTCGTCCTACTCAGTTATGGGGGATATTTTATCCTTTTACCCATTCCAGACGTCTATTGTAATATGTTATGGGAAAAAGTGGTCTCTGTGAAAAGCACAACTGAGTTACTCTACTATCTAGCGTTAAATTAGTGCCTTACTAAACGTTGGGCGCCATGTATTGTAGTTCCTATATTCCCAATAGGCTCTCCGCATTAGATTAATATATCCTATAGATGTGACATAGGACTTAGGTCGACTAGGTCTCTATCGAATATATTAGACTTAATTGTGAGTGTCAGCAAGTTCAGAGGTCACTAGAAACTTTCTCGAATACACAAGAAGGGATTTGTTTCTGACAACCGCATAAACATGACAACTTTGTTTCCCCAAGATAAAATGTATCTTCAGAGTCGTGGAAACAATAGATAGATATTTCACTCAGTCAACCATGCATGCCTTGTTTCATCAGAGGTGAAGAGAAATAGAGAGACGGGCATTTTCAATAAAAGTATTTATTGAACAGTCTTCTTTCTCATGCAAAAGAAATTAACTGCTACAATCGTAATACTGGCTGTGAAGTATAATGCGTACAGCAAGAAGAGTATTATAAAATAATACTGTAAAAGCATGGTATGGTTTCTAAGCCATAAAATACATACATAAATAACTAAGACTAAAAGTACTCAACTAGTGTTTCTAAAATATGCCTACCCCGATGTACCTAACCTAAGTCTAGTACGAGGGAAGAAATAAGTGAGGTGTAGCATAGATTTAGTTTATTTGCCAAGAATCTATCCATGATTTCTCTTAGGGTCTAGTCAGCTCCATACCTTGGTTTTAGAATGAAGGAGGTCTGGTATCTTTGTATCGGGATTCGATTTCCCAACACCCCGCAAGGGGAGCTTGGAAACACTGGAGCTGGATTCTCAGTGAGAGAAAGGCAGCCTCTCTGTCAGTGCATCAGCTGGAGGGTCGGCTTCCTTCAGCACTTGCTGTAGCGAGCTGCGTCGGGCAAGTAGATAGTCGAACTGCTCCAAACCACCGTGTGTTGGCTAGGGCAAGTGTGGGCATATTTATACCTTGAAGGAGACTGGTTTGATGTTAAGTCGGACATAATAACGTCACCAAAGAACCCCAACTGAATGGTAGTTCTTTAAAAATGCCATGATTTCATGGACAAATCAATATTCAAGAAGGGGATGTCCCTGACTGCTGAAGCTGAGTTTTCCAAGAAATCATTGTGGCTTTTTGGAATTAGTGGAAGTAGCCATGCCTGTATTTGGACTGGATGGGTTATGTCTAAATATGGTTATGATTTATATGCCTATATGAGGGCAAGATGAATTATACCTATATAAGGGCATGAATCGGTAAATTACACTAGGGTCCTAAAACGCTATACATCAGCTCCTGCAAGGGAATAATTGTACCATGACATGCATTTCTTTCTGTGCCGGAACTGCAGAAATGCAGAGGGGCACAACATTGCTGCGTAAGGGCCCACTGAGTTGCCTCACTACCACCATTTCCGCAATGGAAAGGGTCACAGTGAGGCAACTTATACTATGCTTGGCGGTGCAGCAGCAGCACAGTCACCATAGTGCTGCCTGAGACCACTGTGCACCGCCTTGGGATCTAGGATCCCACCACCGTGGGATCAAGGATCCCCGGTATCTGCAACGGTCCAGTGGTGGTTCAACCACTGAACTCTTAATACGCCAGGTGGACTGCCAGTCTGGCAGTCCACGGACCGCCACCACGACTGTGGCGTTCCAATGGACTCCCTTAGTTGTAAATAGGCCCTTAGTCTCCTGTTGTGAAAAGGCTTAAATAAAAAGATATAAGGGAGAAGGGTAAGGATATGGTGCCTCCATCCCTTGTGCAAGGGTCCCAGGGGCCTCAATTCTTTTTTAAATTGGGTGCTTTGCCATGATCATGTGGTACTCTTGTGGGAGCATTGCAAAAAAATTGGTGGAGGCCATTTTTAAAAATGAATTTGAGCCTCACGGTGGACCATGGCCAAGGGGATCAATAAACATTTGGGGAGAAGAGTATGCATGAGTGCCCCATCCCTGAAGCAATTATTGTCCCGGGACCCTATCCTGGGGCCCACTATGTAATGCAAATGGGAAGGGAGCATGCAGCCCCCCCTGGGTTTTCCACAGGCATCTCTGGGGCACCATTAAAAGTTAGAGGAGGGCGGAGTACGGCTCCCAGGAGGATCCGTGGACACCGTCCCTCCGGGACTGATATAAATCTGAAGGAGTGGGCGACCCTCCTCTCTGAGCCTTCCCATGCCCTAGGGACCTTATCCTCTGGGGCTGAAATGTTTTCAGTTGGGGAGGGAAACTGTGCCTTCCACACTTATGCTGAAATCAGCCTCGGGGACCCATCCTCCAGGACCGATACATTACAGTGTCCCAGTAAGCCCACCCAATGGACATTGTGCGTCCGTGTCTGGGAGAGGGTGGGCATTCTCTTAATCAATCAATCAGTCATTTGTAGAGCACGCTACTCACCTGTGAGGGTCTCACGGCGCTGAGGGGGCTGCTACTGTTCGAACAACCAGGTCTTGAGAAGTCTCCTGAAGGTCAGCAGGTCCTGGGTCTGTCGCAGGTGGATGGGGAGGGTGTTCCATGTCTTGGCAGCGAGGTGAGAGAAGGATCTGCTGCTGGGGGTCGTTCGGTGGATGCGTGGAACGGTGGCGAGGGTGAGGTCAGCGGAGCGAAGCTGGCAGTTCGGGGTGTAGAAGGTGAGTCGTTTGTTGAGGTATGCTGGTCAGGTGTCATGGAGTGCTTTGTGAGCGTGGGTGAGGTGCTTGAAGGTGATCCTCTTGTTGACGGGGAGCCAGTGCAGGTTCCTCAAGTGGACAGGGATGTTGCTGTGGCGGGGGATGTCGAGGATGAGGCGTGCAGAGGCGTTCTGTATGTGTTGTAGTCTCTTCTGGAGTTTAGCCATGGTTCCCACGTATAGGGCGTTGCCGTAGTCCAGCCTGCTGGTGACAAGGGCCTGGGTGACCGTCCTTCTGGTTCCGGTAGGGATCCATCGGTAGATCTTGCGAAGCATGCGGAGGGTGTTGAAGTAGGAGGAGGAGACGGCATTGACTTGCTGGGCCACTGACAGAGATGAGTCCAGGATGAACCCCAGGTTGCGTGCGTGGGTGGTGGGTGTCGGCGCAGCTTCCAGCGAGGCCGGCCACCAGGAGTCATCCCAGGTGGAGGGGGTGAAGCCGGGGATGAGGACCTCCGTCTTGTCCGAGTTCAGTTTCAGGCGACTGTTCTTCATCCATTCGGCGACGGCTTTCATCCCATCGTGGAAGTTGGTTTTGGGGGTGGCAGGTTCTTTGGTGAGGTAGAGGATCAGCTGGGTGTCGTCGGCGTATGAGATGATGTTGAGGTTGTGTGGTTGGACAATGTTGGCGAGCGGTGTCATGTAGACGTTGGAGAGGGTCAGGCTGAGGGATGATCCTTGGGGTACATCGCAGGTGGTCTTGGTGGCTTCGGTTCGGAATGGCGGGAAGCGGACTCTCTGAGTTCTGTCGGTGAGGAAGGAGATTATCCAGTCCAGGACTTTGTCACAGATCCCTGCGTTGTAGAGGTGTGTGCGTAGGGTGTGGTGGCAGACGATGTCAAAGGCAGCTGAGAGGTCTAGGAGGATGAGGGCCGCTGTTTTGCCATTGTCCAGCAGGGACCTGATGTCGTTGGTGGTGGCGATGAGGGCAGTTTTGGTGTTGTTGTTGCTGTGGAATCCAGATTGGGACGAGTCCAGGGTGTTGTCCTCTTTGAGGAAGCAGGTCAGTTGTCTGTTGACGTTCTTCTTGATGACTTTTGCCGGAAACGGGAGCAGGGAGAGGGGCCTTTTAGTCTGGCTTTTGCTTCTTGAGTAGGGCGTTGATCTCTGCGTGTTTCCAGCTTTCCAGGAAGGTGGTGGATTCAAATGAGCTGTTGAAGATCTTTCGAAGTTGGGGTGCGATGATAGAGCTCGCTTTGTTGAAGATGTGATGGGGCAGGGGTCTGCTGGTGATCCGGAGTGGATGGTGTTCATGGTTCTGATGGTGTCTTTGTCGTTGATGTGGTTCCAGGAGATCAAGAGGCCGGTATGGCTGGGGAGGCGGTGAGTCTAGGGTGTCGGCGGCTGTCATGGGGTCTGGATGTTGAAGCTGCCGTGGATGTCTATGATCTTGCGGTGGAAGAATGTGGCTAGAGAGTTGCAGAGGTCTTGTGATGGCGGGATGTCGTTGGAGCTGGAGCTGGGCTTGACCAGTTCCTTCACGATGTTGAAGAGCTCTTTGCTGTTGTGTGCATTGTTGTCTATGCTTTCCTTTTTACGGTTCGTATGAGTTGGTGGTGTCTGCGGATGGCCATCTTTAGGGCTGCATGGTTGTCCGGTGTTTGCTCGTGGCGCTATTTCTTCTCTAGTCTTCGGCAGGTCTGCTTGGATGCCTGGAGGTCGGCAGTGAACCAGATGGCCCTTCTATTGGTGTGTCTGTTGAGGGTTTCTTGATCGGGCGAAGGTGTTGGCGCAGTCGTCGATCCATTGCCTGAGTTTGCGGGCTGCTGCATCAGTGTTGGTGTGGTCGGTTGGTGGGTGTCGGGCGAGGGTGGTGATTAGCTGGTCTTCGGTGACCTTGTTCCAGCTGCGTTGGGGAACTGGTGGTTGTGTATGGTGGTTTTCTCGAAGGAGAAGTGGATGCAGCAGTGGTCGGTCCAATGGAGTTCGGTGGTGTAGCTGAAGGTGACGTGGTTGCTGGAGGAGAAAATGGGGTCGAGCGTGTGTCCGGCAGAATGGGTGGGTGTCGTGAAGATTTATTTGAGACCGAGGTTGGCGAGGTTGTCCAGCAGTGTGGTGGAATTGCTGTTGTCGGCATTCTCGAGGTAGAAGTTCAGGTCGCCGAGGAGGATGTAGTCTGTGGAGGCCAAGCTGTGCAGGCTGACGACGTCTGTGATGGAGTCACTGAAAGGTGTCCGGTTCCTGGGGGTCTGTACATAAGGGTTCCTCTGAGGGTGGTGTTGGGATCGATGTGGATCTGCAACTGCAGGAGTTCAGCGGAACTGAGGGTGTCTTTGGTGTTGGTCGAGATTCTGAGGGTGTTTCTGTGGACGATGGCGATTCTCTGACTGCATTCTCCCAGGCAGGGAACACAGCTTTGTAGTAGCAGTGAAAGAATGCTACTTCCACCCAGACTGAAGCTAAGGAAAGGTGCTGACCCCTGCCAGCACCCACTATGGTGATGGCTG
This sequence comes from Lissotriton helveticus, assembly GCF_964261635.1. Lineage (NCBI taxonomy): Eukaryota > Metazoa > Chordata > Amphibia > Caudata > Salamandridae > Lissotriton > Lissotriton helveticus. The sequence continues at coordinate 1,265,553,231 of NC_136059.1, read as the reverse complement.
GGGTGCCAGGGCCGCATGGATTCCCAATTCCTCCAATGGTTCCAGCAGTGTGGGTTCCCCGGGTGAGCACATGGCCCCCTCCAGGGCCATGGGGCTCCCCCCTACAGCCCCCAAAAAGTTGAATTATGGGTGCCCTACGTGGGCACCAGGACACCCACTTAAGAATAGTATGCTGGCTCATATACTACTATAGGTGCCGACTTGGGCCACGGGTCCCTGGCACTCCCCTCCCGGTTCCCAAACAAAATGTATTCCGTTGGTGTCATGGGTGCACAGCAGGATACCCACAACAATATTTTTCAGTAGTGCTGCTCTCATTAATGACTGATGAGCGCACCATAATGTCCTGTGAGGGCGATTAACATTTTTTTTTAGCTTTGTGATGTCTTCTTTTCAATGATGTGGGGGACTGCATGGAGTGCACCAGCACCCCAGCAACATTTGAAAAACAGTAAGTCTCCTGGGTCATTAAATCCATGACCCCAGGAGAACTTACCATAATTTTCTGAACCATCCCTCAGCTGTCTATGCTCTTCAGCTGGAGTGCAAGGATCTTTTGTGGTTGTTTTTATAATTGAATTTTGTGGGCTGAAAAATATAAAAAGAAATACATGTTTTTTTTCTTTTTAAACAGTTTTTCTGGGACTTTTAAAAATATTTTTCAGCCTGCAAATGCCATCATAATGTATTTTATGTTTAAAAGTATGCATGGAGGTCTTGGAGTTGATTGAGCAAGGAGTCACTGTGTTAAATGCTGAGATACAATCTTCAAAAGGATCACCCTTTACCCCAAAAATGTTTTAAATATGGCTTTGCCAACTGAGCAAATAGAAAGACGAAGAAGTCTATGTAGAGTGCAAATGAACCGCCATGCATACAAGAAAGTCCTATTGATTATTGATGAAAAACATACCGGCAAATACACCCAATGGGTACATTTTGAAAACCACACCATTCACCACAACACCAAATATGAGCATTAGTGCACCAATTATGCAACATTCAGTACCAAAGAACCCAAAAGCAAATTTTAATGTAAAAACTAAAGTGCTACACACACCAGATACTGTGTATTCAAACAAGCAAATCACAATTGATGTCAGGCTGCTGAACCATACAGACACAAACAGTGCTTGTAGCTCATACCCTTCACAGCCCAGCTCTTGACTACGAGCTTGGATACATGCCAACCAACTGAACAGATTGTATGCTGTGCAGTGTATCTAATGATTGTATTCACAATATTGAGGAAAACAATATTGAACTTCACAAATATCATCAAAAAAACAATTGCCACAACATTGTGAGCCTATACTTAAATATAGAAAGCAATAATATCGATTACCAAAAATATCACCATAAAAAATGTAAAAAGCCCAAATACCAGCACCAAAAATAGAGAAACACGAAGGGCCTGATTTTCATCTTTGTGGAATCAACCCAACTGTTGTTTTTTCAGCAGTCTTCCTGGCCCCTGACTAGGTGGTCCCCCTGCCTTATTTAGATGTTGGCTAATGCATAGACAAAAGACTGCTGCAGTCGTGCCATCACTCCCAGGAAATCTCCACCACGTTGACAGCAGGATAGGCAGAAGCTGCTGTCGGAGGGAGGCCCACCAGTTTCTCTGCCGGGCCATTCACGATGTGCCTTCCCACTGACGTGGTGGTCACCTTAGCTGGCAAAATGGAAGGGTTATAAGGCTGAAACTCACCTTTTCTCACTTTCATACTTCATGTTTCACCATGGAGCTGATTCTGCCAAGACTTGCTGCTGCTGCTTGATGAGGAACAAAACCAACACTGTTGTGGACACAATCTACAGTAAGCTACATTCTTACCTGTTACACATTGACTTGTCTGTCAGCATTTGCACAGGACTCGTGCATTTAGAAATCTTCATAGAAGCAATAGCATACCAATGTGCAATGCATGTGTCTGTAATGTTGATGTCTTAGAAATGTAAAGAAACACACCTATATAAACTGATTGTATGTATGAATTTGGTTCAAACTGCCTTCCCAAAAACGGATACATGCACAAAAATTGGATATCAAAATAAAAATATAAAAGTCACCATACAGGTGTGTATAAATCAATTTAGACAATTCCAACATTAAAAACATATGCAAAATACATCATAGGGATAATTGAATTTTAAAGGTTTCATGCATATGTGCTCATACTGATTGGTAATCAAGGTGAAACAAACACACCTGTAGTAACACGTCACAAACTTTCTTTAAATATCAATTAGTTAGTGCAAGTGACTTTTACTATGAAGAATGCCTGCATGTAAATTCAAATGACTATCACATACAATGTTAACTAGTGTATGTACAGAACAAAGTAAACATTAAACAAATCAGTTGTATCACCTGCCGTCATGGGAAAATAAATAAGTACTTCACATCTTACTCAGAAACATTGCGAGGAATAAAACAGTTGCTAAGGAAAAATAATGCCAGGACAAACTTGAAGAAACAGAAATTAGGTATTTATTCTTACCAAGTAGTCTAAAAAAAAAGAAAGCAATCCAAATGGCAGTCAATTCCTGGTTACAACAGTCCTGGGACTATTGTGTCATGGCACTCAGCTTGGCTCCTACATAACTGCCAAAGGGGACCTCCTGACTGCATCTAGTGGTCAGAGCAGGCACCTTCGAGATCTGGGTTGGGGGTGGTTGGGTTTGGGAGGAGTGTCCTTGGGTTTGGGAGGGGTGTCCTTGGGTTTGGAAGGGGTGCCTTTGGCTTTGGGAGGGGGTTGTGGTTTTGGGAGGGGTGCCTCTGTGTGTTTTTAGTGTTAGGTTGGGATTTTGAAGTGGTGGATGATCCTTTGGAAGGGGTGGACTGGGATGTGGAACAGGTGGGCTGGGGTATGACAGGGGTTAGGACAAGGCAAACACTTAAATCCTCAATGGGAAATATGGGAGGCTGTTGCAGAGTGAGTGGAGTTTGTGAGGTTAGAGAAGTGGCAATGTCTGATGTGCATGTGTGTGTGTTGAGGGGGCAGGTACCTGTGGGTCTGGTGTGTGTTGTGCTTTTTTGGATATGTCTTGTGTTATAGGTGTCCTTGATTGTGAGCATCTGTGTTATTTGGGTGTGAATTCTAAAGTACTTGTGTTTGTATATGTGTGTGCTATGAGGTGCTGGGTGTGGGGATGCTTGTGGAACATGCGGTGCATGTGTGTGTGTGTTGGGGTGTGCTGTCTGTCAGTGTGCCGGTGGTAGGTGTGGTACATGTGTGTGTGGTGGTGTGTGAGCTGCCTGTCTGTATGCTGTTTGTGAGTGTGGTGCATGTGTGTGTGGTGGTGGGTGTGCTGTCTGTTGGTGTGCCGCCTGTGGGTGTGATGCATGTGTGTGTGCTGGTGGGTGTGCTGTCTGTCAGTGTGCCTGTGGTAGGTGTGGTACATGTGTGTGTGGTGGTGTGTGAGCGGCATGTCTGTATGCTGCCTGAGGGTGTGGTGCATGTGGTGTGTGGTGGGTGTGCTGTCTGTTGGTGTGCCACCTGTGGGTGTGATGCATGTGTGTGTGTGTGGTGGGTGTGCTGTCTGCAAGTTTTGGATGAGTGATATAGTTTTTTGTGGTGTTTCTGTTTGTGTGTGTACTGCTTGTGGTTGTTTGAGATGGTGCATCAAAAGGTGTGAGTGTGATTTGGAGAGGGCTGGGAATAGGGAATTAAGGTGGAGAAGGGTTGGGAGGTGGGACAGAAGTTTGGGATGCCTAGGAGGCTGTATTGAATGAGGAGACCAGAGCTTAAAATGACTGCTGTAGGACAGACATACCACTGTCAATGCCTTCCAGGTAAGCTACCATTTGTTGCCTATGGTAACTTATCCCCTGGTTGGCATTCAGCAGGGCATTCTGGCCTACAGTGATGCTCCAGAGAAGGTCAATAGCCTCCTCATTCAATGCAGCCGGGGAGACAGGGGCAGGGGGATAGGTGCCTACTGCAAAGAGATTCCAGGCCTTTTAGCAGACCTGGGTGGCCTAACTGGGGGGGACAAGAGGGAGGGTGGAGATGTTACTCTGGGTGGCAGACAAAGATGCAGGTGTAACTTTAATAGTAGGGTCTGCCACCACTAGGGAATGCTCACTGGAGGAGGCCTCAGAAGAAGATGTTGCACTCCCCTCATGCTCCGGGCCATTGTGTCCCTTGGTGTCAGTACCAGAACCACTGTGGCCAGAGGCTTCCCCGCCTACGTTGGCACCTTCTCCTTTGCTTGCTGTGGATGATGCTGGACTGACATAAACAATGGTATTATTGTATCTGTGTAAACTGAACAAATCAATAACTTTTACCACAAAACAGTTACCAAGTTGTCACATTTCACCTGCTTCAAACTTTGGTTCAACATTACCTTAAGCACAAGCATGTAGGCAACATTTTCAGTAGACACTGATCACAGTTATGTCATACCCCACAATAGCTCCTAAACATGTATGAGGTTGTCTCTTATCCATTATCATTTCAGGAACTGTTGCACACCTCAGAGTGGTTGGCTTTTGTTGTACAGATTAGTGAATGATGTCACCTAAAATGATATACACCAATACCTTTGTACTGTGTGTTCACGAGGTCCTAAAATCTGCATACTTATCATCATCAATGAGTCAAATATGACTCAATGTTTGTCACCATATACTGCAATGTGTTACCAATATTGGAATAAACTAAAATCAGGTTAACACTATTTGGACATTTCACTATGGTAACACACACTTCTAGTCAGTAAAGCATATGTCAAGTGTCAACATTCATGCATGAATTCTGTACTGAAGTAGCTTAGCAATGTATATATACTATCTACATAAGTATGCTGTAAAAGAATATTTGAAACTAATACATGGATAGGATTGACAAATTACTACTATAACATAATGAAATACATAGCCCTTGTAATATTTCTAATGTACTTCAGTACTGAGCAAAACAATCTTCACATTTAACTTCTAAATATCTATAGTTATTTGAATCTTGTTGTAACTTTGAGAAATGGTTTCACTAAATATGCTGGCTGTCACTACAGTCAAAACGTAGCAGAACATCACATTAATCATTACAGACAACGATTCAAATATGATATTTACTTCAAAGATTGAAATGTGAATCAATATCACTCAATCAATCAATATAGACTTTATTGGGCTTTTGAAATAAAAACCATGAAAGTACAAGTCATAATTTACACATTAATTAGGAAATCACATACAACTGATTAAAACCTATAAAAAGAGCCACCAATGCAAAGTTCAAAAAATAATTCCTCAAAAGGGATCTTACACAAGAAAACAGTTGATCTATGCCCAAAAACTAGCATTCTCAATTGCAGCTTTTTCTAAGCCTAACAGCAGTTTTTTAAAAAAAACTAAGAACATTAAGAACAATATCTCTCAAGAACATTTGTAAAAAAAAAGGCCTGGCGGACCTGAGAAAAGTTAGACTTTTTTTAAATGGGGAGCATATACATCTTACTGAGCACCATGTAAAAGCTACAATACACTGCAAAATGTAACATGTCCTGTTAAGACTTACTGTCGCAGCCAAAGGGCGAGAGGTTGTGGCCCCTATTCATATCACTAATAAAGGCTAAACGAAAGGCAAATTGATCCAGCAAAACCTATTTATTAGAAAACAATTGTATCTGCTTTTAAACCCACAGAAGATAGGGCTCTGTGTTGAGCACAGTTTTCAACATGGTTTAGAGATGGACACTGGGCTTGATCAGACCACCTTCTTCCCTATCCAACAGTCACCTTCTAAAAGAGAGATCTTTTACCCAGTTATGATCCTTCTTACAAATCTTGTCAGGATGACTAAATAAGTCACTCCTGCCTAGGTTCAAAAAGCAATCCCTGATATATTTAAACCAGGACCTGTCATGGAAATAATCAAGGGCCAACTTTGCTCAGATGATTATCCGGGTTGGAACACATTTTCGACAAAAGTGAAAGGGGACAAAAAGCTGTGATATTGGATAAATAGTCTGCCCCATTTCTTCATGAACTACAAATGTGTGGGTACCTTGCGGAATCCACAGGAACCATCTTAAAAAAGCATTTTCAACAATTTGGAACTCATTCTGGGTAATGTGACCCCATACCTCTCTCCCATAAATTACCTTGGAGATACACTTAGCCCTATAAATCTGTAAAAGGGCCCCAGTGAAATGTGAATCACAATTTGCAACATAGTACACTTTTATGCATTTCAACAATTGTCTGGCCTCGGCGGAGTTTGGGAAGTAACCGGTGGACCCTTGAGCCACGACAGGCCCGGCGACACGCTTCTCTGGTGATGCGACACGCTTCTTCGCCGATGCATCGGAAAACAGCTGCGGAGGCATGCTTCTTCTGTGATGTGACGGCAACAGCTGCAGCGGCGACACTCTTCTTCCTCGTTGCAACACGCTTCCAGCTCCCAGCGACACGCAGTCTCTAGAGGTCCCAAAAACAGCAGCAGGCACCTCTTTGCAGGCAGAATTCCTAGCAAGGAAATTCAGGGGAGCTGGGGGTGAAGCCTTTGTGTCTCTGAGACTTCAGATCAGGAGGCAAGCTCAGCTTCAAGCCCTTGGAGATCTTCCTCAAGATGACAAAGTACACACAAAGCTCCTTTTCTCCTTTCCTTAGCAATAAGTAACCACTGCAACCCAACCCCAAACAGCACGCAGCACAGGGGCAGTCTCCCCTTCAGCTTTCTTGGTTTCTCTCCTTGTCAAAGGTTTGTCTTGATTCCCAGAAGTGATCTAAATTTCTGGGGTCTGGGCCCCTTTATTTTTACTACTAAATCCTTTGTTCTCTAAAGGCAGAGAGTGTCTGTACCTAGTCAAAACCAGTTCTGTCCTCCCTGGTGCAGCTTCCTGGCAGGAGGTAGAGACAGCATTGTTGAAAGCAGACCTGGCCCTGGTAGCTGAAATCTGCCCCCTACCCTCTATTCTATGTAGGCTCTGGCAAGTGAAAGAAAATCTCCCCTACTCTCTATTCAACCCAGGTCATATTCAGCCCAGCCCTGCCTCATCGGACTGCTGGAGCCAAAGCCCTCTACAGCCCCCTGTCACTCACAAACCAGACATGGAATACACAAACCTAGCAGAGGCATACTGGATGGTTAGGCAAGAAAATACAGACTTTCTAAAAGTGGTATTTTCAAACACAGAATGTAAAAATCATCCACACTAAAAGATGTATTTTAACATTCTGAGTTCAGGCATACTAAGCTAGTTTTTCTACCTTTTTCCCTGGGTCAGTAAGGATTATAAGATGTTGTAATCAAACTGCCCATTCTGGCCTATGGGAACAGATAGCCTTTGCAATAGTGAAAAACAAAATTGGCTGTGGTTCACTATCAGGGCATGCCACACACACCAGGGCATGTCCTACTTTTCACATACAATGTACCCTGCGCATAGGGGTGAATACCATGTAGAAAAGGGAAGGTTTAGGGACTGGAAAGTGGGTGCACTTGCCAAGTCGACATGGCAGTTCCAGACTGCACACAGGCTCTGCTACCAGTTTTGAGCCACACTTTACAAGCTGCTTCTATGGATGGCACAATCAGTGCTGTAAGCCCACCAGCAGCATTTGATTTACAGGCCCTGGGCACACATGGTGTTCTGTACTAGGGTCTGACAAGTGAATCAAATAAGCCAAGCATGGAGTCACTAATTCATTGCAACAATTTACAATAGGGAGCACTTGCACTTTGGCAATGAATCGCAGTGGCAAAGTGCCCAAAGTATCTAGACCGGCACAAACATAGCAAAAACATAGGAGGCAACAGCAAAAATTGAAAGGGAGACCATGCCAATGGTGCCAGGTCTAACAATGTGTTTACCATTTACTATGATGTTATTTGGCAAGTTATCACAAGTACATCAAGCATATACATGCATAAATCTCTACATACACACCGATTTCAATCTAGGGCTTTAAACACACATCACATATTGATGGTACTGTATATTTGGCATTGGAGCGTGCATACAAATCCCTAACATCAGTGTCCTATGTAAGGACCATATTATGTGACACTTAACATCAATCACTACACTTCACTCTGGAACTCAAAGGGACATTGCAAAATAGAAAAGAGGCAGTTAGACAGATTCACATATGTATGCCAGACATGTACCTGTTCCTCTGGTGAGCCACAGAGTTGTATAAACAAAAGGAAGGGGGGACTAAGAGCCAATGACGGTCTAGCATCCAGGCTCCGAAATCGTTGATATAACAAACTAGGAGGTGCTTTTCTTATCTGGCAAGGAATGAAAGGATGGGCGTAGATGTCATGCTTCATCATCAGGTGTGCTCCTTGAAGAGCTAGCACTGCAATGCCCTGAGGACCCCACGAAGGGTCGCTTTAGTGGAGATATTTTCTATTGGTTTGGCATATGATGAATCGAATGTATAAGGCGCCGAGTATGTGAGGTGGGGTGGGTGTGTATAATGCGTAAGGAAGGTTAAAACTTGTTAAGAGATACCAAAAAAGATTTAATATGGTGGCTCTCTTGGCAGGGTTAAAAAAAACATGATACAATTTGGGCTACTGCAGGCAGATGATATACCCTAGTAGTCTAAAACAATGTGTTTGGAAAGGCTATGTGTAGACATACTCTACACCTAACACATGCTGTGTAGCATAGGCATTCCCCTAGAAGGTACCTGGTTCAAGGAGAGTAAATAACTAACCATCCAACCTGAAAGATAAACATAAGATACAAGATAAGCAAAATAAATTCATTTGGATGCATGGACTGGAGCGTCATCATGATCACTTGTCTGACATGTTCAATAGGGGTGTTTCCCAAAGTAGTTATGCTCATGCTCGTTGTGGTGCTAATCAGTGGCCACAGAATGAGACAAAGTGATGAAAACGTGCTGGTAAACATAAGATTATGGCAGGTACATAGACATACATGGGACACATGTGAGACTCACAACATGGATGCAATTGGAGTTGATGTCATCTAGCAAAGCACATAATAAATAATAGTGTATACATAGGTGTAGGTGAAGGGTCTTACTCAATGAATCGGTCAAGATTGCCCTATAGGTCAAAGAAGCAGAGGTTAGAGCACAGCTGCTAACTATAAATCAAGATGTTAAATGTAAAAAATTATAAGGTAGGGAACAAGTAACCCAAAGGTTAAAAAAACCTGATCCGGGGAAGCAGTTTTACTTACATGGGGTTGCCGCGATAAGCGCAACAAACCTACCCTCCTCTGCTTGCCTCGAAGGAGACTGAGCAGAGGATGATGCTGGTTTTTAAGGGATCAGTAAATTGGGAAATTGCTGCCAGGTGCGCGTTCCAGTAGTCAGGTGTAGTAAATTTTACCCCCTGCGACCGAACAACCAAATTAAACACAAGGGTGTGTGCGTGTTGGTAACAGAGCTCCTCATATGAAAACGGCCTCACATTTGTGGCCATTTTGTAGTGTATTTCGGATCATAAGAAATTAGAAGAATAACCGAGTGGGGGACTTCAAATGAGGAAGAAGTGGTGTCAAAGACTCCCAAAATGCTCATGACATTAATAATGGGAAAAAGAAGGTAGTAAATCAGGACATTTCTGCCAGGTGTCTTGTTCCCGTAGTCAAGTGTGGCGTGTCTCACCCCCGGTGGCTATACAGCCATTGGGAACACGGGGTGTGTGTGTTGATTTTGGGAGCTCCTCGCATGAAAATGTCCTCGGACTGGAAACCATATTGAAGTGTATTCTGGGTCATAAGAAATTGGTGGAATCACAGTGGGGGTTGTCAAATGAGGAAGAAGTGTTGTAAAGGCCCCCAAAAATCGCTCATGAATTCAATGTGTGAGAGGGAGAAGGCTGTGTTGCCAAAATTAACTATATAAATGGTCGAGATGTGTTACATTTTCCACAGCGGCGTTTAAGAAAAAGTGAATAGGTGTACCAATCAACCCAGTATGATTGCACGGGCTTCCATGGAGATCAGGGAGGTTATGCAGTAGAGGGGATCCCTGTACTGTCCTAGATGCTAGATCATACATCTAAGCAGTATTGGGGATTTGTCAGGATCACGAAAAAAATATGCTAATGTCTACTACATTAGTATACCTTGATATAAGATCAAAGGTTTGTACCTCAGGGGGTTTGTCGGGAATGGTAAAGCCTGGTGTGGTGGTGTTTAAAGAGGGTGGGTGTTTTTTACAGTTTGCACCAAAATATATCATCATTCAGACCTTTATCATGGATGGAGAGGCAAAAAATCCACCATTTTAAGCATGTTATTACTGTTCCATGATGGGTTTGCTTCCAGAATGCTCTACCGGAGATCACCTAGAGAATGTTGACAGTCAAAGAAGTGACTATACATTTTGCTGTTGTTATATCCACGTTGGATACTGTTTCGGTGTTCTATTATTCTTGTTTTTGCTGTCTTCATGGTCATTCCCACATAGTGAAGGTCACATGGGCAAGTGATGATGTATGTGCAGTGTTTTTGTGTTGCAATTGTTGTGGGTCTTTTGAATCCAGGTAATTCCACCAATTTCTTATGACTACGAATACACTTTAATATGGCCGTTACTCTGAGGATGGTTTCATGCAAGGAGCTCCCGACACACACACACACTCATGTTCCTATTGGCTATACAGCCACCGGGTGCGAGGCACGCCTCACCTGACCATACAAGGAAAGGGCTTCCTTTGCCAGCAACTCCATCTCCTCTGGCATAAAGGCAGGGTCCCGCTCACCTGTTGGACCTAGTATGGTTGCTCCCAGAGGTCATAAACAGCAGCAAAAGTGGAGGAGGTCTTGATAGCAGCAGTGTTATGAGGCAAGTGAACTTTTTTCCAAATGCCGCTTGCATGTACGCAATGTAGGCAATTGTTGAAGGAGAAGGACAGTTCTACCATTATGTTCACCAATGTTAGCCTATGGCTGTGTCTGTTGTTTAGTTTCTCGCCCATTGCGCGGTCGACTGATGCAGCCGCTGCTTGATTCCAAATGTCCTATCGGCAAGGTCAGGCACCCACCATTTTAGGAATTTGAACTACTGTGTTAGTGACTGTTAAGCACATCACCACTAATCCAAATGGAGGATAGTTTCTTCAAATAATCAACCTTCGATGGACACATTTTTTTTAATAAACATTTATGTGTAGTGTGTTACTGTGCAGAATTGCTATAGTAACACAGTGTTGTGCATAAATAAAAATTACAAATAAAATGTGTAAATATTACATTTGGAATCAATTTGTACACTTTAGGGGCTTGTAAGCACTGTGTGCTGCCAGAATGTCACTTTTGTAATGTTCCAGTGGCACACAGGGCTTAGACATATCTACAAGGCCACAGGAAACAACCATGTGTGGCTTTTCATGGCATTGTAGATATGGAGTATGGCAAAGCATCTCAAGTCGCTGCCTTGGCTTACTCTGCATCATAGAGGGCTCTATAGGTTTTGCTATGGGTGTTCCCATGCAAAGACCATGGACTTTGATACTGCCCTAGTTTTACAATATCTTGTTAACCTGGGAGAATGCCAAAACCTTGTATCGCCTGCGAGCATGTGTAAAGAGGAGCAATGTTGACATTCTCCTACTTTTTTCCTCTTTCCGCATGTGCTACATTCTGCAGCACATGTGGAACAAGAAAAATGCCTCTTGTGATTGGTTTTTTCTAGAAAGGTGTCCCTTCCTGCACCAACACAATCCTGTCAACAACACAGACACCCTCGTGCAAGGGCACGTGCCTTGGTGCTCAGCTGCAAATTGTATACCAACGCAGGCAGAAAACACAGGAATGTATGATGTCTTGAAAATACTGTACATTCCTGCCCTTTTGAATTGGTATACGGCAGCAAAGAAAAATGTGTTGCGCCGTTGCCCTACGCCATTTCTTTGCAAACATGCCCCTCATTTTTCAGAGTCATATCATTGCCATAAATGTCATTTGTGATGGTTAAAGGATAACAACCAAATGTTGCTTCAAAATATGCATTAACCCATATACAATTTGTCACAAACCATGACGTTTGTGTTGCTCATCAAATATGTTGCTGGGGATCATGTAAAAAATGTTCACATGTTTCTCCAATGCAGACATATTAACCCTGGAAGAGTGACCGTGGTGGTTCTGCCAAGCATATTGCTGCCTCTATCCTGCTGCACCACTGACAGGTAATGGCAGTTCCCTGATAACATAGGTGGTCCCAGGGTGGTCCGACCGCTCAACTCATAATGGGGCAGTCAGACTGCAGGTGCGGCGGTGGCTGGACTGCCACTTCTGCACCACCATGAGCCTGAGGGTCCTCAGGCCACAAATGCTGAATTTTCCTATGAAATTTAAAAACACTTTTTCACAGCATATTTTCCTCCAGCTGAAGCAGCAAAACATTACAACCTATTAGTAGAAGTATGTTACAATGAAAGACATGAACAAAAAGATACTTGGAATGACACAAAAGCATTTTTAACAATAATAACATAGTACACAAACAATAGAATAACACATTTCATCCTTTAAACATTTTAAAAGGTATTACTTACAATTTTGTAGCTAATGAAATAAAACTGCATAACAATTCAAAACATATGAATAATTAATTAATAAAATTAAATCCCCCCAACATTGCAGAAATATGAAGTACACAAATAACATTCCAGAGAGTTAATAACAGTACAAAGAACCATCCCAAAAACTGAAAAGTGAAGGAAATGTAAAACTACATTTGGTAAAATATAACCAAATTAAATGCATCCTAAGAAGCCATATCCCAGATGACCCAATTGAGAAACTTGTACAAGAAACACTGATACCCAACCTCCAACACATAAACCCCATAAAAATGTCAATGCAATATTCACTTTAAAAAAAAACATGCAATCAATACATAAGAAACACAATAAAACTATCACTACAATTTAACAAGGCCTACTACCATTGACTAAAATAACTGCAACACACTTCTAACACTAACAAAATAAAATACAAACAGCACTTAATCACACTAACTAAACTAATCCTAAACACATCCACATAATACTAAAACACAAAAAAGAAACAAAAAAGAATCTTACCTGACCCAGAGAACAGGCATGGGAATCTGTAATAGAGAACACCCCAAAATACCAAAGATAGATTGTAAACTTAATACAACTGAAAAAATGGCTGCTAAATAAACATAAAAAGGACTCAAACACCATAGAGAACAATGCAAAACAAAAACATAATATTTCCTATTTTAATGTTTTATTATATAAATATATTATAACATTAAAAAATGAAAAGAAGTAAAAAAATATCAATGTACCAAACATGTAATCATATTTTAAAAAGATCAATAAATAAAAAAATACATAGTACTTTTTAATGTGTTACAAATGCTTCCGAATATACAATGAATTGTTTGTCCAAAAGACAAATATTCTATATATGTTAAAACGATGTATCAAAAACAAAAAATATGTTTAAAAATGTTCAGGTTGATTAAGAAATATGTGTACATGGCAATGATGTTGAAAAATGTATGAAAAAGTATTGACATGCAAAGAAATTTACAATTTGGAAGAAAAGAGCAGAAATCCAGAATTGTATATGTCACTGAAATGACTACATGTCATGCATAGAACTTATCTTCCCAAAACAGTGTGTCATTCATAAAGTTTCACTTAATAACCTAAATTGTAAAGCAAACATGTTATTACAAATGTTGCTTTAAAATATAAGTACTGTTTTCTCCTATTAGACTACAAACAAATATAACACATTTTCAAAACAATATTTCTTCCTAACACTTGTCAAGCACAGTAAAGCAAATGTTCATCCTACTAGGGTGTAAATTAAATATTGTAATTCCAAATTAAAATAGTATACCAAAGTCTAAATATTAAGGTGTGCAGATAAATTATTCCCACCCCAATCTAAGCCTCATTGGCATTGGACTTTGAGAGGCATAGATTTACTTTAGTCTAGGCCTTAATTGTGAAATACCAACATTTCATAAAATATAAATTAGTTTCCATCCAATACAAACCATGTTAATAAATGTACTCCACTATAAATACAAATACCAGAGTATAACCAAAGCAATTAAAATACATGTTTAAGATCAAAAAATAAAAATACATAACTTAAATTGTAAACCGTTGATAAAACCAAACTACTTTATTTAAAATACAAAATTGGAACAAAATTATGACTTTAAGAAAATAATAAATCAAACAAATAAAAATAAAACATTTGTTAACTTGCAAAATATGCACAAAAACAGAAAATAAAATATATATTTACTTTTCTTTTCTTTATTAAAAAAGTTATGAAAAGAATAATAAATATTTTATTCGGTATTTATATACATTTGTTTAACAAATTGAGCATTATACAAAATTGAACAATACCTTAATCAAATTATGAATTACATTTAAATACTTGTAGTAAAATAACAATTAACACCTAAGAAAAAAATTATATATAAACCGCCCAAAAAAATATTTAAGAAATAGAAATATTAAAAAAATCAAATTTTCAAAACTCCCCACACTATTGTCCTATGAACCTTACACCCTTTCCCTAATACATTTTAATAAATAAAAAATATACCATCAATATATACACATTTTATTACTACATAAACTGAAACTACAAAAAATTAAAACAAACATTTCAAACAAACTGCATACAGGTTTAAAACATTATAAACACAAAATTGCTCCCCACCCTATTCCCCTTATAAGTGACACACATACATCCCACTCCGAAAAATGTTGTTAAACTAATTTAAAAAAGAAGAACAATACCTATTCACAAAGACATAGCATAAGACTACAATATTAATTAGAACACAATTTTAAACAAGAATTTTATTAACATTAATAATAACTAAACATTTAAAAATTATATTCTTTTATGCTTTATAAGAACACCACCAGAGAGGTTGTGGTTCGATATCACCGCACTCTTTACAGTCCCCGCAAAATCAGGTATACTTTGGAGAAGTCGAGACTTCAATCAGAAATAGATGCAGGGACTCATGTTTTGACTGTTTACAACTGATCCCCTACTCCTGGAAACTTGAGGACTATAGGTCGAAAATACATACTTTACAAAATATACGTTGAATAACTATGGGTAAGAACTCTGTACAAAAAAAAACATTTTATGGGCTTTCGACATGCCTCTGACTTACGTGCCCTGAAGAGGTTCCAAGGTTTCAGGATGAAACGCATTGTCTGTGACCTTCTCCTTGTTTTAAAGTGGAAGTAAAAAAATAAAGAATGCGCATTCTGAATATATGCTTGTCTTGTTGCTTGGTTTCCACGACTGAAACTCTATGTAACTCTGTGTTTTGACTCTCTCTGGGATACTAGGCACTATGAAAATATTCTTCTAGTCTTACATTTGTTCTTGAGTGCTTCTACTTCTTGTTGTGATATTTATTTTGTGATATTAAAGTTGACAATAATTTTGACATCATAATATTACTGTAACTATATATAGTTTTGTGTCACACTTTTTTTAATTCCACATTTTGGCAAAATACCAACTAAGCCACAGTAGTGAAGGCAGATATTTAATGAATTTAGGACAAAACCAATGCTCCACACATAAACCCAACCATGAGTGACTACATGTGTACAGTTGCTGGGAAGGACAATGAACAGTGTTAAAGGGCACATTGAAAGACACTAGTTCAGAAATACCCACAGTCTGACTAAATTAGAAGGCAATACAGAACCAAAGACTGGAATTAAGTTGGCATTCATGCTACACAAAGAAAAGGCAGCAAAGCTTGTTCAAACTAACCATCCCAGGGTATGTCGCACAATATGTGCAATCACAACTGTACACAGATCGTGCAAACAACAGCCCTTCAGCGCAATCATAGTTGACACATAGGTTTTTGTCAGCAAATATGTAAGTCAACATTCATCACCCTAGCACAATACATGCACATCACAGACAAAAGACTAAATTTCCATAGGATATGGGTACTACAATGGACTCCAATTCCCACATCACATAGAACTCACCATCAATCACTGTTATGCCTGCTTCTCTTATCCCAAAATTGCAAGCTGAACAGATAATCACGGTGACATTCTTCATGTAGACAGGAGTGACTTGCAATGCATTGTGCCAGACGGGAAAATGAAAAATGGATACCACTTCCTAATGCACCATCCGACATCTGAATGCACAATACACTACATGGTACGCTCCCTGTGGAACGATTTTATGCCACATACTGAATGGTGCGTGATTCAGAATGCACCTGTATAACTGACAAGTGTTTGGAGCTTGTTGGAAAACGGAACTGACAGGAGACGGATAGAAGCAGTTCAAGCAATGGCTGCTGCAAAACATGACAGTGGTACATATGTCCTGATTCAACTCCAGGTGACCAGTGTCACACAGAACAGGTCTACACAGAATTTCACCAATTACACTATGGCAGGTAGATGTATGTCGCAACAGACTGCCTTTAAGAAGGAAAGCACAACATACATATGCAAAGTGGAAAATCACCAAATTGAAACACTCATCAGTATCAAGTGGGAAACCAGGAGCTGCTTTAACGTTCTGTGAAGGCCCAGAAGGCACTGCAGAAGTCCACATAAGAGGCCAATACTCATTAATACTGTGGCATTCAATTTCATGAGTGAGCTAATTGTAGAAACACCTTGGCTGACAAAGTTTTTCCAAGGAAAGCAGAGGGTCCACCAGTGCTTTTGGGCACAGACTGGGTGAGGCACATATACTATGGCCATGGTATACACCACACAAGAACTCCGTACAGATAGCACAGCAGAGCTGCACTGGGTGCCATGTAAAAGCAAGCAGGTCTAATCCTGTGTAATATTGTGTAAATATTGCATGGCTGCTGATTTGGCATCATATAGTGCTGTCACTCCATATGGCTACATTTTTTACATTGCTGTACATTATAAAGGTACTTTAATACACATTTCACAAAATACTACACATAAAACAAGAACACAAAAAAAGCTCTCGAGTTGCTTCCTAGCCAGGGACGTGACCACAAACGTCATTATAACATTTACGTGCAAAGAATTACAATTTGCCTTAACGTTGAAATTTCTGGCCAATGTTACCAAATGGAGATGTTTGCAATTCTTTCCTGACTTTCTGAGGATAGAAAAAGTTCACTTTCTGCGCACCGTCTACTCTACTAAATTATTGACCATTCTGCTGACTGGTTATGAGGTCCCTTCAGATAAAACCGCAAGGCACACACACACTCTCAGCCTCCTGCTAGATACAGCTCATCCTCCCGTCGGTTTGCTGAACTTCAGATGGAAATCTAACTCTGAATTTACTCTGCTGAGGTTGGTGCTGCCATTCAAAGTTGAAATGTTTCTTTAAAGTTGCAATGCTTCTGCTGTGAAATCCCTGACACCCAAAGAAATATTAATGACATTTTCAAAAGTGACCAAAAAAAAACTACCCAAACCCTAAATGTCATAAAGCTGGGCTGCTACCTGGTTCGTGGACACAGTCCATGAAGTCCACTAGCCCTGCAGCTAGCGGGGCTATAGATGCTTTGATGCCAAACACTGGACTTGGCACAAAAAATATTCGCAGTAATATGTCTTGAAAATCATCAGTCAGTGTTGCAATTTTACAGTACAAGCATTCCCACTTTACCTGCACAGGGAGACAATAGAGATTGGGACAGGACAGACCTTGCTGCATGCAGGTTCAAATGTTTATGTCCCTGCAACACTGCTACAGATTTGCATGCAGTCATTAGTTCCTGAAGACTGTCCTGACCACCCAGTGACTCTCCACTAGCCTCACATCAGGTTGGGCTTGGGGTGGGCTTGGGGTGGCAGTGTCTTCAAGACTCAGTGAAATAAACAAAAATCCATACACACATTACCCTCAAGCAGAAGGGGGTCAGACAATGTCTCTTCCCATAGGACCTCAGTTGATACAGTCCAGTCGATTTAGAAAATAGGCTCAAGGGGCTGGGCTGCCAGGCCTCACACTACAAGGGTGATTTCACCCAATGACAAATCTGGCAGGTCTCTTTGCTTCCTTTTCCCCGCATGAACATATGCTGGTTCGCCAACGCGGGAAAACGTTTTTGTACTCATTTGCCCAAAATCCCTTGTAGCCTGTTAGTAGAGTATAACACAGAAAGTCCCTACCATTCAAGAGTCCAAACGGGTATATTCTGTAATGCGCAACACCTGAAAAGAGGCCTCACTGCTAAGTTGCTCTGCAAGGAACTTGTATCTGGTTCCGCCAACGGAGCAACAAACCAAAGCAGCTTTAATTCCCCCACAGTCGCCACCACAAGGAAAGGAGCCCACAGCTATGACCTAGGAGTAAATAGAAGGTTTTGGTGCGCGAAGCACCCTTACCAGCCTCCTTCTTCACAGTGGCTCCAACGGTAAAGTAATCGGGGTCTCTCCGATACCCCGCGAGTTCTTTGAAGGGAACGCCTCAGGGGCGTGCTGACGGCAGAACCGCCGAGGCTCATCGGATTTGTAGTTTGTTATGGATGTC
This sequence comes from Lissotriton helveticus, assembly GCF_964261635.1. Taxonomy (NCBI): domain Eukaryota; kingdom Metazoa; phylum Chordata; class Amphibia; order Caudata; family Salamandridae; genus Lissotriton; species Lissotriton helveticus. Next base: position 1,265,534,739 of record NC_136059.1, on the reverse strand, counting down.
ACGCTTTAGCGCGTTTCTGCAGTGTTGTTTTGATTCCTTTTGGGTGAGACGCAGCAGATAACGTTATGTATATGTTTTTGTTTTCTTTGTTCGTTTAAGACTACCAGCTCAGGAATCTCACTAAGAACGGCTTTATGCTCCAGTTTTCAATATTTGTCTTGCTCAAAGGAAACAGTGGTCTAAGCGTTAGGTATAGTACCACAATATCAAAACCAAAATATCATCTAACAGGAGCATTGTGCCATGCTGTTTACAAAACCATGCCCATTTATAGTTAACAATAGAAAATCTATACTCAATGGCAAGATATTTTTGCTTACTATATTCTACAGCCAAATGTGCAGAGGGTGTACTATAAAATCAGTAAACTAGCTTAACCCTTTTAGCCTACATTTAACATATTTCTTGACGGATGTACGACATTACAACACATGCTTTTACCACGCATGCTTTTACATCGCAAGTTTTACAACGCATACCATTACAACACATAGTGCTTTGGGGCGCTGGATAGTGAATAGTTTAATTTACTATTCCAACTCCAGTCCCCGTGGATAGTAGGGAAGGTGTTGGATAGTACATTAAACCTATTCCCTATCCTAGAGCGCCCCCCAGCGCAATGCGTTGTAATGGTTTGCGTTGTAAAAGTTGCGATGTAAAAGCATCGCGCGGTAAAAGTTGCATTGTAAGTGATGTTTCCCTTCTTGACACTTTAAAAGAAGCCATGTCAAGTAGTTTTCCTTTTAACATTGAAGCTACCAATAGAAAAATGCAGGCATGCAAATTGATACATGCCTAAAGGTTATTACTGGTTGAAGTTAAGGGGTTGCTCAAAATCTGGGACTACATCATCAGAATAGGGCATGCCAACATTTAGGGACAGAATTTATTATTGGTGATGGCTGGTTCAAGGAAGGCAGAAATACATGCTGGTTTTGAGATTTAAAAATGAGGCCATAAAACTATACATTGGGTATCTGGCATAAGGAGCCTGTTCCTGGGGAGAAGTAGACCAATGAAGGTGTTGAAAGGTTCTTGGCATGGAAAGACACATGCAATGAAAAATACATACTGATCTTCCCTGAGTGCCCAACTGTATTGTTGTCTAGATCTCTAATACAGATTTTTGTGTCATAGATAAACAAGGATCAGTGCGTTCCATCACATTGGCCTGTCTCACGGATTTCAGTTTTGTTGGACCGGGAGGGGTGCCCAAAGAGCTACCCACATAGTGGTGGTAGGCTACTGACATCACCATGAGTTAAGCAGCACAAGCACAGTGTTGGCAGCATACTGTGTAGTGTACAGTAGAAGTTAACAGATCTTGTTTCACCTTTTTACCTTGTGTCACCTATTCAAAAGTTTCACTGATGTGTGCTTAACCCACTGTCGGCCTACATCGGAGTAGTGACTCTGCGCTGGATGTACGTGTGCCTGAAAAGGGTACAATACAGAGAAACAGCAGTACTATGTACTGCATGTGGGATTAGTGCATGTGCTGAATGTATGTATGGCTGCTGGGAATACATTACTTGAGCAATGTAGTGCTGTGCACTGTGTGCACAATGGAGGATGTGCTGGGTGTATGTGTGCCTGTGTGAAGTACAATACATGAAGGGTGGAGTGCTGTGCAGTGTGCACATGGTGAGTGATTGTGCTGCCTGTGTATGTTTGCAAAATAACAGACCCTGGCATTTGGCAGAAAAGCGCCAGTACGCATCAGTCTACGCTGAATGTATGGTTTCTGTAGTGGCACAATGCATGGAGGTAACAGTGCTGGAGAGTAAGGGGCTTATTTATGAGATGCCAGCGCTGCTGTTGTGTCTCTAATTTTGACGAGACAGTGTAGGAAAGTGCCCATTTTTGCATGATTATCCCCCACTTTTTGCCTGACATCTGATGCATTTTGACTTGATGTGCCCTGTGGTCCTGCCAATCAGGTTCGGAGCGCCAGTGTTCTTTCCCAAAACTGTACATATGTACCCACAATTGGCACATATCTGGCCACAGGTAATCCCCTTGTAAAAGGTACCGTGGGTACCAAGGGCACTGTGACCAGGGAAGGCGTCGAAGGGCTGCAGCACCTATTGTGCCACACTCTGCAGCACCTATTGTGCCACACTGCCGTTGCAGGCTGCGTGTTTTGGTGCAGAGAAGAGTGAAGAGTCGACATGGCACACATCCCTGTGTAAAATAATGTAACCTCATCAGGTCTATTTTAAGATGCACAGCTTTTCCATTGTATGAATAAACTATTCCAACTATTTTCTCATGGTTATTCCTTTTAATATTCTTTGATATTTATCAGTAATCCTAAGTTATTCCATTGTCATTCAATTATATATGCTTTTCAATTAAGTTCAACATGTGCCCATCCAGGCTTTTTCACTATACACATTGGAATATCACCATTCCTCACTCCATGACGCATTTTAAAAAGCCAATACATTTTGGGCTTTGATGGCCCTTCCTCAAGGGTAACTACGATACAGATAGTTACATATCATTAGCAGGTCCCCTTTTGAAATTCTTTGATGTGTTTATCTCTCATACCTCCCATCTACGAATTATATCTCCCCTCTTTACAACCACAAATCACAACAAACTCATTCCCATAAATTAATCTGTGCTGAAAATCTAAAATAACATGACAGTTGTGAACAATTAATTTGTGCCTAATTGTGAACAGAATCAATCAAACATATTTTCCCCCATCCAGCATAACCTTAATTTCAACCACTGTGCTCACTGGAAAATATTTCCCTGCCAAACTAAATTAAAACAAGTTTCACGTAACTCTCATTTACCTCCGTCCAAATACCTCTGCTTGTTTGCAAAACGCTTAAGTGAATGTGCTCAGTAACCTCCCACCCATGCCTCGAGTGAATTTTAAACCTATCACGTGAACAACACGTGACTCCCCAAACTAAACTAAACAAAACACTCTGTGTGCCCACCTTATACAATAAATCTTGAATGATGAATACAAAATGAAACATGAAACTATATGTGTGTAATTAAATCACCCCTAGTAGCGTCTTCATATTCCCATCTTTTTTTAAAAAACTTATCAATGTGAGTAGATACATTTCATAGCGAGATCCTGCCCACATTTTCCATGTAAATCAATGAATGTATGAGTCGAGCCTGTTGTTGTAATCCATATGTTCAACAAGAACGATGAGGCTCCGATGTGCTGCTATTTTTTTCATTGTTCCTTTGTAGAATTTAGGTTTATGTCTCATTTTTACCAAGTTTATCTAGGGGTGCAAACCGACCCTTTGGACGGAAAGTAAATTTGTCATCAAGCAAAAGTGGCAGAATAATAAATATTATTTTACTGAATTATCACGTGCACGGACGGAGCACATTTAGGGTCACACGCTGCTCCAAAGAACCTTGGAGCTTTGCAACAAACTGGATTCATATTTGGTGTTCATTCTGCCACTTTTGCTTCATGACACATCCCTGTGTGCCATGCTTACAACCCACTGCCTGGGGCCTAGGTAAGTCACCCCTCTAGCAGGGTGCACTAGCCCCCAGGTGAGGGTACAGTTGTATGATCATTGTACCCCTACAATGTCAAGGTCCATTCTCAGACATTGTAAGTGAAGAAGCCATAAAGAGTATATGGTCCAGGAGTTGGATATTACGAACTCCACATCTCTATAATAGCTTTGCTGAAACCTGGGAAGTTTGGTAGAAAACGTCTCAGCACATTACCCCCACACTGATGCCAGTGTGGGATTTAATGCACAATGCACTCAAAGGGCATCTTAGAGATGCCTCATGAAAAACGACCATCCCTGGTGTGGTTCCTGAACAGCTACCCGTTATTTGTCACCAACAGACAGGTTTCTGGATCCCACGGTAACAGTAGCAGCTCTTGGAGGGAGTGCCATGGGGCGGTGGGGAGGGGGAGTGGCAGAGTGGGTGTAGCACATTTGGCGTTTCAGCGGGCGCAATTAAATGTGTTTTATTTGTTTATTTACATTACTCCAGTCGGCTGTGAGTCGGAGTTTACTACCTCCACCCTGTCCTTCCCCCGCCTCGCCCCACGGCACTCCCTCCATGAGCCGCTGCTGCTAGGTAGAGGGCCTCCACTCTCCAGGTCCAGAAACAAAGAACATCCTGGGCAGAGGTGACATGTCTCTTCCCCCAGGATGAGCTGGGTCCAGGACTGAGAAGCTTCAAATGCCTAGAGAAACTTAGCATTAACAGAAACAAAAACAGAATTGATTAAAGAAGTCCTATTAAAGAGGACGGAATCCCATCACCCACCGAAGTGGCATGCTTCATCATCTGGGATCACCTCTTGGTTGCAAAACCTAGTGCAACCAAGGGCTGCAACCTTCTCAACGCAGAATATCCTTTTTAAAAATGGTGTTCCAACGTACACTTTTTGGTACATGATACTTTGATGAGTATTTTGGGCAATTATGATGTTGCATATATAGAGCATTTACAACAGTCACAATTCTTGAATGGTTTTAGAAAAATTTATATAAATTATTTTTCTTTTATTCACGACTGTATCTAACACTCCGGTGAAATCTGGTCAAAAACCTTGGAATCACAGGTGAATGTAAGTTGTATCAAACCAAACACTTTATTGAGACAGTACCTGCTTTAACACATTTCCCTATTTGCAGTAGCGATATAACTTCTAGGTCCTGATGAAAGCCTTGATCAGATTAGGCTCAAAAGGCTGACATATGTAGACCTGCCATCGATTTGGACCACTGCAGTTACTTGTTCAAACTGCATATGCACTGTTTTACTTTTGACACCTGGACAAAGTCTAATAAAATCATTCCGTGTTCCGGTAGCCAATTTTAAAATCACACTTTAGCCACTTACTTTTGTATGCACTGCAACTATCCCCTTTATTAACTATACATGATCTACTTCCTTGGGGATCTTAGTTGATTCCATCTTACATTACCTCAAAAACATCCGTTAGCTCCCTTCCTCTGTTGAGAAGGTTGCAGCCCTTGGTTGCACTAGGTTTTGCAACTAAGAGGAGATCCCAGATGATGAAGCATGCCACTTCGGTGGGTGATGGGATTCCGTCCTCTTTAGGAGGACTTCTTTAATCAGTTCTGTTTTTGTTTCTGTTAATGCTCAGTTTCTCTAGACCCAGGGTGTTATTTATGGTTAAGAGTGGGGATGGAATTCTGTCTGGTCTTTAAACTATTGTCCCTAGGACCCCCTGTTTAAATATATTGTGATATAAGCTTCAAAGGCTTGTATCTCTTATGGGGCTGAGTTGTGGGGTTTCAAAAAAGTGATTAATCTAACTGTGATGGAGAACACTTTCCTTAGGAACCTAGTATCACTTCCTTTAAACACACCACTGTACCCTCTCAAATTGAATATGGGTTTAAAATCTGTCATAAACTTAGTATAACTCCATCCGCTTCTCTTCTGGCAGAGATTAGTCTCACCCCCTGAGCAGTCTTCATATGCCTTAGCTTTTGTCAAAGTTTGTTCCCTAGATACATCTACGAAGGTAGGCTGGATTAGTAACCCCAAAAAATTTACTCAGTATTGGGTAAAAGGCCAATAGGACAGCATTATTTGCCCAAACCTGAACACAAAATAGAAACTAAAGGTTATGTACTGGGATTGGGTAGCAGAGAATGAAATCAGGGGTAGTAAGCTGGGCATATTAACCAAGGAATTTCTGGACTTTAAACTGTCATGTTCCCTGGAAGGCTACCTCGATCTTATTCAGCTGCCGGCTGATAAAAAGCTTTATATTCAATTTAGGCACGGCTCACTACCTTTGAACTCATTTACAAACTCGTGAGTATGTAATGCTGCTCAGAACAAGGGCTGTCCCTGTTGTTCTGCTCCAATTTAATCTGTTGGCCATACTCTTTTTGGTTGCCAAGCATACACTGGGCCTAGAAGAAAATGTATGTATGTATGTATGTATGTAAATGTATTGCGACTTATATAGCGCACGTATCACCCGAAGGTATCAAGGCGCTTGCTTAGGGAACCCGTCCTGGTATTCCCCTGTGAGATACCCCGGCAGGGTATCCACAAGGTGAAAGCCAGGCATCCCGCCGCGAGGGGCCGTAGTGGAGATTAAGCAAGCTATTGCCCAGAGTCGCAGAGTGTGACCCCGTGAGTTGAGTAGGCACCGGAGCGAGAATTGTCGAGTCCGTGGAATTTTTGAGCCCGAGACCCGCCGAGGCAGGGAATTGAACCCTGGTCCACGGCCGATCTCAGCTTCCGGGTCTGCCGCCTCTAACCACTGAGCCACGCTTCTCCAGATGGTTATTCCCTATCTGCAAACAGCTTGGAACCAGAGACCATGGTGTAGCTTTGCACATTTTAATATCAGATACAAGACCTCTGTTTGATTGTGCACTTGCAACGTTTATGGGCTATATGTGGGGAATCAGAAGGAAGGCTCAAAAGTCAAATTTACTATAATTTCCAGCAAGCCAATAGTATGCCTTCTACTAGGCATTACTAGTGGGGAAACGTATGTATGCTTTTATGAATAGTAGTTAACAGAGCAATCCCTTTAGATCTGAAAGTCAGGTCCCTAGCGAAGGTTGAAGTTCTATTTCATAATTAAATGGGAACTTTTTATTGGTATAGTTTTGAAATTGCTCGCATTTTTATGTATTAAGTTATATGAACTTATTAGTTACAATTCTTTTAAGTGAAAACAATGAATTTTTGTATATGTACATTTTAATGAATTTTATAGATGCATTTTGCACTTTTATGGTGTGACTACCGAAATAAAGTTTATTGAACTGAACTGTCCCTCCCTTTTGCTGCCCCCAGCAACTCACTCCCACCGGTTCCGGCACCCTCTTTGGGTGGGAGATGTGATGGGAAAGCCGAGTTAGGAGGAGAGGTGTACCCACCTTGGCCAACTCCACCCCTCAATGGGGGGGGGGGGACAAGGAAAAGCACACATCTCAGTCCCCTCCATTTGAAGATGAGGAGATCCAGCCAATTAGGGAGATGCTCATGCCTCTCCAACTGGAGAGTGGCATAATAGGGGGTGTACCCCCCCCGCCCCCCAAGGAAGGGACCCATTGGTCCTGGCCTGCACACTCCTGTAAACACCCCTACATTCGATATTTATCGGGCGACCCTGAACTTTGCCTCCTTAGATTCGAGGAAGAAAGAAAGAGGACTGAAGAGCCGAGTTGACCCAGGAAGAAGAGGACACTAACTGCTTTGGCCTTAGCCCTACCGGCCTGTCCTGACTCTGACCTGATTACAGAGGAAACCCCAGCATGTCCTGCAGTCCCTCCCGAGCAAGGAGGACCTGCCCTGCAGTCACCTTAAAGACTCTGTCTCCCTCGATTTGCTCAGCAAAGACTTCAAACACAGAACCCGGATCCAGGGGGCTCCACGGTTCTGCACCACTCTGCACCCGAGGCCCATGGCTCGAGTTCGAGTGGCCCAATACCACGAGGAGGTTGCCCCAGTGATCCTGACCTGGAATCGGGTGATCCCCGACCTACCTCAAGCTTGAAGCCTACACCTGCAGCCTCAACCCGAAGGGTCCCCCTGACCGCAACCAGAGCTGGCAAGAAGACCCAATGCCAAAAGACAACCCTGCATCTGACACCCCACACACTTGGGTGTCCCAACCGATGGTGTCCAGGCACTCCCCAAGAATCCAACTTACCTCTCCAGCTAGTGATCGTCTCTAAGAAGCTTCCCTGACTGGTCCTGCAGCATCTTTTCCAAACCAGAGATCTCCATTACAATCCACAGAGCCTCCTCTGTCTCCTTGGCCCTCTGCACCCGGACGCCTCCGTGCCACAGTTTGGTGCAGCTCTAGTGCTGATTGTTGGCCCCTGTAGTTCTGATCCTAACCCCAGAAGCTTTGCTCCCATAACTGAGTGGCCTGCTAATACGTAGTCCCCAACTGAAGGCCCCCTTACACCCACTGGCTAACATTGGGCCCCTGCACTCTGCACACAGCAGCCCCAGGGTCGTTGGTTGTGCAATCAGAGTGCCTAACTGGACCTTGGTCCTAACCCTCAAAAGCCATACTTGCAGATCGCTTACATACCTGTAAACTGTTAACACTCTTTTTCCCATAGGTACAGATGCTACAAGTTTTTGTTCCTAAAAATGTCTGTTGACCTGTGTTTTGTATGGAAGAAATGTAACTGTATTTTAAACCTGTAAAAGCATTACTTACCTTTGTATTGTATGATCCAAGATGCAGTATCCTAGGCATACCAACCCAAGTAATCAATGGAATCCAAAAGTAATCAAAAGTAATTTCTACATAATTTAAACAGTTTTAAAGCATATAGAAATCTGTAACAATTGGAAATCCATTCCCACTTGCATTTATTTGCAAGGTTTTACAGTTGAAGTATATTTTATCTACCTGTTCCAAGTCTTGCTTGGTTCTAGAAATAAAACATAGTATTGCTTTTTTTATACTTACCCAATTGGTCTGTATTCTGTCTCTGAGTGTGTGTAACCAGTCCTTGTTTGAGGGAATACAGTAAATGCTTAACAAACCCTCTTTATAAGCCTAACTGCTCACCCACACTACCACAAAGAGAGCTGATAGTGATTATCTAATTTAGCCTCTGCTATACCTCTGGGGATCCCCAGGACTCTGTGCACTCAATACCTTACGTTGGTATAGTATATACAGAGCCAGCTTCCTACAGATGGCAGTGCAGGCAGTACTCCATATTTACAAATAGATACATGTGGCTAAATGCATCAGTTTTCATAGGCCTGAATCAGAAATGACCTGTGCCAGAACCACCTCCGCCATGTAGTGACTAATATATTAAAGGTAGGTGTTACCCTGTAAAGTCCAGTTCAATTCCCACGCAGTGATATTCATGGTTTTGTCAATGTGTGACGCATTGGCAGCAAGCATGGCGCAGAGCCTTAAATGCTTCAAAATTCCTGTGCATCGGCAATCCAGGTGTAGGAAATGATGCATTGGCAGTAGTACAATGTGGGATATGGCATCATGAACAGCAGCAGGGTTCCTTGTACGATATGCAGAGGAGTCAACTCAGAGGGACTAAAGTCTAGGATCCATAACAAGTCGGTGGCGTCAATCTTTAGGGAACAGGTCATAAATTGCCATAGTATGTATATCTGGAGGGGAGCGCTCAGGTGTGTTGCATCGAGGAGGAGATCATTCCTTGGTGTGATGTTTACCGAATGCAAGTGTCAAAAAAGCGGGCCAGATAGAGCATTCCATAGCACAATCCCAGCTTCTGCAGCACAGACTGTATGTCGGAAAATTTGGGGTGTGCCTCCTGAACCACCATCATGAAATCTGGAATAGGGTGATAGCAGAACCCTGGTTCTGGAGCAGTCCATGTTTACATGCCTGTCTTAGGGCTGTATCACGGTACCGAATGTTTAGAAGCTTAGTGAGTATTGGCCGCGGTTGCATGCCAGAGAGGGCAGGGGTCCTTTCTACATCAAAGGTGGATGTAAAGTTCTGGCGGCCGAAGAGTTCAGAGAGGAAGTTTTCTACAAATAGGTCGAAGCGGCTTGTGTCAGTATGTTCCGCCTAAGCATGGGCGCAAAATCCGTTCCGGTCGTGGATTTTGCGAATTTTCGGTAAATTCGCGATCCGCGAACTCCCGCGAATTTACCGAGAATTCGCAAATCCGCGAGCGGCGGATCCGGGGGCAAAAGTTGAAGCCTGGCCTGTTGTAACTATTTTACGATGGCGCCGGCAAGCTGCCAGCGCCATCCTAAAATAGTTACTAAGTTAGCTTCAACAGGAAGCTCTAATAGATAAAATAAAGCAGGTGCTCGATTTTATCTATTAGAGCTTCCTGTTGAAGCTAATTTAGTAACTATTTTACGATGGCGCTGGCAGCTTGCCGGCGCCATCGTAAAATAGTTACAACAGGCCAGCTGGTGTGCTTTCTGCTGGATAGAGGTCTTTGTATCCTTGACTTTCACGAGCGCAATCCCTTTGCTGTTCCTGTGACCAGGAGGGTCTGTCTCTTCATCTACTGCTCTGATCGCTCAAATGCAGTGACTCATTCATCAGCCCAAAAACAATCGTGCTCGTCATCGAGGCTGGGCAGGTGTGCCTTCTTCCCAAATCTACCGTCGAAAATCAGCTGTGATGCTGGATAGAGGCCTTTGCATCCTTGACACACAAGAGGCATGTGCACTCGCATGGAAGCCCCGCCCACACACTCGCGGTGTGCACCGTCTTCCCGCCATTGACCCACTACGATGGACAGCTCACCCAAGGGACCCCTGCGCCCCTCGGGGCGATTGCATAGTACCACACACATGGTCGCTTGAACTAGTTGAAGCTCAAATGCAGTGACTCATTCATCAGCCCAAAAACAATCGTGCTCGTCATCGAGGCTGGGCAGGTGTGCCTTCTTCCCAAATCTACCGTCGAAAATCAGCTGTGATGCTGGATAGAGGCCTTTGCATCCTTGACACACAAGAGGCATGTGCACTCGCATGGAAGCCCCGCCCCAAATCCGCGGATCCGCAAATCCGCAAAATCCGCCGATTTTGCGGATCCACGATCCGCAAATCCTCTAATCCGCGAATCGTGGATCCGCAAAATCCGCCCATGCTTAGTTCCGCCACACCCAGTATGTGAACATTGTTGAAGCAGCTGTATGCCTCCAAATCTTCATTTTTGATAGCCACCGATTTGATGAGGCATTCCAATTTCTCCAGTTGCTCAGAAGTCTCCGTGGCCCAATCTTCCAGGCCATATATGCTCCCCTCCACACCATCTAATTGGCTGTTCAGGTGGTCCAAGTGTTCCCTTATATGATCAAGGCTGCAGTGAGGGTGTCAAACCTGGCATCCATGTTGCATAAGCAGACATAGCCTCCGCCATGATGGAGTCAGTGCAAGACAACTGCCTAGCACCGGAGCCCCACAACCACACCTGCCTTCATCTCAGGCACGGTCACAGGCACGCTAGTATCTTTGGACATCTTGAATGGTAACTTGCACTGATTGGGGTCACCGTGCGCCATATCTAGGGGGAGTGCCCAGCAGCCAGTAGGGGTAGGTGAAATCTTGAGGGGTTTGTTGTTGGTTCCCAGGAGTCTCCTCTTGGTGTGCTGTGTGCTTGATAAACCCTGTGCAGTGAGTAGATGCATGTCAACAACAGTAGGGAAGAGACATGAAGATCAAGCCAGCAGCAGAGAGCAAGTTAGGGTTTATACTGGCCCAATGAGACATGAGGAGCCCATTCGGCAGTTGCTGTGACGAGGAAGTGAGCCAAGAAAGGTAAGTCCCACAAGCCCAGTTCACGGTGGTGAGGCAGGGACAGTAGGTCATCAGGGCAGGCCCTGGGTTACAATTGTATGGCAGCGGTCACCCAGAGCAAAGCAGGAGCAGCAGAAGCCTTGATGTCCTGCCAACAACTGTTGGGCGTAGTCCACCTTGTCACTAGGATCTTCAACCGGGTGAGCAGGAGAGCGAGGTCGCGCATCTCAGCTGAGCAAGGCAGCCCCGCATGTTGCAGCAGTACTTCCATGCCCAGCGCCAAGGGATAGTACGGTCCCACAGTGCGGTGTAGAGCCTACTCCAGCCGGCATGGTATCATGTGCCACCGGCCCATGTAGGTAGTCAGAGTGGCCCCGGTAGCCTGGCGAGGCCCGATGGCCTTGTACCTCAGGCTCACCATGGCCTCTATTGCTGCAGGGCCTAAGAGGCTGGGGCTTAGCTACCAGGTGCTCAAATCGGGCATTAGGAAGGTGTTCAGTCATCCCAAAACTGTTGCTAATCGGGCCACGGATGTCGAGCGAATGAGAGCGAACACCCAGGATGCTCAAGTATGTGGATTCTGACCCATTTCTGCGATATGCAAGGCTGAATTTGTCAGACCTTCAGAACCATGCTACCATCTTGGTTGCCAGCAGACCACGCCCTCCACACTTCTTTAATCTAATCAGTTTCTGCTTACTCTCCACAGCCAATTACTGAAGTATGGTCCAAATGATGTGTTTGTGATATGCTCTTACATTTAGAAGCTAACCACTGCCACTAAATAAAAAAGAACATTGCCAACCTGCAATTTCCAATAAACACTGTGACTCCTTAAACGACTTCATACATCAGAAATGCATGTGTTATGGAAGAGCCAATGCAAACTCCTTCATGCATCTGTGGCATTGTAAAGTTCTTCTCGTTACCCCATTCTGTATTTCAATCTGTGTATTTCGCATTTCCTTCAAACCTTTTTTTTATTAAATTGTGAGGCTGTCAATTTCACCGTGCTAAGGAAATTACATTTTCTAATAAAGTTTGACTTACACAAAAAATAATATTACAGTGATGTGACGAAATTGGCTTCTTATACATTAGAAGAAAATCCACTATCAAAAGAGTTGCAATGAGCCCATTTCGCTCAATGAATTTTGAAAAACCCTGTGGAAATAAAAGAACATTTTAAAAATGTGCATTTGCACAGCCGGCTACCATTTCCCATTCCCAATGTGAGTTTTAGTGTGCCTACACTGCTTTTCTGGGAAGACACCAACTAAATGATGTAAGTAAAACATCCTGTTGAAAGCCCAGAAAACTGTGAGTGACACAGTTTCCAGAAGTGTTTCTAGGACTGCATGTGAATTACCCCAAAAAACAAAATAAATCTGTATCCTCAAGGAGGACTAAAGGCCAGATGTACAACTGTTTTTAGCAGTCGTAAACAGAGAATTGGGCTGTTTACAACTGAAAAAATGCTTTTGCAATGTACTTACCCTATTTTACAAGTTGGCAACCTATTACCGAATTGCAAAATAGGGTTTGAGAGTTGCTATTAGGAAGGGATGTTTCAAGGGTGTCCTTTCCTAATAGGGATTCGCAATGGTATGCATGAATGTTTTGTGACCGGAATGCGGACACAAAACATTCATATTTTACCAATTTCATGAAGGAGTTGGTAACCCATTCAAAACAGAAAGCGGTCCCTGGTTGTGAATGTGGGTGACAACATGTGGTCCCACTCTAAAAAATATGAAAAGGACTCCAGCAGGCCACCATTGCTGTGATTACAGGCCATTCCCAATGGCCTTCAAATAGCGACATACCTCATAAATATTCATGAGGTAGGCCATTTGCGACCCCATTGGGGATCATTAAATGTGTCTGAGACACACTAGTACACTTTATTCTGCGACTCGCTAATTGCAAGATGCTAAAAAGCGCAATTTTTTTGTTGCAAAATGAAATGGTTGTACATCTGGCCTGTAGTCTACAGGTATAGCTGTAGAAGAATTCTATTTTAATCTGGGCAATATCTTTATGATTTGATTTTCAAACATACAATACGCAAATCATGAAAGAACATTATAGTCAGCAGGATTGCATTAAAACCCTGTCTCAAGAGGGCACCAGAATCTTTGTAAAATAAACAAGATAACATACAGTTAAGGAATGGCAAGAAGAGAAGACTCAAGTTAAGGGCAGACAGAATAAAACAGAATCTTTGGGCTATTCAGACACTACTTGTCCTCTTGTGATGTATCTTTTATGGGTTATGTTGCTTCCTCCTTCTGTCTCTCGGACTATATCTTACTTGGCACTGTTTGAACGTAGCTTGACTTCCACACAGCAGGACGTGCAGCTTTTTTTTTTTTTTAAATCACCGAGTAATTCTTAGAAATGTTGACAGCGGATAGTGTAAAATCTGATTTTGGAATGGACAGGTACTGCAGTGGTTTTCAATTAGCGAATACAAGAATAAAAATATATTGAAGTATTATTTCTAAACCTATGCGCAATAAGGGCACGATCACAATTGTCACATATTTTGTGGGTGATTATTACACATCTGCTGATTTGTGAACATGCAGATTTGTGATGTCGCGCGGGTTCACAAATCAGCAGGTACACAGTGTGTGCCTAATGATGTTGGAATGGGAAAAAACACACAAATAGTGCATGTTATTTTCCATTTCTACTTCTACAAACACCGTAATTACGCTGATTGCTCTCACGATTTGCAGAAGTTTCACCCAATCGTTGCAGACCCTGCGCACCATTTTGGTGATCAAAATACAGTGTTTGATAACGTGTTTTGCACATGTGATCAAACACTGGTATTTTGCAAAAAACGAAATCCCATTAAGATCTCCCCCCTAGTGGAGATTTGCTGCTGATTTGTGATTAGTCTCTCAAGCCCCTTACTAAACAGATGTATGCAAGTATTTGAGTAATATGTTGATAAAGGTAATCTGTTAATGCCAAAAATATGTTGTTTTTACTAGACATGTAGTTGGATCATTGTAAACATGCTCTCCTTTTATGGCCCAGTCTTCGCCCATAAACAGGCTTTGAAACACACAGATCTCAAAATCCAGTTTATGTTTGGTACAAGTTTCATTACGATTCAATATCAAGTCAGAATATTCTAATGTGTATATATTTAGGGCCATATTTATCATTGTTTCACGAAACGCAGTAAGACATCTTGCTGCGCTGTATGGAAGGGAGAGGGCAGGAACGTAGTATCTATCAAGAAATGGCATGTTCCTGCTCTCTGCTTGCACTGGGACACTAACTGCTGCCTAGCACCCATACATGCACACTTCCACCATGGTGCAAGGATGCCTGTGTTGCAGTCAGGATTATTTTTGTGCAGGATGAGACACCTTCCATCAAAAAAAACAATCCTCTGAGGCTTTTTCCTCTTTCTACATGTTTCTAAAACACCCAGACACAGAGAAAATCTAGGAGAAATAAAGATATTTCTCCTTGTTAAGCCTCGCCCTGTGAAGATGTAGCAGTTTGATGCATTCGGAGGATCACCAGTCTTGATAAATCTGGAATGCACCAAAATCAATGTGTGGGTGCATGGGAATACCCCTCCCTAGCCATGGAATGCATCGCTGGGGCAGAATAAAGCAAGGCAGTGACTTGCGCTACCTTTACTGCAGATTTACCAAGAGAAGGAGCACCTTGTGTGGCTTGCTAAATACTATTGTAGGTATTGCATTACTTTGCACTACCTAGCGTGGCACAAGGCCAACACTAAACTTTGAGAAATATGCCCCTTCATTTAAATGATCAGTCTGAATGAAGTGCTCACCCGGTCAGAATGCTGACACTAGCCACTGTTTAGGTCGAGCCTGGGCATCACATGCGCTTCTCTGCGAGGCATGCTGTATTGAGGTAGGGACTTGAAACTCTGCCCACTCTCCACCCATGTTTTTCATTGGCTTGTGTCATTGTCCACTGTAAACTGTGGCTGTTCATTGGTCTAAAGGCTAAGTAGTCCCTCCTTAGAACCACCTTGTCTCATTTTGTAACCTCTCATGGCGACACTGTTAAAAGTTAGGTGCAAACGTCAACATTATCGGCGCCATCTTGCTCTTCTTGAACCCATTCGTGCACGTAAGCGGCAGCCATTTTGAGCACCATGGCCTCCCTGCCCCTCGCTGATAGCCAGCGCGTCTCTCTCTCCCTCAACCTCGCCGGCACCCCCCCCGCTCTCACATGCCTTGAGTCGTAAACCCCTCTTCAGCGCAGCTCTGTCCCGGAATCCCATCCTGTTCCCAGCACGACACCTCCCTTCACTCATTTCATGGTCCCAGGCCCTTTCATACAAACCCCCTTTCCTGCGCGCCCGTTTGTCTTCCTCGTTCCCAGGCCGCCACCTGGCCCTGCGGATACTGTTTATTGCCCCCCCGTACAGTCAATCAATCAATCAGGTCATTTGTAGAGCGCACTACTCACCCGTAGGGTCTCAAGGCGCTGGGAGGGGGGGGGTGCCGCTACTGCTCGAACAGCCAGGTCTTGAGCTTCTTCCTGAAGGAGAGGTGGTCTTGGGTCAGGCGCAGATTGGTCGGAAGTGAGTTCCAGGTCTTGGCGGCCAGGTAGGAGAAGGATCTTCCTCCTGTTGTCGCTCTTCGGATTCGGGGGACGGCGGCGAGGGCGTGGTTGGTTGATCTGAGGAGGCGCTTGGGAGTGTAGAAGTTGATCCGGTTGTTGAGGTAGCTCGGGCCTTGGTCGTGTAGGGCTTTGTGCGCGTGGGTGAGGAGCCGGAAGGTGATTCTCTTGTTGACCGGGAGCCAGTGCAGATCTCTCAGGTGTCCGGAGATGTGGCTGCGTCGGGGGACGTCGAGGATGAGTCTCGCCGAGGCGTTCTGGATCCGCTGGAGTCTCTTCTGGAGTTTGGCAGTGGTTCCGGCGTAGAGGGCGTTGCCGTAGTCCAGTCGGCTGGTGACGAGGGCTTGGGTGACCGTCTTCCTCGTCTCGGTGGGGATCCACCGGAAGATCTTACGTAGCATGCGCAGGATGTTGAAGCATGACGAGGAGACGGCGTTGACTTGTCTGGTCATGGAGAGGGAGGAGTCCAGGATGAAGCCCAGGTTGCGTGCGTGGTCCGTCGGTTTGGGTGCGGTGCCCAGGGCGGGGGGCCACCAGGAGTCGTCCCAGGCGGAGGGCGTGGAGCCCAGGATGAGGACCTCCGTCTTGTCTGAGTTCAGTTTCAGGCGGCTGGTCGTCATCCATTCGGCTACGTCTCTCATCCCTTCGTGTAGGACAGTAGGAAGCTCCCCCCATTAAAGGGACCTCGAATTGATCAAAGCCCCCACCCTATGATATCCGATCAACCCCACACATTCCGTGAATCGGCGGAATGTCCAGCTGCGCGATAATCATCACCTATTGTGACCGGGGTGGGGACTTCAACTGTAAATGTGTGTGGGAACGGGCCTGAAGGGGAGATTCCGAGGACGTCCTTTCATACTTCAAAGCATTGCAAGAATGTGTTACCTGCAATAAAGTTCATAAACTTGTGTATAAGAGGCCAGGCCTCAGAGATGCGGTTAGAGCACCTCGTGACGATACTTGCTGTCCGAACTGATGTGTTCTCCTCCGGAGAGAATAAACCCTTGTTTCCTGCCTTCCAGTCTCCAGCGCCTGCCTCTTCATTGGTTAATATCTTGTGGGTTTAAGAGGCGACACCGCCGGGCAATACTTAAGGATCTTTTATACTGATTGGTAGCCTGACCTTTTTACAATTGGCGTCCCAAGCGTGGGGCCCATCAGCGACACGTGGATCCAGTGGGAGAGGTCCTGACGACAGAGTGAATGACTGCAACGATCGGGAGTGCACCTGTCCAATAGACCCTCGTCTGACAGCCGATCATCCGAACTTCACTGGTTCCGAACAGACCTCTCTCGAGTGATCTACGGTCCTGACTGGGAACCATCAGGAGTGCCGCGAGGATTACGAAGAAAAGAGGACCATCGGGCGCTGGATTCGGAAGACAAGAAACTGTCCATGCGGTCCGGGTAAGGTCGTGTAAACACGACGAATTGCGAAATGATTGTCCAATTGTTTAGAAAATACTAGTATTACTCTTTGTTGATTTATTTGGAGATTCGCTGTCTGCAAACGGAGAAACAACAGGCTCTCTCTTTGCAAGCAGTGAAGGATAGGTAACGCAGCCGTCGTGCCTATCTTTCTCCCCCACTGATTAATTATTTGAACCTGAACTATTGTTCCCAGACTGTTTTCTGGAGATTCTCTGTCTGCAAACTGGAAGGCACCCACCCCCCCCCCCTTTTTTTTGCAGATAGCGAAAGGGTAGGTAACGCAGACCTTTGCGGGCCTACTTACTCTCCCCACTGAATTGTTTTGATTGACCGAACGTTGACTATTTGATATTGGTTCATGAGGTATTCACTGCCTGCAAACAACGTAGAATAGGAATTTTCTGTCTAGTCTTTGCACGCAGTGATAAGATAGGCAGTGCTGACTTTTGTCCCCATTGTGATCCGTCATGTCTGTCTTCTCCCCACTGATTGGTAGCCTGTTTAGCCCGGACCGCTTATTAGAAATGAACCATCCGGCTCCACTGGAAGGCACCCCTAATAAGGACATGTTCATGAAGCATGGATTGACCGCTATAGCCTATAACCAGCTGTGGCATAAATATACGAAAAAGGATCGAGAAAGTCAGTGGCCACTGATAGGATCCTTTGATGATGACAAAATAAACGCGCTAGAAACAGCCCTCGGTAAAAACAAGACAACGCCCACTATGCTTGATAGTTTCGGCATGTGGCGCAAAGAAACTGAACAACGTAAAAAGAAAACTGAGAGTAGGTTGGGAAAAGAGCTGCGAAAAGCAGCCCACCTAGCTCCTCAGAAACTAGAAGGAGAGATAAAGGAAAGAGAGAAAGCCAAACAGAAACTAGAAATGGAAACATCAAGCCAGTGTCCGGTTAGAACGTCCTCCATGCTCTACCCTGATTTACCCTCGAAACAACGAGCTAACGATGATCTGCTGTTAGGTCCTCCGACCATCTACATGCCCCCTCCATATGCCCCTTCCCAACCCTTAGCACAGCACTCACCACCCCCAGGTACAAACGAAGGTAGCGCCACAGCTTCGGCCCCCATGGCCTCTGTGCCGGCCGAACCCCTTGTATTAAATACTACACAAACGACAACGTTAGGCGACCCTGAGACCCGAAGGGCTGGTTCTGCAAGAACAAACAGACTAATCAAAGATGAGCGAACAGGGATCGACAAGATAGCAAGGACACTGGTAGAAAGGAAGGAAGATGAAGAGTACATCACGGATATGTTTAACTCGTATACAGGGAGTCACAGACGACATTTTACCGTACGACTGTGTTACCATGTCTTGAACGCATACGAGGACCGATATCGAGACAAAGGTCCCGAGAGCCTAACGACTCTGTACCGGAAGGTCGATATCGGGGATGAGGGCGAGTGTGATGTGACGGACCTCCTTACGCGTACGCTTGAGGTTTTCCGCCACCTCACTGAACGAGAATCGGGAACTAAACCCACGACATCCGTAGCGACCGAACCACAAACTGAGCAATCTAACACCATGATGCCGATACGAGAGGCTGCCCCTTACTGGGTTCCTCCACGAGGTGCAGGGACTAACGATGATGCAAACCACCAAGATGCAAAAGGAAGGGTAGTGTACAACTGGGTCTACCAGCCATGGGACCGGCAAGAGATTCTGACATTCCGGAAATCTCTGCCTGACCTACGTAAAAACCCCACTGCCTTCTATACTGAATTGGGTACAGCCCCAGGTTCAACGATTATGACCCTGGCTGACATCGACTTGTTTTTCGGGTTATGTCTACCAGCTGATGTGTGGAAGCAAATACGGAAAGTCGACCACCTTGAGCTGTTTGGACATACTTGGTCACAACTCGATAACATTGATAAACAACGAGGACCTGGACAAAAGCCTTTGAAATCCATTCTAGACCTTCCAGATAAAATCGTACAGAAATTAAAAACCCTGATTCCAGAAAAGAAAGTGGACTGGTCGATAGTAACGGCCTGTCGCCAGAAACCCCAGGAGGATGTATCGGAATACTTCTCCCGGTTTGAAACGGTGTTCTCCGATTACAGCGGCCAGGACATGACCACTGCAACCGGACACCATCTGTTTGTCCAGAATTATGTTAAGGGTCTGTCATCGGAGGTCTCCCAGAAACTGCAGACTAGCGAGAGTAGTTGGGCAGCCTCCAAACCTACGGCTATCCTCCAGATGGCCCAATATTATGAACATCAGAAAAATGAAAACGATAGGGCAACAGAGAAAAAGAAGAAGGACTTGAAAGAGAGGGTGATGATTGCCCAACTGCAAGGGGTGACTATAGGACGAGACCAATACCGGGGAAACTATCAGACGAACGTCCCTAAGGTTGCATTTCCCCAGGACCGCACTTTGACTCCCCACAGTGGACGTACAGACCTTAGAGAGGACCAGTGTGCTTTCTGCAAAGGAACTGGCCATTGGAAATCCCAGTGCCCAGTTCTTCTGGAAATAATCAGAAACAAAGACCCCAAGGACATAGCAAGTGGACCGAGAAATAAGGGACAACAGCGAGGGCCCCCAAATGACACGACTAACGACAGATCGGGCAGACCAAATACATTTGATCGACCCAGACAGAACCAATACCAGCAATCTGACTACGATGACGCCCACAACTTTGCATAGGACTGCCAAGGGCAAGGGAGGGATCCAGTCGAGCTCTATGTTGACCAGCAAGGCCCTTACGTCACTGCTAAGGTCCTGGGTACCAAGTCTCCATTTCTGATGGACACTGGCGCAACACGTAGTGCGTTATCTAAACGACTGATTCCAAGGGCACCCTTGTCTGGCTCACTTATAACATCGACAGGTTTCGATGGAACGCCCTCCACTAACCCCTTGTCCGCCCCGATCCTCTTTGACGTAGAAAACAACACCACTGACACCACGTTTTTGCTTTCCTCCAATAGCCCTGACGCCATTATGGGACTTGACTTATTGAAACACTTCCGAGCGACGATCAGATGTTCTCAAGACGGAGTTCGAGTTTTCCTTTACGACAATCCCGTTCTGCTTAGACATTGCCCTCCCCGACGCATGTTTTCCATCACCGACTCTGACACATCCCTGCTTGACACTCTGCCTCCGTATCTGTGGGCCAAGGCGGATTCGGACGTAGGGCGCATGTTGATTGACCCAGTGCACATTACTGTCCGACCAGACGCAACACTCCCAAAACTTCCACAATATCGGATATCGCCCGAGGGCGAGAAGGCATTGGTAAAAATTATTCAGTCACTGATAGACGCAGGAGTGGTAGAGGAAGTGGTTAGCAACGTTTGCAACAGCCCTATCTTGCCCATCATCAAGAAACAGGGAGAGGGAGATGAGAAAGCATACCGTTTTATCATTGACCTTCGAGAGATCAACAAAGTGGTGGTACCCCAGTACCCTGTGGTCTCAGACATCACCACCATCCTGACTTTGATTCCTTCTACTGCCACCACCTTCACTGTCATTGACCTCAAAAACGCATTCTTTTCCATCCCCATCCACCCAGACAGCCGATATCTCTTCGGCTTCACCCTAAAAGCCCGCTCATATAGGTTCTGCCGAGCACCCCAGGGCTACACAGAAAGCCCTAGCATCTACAGCCAGGCCCTCAAGAGACAACTGGATCAAGTCCAGTTACCCGATGGAGTGGTGTTAGTGCAATATGTCGATGACATCCTTTTGGCAGCCGACACCACTCCATTAGCAGTTACAGCCACCATTCAACTCCTGCACTTCCTTGCGGAAAATGGCCACAAGGTCTCCAAGAAGAAGTTGCAATTCTGCCAACCCCAGGTCACTTACCTAGGCCACCTTTTGTCCAAAGAAGGAAGGAAACTCACTCCTGACCGGATCCAAACCATTCTCGAAACTCCTGTCCCTAAGACCCAGAAACAGGTTCGCTCCCTACTAGGCCTCACCTCCTTCTGCCGACAGTGGTTACCAAACTTTAGCCTCATCGTGAAACCGCTGCTTTCTCTGCTAGGTAAAGACGTCCCCTTCCCACTCCCTTGGACCCCTGAGTGTCAAACCTCCTTCACGGAACTACGAGATGCCCTTTGTTCGGCCCCTGTTCTAGGTACCCCTGATTACAAAAAGCCCTTCTCCCTTTACACTCACGACAGGGAGGGGTGCGCTTTATCTGTCCTGACCCAGGCCATTGGCCCAAAGCAACGACCGTGCGCTTACTTCTCTGCCACTCTTGACCCTGTAGCCAGAGCCTTGCCTGCCTGCCTTCGAGCTGTAGCTGCTGCTGCAATCTCTATCCGACAGAGTGAGGGGATCGTACTCTCGAATTCCCTCACGGTACTGGTACCCCATGCAGTTGACACCCTCCTGAACCAAACCAAGACGCAACACCTGACGACTGCACGAGTGACTGGATACGAACTGACTTTGCTTGCACCCCATATCGCCCTGAAAAGATGCACCACACTGAACCCGGCAACTCTGTTACCCTTACCAGAGAACGATCCCAATGTGCACCCTGTACATGACTGCGTGACTCTTACGGACGAACAGACTAGAAGTAGGGTTGACCTCAGAGACACGACTTTCCCTGACCCTGACGGGGAGCTGTGGGTGGACGGTTCTTGCATCAAACTCCCCGATGGCACCACTTCCGCTGCCTATGCAGTCACCACGGCTCGAACTGTAGTCGAGACAGCCTGCATCACGCAACGATCTGCCCAGGCAGCGGAACTGATTGCCCTGACACGAGCCTGCATTCTGGCAGCCGGAACCACAGCGAACATTTACACCGACAGCCAGTATGCCTTCGGGGTGGTTCACCATTTTGGGCTCCTTTGGAGGGAAAGGGGATTCTTGACCTCACACGGCACCCCCATTTTGCACGGGGATCTAGTCTCCGCCTTGATCGAAGCTGTCCTTCTCCCCAAAAAGCTTGCAGTTGTCAAATGCCAGGCACACAAAAAGGTGACAGACATCATTGGGCAGGGAAATGCGCTAGCCGACATCACTGCCCGAACGACAGCTGAAAATAGGACGACAACACGTATGTATGTGACCAGGTCACAAGCAGAAAAATGGACTGACGCTAGGGACACTATTAGAGACATTCAAACGGCTAGCACACAACACGAGCTGACTGAATGGACACGGGTGGGATTAAAAGATGACGAAGGCTGCTGGCGGACAAGAGACACAAACAAATGGTTGCTACCTGACTCGTACCTGATTCCCATACTGGCTATGGCACACTCCCCTGCCCACATAGGATCAGCCCCCATGATTGAACTTGTCTCCAGAGTTTGGCACAATGATAAAATCACAGACTCCGCCAAACGCCTGGTCCAACAATGCTTGATATGCCTGCAACACAACCCCGGGAAAGGAACTGTAGTACCCCGGGGAGGATTTGGGGTCCCAAATCACCCATTTGAAGTCCTGCAGATGGACTACATCCAGCTAGACAGGTGCCAAGGCCTGAAATATGTACTTGTCGTGGTGTGCGCATTTAGCAAATGGGTGGAAGCATACCCAACCCGTGACAACACTGCTATGGCCACTGCAAAAGTACTGTTAAAGGAGTTTTCCCCCCGTTACGGCCTTTGTCGTATTTTATGGAGCGATAATGGCCCCCACTTCATAGCCGAAGTCATCCAGTTCATCTTAAAGGGGTTGGGCATCAAGCAGAAATTCCACGCAGTCTTCCACCCCCAGTCTGCTGGACTTGTTGAGCGACACAATGCCACACTAAAGCTTAAACTGGCCAAGATAGTGGCTACCACGGGTCTGAAATGGCCAGACGCCCTCCCACTGGCATTGCTATCGATGCGTTCCACCCCCACCAGACATCACTTAACACCTTATGAAGTTGTTTTCGGTCGACCCATGAGTATCTGGTCCGCACCGAAACCAACTTCCATTCATGACGTCCCGGACGTCCTAATGTCTGATTATCTGTATAAATTGACTGAAACTCTGTCTGTCATTCATCAGCAGGTGCAGCAGGCCATCCCCGATGCTTCCAGGGGTCCGGGTCACGCCATCCAACCCGGAGATTTCGTGCTGATCCGAAACTTTCAGCGGTCGAAGAGTTTGGAACCCCGGTGGACGGGCCCCTGGCAAGTGTTAATCACCACCCGGACGGCTCTTCGTGTGGAGGGGAAATGGCACTGGCTGCACGCACACCACTGTAAGAAGGTCTCCTCGAGCCTGGCCACGACAGAAAACATCGACAACCAAGAAGAGCTCCTGAACAAAGACCGACCGTCGCTAACCTGCTATCCAGATACCGAAGCACTTGAACTTTCAAAATTCTCTGATCCCACTGTGCCATCCAGAGAATGGTATTTCCTGCGTCGAAAGGAGGGAGCTTCGGCTAAGTAGACCACGAACTAAGTTAAATCTCAGAACGGTGACCCAAAGCAACCAAGGGTTACCTGGAGAGAAGCTAAACTAAGTCTGTGGTTCTGCCCACTACCGAGCACCTTGAAGATGAAGATGATGGAAGCGCCAGATAAGAAGATGATGGAAGCGTCAAATAAGAAGATGATGGAGGCAACAGGAAATACCCACTACAGAAACCCAAGAACAGACAGACTCCACAGCTCAAAGACAATTGCACTATTCATCACAATCCTTTTCTGCTTTCTCCTCATGACCACACTCTGGATTGTGGAAGAAAATGCACCTGCACACGAAACGTTCCTGACCACTGCTCAGCCTACCACCATGAAGGAACATTATCTGATTTCGCTTTCTCCTCAACTCAGAGAGAGACGAAAGGAGTTTTGGAATAACTCTTCCGTACAGCTCCTTCACCAGCACAATCTCGCCACCAATGCTACCAACTGTTGGATCTGTGGGTTGCTACCCCACGCCACTGGACACTCGATACCATTCATCCCTTCCCCCTTCTCAGTTCATGGCTCCTGCCTTGCTTGGCTGATCCTCCTGCAAGAAAGCTATAAGGACAATGCCACCTCCAGCAAAACCGTAACGCATTTCTTCCACGGGGTCTGGCGAAACAAAACAAAGGCACACTTCTGCCCGCAGACCTCCAACGACTCAATCCACATGGACATCCCTGCTAAAGAACGAATTGAAATGCAGGTGTTCAACAATCCAACCAGACCCACCTTCTCCTACCTGCGGAAACGAACGGCTGCCACTCTGACTGTGGCCCTGTCAGTCATCAACGTCACAGGCCACATGTGCATAGAAGGACATGGGACACAGCTGGTGGGCCGCAGTGCTTGCCGTTTTACCAGAACTTTGGACTCCACGGATCCACCTTCCTTTGTGTCGTCCCCAAACATGTATTTCGTCTGCGGCACAAAGGCCTACACCTGGCTCCCCAAAGGCTGGGGGGGCACTTGTTTCATCTCCTTCATCCTTCCTCCGACTTATGTGGCCCCAGCGAATCATCCTAGACAAAAACGAGCCAAGGACATTGAGCAAGCCGACTCCACAGGAGCGCAGTTCCTTGATGCTATGAAGGGACTTGTTCCCCTCTGGGGCCCGATGGCAAACAGCCGTGCCATCCGACATCTGACTCAGGCAGTTGAGACAACAATTAACATCACAGCTGGTATCTTTGCTAACAACACCGCCGATCTTCAAGCGGTCCGCTTGGTGGCCCTCCAGAACCGCCTTGTCCTAGATGTGGTTCTTGCGGACCGTGGTGGAGCATGCCGCATTATTGGGTCCAGCTGCTGTACATACATCCCGGACAACTCACCCTCAGTGTACAAAGCCATCGAACATCTTCACAGACTCTCTTCAGAAGTCCACCAGGATCAGGAAGAATGGTCGCTCGGTGGTTGGTTCTGGAACACCGTTAAGAACTGGGGCTGGAGACTGTTCACCATTATCCTGATTCCTGTAGTTGTAATATGCGGTCTATGCTTAGGAATTCAATGTCTGCCACCTCTGTGTTCACTATGTACAAATTGTATTTGCCCTAAGACTGTGGACTTTGGAAACGAACGCATGGGAGCATTATATGATGCCGAGGTTAGGAATTTGATGAAGATTGACATTGAGTAGGCAAGTTGGCTAGATATGTTGAAAAGGGAGGACTGTTAAAAGTTAGGCTGCAAACGTCAACATTATCGGCGCCATCTTGCTCTTCTTGAACCCATTCGTGCACGTAAGCGGCAGCCATTTTGAGCACCATGGCCTCCCTGCCCCTCGCTGATAGCCAGCGCGTCTCTCTCTCCCTCAACCTCGCCGGCACCCCCCCCCCGCTCTCACATGCCTTGAGTCGTAAACCCCTCTTCAGCGCAGCTCTGTCCCGGAATCCCATCCTGTTCCCAGCGCGACACCTCCCTTCACTCCTTTCATGGTCCCAGGCCCTTTGATACAAACCCCCTTTCCTGCGCGCCCGTTTGTCTTCCTCATTCCCAGGCCGCCACCTGGCCCTGCGGATACTGTTTATTGCCCCCCCGTACAGTAGGAAGCTCCCCCCATTAAAGGGCCCTCGAATTGATCAAAGCCCCCACCCTATGATATCCGATCAACCCCACACATTCCGTGAATCGGCGGAATGTCCAGCTGCGCGATAATCATCACCTATTGTGACCGGGGTGGGGACTTCAACTGTAAATGTGTGTGGGAACGGGCCTGAAGGGGAGATTCCGAGGATGTCCTTTCATACTTCAAAGCATTGCAAGAATGTGTTACCTGCAATAAAATTCATAAACTTGTGTATAAGAGGCCAGGCCTCAGAGATGCGGTTAGAGCACCTCGTGACGATACTTGCTGTCCGAACTGATGTGTTCTCCTCCGGAGAGAATAAACCCTTGTTTCCTGCCTTCCAGTCTCCAGCGCCTGCCTCTTCATTGGTTAATATCTTGTGGGTTTAAGAGGCGACACCGCCGGGCAATACTTAAGGATCTTTTATACTGATTGGTAGCCTGACCTTTTTACAGACACCCCATGTTACGTGTGTTGTTGCTCGGTAGGCTTTAATTACAGCCTCTGAGCACTATTTTTTCAAATAGCTTGGTCCTGCCTGCTGTTGCAGTCAATACACGCTCTCTCCTAACGCTTTTTAAAAAAAATTATAGCACACATTTGCAATGCAATAGGTCTTGCATTTGCGAGAGTTTAAGCTATTGACATTGTAAATGACAATTTCTTTTATTTATCTGTTTTGAAAACAACACCTAAATAAAAGGCATTGTCATTTACAATGCCAATAGCTCAAACTCTCATGAATGCAAGACCTATTGAATCGCAATTACTTGATATGCTGAAGCAAGCAAGCACACTTTGCCTTCTATACTGTATTTGGTGTGGTTTTGGTGCTAATATCCTTTTTTCCACACGTGTTTGAGCACTAACATTTGTTAATTGCCCTTCCCTCATTTTGTGCCTTCACCTTTTGCTCCGGTGGGCCTATAGATGTGGGGAAGATGTTCAACAATATTTACCCATTTACTGTTGCTATTACCCTCAGCTTTGCACAATAAATCCTAATTCTTTATCTGATAAAGGTTAGAGTTCAACATTTCGGGAAGATGTGTCAAGTGATCACCAGCGCACACTGAACAACATTGTATGTTAGTATGTTGCAATGTATGTATAGAGCAAGCACATATATGGACATACAGTGGTGAACATCGGCCAACTCCAATGCTACGGTTTGTCATTATTTTCAGAGATACAGGAAACAGGTGCTTTCCTATTGGATGGGTGGGTGATGTGTTTTTTAAAGTGGTGAGTTTTTAGCTGCTCTCTGATTTTGTAGAGGTTTGGACCAGTTCTAATGCAGTGAGGTTGCTGTTCCACATCATGGGAATATAGTCACCCCTCCTGTTTCTTCTCCCACATTTTAGTTTCCTGTATGACATTGTTGTGGCTTCTGGTGTGGAGCTGTTCGCTTACAGTTGATAGTTTTTTTGACAAGATGTGACTGAGAAAACGTTCCTGAAGGCTTTGTAGGCGATGCAGCTGTTCTTGCAAATGATGTAGGCCTAGAGGGGGAGCCAGTCTTTAGGTGATATTGTTGAATTTCATCGAACCCTTAAACAGGTATGATGCGGCTTGTAGGTTGCCTATGAATGATGCCAGCTAGGCTGTGGAGCGGTGCTCTACCTCCATCCAGGTGTGAGGCGATTCAGAGTGTGCACTTTTGTTCTGAAATCCGTTACTGGAAGGTAGGTTGTTTTTCTGGTGATGTGTTCAATGAGTGTGAGGGAACCTTGATTTCATGGATGTATGACGTTTCAACGCATGCTTTTATAAGGCATACCATTACGACGCAGGTTTTAACGACTTGCGTTGGGGGGCGCTGGATAGTGAATAGTTTAATTTACTATTCCAACTCCAGTCCCCGTGGATAGTTGGGAAGGTGTTGGATAGTACATTAAACCTATTCCCTATCCTAGAGCGCCCCCCAGCGCAATGCGTTGTAATAACTTGCGTTGTAAAAGTTGCGTCGTAATGGTAGTGCGTTGTAAAAGTTGCATTATAAAGGATGTTCCCCTGATTTTATACTCTGAACTGCAAAGGGTTGTTACTTTTTGGGAAGGGATTGATTAGATTGCATCACCGCACATCGAGCAGTTTATTATTGTAGGATTTGTTCGGCAAAGGGCCTCTGTTCCGGTTGCGCTGTATGGAGGCCTGCGGTGAACGGTTGATGAATATGTGGCTGTTGAAGCGCGCACTTTAGGGACAAAGAAAAGGAAAACCCAGACTTGCCCAGGTCCATTCAGCGAGAAGTCAGGTATGAAAGTCGACAAAGTAGCGGCAGCAACTTCGATCGTGGCAACAGGAAAAAATACTACCCGCTGTGCATATTGCCAAATGTACTGTCTGAAGGGATTCATATATTTAAATGAATCAGAATATTTTGTTCTAGAGGGAAACTCACTTCACTCACTTTCAAGGACCAGCTCCCTTTCACCCTTACCAATGAAGTGTGAAGCCATCAAAATTGTCTCCATTATTGGCAAGGGACATTATGGGACTCATAGCCCGGAGGGGCAACATATTTTGCATGCACCTGTCTCCAAGACTATTTCCAGCTGGCGTAATTTTTTTTCTTTCTTTCTTTCTTTTATATCCTAGGGCAACTTCAATTGCTATGCTGGCGACAGATGAGTGTCGCTCCCACCAGCAGCACGCTTGTTGTTATATTCTAGTTCATGAATTTACAGCAGTGACCTTCATGCTTGGAACACTGTCTTCTGCTTCCAGCTTTTCTTTCGTTTGCATGATCATCCAAGCATCCCAGCGCCTCACGTCTCGAACGGAATAATATTTGATTAATTTTATCCACATCACTCTCTGTTCTACATATCGTTTTTTTTCTTTCTTGAGTTAGGTCCCAGCAAGATTTTTTTTTATGTTTGATTTGCCCGAGCCTTTAATATCTAGCACATTTTCTGCTAGCGATAAATAAGAGATGTTTGGTTCGATGCATAACAACTACACTCTCATGACGACACTCACACAGGCCTCGTGGTTAAGTGCTTGCTGTGGAGATATTGTGCTACCTTCAAAGACAAGTATCAGCGGGTGTTCTTATTTTAAAGGAACAAAATAACATGTGGTGTATTCACCAGCCAATCATTTTGCAAAGTGCTTCAATTAACTTTAAATTGTTACGAGTGTTTTCAAAATATGGTGGCCTGGCCTTCGCCTGGAGTTTTAGATGCCATCAATTTTTTGGGAAATGGCAGTCTTTAATTTCAGTTGGTAGTTGCAGGTAGGGGAAGCATCCTTTACAACGATGTTTTTACCAAACAGTGCCTTTATCATGCAGCCTTTACCACGCATGCACGTTTTGGTGTCTTTACCAAATACACCTTTACCAAGAACTGTAGCGTTTTGGTAAGTATATCTGTGTGTGTGTGTGTGTGTGTGTGTGTGTGTGTTTATATATAAATATATATGTCTATTCCCTGAAAAAGCCAAAGGTCAAAGTAAAGTTATAGTTAGGTGAATTTATCAGGGACAACGTTAATATTTTGAAGTAATAGAAACCGTAATAGTTAGGAGCACTAACTATACCTAGTCCCCGACATGCGCAGCTTATGGCCTCAAATATGACATCATTCATGACACATTCTATGACATAATTTATGGCATCACAGATGACATCTCAAATGACATTTATAATATATATTATATTTATATATTATTTTTAGGGTTTAGGGGTTGATAGGGGAATAAGGTGGTAGGGGAAATTTTAGGGTTGGGGTGGGTAGGGATACAGGGTGGTAAGCATATTTTTAGTGTTTTTAGGGTATATGGGAGGATAGGGAGATAAGGTAGTAAGGGTATGTTTTAGGATTTAGGGGTGGGTAGGGATACAGGGTGGTAACCATATTTTTAGTGTTTTTAGGGTATATGGGAGGATAGGGAGATAAGGTAGTAAGGGTATGTTTTAGGATTTAGGGGTGGGTAGGGATACATATTGGTATGGGTATTGTTAGGGTTAAGGGGTGGGTACGAGACTAGGATGGTAAATGTATTTTTAGGGTTTATGGGTGGGTAGGGGTTGTATAGAGAGAAAGAAAGAGAGAGAGAGAGAGAGAGAGAGAGAGAGAGAGAGAGCGAGAGCGAGAGATAGAGAGATTTTACTTACCTTATTTATTCTTACCGCATTGTAAATGTGTCCATTGCGAAAAAATCATGGTAATGGCATGTGCGGTAAATGCATTCGTACAACCACAGGTGGGGCTCATAGGCACTCACGCTTGGGGGCGAGCACTCATTTTTCCTTATCAGACTTTGACCCAGAGTAAGAGAGAGGAATAAAAGAATGGATCAAACAGAATCTGAAAAAGTGACAGGGAAATATCTGATTGTGGATAAAAGGCAGGAGCTGGAACCAAGACTAGGCAGCCTTCATACGCGGCTTCCTTGCATTTGAAAATGTCATCCGCAGGCCTTTGAGGAAAACCTTTGGTCCCAGCAGTTATTCTCTTATTAAGCCCTAGGAAATGTCCAGAACTGGGTTGCAGCACTGACAAAACGTTCAAACAAACCCACTCCCTTCCTCCCTGTTGCATTCAATAATTTGATCATTCTCTTGTACTCAATCTCCATCACTCACTTTCTCTCTTTCCTGATGTGCCTGCTGCCATGCATCTAGGAAGCTGGAGTCAAAATCACTTGATTTTATCCTGCAACACCAGCCACCACTGCCTCTAGCTGCCCGCTGAAGTGCCAAATGGGATAAAAGTCCTATCCTGCCCTGGATATATCTGGCATCTTCATGTCGCCGTGGTTGCATTTGTCCTGGGCGTAAATTCAATTTCACTGGAGCAATTGGAGTAATTTAGTTAATTCTGCATTACTCTTTGATGTAGAATTACCGATAGTTTTGCAAATACCCCTCATGAAATTTGAGGGGAAAAATCCTAGCGAAAGAGCACATTTAGCTAGCATGAGCCGTCACTAGCTACATGTGTTCTTCTGCATTTGTGTACTGGAATTTTCATGTTCGCCTGCATCCACATGTCTATTTTGGACGCTGGGGCACATTTAACAATAAAGAAATTGGGCTCAGTGGCAGAAGGAAGTTGGGCAAAAAACTACCCAAAACACACATTTTGTGAATGCACTGCTAGCACTCGCTAAATTCGTACTGTGCCACTTGGAGTTATTTCTTAGTAGCAAAATGCCCCAGCATACAAAATGGATGTAAGCGGACATTTTTGTGCAAAATATATTGCTAAACATTAGGGTGCAGAGACAGAATATCAAGTACAAAATATCGAGTTACACAAATATCGAGTAATTAATATCGTGTATCAGAAATATCGACAGCAAGAATATCGTAGTCTAGAGTATCGACTTAAGGTAAGTCATATTGATTTTAAAAATATCAAAGTGTTTAATAACGTTTGCAAAAATGATAGTTGTTAAAAATATCGATCTTTTATTATTGTTATGTATGTTAGTATATATTTTTACATGTATGTGATGTATGTTTTTTGTTTAAGAATTGTTTGCATTCTTAATATATGTGTTACATTTTTAGTAGTTATTAATATTTTTTTATTTGAATTTTGTGCTTTTAGTTCCGTAGCGGGTATTGGGTTTATCGAGGAATAGGGTGGGAAGTAATGTAATTATATTAAAATGATTGAATACATTTTATTTAATATTTGTTTAATTGAGATGTTATAGTGTTAAATGTGTAAAGTAATGTGTTAATAATTAATTAACAATTGGTTATGAATTAATTGTTATTAATTAATTGGTATTTAATTATGGTTTTTGTGTAAAACATTTTAGGTGTGTGTCGTGATGTTTATAGGTGTAAAGGGGTGGACGTATTTTTCTTTGTATTTTATGAATTAATAATTGGTTGTTAATTACTTTTAATTAATTAATTAATTGGTTACTAATTTTGGTAATTGTGTAATTTTAGGTGTGTGTTGTGGTTTTTATAGAGTAAAGGGTGGGAAGTAATTTGTGTTTAATTAATTATATATAGTTGTTATTTATTTGATATTAATTACTTGATATTTATTTTTGGTAATTGTTTACTCTTTTGTGTGTTCCTTTTACTTTTAAAGGAGTAAAGGGTGGGTATTAAATACATTTTAATTATTTAATTATTAGTTGTCAATAGTAATAGTAATAGTTTTTAATTTTAAAATAAGTTTTAATTGTGTTTTATCATTCTATAGTTTACTTTAGGTGTGTGTTGTGGATATTATAGTGTTAAAGTGTGTGTAGTCAAATATTGTTTATTAGTTTTTTGTATTAATAATATTTTTTTATTAATTAATAATTATGTTAACTATGTAAATAAATGTATTAAAAAATGTTGAAGTGTTTAGTTATTGGTGCGGTGTTATAGGGTAGGAAATAAAATAAATACATATATGTTTTAATTATTTTTTGTTTGTAAATATTTTCTAGTTTAATATATTTCATAATTTTTATTTTTATTATTTAAATGTAGTTTCTTGATTTGTATTATTATAATTTTTTCGATATATATATTTTCTAAGTGTTTGAGTCTGAATAGTATTTTCTTTTTCTCCGCTATCCAACACTTTCCCTACTGTTGTATTCACTGGATTGGGAATAGTAATTTTTATCTCTCTGCTATCCTGCACTTTCCGTACAGTGGCACTCACTGGAGTTGGAATAGTAATTTGTAGCTCTCTGCCATCCAACACTTCCCCTACTGTTGCACTCTCTGGAGTGGGAAAACATTTTTTTACCCCTCCGCTATCCAATACTTATCCTACTGTTGCATTTAGGTGAGTGGCAATACAAATTTGTACCACTCCACTATCCAACATTTTCTCTACTTTTGCACTCTTTGGAGTGGGGATAGTAATTATTGTCCCTCCACTATCCAACAATTTTCCTACTATTGCTCTCACTGGAGTGGGAATAGTAAATTGTACCCCTCATCTATCCAACACTTTCCCTACTGTTGCACTCACTGGAGTGGGAATATTTTTTTTTTACCCCTTCGTTATCCAACACTTATCCTACTGTTGCATTCAGTTGAGTGTGAATACAAATTTCTACCCCTCCGCTATCTAACATTTTCCCTACTTTTGTACTCTTTAGAGTGAGAATAGTAAATATTGCCCCTCTGCTATCCAGTACTTTCCCTATTGTTGCTCTCACTGGAGTGTAAATAGTAAATTCTACCCCTCCGCTAGCCAACACTTTCCCTACTGTTGTACTCACTGCAGCTGGAATAGTAATGTTTACCCCTCCACTATCCAGCACTTTTCCTACTGTTGCACTCACTGGAGTGTGAATAGTAATTTTTACCTCTCCGCTATCCAACACTTATCCTACTGTTGCATTCAGTGCAGTTGGGATGGTAATTTTTACCCTTCCGCTATCCAACTCTTTCCCTACTGTTGCTCTTACTGGAGTGGGAATAATCATTTTTACCCCTCCTCTATTCAACACTTTCCCTACTGTTGCACTCACTGGAGTTGGAATAGTACTTTTGATTATTTTGCTATCCAACACTGTTCTTACTGTTGCACTGATTGTATTAGGCATTTTAAGTTTAAATATTTTTTCATAGTTTAATGTTTTAATTTATTCCAGTATTTCTTTTTTTCTATTTTAAAGTATCTATATATACATTTAATTTCTATATAATTGTAAAGTTTAATACAAAATTAAAGATAAGTATTTATTAGTTATTTTAAAGTAAATATATAAATGTATACATTATTATGTTTGTGTGTTTATTATTTTTAATTAAGTGTATTTATAGTATTTGTAAAAATGTATATTAAATTTAATTTATTTTGTTAAAACTAATATTAATATTTAATATTTTTAATATATATATATTTACTGTATATGTATATATATATAATATATATATATATTTAAATTGATATTTTTAACATCTATATTTTTTACAACAATATATTTGAGTCAATATTTTTGTATCGATATTATTAACATTGATATTCTGTTATGTTATGTTAAATGGGAATTTGTATAACACACGTGCACCAACAGGTCTCTTGGCGCTGGGGAGGATAAATGGGGGAACAGAGAAGCAGAGTAGCGTCTAGTTGTAGGCCAGGGTGAACAACCAGGTCTTAAGTTGTTTCCTAAACTGAAGGTAATCAACCTCAGGCCTGAGGGAGATAGAAAGTGCAGTCCAGAGGTTTGGGCCCAGAAAAGAAAATCGGGTCCCACCTATACGTTTACGGCTGATTCTGGGCACCGTCAAAAGGTTCTGATGCATAGATCTCAGAGTACCCTTGGGTAGATGCTTACTGAGCAGTGAGACTATGAATCTGGGGCCGGTATCTTGGATAGCTCGCTGCTCCCCTGAAATCCAGTGGAGATCTTTAAGCAAGGGGGTGATATGCCAGGGTCTATCCTTAAGGTAGATGATCCTTGCTGCTTGGTGCTGGATAATTTGAAGACAATGTCTCTGGAATTGTGGAAGGCCTAAGTAAAGGGCATGCCCATAATGAATTTTGGAAAGAATAAGAGCTATTCTAAAGAAGCGTCTAATCTTACGCAATTTGCGAAGTTGGACAAAGCAAGCAGAGGTGACTGAGCCAATTTGGGCATTCATAGAGAGATCCGTATCAATATGAAGGCCCAGACTCTTTATCACTAGTTTAGGCGTAGGTGCCACACCTAACTCAGGTGGCCAGTAGGAGGGGGTCCAGAGAGCAAGTTTGCTACTGAGAACAATTATCTCAGTCTTTTCAGAGTTTAGCTTTAATTAGTTGTTGTTCATCCATGATTTAACATGCATCATAGAGCTCCTGACGAAGTCTTTGGATTCCATGGAGTTCTCCAGGGCAAAGATTAGCTGCATGTCATCAGCATAGTTGAAAATCTTTACCCCCATCTGTTGAAGACTAAAGATCAAAGGGCGTATATATATCTATATATATATATATTCACTGAAAAAACCATAGGTTATAGACCATATATAGTTAGGAATTAGCATTTACAAAACCTTGAAAATTCACTGAAAAAACCATAGGTTATAGACCATATATAGTTAGGAATTAGCATTTAAAAAACCTTATTTTACTCACACAAAACCATTGAAATTCCATATATAGTTAGTTGCACTAACTATATATTGCGCACCCGCAATCCACTGCTGATCATGTCACATATTACATCATTCATGACATGGTCAGTGACATCACTGATGACATCACTGATGACATCTCAAATGACATCACTGATGACATCACTGATGACATCTCAAATGACATCACTGATGACATCACTGATGACATCTCAAATGACATCACTGATGACTACATCCAGTGACTGTATAATTCTGTAAAGTTAAAATATGTCTTACATATTGAAGAATGAGTGGATGTATAAGTGTCTTGATGAAGGATTTAGTAGGGGCATGGCTGACTGTATGAGTGACTGATTAAATGTGTCTCACTGAGTGCATGGGTTAGTGACTAAACTGTCTTAATTTGTGCATCATTATGTCTGTTGTTCTGTAAACTGCTGCATGTGTTGATCATTAGCTATATGATTAACTGTATGGGTTATTGATTGGTTGCCCAAGCATTTGTATGGGAGACTGAGTGTGTGTGTGGGTGGCTGGGAGGTGTATGACTCTCTGCATAGATGTGTGAGCAGTTGATTGACTAGATGTATGGGTTCAAAAGTGCATGTGGAAACAGCTGTATGGGCGGTTGACTGTGTGCATGAGTGTATTGGTGAGTGAATGGATATCTCAGTGCTACATGTCAAAGTAAGTACATATGTAAAACACAGTACATGTGAGAGTTGACATATATAAATAACTGTGCATAAGAGCCAGTGAATGTGTGAGTGGCTGTATGGATCATTGTGAACTTGTATCCAGGATTGTATAAGTGAGTAAATATGTTTTAGTATATGTTTGAATAAGTAAGGTGTGTATAACTGTATAGTTGAGGAAATGGAGGTGTGATTGATTCTTTGCATGACTGACTAAGTGTCTGAGTAACTCCATGGATGAGTGACAGTCTATGAGTGTCTGTTTACACTGAGTGTATCTAAGGTTATATTAGAGTCTGAAGAGGTTCATCGTATTATCACATGAATGATGTCATCAGTGATGTGATCAGTAATGTCAAATGAGATGTCATCAGTGATGTCATTTGAGATGTCATCAGTGATGTCATCAGTGATGTCATTTGAGATGTCATCAGTGATGTCATCAGTGATGTCATTTGAGATGTCATCAGTGATGTCATCAGTGATGTCACTGACCATGTCATGAATGATGTAATATGTGACATGATCAGCAGTGGATTGCGGGTGCGCGATATATAGTTAGTGCAACTAACTATATATGGAATTTCAATGGTTTTGTGTGAGTAAAATATGTTTTTTTAAATGCTAATTCCTAACTATATATGGTCTATAACCTATGGTTTTTTCAGTGAATTTTCAAGGTTTTGTAAATGCTAATTCCTAACTATATATGGTCTATAACCTATGGTTTTTTCAGTGAATTTCAATGGTTTTTTAATAGCAAATATCATAAGCTGTCGAATGTCAAGTACGTGGTAAGTGAAAACATTTTCGTGTTTATGCACACTGATCTGCTTTGAATGGTGCCCCCCCCCTCATTTCTATTAGGAGTACTCTCTCTTTGCAGATAGTGAAAGGTAGTTAACGCAGGCCTTTGCCCCCGTTGTAATCCGTCGTGCCTGCTTCTCTCTCCATTTGATTGATTGTTATCCAAGTATTTACTGTTTTAGAATTAGTTCTCTTTGGTTCATTCTCTATTAACAAACAAACACAGAGTCGCAATACTCTGTTTAGTCTTTGCAGATAACGAAAAATCGTGTAAAAAAAAAGAAAAGGAATCGAGCAAAATCAGTAGGCCACTAATGGGATCTCTTTTTGACCTCGCTAAAATAGAAACATTAGGAACAACCCCTCATGACAAATACAAAACTAGTGAAATGAACTGAACTCCACACAATGATGGCTGCAAAACAGCTCGGCTCCGCCACCCACCCCGCCCAAAATAACGATAAAGAGCGGCTGCCATGATTGGTTGCGGAATGGCCACGACGGAGCTACGAAATGGTGCTGCTCTCATGCTAACCCCAGCTTCAGTCTGAAACATCCAGAAACACTGTAGACTACCAATTCGATCAGTTCCGGTAGCGCCCCAATGTAACCCGGTAGAGAAGAACTAGCCCTCCCCTCTTTGACTGATGGTTCTTGTTGCCTGTCCCTTCTGTTGTCATTTAACAGAACTATTTAGCCTGCTGAAAGGGGTTGTGTTCCGACCGCTGGTTGGTGGAGACATTTTGACTATATTCTGGACCTGCGTTGTCGCGTAATGCGTCATATGACGCGCCGCGTTAGCGCATCCGGAAGTCATCCGGGGCGCGCAGCGCGTAACGTAAGCATAACAAGTCATGTGACTTGTTAATAAAACTTTTCATTGGTTCATTTTACTTTTCTTATTGTAATGATGAAAGGCTTGGTCATATGACCTAAAAATTACGCTTTTCATTACTTCCGAACATTATTTTTTCTTAAATATATGTTATAATGTTCCAGGCTAATGTACTTTCCCGGAAATTTTACAACTGTCCTGCAAGTAAAATATATTCTTTTTTCGAGAAAAAGAGCGTTTCTTCGTCCCATGACGGAGCCGTTGAGCAAAAGAGGGTCGACCTGCTGTCTTAGTCGCCGATACGCCTGAATATGAGATTCTTATCGATCACTTTATGTTGCAGGAATAGAAAACAGAACAGCCCTTGACCATTTATCTTTACTGCGTTCCTTCGTATTATACCTTTTACCCTTCATGTAATTGGTCTGCTTTATTTCACTTGCCTTTTAATGATTCTAAAACAGTGACTATTATTAAAAACTTTACCAATGTATATACCACTACCATGTTTTCTTTTAAAAACCTTTATTGTGAAAATTTCATTATACAAATACGAGCCTATAACCACGTGGGCCTGCCACGGAGCAAACTGTAATCGTATATGATGAATAGACATTTACACTGTAGAGGAACGTAACGGGCGGGCCATTAGGTTGCAAGAACTAAGGTGTCTAACAGTTACGGAATCGGTGGACGTACATTTTATAATTAAAATACGACAGGGCCAGTTACAATAAAATTATCTAGATATACATTTGCGGGCAAGTACCATGGGTGACGTTAATTCGAACTTTCAACAGTACAGTAATCAATAACACATCAGAACTTAATATCAATAGGGATGTCGAAATATTCAATCAATTCTCGTCCCCGCCCGCCATGTGCTTCAAAACTGCATACGTATCTCGTGATTTCAAGGTTCTGCAACCAGTACACAACAAGGAGTTACGAGTCCCATTTATTCCGGCGCCATTTTGGGCGAGGACGGGCAGGTCCAGGATATAGTCAAAATGTCTCTACCAACCATCGACTATGATGATGTTCATATGCTGTATTTATTAGAGTAACACTCATCTGTCCACATGAAATTAATTTGCCACAATCTAAACATGTCATTTTAATCTTTCCAAAGTTCTTCTAAATATTTGGGACCGTTTCCCTTGCCTCTGAAGCTCTCAGTGCCACTTCTTTGATGAATGTACTAGCAGGTCAGGGGTTCTCCTCCAAATCTCTCTTTTATGCAGCACTATAATTAATTGGTGCCACCTCTCCATATGACGATGCATGGTATAGTTACCACAACTATATTTTTTTTCGGTTCCTCTGGAGAGTTCATCGTGGCAGATGAAGCGTGTAACGTACCGGGCATTTACCTTTTTTTGCATGTACAGGAAAGGAAAAAAAAATCGAGCGTCCGAGTTCTAAGGTGTCCCAGGGCCATTTTAGTGGACCAGGCCCAAATCCAAAGAACAGGCCGCCATTTTGAGAGTCCTCTTGCAGCCGCCTGTCGCTGTAGCATCAAGAGCAGCCGAAACTCAGTTGAATGGCAACTGAAACGGTAAAGGGGCGCCCCACTACAGCAGACGAGCCTCCACCTAGGAAGGCCCATTCACGCCGCCTCCCCCCCCCCCCTTCGGGCACCCCACGCCGTTATTCGGAGCAGTATTGTAGGATGGCCACACCAGTGCGGCAACTTGCTAGACATCACCTCGGTGGTAACCGAATCTCAACGCCTTGTGGTGTCTTCTATTCAGAAAACATTGTTATGCTGCCTTCGACCTATTCGCCGCAAGTGCGCACACAACTCAACTGCATAGCTTGCTAGACACCACCTCGGTGCCATCCGGATCTTGGAATGTCAGCGCATTTTGGTGTCTTCTCTTCAGAAAATATTGTTGCGCTGCCTTTGGCCCCATTCGCACATCAGTCCGCTACTGACGCCATCTCACAGGCTAATGGGGCGCCCCACGCCGACTTTCAGCATTGTAGGATGACCACACCAGTACAGCAACTTGCTAGACATCACCTCGGTGCCATCCGGATCTCGGCGCCCCACTGCAGATGAAGTGCCTCTCAACTATGAAACCACCACGGTGACATCCGGATCTTGGCGCGTTGTGCTGCCTTCGGCCTATTCGCACATCGGTCCGCTACTGACGCCATCTCACAGGCTAATGGGGCAACCCACGCCGAGTTTCAGCATTGTAGGATGACCACACCAGTACAGCAACTTGCTAGACATCACCTCGGTGCCATCCGAATCTTGGCATCTCAACGCCTAGTGGTATCTTCCATACAGAAAATATTGTTACGCTGCCTTTGGCCCCATTCGCACATCAGTCCGCAACTTAGACATCACCTCGGTGCCATCCGGATCTTGGCATCTCAGCGCCTTGTGGTGTCAGTCAGAAAATATTGTTGCGCTGCCTTTGGCCCCATTCGCACATCAGTCCGCTACTGACACCATCTCACAGGCCAACAGGGCGCCCCACGCCGACTTTTACCATTGTACGATGGCCACACCAGTGCCACAACTTGCTAGACACCACCTCGGTGCCATCCGGATCTTGGCATCTCAGCGCCTTGTGGTGTCTTCAAATCAGAAAATATTGTTGCGCTGCCTTTGGCCCCATTCGCACATCGGTCCGCTACTGACGCCATCTCACAGGCCAACGGGGCGCCCCACGCCGACTTTCAACATTGTAGGATGGCCACAGAAGTGCGACAACTTACTAGACACCACCTCGGTGCCATCCGGATCTTGGCGCGTTGTGCTGCCTTCGGCCTATTCGCACATCGGTCCGCTACTGACGCAAACTCACAGGCCAACGGGGCGCCCCACGCCGACTTTCAGCATTGTAGGATGGCCACACCAGTGCGGCAACTTGCTACACACCACCTCGGTGCCATCCGGATCTTGGCATCTCAGCGCCTAGTGGTGTCTTCTATTCCGAAAATATTGTTGCGCTGCCTTCGGCCCCATTCACACATCGGTCCGCTACTGACGCCATCTCACAGGCCAACGGGGCGCCCCACGCCGACTTTCAGCATTGTAGGATGGCCACACCAGTGCGGCAACTTACTAGACACCACCTCGGTGCCATCCGGATCTTGGCGCGTTGTGCTGCCTTCGGCCTATTCGCACATCGGTCCGCTACTGACGCAAACTCACAGGCCAACGGGGCGCCCCACGCCGACTTTCAGCATTGTAGGATGGCCACACCAGTGCTGCAACTTGCTGGACACCACCTCGGTGCCATCCGGATCTTGGCGCGTTGTATTGCCTTCGGCCTATTCGCACATCGGTCCGCTACTGACGCCGCCTCACGTGCCAACGTATTTTCTCCGCATTTTATACCCTATGCCGCATAACAGGTCATGTGACTTGTTTATAAAACTTTTCATTGGTTCATTTTACTTTTGGTTTCCAAATGATGGAAGGCTTGATCATATGACCTAAAAACAACACTTTTCATTGGATGAAAACTTTTTTGTTTTCCCAAACGATGAAAGCCCCACCTTGTTTCTGGATGTTTCAGACTGAAGCTGGCGTCAGCATGAGAGCACCACCATCTCGTAGCTCCGTCGTGGTCATTCCGCGAGCAATCATGGCAGCCGCTCCCCACCAGAAGCCTGCAGGAGTCGGGGCCCCCAAAACTTTTGATGAATTCTCAAGGCGGAGGGGACGCTTTCGAGAATGGGGTCCAAGACCTAGCAGACAAGCGTCCGATTTCCAAGGTGTCCCAGGGCCATTTCAGTGGACCAGGCCCAAAAAGGAAAGAGCCTGCCGCCATTTTGAGAGTCCTGTGACAGCCGCCTATCGCTGCACCGCAAGAGTGGGCGCAACTCAGCTGAATTGCGGCTTTTGACACAGTGGACCAAAAACGGACGGAATGGCAACTGAAACGGTAAAGGGGCACCCCACTACAACAGATGACACTCCACCTGGAGAGGCCCGTTCACGCCGCCTCCCCCGGGGCGCCCCACGCCGTTATTCGGAGCAGCATTGTAGGATACCAAAACCAGTGCGGC
Source organism: Lissotriton helveticus (assembly GCF_964261635.1). Lineage (NCBI taxonomy): Eukaryota > Metazoa > Chordata > Amphibia > Caudata > Salamandridae > Lissotriton > Lissotriton helveticus. The sequence continues at coordinate 1,265,493,525 of NC_136059.1, read as the reverse complement.
AACTTACTGGACATCACCTTGGTGCCATCGTTCTGCTGCCTTGGAACTATTCGCACAACAGTTTGCTACTGATGACCCACCCCCCGCGACGCCCCACGCCGTTATTTGCTGGGTGGCAACTTACTAGACATCACTTTCGTGTCATCTAGATTTCAGCGCGTTCTGCTGCCTTGGAACTATTCGCACAACAGTTTGCTACTGATGACCCACCCCCCGCGACGCCCCACGCCGGAAATCTGGACGTTGTGCTGCGTTGGGACTATTCGCACAGCCGACCGCTACTTCGTTGTTTTTCCCTAAAAATGTTTATATGTTATTACTATTTTTGTTTTCTTGTATATATTTATAAATTATTAAAGTTTTATAATCTTACTACTTTGTCGGAGTGCTATATATTTTTAATGTGACACATAATTGTAAAAACTTTGATGTACAAAGAGTCATCCCTGGAATCTTCCGCTTCAGGCTCGGTCCCCTCCCCAATCACAATACAGGATGGTTTTCAGATAATAGCAACGCTTCTGCTGTGACGGATCTCATCGAGTGTGGGCCTTGATCTACTATAACTCCTTTGAAGAGGGGTGATTCTTTACAGCTGTGGCCATAAACTACATCTGCAGGGCTAGCTGATACCCTAGGACCAGCCTGGACAATCGGACACAGAGGAAAAGGAGTGTCAGAGGGTGCGGTAGTGAATAGGGCGAAAGGGAGGTGTCGGGCAGGCACAGGGTGTGATTCTCAGGGAAGAGCAGCGCAGATGGGGGGAGGTTTATTACCCATGCATAAGACAGAGAGCGGGGGTGACCACTGCCTGGGGGAGATGCTTGCGAGGGTGGGGAGCCATGCTAAGGATCGACAGCGTGCACAGAGTGGGTCTGGTCAAGGCATCTAAAATGGCTGCCGTGCACGACAAAAGTGTGGCATTTGAAAAAAGACAAGATGGCGCAGACAATGTTTTTCAACACTTCCTGATTTCCTTCGAATCGAACGTTAACAGACGTTGGGGCATATTACCAAAGTTAAGCGATATTTATCCCTAACGATGCTTAGCAACGATTTTTTTACCGTCAGAAATTATCGCAGATAAACCTTGCTATTATCAAGGTTTATCGCAAATACGATAAAAAACGACCGCAATGCATTAATATCGCTGAAAACTCAGCGATATTCATGCATTACCGAGCTAATGCTCTTAGCCATGTTATCCACCTCCCATTGGATAACATGGCTAAGAACTGCTCAGGGCAGGTGCTAGCTTTTGGAGATATTCGCGCTTATCTCGAATATTTCCAAAAGTTGATAATAGGAGATAGCGATGTTAGCGACTGTTTCCAGTCGCTAACATCTTGGCATGCCCACTTTGCATGTCATTAGTGATAAATATCACACACATGCAAAGTGGGGCCCAAGATGGTCGCTATCTCCTACTAGCCGTCGCTAACTGGTGTTAGCAACAGCTAGGTAATACAGATATAATTTTATCTCCGCGAAGCGGAGCGCTGTTACAGATATATATCTTGTTTTTGAACGTTAATTTCTCAAAATGCACTGAAGCACATATATTGAGACCTAGCAAAGGCACATCGGGCTACCAGTCCCTAATATTTTACCAAGTTTCGTGCAAATCCATTCAGCCGTTCGATTATGATTATTATTTATTTTTTTTGCCCCCCGGGGCCCTTTTAAAACCTCCACATCAAACCTAGGGGGTCAGCGAGGATCTACTATGCCCCCTTATGGTCATTTGCCCCTTCGCTTTGGCCTCCTCTTGTCTCTCGATCCTACCGAGAGACAATCCTACCGAACCCCCCCCCAATTTTCAGGGGCTGCTCAGAAACAAAATGTGCCATTTTCCTGAAAATTTCAGCCAATTCCGTCCACAAACGCCAAAGTTATTAGACATAGAATTTTAAAAAAACCCATGGAGAAAAAATCCTAACTATATATACCTACTGGCGACCGCCAGTAGGTAATATATATGACTTAAAAATTTGTTTAGATGAATCTATGCAAAGATTCTTAGCCAGAGGCTATAAGAAAATGGACCTCAAGAAATCTTTACTTAAACTTGATACCGTGGACACTGTTCACAACACTAATGAGGTACAGTCAGATATCTCTAGCAGTCCCAATGTGTCAAGTCTGCAACGAAAGGCCCCTGTCAGGTTAATAACGACATATAACAATCAACACAAGCGTGTTAGACAAATCATAACCAAAAGCTGGTTGATTTTAAAATCTGACATGATTTTAACAACTGAAAAAGATGACTCACCAAGTATAACCTATAGGAGAGCTCCATCAATGAGGGATGCCTTAGACAGAACAATGCCTGAGACTGTGACCAAAACCTTTACCAAAAGTGATTGACTAACTAAGAAAAAAGGCTTTGTGAAGTGTAGCTCATGCCGAGCTTGTAAATTTGGTATCAATAAAAGGGAGGTCCAGCATGCATTTTCAAATGAGTTGTTTAAACTTAATGGTCTTTTAACTGTAAAACTGAGTTTGCGGTTTACGTTTTAGAATGTACCTGCAAATTAAAATATATAGGCAGTACTAAGCTACCTGTGTCTACACGTATTTTACAACATTTATGTGCTATTGTTAATTCAGACTCCAGCTACCCTGTTGCCCGTCATTTTAAACTTGTACATAATTATGATCTTAAGGATCTAACTTATTTTGTTTTAGATGCGGTGCCTAAACAAATAAGGGGAGGCAACAGGGACAAAAAATTGCGTCAGCTGGAAAGCAGATACATTCAAAATTGACATTCTTCCACTTGGATTTTACTTATGAATCTTGCACAAACAATGGCAAAGCCCACTGGGGTATCATAGATGTTGGGACTGCTAAGACCAGAGACCATTGCGGTAACAGCCAATGAGGCCGAAGTACCTGTCCAGAAGGGCGGGACTTTGTATTAATAAAAGCAGGTATTTCCCTTACATCGTTTTGCTGCTGTTTTGTGAGGTGTGGCTCGTGATCAAGGAGATGTTCCGAAACGCGTAGAGCCTTTGAAGCCGAATGCAAATGAGAGTGCTACAAGGTGCTGTTGACCTCCCAGCACGGGGTGTGCTACCGTGCGGGCTCCTCATAGTGGGCAACCTGAAGTGTTGGATATGTTTTGCGGCTGTGCCCGAGCCGCGAGGAGGCCCCGCTGCTGTGAAGCAGACCTGCAGTGTTAGGATTGCCTGATGCTGGTTACAGGACGGAAGCGCTCGAAAAGGACTGTTAGTTTATTTCAGCACTTTGGACATTCGAAATTGACATTCCTCCACTTGGATTTTACTTATGAATATTGCACAAACAATGGCAAAGCCCACTGGGGTATCATAGATGTTGGGACTGCTAAGACCAGAGACCATTGCGGTAACAGCCAATGAGGCGGAAGTACCTGTCCAGAAGGGCGGGACTTTGTATTAATAAATGCAGGTATTTCCCTTACATCGTTTTGCTGCTGTTTTGTGAGGTGTGGCTCGTGATCAAGGAGATGTTCCGAAACGCGTAGAGCCTTTGAAGCCGAATGCAAATGAGAGTGCTACAAGGTGCTGTTGACCTCCCAGCATGGGGTGTGCTACCGTGCGGGCTCCTCATAGTGGGCAACCTGAAGTGTTGGATATATATACAGATAATATTTATAAATGTAAACCCGTCAATTATGGTAAGACGACTAAACTTAGAAGAAGTCTGTCAGCTATTTCTATGAGGCACAAGTTGCGGTCACATGGCACGGAATTCAGTGTTTTGATTGGTGGTTTGGCGTTTTAAAAAAAATCTTGGTTGTGATGGCAAACATATTGTAATCTGGTGAGCAAGGCGACAGGGTCGCCGAAACGCGTCCGGATCGTGGTACTCCTGCTACACATGAGAAAATAAAAAAAGACACTTCTGCACTCGCTACCTGACATAGTGTCCGTTCTTCTCTGAGACGGTGTTGCGGTTCGTGGCACTCTTTGGAGCGTTGCTGTATGTGTAGAGAAGCAGGACTTGGCTTCTCTATTCAACGGACCCCTTCTCAACAAGCCGGCTGGTGTGGAATCAACAAGTCATTTGGAGAATTTGGCTCGGGAGAGTCATTACCAATCAGCCCCCTGTTTGACCGGTGAAGGCGGAGCTCACAACGGGCGTGGTGCAGTCCAGCAGAGTCGGCCGACTCATGTAGGATGGAGTAAAGCGTTTCGGAGATCGAGCCCAACGTATCCTGGGTACAAAAAGCAGGTGAGAAGGTGGTAGCGTGCAGAGGTATCAGGGACCCGCGTACAAAACAGGCGGGTCACGAACTTTGATTCATTAGTGTTAATAGCAAGCGGGAGTGCCGCGAGATGGAAGAAACATTTGCCATCAGGGAAAGGACAGCGGAGGACTTATTTTCAAATTTGCCGTCGGTAGAAGAACGCCCGACTCGGGCTGAGGCAACAACATTGGTACAAGGGGATGTGAGAAATGTCATTAAACGACTTGAAAAACACCACAGGAGTGAAATGATGAAGTGGTGGGAAATTAAATCATTGGACAAATATCGCGAAGCAGGGCGGGTGCCGAGAGGCCTAAGAATAATGTTAGCACCAAACTTCGACAATTCAAACCCCCAGCTCCTAAAGGAATGGGCAGAAAACAATCTAGATGCATCTATGCGGTCGGTCTGTCTATTAATCAAGTTTGCCAAAATAGACCGTGAGGCAGACTTGCAAGAAATACAGAAACTGACGGAGGAGCTGGAAAAACTCACCACTTCTGACAACAAGAATATGGTGGAGAAACTAATGAAAGAAATGTATGACCGCAAAAATAAACAGGAAGACACAATAAAAACACGGAAGGTCTGGAAGTTTGCCAGAGATAAAAATGATTACAAGAGAGGTCAAGTTTTCACCTTCTCTCGTAAATATGACCATGTAAAAAAACAAAAAGCCCTCGCACGATCGAATCAAAAGACACCAGGTGATCAGGAAAGTACATCTAATTCCTTGGGAGCAGAGGGCGGTCCAGATATCAGCTCGGATACAAATGCAATATGCTATGGCCAAGATTCAGACTCGGGCAGTAGCTCGGGGGGGTCAACATCTTCTTTCACCCTGCTGGGGCCAATCAGCTATGCAGAGGAGCTGGATTTTATGATTGAACAACGCATGCAGACCCTTCGACCGAGAGTCAACCAAACACAAGGCAAACCAAAAATAGACGGCGGAAACAAAGGCGCAAATGCGCAAAGCGGCGCAGGAAGGGGTCGTCAGAAAAAGAAGAATTGGCACAAGTAGGGGAGCCAACTAACGCCCTTACCATCATCAATTTAACAGATATCGAACTGAACACCGCAGAGACCCAGCTTCTATCATTAGGTCTCAGTTTCTGCCCGGAAAGTAACTTTGACTATGTCCAGACACGTGTTGATGTGTGTAAGTTTATAAGGAAATTAAAACTACGCAAGTTTTTCCTGATAAAAAATCATGGTCGGAGTACAATTAAAAATATCCCACCAACGTCACAGGTAAATACGAGCTTGGCAGCAGGGACTATTCCAGTCCTAGCGACACTTCTCACACTAAGAGATAACCAGGATAATACCATGTGCTCCCAAACTGTGGCGCAGGAAGAAGGAAACAACATCTCACTACCAGGAAAAAGTCCATTCAAAGCACCATCGACATTTGTTCCAATTATGCCAAGAGACGCTCTCGATAATTTTCAAGAGAGGGTAACCGACAAACTAAAGTGCCTATACAGGAACACTTGTAGATCTAGAACCAGAGCCAGTGGAAAGACAAGAGAATATTTTCAATTAATGAAAAAATTGAAGGACAACAAAAAGGTCGTCATCAATAATGCAGATAAAGGAGGGAACATTGTTCTTTGGGACAAAGAGACGTACCGCGCAGAGGCATTCCGACAATTGGAAGATGATATCTGTTATGAGCGCAGTGATGGAACTTCGGTGCGCAAAATAAGCACTCACTATAAAAACGATTTATCAAAGTGGCAACGAGAGGGGCTGATCACAAAAGATGAATTCAAATTCCTTCACAAAGAACATCCTGTGCTGCCCCTCTTTTACCTCATTCCAAAAGTCCACAAAGGCTTAGATCCTCTGCAGGGCAGACCCATCATTTCTGCCATCAATAGTTGTTTCGAGAATACATCGAAGTACGTTGATCATTATCTGCAAGAGTTTGTCACGGCTCTGCCAACATATTTACAGGACTCAAGAGACTTCTTGCTCATACTCAGTACTGTCAAATGGTCACCTGATATGATTTTTATGACTCTTGACATAACTGCACTATACACTTGTATTAGACATGAGGATGGCATACGTGCAGTGCAGTATTATTTAGATCAAAGAAACATCGGTATTTATCAGCATAACAAAATGTTGGTTGAGATGATCAGAAGATGTCTAAACAATAATGTGTTTTTATTTGACACTAAGATCTACAGACAGAAACGAGGCGTGGCAATGGGGGCATGCTTCTCCCCCAGCTATGCATGTTTACATGTAGGCTGGTGGGAGGAGCATGTCCTCAGAAGCCAACACAAGGCCCTATATGACGCCCATGTAGCTCACATGTGGCGGTACATTGATGAAGTGTTTATTATATGGAAAGGCAATGTGGAGCAGGCATTAGAATTTGTTCAATGCATTAATGATAACGAGCTCAATTTAGCCTTCACCAGCGACATCAATGTGCACTCAGTGAACTTTTTGGACATCAAGGTCACATTACAGGAAGGGGTCATTACCACTAGTCTGTATCAGAAAACAACAGCTGGTAAAACGCTTCTGCACGCGACCAGTTTTCATCCACGCCATACTATTGATAGTTTACCGTATGGTGAATTTTTGAGAATAAAACGAGCGTGTAGTACAGAGCAGGCATGGATAGAGTAACAAGCCATTGCAAAAAAGAGACTGTCAGCTAGAGGCTATGGGAAGCATATCTTGGAGGTAGCATTGCAAAAAGCTAACTCCTTAGACAGAAACAGTCTGCTTCAACCACACTCCCTGCCCACCAACGAAGAGGAAATCCTGATGCATAGTACAGTTACCACATCAGTAGAACCCACAGGGCAAGCCTCGTGCAGATTTATCACCACATATAGCAAACAGTCACAAGCAATCAGGAAAATCATTAATTCCTAATGGCCTATTGCATTGACAGATGGAGTGATGAGAGAAGTCTTGCCCGTGAAACCGAACTTCACTTATCGTAAAGCTCATTCCATGAGATCTGATCTAGTCAAAAATAGTCCCGAGATAGTTAATAAGGACTATTGGCTATCTTCCAAACATGGTTTTCACAAGTGTTGTAGTAGTTGCAGAGCCTGCAAATTTGGTGCTAACACTACAACATATCAAAGGGCCTTCAGGGAAAGTGAGATCAAAATCAAAGGCAACTTCAACTGCAGAACGGAGTATGCGGTGTATGTTTTAACCTGTAAATTCGGACTCCGTTATGTAGGGAGCACCAAATTTCCTGTACAGGCTTGCATTCTCCAACACCTCAGGGCCACTGTCAACTCAGATCCATCATATCCTGTCGCAAGACACGTCAAGGCAGAGCATGGAGGCAACCTCAAGGTCTTGACCTATTATGTAATTGACAGTGTGCCAGCAAATAAAAGGGGTGGCGATAGAGACAAGTCCCTCAGGCAGTTGGAGACTAAGTACATTTTAGAACTAGACACCAAGAGTCCGAAAGGTCTCAACATTTGCAAAGACCTGTATCACTATTTATGATAATGGATATCAGACAGTGGTTTAAGTAGCTTTACATGATTTCTCTTGGTGACGTGTATATATTATTGAAATTTTTCCATGATGTGTTTGATATTTATATTTAGGTCTCTTAAGGGTGGTGTTTTGTGAATGTGGATTTCATCATGAATTTATTGTGAATTTATGGTTTTATCTGATTTTACTGGCGCCAGTTTTATGTATTTAGATATGACCTACTATTTATCTATGCACAAATTTTGCACACCATGGTATCAACTTGCATAAGTCACTTTATCCCTTGACTCTGGTAGATGATTCCTGTATGAAAACTGAGACATAATCTGTTCTCAATTTGTCTGTCCTTTCCCTTACAAGATTTCCCGGCTGGGGAGCTTGTATTTTAAAATTGTTTTGCACATATAGATTTTTTACACATTGCACTTTATTGGCACAACAGCACTTTTCCTGTTTTTAACCAGTGACCATCACTGTGCGCTCACACGACATATTGACGATGACAAATTTTATAAATAGGTATGTTCATGCTGACCATTTTATTTATTGAGACACGCCATTGCATTATGCAGATAATATGCCCAGATGTTCATTGCTTTTTACATTGACATAATTTGTGACATTTTAGGATTTTTAGCATATTAATGACATAGGTAGAACAACATGTATTTGTACTGCTATAGGCTGTGTACATATATATTTATTTATATAAATAATGGTCAGGGTATTTGAGTTTTGTGAATATTCCTAGGAGGATAAATATGTTGTATTTGTACAGATAATATTTATAAATGTAAACCTGTCAATTATGGTAAGACGACTAAACTTAGAAGAAGTCTGTCAGCTATTTCTATGAAGCACAAGTTGCGGTCACATGGCACGGGATTCAGTGTTTTGATTGGTGGTTTGCCGTTTTAAAAAAAATCTTGGTTGTGATGGCAAACATATTGTAATCTGGTGAGCAAGGCGACAGGGTCGCCGAAACGCGTCCGGATCGTGGCACTCCTGCTACACATGAGAAAATTAAAAAAAACACTTCTGCACTCGCTACCTGACTTTGTGTCCGTTCTTCTCTGAGACGGTGCTGCGGTTCGTGGCACTCTTTGGAGCGTTGCTGTATTTATATATATATATATATATATATATATATATATATATATATATATATATATAAAAGGATCGGTGAAAGGGAAGAGCCCTGTGGGACACCACATCTCAGAGCTACCGTTTTGGATTCAAACGGCGAGTGCCACACCAACTATTTGTGGTCCTCTAAGAAGGATCTGAACCAGTCAAGTGCTGAACCCCTAAGACCTGCTGCGGCAATGCGATCCAACTAAATTTTGTGGTTTACTATGTCAAATGTCGCAGACAGGTCGAGGAGGATCAGAGCCTGATTGCAATCCTTTGAGGTCATCCATAACGGATAGAATCACAGATTCTGTGTAGTGCGCTGGACGAAAACCTGCCTGATGGGTGTCCAAGAACTTAGTGACTTCCAGGAAGGAGCTAAGACAGGAGGCTACATGAGTATACAGCAATTTAGCTGGGAACGGGAGAAGTGAGATGGGTCTATAGTTCTCCAGTTTTTTTGGGATCCAAGCCTTGTTTTTTCTGAAATTGGGATGACCACCACCTCTTTAAAGGCAGGCGGTACACTGCCGTGGGACAGTGAGAGATTAGGAAACTTAAAAAAGTAGCAGGGTAGGTCCGATAGATTACTTTCAGAATGTTGATAGGGCAGTCCTCGTTGGGGGAGCCTGATTTGACCTTTGCTACCAGATCCAGAAGACATATTTGATGTAGCAAAGGGAGGATGTTGAGGGAGGATGAATTGGAATAGACCATGCTGTCTGTGGTACTGCTGTTATTATGGTCAATGGAATTTAGATTTTTATTATTTTTTCCACAAAGAAGGAGTTCAGGTCATTACAGAGTTCTTGGCTGGGTGCGAAAGGTTGGGTCACGCGACTCGGATTAGATAGTTCTTTCACAATCCTAAAGATTTCTTTAAAACCATTGTCAGAGTTGAGTACACTTTTAGTGAAGAAGGCACTCTTAGCCTCCAGAATGGCGGCTTTGCATGTGTGCAAAGTTGTAGTATAGATAGTTTTGTCATCTGCTATATAGGTTTGTCGCCATTTCCCGCTCGGCTTTGCGTGCACAAAGTTTAAGTATTTTCAAGTCCTTATTAAACCATTTTGATGCTTTGTGTTGCCTAGAGTGTGAAATTTTGGTCTGTAATGGTGCATGGAGGCTAAAGGCATTCCTGAGCCAGTCAGTGATCTCTATTTACCAGTTATCTGATTCTCCTTCAAGGGCAGGCTGCTCAAAAGAACGCGTATCCACTAGTTCTTTCGAGTCAACCCGGTTCCTATTTCTAAAGGTGTTTCTAGAAGTAGAGGGGTCTATGAACAGTGGTATGGCATGCAGCTTGAAACTAATAGTGTAATGATCTGACCATGCACATGGTTGGACTACCAAGTTTTCTTGTGTGACATTGATGCACCACATTTGGTCTAGAGTATGGCATTTGATGTGCGTGGAGGTGTGGCGGAGTTGAGTAAGACTGAGGCATGCATGAGACTCCGTGAGTTTCGTGGACAGTTTTCCCTATCTGTCTCATTGGCCCAGTAGTTCAGGTCTCCTACAACCATCACTTTCTCATAATCAGTAGTTAATGATGCAATTACTAAAGAGTCAACTGAGGAGATTTCAAAATGTGGCAGAGTAGGGGCAGATAGTTCTTTTTAATGGCAGCAGCCACTCCTCCCCCTCTTTTTCCTGAAGGTCTGTCAGTGCGTAAAAGGAAATAAGTATCAGGAAGGGCTGCCAGAATATCAGGGGCGGATTCCTCTGTAAGCCAAGTTTCAGTCAATAAAAACATATCTGGTGCCTCAGTATCCAATATGCTGTAAATTTCTAGTTAATGTTTGGCCAGAGAACATGTGTTTGAATACATCACATTAAGAGGTTTTACTGGTCGTTTGTCCGTAACCAAAATAGGTGGCGCTACCGGGCTCATAGGATGTTCACCAATTTTTGGAGTATCCATATAGGCCAAGGGATTGGGATTTAAGCGCTCCAAAGATTGCAATTTTAAAATTAGTTGATCATCGAGTGGTCGTACCTCATAGGCTGCCATGACTTTCAGACTGGCTGCTGAGTAGTTATGATTTTGGGCACTGTAATGTCACCTATGCTGCATCAAATTCTTAATAGGACCGCTGCTCAACTTGGTGTTAACCTACTGCTTTCTAAGTTGTCATTTAGACAGTATATCCCCTAATTACTCATAGTCAGTTGAATGCGATATGTCCAATAACTCCTGTTACCGTGCATATCACAGTTATGAGTTTTGTGATAAATATCGGCAGATCAAACACTGCCTGTATTTATTGGGAAAAAATGCCCTTTATTAACCATAATATGTGGAGTTTGGTAAGGTAAGCATGTTATTGCTAATAATCTTGACGATTTTGTATTTAGCAGAAAGATTAATTCAGCTTGAAAGGCTGTTCCTCTACTCTTCACACCTCATATGATCATAGTCAATGCTTGAAACTTTACCCTGCTATTAAGAATAGTATTATCGAAGCCAATAGGTATGGGTTTTAATATGCTAATAGATGCAGCATTAGTATGTTAAAACCAGACATTCGTGGGGGAGTCAGCAGGAGCAGACAGAGAGAGCTAGAGTTGTAAAGTATTTCTGGAGAGTAGGCAGACAATATTATTATGTGAGAGATGAATACTCGACTGGGCTTAGTCAAGATGTGCTTGGCAAGTGACTGAAAGAGGCTAGTCGAAGAAAGCCAATAGCTGAAAGAGACTGGCCCAAAGTCCACTCCATGTCTATTGGTAGCACCAGGTCTGTTTGGCAGCTATGTTATGAAAGCCAGGCCTAAAACTGAACTGTCTCATTTTGAGGTTGCTAGCCTCCCCTCAAAGCCAAGAATTTGTATTTGTGCTTAACTTGACCGCTCTTGCCTCTCTCTCACCATAATATATCTGGAACCACAAGCAGCCAGGATGAGGAGGAAGCGCTTTCATGATGCTTGTACTTACACATTCCAAGTCTAAACCTCCCTTCTTGCATCGAGAGCCCTGTCCCTAAATCGGCATAATAAGTTTTCAGCAGAGTAAAACTGCCATTGTTTAAATATGTTTCCAATTTCCTGTATTTCATATGCATTTTTAGCGCTCTGAGGTGCTCAAGAGATGTTGCATAAGCACTTTACAAGTATCTGCATAAATAGGTAATTCATTGAATATGTAATTTTAAATGTTTTTTAACCTGTTTTGGTTGCATTTATATCTTTGCATTAAGTCTGCTTATTATGTACTAACTTGATCGTTACTGTGCCCCTTAAAGCTTTTCAGAGAAACACGCTTTTCTTTATCCACTTTTAGTTTTCCTCAGTTCCACTTCAGATGTTCATTGTTATGCCTGCTCTGTAACTGCTAATTTTGTTTTTATTTTGCAGTCCTCTGCTTCAGTTTTGCTTGTGTCATTCTATGCTTAAATATTCCTTACTCGGTTTCAGTATGAATCAAGAAATTACAGAAACACGCGGTATTCTTTTAATGACTGCTAATATCTGCAATTATCTTCTCGTTTCCTGAATTTTCATGAGCTTTTCGGATGGAGTTGATTTTCTCGAGGACGCCGCGCACATGAAACTTCTATTTGTAGTTCTTTATCAGTGACCTTGCCTTCCCCTTCCGAGTTACAAATAAAGTATTTTACCTTCAGTTTGAAGTGAGTTCCGTTGCTGCCATTCACTGGTGCGTCATGACCTTTTGTAATGGGCTGTCTAGACAAGGACTGTACAATGACAAACATACAAAACAAAGACCAGCCACATTAACAACGGCATTATTCAAAGAATGTTGCTCGCAGTACAAACATGGTAAAAGGATTAAATGAATATTAGATTTGTGAGCAAAAACCTGGGGGAGGCAGCCAACCCCGAAAAAGGAGGCAGCCAGTGGAAAATACAGAACATTCAATACTTATGCAGGGAGTGTACAAGAGCAAGCAACATGAAGGATTTTACAAAGCGAAAAAACGAACAAATGCTTAAAACGAAGCTAGTCCAGTAACGGTAACTGCAGTATATTTACTCTATGTGCTTTCTTTAACTCAGGACAAAAATCTGGGCAAACATCAATTTACTGGGTATTAGAGCGAGCCGCTGGGTTCCCCAACACTTTCTCCCTTCCTTAACATAAAGTTGCATCTAATTGTTGATGACTGTGAGAAATTGGGTGGCTGGTTGGCTAGGATGTGAGCCCTAGTCAAGCAAAACACACAATCTCTTGCAGGGTGAATCACTAAAAGCCACTAAATTAACCTGTGTTTAACCTTGGGTAGTTTGGCTCAAAAAGCAGACATGCTTAACTTAGAGGCAATGTTTAAAGTACTTATGGAGCATACAAACAGTAATAAAGTGAAAACACAACACAAGAAAAAACCCAAGAATAATTTATAATAAATTATTTGACACCAAAACAGCAAAAATCCAATCAGTAGAACCGGAGTTAACAATTTTCAAAGGTTTAAGTGTAAAAGGTGACAAAAAGCACAAAGTGCCAACTTGGGATATCTTGTTGTCTGGATTGGATCAAGTCAAGATTTCAGGGTGACTGTGATGGAGTGTAGGTCCAATAGTGTTCCAGATTAGTCCCTCTGAAGGTTTACTTTCTCAAATTTTGTGCCAAGAGTCTCCTTCACATTGGAGAGGGTCACCGGGACCAAGGAGGGTATCGCGGGAGGCTGTCTATATGGCACAAAGGCCAGGCCGGACGTCGCCGACGGGCTGGCCGGAGCTTCGCGTTGGCAGTTCCCCATGAGTGGTAGATGCTACAGTGTGAAGCAGCGGGCTGGTGGAAGCTCACGTTGATTTTCAGTGTGAGCGGCACAGTCTCAGTATAAACAGGCCTATTCGCAGTCACAAAGAGCCCAATCGCTTGATTTCAGCACCTTTGAGCTACACCAAGGGTCCAGGAAATGAGAGAGACCACTTGGGGTCCGAAATTCGCTGCCACTGGGTCCAGGTGCTGTTTGGGGGAGCCTTTTATGTCCCTGAGGCTCAGATCGGGAGGCCAGAAGACTAGCCCTTGGAGTCACTTAGGGGTCCTGTGTTCTGGGTTGAAGTTGCAGGTCCAGTTCTCCTTCTCCAGGCATGAAGGCAGCAGATCAGTACACCAGGGCAGTAGCTTGTTCAGAGTTGCAGTCCATCAGAATGACGCCCTTTCAGCAGCACAGCAGTCCTTCTTCCTTTCGACAGGTCCAGACATGTGCTGAAGAATGGGTCCGAAGGTCTGAAGTGCCTGGTGCCCTTCTGCTGAAAGGTGATAGAAGCTTCTAGAAAGGTTCTTTGAAGTGCCTGGAATTTCCTGACTTCCCTATTCTGGTTCCAAGCTGGCTGCAGTGAAAATACAGGATTGTTAGACCCTTTGTGTGAAGGCAGAGCCCAGGGTATTCAGGTGCAACTGGGGCTGTGCTCAGCGCCGCCCCCATCCTGCCAGCAGATGGCTCATCGAGGAGCACCTAATTCCTCTATTGTGTGGCTGTCAGGGAAGAGTTCACAAAGTCTAACTATCAGCTACACCCAGTCAAGTGACCTAAGGCAGGCTAAGGACACAAAGGGCTAAGGGTAGGAAAGAGCCAGCTTTCTAAAATTATATTTTCAAAATTGTATTGGAAAAATCCAACTTTACCATTAAAGAGGGTTTACCTTTAAAATGTTATAGGTACCAAATTTGACATATCTGTCTGTTCCCAATTAGGAATGACTGTTTATTAAATGTGATAAGGAATCCCCAATGTTATCCTATGGGAGGGGTAGGCCTCACAGCAGTGAAAATGCATTCAGGAGTTTTTCACTACCAGGGCATGTAAAAATACATGTCCAACCTTTGAATTACACTGCATCCTGCCCTATGCACTACCTAGGACCTACCTATATGTAATAAGAGGTGAGTTTAAGGCTCAACAAGGTACTTTTAATACCATTGCATTCAGGCTGCAATGTCGGACCTGGGACACGTTTTAATTTGCTACTTAAGGGGGTGCCACAATAAGTGCTACAGGCCCACTAGTAGGTAATTATAAGTAAATTAAATATGCCAGTTAGGTGTATGCCACTCAGACCATGTTTAGGGATGTGAGCACAAGCACGTTAGCACTGGTTAGCAGTAAAGTGCACAGAGTCCTAAGGCTAACAAAAATAAATTCAGCAAAAAGTGGAGGGTAAGGGCAAAACAGTTTGGGGGTGACCCTGCAGAGAAGGTCAGGTCCAACAATGTCATTTAAAATGTGATTAGTCCCTGCATGTTATCCTGTCTTGTTAACGACATTCCAGGATTAATTCAAACTTTAGTAAGTAAATCATATAAATAACTGACTTTGCTTTTAAACATCTTGATCCTAATGCAAAAAGAGGCTAACTGCAACACATTTTTTGCAGTATGTCATGACCTACGTTTTCCATTGTGGTTCAATGGCTAATCAAAGCCATCACACATCAGAGTCATTTTGCGAAACATGAAAAACTGCCTGACTCATGAATTTTCATTAAACATGAATCATATTGCGACTCCTTGCGAAAAGAAGCGAATGCAGGGACGGACACTTGCACTGAACAGAACACATTTTGTAATGTGCCTGCATTGTGACCCCTGTCTGTTAAAGGGACAGGGACTGCAATGCACCAACAGTGGCACATTGTGAATTCAAATTTGGGAAGTGCACACAGAGGTCTGTGGGATGGCTGTCTGTACCTTCAAAGACTGACGCTGACAAGTGGCTGGTCACAGCACAGAATCGTGGTGGGGCGAGAAACATTCAAAACTCTCATGCCACACAAAGTCATTTCGCAAAACAATTGTGATGTTCTCACCTAATGGATATGCGTCAGATTGGAAAAGGTTGCTGATCCCTTGTGAAAAGTAGCGAATGCCTCGTTAGAGAAAAGTATGGGACACCAGACCACCACAGTATTCACATTCACAGCTTGACTTCAATGCGACCTGACTCCCTCAAATGATCATGGATACCATTATGAATGTATTATTGAGGAGTTTATGCAGCAGTCATTATGATCAATATCTGCACCTCAGAGTGCAAGCTATCAGAGTTTTACACCTAACACTTTACAAGTGGTTTAAGTGTCCCCTCTGCTTGTGCTTACTATCCATGGTATTCAACAATAAAATTGTCACAAAACGATTATGTATTTCATTGCAAATCAAGAAGGAGAGGAATGCTCATTGGCTGCCCCAGTCACAATACTTGTATTTCGATGCGAAAAAGCTATTATGAATAACAATTCACTCTTGTGCATCTTGAATTATGCCACTGCATTCACAGTCAGTTGCTCTGAATTTGCAATACAGTCTTTTGTGCATTAGGGTACCTGTATTTATTTATTTTTCTACCATTGGTCTTATTGCATAGCCTATCTGCCCATCAATACCTGCACATAACTGCAGTTGTAAAAAATCAATCTTTTTCTGTACAAAATGATTACAAATTGATGGAAAGCTATATTTTCCTCATGCAACTTTCAGCTTGACGTTTTCAGTTTTTTACCAGAAATAATTTTGATCCCTATTTGTTGGACTCCTCTAACCCAACCTGCAACGCTATTTGCCTGTATATGTTTAGCTTAAACATTCAAATAGTCTTTTTATTAGTGTGATGCCATTTTTGAAACGCATTCTAACTTGTTCTCACGCAAGCATTTTCTCGTGAGCACCTGTACGCGCAGTGGCAGAAAACGGCTGGTCGGCATGGGAATGCCCTGAAGTTTTGAGCATGCCACTAAAAGTATTTGTTAGTGGGTATTGAGTATTTTTCCCTAACACATCCTATCCCCAAAATAATTGGTGGTTATCTGTTGTCCACAGAAGGAGTACACTGTTTTCCACAGTGGGAGTGGACAGGAAATACCCCTTCATTTTTTAAAATAAGTGAAGGTGTTTTTTCATTGGATAACATGTTTCATCATTGAGAAAAGGAAAAGAACAGTTCATTCAATTGCACCCATGTGAAAAGGTTTTCATGTTCATAATCTACCATATGTGTAGGGGGGGTGGCAGAGTTACCATCCAGGAAGCTACAGCTTCGTACAAGGCTGTATTGGTCCAAAGGAGACCACGAAAGGGCTAAATGGGAGGCATTATTGGCAATTAGTGGTTGACAAGGGCCCTGATTGTGCTTCTCCTCTGTGTAGTGACATAGCTGCTGAGACTTGGGCTGAGCACTTTTCAGACCTTAATGCCCAAGATGTGGGAAGGAATGAGGGGTCCCTGTTGCAAACTGCTGGCCCGACACTGAGCCTGACTAGTGGGGCACATGAGAGACTGACTTGGCCACTCATGCTGAAGGTCCAGCTACCCTAGGAGGAAAGGGAACATTAGTCTCAGTCATCTAGCGTTTTCCATGCTGCTAGCCCATCCCTGCAGATTGATTGAGCTCCCAGCCCTATTACAATGAGTGAAGTTGCTTCTGCAATTGATTGGATTACACCAGGGAAAGTGCAGGGGATTGATAAGGGACCTGGATACCTGTTCAAAGCCAAGAGGAGATTTGGTGCCCCTATTTTGCCCTTCTTTTTATTCATATCATTGAATAGGTTTACTGTGCCACGGACGTGGGTAGGGGCTGAAATTGTCTCAATATACAAGTAGGGCATTAGGTTTGCCCCTTCAAAGTATTGCCCTTTTGGTCTCTTCAACAGCTCACATAAGCTTTTTAGCCCAATTCGGTTGAGTGGACTGCAAGTATAGATTGACGAAGTGGATGTAGTAACACCCCTCCACACAAGGTTTAGGGCTGGGAGAAACACTATTGATCAAATGCTACATTTACAACAAATTTAATGAAATATGTCACACTGGGAGGTGAGTGCCTTTACGTATTTTTTGTCGGCCTGTGGTATGTAAAGACTCTTATCTTTTGGAAATGTATATGGGCACAGTTAAGTCTACAGCTGCTAAAACACTCTACATTAAGTTCCGAGTTGGTACCTTGCTGCTTCGATCATTTACTGCAAAGTGGTGGCGCCCCAACGCTGATGCTGATCCTGACCTAATTTGTCCATACTGCCCAGAGGCCAAGGAAACTGCAGATCATGTCCTGTACTTTTGTCCTCAGTATTATGTACATAGGAGGAAATTGATCCTGCCTTTATGCCACAATCTGGGCATTTGGAACTACAAAATTGCAACTAGGGTATTCAGGGCAGACACAGCTCAACCAATTGTTTTTGCTGTCTCCCGATTTCTTGCATATTGGAAGAGACACAAACAGAAAAAGACTGCCCTGTTGTTTTCTAGTACTTAGCACCTACGATTCTTGTGTGTATGTGTTTCCTGAAGCACACATTTAGACTGTATAAAGGTTATTCATTTAGGCCAGCATAAATTAGTGGGCTAAATCGACCTAGCTTGAAATCTAATGTTCTCTTTAAACCAATTAGATGGTAGGGTCATCTGGTAGTGGAATCAACAGTAATGAGATTACTAAAGGAAGCTATGTATTTAGGTCATTGGCATGGACTGTGTATGGTACATATATGTTTTATGTGATTAGTAAATGACCTTTGCATATTGAGCTTACCTTGCGTTTCAATAAAATCAAATGCAGGGCTCTAGTGTGCTTATGTTATTCACATTAAGGGCCTTATTACGATGGCAGCGACATTGAGACCGCCCGACAAGTAGTTTCTAGTCCCACCAACCACATTATGATGCGACCGTTGTGTAGGAAGTCGGAAACATCCCTTTTTCTCTTGTGACTTGTGCTGCGACCCAGAAAAGGGCTGCATCGCAAGTCACAATAGAAGAAGGGATGTTTTTAAACATCCATGTGCGAGGCACCATGTGGTGCATGACATACTGTGCATGGATGTTTGGGGGGGCACCACATGTGCCCCCCCTGTGGCCACATAGTGGAGGCCCATAGGAGACAGGGGCCCTGCCAAGGGCCCCTAAATTCCCTTTCTGATGGTCGTCCGGCTGTGGGAAATGGACATCGTAATCCCTACAGTGGTACCTGTGCAGTCACCTATCCCTTTGTGGAGATTATGGTCCGACCGCTGCCCCGAGGGGCTCCTTGAGCCTGTCAGAGGTGGTGGTCATTTCACCCGCCCTCTGCGCTCTGACTGCTAGCATTGTAATCCGGAGGTCAGACCACTGTCCTAGATGTCAGGTGGACATCTAGGCCTGTTGGCGGCGGTCCGCACAACATTGTAATGAGGACCTAAATGTTTGCTTACAATTTTTCTTTGCCTGTCTAAGAAGGTAAGTAAATGAAATCTAGGTGAAACATTATTCTACTTATATGTAAGATGCCCAGTTTCCTGCTTATTTAAGGGTAGCTCAAGTTAATTGAACTGACTAAAGGGCAGTTTGGAACTGCAAGAGTGTATTGTACTCTTTACTCCTGATATTAACATTCACATTTTGATGTTCAACAAGTGTAAGCCGGTGTTACCCCATTGATTTCTTCAGTGAGATTCCCAACTATCCATATCAAGAGCCATCCATAACAGGATGCTGGACAGATTGAGAAAGTACTCAGGCCCTGCCTTTCCTAGCCTCAGACCAATCAAAGTCCTTGCATACTCAACTCCTGTGCCTTAGACTCCCGTCTCAGTTTCTGCTCTCATTCATTGCTCCGCTTGGCACTCTTTATTCTCTTCTCGCAGTCTGTGCTCTGTCTTTCTCACCTTCCTGTGTTTTGCAATCGTTGCTCATTTCTGCACTCCTTGCTCTTTTCTCTCACTCTGCTCTGTTTTTCTCACTTTGCTGCATTTTGTCCTCTTTGCCCATTTCTGCACTCTCTGCCATTGCCCGTTTTTTTTCACTCACTCTGCTCGGATCTCTGAGAAAATATCGAGACCAACAATATTAATGGGCATATACATGAAGTCAAAAATATACATTACAAAAATATTGTTTCCCTATACTTATAATAGTAAGTATCCAAGTATTGAAAAATATATATAATTTTACAGTAATATCATTTAAAAACATACAAAAATATAGTTTTTGAATATATATATATATATATATATATATATATATATATATTTATATATAGCTTAAAATAATAAATCTGTAACTTGTTAATAGATAACATTAATATGTCAATTACATACATTTACTTAACAATTAATACAATATATAAATATATATATATATATATATATAGTTATATAAAGATACACCCATAAATATATATATATGTGTGTGTATGTATATTTATAGATGCATATATATATATATAAAACAGTATTTTCCCATAATAAAATGTACAATATCATTTTTTATTTACTACTAGAAAAAGAAAGTATATAGAAATATATACATATACATATATATATCATGTGATCAAGCCACTCTGGGTGGCGAAACGCGGAATGGCCGACGAATAAAGAAGTAATCTATGCACCTGAAAACGGGTTCGCGTCTGCTTGCTAAACAGGAGATTGCGGGAGCAGCTTGAAAGCAGTCTGTTGGATACATATATATATATATATATATATATATATATATATATATATATATATATTTTTAGTCCAAAGGTCCATGCTTTCAGAAGGCACACAACAGCTTTCTCATTCCTCAGTGATGCGGTGTTACGATCGTCAGCCCTACGCGTTTCGAGGCCGTCCGCCTCTCATCAGGGGCTTGTTACTCTGGTCTGGCGTTTCTGATATTTCTCTGATGCACGCATTTAATTAGTCAGCGTTAGTACGTCACATGTTTCTATGCATGCTGGGCTTTGTATGAGTGATGTCACTGACCATGTCATGAGTGACGTCATCAGCAGTGCATTGCACGCGCAAGTTATAGTGAGTCCAACTAACTATAACGTGGGAATTTCAGTGGTTTTATGCGAGTAAAATTTCCAGCTAACTATAACTCGTGTGAAAACTATGGTTTTTTCAGTGAATTTAATAGGTTTTTTAAATGCAAATTCCTAACTATAACTGGTGTGAAACCTATGGTTTTTTCAGTGAATTTCAATGGTTTTTTAATAGCAAATCTCTATAGGTATAAAAAGTAAAAAAATGTATAACGAATTTTATATTGTATAATTATGTAATTTTTTTTTTTATTTTATTTTTTTTTTAATTTTTTGCCCGGAGCGCTCCCGGGGCGCGTACCGGTGAACGCACGGGTAAGCGTAA
Organism: Lissotriton helveticus; assembly: GCF_964261635.1. Classification (NCBI taxonomy): domain Eukaryota; kingdom Metazoa; phylum Chordata; class Amphibia; order Caudata; family Salamandridae; genus Lissotriton; species Lissotriton helveticus. Next base: position 1,265,472,585 of record NC_136059.1, on the reverse strand, counting down.
TGTTACGGCGCGCCCCGGGGCGCATACCGGTGAGCGTCCCGTTAGCGCTATTCTCGCAAACGAAAACAACATCGTGACGTTTCGCGTAACCGCGTGATGCGTCATATGACGCACTGCGTAAGCGCACCCGGAAGCACGCGAGCGCATACGATCGCGCAACGTCCTGACGCGCTTACGCTACGCACCCCCGGGCGCGCCCCGGGGCGCGTAGAGTAAGCGCGTCGGGTCATGTGATCTGAAAATAACACTTTTCATTGGTGCAGATCAGTTTTGGTTTCCAAATGATGAAAGCCCGGATCATGTGACTTGAAAATAACACTTTTCATTGGTCCAGAACAGTTCTGTTTTCCAAATGATGAAAGACCCCACCTTTTTTCCTTATTCTGACTTTGTCCTTTGACTGAGGAAGACCTGTTTGAACAACTTAGAGAAATATTTTGTACTTTAAAATGGCTACAGTAGCAGCAGCAGCTGGAGCATCTGCACCACCACCACCACCACCACCACCAACAGGACCACCACAACATTACATTGGTGGTCAAGAAGAGGAGGAGGAGGAAGAGGAAGAGGAGGAGGGGAGAAGATGGCTGCATGAAGACAATACCCCATACCAGCCAAGGCCACACATTGTATGGGAGTTTTTTTCTATCCCAGAGGGCAAGAAAAAAGTCAATGCGGCCAAGGTGACTTGCCTAATCTGTGGCATGGAACTTTCAAGGGGGAACCCTAACAAGAAATATTCTTTTGGTAATAATACCATGATTAGACACATGACCCGCAAGCATCCGAACAACTATTCTGCTGCAGAGTTCAGGGAACTGGCCAGTAACCTCCTCCAATCTTCAAGGACCACCTCCAAAAGAAAGCAACCCACTCCATCGGGACCAGAGACAATGGAGACGATGCCTTGCATTCAACCACGATTTGAGGATTTCCGAATTACATGTATTTATTGTGGTAAACTCATCTCCTATGGTGAAAAGAGCGTGAAGCTCATCGTCCTTGCTGGTGACAACCACAATTGCCCCAAAAAACACAAATTTTTTCCGTTTTTTGTTTTTTGCTCCAGTTGAGCCATTTTCAATTCCCTTTTTTTTGTTTCTCCCCATAAAAAATACAAAAAAATATAAAACTGTTCAGAAAAGCCAAAAAAAGTACAAAATGTTCAAAAAAACATAAAAAAAATATAAAACAACAAAAAGAAGAAAAGAAAAAGTTATTTTTAGAACTACCTTTAATTTATAAAAATAAACCTATATTTTTAAAGAATCTCTGTCAATTTTTTTTCCTCAGGGTACGTGCACCGGGGCGCGCACCCAAAAAAAAGAAAAAAAAATTAATGAAGGAGTTAGCATGAGGGAAGAACACAAAGAGAGTAATGTTAAGAGAAAGAGAGCTAGAGGGAGAAACACAGAGGGATTGTTTATTACATAGTAAAAAACAGAGAAGGTGTAATAGGGTGAAAGTGAGAAAAGTAAAATGAATAAGGGAGCAAAAGAAGGGAAGAGAGAGGAAGAAGACTAAAGTAGAGATAGTGGGAGAATGTGAGTGGGTGTTGAAAGAAAAAGAAAGGACAGTAAAAAATGGGGAATGAAGGGTAGTGACGGAACCGGGATAAATGAACAACGGTGAGGGAGGGTGAGAAAAGAGCAGTGAGTGTAAGTAAAGAGGGGTGAAAGAGGGTGAAAAATTGAATTAGGATAAGAGATGGGGAGTGACAAAGAGAAAGGACAGAGAGAGTAAAGGAAACAGTGGCTGAATGGGTCTGAGTGAAACAGCAAAGAAAGGTAAGTAATGCAGTGTGTGTGACTTATAAGGAGTCAGTGGGTGTAGGTCGGGCTGTGGGTGTGTAAGGTGTGTCTGTGGGTGTGGGTGTGTGGGGTGTTTCGGTGTGGGTGGAGGTGAGGGTGTGTGAGATATGTGTGAGGGGTGTGTGGGTGTGGGGGGTATGTGTGTGGGATGTATGTGTGTGTATGGAATGTGTGTGTGTGTGTGAGGAGTGTGTGTGGGGGTGTGTGTATGAGGTGTGTGTGTGGTGTGTGTGTGGGGTGTATGTCAGAGGTGTGTGTATGTGTTGGTAGGGGGATGAGGTGTGTGTGTAGGAGTGAAGTAAATATTTAACAAAAAGAGAATGAGTGAAGAAGCAAAGGAAGGGAACAGAGGGTAAGTGAAGTAAAGAATGGGGACTGAAAGAAGTTGAATATGAGAGGGCAAATCGGGAAAGGGGAGTAAACATGGAGAATAAGAATAAGTGAGGGAAGCAGAGTAAAGAAACAGGAGTGAAGTTGGTTGAGAAAATATTAGTGAGGTTAAAGCAAAGGGTGATGACAAACTACATTTTTTTAGTCACACTTACTATATAATAAATGTAACTTTAATGACTTGTTTTTACTACACTTTGTATCTGTGAAAGAGAGAAGAAAAAATAAGTTATAATTAGTAAAATATGTATTTTCAATTAAAAGATACAAATGAAGAGGTTAAAAATCATAACAGTGTATTTAGAAATAAAGTAAGAGTGAAGAACACAGAAAGGGAAATAAAGTAAGGTAGAAGGACAAAAAGAGAGAAAAAGAAATAGAAGGAGAGCAAATTACTAAGAGTAAGGCATATAGATTCACTGACAGAGAGGAAGAGAAGAACAGAGAAATGAACTGAAGGTAAGAAAGATACTAAAACAATGTGAGTTAGCAAAACGAAATCAGGAAACAGTCGTAAGTAAAAAGATAATGACTGATACGGAAAAGAGTCTAATTAAGGAAGCATTTAGAAGAATGAGGAATAGAAGATAACTGAGAGTAAGTGAAGAACAGTCATAGAGTGAAGGGATGAAGGGAGAGAGGATAATATACAACGATTGAGGGAAATGGAGTGAGGAAGTTAGTAGATAGACACACTAAGAGAAAAACTGAGTGAGGTGGAGTACAATGAGTGAGCAAAGGAAATGAGTAAGGGAACAAAAAAGGAAAGAGAGGAGTAGACGACTAAAACAGTGGTACTGAGAGAAAATAATTTGGTGATGAAAGTAAAGAGAAGGACATTGAAAGAAATGAAATGAGGGATAGTAATGGAACCAGAGTAAAAGAAATGGGATGAAGAAAGATGAGAGAGGAGCAGTGAAGTTGTTGTAAAAGAAATGATAGAAGGTAGATAAACACAAGTGAACATAACACAAGCAGAGTGAGGCACTGAGGACATAGAGGTAGTGAACGAAAAATAGAGAGAAGAGGTCAAAAGAGAGGAGCAAACAAAGATAAGCGAGGGAGAGTGGGTGATTTATAGTGATAGAGTGCGATAATACTGCTGAGTGAGTAAAGAGGAATTACTAAAAGAGCAAAGGAGGAAAATATGGAAAAGGGAAGTAAAGCAGAGAGACTGAAAGCTGAAAAGTTATGCAAGGGAGAGAGGGGATGCAGACAGTTGAAATGAGAATGAGGGGTTGTGAAAGAAGTGGAGTAAACGAATGGGTGTGAAACAGGGTGAGAGAAAGGCAGTGTGAATGAGTAAAGAGAGCTGAAAGAGAGAGGAAAAAGGAAAGTGAGTGTGAGACAATGGGAATACAATTTAAATTACAGAATAGAAACTATAGAATAACTTGTACAACATGTTACATAGTTTATTTTGGCTGTTCTCAGAATATATAGAATTTCACTTAAAACAGTGAATTCAAACTACTCATCATATGACAGCGGGGAAAAAAAACACAATCTAAAAGATTGTGTTTTAAAAAAAAACCTTAGAAACTTATAAATCACAAATGTACACTTATCCTTACTCACTTACTTTTCCTTTAGGCCAAATAGTATATCATGAAGGTCCTTTTCGTTGGAAAGTACTCTGCTGTTCATTAAAAAATCCATTTCATCGACTTTCTAGAAGAAAAGCTCCAAGAACATCTGAAATATTTTCATTATTTTCATATACTCCTTTTTTTCAGTCATGACTCTTTGCTCATTCTTTTACTTTTCCATAAGGCCAAATAGTGTCAGATATATGAGTATATTTTCAAATTAATGAAAAGAAACTGTGAATTTACCGTTTTTCCGATGTTCTGAAAGAAAGGCTTATACAACATATTCACAATATTTAAGTATTCGTAATTTCATCTCTGACTTACTCATGTTCATCATTTTGTATGATACTGATCTCACTTACTATGAGATCCACTTACAGTACCTATATGACAAGTCAATTTTTTATATTATCTTGATCACTTTTACTCAGAATATAATTTTAAACAGCAAACTAACCTTTATTAACTGCTCCCGTCTTCATAGGCCAATTACCTTTACTTAAATTTTGGTTCTAAAAACACCAGGTATGAATTTTTTAAGTCAAAAGGCAAACGTTGTTTGAAAGTCAAATGAGTGTCATTACAGTGAGTCCAACCTTTACAACTTTTTAAATAGCATGTGTAATGCCCTGATGTTGTAGAAGGACCATCATGATAAATAATAGCTACAGTTGCAAAGGTTCTTCCTGATATTGATAACTGAGAAGCCACGACATTTTTAATAGAAGTTGACAATTTACTTCCATCAGGTCTACATCGTTGGAACATTAAAATGACATATTGACCATCATTTTGTATAAATAATGTGGACAGCATTGCAGACTTACATTCGGTAAACACCATATTGTGATCCGCTGCTTTAACTAGATTATTAAAAGGCACTGATTTGCAGTCTGGTAAACTCAAATATATAAATCTTTCAGTGTCTATTCTAATACTACTTGATAAACTACAGTTGTCGCAGTCATGCTGCCATTGATAAGAAAGGCTAAAAAGATTTTTTACATCTACACCTTCATCTTCCAATACATCAAACATATACAATAAAAATTCCTGACAATCCTGCTGAATATTCTGTGAAAATTGATTTTGACCAGAACATATGTCTAGAAGATTTCGAATTTCTGAAACACTTTCTATTTTTGCTCTATCACTGCTACATTTCTCAATAAACAGCAGAGTGTTTCATCCCGATTTTCAGCAATCTGTTCTTGTACAGTTTGAAGAAAAAAACAACATTAACCACTACATTAGCATAGCAGTTGACACCAGAACTGTTTTATTTATTTATTTATTTATTTATTTTATTTGCGTGTTTGTATAGCGCTATGAATAGACTCCCGAAGGAGTATCTCCGCGCTGATGACACCTGGAATAAGAAGCTTAGAGAGAGCCACAGGGAATATGATTTATAACAGAAAGCCTAATATGAACCAGCGAATAGGTGTTAACATGAGCTAAACAAAAAAGTTTTCAGACATTTTCTGAATTTAAGATGATTCCTACATTGTTTTAAAGAAAGCGGGAGGGAGTTCCAAAAGCTGGGACCTACCACAGACAGAGCCCTACCTCCTTGCCTAGATTTGGTGATTTTAGGAATGTTTAGCAGGAGCTGTTCACCAGACCTAAGGGTACGGGTAGGAGCGTATGGAACACATTTTGTAGCCAAATACTCTGGTCCCAATTCATTAAGGCCTTTATGGATAATACAGCAGGTCTTAAACTTTACTCGTTGCCGTATTGGCAACCAGTGTAGTTTGTGCAATAAAGGTCTGGAGGGGGACCTAGGAGGTGCATTAAGCACCAACCTCGCTGCTGTATTTTGTACCACCTGTAGGCGGTTGAAGACCTCTTCATTAGCTCCTGCCAGGAGACCATTGCAGTAATCAAGACGGCTGATAATCAGAGCCTGAACCAAGGTTCTCCTATAAGAATCAGGGAGGAAAGGAAAAATCCTCCGGAGGAGACCTATTACGTGAAAACATGTTCCTACAGTAATGGTGACGTGGTGTTTCATGGTCAACTCTGGTTCCAATCTGACTCCTAGATTCTTGATTACTGTTTTGGGCTCAGGAACTGGGCCCAGATCGAGAGGCCACCAATCAGGAGACCATTGGACCTTTACATCACCGAAAAGCATCACCTCCGTTTTTCCAACGTTGCACTGAAGGAAATTGGAAGACATCCACCTTGCAACTGCCTTCATCCCATCGGAGAAGGATTGTATTATCTCCGGTGTAAGATGTTTAAAAGGGAAGAGCAGCTGCGTATCATCAGCATATGACACTGGGTGGAATCCATAAGCTCTGGTTACATCTGCCAAGGGGGCCACATAGGTGTTAAACAGGGTTGGGCTCAGACATGAGCCCTGCGGGACCCCCTTGGTGATGTTAACCTCCTCCGACCAAAAATCACCCATGGTGACAGATTGGGTGCGGTTGGAGAGAAAGCTTCTGATCCATTCCAGTGCAGTACCACCGATTCCACTCTCAGACAGGCGTTCGATAAGGATGTTATGAGAAATGGTATCGAACGCTGCCGATAAATCTAGCAGTACCAGGATCACAGAGTAACCTTTGTCCTGGTACAGCCGAAGATCGTCCGTTATCGACACCAAGGCCGTTTCAGTGCTGTATTTTGGCCTAAAGCCTGACTGTGATGGATCGAGGCTGCCAGATTGTTCCAGATAGGTGGATAGATGTTTATTAGAATGCTTTTTGGTGATTTTCCCCAAGAATGGTAAAAGGGAAATAGGCCTAAGATTAGACAAATTGGTCCAAGGAATTGATGAGTTCTTCCTGATCGGTCTGACAAGAGCTTTTTTCCAACATTGTGGGACTACTCCAGATGTTAATGAGAGGTTTACTAGCCTCTGAACGTCAGGGCCCAGTGTGCTCCCTAGTGGACCCATGAGTCTGGCTGGGAGCCGGTCTGCCGGGCTTCCGCTTTTAATATCCATAAGTAGTCTTTGGACCTCACTCAGTGAGATTTCCGGAAAGTCATTAAAGGAATGAAACTTTGTAGCTTTAGTAGATGACATGTGCACAAAAGCAGAATGATCTTGGCTACTTTTATCACTATTTGTTGTCTCTATTCTCCTGTAGATGGCATCAATTTTATCAGAGAAGAAGCTCGATATGCTATCACAAAGATGTTGTGAGGCCATGTCTGCACTCTCGCAAGCAACGGGCTTCAGAAATGTATTGACAATCTGGTACAAGGTCTTTGAGTCATTACCAGCTGCCTCTAACTGAGCGGTGATATAGTGCTTGCGAGCAGATCGTATGGCTTTGTGATAGGTGTTAAGAGCCATCCTATAGTTAACTTTATCTCCTTCCAAGTGAGAAGTTCTCCATGTCTTTTCAGACTTCCTAGCTATACGTTTAAGACTACGCAAATCCTCCGAATACCAGACTTCATGTTTCTTAGTAGGGCTTGTTTTAAAGGTCTTTATCGGGGCAAGTTGTTCTACTACATCACCGATTGCTGAATCCCACTTCGAAAGAGCGCTATTAATGTCGTCTGTACATACAATAGGGGGGGAAAGATATTTTTGTTCAAAGGTGATGTTAGTGATTTTATGCCACTGCCTTCGTTTGGATGGAATATGGACATGTGCAGTGGATCGAGGAACATTTATTGGCATGAAAAACTCAAGCATAAAATGATCTGTCCAGGGATATTGTTTGGGTACATTACATTCAATACCAGGAAAGTTGGTTATAATCATGTCCAAAGTATGTCCTGCTTGATGTGTTGGTCCACTATTATGTTGTTTTAGTCCCAGAAGAGAGATATCGGTCATGAAAGATTGTACCTCATTGTTATTTTCTTCCTCACTATGAATATTAAAATCCCCAAGTAGTAAAAAGTCTTTATCTGGGCTTATATGTGGTGCAATTGCTTCCACTAACAATTTGGGCATATTTTTTAAAGGGCCAGGCGGGCGGTAAACCAGGGCTCCTTTCCTACTACATTTAGTGGATGAATCGATCCTAAATGTCATCATCTCAAAGTCAGGGGTGCAACATTGGTCTAAAACTGAGACAGAAATGTCGTCTTTAAATACGATTGCTATCCCTCCACCAATTTTTTTAGGTCTGTCCTGTCTAACAATCTTATAACCCACCGGTATGCCAAGAGTAATAGCGGGGGTGGTGTGAGGTTTAAGCCATGTTTCAGTTAAGAAACACATATCTGGCTTATAGGTAGAGATAAGATCCCAGACCTCAGTTGAGTGCTTAACTAAAGATCTAACATTACACAGTAGGTTGCTACCTCCAAGAGTCTGAATAGTCGTGATATTATCAGAACATTGTTGATAGGAAACGCTATGCGTCAAAAATTGTGCATGGCAAGACCTACACGAAAAAGGCCCTTCAGGGCAACAATGAGATGATGGAGAACAATTTGGTGAAAGCAAATTAGGGCGTAAGTGACGTAAAGTATGAGAGAAATATACCAGCCTGGTACCCGGAATATCACCAGGCGGGAATGCCATAGCCCCTAGCCACGTCCTGTCGCGGATGGGCGCAGACGGGCTTCTCTCTGGTGCGTCTCAGGCGCTTCGCTGCGCGCGACCGCTGCGCGCTTGCTGTGACGAGGGGGCTAAATATCTCCCAATGTGCAGCAAACTACAGCGCTAACCGCTCTGTGATAGCGGAAGTGACCTGGCTCTGCCTGACCTGCCCTCCGCTCAACGGCACTGGTTGCCGAGTCGGACCGGGGCGGGCAGGACAAGAGATCGAGCACAGGTTAGGTAAAGTCAGTAAATATCAGTATTACCTTGTAGCGTATAGCGCTGCTAGCAATCAGCAATGACTATACACTTTTTAAAACACGGCGCTATTAAAATTCAAAATTCAATTTTTCAATTTTCTAATCACATTTAAAATAATCATGTGCAGCGTAAGTCTATTGCTCTTAGACCTGGGCGTCAGCGGGTCGGGGAGACACTGCCACCGTCCTCCCTACCGCAAATGCCGCCTGCTCCTCGCTGCCTAAATACCTCCCAATGTGCAGCAAACTAGAGCGCTAACCGCTCTGTGATAGCGGAAGTGACCTGGCTCTGCCTGACCCGCCCTCCGCTCAACGGCACTGGTTGCCGAGTCGGACCGGGGCGGGCAGGACAAGAGATCGAGCACAGGTTAGGTAAAGTCACTAAATATCAGTATTACCTTGTAGCGTATAGCGCTGCTAGCAATCAGCAATGACTATACACTTTTTAAAACATGGCGCTATTAAAATTCAAAATTCAATTTTTCAATTTTCTAATCACATTTAAAATAATCATGTGCAGCGTAAGTCTATTGCTCTTAGACCTGGGCGTCAGCGGGTCGGGGAGACACTGCCACCGTCCTCCCTCCTTTTCAAACTGAAATCCAACAACATCTTCAACAGAATCCTTTTTCTTTCTGCTTACAATTACAGTTTCATCTACTTTTTGTCTTTTTGCTACTACCTCACTGCAATTATTCTCATTTCTTCTTTTTCGGCCTACCACACGTTTTTCAAACAGAGAATATTGAGGCAAATGTGGAGCATACTCTCTTATTAACCTATTGTATTCTTTAACACAATCTAGATCTGCACAAATCTTTGTTTCATCACACTCAATCAAGTACAATCCTGATAAAGTTCTGACTCGTGATAATGCCACATATGCCATACCCTCTTTAAACACAGCACTTCCAATGTTCACCAAAGCGCTATCTACACTTAAACTTGAGATTTATGGATTGTCACTGCATATGCCAAACAAACAGGAAACTGTTTTCTGCGAACATATAAGTCTTTCACAAGCAAAAATCTAGCTGAACAACGACAAATTTGTTCTATTTCGTCAATGCCATCAAATTTAATTTTTAAAATTCCAATTCCATCTCTATTTTTGTAATTCACAAAACCAACAACATGACCCATTGCTCCATTTACCAGACCTCTTTCAGCATTTAAATTCCTTCTCAAAATGATACGACAATTTAAACACACATTCAGAGTCTTTTTAAAACCAGCAGTTTTGGATATAGTCTTCTCTAATGAATCCAATTTTGATTTCAAATTTTCAGACAAAATAATTGTTGCTCCCATATGCTCTATTTTATCTATAGCTTCCAGTTTCACTATCTCTTCATTTTCTAACTTTAACATTTTGTTGTTGAACATGGAACATTCTTTCAGAGTTGGCATCAAACATATGCCAGATTTCTTCTCGTTAATTTTCTTAAAAATATTCTCTGGAAGAATGTTTTCATTTGGGTACAAATTTGAAATTAATCGTCCATGTAAAGCTTCTTTCCCATGCTGACTTACTTTTCCGATTCTTACATCTTGTAGAATATTTTTATAATCTTCATCCTTGGCCTGCTGCATATTTTGAAGCAGGTCTGCATATTTGAAGTTTAACCATATATTAACGTTTCCAATGCTTCCTAGGCACTTCCTGGTATCTTCATGCGTGAGCATTTTGAACACAGGTTGTCCTTTCACGGAGTCAACTGCAGTAGATCTCCAAAAAAACTAATATGTTTTCCTCCAAATAAGACTTCATAGTCTGTTCTAAGAATTTCTTGCATTCTCAAATGCACAAAAGCAAGCATTATATTTTACACCATGCTTACTTCATCAATGATAAGAAGTTTCATTTTCTTCAGGACTCTCGAAACTTCGGAACACGCATCTCCAGATAGCTTGTGATATTGCAATTTGTTATCATGCTCCACAAGCAGCATCAGTAAACGATGTAAAGTAATCCCTTTAATATTATGTGCTGCCAGCCCAGTTGGAGCGGTAACAACACAAGATAGCGGTGATTCAGTCCTTTTCTGCAGATAAGTTGCAACTGCTTTAATCAGAAAACTTTTTCAGTTCCCGCTTCTCCACTCACGTACAGTTGGACAGGTTTAAATGATGTACATGAGCACTCTTTTTTCTCATGAGTGAATCCATGTTCAATCTGTTCTGTGACTTCGTCATATATTTGCTTCTGCTCAAGATTTAGTTGTTTCACCAAATCTTCTAAGTTAACTACATCATCTTGAGCTTGTTCCATAGCTCTTTCCACCTCATCCATGGCAGTGGCAGCTTCATTTTGGATAATTGGTCCTCCTAGTGGATCCTGACTCAATGATGTAGAACTCTGACTGTCTTGAGAACTGTCTCTAGCAATCTCTACAGCAATTGTGGCTTCTTGCTCTATTTCTTCGTTCAACATTTGCAGATAATTTGGAAAAACAGGAAATTCTATGGTATCCTTGGTTGCATTAAAAGAATCTTCGTAACAGAGAAAATCTCCAAGTAGTTCCTCTTCTGTACGCCATGGCTTAAAGAGTTGCAAAAGAGCTAAATAGTAAAATTCCCTTTTCTCTGGATTTTCGCAACTCATTTTTCGATGATTAATCAAATGGCCTTTTCTCTGCTTCACTAGACATCCTTCACACCCAATGATAGCATATATTCCATTGTTGATATCTTCTCTGATGGTTCTCTTATAAATATAGTTTTGCAGAACTTCATAGAGACAAGCGTTCTCAAGGTAAGGAATTCTATTTGGATAGTATGTATCCAACATGTTTGTCTTCAAAATATCTGTACTTTCTGGTTCTTTCTCCGCCAAATACTCTATTTCTTGTACAGATTTCAAAACTCGGTTTCATGTTGCAGCAAGACCTAGACTCACCCAAATGATGGTTCTAGATTTGGCATAGAGACTTGCTGATGACAATCGATCAGAACATTCATATGCTCCAATTTCTTGATGCGACAACATCTTCAGACTGTAACTGTATAATTTATTGCTTAGACTCTTTTCATTTGAAATGTCCTCCCACATTTCCTTCAGTTCTGTCTTTTCTTTTTTTGTGATGTAAGACGTCACATATCGAGCCACAGCAATAGAGTTGTCAGCAACGAACTGAATATCCATGTTAGCATTCCACATGGACAAAATCACTGGGTTGTAGTCGTTGATGTACTTGGACTCTTCGTTTCTTTTTAAATTGTGTGTATTTTTGGGTGATTTCCTCGTCACAGTATGTCCCAGAGAAGACATCAAATTATTTACTCTTCCTTTAGAAATCACTGGTCGTGGAAAGCCGAAACTACATTTTGTGTAGAACTTGTCCTTGTTTCTGAATTTTCGACAACAGTACTTTCCACAACGATGGGATTGAAAGCGTAAAACTTGTTCCATTATACTGTTTTTTCGGTAGTTTTCGGAACAGCACATGTTGAATACTCTTCAATGAACCTCATCACTGTCTCATCCGAATCTGTTCCAAATTTGGGTGCATCTTTAATCCACAACAACATATGTATGTGAGGAGCACCTCTCGCTTGATACTCCTTTCTCCAGAAGAAATCCAAAACCTCTCCAAGGGGAGAATTTTTTTTGTTGGTAATAAAAGACATCATAGCTTGAAATCTATGATTGAAATATCTGCATACATTCACTGGATCCAAAGAACACAGTTCTCCAGGTGTTTTGAATTCTATATTTTGTATATTTGCATTTGCCTCTCGTAGAAATTGAAGTAAGTCGTCCCATGCATACTCGGCACAGCTAAGAGTGAGGAACCATGTAGGAGTTCCTAAGTTTCTTAGCATACATTTCAATTCCCCATGACGACGGTACCAATACTCATTTGTACCACGCTGACATGCCATGAGATTGATTAGATGAGATTCCAAAATATTATCTTGCAGATTCACTTTCTCCATAAAGTCCCTTGCCGAAACATTTTGCAGATGTGCTCCACTTTTCAGTATATGGTTTACTGCATAAGAAAGCCCAGACAAGTCACTTTCATACAGTAGATGAAACAAATAGGGAATGCATTGACGAAACCTTGGATCTTCAGCGTATAATCTTACAGTTCGATATTCAGATGCAGGAATTTGAAGTGGTCGATCGTCATATCGTCCACCTCGACCTGTTGGAAATAGCTGTGGAAAACAACGAGCTTCCAAACTTTCTTCCCATACACTAATGGGACTTTCTTTTGCTGCTTTCATTTGAAACAATTCAATTGCATTCCCCATTACTTCTTTGGAATGCAAAGGATGAACAGTATAATGTTCATATATTTCTTTTTCAATTTGGCCGGCTGAACAATCACTGTCTTCATCTGCAGCTGTTTCCTCTGCTGCAACACATACATGTTTGTAATCCTCATTGTTTTTCACTAAATACAACGTTGCCTTTTTGATTTTCCTAACATCCACTGAATCTTGCCAGATTTTCTTACTCTTTGTCGGAACCCCATTAACTAGAATAACTAAAGGTTCCCCTTCTACTTTTTCTATACCAATTGTATCAATATTTTTTTTTAAATCTAGAGGCAAATAAACAACTCTTCCCTTTAATTCTCTCTGCAAATCTGTAGGAGGCAATTTCCCTATCTTAGGCTTTATGCGAACAATAGCCTGAAAAGGATGGACACATTGAATCAAAATAGACTCATATGTATTTAAATCCATCAATTCACGGGGAATGTCTACCAACTCCAGATTATTATGAACAGCTCTAGCAGGCATTCTGTTTTGATTTAATTTATCATAACAATATTTACAAATGCGCTGATCAGAACTCAAATCAAAACAATTCTCCACCCACAAATAAGTTGCAAAATCCTTCCACTCATAATTATTTATCTTTTCACTTTTACGTATAAATCAACTAATCTAGTTTGATGCTTATAATGAGTTTGTCGACAACACACACAAGTAAAATTAGGCCTTTCACTTGATTTCACCTTAAACCTGGTAATTTCCTGGTCAAACTTTTCTGTACTTGAAATCTGTACATTGTCTTCCACATTACCTTGAATTTCTGAGTCAATTTCTACACTGTCCTCTTTTTCACCAAAATAACAAATCTCAATTTCTTCACAAATCTTCTTCACATCTAATTCAGTTCCAGTCAAAAGAGCACTGTTTAATTGTTTAAGCTTAAGTGCTGGACTTTTTGCATAATACAACATTCTCACTAATTTCCTCATTTTGGTATGATGCACTGCTAACATCCTAAAATGATGAAAAACACTCTGACAGACTTTTCTAGAAAGACAAGCCAGTGAATGCCCTTGCAAACCTGTGTTTTCTCTCACTCTGCAAGGATCTAAGTCTTGCAACAACTTCATTTCCTGCCTTAGACTTTTCTTACTATATGTACGGAAGAAATTACAAAACAAATCAATTGATTCCTGTCGCACACTACAAATACGACTACACTTCCAAGTGTACACTGGACCCTTACTACGTCTCCCTAAAATTTCATCAGTTAACACCTCTTCTGGTTCTCTAGGCACAAGTTTCTCTTTTTCAATCGGACAACGGGCTTTCACCTCATATGCTCGACCACTGGTGTCAACTGCATGCACTAAATCATTCTCCTGGAAGTAACTCTCCTCATTAAAAAATGGCTCACAACTTGAACTGTGCATCCATTCTCCTGAAAAAACGTTACAAAAATTAGTCCGATTAATTACTCTTTTCCATCTACTGTTTGATTTGAAAACATCAATTGTCTTGTTAAGTGTCCTAATTCTATTGATTATTAAAATAAATAATTTTGTCTTAACTTCAAAAGCCTGATCAACAATCTTCTCTACACTTTTCTTTTTCTTATAAAAAGCAGCTCTCTGTTTACCTTTCCTAATGTTTTTTAACAAATTTAAAACAACCCTAGTGCGAAACATTCATTTACGAATGTCTCTAAACTGATTCTGCCTTCTATTCCTATACATATTATTCTCTCCTGCTCCAGTAGTAAGATTTTTTGAGGGCCTCTCCTTCCTTTTCAAATTTACTCTCTCATTCTCTTTTTCTACATGCTGTCCAACATTTTTTTTTGGTCTACATATGTTCTGTAAGAAAGACTTAGTTGTCTTACCAGGAGCTTTTTTCCAGTTTTCTGAAGTATTTGTTGTGGAAGAGTGCTGTAATTCCGTTGCTGTTTTTGATTTTTTGCGCTTATCATCTTTTCTTCTCCTTTGCCTTGAGGGCATCTTTCCTTACTCTTGAAATCTTGATTTCAATCTGTGTTAAAGAAAAAAATAGCACATTATAGACCACTATTACCAAACAACAAAGCAATGACAACAAGCAAACAGTCTATTCAGGGTTACAGATCAGGTGAAGATTCTCCAGGGGTGCAGAATAGGTGAGACCCGTATTGAAGAGTGTAGTGGAAGAGAGGTCTGTCCACAGGTACAAAGAAGGTGAGACGTGTGTCTAAGAGTGCAGTAGGGGATAGGCTTCATGAAGTCTACTCCACTGCACTCTTACACACAGGCTTCACCACCTATGCTTCCCAGGAAAAGCCTCTCTCCCACTACAGTCTTGAACATAAGCCTCACCTCCTCTGTACCTCTGGACATGCCTCACCTCATCTGCACAATCTACTTCCTAATCTGACATAACACAAGTGACATCATTGTTAAAAGTTGAAATATATTTATTTAATCATACAGACACTATTTATTCCTTCTCAAAAATCTAAAAGTCATTGATTTGCACCAAAATCGTTTTTTAAATAACATTATAGACACACAGTGCAGGTCCTATGTACCAGCATTCAGTGTCCATGAGTACAGTGGAGAGGACTGACCTCCTCTCACCCTTGGACAAGCCTTACCTCATCTGTGTCCTCTGAACAGGCCTCAATGTATTGAGTATAATTGATGGTAACTGGGTGCAGATGAGGTGACGCATGTCCAAGGGTGTAAATAAGCTGAGGCCTGTCTAAGGATACAGATTAGTTGAAGTCTATTCAGGTTGCAGATGAGGTGAGGATTGTCTAGGGGTGCAGAAGAGGTGAGGCCTGTATTGAAGAGTGTAGTGGAAGAGAGGTCTGTCCACGGGTACAAAGAAGGTGAGACCTGTGTCTAGGAGTGCAGTGGGGGATAGCCTTCATAATGCCTAGTCCACTGCACTCTTAGACACAGGCCTCACCACCTACGCTCTCCAGAAAAGGCCTCTCTCCCACTACAGTCTTGAACACAGGCCTCACCTCCTCTGTCCCTCTGGACATGCCTCACCTCATCTGCACAATCTACTTCCTAATCTGAGGTAACACAGGTCAAATTATTGTGAAAGAATGAAATATATGTATTTAATCATGCAGACACTATTTATTACTTCTTGAAAATCTAAAAGTCATTGATTTGCACTAAAATTGTTTTTTAAATAACATTTTAGACACAAAGCGCTGGTCCTATGTACAAGCATTCAGTGTCCATGAGTATAGTGCAGAGGACTGACCTCCTCTCACCCTTGGACAAGCCTTACCTCATCTGTGTCCTCTGGACAGGCCTCAATGTATTGAGTATAAATGATGGTAACTGGGTGCAGATGAAGTGACGCATGTCCAAGGGTGTAAATAAGCTGAGGCCTGTCTAAGGATACAGATTAATTGAAGTCTGTTCAGGGTTGCAGATGAGGTGAGGATTGTCTAGGGGTGCAGGAGAGGTGAGGCCTGTATTGAAGAGTGTAGTGGAAGAGAGGTCTGTCCACGGGCACAAAGAAGGTGAGACCTGTGTTTAAGAGTGCAGTGGGGGATAGGCTTCATAAAGTCTAGTCCACTGCACTCTTAGACACAGGCCTCACCACCTATACTCCCCAGGAAAGGCCTCTCTCCCACTACAGTCTTGAACACAGACCTCACCTCCTCTGTCCCTCTGGACATGCCTCACCCCAACTGCACAATCTACTTCCTAATCTGAGGTAACACAGGTCAAATTATTGTGAAAGAATGAAATATATGTATTTAATCATGCAGACACTATTTATTCCTTCTCAAAAATCTAAAAGTCATTGATTTGCACCAAAATCGTTTTTTAAATAACATTTTAGACACAAAGCGCAGGTCCTATGTACAAGCATTCAGTGTCCATGAGTACAGTGCAGAGGACTGACCTCCTCTCACCCTTGGACAAGCTTTACCTCATCTGTGTCCTCTGGACAGGCCTCAACGTATTGCGTATAAATGATGGTAACTGGGTGCAGATGAAGTGACGCATGTCCAAGGATGTAAATAAGCTGAGGCCTGTCTAAGGATACAGATTAATTGAAGTCTATTCAGGGTTGCAGATGAGGTGAGGATTGTCTAGGGGTGCAGGAGAGGTGAGGCCTGTATTGAAGAGTGTAGTGGAAGAGAGGTCTGTCCACGGGTACAAAGAAGGTGAGACCTGTGTTTAAGAGTGCAGTGGGGGATAGGCTTCATAAAGTCTAGTCCACTGCACTCTTAGACACAGGCCTCACCACCTATACTCCCCAGGAAAGGCCTCTCTCCCACTACAGTCTTGAACACAGACCTCACCTCCTCTGTCCCTCTGGACATGCCTCACCCCAACTGCACAATCTACTTCCTAATCTGAGGTAACACAGGTGACATTATTGTGAAAGGTTGAAATATATTTATTTAATCATGCAGACACTATTTATTCCTTCTCAGAAATCTAAAAGTCATTAATTGTCCACAAAATCGTTTTTGAGATCACATTTAAGAAACACAGCACAGGTCCTATGTACAAGCATTCCATGTCACTACTAAAACTTCACAATTTTACAAAATACAATTCCTCTATGCAAAGAAACTCAATGTGCTTCCTACACTGAGTTAACACAGGTAACATCATTCTGAAAAGGTCAAATTTATTTCTTTCAGCATGCAAACACTATTTATTCCATCTCAAAAATGTAAAAGCCATTCATTTTCCCCAAAATCGTTTTTGACTTCACATTCAAGAAACACAGCACAGGTCCTATGTACAAGCATTCCATGTCACTACTGAAACCTCACTATTTTACAAAATACAATTCCTCTATGCAAACAAACTCAATGTCCTTCCTACACTGAGTTAACACAGGTAACATCATTGTGAAAGAGTCAAATTGACGCCTGTGTCCAAGAGTGCAGTGGACAGCCCTAAACTGGAGTAGTGTGCAAAAAAAGATGAGCGTCATTTATGAGGCCCTGCGTCAGTTTTGCACTGCTAATGCGTCACTTTTTGTGACGCATCAGCTGAATTAAAACATGTGCCTTGTTACGCCATATTGAAAAAGTGACGCATGTAGGTAGATGCGTCACTTTTTAAACCTCTGCGTCACATTATACCTCTGTCAGGTGTAATGTACACAGAGGGGGCATTCCCCCGCAAAAAGCCTCGGAATAGTGACACAGTGAAATCTATGAGATTATACTGCGTCACTTTTAGGACACTATTAAGTCAAAATCTTGCGTCTGCCTCACAGCAGGCGTAAGACTGAGGCAAACGCTTTCACATGGGGCTTTCCCCATGTGAAAGGATGCATTGCTGGAGTTGCGTCACTTTTGTGACACACTCCAGCAATTCGTCACTTTTGCGCTTACAGATACATCAGAAATACTGACTTATCTGTAAGTCCTTGCAACATGATGCATCATTCATTAAATATAACGCATCATTGGTGTCACAAGGAGTGCGCAGTGAAAAATGACGCATCGCTGTTTTCATAAATAAGGCCCTCAGTGTGCTTCCTAATCTGAGGTAACACAGGTGACATGATTGTGAAAGGTTCAAATTTTTTTATGTAATCATGCACACACTATTTATTCTTTCTCAAAAATTTAAAAGCCATTGATTTGCCCCAAAATCGATTTTTCAATAACATTTTAGAAACACAGTGCAGGTCCTATGTACAAGCATTCCATTTCAGTACTGAAAAGTCTCTATTTTACAAAATACATTTCCTATCTCTTGCAAACATTCCTACCAAGCATTACCCAAAAAATGAAACAAACCAACAGCAAAGAAACTCAGTCTGCTTCCTAATCTGAGGTAACACAGGTGACATGATTGAGAAAGGTTCAAATATTTTTATGTAATCATGCACACACTATTTATTCCTTCTCAAAAATCTAAAACCAATTGCTTTGCCCTAAAATCGCTTTTTGAATAACATTTTACAAACAGAGTGCAGATCCTATGTACAAGCATTCCATTTCAGTACTGAAAACTCACTATTTTACAAAATAAATTTCCTCTCTCTTGCAAACATTCCTACTAAGCATTACCCAAAAAATGACACAAACCAATAGCAAAGAAACTCAGTCTACTTCCCAATCTGAGGTAACACAGGTGACATGTTTGTAAAAGATTCAAATATTTTTATGTAATTATGCACACACTATTTATTCCTTCTTAAAAATGTAAAAGCCATTGATTTGCACTAAAATCGTTTTTCAATTAACATTTTAGGAACAGAGCACATGTCCTATGTACAAGCATTCATTTTCACTACTGAAACCCATTGATTTGCACTAAAATCGTTTTTCAATTACCATTTTAGGAACAGAACACAGGTCCTATGTACAACCATTCATTTTCACTACTGAAACCCATTGATTTGCACTAAAATCGTTTTTCAATTAACATTTTAGGAACAGAGCACAGATCCTATTTACAAGCATTCATTTTCACTACTGAAACTCATTGATTTGCACTAAAATCATTTTTCAATTAACATTTTAGATACAGAGCGCAGGTCCTATGTACAACCATTCAACTTCACTACTGAAACATCACTATTTCACAAAATACAAATCCTCTATCTTGCAAATATTGAAACCATGCATTTTCAAAAAGCATCACACAAACCAACAGCAATGAAACTCAATGTGCTTCTTAATCTGAACTCTCTTTCTATATTGAATGAATCATAACTCACCTTTACAAATGCTTTGAGAGATTGAGAACAGTGTCAGATACACACACCAATATTTCTTTAGCAGAGCAAAAGGTATGTTCTTCAGGCACTGCAACCATTAATGGCACAGAAAACCTCTAATTCTACACACATATCCCTTTTTGTTAACCAATTAAAACTCTTCCCTCTCTATTTTCAAACCAACACCCCCCCACCCCCCCTCAGCCCTTTCTACCTGTTACCATAGCAACTCCCTCCTCACTGAGCTCTCAGGGTTAAAAGTTTATTCTACAATGTTGCAAATGAAATCAGCAAGGATGTTTGACATCTAAATACCCCAGCTTATGAGGTGCAATGTTTCTTTAAATGACTTTTTCTTAACCATTCAAATTACTTCTTTCACAGAACAGAACCATGCACCCTAACTTTCAGTTTTCAACTTTCTAAATCCACCAATCATTGCTTATGATTCAAGAGCACTGAAACTCCACAGTTCTTTTTTGCAAACTCCTACTGTTCCAACTGCCATTTTATTCCTACCCTACATCGGACTGCACCAGAACCTCCTCTCACCATGTATTCTGTCTGGATTATTGGACATAGCTATATCCACTGGGCTCAAAGGTATGCAGCTACCAGAAATTTTCACAACCTTGACTTACCAAATGTAGACATAAAATGGATTGGCCAAAGAGGATTGAGATGTCATCAATTGATTCCATTGGTGAAAACCTTTTTGCATCTGCCACACCCTAATCTCATAATTCTGCACTGTGGTGGAAATGACTTAGGCACTTTGACTGGGGTAGGTCTGGAAATGCTTTTAAAGGACACCTTTGAGCAATTGATGGCACTTTTTCCTCAAACTGCCTTGGTATATTCCAATATATGCCAAAGACGGAAATGGAAGTGGTCCAACCAATTTTGTCCACAATTTGAGAAAGCACGGAAACATGTGAATAAATCTGTTTCTGCTTACATGAGAGACTATGGAATGGGTTCAATATACAACAATAACTTGCGTTACAACATGCAAGATATCTACCGAGGAGATGGTGTGCACTTCTCAGATGAGGGGAATAGAATATTCCTCCTGAATATAAGACTGTGCATTGGAACCTACTTGTAGGTACCTAAATCAGTCACAGAACCCAAAAGCTATTTTCAGGGCTACCCTACCACTCATCACTCCAAATGATTATTTAACTCTAACTTTTTTCACTGTTTTTCACCAAAGTACGCTCCCTGGTACGCTCCCCGGTGCGCGTACCGGGCGCTCCCCCCGCGAAAATTAAAAATGTCTTTTTTTTTGTTGCCTATATTGGCCTCCTAAGACCCCCTCAGAAAACCTAGGGGATCAGGTGGTGTCTACCGTGCTCCCTTTTACCCATTTCCAACGTTGTTTATCCTCCATCTTGTGTCTCAAATCTACCGAAACACAAGATGGAGGGCTCCCGTAGCGCACCGGTAAGCGCCCTTAAAAATTTTTGGAAGTCAATTTACTTTAAAACCACTGGAGAGACTTTCACCATATATAGAATAAGCCCTACTACATAGCAGTCCCTACCATTTTTCCAAATTTGGTGGAATTCCATTGAGCCATTTGGGCTGTAGCCCTGTCTAAATATCCTGAGGTAAATTACATGACAAAAACACATCTGAAGTGTTAGAATTTACAACCAATTAAATGTTACTTTCATTTTCTACTATTATTTCATGACATTTGATTGGTTATGTACATGAATATATATAAAAAAAGAGAGGGAAACACAGCCATTTTGACTACTACTTCCTGAAGTACATTTGAAAAGGATTTTCACTGAGAACTTCAACTGCTTTTTCAAAGGTAAGTTGTTATTTTGGAAAGTGAAGTATGTTGTGCACTTTAAGTTAATTTGGAAAATATTTTCTGATAGTTATATACTATCCCTCTGTAATAGTTATAGATTGAGATAGGCTTCTCTGTTATAGTTATGGATGGGGTTAGGCTTGTCTTGTATAATTATGAATTTACTTAGGCTTTATCACATACACTTGTTTATATTTCTACTTCCAGCCTGATACCGTACACTGCCCAAAGATAACTTCACTGTTAAAAAATCAAAACTACCTGTCTGAACTTAAACCCAACAGTGCCCTATCTCTACTGATATATTTATTTTTTTATGCAATTTACAGCAAGAAAATGGAAGGAGAACAGAATATTTCATTCGAAATTGTTCTGGAGAACAACCCTGAAGAAATTATTGATGAGAATGATGACTTTGATTTTATGGATGAGTCACTGGACCATGAATTAGTTCAGTGTGTGGAAGCAATAGAATCACAGAATGAAAAGGAGGACATTCCAGACAATATATTGTTAGAAGTTTTATTAAATTTTGAAAAACAATCAGAAAAATAAATTTATATTTAATAATCAAAAATTGTTCAAGACATTATTCATTTTTATATGTAATTCATGAAGTAGTACCAAAATGATTATAACATAAAGTGAGACTTATAGTATACTGTACAACTTTTTTGTGTTACATAGTAATTTTGCTCATAGTTACTTCCTTTCTCCCACTTTATTATCTCCAATGTGTATTTGACATCTCTTTTTTATCTCCTGCCTCCATGTTGTTTCTGCTTTCCTGACAGACTATAGTATAGATTCCATATACCACAATAACTTCTGTAACAACATGCAAATTATCTACAGAGGAGACAGTCTACATTGAATTTAAAACTCTGCATTGGTACCTACATGCTGGTACTTATATCACCCGCACAACACAATAACTCTATGCACAGCTACCCTACCTCTAAGCAATTTCAATTATTATTTTACTGTTTCACTGTCAGTCAGTCAAAGTACTTTATTCGATAATTCAATATCATAAAAAGACAGCATTGAACAATATATAAATAACAGTCACATGCTTAATAAAAAATTCACAGAATTTCACAAAATTTCATAGTTGTAAGAAAATAGTTAAAAGACATAAAAAATGTAAAAAGGTCAATACCTATACATTATATATGCTATACAAAATTGCATCAGCGTAAGTTGTAAAAAAAATACGATCAAGTGTCGAGATTCAGTATCTTCTTCCTTTCCCTGACAGCCCCCACCAAAAAACTTGCAACGTGAGAGATGACCCTGGGGCTGTTTAATAATTGCAAGTATAGGAGAGCAGGTCTCACCTGAATGAACCCTGCTTCCTTCAGGATAGGGACAAGAAACTTCCTCCTTTGCGCCATATAATGGCCGCAGAACATTAAAAAGTGCATCGTGTCCTGCTTAGAGAAACTATCACAGCTGCACGGGGGCGCTTGATCAGAGGTAAACCATGCTTTTAATTGACCTAAGTTCAAATAAATCAGGTTTAAACGAAAACGCGTTAAAAGAAATCTGTGGTAGGGTCTATTAAATAAAACCAAATAAGGCTCAGGGCCTGGAGGATTACAAATCATAAGGTGGGATCTAACAGTTGTTTTTCTAAGTTCATTCTCTTCTCTGCACAAAGACAACATTTGTAGCATTGCCGCTTTTGTTAAAGATACATCCTTCGCCGTTATTTTTTCCGGCTCAGAGAAGAGCTCTGGCCTTCCAATGTTTTGAAAACCTTTCTTGACATACGATAACCACTTGATTTTATTTGCGTTATCTAAATGGAGACAATCCTTGAGAATAGAGTGATTCAAGGAGAGTTCTTCGTTAAGCCAGGTCTTTAACCAGGTTATTAACAGCGCTACTTTTAGTAAGTCAGTGATAAAACCAACACCCAACTCAGAATGCACTGAGAAAGAGGAGGTTGACTGGGGGACCGATAAAATTGCCCTCAAGAATTTGTTTTCAGTAATTTGCAGACAATCTGTCGCACCATATCCCCATAAAGAACAACCATATGTTGCTACCGCCAAGCACTTTGCCTTGTGTATACTTAGTAGTGCTTCTATGGGCCTACCCCCAAGCTTTTTACTGAAGGCCATAATGGCCATGGAGGATCTAGCAAGGGCAACATTTCTGGCTTTAATATGTGTGTTCCAGAGCCACCTCTCCTCAAAGGTGATGCCTAGGTAGGGGAATGTTGGAACTCTGCTTAATTCCTCACTACCGCAGAAGAAGGTTTTCACAATCTTCTTTCGGGAGCCTTTCCCAGTGATCATGATATGTGATTTTTTTACATTAATTTTAAGGTCTAGTGATGACATAAAAACCTCAAATGTATCCAACAAAAGTTGAAGCCCCACCCTGGTTCGTGAGAGAAGGACAGCGTCATCCGCGTACAGGAGAACCGGTATACCCATGTCTCCTGCACATGGTATGTCTGCCTTCACCGCCTTGAGCACCGATTCAAGGGCATTTATGTAAATCGTGAACAGGAGAGGGGCCATAATGCATCCCTGCCTAACCCCCCTTTCTGAGTGAAAGTAGATAGAACAACGCCCCTCTGTGTTTACCCTAACGGTGGCCCGCAGGCCAGAGTGCAGTTACTGTTTCACTGGGTTTTCCCCATGTCTGAGGAGGGTGAGGTGTGTGTGGGGGATGTGTGGGGTGTGTCTGTGAGGTGTGTGTGTGGGGGGGTGAGGTGTGTAGGTGTGTGTAGGTGTGTGGGGTGTGTGGGTGTGTAAGGTGTGTGTGTGGGTGTGGGTGTGTGGGGTGTGTGTGGGGGGTGTCTGGGTGTGGGGGGTATGTGTGTAGGATGTGTGTGTATGTGTGGATGTGTCTGTGAGGTGTGTGTGCGTGTGTGTGGGGGGGAGGTGCGTGCGTGGGATGTGTGGGGTGTGTCTGTGAGGTGTGTGTGTGTGTGGGGGGGGGGTGAGGTGTGTGTGTGAGTGTGGGTGTGTGGGGTGTGTGGGTGTGGGTGTGGATGTGTAAGGTGTCGGTGTGGGGGTGTGGGGTGTTTGGGTGTGGGTGGAGGTTTGGGTGTGTGAGGTGTGTGTGGGGAGTGTGTGGGTGTGTGGGTGTGGGATTGTGTGCGTGTGGGTGTGTCTGGGACGTACTTGTAGGTACCTAAATCAGCCACAGAACCCAAAAGCTCTTTTCAGAGCTACCCTACCTCTGATCACTCAAAATGATTATTTTACACTAATATTTTCACTATTTTTCACCAAAGTACGCTCCCTGGTACGCTCCCCGGTGCGCGTACCGGGCGCTCCCCCCGCGAAAATCGAAAAAAAATTAAAACATTGTTTTGACCCGCGGGACCCTTTTATGGCCCCCACATCAAACCTAGGGGGTCAGGGGGGGGTCTACCCTGCCCCCTTTTGGTTATTTCCCCCTTTGTTTTTGCCACCTCTTGTGTCTCGATCCTACCGAGACACAAGATGGCGGCCGCTCCGCACTGTTTCGAATGTTGACAGACATCCGAGAGCCGATCAGCTTTCCGCGCGCGAACTCGGGGTGCGCGTACCGGGGCGCGGCTATAGATATATATATTTTTTTGAACCTAAATTACTCAAAATCCTCTGGATCACATATCTTGAGACATAGCAAAGGCACATCGGGCTACCAGTCCCTACAATTTTGCCAAGTTTCATGGGAATCCATTCAGCCATTCGGGCTAAAAGTGAGTGCAACCGCCCTATGGAAATTAACATGGGGAAAACACGTTTTGGGACCCCCTTTTATCTCGGCCCCCGCTTAACAAATCCCCCCCAAACTTTCAGGGAAGGACCGGAGCACCGCGAGGCAAATTTGAGGAAAATTTCAGGCAGATTCCTCAACCGGTGCCACAGTTATTCCCTATAGAATGTTGCGATTTCCCTATGGAAAACAATCTTAACTATAACTACCTACTGGCGACCGCCAGTAGGTAATATATATATATATATACATATATATATATATATATATACATATATATATATATATATATATGTATATATGCATAAAACAACAAAATATTTCAAATCAATGCAGACTATGAAATAAATTACAAAACTAACTAAATATAAAAGGTGTTTTTTTACTAAAAATATAAAAAACGAAACTATACAATATTTTTTATATATTTACAAATATTGTAAAGTTAAGCAAATTACGTATTAATAATAGATACATGTGAACATTAAAATATATTACAATCCTGAAAAAATATATATACTATACACACTCCAGTATATGCAACATTAGGGAAAGTGTAGAACATCAAAGGGGTAACATTTACTGTTCTCACTCCAGTCTTTGCAACAATAGGGAAAGCATTGGACTCCGGAGGGGTAAAAGGTAATATTCCAGCTCCAGTCTGTGCAACAGTAGGGAAAGTGTTGGACTTCGGAAGAATTACATTTACTACTCCCACTCCAGTCTGTGCAACAGTAGGGAAACGTTGGGCTCTGGAGGGGTGACATTTACTATTCCCACTCCAATTTATGCAACAGTAGGAAAAGAGTAGGACTCCGCGGGGGCAAAATTCAACATTCCCACTCCAGTCTGTGCGCCAGTAGGGAAAACATTGGACTCAGGCGGGGTCAAATGTACTAATCCCTCTCCAGTTTGTGCAACAGTAGGGAAAGCATTGGACTTCAAAGGGGTAAAATTTACTATTCTCACTGCAGTGTACTGCAAGAGTAGGGAAAGTGTTGGATTTCGGATGGGCAACAATTACTATTCTCACTCCAGTCTGTGTAACAGTAGGGAAAGTACTTCGGTTCAAACACTTAACACATATGAAACATATCCTTATTATTTTAAAACAAACATAAAACTCTCAATATGAACTTTATTATTTAACATATATATGTATATATTACCTACTGGCGGTCGCCAGTAGGTATATATAGTTAGGATTTTTTCTCTATGGGATTTTTGAAAATTCTATGTCTAATAACTTTGCCGTTTGTGGACGGAATTGGCTGCAATTTTCAGGAAAATGGCACATTTTGTTTCTGAGCAGCCTTTGAAAATTTGGGGGGGGTTCGTCAAGGGGGGGCCGAGAAAAAAGGGGGGTCCCAAAACGCATTTTTCCCATGTTAATTTCCATAGGGCGGTTGGCCTCACTTTTAGCCCGAACGGCTGAATGGATTTGCACGAAACTTGGCAAAATTGTAGGGACTGGTAGCCCGATGTGCCTTTTGTAGGTCTCAATATATGTGCTCCAGTGGATTTTGAGAAATTAACGTTTAAAAAAAGATATATATCTGTAAGCGCGGACCGGGCAGCGGCCTAGGACGCGTACTTTTCGCGCAACGGAGCTTTGTGAAGCGAAGCTGATTGGTTCTCCGGCGTCTGTCAACATTCCAAACAGTCCGTAGTGGCCGCAAACAGTCCGTAGTGGCCGCCATCTTGTCTCTCGGTAGGATCGAGAGACAAGAGGAGGCCAAAGCGAAGGGGCAAATGACCATAAGGGGGAATAGTAGATCCTCGCTGACCCCCTAGGTTTGATGTGGAGGTTTTAAAAGGGCCCTGCGGGGCAAAAAAAAAAAATTATAATAATAATCTTACGGCTGAATGGATTTGCACGAAACTTGGCAAAATTGTAGGGACTGGTAGCCCGATGTGCCTTTGCTAGGTCTCAATATATGTGCTTCAGTGGATTTTGAGAAATTAACGTTCAAAAAAAGATATATATCTGTAACAGCGCACCGCTTCGCGTACTTTTCGCGTTACGGAGCTTTGCGAAGCGAAGCTGATTGGCTCTCCGGTGTCTGTAAACATTCCAAACAGTCCGTAGCGGCCGCCATCTTGTCTCTCGGTAGGATCGAGAGACAAGAGGAGGCCAAAGCGAAGGGGCAAATGACCATAAGGGGCATAGTAGATCCTCGCTGATCCCCTAGGTTTGATGTGGAGGTTTTAAAAGGGCCCCGCGGGGCAAAAAAAATAAATAATAATAATAATCGAACGGCTGAATGGATTTGCACGAAACTTGGTAAAATATTAGGGACTGGTAGCCCGATGTGCCTTTGCTAGGTCTCAATATATGTGCTTCAGTGCATTTTGAGAAATTAACGTTCAAAAACAAGATATATATCTGTAACAGCGCTCCGCTTCGCGGAGATAAAATTATATCTGTATTACCTAGCTGTTGCTAACACCAGTTAGCGACGGCTAGTAGGAGATAGCGACCATCTTGGGCCCCACTTTGCATGTGAGTGATATTTATCACTAATGACATGCAAAGTGGGCATGCCAAGATGTTAGCGACTGGAAACAGTCGCTAACATCGCTATCTCCTATTATCAACTTTTGGAAATATTCGAGATAAGCGCGAATATCTCCAAAAAGTAACAGCTGCCCTGAGCAGTTCTTAGCCATGTTATCCTATGGGAGGTGGATAACATGGCTAAGAGGATTAGCTCGGTAATGCATGAATATCGCTGAGTTTTCAGCGATATTAATGCATTGCGGTCGGTTTTTATCGTATTTGCGATAAACTTTGATAATAGCAAGGTTTATCTGCGATAATTTCTGACGGTAAAAAAATCTTTGCAATGCATCGTTAGGGATAAATATCGCTTAACTTTGGTAATATGCCCCAACGTCTGTTAACGTTCGATTCGAAGGAAATCAGGAAGTGTTGAAAAACATTGTCTGCGCCATCTTGTCTTTTTTCAAATGCCACACTTTTGTCGTGCACGGCAGCCATTTTAGATGCCTTGACCAGACCCACTCTGTGCACGCTGTCGATCCTTAGCATGGCTCCCCACCCTCGCAAGCATCTCCCCCAGGCAGTGGTCACCCCCGCTCTCTGTCTTATGCATGGGTAATAAACCTCCCCCCATCTGCGCTGCTCTTTCCTGAGAATCACACCCTGTGCCCGCCCGACACCTCCCTTTCGCCCTATTCACTACTGCACCCTCTGACACTCCTTTTCCTCTGTGTCCGATTGTCCAGGCTGGTCCTAGGGTATCAGCTAGTCCTGCAGATGTAGTTTATGGCCACAGCTGTAAAGATTCACCCCTCTTCAAAGGAGTTATAGTAGATCAAGGCCCACACTCGATGAGATCCGTCACAGCAGAAGCGTTGCTATTATCTGAAAACCATCCTGTATTGTGATTGGGGAGGGGACCGAGCGTGAAGCGGAAGATTCCAGGGATGACTCTTTGTACATCAAAGTTTTTACAATTATGTGTCACATTAAAAATATATAGCACTCCGACAAAGTAGTAAGATTATAAAACTTTAATAATTTATAAATATATACAAGAAAACAAAAATAGTAATAACATATAAACATTTTTAGGGAAAAACAACGAAGTAGCGGTCGGCTGTGCGAATAGTCCCAACGCAGCACAACGTCCAGATTTCCGGCGTGGGGCGGGTCATCAGTAGCAAACTGTTGTGCGAATAGTTCCAAGGCAGCAGAACGCGCTGAAATCTAGATGACACGAAAGTGATGTCTAGTAAGTTGCCACCCAGCAAATAACGGCGTGGGGCGTCGCGGGGGGTGGGTCTTCAGTAGCAAACTGTTGTGCGAATAGTTCCAAGGCAGCAGAACGATGGCACCAAGGTGATGTCCAGTAAGTTGCCGCACTGGTTTTGGTATCCTACAATGCTGCTCCGAATAACGGCGTGGGGCGCCCCGGGGGAGGCGGCGTGAACGGGCCTCTCCAGGTGGAGTGTCATCTGTTGTAGTGGGGCGCCCCTTTACCGTTTCAGTTGCCATTCCGTCCGTTTTTGGTCCACTGTGTCAAAAGCCGCAATTCAGCTGAGTTGCGCCCACTCTTGCGGTGCAGCGATAGGCGGCTGTCACAGGACTCTCAAAATGGCGGCAGGCTCTTTCCTTTTTGGGCCTGGTCCACTGAAATGGCCCTGGGACACCTTGGAAATCGGACGCTTGTCTGCTAGGTCTTGGACCCCATTCTCGAAAGCGTCCCCTCCGCCTTGAGAATTCATCAAAAGTTTTGGGGGCCCCGACTCCTGCAGGCTTCTGGTGGGGAGCGGCTGCCATGATTGCTCGCGGAATGACTACGACGGAGCTACGAGATGGTGGTGCTCTCATGCTGACGCCAGCTTCAGTCTGAAACATCCAGAAACAAGGTGGGGCTTTCATCGTTTGGAAAGAAAAAAAGTTTTCATCCAATGAAAAGTGTTGTTTTTAGGTCATATGATCAAGCCTTCCATCATTAGGAAACCAAAAGTAAAATGAACCAATGAAAAGTTTTATAAACAAGTCACATGACCTGTTATGCGGCATAGGGTATAAAATGCGGAGAAAATACGTTGGCACGTGAGGCGGCGTCAGTAGCGGACCGATGTGCGAATAGGCCGAAGGCAATACAACGCGCCAAGATCCGGATGGCACCGAGGTGGTGTCCAGCAAGTTGCAGCACTGGTGTGGCCATCCTACAATGTTGAAAGTCGGCGTGGGGCGCCCCGTTGGCCTGTGAGTTTGCGTCAGTAGCGGACCGATGTGCGAATAGGCCGAAGGCAGCACAACGCGCCAAGATCCGGATGGCACCGAGGTGGTGTCTAGTAAGTTGCCGCACTGGTGTGGCCATCCTACAATGCTGAAAGTCGGCGTGGGGCGCCCTGTTGGCCTGTGAGATGGTGTCAGTAGCGGACTGATGTGCGAATGGGGCCAAAGGCAGCGCAACAATATTTTCTGACTGACACCACAAGGCGCTGAGATGCCAAGATCCGGATGGCACCGAGGTGATGTCTAAGTTGCGGACTGATGTGCGAATGGGGCCAAAGGTAGCGTAACAATATTTTCTGTATGGAAGATACCACTAGGCGTTGAGATGCCAAGATTCGGATGGCACCGAGGTGATGTCTAGCAAGTTGCTGCACTGGTGTGGTCATCCTACAATGCTGAAACTCGGCGTGGGGCGCCCTATTAGCCTGTGAGATGGCCTCAGTAGCGGACCGATGTGCGAATAGGCCGAAGGCAGCACAACGCGCCAAGATCCGGATGTCACAGTGGTGGTTTCATAGTTGAGAGGCACTTCATCTGCAGTGGGGTGCCGAGATCCGGATGGCACCGAGGTGATGTCTAGCAAGTTGCTGTACTGGTGTGGTCATCCTACAATGCTGAAAGTCGGCGTGGGGCGCCCCATTAGCCTGTGAGATGGCGTCAGTAGCGGACTGATGTGCGAATGGGGCCAAAGGCAGCACAACGCGCCAAGATCCGGATGGCACCGAGGTGGTGTCCAGCAACTTGCCGCACTGGTGTGGCCATCCTACAATGCTGCGCCGAAAGTCGGCGTGGGGCGCCCCGTTGGCCTGTGAGTTCGCGTCAGTCAGTGGGGGCTGTTTGAGGATCTGACTGCATTGGAAAGCAATGTGATGCTGTGCGTCGCCCCCAAGATGGAGGTTCCTCGGCTGCAGTGGGGCGCCCCTTGGTGTTTCACTCGCTATGCAGCTGAGTTGCGTGCGCACTTGTGGCGAATAGGCCGAAGGCAGCACAACGCGCCGAGATCTGGATGGCACCGAGGTGGTGTCCAGCAATTTGCCGCACTGGTGTGGCCATCCTACAATGCTGCGCCGAAAGTCGGCGTGGGGTGCCCCGTTGGCCTGTGAGGTGGCATCAGTAGCGGACCGATGTGTGAATAGGCCGGAACCAGCACAAGGCGCCAAGATCCGGATGGCACCGAGGTGGTGTCATAGTTGAGAGTTCTGAGCAGCGCTTGTAACACTGTCTGAAGCTTATTTGCACCTGCTGCAGCTTCACTATTGCCCTGGTGTGGCCTAAGATCGCCCATGACATAGGCGGCCACCTCCCGGGGTCCGGCGGAACTTTTTTCCTTTTCCTTTGTGCATCTTGTCCCACAATCCGTTTGACCTGAAGACACGACCAGGTCCCTGAATGTGTGCAGGGGGACGCTATTGATTGAATCAAAATGGCGGCTTCACACAAAGCTGACTCAAGCGTTGCTGCTGATGCTATACAGAGAAAAACTGGTTTTCAGTTTGTACATTCTTCAGGATTTTTCCATCCAAGGCTGGTTGAGAGTTTGTATAACAATGGCTTCAGATTTTCAACATACTACTCTTCAACATTCTTCCTAAATGTAACAATGTGAGACTCACTAGGAGAACGGTGTAGTGAGGGCCACAAACGGCTGTTTGTCTTTCCTTTCAAAATGCTGCCAACAATATTTTCGGAATGGAAGACAACACAAGGCGCTGAGATTCGGTTGGCACCGAGGTGGTGTCCAGCAAGTTGCCGCACTGGTGTGGCCATCCTACAATGCTGCGCCGAAAGTCGGCGTGGGGTGCCCGAAGGGGGGGGGGGAGGCGGCGCAAACGAGCCTCTCCCGCTTCTCCATGTGGAGGCAGTTCATCTGCAGTGGGGCGCCGAGATCCGGATGGCACCGAGGTGGTGTCTAGCAAGTTGCCGCACTGGTGTGGCCATCCTACAATGCTGCGCCGAAAGACGGCGTGGGGTGCCCGAAGGAAGTGTCCTTATCCAGGGCATTATCGCTGTATCATGTCCTCCACTAAAATGGCCCTGGGACACCTTAGAACTCGGACGCTCGATTTTTTTTTCCTTTCCTGTACATGCAAAAAAAGGTAAATGCCCGGTACGTTACACGCTTCATCTGCCCGATGAACTCTCCAGAGGAACCGAAAAAAAATATAGTTGTGGTAACTATACCATGCATCGTCATATGGAGAGGTGGCACCAATTAATTATAGTGCTGCATAAAAGAGAGATTTGGAGGAGAACCCCTGACCTGCTAGTACATTCATCAAAGAAGTGGCACTGAGAGCTTCAGAGGCAAGGGAAACGGTTCCAAATATTTAGAAGAACTTTGGAAAGATTAAAATGACATGTTTAGATTGTGGCAAATTAATTTCATGTGGACAGATGAGTGTTACTCTAATAAATACAGCATATGAACATCATCATAGTCGATTGTTGGTAGAGACATTTTGACTATATCCTGGACCTGCCCGTCCTCGCCCAAAATGGCGCCGGAATAAATGGGACTCGTAACTCCTTGTTGTGTACTGGTTGCAGAACCTTGAAATCACGAGATACGTATGCAGTTTTGAAGCACATGGCGGGCGGGGACGAGAATTGATTGAATATTTCGACATCCCTATTGATATTAAGTTCTGATGTGTTATTGATTACTGTACTGTTGAAAGTTCGAATTAACGTCACCCATGGTACTTGCCCGCAAATGTATATCTAGATAATTTTATTGTAACTGGCCCTGTCGTATTTTAATTATAAAATGTACGTCCACCGATTCCGTAACTGTTAGACACCTTAGTTCTTGCAACCTAATGGCCCGCCCGTTACGTTCCTCTACAGTGTAAATGTCTACTCATCACATACGATTACAGTTTGCTCCGTGGCCGGCCCACGTGGTTATAGGCTCGTATTTGTATAATGAAATTTTCACAATAAAGGTTTTTAAAAGAAAACATGGTAGTAGTATATACATTGGTAAAGTTTGTAATAATAGTCACTGTTTTAGAATCATTAAAAGGCAAGTGAAATAAAGCAGACCAATTACATGAAGGGTAAAAGGTATAATACGAAGGAACGCAGTAAAGATAAATGGTCAAGGGCTGTTGTGTTTTCTATTCCTGCAACATAAAGTGATCGATAAGAATCTCATATTCAGGCATATCGGCGACTAAGACAGCAGGTCGACCCTCTTTTGCTCAACGGCTCCATCATGGGACGAAGAAACGCTCTTTTTCTCGAAAAAAGAATATATTTTACTTGCAGGACAGTTGTAAAATTTCCGGGAAAGTACATTAGCCTGGAACATTATAACATATATTTAAGAAAAAATAATGTTCGGAAGTAATGAAAAGCGTAATTTTTAGGTCATATGACCAAGCCTTTCATCATTACAATAAGAAAAGTAAAATGAACCAATGAAAAGTTTTATTAACAAGTCACATGACTTGTTATGCTTACGTTACGCGCTGCGCGCCCCGGATGACTTCCGGATGCGCTAACGCGGCGCGTCATATGACGCATTACGCGACAACGCAGGTCCAGAATATAGTCAAAATGTCTCCACCAACCAGCGGTCGGAACACAACCCCTTTCAGCAGGCTAAATAGTTCTGTTAAATGAGAACAGAAGGGACAGGCAACAAGAACCATCAGTGAAAGAGGGGAGGGCTAGTTCTTCTCTACCGGGTTACATTGGGGCGCTACCGGAACTGATCGAATTGGTAGTCTACAGTGTTTCTGGATGTTTCAGACTGAAGCTGGGGTTAGCATGAGAGCAGCATCATTTCGTAGCTCCGTCGTGGCCATTCCGCAACCAATCATGGCAGCCGCTCTTTATCGTTATTTTGGGCGGGGTGGGTGGCGGAGCCGAGCTGTTTTGCAGCCATCATTGTGTGGAGTTCAGTTCATCTCACTAGTTTTGTATTTGTCATGAGGGGTTGTTCCTAATGTTTCTATTTTAGCGAGGTCAAAAAGAGATCCCATTAGTGGCCTACTGATTTTGCTCGATTCATTTTCTTTTTTTTTACACGATTTTTCGTTATCTGCAAAGACTAAACAGAGTATTGCGACTCTGTGTTTGTTTGTAAATAGAGAATGAACCAAAGAGAACTAATTCTAAAACAGTAAATACTTGGATAACAATCAATCAAATGGAGAGAGAAGCAGGCACGACGGATTACAACGGGGGCAAAGGCCTGCGTTAACTACCTTTCACTATCTGCAAAGAGAGAGTACTCCTAATAGAAATGAGGGGGGGGGCACCATTCAAAGCAGATCAGTGTGCATAAACACGAAAATGTTTTCACTTACCACGTACTTGACATTCGACAGCTTATGATATTTGCTATTAAAAAACCATTGAAATTCACTGAAAAAACCATAGGTTATAGACCATATATAGTTAGGAATTAGCATTTACAAAACCTTGAAAATTCACTGAAAAAACCATAGGTTATAGACCATATATAGTTAGGAATTAGCATTTAAAAAACCTTATTTTACTCACACAAAACCATTGAAATTCCATATATAGTTAGTTGCACTAACTATATATTGCGCACCCGCAATCCACTGCTGATCATGTCACATATTACATCATTCATGACATGGTCAGTGACATCACTGATGACATCACTGATGACATCTCAAATGACATCACTGATGACATCTCACTTGACATCAATGATCACATCACTGATGATATCATTCATGTGATAATACAATGCATCTCCTCACACTCTAATATAACCTCCGTTACACCCAGTGTTAAATACAGAGTATAATTTTTGAAACCATTGACACACCAATACTAGTTACTACATACGCACTCACTGATTCCTATGTCTACACACACATTCACTCATACAATCATTCATACATACAATCACTCATCTTGACAACACTATCATATGCACTCATACACCTATACAGACACTCACACTCTGCCACTCATCCATGGAGTTACTCACACACCTAGTCAGTCCTGAAAAGAATCAATCACACTTCCATTTTCTCATCTATACAGTTAAACACAGAACACCTTACATTTTTTAAACATATACTAACACATACTTACTCTCTTATAGAATCACTGATACAAGTACACATTGATCTGCACAGAGTCACACACCTCCCAGCCAGCCATACACACACTCAGTCTCCCATACAAATACTTGTGCAACCAATCAATAACCCATATAGCTACTTATATAGCTACTGATCAACACATGAAGCAGCTTGCACAACAACAGACATACTGATGCACACTTTCAGACAGTTTAGTCACTAACCCGTGCATTCAGTAAGACGCATTTAATCACTCACTCATACAGTCAATCACGCACCTACTAAAACCTTCATTCAGACACTTATACATCCACTCATTCTTCAATATGTAAAACATATTTAAACTTTACAGAAACACATAATCACTGGATGTTGTCATCAGTGATGTCATCAGTGATGTCACTGACCATGTCATGAATGATGTAATATGTGACATGATCAGCAGTGGATTGCGGGTGCGCAATATATAGTTAGTGCAACTAACTATATATGGAATTTCAATGGTTTTGTGTGAGTAAAATAAGGTTTTTTAAATGCTAATTCCTAACTATATATGGTCTATAACCTATGGTTTTTTCAGTGAATTTTCAAGGTTTTGTAAATGCTAATTCCTAACTATATATGGTCTATAACCTATGGTTTTTTCAGTGAATATATATATATATATATATATATATATATATATATATATATATATATATATATATATATATATATATATATATATATATATATATAAATAAAAATAAGAACCTATTGAACAATTAACATGATTAGTAAACAAACTAATTATCAATTTAAACAATTCACATCTATTTATTATTTAATTAAATCATCACACTATACCCCCATACACCTATCAGCCCACACTTGAAATATAACTAACACAATTATTAATCAATTAAATATTACCTAATAATTAATTATTACTTTCCCTCCCTATCCCCCTACCAACCCAGCAGCCCATACAAAATATATGACTTAAAAAATACAATTATCACACAAATTACATATTTATTAATCAATTAAATAATTTATGATAGCTGCAAAATTAAATATTAATTATTACTTAAAAGCTTCCCACCTTTTACCTCTACAAACCCAACAGCCAACCTAATATATAACTTTAAAAATAACATTATTACACAATTTACATATTTATTAATCATTTAAATTATTAGAATTCAATTAGTTAATAAATGTGAATTACGTTTTGCTCAATTTACTCCCTACCCTATACCCCTACAAACCCAGCATCCTTCACCTAATATATAACTAAAAAAATACAATTATTACGCTTTTTACATAATTAATAATCAATTAATTAATTAATAATGCAATATTAAATATTTATTAATAATGTTTCACTTAATTTACTTCCCACCGTATACTCCTACAAACCCAGCAGCCCACACTTAATAATTAACTTAAAAAATACAATCATTAAACAAGTTACACAATTACCAATTAATTAATTACTTGATTAATAATATGTTATAATTCATTATTGCTTAATTAACTTCCCACCCTATACCCAAACAAACCCAGCATGCCACACCTAATATATATCTTAAAAAACTATGTTTATTACACAATTTACATAATTAATTATCAATCAAATGATTAAAATACAATAATAATTAATTAACCATAAATTATCATGAAATCACTTCCCACCCTACACCCCTACAAACCAAGCAACCCTTTACCACAATATTAATTGTCATTAGCAATTACATTGGAATTGGATAAAGCACTTACAATTACAAATAATATTTTTAAAAAATAATAACAATTATACAACAATAATAACACATAACACTTATATATGAACACACATAAAGATAAACAATATTTTTTACAACTATATTTTTGAAAAAGATATTAACAACAACTATTTTATTGAAAACAATGTCACATACCTGTAGAGTCAATATTCTTGACTACGATATTCTTGCATCACATTATTTTTGTATCACAATATTTTTTCTCTTATATTTCTGCAACTAAATTTTTCTAATGCAATATTTTGTCCTGACACCACTCTGCTCTTTCTTTCTCAGTCTGCGTGCTTTGTGCTCTATGCTAGTTTCTGTACTTCTACTTCTTTTTCTCTTTTCCTGTGCCACTGCTTCTCTCACATACTCCTGCTAGGCCCGCCCACTTTCCTCTGCACGCCAAACTGTGCAGCATTTTGTAATCTTTGTTCTTATCTACACTATTTGATCATTTCTCTCACTCTTTGCACTATCTTTCTTACTTTCCCGTGTTATGGAATCTTTGCTAGTTTCTACACTCCTTGCTCTTTTCATTCACTCTGGGCTATGTCTTTCTCACTTTTCTGATTATGTATTCTTTGCCCCTTTCTGCACTCTCTTCTTTTGCTGTTCTTTTCACTCTCTCTGCACTTTCTCAGTCGGCTCCCTTTGTTCTCTTTGCTCATTTCTGCACTTCTTCTCTTTGCTTCTAGTGCTCTTCTTTTTCCTCTGTGCCCTCTGTTTGCTTCTTTTACCTTCTACCCTCTTGCTGTTGCCATTGGTCCCCCTGCTCCTTATCTGTTTCTTCCCATGTCACTTTCTCATGCTTCCGCTAAGGCCCACCGTCCGCTCTCTATGCTTGCCTACTTGCAGCCGTAGTGCTTTTGCACAGAAAACGAGCAAAGAACTTTGCGATTGTGCTGCTGGCACCTCAAAGGCATGCTCATCTATGCCTGTCCACACCTGGACCGCGCACAACAGCACAAATCTTGGTCCTTCTGCCTCCCAATGCTACCCAGCGATGTTCCTCTTGGGCACCTTTCCACCCACTGCTGTCATTCCGCAGCACGCTACACAGAGGGTGCGTTCACTTGCACTTACTGCTGCTTTGTTTGCAATATCACACCCACCACACCTACACACCCCATACCCAGCACACCTTCTGCAGCCACTCACAAACATGCATCCCAGGACAAACTTTGATGTATGCTCCACAGCACCTGGTCACTTAGCAAACACGTCATAGAAATCTGGGATATAACAACGCCCCTGACAAACCCCTTTCTTTCGGAAACCTGGCTATCCTCTGAGTCAGCACCTGACATCTCCATGGTCATCCCAGCAGGATACAAGCTCACACATCAGGACCGCCAACACAGACCTAGAGGAGGAAGTGTGATAATATTCAAAGAATCCTTCAACTGCACTACAACCAAACAGAGAACACAACCCCCCTAACTGGACCACCCACATTTCAACATATGAATGACAGCATCCTACACCCTGAGCAGAAGACCAAAACAATACCAACACCACCCCACTCCTTAATAGCCTAGGTAACCTCAGACTGACAGAACACGTAACTGGACGCACACTACTGGAAACACCCTTGACCCTTCCCTCACCACTTACAATGGCATTGAAATTACCACAACCATGCCTCTCACCTGGCCCAACCATGACATCACCCAATTCAAATCAGTGCAGCTTGATAAGGATAACCCACTACCACTAACTGGCCATCCTCAGCTGGAGCAGCATCTTGGAGTCCAACTGGCTCTAACCCTGCACCTGAGCCAGCCAAACATTACCGGCAACCTCAACAGCGATCTCAAGCATCTCGATGAGGGGATCACAACATGTGCTGACTCACTGGCACCCTGCAAATTCAACATTCAGTGCAAACGCCACACAGCAAAACAGCACTGCAAACAACTGGAAAAAGATGAAAAACAAACCTCCTTGAAAACGACAAATTGCTTTATAAAGCAGTACTGGGATGACACCTCCAGCAAATCAAAGAATTTAAGGAGAAGGCCCTCGCTGAGTTCATTCTCAACAGCTGCAAGAACAGCAAATAAATCTTCACAATCATCTAAAATTCACCTCACCAGCCTCCATAACGAACAGAATCACCTCCCGGCAAGAAGTTTGCGATAATCTCTCAGAGTTCTTCAGCAACAAAATTGGAACCATCTACAATAAGTTTTACCTCCAAC
The DNA here is from genome assembly GCF_964261635.1 of Lissotriton helveticus. Taxonomy (NCBI): domain Eukaryota; kingdom Metazoa; phylum Chordata; class Amphibia; order Caudata; family Salamandridae; genus Lissotriton; species Lissotriton helveticus. The sequence goes on along the minus strand of NC_136059.1, from coordinate 1,265,433,708 downwards.
CAAACTCCTGCACCCTCACGCAGACCCTGTCCACAAACAACCAAGAAATAACCCAGACTTACTCAGGAGCTCTCACCATGAAAGAAACAGCCATCATCATAAGGGCCATTCCCTCTGGAGCACCCACGTACCCCTGCCCACACCACATCAACAACATAGATGCAACCCCTATCAGTGATGACCTCATCCACATCCTGAACAAATCCTTCACCACAAGACGTTCCCAGGTGCTTAAAAACCCTCGGCAGCCCCCACTCAACTATCAAAATACTGCCCGGTCTCCCTTCTACCCTAACCATTCAAGGTCATTGAGAAAGCCATAAACAAGCAACTTGCTCATTATCTCAATGTACACTAGCTCTTAGACACAATGCAATCAGGGTTCCAGCCCAACCACAGCACAGAGACTATCCTCATCACGGCCACAGAGCACATCAGGCTGATCCTTGACCAAGGAGATACAGGGGCACTCATACTGCTTAGCATCTCGGCAAACTTTAATACAGTTTTCCACTCCACACTGATCATAAGACTACATGAAATGGGTACCCAAGAACATGCTCTAAATTTGATCTGCTCTTTCCTCACAGGAAGAACACAAAAAGTTAACCTATCACACTACACGTCAGAGGCCAATACTCTCATAAGCTGAGTACCCAAAGAATCTTTTCTCAGTCTGACATTATTCAACATCTATATGACCCCACTGGCAGACCTCATCAGATAACACAATATCAACATAGTCAACACCTAACCACACCCAACACCTAACTGATACACTCCTTGTCAGACAAGACCTTCACCACAAGAACCAGTCTTGTCATATGCATGACCATGGTAGCCTCCTGGATGAGATTCCTCTGCCTCAAACTCAACACAGACAAAACGGAAGTTGTGGTCTTTGGAAGGAAAGCCTCTGCTTGGGACTCCTCACGGTGGTCAGTTGACCTTGACCCCACACCTACCCCCACCTTCTACGCCAGAAATCGGGGGATCATCCTGGGCGACAAGCTGGATATGACAGCCCAAGTAAATGCAGTGACCTTCACCTGCTAACACATCCTGAAGATTCTGCAAAAAATCAACATCTCCCCATAAATAAGCGCACCCATTTCAAACTGCTTTCACACACATACAAAACACTAACCAACATCAACCCAGCCTGCATTAACAATTGCATGCATTTCCACCTAACCCCAGGCACCTCTCCTCAGTGGGACTCTCACTAGCACACGTACTTCACATCTTCAAAATCGTAGCTGGAGGCCGTGCCTTCTCCTACATCTCCCCAAAGCTTGGAACAATCTCCCATACTACACCATTGTCTCCTCATCACTTGTCGAAATCTACAAGAAGCTAAAGATCTGGCTTTTCTAGTAACTTTGACTAGGAGACAGTTGTCTAACGGGTTATTAGCGCACTATACAAATATTCATAACATAACAGAGGCCCCAATATACACAGAAGAATATGTATTTCGAAAGTGGTCAATGGCCTTTAATTCTTACTGGCACAGAAACTGGTAAGTGATAATACCAAACACGCTACTCTTGAAAAACTAGAAAAATATTTTTTAAAAGGTATGTTTGAGTAGAGTTTGAGAAATAAACAAGGACCCCCTGGGTATCGCAAATACACAGATTCCTAGGGCAGGGTAAAGACCAATGCGAGTATAAAATCCTAGGACATCCACAAAATAAGTGACCATACAAGCAGGACCAATAGAAAGAAAAAATTGTCGGGAGATAATGTGTGTATTTAAAAAAACACCATATATGTTTAATTATACATAAAAGATAAAAATCATATAGAGACTGATTCAATAAGTCAAACTATATGATACAATAAGACATTGACATGTTAAAAACAATTCTTTAACACAATAACTCGAAAGCATTCATTGAAAAACAATACACTTCTTAATAAAATTATAAATCCTAACTCATTGGACAATTATATACAAGCAGAAAATGTAAATAGAAACATCAGATACATCTATAACAATTTAATTCAATTGACTCGACGCGCGTTTCGGCAGTAGGAGAACTGCCTTCTTCAGGAGCCTTTGATTAAATTCTGTAAAAAGAATTTTTATTGAAAAAACATAGTTATATCTTGACATATACATATCTTTTAACAGTTTTAGTCTCTTTATCTACCAAAAAAATCCAGTAGTTCCTCACACAATGAAAATCATTTTTTTTAAAAAAATTAAAAAAACATTTCTATATCTCCTCTAAAGGTCCAGACATTTTAATTGGTCACTTAACGTCATATGTTAGACTGATATATGCAGAAAGTAGTGCGCACTCAGCTTGACTTCAACGGAGCTATTCTTATAGGTACTTTTAATGTTCATATGTATCAATCTTGAGTGATTACCTAATTGGAGATTCAAATATTCAATGCACATATATAATACATTTTGGTCTCACTTCCGGATATACACACATTAAGTCACTTAGATAGCTCAAAAGAACATTGATATTTTCGTCGTTAGATTAGAAGAATTTGCTAAAATTCACGGATAACAAAGACATTTATAAAAATGATATCTAATTGTAGCCAAAATTTATAATGAGAACAGACTATATGATGAAACAAAATAGAAAGCAGCTTAAACTCAATGGGGCATTACAGACACAATTTGTATACGATACCATTGGGGTTAACAAGATATAGGTAATTAGTCCATATCCTTACATTAACACCAGCAAAAAAAAAAAGGGGGTAGGTGGGAAAAAAGATTTTTGCTTTTATAGTTGAAAGATAAATGGATTCAAAGGACCAGTTACCTATTATTCTAACTGCTAACGTATATATTAAACTGTTCACACTGAGAAATCTTCTAGAAGTTGTATGTTTAAAGGGGGAAAATTACCTTTTTATTTTCAGTTGTTTATGTTCCAATATTGGTGGTCAAGACGAATCTTAAGATGCACAGGGCATAAAATAGGCTGAAACAATATAAATTTATGCAATGGCAAGCATTAGATGTTATCCTAAATCTTGGATCGTGTACATCAACTAATAATGCAACGTATCCTAGGGGTCGAGACGTCATAGTGTTACGAGAATAGATGAACATTTACCTTTAAAACCAAGCAAAAATGCCGACAGCAAGATGGTGCTGTTTCATTTGGAGAGCCGGGTTGGAATGCCGCTATTTTCAAAGTTTCTGCAAATAAATATCAGACGAACTCGAAGTAAATAAATAAAAAGTCATATCTGTGAGCTGGGGTAGTATTAATATCTTGAGTGTGGAGACAATTGTCACCTTAATTTAAGGGAGGTGGTGCAGACTTCAAGTGGGTTCGGATCAAGGCGATAGATCAGTGAAACTGCTTCGCCAGAACAAGATGTAAAGTCCACTACTGGCTGATCTTTAAAGAAAAATATCATTTCGTAAGGGGCCACATTTTGAGATTCAGACAGTTGCCAATATTAAAGCGGACATAATTCTCACCTTATAACAGTGTGAATATCGTGGACTGCAAAGTGGTGCAGTTCCAAATGGCGGGATTGCGGAGCTGCCTCGCCGAAAGTGATAAGTATTCCGCTTCTAATGAATCCTTAAAGACAGATATTTACATAAAGGGTCACATCTGACAGAAATACACGGTTCCTAATGTTTTCGAATGTGCTTACATCTCACCTTGTTAAAGTGCAAATTACACCACGTCAGGAACTCATACAAACGAGCCCGATACTACGATCGGGATTCATTACTTAGACCTAAGCCACCCCCAGAGAACAAAAGACTGGTTTGCATAACCAAACATTCCACCTTAGATAATACTGTTCGCCAAATTATAAACTCTAACTGGCATATACTTAATTCCAACCCTACCAACGTCAAAATGGAAAAACCATTGTATGCACATAAAAGGAATAAAAATCTCAAGGATCTGATCGTACATTCTCGTTTCTCCTCCAAAGAGGTCAATTCTGAATTTTCCCAAAGATCAATTGATAATAACTCCCCAATGAAAGGAACTGTTAGATGCTCCTCATGTAAATCATGTAAAAATATCATCTCCGGAGAATCTTTTGTACACAATGGCTGCCATTTTAAAGCTACAGGCCTATGGAATTGTAAAACAGCCAATTGTATATATTTGATCCTTTGCCCCTGCCAACTGGGATATGTTGGGGAGACCTCGAGACAGATACAAACTAGACTCACGGAACACCGCTCAGCCATTCGTACTAACAAAACTGTAGCACCTCTAGTTAAACACTTTAGAGAGCACAATCATGGCCCAGAGGATTTCAGATGGTGCATCTTAGAGAAAATTAGGCTCGCAGACAGTAAAGGTGGTGAAAAAATTAGGAAAAAAAGAGAGGTGTTCTGGATCTTTTCTTTGGGGACCTTCAAAACAGGATTAAACGCTGAAATCCCGTGGGAGAATGCAATCATATAACATCAGGTAACAATATGTAAGTTATGGTTCCGAACTTTGTTACTGCCCCCCACTGATCTCCTCTGATCCCCACTGTAAACCAACATATATGTTTAACACTGAGTCCATTAGACAAATATTAAGAGAGCTAGATTGTCTTCTGGCCCTCCAAATAAGATAATGGCCTTCAGTCACCCCTTGTTTATTAGTCCATACAATAAATATATTTTACAATTATATGTGAAAGTTGAGTCACACTATTGACTTAACCGAAGTGTAAATAGCTGCCGCTTTAGGTATTAAAAATCATGCCATAGGTGTAGTAAATAAATGTCGTTTTTTAGTATTAAAACATCTAACTAGATATTTTTTTATTTCTGTACAATCTATTTGCGATTTTTGTATTTGCGACCTCATTGAGATATTCTCTCTTTTGGTTTCTTCGTTATAGCACATTAGTTTTGTGTCTTTAGAGTTAGGCAGCATAGATTAATATCCTCACGCCCTTTGGGCGCCATCTTAGAGAAGGTATCTTTCAATCGGGATCCTGACGGAGGTCTCGGGATAGTCCGCTCACTCTTTCAACTACATCCAGACCTGATTGCGCGTTTTCTCTTTTCGCGCCTAAATCACTATTTAAAAGTGTTGCCAGTAATTGAGCGCACACCGATTTACCCCGGAGAAGCCGTACCGCTGTCCTGCCGCCTGGAACTGCACCATCTTGCAGCCCGAGAAATCTATATTTTATCAAGGTGAGACGTAAGCCCACTTTAATATGCTAAGAACCGTACAAACTTTAACGGATGTGGCTCTTTACGTAAATTATCCTTTTTGTTAAAGACTCGATAGCAGCAGAATACTCATCATTTTTCGGCGAAGTAGTTCCGCAATTTCGCCGTCTGGAACTGCACCATCCTGCAGCCCGTGTAATTTGCACTTTAACAAGGTGAGATGTAAGCACATTCGAAAACATTAGGAACCGTGTATTTCTGTCAGATGTGACCCTTTATGTAAATATCTGTCTTTAAGGATTCATTAGAAGCGGAATACTTATCACTTTCGGCGAGGCAGCTCCGCAATCCCGCCATTTGGAACTGCACCACTTTGCAGTCCACGATATTCACACTGTTATAAGGTGAGAATTATGTCCGCTTTAATATTGGCAACTGTCTGAATCTCAAAATGTGGCCCCTTACGAAATGATATTTTTCTTTAAAGATCAGCCAGTAGTGGACTTTACATCTTGTTCTGGCGAAGCAGTTTCACTGATCTATCGCCTTGATCCGAACCCACTTGAAGTCTGCACCACCTCCCTTAAATTAAGGTGACAATTGTCTCCACACTCAAGATATTAATACTACCCCAGCTCACAGATATGACTTTTTATTTATTTACTTCGAGTTCGTCTGATATTTATTTGCAGAAACTTTGAAAATAGCGGCATTCCAACCCGGCTCTCCAAATGAAACAGCACCATCTTGCTGTCGGCATTTTTGCTTGGTTTTAAAGGTAAATGTTCATCTATTCTCGTAACACTATGACGTCTCGACCCCTAGGATACGTTGCATTATTAGTTGATGTACACGATCCAAGATTTAGGATAACATCTAATGCTTGCCATTGCATAAATTTATATTGTTTCAGCCTATTTTATGCCCTGTGCATCTTAAGATTCGTCTTGACCACCAATATTGGAACATAAACAACTGAAAATAAAAAGGTAATTTTCCCCCTTTAAACATACAACTTCTAGAAGATTTCTCAGTGTGAACAGTTTAATATATACGTTAGCAGTTAGAATAATAGGTAACTGGTCCTTTGAATCCATTTATCTTTCAACTATAAAAGCAAAAATCTTTTTTCCCACCTACCCCCTTTTTTTTTTTTGCTGGTGTTAATGTAAGGATATGGACTAATTACCTATATCTTGTTAACCCCAATGGTATCGTATACAAATTGTGTCTGTAATGCCCCATTGAGTTTAAGCTGCTTTCTATTTTGTTTCATCATATAGTCTGTTCTCATTATAAATTTTGGCTACAATTAGATATCATTTTTATAAATGTCTTTGTTATCCGTGAATTTTAGCAAATTCTTCTAATCTAACGACGAAAATATCAATGTTCTTTTGAGCTATCTAAGTGACTTAATGTGTGTATATCCGGAAGTGAGACCAAAATGTATTATATATGTGCATTGAATATTTGAATCTCCAATTAGGTAATCACTCAAGATTGATACATATGAACATTAAAAGTACCTATAAGAATAGCTCCGTTGAAGTCAAGCTGAGTGCGCACTACTTTCTGCATATATCAGTCTAACATATGACGTTAAGTGACCAATTAAAATGTCTGGACCTTTAGAGGAGATATAGAAATGTTTTTTTAATTTTTTTAAAAAAAATGATTTTCATTGTGTGAGGAACTACTGGATTTTTTTGGTAGATAAAGAGACTAAAACTGTTAAAAGATATGTATATGTCAAGATATAACTATGTTTTTTCAATAAAAATTCTTTTTACAGAATTTAATCAAAGGCTCCTGAAGAAGGCAGTTCTCCTACTGCCGAAACGCGCGTCGAGTCAATTGAATTAAATTGTTATAGATGTATCTGATGTTTCTATTTACATTTTCTGCTTGTATATAATTGTCCAATGAGTTAGGATTTATAATTTTATTAAGAAGTGTATTGTTTTTCAATGAATGCTTTCGAGTTATTGTGTTAAAGAATTGTTTTTAACATGTCAATGTCTTATTGTATCATATAGTTTGACTTATTGAATCAGTCTCTATATGATTTTTATCTTTTATGTATAATTAAACATATATGGTGTTTTTTTAAATACACACATTATCTCCCGACAATTTTTTCTTTCTATTGGTCCTGCTTGTATGGTCACTTATTTTGTGGATGTCCTAGGATTTTATACTCGCATTGATGTTTGAGTAGAGTTGCACGCACATATGCGTAACTGGATACCTACAGACAGGCATTGGTAACCTGAAGGTAACCTGAAGAAAACAAGGCAAAAGTTCAACGCCTTTGGAATCAAAAAGAAAGCAGACATGTTGCAAAACGAATTACAGTAAAGAAAAAACATACCCATATTTGGCAAAAGATTTCTACACTCAGAACCAGACCTATAACAAATATCAAACATGGGGTGGATTCAAGAAAAATAAAACTATCACTTTCTCAAAGTAATTTGGTGGCTCTGATGATTCTGGCACACAGGAGGGCACTAGTATAAGGACTGATGTATCAGGCCAATATATTTTGGCCAGAAGCAAAAAAGGCAAAGGGAAGTCAGAAAATCGGAACCCGGGGTGCAAACAGACCCAGAGGGAATACTACAAGTGGGAAGAGGAGTGGCCCGAGGCGGTATGACAATACTATTATTCAGTCTGTCCAGTTACATCCGGACCAACCCAGAAATAGAAATCCTTAGCCACAGCCTTTTCTTTGCAGTGACTGAGAAAACAAACATTTCCCTACTTCAGATTTTAGTTAAAAAATCCATTGAATATGTCTGAAATACACTAATAACTCAGCTACAAATCCAAGACCTCCTTCTGTCTGTATTCCCTAAATCTGAGCTATTGCTCCTGAGCTACTTACATTTGAGAACCTTGTACTTGAAGACCTATTCCTTCTGAAGGAGAAAATAAGCTTTACCCCATACAACTTTAGTCTCCAAGAAAGATAAGCTGTGAATTTACTAAGAAAAAACTCAGAGATCATCACCAAACCCACCAATAAATATAGCAGGGATTGTAATCCAAGACCTTGTGAATTATGACAACAAAGTTCCCAGACAAATGAACCATCAAGAACACTACCAAAAACTGACAAGCCATCACTTTCTGGTAATTAGAGAGTGTATCCTGGCACTAACAACCAACGCTAAAAATATGGGCCTGATCACGAGTTTGACGGTTCATCGGACTGCCAAACTTGCTGTGGCATGGCTGGTACTGCTGCACTGGTGGTCTAAATGCTGCATTACTTGCGGTGGTCCAACCGCCAGAGGACAGCAGCAATCGCTTGGAATTTGTGATCCCTCGGCTATGACGCGGCAGTCTGACCGAGCAATATGCTGCCCGTACCGCAGCAGCACTTCAACAAATATTATGAGTTTCCTCACAGCTACAGATTTTAAGGCGGTGAACAGGGTCCCCTGTTGCCTCAGGGCCAGGGGATGCATGCAGGGCGGCACTGGGTGTGCCCCCTGCCTGCATGCAGCCCCAGGTCATACATGGCATGGACTTCACAGTCCATGCCATGCAGGAACATGCTTTGGTGCTCCCATTGTGATGCCTTTCTAACAGCCACCACCGTAGGACCGCCAAAGCACTGCACACCAGAACCCAAATTTAGTCACAATCATTGTCAGAGGTCCACAAAGATGCAGAAAACCCATCAGGAATACCAATGCTCTCAGGATGAGGTCCTATATTAAAACCCATAAGTGACTATGCAAACTACTTTAATAAAGTCTTTCTACCCTAATACCAAACTATGTCCGAGATAGTACCCAGACAATTAATGTCTTAGTGGGCATTGACTTTGTTGCCATTGAGTCATTACGCACTAACATCCCACAAACAGAAAGCATGAATATCTGTTAGGCCTCACTGGGCATTAGAGCATATCCTATACAAGTCTCCATAAATTTCATTATGCACCACCCTGTGATTGCTCTTACCCAAAAATACTCTTCATACAACGAGAACTGCTACCGACAATGAAAAGGTACTAATGGTGATACTTTTGAACAAGAATTAGTCCTCAGCAACAACAATCTTTTCAAGTCACATGTGAAATATTGGAAGAGGTAGATCGATGATATCTTCATGATTTGAGAAAGAGCAATCATGGCTCTAGGAGTTGTCAATGAATATCTGAATACCACCCAACCTAATCTGAAGTTCACCGGCAATTTCCGCTATGAGAGAATACCTGTTATTTACCTAATCAAAAGGCATGAGAAAGTTAAGTTGTTTACTGGCCTCTTCAGAAAATCCACTGAAAGAAAAACTTTATTAAAATACCAGAGTTCTCACCCACAGCATTTTAAAGACAGATTACCTTTCAACCAGTTCCTCAGATAAAGGTGTAACTGTAGTCGAAAAGTGGATTATTTAATGAGGCAAATATTCTGATGACGAAATTACTTGAGAGAGGCTATCCCTGCAAGTTGTTTAACACAGCAATGACAAGACTCTGGTTTTCTTCAAGGGAAGAACTTTTGATACAGAAACCTACGTAAGATCTGGGTAAAACAGTGTGTGTTACCACCTCCCCCGAAGATTAATCATGTAGTTAAGATCATCAAAAACAATTGCCCATTCTCCAAACCATAATATGTCCCTTTACCTGCCACTATTCTCAAATAAGAGAGGTAAGAACCTAAAAGATCATTTAGTCCTTGCAGCAGGGAAAAAAAGATCAACAGAGACACACTTTTAAAGACAATTACGGGTCTGTCAGCATTAGTCAGACACTCCAAATGCTTGATGGCATTGTTTTTATATTTACTGCAAGCATTAACGCATTTAAACATGACACGATTTCACTGGAATTTATGTTCCATTTCAGTTTTGAACTCATTGAATGTGATATACTGCATCTGGTGTGCTTATGAAATATTTATATAGGGTAAGACACAGCAAGTAAAGAAAAGATAACATAAAAAGCAAAATAAAATAAAAGGCTGCCAGTTCCCCTCTTGTGTCGCATTTTCCTGAGTACAACCATGGTGTTGACAAAATAAGATGGCAAGTGATCATTTGAGCCTTCTTATCAGAGAGAGTTGATAATCTTTGTGAATTGGCCTATGTGTCTCCATCGCCAAAGGATTGAACTCCATGGAGGAACTGCATTATTTTAGTGTAAGTAATGTTATGAGAATGTTTCCACATATTTTTAAGTGATTGATATGCTGCATAAAACTATGTGAAACGGTATTATTTTTAATGGAAGCTTGTGCATAGATGAGTGCTCAACCGTGTTAGAAGCAGATGGTACTGTGGGCATATGTTTTGGAATTGTATGCTTATCAGTTAAGTGTATAATTTACATACTGTATGCCCTAATTTTTGCTGAAGGTCCTATTTTTTGACACAATATTTTCACTATGAACTCACAACTTCCCATATGTAAATTTATATTGTATCTCTGTATTGTTTCCTTGCAATAAGTGTAAATGAAGGCACTATAGAGATTCTTAGTCTTTCTTCTTTTTCCACTAATAGTAGTTCTATTGACCACAAAATATGGCTCACCAAATTAGATTTATTATGGTTTAACATAAATAAATGTATATTCTTAATATTTATTTTATTTTATTTTGAATCACAGTAATACAGACCGCTTCATGCCTCTCCCATTCCAAACCTTATTTTGGAAGGCAACGATGTTTATTCATTTATTCCTTGCAAACACAGAAAGATGTTGGACGGAGTGCTGAAACTTTTCAAACATTCACCCCCAGTTTAGAGATTTGCGCTAAATTGTTATTTTGTTCACCATGCCACCCCGGTTTGGACCAAGCCATGTGCAAATCAGTCTTGACCATGCTCCCAATGGGAACAGTCCAGATGAATTGCAAGGCCAGGTCTTCCCTGGACCAGAAACAAGCAACCTGGGACCGGTGTCAGGGTATCACCCCTCGTCAGCCAGGCTAGCTTGAATACGATGGCGTAGCGACCAGGGGACCCACATCTGGGTATACCCATCCCACTTAGGGTGAAAAATGCAACACAAAAAGAAGATGGACAGTCACCGATCTAGGCATAATTCCATTGTTTTTTTTTCTTGCAACGCCATTCAAATTTTGACCCAACCATATTCAAATCAGTCTTGGGTTATTAGTCACCAAATTAATCTGAGTGCAAACCGTTGGCAATTATGCCACAGGCTCAACAGTCAGGCTCAACTTAGAGGCAATGTGTACAGTATATGCTGTTAGCCCGAAACCAGTCCCAGGATGATTGTTTCCGGTCCAGGAAAGACATGGCTTGGTAGTTTGGGCTTGACTGTTCTCATGAGGCACAGGGCCAAGACTGATTTGCATATAGCTGTGTCTGAACCGGGGTGGTAAAGTGAGCTAAAGAACAATGATGGATTCAACCCAGATCTGTGACTGGGAGTGAGTGTTTGAAAGGTTTCAGCGCTCCGTCCATCATCTCCTTTTGTTTGCACTATTTATGCAGCACCAAAACAGAAATAGACAATTTAGGAAATTAGAGTCAACCTTAATAAATAAAAAGACACTAAAACAGCAAAAGTTCAGTAAGGGGAACTGGAGATAAACATTTTTAAAGTTTTAAATACAAAGATTTAAGAGTCAAACACGGTCAACTGGTTGCAGTAGACTAATACCTAGGAGTGATTTAAGACCAACTGCAATGGAGTGCGACTCAGATACAGAAACCCGGTTTGAACCAGTTGAAAGTTTTAGCTTCTGAATTAGTCCCAAAAATGAAAGTCCAAAATCTTCAAAGGGTCAAGGCAGCACGCTGTAGCCGAGAAGGGCTCCATGAGATCAGATAGCTGTCATCAAAGATCATCAAAAACAATTGCCCATTCTCCAAACCATAATATCTCGGTGATGCCATTAGCTTTCGGAGGGAAAGCTCCAAGGAGGAGAACGTTGAATTTTGCCCAAGGAAATGTCCTTCATCAGTTAGATACTTTTGGCATCTTCACCCAGTCACAATATCTTCATTCGTACATAGTCACTTTTTTGAAGCATGGGTTGCTCCAGCGGAACATAGCTATAGTCACCATTTCTTCAAGGTCCCACTGTGTAGAATTTGCAGCTATGTAGAAACTCCAATATGGATAAACTTTAATCTTCAGTCAAGCAGCAATGCATCTTGGTTGGATTAGCTAGGAAAGGTTTGGCCCCATCTTCCGGATGGTCTTTGTGGTCAAAAAAATTGCAAAAGTCCCAGGTTTTCATGGCAAGTAAACGTCCAGCTGAACACAACCAAGGGTCTTAGGACCTTTGGAATGGCACTCAATGAAGGCCACCAACAGGGTCCAGGTCTGTACAAGTTTGAACTGGTCAGTTGGGAATCTATTGAAAGACCTTTTGTGGTTTGTTGTGTCCCTGTAGCTTGAACAGGGCAGCATTATGACCATTGGCATCCACTTTCTTGTACTTCATGGCTCATTTGAGGTCTCAGAAAGTGAACTCAGTCCTCTTCTGATCTTCCTCAGATCCAGTAGTGCTCTATGGAGGGTACTGGGGATGCCACAAATGTACAGAGGACCTGTGCACACGCTATTTTCATAAATAGTACTAATACTGTACGTTTCACCGAAACATGACAATAACAAAGGTTGAATTGACGTGTTCTTTCTGTGTTATTTATTAGTTTTTCAGATGCCCAGCCAACACATGTTTCATCAGGGTGTAACCCAAGACTTCTTCAGGGCTATAAGATGTATAATGGCAACAAGTTACAACATTGTACTGGTACCATATAATTACAGCTTGTGGCAGACTTCTGAACTGTGACTCTAGTGCAACAAACACCCATAGTGGCATACCAGCAAACCCAGAATAGTGGGTGTGTAAAAGGTAGTGATAGTCTGTGTCCTCAGTGACTGTTTAAGTCATCATGTCACAATCTTCGTATTCGCATGACATCTTTATACAAAATGATAACACATACTCTCTTGATTCACATATATAGGCGTAAATTAGTGCAATCGTTGTGTTGAGTACCCGTCGTCCTCAACAAGCCTCATGAAACTTAAGCGAAATCAGTGCTCTTAGTTGAAAGAAATGTTTCCCAGATGAAACCTAAAGCGCAAAAGAAGTAGGGAGTGAAGGGCATGCAGATGACTGAACAATACACTAAGAGCCAATCTTACCTATCGGTCAGATGGCTCGAGTATCTCGGTTTCTGCAAGAAGGGAAACAGAGTCTCATAAAAGTATAAAGAGAAGTGAACTATGTGAGGTAGTAGAACCTACCATGCTCACCTCTCCACCGGTTTTATTTCCGTCCCTGCTGCGGCGTCACTCATTAAATATACAAGTGGTGATCGGGAATAACAGTGGTAAGTACCACAACAGAGCACTGGGGAGAAAAGTGCAAGTGTTGTCATGAATCCAAAGCGACCACACCGACTAGTCAGGTACGTTGGTAACAACTGAGCCCCCCTTAAAGCACAATATCTGAATTCTGCTGTTACAAAACAGGAGTATAAAAACCGTGTCGTGCTCAGATCCAGACAGATGGTCAATATTGCTCAACTCACTCCGGGCATAGGCTGACGACCATTCCGTAATTCCTCTGAATCAAACCGGGTTTACAAGCAACGCTGGTACCTCGGTCAATCTTATGACTCTCTCCTGCTTGATAGATCAGGCAGAGACTAGCACTTGCTCGCTCTATATGGGATTCATAGACTACAAAGCCGCCTTTGACAACGTCAACAGGGCCAAGCTCTGGCAGAAGCTTTCTAGACTAAACATCCCAAATGACCTTTTAAGAGCCATCCAGCTCCTGCATCAGGACACATGGGTCAGGATCAAGATCGGGGACGGCTCTAGACTGTCACGCCCAATCCTGATGACAAAAGGTTTTAAACAAGGATGCGTCCTGGCACCCACTCTTTTTAACTTATTTTTATCAGACTTTCCTGAAGCCATAAACAAGGTAAACTCTCATGCTCCCAAAGTAGCTGGTCTCTTCCTGTCAAATCTTCTTTACGCCGACGACGTGGTTCTTTTAAGTAAAACAAAGATTGGCCTGCAAAGACTCATGGACGCTACCTCCGAATACTCAAATAAGAACGAGCTCTTGATAAAAAACAAGAAAACAAAAATGTTGGCGGTACGTCCAGGAAGGGCAAAGAAGCAGGTTTGGGTCCTAAATCGTGAAAGCATTGCAGAATCCAACTGCCACAAGTATCTAGGTGTTCTTTTCAACAACAACGGAAGATACAAAACTCACTTAGAAGAACAAAAAAAGAAGGGTGCAGCACTAGCTTTTGCAATTAGTTCTATTTACAAGAAGTTATTCGGCCCAATTTCGCTCCAACCCTGCTGGCGGCACAGGCAAAAGTCATTCCTACATTAACTTACGGAAGTGAGGTCTTAAAAAGATTGGACAGTGGCAAATTAGACAAAATTATTGCTAAAATCTACAGAACAGTGTTCATGCTACCTACTCAAATGTCACCAGCCCAAATTAGGCTGGAACTGGGCATCTGTAACCAATCACTGGACAGATCTATGAGTTTCTTAATGGGCTGTCACAAATTGAGGTCGTCGAAGGAAGGCAGCCTAGCGCAACACCTTTGGTTTTGCCTTAAACCAAAACTATGGCGTGCAGGGCATGAATATTGGGAAAGAGGACTAAAAACTTTAGGCTTGAAGGAAGTTTGGAACCTTCAAGTAAGCCACAATGAATTTAAAAGGCTAGCAAAATTAAGTGCAAAAAAACTCTCCTTATTGGAAGACAAGGCACGTCTGGCAGGAAGAAGCCACGGCTGGATGACCCTGCTATCATACGTCCAGTTGACACCTCAGAGGTATCTAAGCTTACCATTTACCGCACGCACCAAATTAAGTTTTTTTAAATTGAGAATGTGAGTTATCAACTTGTCGTGTCACCTGCCTAAATGGAAAAGAGATCACAGCCAGGAACATTGTCGACTTTGTGGAAACCGTAAGGAAGACATAATACATATCCTATGCCTTTGTCCAAACCTGTTGAAGAAAAGACGGTCCCTCTTAAGGAAACTCTGGAACATCAACGAGGACAAATCATGCAGAGCCGCAGTTTTGGCCTGCTTTGACCCACGGAACACCAAATTAAACTGTGCTTTAGGAAGGTTTATGGATCGAGCTGTAAAAGAACTAGGGGAGGGGACCCAAGAACATGATCCTTCATCAGAATAATATTTTGGCAAGTCCCTCCTGCAGCTACCCAGGAAAGGCCAACTGATCAGAGTCATCATACCAACTGTCTAAAGGGGCTGGGCACCCTGGCTGGACTACTCGAGGCCAAACAAAAAGGGGGGGGGGTACTTCCTACTACAATGACCTGAACTTCCACATTCTTTTAACATGTATATTTTAATATTTTGTACTTTGCAAATGTTTTTTAAATCACGCAATAAAGTTTCCTTATGGATACCAGTCGGGGTACCCAAATTTGCTAGAGAGGGGTGTGGCGCTGGCGTTATACTTAGTGGAGATCACCTGTCCTGAACCGTACCTGTCTTGTCCTGTGGGCACCTGATTAATCGGGAGCCTGGTCTTTTGCCCCAGCCCTTGGCCAGGATTGGTCCTTGCACCATTCTAGGTAAATATAATCCATGTGGTAGGTCGTTGTGGTGCGCAATCACGCGAGTCACTCCAGCTGTTTCCTCTTGATGCTGCTATGTCCCAACTCCCTCAAGAACCAGTCAACGCAGCAAGGATGGTAAACACCTGCTAAGCTAACTCGTTCACAAGGGAAAGGGGAAGTGGAGAGAGAAACAAACAAACAAACACTGGTCTTCCGCTGCTGTTTCTCTGGAAAGTGTTCTGGGCCCGTTTCGTGTTAGCATGTGATTCTGTATTTATAAACACACTACAATCAATCCGCAATTTCTTAGGAATGACTTAAATGTCACAAGTATTTAACAAATGCACATAATACTAACCATTTGAGAGACTGGCCCTTGTTAACACTACTCTGGGTTAGGAGCAATGCAGTCTCATATTTCCTTAAAACCAATAATGAAAACATTAAACAATAATGTCTTTATAGCACTGATGCAAGATAACAGAATAGTGTTGGTTAGTTATTGGTTAAATCACTTAACACTCATGCGCATACCTGAAGTCCCAGAATGATAGCTGCTAAAGGGGGTTCTTTAATGACAAGAAAAGAAAAAGGCACCACCATCCTAAAACAAATTCTAATATGCCTTATACTCAGAGTGTAACTGCAAACAGTGTTGGCTAGTACACCTTAATAAAACTATGAGTTGCACAGAAAATCTAACTGTACCATAGGTTTGAATACTGTCCCAAATTACAACATTTAGGCATCCAAAAACATTCAAGTATCTACTAATACTGTGGAATTTTCCAAGGCTTCTTTTCTTCTACTAAGCTCTTTACCACATAGTCAATCCTATTCACTAAATAAGAATGGTAGACTCAATGTTCAGTCATAAAAATACAGCGCAAGTGTTACTGTCCTTCTTCTGTGTCCATTATAACGCTCGCCTGTCCAGAAGACGTTTCCTGAAAGGCGGGGCAACTTGGAGGCTTCCGACGATCTTCTGAAATGTCCGCCGATAACTGGAGGAACCGGGAAGGAAAGTCAAAGCGAGAGCAGGTAAGCGGGACTGGATACGGGAGGTAGGAACGAGAGGAAATCAGGGCTGGGTAATGAGGCTGGAAAGGCTGTGGGAGGGGTGCGGAGCGAGAGAGAATCGGATCT
This sequence comes from Lissotriton helveticus, assembly GCF_964261635.1. Classification (NCBI taxonomy): domain Eukaryota; kingdom Metazoa; phylum Chordata; class Amphibia; order Caudata; family Salamandridae; genus Lissotriton; species Lissotriton helveticus. Next base: position 1,265,416,842 of record NC_136059.1, on the reverse strand, counting down.
GGGTTTGACGGCTGGAACGGCTTCTGAAGTCCGGGAGGAGCAGGGTTGGAGCTCTCATCGTGACGGATGCAAAGAGACGAAGCATTGTCACGTTTGCGAGCGCTCTTTAAATAGACTTCTCAAGCGGCAGTTCAATCATTTGCATGCCAAGCACGCGGAGCCCATTCCTAGCTTTTACGCGTGACATGAAGTTCCAACAGACATCGTGATATTTTAAAAAGCATTGGCAAGAATGATATTGCAACAAGCATTGCTATTGACAAGAAACAATATAAACATCATTAAAAATACATGATATTTACACGATCAACAGCAGGAACATATGACTGCATGCATACCCCTAACACCTTGTGCTATTTCCCTTTCTCACCCTTCCCAGGTACCAATGTCTAAAGAAGTTACTGTGATTTCTTGCAAACTTTATATCATATTAATCATATTCTTACTTATAAAATTCATGGTCTCTGTAATTTGGATGAAGACTCACTTAAGCTTGCATAGATAAAGCATATAAACTTTTCCTGAGTCTGTGGTTATTACAGGAAAGATACATTTGTTTATATACTGCTTATTATTCTAACACCCTTTCGATCCCTAGGACTTATAGCAAAGGTGACAAGGATTGGTAAGTCATGGTTTACAGATAATAAGACCTAAATGGACTGAAAGTACTGATAGGTGTTTAGTGGTAAAAGCAGGACTACTAGTTCAAAGTGGGAATGTTTATGGGCCCAGGTGAGTATGGTAAATTGAGCTAGTGGTCCCGCGCTCTATCAGTATACTTCTCTGGTAGCTCAGATATGGCTAGGGTTTAGTTAACAATAGGTAGTTTGTTGTGTATCGATTATTGAATATTGATTTTTTTGATTTTTATGTACTAATCAAAGTCTGGTTGTATTGTTAAATGTTGTCTGGAATATCCGGGGATACTGGAAGCAGTTGGTAAATGCAATGAGGTTACTGGCCTAGATGGAATAGGTGCAGAAAGTTAGGTAAAACTTGAAGCACTAGTTAGGGATTTTTTTCTAGTATAAAAGGGAGAGTGATTGATAGCAAAGGACTTCGCTGGTGAAACTTTGGTCTTATATCACCTAGAAAGGGTAAGTCTGGAGGAGTACCAGGTTATTTTTGCTTGAGTGAAGAGTAAGCGGAAGGTTGTTTTACTCGCAGTGTATGAAGGATAGACGGAAAAAGGTTTACTTGTGAAAGAAATCATCTTTTCTTTGAATTTAGTCATTCAGGCACAGTAGCGAATGTTTTCATGTTGTTAATTAATGAAATGTATAATTGAATTTTGAGAGAAATTGAATTGTCGTATTACCTTGCAAAGGAGGGAGTCAGTCGCGGGTGCTGCACTGATGTAATAGAGAGCTGCGCTGGGATTGGTAGAAACAGTGGGTGTGTAACCGTGAGAAAGTTGTAAAGGAGAAGTGAGCGCAGAGAGTGAGACTCATGTCACAGTAAAAAGCCGCACAATGATTGGTTAACGCTGCTTGTAAGTCAAAACCTCATTGGTCATTGAAAATAAAAGACACGCTGGTATTGGAGAAATATTTCTACAGAGTAAACAAACTGAATCAATTAAATTAACAGAAATTTCATAGAAAATTACATAGCGGTATATGTGGCATCTAGATCCAGCATTGATAGGTAATCGTCCTGATAAAAAATATTTAGGATTTGCTAAAGAACAACAGGTTAGAGGAAGACCTTATATCATGTACGGAGAAAAGAGAAAAATGTCGTTTTTCAAGAAAATAAAGAATTATTTCAAAAAGGACATAGCTATTAAAACAAGAGAAGGGATTAATATTTCACCACCTAATACGCCCACATCATATATGATGGTAGAAAGGGGCTACCACACATGTGTGTGGTTAGAAAACTGGATAGAGTACACTAAAGAAGACAGTATTTTGGCATTTCCAGAAAATGGTACCTTTAATGGTAGAATTTTGTATAATTTATGAACTCGCATGAACGAGTTAGATCCCAGACCTTGATTAACGAAGTATGAAGCATTAGACGAATGGGAAACAGAGGCGTTTGAGCGAGACAGGTCCAGAAGTGACAGGAATTGGAGTAAATTCTATCCCAGATTTCCTAAAGAGATGAGAGATAAGCACATGAAAAGATGGAGACAGTCCATGTTAGTAGAGGGATTGTATCCTGTATTGACCATAGAAGAACCATCAGGAAGTAAAAATACAGAGAAAACTAAAAATCTAATGACTACTGGTGATTCATAAGATGATTATCTTGAGGTTTTGTTAATGAAAAATCCGCCACCTTATCAGGAAGAAACCAATAGAGCTATTACGAGTGCTCCATTGTTACAACCACCTTTGGTTCCGCAGATTATACATGAAACCTCGTTAGAAAAAGTATTACAAGAAAGAGAGAAAGAAGCATTAAATAAACAGCGTAGTGAGTTAATACAGAAAATAACCCATTTAAATACTCGTCCTGATCCCTGACAATACCAGTAACTATAAGTCCTGTAGTTCCTTTATATGGAGACAAGCAAGATAGTCCTAAAACTCCCATTCCAACTACACCCATAGTACAGCCCAGGAAGGAAAATCTAATGGTTGTTGAACAAGCATGTGAATGCGAGTCAGTAATTTCCTTAATGGATCTACCCATACAAGAACCAGTAGGTGACACGATCAGAAAGAATACTCCCCGATGTTCAAAGGAAGTGCAGATTGAAACATCTTCAGGAACAAAAAGTGCAACTGTAGTAAGCCCAGATGAATTAGAAAGATGGACCCGAGACATAGAGAAGCCAAAATCTCAGCCAAAAGTATTGGACATATTCAAATTTAGGGTAGAATTAGAAGAAATGGTAGCAGGAAATGTAGGATTGGAAAGGCTAAAATCTTTTAATAAAGATGAATTGTTTATATGCAGAAGTATTACTGGAAATACGAAAATATACCATGAAAAGTTCATGAATTTGGCGTCTGAAATGGCAATTGATATTGGCAAATCAAAAGTATTACAGAAATCGTATAGAGCTGAATTTTCTGACAAGGATTTGAAAAACATGAATGTGTCAGGACGAAAATTGCAAATAAAGGAATTGTTGTCATTGTTACAAAAATGGGGAGATTTAGACAAATGGAAAGCTAGATGGACAAAGAAAAAGGAAGAGTCTCCGGCAAATAAAACTACATCTAAATATTTACTAAAAGAAGCAGAAAAGGTCGAAAGATTGTGTCCGATGAGAGAAGTGCCAGGAGGAGGTTATGTACATGTCCCATGGGCTGGACAGGATATTTTATCATTTACTAATGATTTCCCAAAGCTTAGAAAGATTGAAAGATTTGGGAAAGTGCTGAAAGTACTGTTAAAGGATTTAGATGGGTTGTTTGACATTGTTGTTCCAGCTGATTTGTGGACCGAATGTAAAATGACAGTAGATTGGCCAAATGATGAATACCCCAGAGATCCTAAAGCAAGAGCTCCATCAGAACATGAAAAAAATAAAAAGTATAATCAGGTAATAACCTATTTAAAGGGAAAGATTCCCCCAAATGAAACAGATTGAACTAAAATAGATAGAACCACTCAAAATAGAGACAAATCTGTACATGCATATTATGAACGCCTATTGCAGGTATTTAAACAATACAGTGGTTTAGAAAATATTGATAATAAGGACATGATGCATTTTATATATCGTTTTGTGTCTGGACTAAAACCCAAAATCTCCCAAATGATTAAAGAACATAAACTGTATTGGCAAGGGAAGCCTGTCAACGAAATTCCCAAGTGTGCAAAATACTGTGAGGATGAAATTGATAATGAGCGAACGAAATTAGAAGATTAGGTAATGTGGGGTCAAGTAAAAATGACAGAACAGCAGGAACTCCAGTTAAGTCAGCAAACAAATAATCAGAAAAAGGGGGAAGGCCAAGGTGAAAGTAACGGGGGCAAACAAAGAGGGAAAATGAGTAAAGAAGAGGCAAAGAAAAAGTTCCCCTGTCATGGGTGCGGAAAATTGGGGCATTGGAGAAACAAATGTAAGTTAATACAGAATAATATTGTCCAAAATCAAAATTTAAATCCACAGACGCAGAATGAGGTGTCAATGAGACAGTCGCAACAGGTAATACAGAATCAGTTACCTCAAGCCCCTATGCCAGATTTTGTGAGTCAACCCAAATACAGTGTGGACACCGGATTGTGGGAGGAAAGTGGTAAGAGAAATACAGTAACACCACAGTGTCTTTTGCAGGACACGTTTTTCGAGTCAGAAGACCACTGATGGTCCCTGAGAGGGGGTTAAAGAGGAATGCGTACTTGGTGCATCCTTACCGGTAGATCAGTCAGGTCCTTACATTGAGGGAAAAGTGGAGGGAAATAATGTTACCTTTTTGTTGGACACCGGTGCTACCCATCCTACTGTGACAACAGCAGACATCCCAACCCTACCTCTCTCGGGAGAAGTGATCCAAGTAGTGGGCGTTTCTAATAAACAAATTAGGACCCCTGTCACAGAACCAATGGAAGTCTGTATCGGTAATTTTAAAGAAATGCACAAATTTGTAGTGTGCGATTCTAGCCCTGTAAGCTTGTTACGAAGGGATATACTGTGCAAAATGAATTGCACAATATTTTGCACACCAAATGGTGTTGAAATTCAGACTTCAGATGAGGACGGAATGTCTAAAATTATGTTAGCTGTCCTTAGAAGATTTACCAGAAGAAATAAAAACCTTTGTGAATCCTGATGTGTGGGGTTTTTCAGGAAAAGAAGTAGGTCTAATGGCAGATGTTGATCCTACAAAAGTGACAGTAAAAGAAGGTGCAGTTTGCCCACTTATTCGACAGTACAAAATGAGTCCTGAAATAAAGTCAGGAGTTGCAAAAGTAATAGAGCGTTTTGTTGAAGAAGGCATTGTAGAAGAAATAATGAGCAGTCCTTGCAATTCACCTATAATTAGCATAAAGAAACCAAATGGAAAGTACAGGGTGGTCCATGTTGCCCAGTAGGACAGAATCCAGCAGTGATTCTATATCAAATACCATGTGGAGCAGGATGGTTCACTGTCATTGATTTATTGCCATGCCTTCTTTTCAATTCCACTGCATCCAGATAGCAAGTTTTTATTTTCATTTGAATTTGACGAGCATGTTTATGTCTGGAATGGTGTTCCACAAGGATACACGGACAGTCCATCCATATTTAATCAGATTCTGAAAAAATGCCTTGAGTCACTGGTGCTGCCTGCACAATCTGTTCTGGTGCAGTATATTGATGACCTATTATTGGCATTGTGAACCCGAAATGACTGCATGATTGATTTCATTGCATTATTGAACCATTTAGCACTTTGAGGAAGTGAGAGAAGAAGTCGAACATGATTGTATGGACCACACTGAATTCAGTACTAAACCTCGTGCAGACATACGTGAAGAACCTTTAAAAGACTCAGAACATGAGTTATTTGTAGATGGCTTGTGTATGCGCCTCGAGGAAGGGGGGCTTAGCGCTGCTTAAGCTGTGTGCACATTATCTGGTATAGTCTAAGCATCCTGTTTACCAGGAGTCAAGTCTGCACAAGTAGCCTAATTGATTTCTTTAACCACTTGAATGCTATGGGAATTCCCCTGCTGTGCTGGGATTCCGGGATCCTCATGCTTTCATGACGAGCTGGGCTCGTCATCAGCGTAGCAGCAGGCTACTTCATGACGAGCCCAGCTCGTCATGAGCGTGGAAGGGGTTAATAAAAGCATGCAACATTGGGAAACATTGCAGAGTAAACATTTACACTGATAGCCAGTATGGTTACGGGGTTGTGCATGACTTTGGCCAGCTATGGATGTAAAGGGAGTTCATGACTTCTTCAAGAACTCCTATTAAAAATGGACAATTTGTAAAATAATTACTTGAAGCAATTCAATTGCCTAAAGAATTGGCTGTGGTCAAGTGTACCTCTCACCAATCTGGAAATGACAAAGTGACAGCTGGTAACCGATATGCTGACCAATTGGCTCAACATTGTGCCAGATATAAAATGGCAGTAAAAAGGAAAATCGAAGTATGTGAAACTAGCGGCCAACTTATGCTGTTGAGAGGAGTGAATACATGGTAAGAAGTGAAAGATTTACAAAATGAAGTAGAACTAAAGAAAAGGAAGACTGACAAACAATAGGGTGTCAGATGAGACCTGAAGATGGGGGGAAACATCACTTACAACGCAACTTTTACCACGCAATGCTTTTACATCGCAGCTTTTACAAAGCAAACCATTACAACGCATTGCGCTGGGGGGCGCTCTAGGATAGGGAATACGTTTAATTTACTATCCAACGCCTTCCCTAGTGTCCACGGGGACTGGAGTTGGAATAGTAAATTAAACTATTCACTATCCAGCACCCCAAAGCGCTATGCGTTGGAATGGTATGCATTGTAAAAACCGTGATGTAAAAGAAAGCATGGTAAAAGCATGCGTTGTAATGTCGTACATCCAAGATGGGGCGATAGTTTACCTAGATGGGAGACCAGTAATACCTGACTGTATGCTTGCACCAATGGATAGAATGTACCATGGGGACACACACATAGGCAGAGATGCCATGATAAGGTTGTTCAGACAGGATTGGTTCAATGCAAAGTTCAGGAATGTAGTATAGAGTCTTTGGCAGAGATGCTTAACATGTCAACAAATGAACCCTGGTAAGAAAACTATGGTTTGTCCCGGGAAAATTGGGAAGGCTGAAGGCCCATTTATCAGACTACAAATTGACTTCATTCAATTACCTGCATGTCGAGGACTAAAATATGTTCTAGTCACTGTTTGTTTATTTCCCAAATGGGTAGAAGCATAACCTACCGGGAGGTATGTCAGCTTAACTGTGGCCAAGCTCTTTTTAAGAGAGCTCATTCCTTGGTTCGGGTTTCCAGTGACGATTGAATCAGACCGAGGGAGACATTTTAATAATGAAATAATTGAACTAATCTGTGAAGCATTCAAAATTGAGCAAACGCTGCACCGTGCATACTGCCCAGAGGCTCCTGGAGTGGTAGAACAACTGAATGGCACAATTAAAGCAAGATTAGGAAAGATGTGTGAATCTACCTGATTGGAATGGTCTGATGCTTAACCTCATGTCTTGATGGGACTCAGAAGTATTCCAGACAAGAAAACAGGCTTGAGACCCCATGAAATACTCATGGGAAGGGAAATGAGGCAGGCATGTGTACCAGGACATCAGCTGTTAACTATATCTGATGATTTAGTGTTGGAGTAATGCAAAAAGTTGGCTGACCAAGTGTGTTCTATCTCTTACCAGGTTGGGGAAGATGCTAAAGCCAGACATTCAACTCCAGCACATGATTTGAACCCTGGAGGTTGAGTAGTGATAAAAAATCACACTCATGAATCTTGCCTGGCTTCACAGTGGGGAGAGCCACATCAAGTGATATTGGTTACCACCACAGCTGTAAAGTGCAAAGGAATTCCAAACTGGATCCATGCCAGTCATACCAAAAGGGAAACAGAACCTGACGAAGTCGAGGCTGAAGGTTGCGCAGCTGAAGGGTCTCAAGAAGTTGATCCTGAAGTAGTTGATGAAGAACAACTGAGCACCAGTCAGGATGAATGGAGTCCAGTAGTCGACATACCTGAAATAAGAATAAGAACAAGAAGCCAAACACATTTAGATAGTCGGACTGATATTGAGGACGAGATAGATATAGAAGAACTTACTCAGATTACAGAAATCAAAGCTAATGGTAATCATGAGGATGACCAGATAAGGAAATAGCAATATACTCAGACCAACGAAACACCCCCCAGAACTCCTGCGTCTGAGGAGGGACAGACAGGTACTAGAAAAAACGCACAGGCCGAAGACGATCAAGAAACTGGAAGATTTGTGCAGGACCAGACAGGTTTAGCCAAACGGGTTCAGGACGAAGATAACATTTCAGGCCCAACAAAGCAATATCCTGAACCAGGTCAGATTAGTTTAGGAGAATCCATCCAGGCACAAACATCAACGGTAATAAGCCCTGGACAAGGTCAGTTAGAGAGGTTACCCGAAGTTGACGAAAATCAAGGTGTGCCACACTCAAAGTAAATAAAAGAACATCGGAAGAAACTGAAAGCACAGTGCCAGCTAAAAGACTCAGAAAAGGCGATAAATGGCCTCGTGTTAATAGGAGACTGAAATATCGCCTAGTCATAAGAAATGAAGAACCTGAACAAGTAGACGAAGTGACAAGGTCTAACTGAACTGTCAGAAAGCAAAGAAAGAAGAAGTCCACGATTGAAAAGACTGAACAATAAATTCAAAGGTCCTGAATGGACTTACGTCATCCTTGAACATTTAGAGAATCTGGAAATCAGTGATGAAAGTGATCAAGAGTTAATTACTGATCAGTCTTTCGAAGAAGTGAGACCAACTTGATATAAATTCAGTCATATTCTGTGTAAAAGTTAATAAGAGGGGATACATCTCCTTAGCCAAAAATGGCTGATGCTAGAGTTACTGGAAACTCGAAAAGAAATTGTATAAAGACATGCTGTAGAATATGCATATGTAGTGTATTGACAGTGCTCATAGTATGGTTAGGACTGACCGTAGCAATACATCATTTGATGGCTGCTAAAAAGAATGACACTAGTATACACGGAAAGGTAGTGCACCAGAAACAAGTTAGAGTAGACTTAGAAGCACCAGAGGAGATATAATTACACAGTAGAAATAAAAATGAAACAGAAATTAATGTATTTGCTAACCTATTAGTACATTATGTAGAGACAATGCAACTTAGTGATTGCTGTCTGTATGAAATTACCGACATCAGTAGCTGAAGGGGTTACTTACCACCATTTACCATTGACCTATGGTATTTCCTGTAGTATATTCACTAGTTTGTTTTATAGAACCGGAAGGTTACAGTATTTCTATTCTAACATAGATGTAATTTTCCCTAAAATTCCTATACGGAGAAAATTGAATCCCGTCCTTAGAGCTAAAGATGCACAGTTCTTTGGTGAATTTTTCTTAACAATGAAAGCAATAGATATAGCTGAAGCACATAAAGACAACTTAACCTGTAGATTACATGAGGAAGAGAAGATATTTTTTAATTTAGTAGAGAAAAGAAGACAGGATTTCCATAGAAAGGCCACTGAAAAGAAACCCCAGATACCCAAATGGGCTGTAAGGGAGGAATTTATGACAACTGGCAAGACTCATGCTGCTCTGTCTCTGGACTTTGAAAAAGGGGAAAATCTGTCTCCATAGAAAGAAAACTGAGTATAACAATGTATTAATTGGTTCCAGTGAATGTGAACACAATTTTCTCATAATTGGGGGTTGGGGACTAAAAGGGGGAACTGAGCCAGTATTTCCCGGAGTCTATTATATTTGTGGGAACAAAGCTTACTTTAAGCTGCCTGATCATTGGTATGGGAGTTGCTATTTTGGAATAGTATTCCTAAAGGTATACCATGTAAAAATAATCACTGGAAACAATGAACACGAGAATGAACTAACACGGTATAAAAGAGCTAGTTTTGCAGAAATTGTAGGTGATATATTTAGTGCATTGATACCTTCAGTGGGAGTAGTTCTGAAAACTCAAAGAATTTATGAATTGCCTACAGTGGCGGATCGCTTATGGACTGACACTGCTGGAGGATTCTTATTGATCAATGACGAATTGGTTGCGATCAGATCAATGGTTTTACAAAATCGACTTGCTCTTGACATATTATTTGCAAAAGAGGGAGGAGTCTGTAGAATGTTGAAGGCGCACTTACATCTATACTAATATAATAAAGAGAGAGCCCAAACCTTTGAGGCGGGTAATCTCAGGAACCACAGTACCAATCACAACCCCCAATACAGCATTGGAAAGGACAGTTGGAGCAGATGGACATAGGGTATACAAGTGGCCACCATATACATTACAAAGGTAAAACAACCTTAGGGGTAAAGTAGTCCCTTGTGGGCGTGGGCGTTGTGAGAGGGGCGTGGACAAACAGCAAACACCAATAGGCGCGGCATTCACGGGGCGCGGGGGCACATTCCCCGTCATTACTGGTAAAAGCAAAAACGGCATTGTAAACAAAAACCTTCACATTACTCCGTTGTGGGCCTGGCCGTTGTCAGAGGTGCGTGGCAAAACCTGAATGGGCACCGCATTCACGGGGCGTGCCTCCTGGACGTTGTCAGAGGGGCGTGGCCAAACACCAATGGGCAAGGCTTCACGGGCCGCGGCATTGTTACCGTGCTCACCCGGGGGCTCAAGCCACTCAGCCTAACAGCGGGGATCACAAAGCTTTGCATACTGCTCCGGTGCTCAGGCGGGGGCTCAAGAACCAACTTCAATAAACAGGTACATAACGATGTGTAAGCTCAATGATAAATAACGCTCCAAAATAATCTTACATTTTGTGATACTTACCTAATGCTGCTAACCTCATGGTTTACTTTTTTCCAATTACTACAATGAAAAGGCTTTCAGAGGCACAGTTGCTCACACTTTCATTATAAATCACGTATGTCACAGGGAGCGGATTGTAAGTGATGTGCCACACATTCTATTTCTGCCCCGAACAACGTTGGGATGGGCTGCTAGTACCTGATAAAAGTTTTGAAATTGGGAGGTATGTCAGAAATATTACACATTTGGAAGATTAATTGAAACCACTGGAGGTTGATAGTGCAAATGGAAGAGTTGAAGGGGGATATATACAAAAGAATGAAAGTTTTCCAGAATGAAAGTGGAAAAAGAACTCCCAAAGTAATTGAAGAAATTGAACTGGGAGAATGCTAAATTTGGCATCTGGTTCTGTAATTAGTGATGATATAAAATATCATCAAAGAAGGGATTGATGAAGCAAGGTTTCATACGTACAGAAACTTGTTTGGCTCAACCCTCTCGAAATAACCTATATTAATATTTGCACTACACGACATTTTTAGTATCTCGGGAGGCTTACCTATGTGCTTTTACTAACAGTAACCCAAGTGCCTTAAAATAGCCGCCAAAAACGCGGGACCTCTTCTGCACATGCGTCCGCCACCTCTGCGTGGTTTGACGTCTTTTGCTTTGGTGGGAAACTTCTTGCTTCTGCACACTAGTGCCAAGAAGGCCGCTTCATGCTTACTCATTCAAACGCTTATGCCACTGCTTGTCCTAAACATTGTTCGTTCTGCTTAACTATTAATGCTATAGTATAAATAAAGTAATGGGGTTGGAGTAGAGATAAGTGGTATACAGTGCATTCATTTATTTTTGGTATTCTAATGTGTTTCTCTTTGACTTTATTATCAGCTCGTGTTTGGGCCTGAAAGTGACACAAAACTCCATATTGAAAAAGCTGCGCCTGCGCAGAGAATCCCTCACAGACATGCAGCTACTGTCATTGAACAGCTGCCAACAACCTTCTTACCCGCGATGGGCCTGGGAACCTCACCCCATGACCTGAGAGAAGGAAGCAACAAGAATGTATCAAATACAATGTATTTGAATTGTATACCAAAATTGTTGGGTGGAATAAAATTGTGAGAAAATAAATGATGGGCGGGAACTTGATCAATATAAGTAAATGAAGAATGATCTCATCTTAGTATGGTGTGATGACCTCTCCTCGTCTTTCTGACCAATCACTGAAGGGGAACACATAGATTTGCAACATTTAGGGGTGGTACATTGCTCTATCAAAACGATCTTTACTATAGCTAACTGCAGTGATGCTTTAATCTTAGTTTTTTTCAGTGCATTATTTGGGTTTTTATAATGTAAAGTAATATGTTGTTACTATTCCCACCCTGCCTTCAGGTGACCATTTTACTGCCAAACACAACCTTTGGCCTACGTCCAACCCCCCTCGGGTGGCAGACCCCCATGAGCAGGGCCTTCCTCTGTGTATGGCATGTGGTTGACCACAGGGCCTGGCCTGTATCCAACCCCTCTGACTGGCCAACCCCTTGTCATGCGTGGCTTCAGGTTGGCTGCAGGACCTAGCCTGCCTGAAAGGACATTCCTCAAACTTTTTTTTTATTATTTACGATCCCTGTGGGACTCTCGCAGGGGAAGCGTGGGTGGAGTGATTATTTTGTTTTAAAAAAAATTGGCCCTCGATGGGTCCCTCTGCGTGTGTCCAACAAAGTCCACCCGGACAAGGTATCCCTACCATGCCCCATTATACTTTTTGTTTTCACTTGCAGGACAGTGGGACCAGGTCTCTGTGTCCTGTAATGGTGGCTCCAGCATTACTCTTCATGTTACAGCCGGACAATCAGAAAGCTTGCTTCCGCAGAACTTGCCACAGCTTCTTCCACCCACAGGAGTGATGTGGTTGATGGTAAAATAATCTCCTTTGCCAATCAGGTGGATCTATTAGTTGTTTGCCCGTGGGACTGCTGCAAGAGCCCTGCAAACCCAACTGTCTAGATGTCTATAAGTTTTGAAACTTCATTTCATGAATGAATTCACACCAAATCGCAAAAAGCATGCTGTCTGGATAAAGATCTAGAATTCCGCATACTGTGGTCTAAATATGTTCAGCTGTTTTGGGTGTAGTGCTGTTGAAAAATCCCTATGGAAATTGCATGGAGAAAGGATGTTTGAGCCCCTGCACTTTTTGTAGTCCCTGCTTGATGGATCACTTTGGAAAATAACAGGAAAGAGCTGAGATGGATGACCTTTTTTTGGTGGAAAGTTTCATGAACATTTGTCAAATGTCACCAAAGTTATTAACAAAACGACAATCACTTTCAATTAATTATGTCACTATTTGTAGGTTTAGCCCGAGTGGGCTCACAATTAATCCACAGATCCATTGTACCCATCGTTCTGCAAAGATTAAAGTTAAAAACTACTGAGGGCGTGGCTTCGCCGCTGAGGCAAAATGGCGGATCCTGCTTGAGCTCCGCTCTTCGGCGGGACTCGTGTCTTTTCGAGAGCCGTCTCTGCGTTGCATTCATCTCTCGGAGCACTGGGCATTTGTTCTGGAGGATGTCGTGAGCGCCTGGACTCTGTTTGGGGTGCTTCTCTGCCCTGGGTCTTCGGCTGGAGGCTCTGTTGCTTTCTCCTCAATCTGACGTGGGCGGCCGCCATTTTGGGCAATCGCACCCGCGTTACTTCAGCCAACTGGTAATTTTTGCAAATATTATTGCTCTATTGAAGCCCCTTTTGCCGGCAGCATGTTTCTGGTCATTTGCCACCGAGATGTTCCTGTCTGGCAGTAAATATTGCTCTTCTTTATGTTTCCAGTGGGGGAAAGGACTTATTTTATGCATGCAGCTATATATTTACTTTACTGACTTTATACCATATTCTATGTATGCATGATTTTCAATTCCTCATCTATATGGCTCACAGTGTTTTTTTTTTTTCCTCAATTAAGCTGCGGTTTGATGCTTTTTCAAGTTATTGCGCATATTTATATTGGGAAATGTCCTTCTCTGTGGTCCTTGAAGGAATTTTCCTATTAACAACCTATTAACGTAATTCAAATTGAAGAACGCATTTGAATGTCAACTGTATTTGGTCCAGCTGATTTTGTGTAACGATTTGGGCTGCACTGTTTCAAGTTTTATTCCAGATAACCTAGCCTGCTTTTTGACGTTTGTTCATCTGCTGGAGATGTGGGTGACCGCCATTATTGGCCGCTGAGCTCACGTTTCCATACTTTTATACTACAACAAGGTTATCAAAATATATCATTCATACTGCTATCATTGACTTGGATATAGTCTCCATCCTTGTTGTTTCTATACTAGTACTCCTCTTTCAGCTACCAAACTGTTATACTTGTGCTTGAGTTCTTCTTTGATGTCATCAGCTGGGGCGACTACTTTCATCAGTGTTTTCCCTGAGGAACGATTTCTGCGCATTTTCTGAGATATCTTTTTCTCTTTACTACAATGGCCAACGATTCATACTCTGCCAGGTCCTCTGTCACGGGCACGAAACCAAAGAGGCATAAAAATGACCCACCGTCTTCTATTCACTCCTCACAGAACCCGGTCCTAGATTCTATTTTAGATGAGGTGCGGGTCCTTCAACCTTTCATGTCTGCAACAAATGAAAAACTGAAACAAATAGAAGAGAGATGGATTGTTATGGAAGGCAAAGTACTGGATCTAGAACAACGTGTCAGTGACTTACAGGATATCTCTACTAAGATTCCAACACTTGCCCAGGAAATTCATAAACTGAAAATTCACACAGAGGACTTAGAAAATTGTTATCGTCAAAACAACCTATGCCTTTATGGTCTTCCGGAAAATGTTGAAGGCTCCAATATGGTCTTGTTTCTTCAGAAATTTCTTCCTGAGCTTCTCAATCTTCCATCTTCTAACTCTCCCCTCAACATACAAAGAGGTCATCGTTTGGGCCGCCTGACTACTAATTCCACGAAACCACGTTACTCTTTCTGGAGTTTACTGAACCTATGAATGTCCTGAAGGCTGCTAAACTCAAACGTCGTCGCATTTGGTCTGGTCCTAACATCTTCATCTCACAAGACATCTCCAATGCAACTAATGCACGTCGGAAAGAGTTCCTTGCTCTACGCCCCCAAATGAGGCATCTTAATATTCAATATGGCATACTACATCTGTGTCTCTGCAGGATTACTCATGATGGGCGCTCACGATCCTTTGATGACCCTGGAAAACGTAAACTTTTCCTTCAGTCCCTTTCTTCCAATGAAATGGACACTAACACCTGATTTTCTGTTTCGTTCTTATCTCTTTGTCTATCTCTAATTTACTTATCAGAACTACCTCTCTAAACTTATTTATTTTCCTTTTCTCAATTATCGTCAACATGTATTACCTTCAACTTTGTTATTTTGTTTTTATTTTCTCTTATTTCTCTTTTCTATATTGTGCCCCTCATTGCGGCTCTCGTTTTCCTATATCTTTTATTTGTTTTTATGAGATCCGCTTTGCCTTACGTCACTATGCTCCCTCTTCATTGTTTTCTCTTCTTCTTACAGATCTGGCTGTTCCGCTTTGATCTGTTTGCTTGTTTTTCTCTCCTTATCCTATCTCTTTTTCCTTCTCTTTTTTCTTCTTCTGCTTTGTCCTTTTCCATATGCTTTTTTTCAACTTATCTCTATTTGTTCTCCATTGTCCTTTGTTATTTATTGATTGTTAATGTTTCCTGGTAATGTGGGTTTTTCTGTAGTATTTTCTTTATGTAATTTTTTCTTCTGGTGTGTTCTTTTTTTGTAGCTATATCCTTGAAGTGTATCAACTCCAACTGTGTTATACCCTCCCATCCTTCCATTATGTGTAACTTTGTCACGTGGAACGTCCGTGGTCTTGGGAAACCAGTTAAAAGGCAAAAGGTACTGTCTCATTTTATCAAAACTCAATTCTCAGATTTTTTTTCTTCAGGAAACTCATTGTACTGATGTGGAGTCACTTAAGTAGAAAAGGCAATGGGTGGGTCAAGTTGTTTTCTCTCCTGCATCCAACAAAAAGGTGGGTGTCGCTATATTATTTCATAAAGCTTTAGAAGTACAAATTGTACCCACTCAGACTGATGATGATGGACGATGGGTAATGGTTAAGATTGTGGTACAAAATAAAACGTTAGTTTTGGTGAATATTTATGGTCCTTTCAAACCAGATCCCAAATTTTGGAATGATTTTAAAATTCTACTTTCTTCAATTGATTGCCCTAATATTATTGTTGCCGGCGACTTCAACCAATGGTTAGACCCTTTTTCTGATGGATTGTCCAAATGTAAATTTCAACCTGATAAATCTCATAAAACTTTTCAATTGGCCATTGCTTCTCATCCATTGTATGATGTTTGGAAAACGTGTAATCCTGATTTACTTGAATTCACTTTTTTTCCTAATGTACATCACACCTGTTCTAGAATTGATTATATTTTGGTAAGTAAATCCCTGCTCCCTTCTATTCAAAACTCTGAAATTGGATCCATTTTTATATCAGACCATGCCCCTGTTCATGCTGTTTTAGACCTTTGTTGGACCTGGCCTCGTGGCATGGTTCCCCCCGTTCCTCAACACCCCGTTAGCGTAACCCTGCACCCAGAATCCCCTGGTCGTCCTGCTCCCTGTATGCCCAGACCCCGTAATCGACGACCAGCCCCGCATGTCCCGTCCCGCTCCCGGCTCTGAGCGCCCAGAACCTGCATACCCCACAAAGGCCCGGCAGCCATTTTCCCTCCCCGAGGTCCCTGACTCCCTGGGCTTAGCATGACCCCGGCCCCAGCGAAACTTAGACTCCAAGGCGCGCCAGTCCCGGCTGGGGGGTAAAGGGCTCCCCGAGTGAGATAAGACAGGGAGTTTCGATTGCCCCTCCGGTCTCCCCTGAGAGACTGGTTTCTGTCACACCTCTGGCCTTCCCCTGTGGGCCAGTTTCGATCGCACCTCTGGCCTCCCCGAGTGCTGGCTCCAGACCCTGCTGGGCGTCTGGGAATTCCCGGACGCATCTTCAAAAGGATCAAAGAGCCAACCGCCGGACCTCCCCAATGACCAGCCCCCAAGGCATGAGACCTCCGCCTGCGAGAGTCCGGACATCAAAGGGCCCATAGACTATATCAAGGCCCGCCCAACAACTAGCGGGCAGTTGTATCCTGGACAAGAAAGCCCTGCTGATCTGATCGCGGCTGACCTTGGGAGAACTGAACCTTTGACTCTTTGATCCCTGCTGACGCTGTCGCGGCTCGACCTTGCAAAGACGGAACTAAGACCTCGGAGCCCCGCATGTCCCGTCCCGCTCCCGGCTCCGAGCGCCCAGAGCCTGCATGCCCCACAAAGGCCCGGCAGCCATTTTCCCTCCCCGAGGTCCCTGACTCCCTGGGCTTAGCATGACCCCGGCCCCAGCAAAACTTAGACTCCAAGGCGTGCCAGTCCCGGTTGGGGGGTAAAGGGCTCCCCGAGTGAGATAAGACAGGGAGTTTCGATTGCACCTCCGGCCTCCCCTGAGAGACTGGTTTCTGTCACACCTCTGGCCTTCCCCTGTGGGCCAGTTTCGATCACACCTCTGGCCTCCCCGAGTGCTGGCTCCAGACCCTGCTGGGCATCTGGGAATTCCCGGACGCATCTTCAAAAGGATCAAAGAGCCAACCGCCGGACCTCCCCAACGACCAGCCCCCAAGGCTGAGACCTCCGCCTGTGAGGGTCCGGACATCAAAGGGCCCATAGACTATATCAAGGCCCGCCCAACAACTAGCGGGCAGTTGTATCCTGGACAAGAAAGCCCTGCTGATCTGATCGCGGCTGACCTTTAGAGAACTGAACCTTTGACTCTTTGAGCCCTGCTGACGCTGTCGCGGCTCCTTCTCGTAACCCGACCATCTGAGCCCTGCTGACGCTGTCGCGGCTCGACCTTGCAAAGACGGAAGTAAGACCTCGGAGCCCTACTGACGCTGTCGCGGCTCGAGCTTGAACTCGAAAGAGATCTGCGTGAAACCACCTGAGCCCTGCTGACGCTGTCGCGGCTCCTCAAGAACACCTCCGGATCGAGCCCTGCTGACCTCGTCACGGCTCGAGGAGTACTCTGGTCTGGCTGGACCATCGACGCTATCCACACGACCTGAGTCGACTCGAAGTGAGTGAAGCAGCCAGTGCGACCATCATCTCCCCTATCCCCGGGCTCGAGGATTGAGAGCTGTGCGCAGGGTACACTTCGTACTGGCCTAAAGACTGAGACTGTCCCGCTTCCCTCTTCCCGAATTCCCAAAGACTTTACGATCCCTCGATCGCTTGTACATAAGAGTGCTGATTCTTCTTACTGTTTGATAAAGAACTTCTTACTGAAAACCTACGGTGTGGTGTCCGTTCGTAAGTGTGGTGTGAGCTCAGTGTGTACGATCCTAGACTCGAAGTCCTCCCCGGTGGGGACCTCACGTTAAAGACTCTGCAGTATTTGTGGGAGAGGTGGGCCCCGGGGTGGTCAGGTGAGCAATACCTGGCCCTCTGAGATCGCCCCTTCTAACAACCTTTCACTTACTTCCTCTCAATTTAGCCGATGGAAACGTAACACTTTTTTAATATCAGACACGGTTTTTATCAAGGAAGTCACCACTTTTATTAATGAATTTTTTAGTATCAATAACCCATTGGATACTTCTGTATCTAATAACTGGGATGCTTTTAAGGCTACTTTCCGTGCCTTCACCATTTCTTATGTATCGAAAAAAAAAAGACCTCAAGGAAGAAATATGAGGATCAACTACAAAAACTTAAAGGATTAAAGCTCATCTACTGCCCTTCATGATATAATTGAAGCAAAAACTGAACTTAACAAATTAGCAACGGTTGAGGCATGTAATATTTTGCTTAAAGTTAAATCTAAATACCATGGAGGTCAGAATAAAGTGGGTAAGATGTTAGCTAATTATCTCAAAATTAAATCTGAACGTAAGAATATTGGCCCTATTCTTATTGAATCTACTAAAAAACTAGTCTCATCAGATGAAGACATTGCCGAAGTCTTTCATGGATATTATCAATCTCTTTACTCTAATGACACATTCCTCACTAATCAAAATTTAAACACCTTTTTCTCAGGTCTCCCTTCCTCTCCATCTCTACCTGATGAATTTGATGCATTAGAGAAAGATATTACTCTTCAGGAGGTAACCAATGCTATCAAGTCTCTGAAAAAGTCAAAGGCACCAGGTCCCGATGGGTTATCTGTAGAGTTTTACTATACCTTTAATTTCATTTTGCCCCCAAACTCCTACAACTCTTTAACTCCTTTATTGCTGACGCTAAAGCATCTGGGTCTTTTATGGATGCCTTAATTGTTATAATACCTAAGCCTGATAAAGATCATTCTTACTGTACAAATTATTATGATTGTAAAATTTTTGCCAAAATTCTTGAGTCCCGACTTGAAACCATCATTCTTCTTTTGATCAAAACTGATCAAGTTGGATTCTTGAAGGGTAGATTAGCATCTGATAATGCTCGGATGTTTACTAATATCATTTCATATGGCAATAAATATAAGTTACCCCTTGCTTCCCTGTCTTTAGATGCTGAAAAGGCATTTGACCGTATTAATTGGCAATTCATGTTTCAAACTCTCCAATGGCTTGGTTTTGGACCCTCTTTTACTTCTTATATTAAACTTTTGTACTCTTGTCCTCGAGCCAGTATTTTTGTTAACAATCATTTCTCCAAATCCAGAGGCACAAGGGAGGGATGCCCTCTTTCCCCTTTATTATTTATCCTATGCCTTGAACCATTCTTTGAGCATATTCATATTAACTCTCAGATTACTGGCTTCAAACTTAACTCTGTTGAAACAGACGCAGATGAAATATTGATTTATATGTCCAACCCTGTTGAATCTCTTCCACATTTTACGAATTAAGTTCGATTATATTCCAGTATTTCTGGTCACAAACTCAATCTATCAAAAACAGAAGTTTTACCCCTAAATTCTATATGCTATCAATTTATGTTTAGTGATACTAATTCTGCTTGGTGTCCTTCAAAAATTAAGTACCTTGGCATTTGGTTTTCATCAACCCTAAATGACACAATTAAATTCACATTTAATGCATTAATAAATAAGCTCCAATCACTCCTCCTTATATGGTTCCCCCTGTATCTTTCCTGGTGGGGTAGGTTAGACACAATCAAAATGATGATTGTTCCTCATGTTTTATATACATTGTCTATGCTTCCTATCAGAATTTCTAATGTATATTTTTCTCGTATAAAAACTCTGGGGCATATTACCAACAACTAGCGATAATTTTTGTCTCTAACTTGTTTAGAGCCAAAAATTATCGCCGCACATCGGCGATTTTTATCGCAGATAAACCTTGCTATTAGCAAGGTTTATCGCAAATGCGATAAAAAACGGCCGCAATGCATGAATATCGCTGAAAAGTCAGCGATATTCATGCATTATCGAGCAAATGCTCTTAGCCATGTTATCCACCTCCCATTGGATAACATGGTGAAGAACAGCTCAGGGCAGATGTTAGCTTTTGGAGATATTCGCGCTTAGCGCGAATATCTCCAAAAGTTGGTAATAGGAGATAGCGATGTTAGCGACTGTTTCCAGTCGCTAACATCTTGGCACGCCCACTTTGCATGTCATTAGTGATAAATATCGCTGACATGCAAAGCGGGGCCCAAGATGGTCGCTATCTCCTATTAGCTGTCACTAACTGGTGTTAGCGACAGCTTGGTAATAGGGAGATAATTTTATCTCCGCTTTCTTGGCTTTTAAAGCCAAAAAAGCGGAGATAAACCCCCTTGATAATATGCCCCTCTGTGTGTATTAAAATTTTGTGGAACAATAAACACCCATGTATTGCTGTAAACAAACTTATTCGCCCTAAGGATGAAGGTGGGGTACATTTCCCTAACTTTAAAGTTTATCATTCAGCTTTTTTGATTAAACAATCTTTTTTATTGGCTTATGATTTTGTGGATATTCCTGTCCCCAGTGGGATCCTTTTTGAAGGTTCCCTATTAAAAGATTTTTCTTTTCAACATGTTATTTTTATGTCACACTGCACTTTTTTGTCCACTAACCCTGTTTTAAAATACTCCCAAACTTTATTATACAACACATTTTCCAAGGATTTTACTTCACTTCAATGTTTTCTGCCCTCCACTGTATGGTATAACAAATTTCTTAAATACAAAGGCAAATAATTTTACTACAAATACTGGAAAGAAAAGGATATTATTTTTGTGCATCAATTTCCCCACAACTTTTCTATTGTTCCCTTTCATACCTTACAAACACGCTATCAATTATCTGATTCCCTTCTCTCATGAATATAATATCATTGTTAATGCCATACAATCTCATCTAGCTACTTTGCCCCTTTTACCTGACACACCTTCTATATACCCTTCTACTCCTCTATACCCCTTATTGTCAACCCATAGACCTAAAGCCTCTCTTGTATATAATTTATTGTTATCAAATGTTATTGAAAGACCGTAGTCTTATATTGAGATTCCATGGGAAACTGATTTGTCAGTTTCTTCCTGTTAGAACCTGGGATAAACTGTGGTCTAAGTTATTCAAAGTTTCTGCTGCTGCTCGTAAAACCCAAATATTGTATTTTATTTATCATAGAGCTATTAATACTCGTGTTAGCATTTGTAAATGTTCACCAACCTCCTCTCCAATATGCTGGTAATGTTCCATTGAAACGGGCACGTTAAAATATCAACTTTATGAGTGTTATTCTGTTTTATCCTTTTGGAACTCAGTTTGGAATATTTTCATATCAGTATTTAACTTTAATGATACTTTATCACTACTGAATGTTTTTTTAGGTTCCTTATCACCTGATGTGGATGTTGTATATTCTGTTTCCAGATTATTTGATCTTTTTATTGCATTAGCTTTTAAGGTTATTTTATCTTCCTGGAAAAACAATTCCAAAATATCGTTACTAACTTGGTGGAATTTTATTTGTGATGAACACAGGATTGCTACTGTTTCCTCCTCTTCTCTTTCTCAAAAAATTCAATCTGATCTTCTTTGGCTTCCTTTCATTACTTATATTTCTTCTCGTTCTCCTATACATTAACTCTTTTTCTCTCTCTCTCTCTATAATATTCTCCTACATTATTTTGGTTCTTCCTTTCCTTTCTTTCTCTCTGTCTCTCTTCTCTTCTTCCTATCTTTCTCTTTCTCTTTCCTACTCTCCTTTCTTTCTCATCCTTTTTTTATCATAATATTACTATTTCATCATATGTTATTTGCCTGATTGTTTATTTTAATTATGTTATACATGTTTTATTATGGCCTCTACCCTACTCTATGTTTCCATTTTCTCTTTTATCTTATGTATTTGAAAACAATTTATAAAAATTTCTTAAACAAAAAAAAAAAGTTAAAAACTACTCACCTTTGGTATTGTCCAGTGTATGTTTGGGCAGCTCGCAAAAAGATATGAATGTATGTTTAACACTTCACCAATGTTCAATCCTTGTGGTTCCTTATTATCTAACTCTGTTATATACCTGTCACAGGTGTCTTAGTGTTCTTTCTCTGTGGCCACTCCTAACCTTCCATGGGACATAGCCAATCACAAAATAAGTGAGCAAATTGTGGTATCCGTTACAGACTGCATGAAGTGTGTGGCAACTAGATAACTAGTGTCATTATTGCAAATGACCCTTATGAGCTGCAATATTCTTTTATGCATGGGTAAGAATGTACATCCCACTTAACTATTTGGATAGGGAAAATTAAATACATGTGACCACTGCTACAGTTACATGAACCTTTAAATAGGTTTTGTAGGTATTTATAATTTGTATTTGTACTTTCTACCTTGTGCCCCTCTTTAACTTTACCTTTCCTCTTTCCACTTTGCAGAAGATAATCCTCACTTTTTCATGCACTGCCACATGACACTCCCAGAGGTTCGCCGAAAGAGTGCTGCGAGGCGACGGGGCGGGGGAGGGGGGTAGTGGACTCCGACTTATGGGGAACGGAGGTAAGTAAATACATTTACATTGCGTGTGCTGCATCGCGAAATCGGCAATGCAGCGCACGCAATGTAAATTGCCTTATTTATTTATTTACTTACTTAACTCCGTTCCGCCATAAGTTGGAGTCCCCTACCCGACAACCCTGCCCTTCCGTCGGCAAGCCGCCACTGGGCACTCCCACTTACCACGACCTAAAGTTTATGAGTGGCGTTCTATGCACTCCCAGCACATATGAGATGTTAGGGGAGGTGTCAAACTTGGTGCACAGTCAAAATATCGATTCCTATTTATCGACCTACATTAATATCGAGTTGAAAATATCGAAGGTGAAGAATATCGTGGTGAAGAATATTGTTGGACAGAATATCGACCCTAAGGTAAGTAATATCGATTTTGTATATATCGAAGTAAGTAATTTAATTGTAATGAAGTAATTATTTATTTTTTATTGGTATTGTTAATTTTTTTATTTCTAATTAATTACTAATTATTTTAGTTGCTAATTAATTTTTTTAATTGGTAATTAAGGTTTGTAATTGGTAATTACATTTTGTAATTGGCAATTAATTTTTTTAATTGGTAATTAAGGTTTGTAATTGGTGATTACAATTGGTAATTGATATTTTTAATTGTTAATTACTTTTTATTAATTGCAAATGTATGTTATTAATTGGTAATTAATTTTTCATAAAATATTTTTAAATAAGTTTATTGTTTACCATTTTTTGATTGGTAATCAATTTTTAATAATCAATATGTTTTTTTGTTTTGAAAAATATTTTAGTGTTCAATATTTATTATTTAGTAATTTTTTTTATTAATTAATATTTATTGGTATTTATTGTTACTTTTTGGTTTATTAATTATTCAATTGTAATTATGTTTTTAGTAATTATTAGTGGGCAATTGCAAATGATGTAGAGTTATTTAAAAATGTAATTTTTAATTATTTTATTTACAACAATTATTTATAAGTATGTTATATTTAACTTCTACGCTATGCAATGCTTTCCCTACTGTTGCACTCTCTGGAGTGGGAATAGTAATTTTTACCCCTACGCTATCCAACACTTTCCTTACTGTTGAACTCTGTGGAGTGGGAATAGTAATTGTTACCCCTACGCTATCCAACACTTTCCCTACTGTTGCACTCTCTGGAGTGGGAAAAGTGTTTTTTACCCCTACGCTATCGAACGCTTTCCCTACTGTTGCACTCTCTAGAGTGGGAATAGTAATTTTTACCCCTACGCTATCCAACGCTTTCCTTACTGTTGCACTCTCTGGAGTTGGAATAGTAATGTTTACCCCTACGCTATCCAACATTTTCCCTACTGTTGCACACTCTGGAGTTGGAATAGTCATTTTTACCCCTAAGCTATCCAACACTTTCCTTACTGTTGAACTCTGTGGAGTGGGAATAGTAATTGTTACCCCTACGCTATCCAACACTTTCCCTACTGTTGCACTCTCTGGAGTGGGAAAAGTGGTTTTTACCCCTACGCTATCGAACGCTTTCCCTACTGTTGCACTCTCTAGAGTGGGAATAGTAATTTTTACCCCTACGCTATCCAACGCTTTCCTTACTGTTGCACTCTCTGGAGTTGGAATAGTAATGTTTACCCCTACGCTATCCAACATTTTCCCTACTGTTGCACACTCTGGAGTTGGAATAGTCATTTTTACCCCTAAGCTATCCAACGCTTTCCCTACTGTTGCACTTTTTGGAGTTGGAATAGTAATTTTTACACCCACGCTATCCAACGTTTTCCCTACTGTTTCATTCTCTGGAGTTGTAATAGTAATTTTTACCCCTACGCTATCCAACGCTTTCCCTACTGTTGCACTCTCTGGAGTTTGAATAGTAATTTTTACCCCTATGCTATCCAACGCTTTCTCTACTGTTGCACTCTCTGGAGTTGGAATAGTAATTTTTACCCCTATGCTATCCAACACTTTCCCTACTGTTGCACTCTCTGGAGTTGGAATAGTGATTTTTACCCCTACGCTATCCAACGCTTTCCCTACTGTTGCACTTTTTGAAGTTGGAATAGTAATTTTTACCCCTACGCTATCCAACGCTTTCCCTACTGTTGCACTCTCTGGAGTTGGAATAGTAATTTTTACCCCTACGCTATCCAACGCTTTCCCTACTGTTGCACTTTTTGGAGTAGGAATAGTAATTTTTACCCCTACGCTATCCAATGTTTTCCCTACTGTTGCACTCTCTGAAGTTGGAATGGTAATTTTAACCTCTACGTTTTACAACGGTTTCTCTACTGTTGCGCTCTCTGGATTGGGAATGGTAATTTTAAGTTCTATGCTATCCAACATTTTTATTACTGTATTTTTTTTACTTATGGATTTCGAATAGTATTTTTATTTATTTAGCCATTTAATTTTTTTGTATAAATTTAGATAATGTAGTATATAATTATTTTAAAAATATTAAAGGTATATTTAATTTTTTTAATTTATTAAACGTGATTCTTTACTTTTTATTTATGTTTTTGTTTTGTTTGTAAATGTATTTGTAATTTATAATATTTTTTATTAATATATAAATTATTAAAATAATTATTACAAGTTATTGTTCCGTATGCATATATTATATATTTTCTGTATATGTTTAATTAATGTATTAATATTATATATTTATTATTTATTAATTTTAAACATTATTAGATATTTAATTATGTTTATTTTATTTATTAGTGTTATTTATTTTATTTTACATTTATTTTTTTCAGAAAAAAAACGATATTTTTAACATATTTTTTTCCGATATTTTTGTACTTACCATGTTGTAGATAGGATGTCGCTATTCTTGCCTTCGATATTTCTGCATCAAAATTCCTGTATGTCGATATTTTGTCAGTGATCCGTAAAACTTCGCAGTTCCAAAGTGAAGTTTTTTTGATGACTATGTGAAGTATTTTTGTAGTACTTATACACATAAATAGTAAACAGTTTAGAATTTTAAATCTCCCTTTTCTTCTCTCGATAACACAAAATGTGAAAGCAAATGTGGATGGCAAAATAGAAGGTATCAATTGTTGAATAGGTATCAAGGCATTATGGTATGGTTTTTATCAAAGAAAATAAACTGCATAATTAGAAACCGAATGTGTGTTATGGAAACCCTTAAAATCCACCTTAGAGTCACCTACACTTAGCCCTCTACCATCTGATGTCCATAATTCAGATTGTTACAGCTGAAATTGATCTGAAAACATATGTCACTCACAATCTGCGCTTCCAACACGCTTTCTGTTAAAGGTATTACCACAAATATGTGTGCTCACATCGGTTTATGGACAGCACCAGGCAAGAACTTTGAGTAAGTGCAGTATTGTTTTAATGATGTTATTTTATTATCCGTTGTAGGGTGGTTAAGATCTGGATTTTTTATTTGACACTGCAAGAGCACAGAAAGCACATACGAAATCCTTGGATTCTACAGTATTCACAGCAAGTAGGTAATTCATAGTATCTTTGAAAAAGAAAACCACGGAGTACTGTCCTAAGCGCACATAATGTATTTTGCTGTGGTAGGTTTATCAAGATATCTGTCTAATTTGTCAATAGTACAAGTTTTTATTTTGATGATACATGTATTTATTGACATCTGGAGTTATCTGTTCTCCTGTCTAAAGTGATTCCTATTACCTCACTCGACCAACTTGCCACAAGATGATTAGTGTAGTTGCTGTTGTGAACAAAACCAATTGAACCCTAAGCCAGTGCCTATGTGGTACCTCAATCTCTGTGCCTGGGATCCGTCATCATACCCACTTACCCCAGACTATAGCATTGGTTTCTAATTAGATTCTGCCCATGGATCAGTAATGATGGCCACAAAATAAGATTTTTTTCCTACCCAAGGACTGATCTCTTCTAAAGAGCCGACTAGGCAGCAAGGGTGGGGACTCACATGCACTCTCTCCATTTACTGCTAAACTAGAAAATTAGGCTGGCGGTGGCATTTGGAGGGCCTTGCTCAATGAGTTTAGGGAGGACATCATCATGTCATATAGGAGGAATATGTAGCTGAGCAAGCAGCGGCTGCTTATCTGCTATGGCGGAGGCGCGTCGCCCCCAACTATCACTTGTACAAGTGTGAAAAATAAAACGGTAATAAAACAAGTTTAAAACCCATTTTATTCTCGTTTTATATTTCCTTATACCAAGGCTTGGGGCGGGCCAGGGTGGTGACAGGCTGGGTGGGGAGTGCGAGGCACTGCCTTCACTGGGCATGTGGGTTTGGCTGGTTGTCTCAGGCCGGCCAAACCCACATGCACAGTGATCAGCTCTCCAAACACAACTGCATTGCTGGGGTTGCAGAGAGCAGGCACAGGTGACCAGTCTGTCCTGGAGCGCAAATCAACAGCAATCAGGCCAATCTTGAAGCTGCTCTCAAGATGAGAGCAGCTTCAGGATTGGCTGCAAGTAAGGCTGGGAGCCTATGCCTGCCTGGCAGTGGAAAGGAGAGGTCAGCAGAAGTGAGTGAGGCAACGGATGCGATCCTGGAGTACGCAGGTAAGTTATTTTTCTTTTTTATTTATTTGTCTCCATGGTCCCCCATTCCCGCCCCTCCCTGCCCACCTTACCACCTCTTTACCCCGACGACACGAGCCACACCTGTGAGCCAGAGCCTATTTCCCTTCTTTAAAACAAGCATTTGCAATGCAATAGGTCTCGCATTTGCAGACTTTTGAGCTATTGGCATTGTAAACGACAATGCCTTTTATTTATGTGTTTTGAAAACCTTCAAGCAACGACTAGGAGTACAAAGGGCACATCAATAAAAGTAAATGCCATTTAAAATACCAATAGGTTAAAGTTTCAAAAGTGTGAGACCTATTGCATTGCAAATGCTTGTTTGGTTAGGCTATCCACCCCTGTGGATAGTGAGCATATATTTCTTTACCACAGGGCAGTGGGCCTTTATACCACCTTACCTCAAAGACTGTAATCCTTCTATCTATCCATCAGCCAAGAAGACTGATAATTACATTTTGAGCTTTGCTTAAGAAGTGTTACAGTTCCCGACACTGGCGTAACGAAAATTGAGGGGGCCTCCCTGCAAGGTACGTGGAGGGCCCCCCCCGCACTGCGTTTAAGGGGGCTCGATATTAACGAAAGACTACATTATGACATGCATTGCTGTATAGTGATGATCACAAATGTTTTAGGCTTTTGGCACTGAAAATTACATTACCCATCACTTTCACCATACACGGAGGAGGCATCTTCACACCCACAGCATGACAGTAACCCCATCTTCTCTTACCTGAGGATGGTGACGAAACCCATCCGCACAGGCAAACAAAACACTGGCTCGGACTTCCGGATCGACTTCAACTGGAAGTTACAGCCGAAGCACAGCGCCGAGTTGCTGAAGAAGGACATGGAAACGATGGACTGTTCGAAAATGTGGATGAGTATCCACGTGAGAGATGATGCAGCCTCCGGGCTGGTAATCCTTGGTGATGGCGCTTTTAACGAAGCCCTCTGGGGTGACCCGGTGCTGCTCCAGTTGGCGGATGACCAGCTGGTGTACCCAGGCGGGGATCTCATCAACGTCACCCTTGGGGTATAGCCGCTCCTGGCCAGGCCCGGGCTTCTACAACTGCGCCACAAAAGTGTAGCACTCTCTGAAAAAATAGTTGTTGTGCAATGGAGCACGGTCCACGGTGTGCTCCTTGTACAGCCCCTTCTCGGCAGCGAGCACCACCTCGATGTGGCTCTTGATTCGGGGGCACTCTTCCCGGCTGAAGAGAAGCATCTGCCGGATCCCGTGCTTTACCCGACGTGCCTCCTCGTCCCGGTAGTGGAGAGGCAGCTGAGGGGGCAGTGGTGGCTCCTCATGGTCGCTGTACTCGCCATCTGACAGCTTCCTCTTGGAACCCGGCTCCGGGCCTTAATGGGAAGGCATTATGGACGGCAACTTTCCCATAGGTCCGTGTATCCACTGACGGCCATACTGCGGGGCTCACATCACTCAAAACCGGCTGCAGCAGGGGGAGCTGCCACCGCGCATGGCTCAGCTCTGCCGATCTGTGCAAGGGCAATATCAAGAACGTAATAAACAAGCTGAGTGAGGAACGCCGGGAGCGAACGCGGTGAGAGTGCACGAGACGCAGTGCCATGAGCGTGCACATCGGCGCACGCTGAAGATTGCCGGAGAAGACACGCCGACCTCCAAGTCTGCCTGCTGCGAGGACACACAAAGAGCCCGGTGAGTGTGGGGGGGGTGTGAGAGGGAGGGTGTGTGTGTGTGTGTGTGTGTGTGTGTGTGTGTGTGTGTGTGTGGAGGGGGGGTGCCTGTGTGCCTGTAGGTGCGCGTCCACGGTCTCTAGCGAGACCTAATTAACGCGCACAAGCTGTTCACTGTGAAGCGCGTTCACATACCTGAATCGGCTCCTGCACAGACCTGAATCGCCTCGTGCACAGGTCTGTGTCCAGGTTTGTCTCCCTTGGAGGCAAACACGGTGACAATAAGTCTCGTTGGCGGCAGCGCTTCGCGCTGCAACGCAGGGAGACCTAAAAAAAGATGGTGGGACTGGCTTAGGAGGGAGTCACCTTCAGATGCACCGTTGGTTTCAGCGCAGGTTAAAGTAACACGTTTTTACACTCTAATATAAATATTCAATAAACTTGTTAACATTAAACAACAAGAAAAACACAGATCCCTTTTCCTATTTGATACAGTAACTGCTATTCAAGTTATGATGAGGAGTAAATATTGTGTCTTTTTGCTTCTAGTAACTATATAAAGGATGCAGTTATGAAAATAAATTGACTAACCAATGAAACATATTTACTTTGGAAATAAGGGAGCAAAGTAAAATCAAACTTTAAAAAAGCAGATAACTCTTTGTATTTGTTCTGAGCCATTTGTTAATTGGGCGTTTGAATTCAGTGAAGTATGCGTGCGTCAGTATCACAAAAATGTACAAAAAGATACATAAAAGGACGGAAATGTTGGAGTCACAGAAGAGGGATGGCATAACCCTTCAGTCACTGTTTGTAAATCAGAGAATTATGGGCCTCTTAAGTCTGGTTCGGAAATTCTTCGGTTGGAGAATGCTTAGCATGCTGATGCTCGGAATACTTACAGCATGTATTTGCAAAAACATGTGTAAATGTGCAGCTGTCTAGACATACCGTAATCACATTCCGATTGATCACATTTGCACAAAGCAGAGGGTAGAACAAGTATAAATTGTTCTTGTAAGTGGCAGAGGGGACTTAAAAATGAAATGACGCAGACACATCAGAACGCCAAGCTCCTCGTCGCTATACAGTATGAGGCTCAATCCATGACTATATTATGTCTTTATATTTTTCGACTTAATAATATTTTAACTTAGTTTTACTTTCAGCGACTTACAAAAAGTAGTTAGTGTACTTTAATTTTTTTATTGGGGGTGTGGTCCCCAAACATTTCTTTAAGAGGCTGTACATCACACCTAATGCCATTACCGAAGCATTTGTGCCTGAGAGTGATTTATGTGACTATTTTAAAGACGTCTTACAGGGTTATTTTGTGTGCAGCGCGTCACTCGCCTAAGGTTTTCACTTACTCTATTAATCACTCAGGCCACAATTCAAAAAGGGCCATATGAGGAAGTAAGAAACCTGCTTCCATAAGGTTATTCTTGTATTTGACAGGAGATTTGAATTTTGAAGGATTCAGAGAGGATAATGACATTGACAACAATTGCAGATATGCCGAAATACTCAAATGAGATAAAATTCGAAATATTCACAAGGCGACAGTTTGTGCATGCAAAAATGAAACGGAATGCATTGTTTTTCTTTAATTGGCAATTTTTCTGTCTAAAGCAACCCCTTCCGCTAAATTACCATTACATATGAGGGTTCTGTTTCCATTTCCACCCTTGAAAGTCACCTACTCCTGCCCTTAACAGGAAGATTAACTACTTGCACTGTAAACACCCATGAATGTACTCTGTAGGGTGACCCATTGAGGAATTCCACAATAGGCACATCAGGGTAAACGTGTGAATGCACTGATTCCACTCTCCTCCACATTTGAGGCAATTGCACGAGTCCAAGAATCAGGATATCCGGTTTCCATTCAAAAAGTGCTGTTTTGTGCATCTACTTTCAAATTAAGTGCACTAAAAGCTTTGTGAACCTACATCCCATTACTGTTTGGCCATCACATGGTATCAAATGCAAATAGCCATCTGACAATTAGGTAGGCAAACGTGTCAAGAGAGCTAATCTATAGTTCTCCATCAATAAGCCCTGGTTAACTGGGCGTACACAAACTGGGATCACCTAGATGTTGCAGTGACTCAAAGTTCATTATCTTTATATGTCACGCTTGATAGAGCTCTAAATTCTCCCTCACTAGGCAGCAAACAGCCAAGCAACTCTCTGTTTTTGCTTACTAGCAGAAGCCATATCTAGAGGCTGTACTACCTGCAGCAGCCTAAAATGTAACTATATATCATATAAAACACTACGTACAATTTGAAATTTTTAAATATGACTGAAACTGAGGGGATATCTAAAATGGAAGTCACCTTTCAGCAGAGGATGGGGATATTGGAGAATAGAGCAGGATGTAGCCTGATAAATTCTCTAGTTTCTTCAAAAGACAAAGAACACACAGGATATTGTCGAAAAACTCCCACCAATGACCCCCAACCCAAAACTGATTGTATCCCCTATATTGAACTTCCGGGACAAGGTTTTAATCCTCCAAGAAGCAAGAAGAGCACCGAAATTCATTACAGACTGGGTGGAGAACATGTCCAGGCTCCCATTCCCTGGTTGAGTGCCGAACCACAGCACTCAGGCCAATCACAATGCAGCATTTCGATTGGTCAAGGGAGCCTGGGTGCTTCCTGTTCTAGCTTAGTGGAGGGACGACACTTAGAGATGATGGAGGAGAGAAAAAACGCGGCAAGGAGGTAAGTTTTATTTTTCTTTACCCCTTTGCTCCACCCCCACCCTCTGACCAACCCTCCCCAGTCCTTGCCAGCTGCCACTGCCAGACGTACTATGTTACAATGAACCATTTACTGGGGAACATATGCTAATTTGTGGGCGGACTCTATTATATGGCAAAATCAAACACATGATTTAGAGGAGGTTCAGGGGAGTCACTCATTTTCTTGATAATAATTTCCCTTCCAGATGAAAAGTGTTTGCTTGGACCCAATGAGATGCTATGGGCAAGCCTGGAATGGGATTTCAAAATGGTCCCGGCAACTGAGTTGGACCAGCCGCGGGGGTGGGGGGCCGAAGTGCTCATGGAAAACACTGCAGCTTTTATTACAGGGGGCTGATATTGCAGCTATGCTTCAGAACCCAGGTAACAAAAACGGTTCCTCAGAGATCCAAAACCGCCCCCAGCCTGACGCCCCCCTCCCCCCCCCCACCACCCAGGGAAATGCCTGTGGCCGCTACGGCCAGCCCGGCCCTGGCTGTGTGATTGTAAAGGGACTGATTACAGAAAAGAGGCAAAGAATAAATGCCTTTTAAGCCCTGACAAAGCTATTCACAATAGCTCTAGAGAAGATGTGCCAGCCAATCACATAATGATAGGAGATTTCAATGTGGTCATGGATGAGGGTTCTTACAGACAAGCAGAGAAAGATGGCAGTCCTACAAGTCTAAAGAAATGAATATATGTGACAGTTGATTTTCTTTCATTTGAATGCATCATAGTTTTGGCTTATGTTGGCTCAAGTTATGTTTACAATATCCTCCATCTTGTCTCGACTTCATCAAGGTCACGTGTTCCTTGTTGTCGTTTACTCTGTTACATGTACAGAACTGCAAGACTCACGGAAACAAACTGAAAACCTATTTGCTATTTTCCAAGCATGCCACAACTGTCTCCGGCGATGTACATACAATGTATCTATTGAACTGCTGAACTAAGGGGCATATTCATGAAGTTCTCGCGCAGCACAGAAAACCACTGTGCTGCACTGTGCTGCGTGAAACTGCAGGACTTCTCTGTATTTAACAAAATACAATGCATTCATTTCCTTTCCTTGCGCTGGCACTCTGTTGGCTCCCTAGCACCATGCACAAACCCTTGCACCATGGAGGAATAGTGCCTATGTTGCAAACAGGATTGTTTTTGTGAGGAAAGACAAACCTTCCTGTACGAAAACAATCCTTAGACGTTTCAGTCCATGCCGTGCTGGAACTTTTTTTGGTGTGCTCATTGCGGTGCCTATTTTATAGGCATTGCCATGGGAACGCCAAAGAAATCGCCCGCCAATGACAAAAAATGAATTATATGACAGGTGGTTCTCACGCAGGTTTCATGGTGCAACTGGAGGGCGGTACCAAAGCTGCACCGTCAAACTCGTAATCAGCCCCTTAATCTTTTTCTCCACAGGTGTACTAACAGAGGTTGGTGGTGGTTTGTTCTCTAGTGTGCAGGGAGTGGACGAGACAAGTATAGTTACCTACTCGGGGCGATAGTTCACTATAGTATGAAATTAGGTAGTCTTCTTTTTGATGTGAAAACTTCTTTAAGTTGAAGCAGGCCAATGATACAAAAGTTGTTGAAAGGGGTTTCAGAAGCAATCTAGCAGCTTTGGAGCATTGTGTCACTAAAGAGCCATGCAGTTATTTGCTAGCAGATGCTGCAGCTGTGCTGCAACAGGAAGACCTTCGAGACAGACACACTGGGATTGGTGGGTGAACTATAAGAGTGTTGTTGCGGTGAGGGCTAGAGATTGAACTAAGGAGCGAGTGAGATATTGTTAGAATGGGGAATCCCTTCTCAAAGAATGAGGAGGACGTGAATAGTGAAAAATTTCCTCCTGAAGGTACTCCATCCATGGAAGTGGAAGCGGAAAAAAAGGTTGCACATGTGCATGTGGTTTAACCAATTGCACGAATATACATCCAAGGATTGGGAACTCAGATTTCCGCTGAGTAGTACCTACCTTGAATAGAGAATTTGAGGCGAAGAATGTATGACTTGAAACCACAACCTGAGGTCACTTAATTTGAAGCCTTAAACCTATGGGAGCAGATGGTGAGCAAAAATAAAAAAAATACATTTCAACTTAAAGGCCACTGTAAACTCATTCTTGGTGAATCACTCAGGATGAGGGAAGTCAAAGGAATAAGAGGGAGAAAGTTATTGTGTCAGTGCCTATACCCTGCTAGAAAGCAAAGAGAATGAAAGGGAAAAACTGAAGGAGGAAAAAACAAATGGAGAACGAAGAGGGACAGCTTTTATAGATGAGCATAACACTGCCCCCATATAATGCGGCATCTGGCATACCGTGTGCTACAGCCCCGGTGTTGACGGAATCAGAAAAAAACATGGAACTCAAAACAGAGACCTCTGCACCACCAAGTTATACAGAAACTACCAATGTGCCCATTGTTCATACACCTGGATCTGTTGAAACAAGCCCATTACTCTCACTGAGTACTCAGCACCATAGCATGGAGAGACTGCATTAGACTCTCCAAAAGGGGAGAATTTAGGCAGTGGTGGAATGGGGAGCCAAACCACTTCAACAGACTTGACAGTGCAGGGCTGTCCTCACTATGAAGAAATCTTACAGCTGAAAATGTAGTTTGAAAAAATGGTGAAGTAAAATGTGGGATTGGAGTTTCTAGGATATTCTCGGATATTATGGAGAGAATGCTTTATTTGAGAAAGCAACCCACAAGAGTGGCAAGGGAGGCACATGCGTTGATGGAGAAGGTGGCATATTAATGTGGAGTTGATATAGAAGTCGCGGGAGAATGCTAGGATGTGATGACTAAAACGGAGCTACAGTTGTTAAAATTCAGGGGGTTGTGGACCCATGTAGGGAACTGATTTAATATAAATGGGAATTAAGTGATACCGAGAAATTTAGAAAATTATGGTTCAAAGAAAGAGAAGTTTAAGGTCAAGCAAAAGGGAGAAAGACCGAAAGAGGACGAGTCAGGAAAGCAGAAGGAAACGGCAAAGGAATTTTCCATGCGTGAGGTACAGAGAGGAACCTATGTACATTTCCATGGTCCCCATTGGATCTTTTACAATTCACAAATACTCTTCCAAAGCATAGAGAGAATCCAGACAAATGGTAGACTCAGATGGAACGTATAATGGTGATTTCCAAGGTTTTGTAGGAGGACTTGGATGTATTGTTTGAGGTGGCAGTCACAAAGGATCTGTGGGCAGAGTGTAAGAGGGCAGTCAATTGGCCTAGACAAGAACCATCTCGGGTGGTAGGGACAAATGCCTCTTTGCTTATTGTTAAAGCCAAGTACGAGGAGGTCTTAAAGCACCTGAAAAAAAGGTTCCCCAAAAGGAGATGAAGTGGCCTAAGATTTTGCAGACCTTCTAAGAGCCAAAATAGTCAGTACATACTTACTTTGAGAGACTGATACAGAAGTATTGAGAGCACAATGGGATGAATGATCTGCTGGGAGAGAGTATGGCAAGGTTTCTAGTATCCATTGTGTATTTTCTAAGGCCAGAGATTAGTAACCAAATTACCCAGGGTGTCCTTTGTTATCAGAACAAACCAGTTGAAGAGATTTTACAGTGCGATAAATATTGCAGTGACACATTATAAGCAAAGCACAAAGGTCTTAAGGAAAGTGCACAATGGAGGAGATAAAGAATTTAAGGTTCTGTTCTCCAGTTTAGGAACAGTGATGCAAGAAGTTTCTTTGAATTCAAGTGGGAATGTCCCAGGAATGGGGAGAGGGAAAATGAGTTTGACAGGAACTAGAATAAATGCCCTAAAGAAGGTTACACAGTGTCACATCTGCAATAAGGTGGCGCATTGGAAGCAGGAGCGCCACTACAATCCAGACCGAATTGTGGTGGATTCTCAGGGGATGAATCCAGCATGACAGGGAAATCTTCCTCCAATACCTCAACCTCCCATGGCAGCCCCAGAGGTCCCCAAATCTGAAATTCTGCCAAATTCCTTTAACCTGATACAGATGCGAGAGGGTATTCAACATTCCCAACCAACCCATAGGGTACTTCTCAATCTGATAATGACCCAAAGAGGTCCAGTTCCTATGGTGTTCGAGACTTCCTCAGATTTCAATAAGGACCAGTGATGGTGCCCGAGGAGCGTGAAGGAGAGTGTACTTGTTTTAGTCATAGAAGTGGATCAGAGTGGACCATATGTAGTTGTAGAGGTTAATGGGCAACCTGTATCCTTTCTGATTGACACCGGAACCACTTGCTCAACAGTTAGAATGGTTGAGGTCCCTAACCTACACCTCTCTGGAAAAAATTTCAAGATGTAGGTATCACCAAACAGCAGTGCACCAACAAAAATCACTGCTCCTGTACGAGTGAAAATAGGAGACATTAGGGAACAGCTTCAGTTTGTAATATGTGATTCTAGTCCCAGAAAGTTATTAGGATGAGACCTTCTTTGCAAACTCAATTGCTTCTTCTATTGCACCCAGGATGGGGTCAGCATTGAAACACAGGTGGTTGATGCAGAATTCAAGTTGCATACCCCAGAGGCTGTTGTCAGGTATACCCAGTTGTAACAATAGAGAGTTTGCCAATAGATCTGAGAGAGACCATTAAGGAGGAAGTCTGGGATTTTATGAGATTGGAGAACGGGCTGGTTAAAGATGCCAAGACCCTTTGGATCACTCTTTGGGCCTAATTACGATGCGGTTAGGAAATCTTCCCAATCTAATTGGTTTGGAAATTGTTTCTGACCGACAGAGTATGATGCATCCGGATGCCTCCAGATACAATTTGGTTGGACACCCATTGACTTCTATGGGAGCCTATATTCCTAACTGCATCGTAATCTGGCCCGCGGTCGGGAAGACCCGTTCCCGATCCGATTTGGAAGGAGCAAATGCCGTTAGGAGGCCATCCTAACCGCATCGTAATAGGGCTCTAGGTGGGAAAACTTTCCTAACCATATCATAATTGAGCCCTTTGTCTTAATTCTGTCTTACTACAAACTCGCATCCGCCAAAATGTCTCCAGAGGCTATTGCTGGGATCACGTCTGTCATGAACAACATGTTAGAATGGAGCATCTTAAAAGAAGTTTTAGGGAGCCCTTGTACCTCCCTAATCATGGGGTCCACAAGTCCAACACAAAGTGAAGGATCATACAAGACTGCCGAAAGATCATCCAAATTGTCATTCCATGTTGTCCCGTGGTACCATAATCTTATTTCAGATTTCCCAGAGGTTGAATGGTTCACAGTTCATCGACCTTTGTCAAGCTTTCCTCTCAGTCCCATTACTCGAAAAGAGCCATTTTCTCTTTACCTTCCAGTTCCCTTATGTGATGTCATGACCCACAAGGGTATATTTCAAGTGCCTCATACTTTAATCAGATACTTAAGAAGAACTTAGAGTCTCTGCGACTACCATCAAGTTCAAGACTAATCCAATATATTGACATTCTCCTGATCACCTTGATGACTAAGGAAGGTGGCAAACAAGACATGAATGGCTTACTGAACCAATTAGCAGAAAATGGGCATAAGGTCTCACCCAAAAATATAATACTGTCAGAGAGAGGTCATGTACCAGGGATATATGTGGAGTGGTGTGGCTCACTGGTTAGAGGCGGCAGACCCGGGAGCAGAAGTCGGCCCGGGAACAGGGTTCAATTCCCGACGCGGCAGGGTTGAGGACCAGGGTTAGCGGACTCGACAATTCTCGCCTCGGTGCCTACTCTAACCTGGGGTCCCACTCGGCAACTCTGAGCATTAGCTTGCCTAATTTCCACAACGGCCCCATCAACGCCGGGGATGCCTGGCTCCACCTTGGGGATTCCCAGTAGGGACCATCCCACAGGGAAAGCCAGGACGGGTTCCGCAGCGGTATACAGCGCCGGGACGCCCCTTTGCTGGGGCAGCTGTGCGCTTTACAAGTATACGACATTTAACATTTAACATATCCCACAAGCACATTAAGACAGTCCTTAAGATAAAGTTTCGAACCACCCAGAGAGAAGTTAGGATGTTTTTGGCAAAGGTTGGCTACTGCGGCAATGGTTCCCAAACTTTTCCTTTGTGGACGCAGCTTTTGTTCAGGCTGGTGCATGCTGATGACATTGACAGGTATCTAAGGATGACAAAAGCATGGAAGCCTTCCAGGAGCTCAAAAATCTGCTTTGTAGTGCACCAACTCTTGGCAAGAGAATGCAATGTTTTCTTTTCTCAGCTAATCTTGATCCAATTGCCACAGGGTTATCTGGTTGTCTCAAAGCAGTTGCAATTGCAGTGGTGAGCCTTAGTATAAAGCAGCCTGAAGGAATTGTGATGGGCTACCCTTTAATTGTAATTGTGCCCTACTCCATTGAAATTTTCATGACCTGCACTAGAACTCAGCATTTGACAAATAGCTTCCTAACCTGCTGTGAGAGAATACTTTTTGGCAGCTAAAAAAATTTCCATCCGCATATGTAACACAGCAAATCCTTCTTCTTTGTTATCAATCCCAGAGGGAGATGATGAGGGGAAGTTCGACCATGACTGTCACCGAATTGTTCACTAAGCCAAGACCCAGCATACTAGATGTTCCCTCTTTGAATCTGATCACATCCTTTGCAACTATAAACGGTGTGTCTACGCCCTATGCACTAGAGGGAAAACCAGCACCAAGCTACGTTAGTACATCAGTGTGAAAAAGATCAATTTTCTAATATGGTGTAATTAATAGCACATCACAGTAAACCTCACCTAACAGGCTGTTCAACAATTCAGTATTCTGACCTGAGGTACTGTTGTATCTGCATTTCTATGCCATGCATTCTCCCTTTAGATTTATGTCTCCTGTAGTTCATCCAGATTGACTGTTATATAATTAGAATTCTGATGTGTGCCTGGTTGAGTGAATGTCAGTTGGAGTGAGTGGGCTGAGCAGCAATGATGCTGCTTCCGTTGGGGCTTTCCTGATACCTTCTTGCTTCCGTACTACCATCTTTACCTGGAATCTGAGACACCTAACTTGCGAATAAATGTTATCCTGTTTCACCTTTACTACTGGCTACCCTGCATCTTCATTTATTACAATGGTGATGAGGGTGGGATGAGAACACATGCATGCTAAGCACATGGGATTAACTTATTTCTTACCCAAATGTTGCTTTGCATTACGGCTTGTTGATGCCGGGATAGGGTATCAGTGTTTCTCCTGAGTGATTAACGTATGTGTTATTTTTAACGTTGTATCATTATTTCCTTTTCTGGTCCTTTTATTTTACATTTTGTATGGTTGAATTTTTACTCCCTTGCTTTGTTATCATTTGTATGGATCTTGTGCATTTCTGTCTTATTTGGATTTACATGTTCAATGTTTTTCAATACAGAAGAATGTGTATTGTATCTGCATTTCTGTGCCATGCATTCTCCCTTTAGTGTTATGTCCCCTGCTGCTCAGCCAGAGGGACTGTGATGTAATTAGAAAGCCGATGTGGGCCTGGTTGAGGGAATGTCAGTTGGACTGCACAGGCTGAGCAGCAAGGATGATTCTCCGGGAGGGGCTTTCCTGATACATTTGTGCCTTCTTACTGCCATCTTTACCTGTAACCTGAGACTCCTACCTTTCTAATAAAATGTTATCCTGTTTCACATGTGCTACTACCTACCCTTGAGAAAGGGATATATTTGACTGTATAAATATCCTAGGACATTCTTATCACTTAGCTAGCATGAACCCCTGTGTAGGCCCTTCTGTTCAAAGTTATAGGCCTTGGTTAGCTTCGCCAGAGTACTGCCATTTTCTGTTAAAGTAAGCAAAATGCAGATCTGATCAAGAATTCATCCAGCACCACTGTCTGCGAGGCCTTTTCCTCCAGTCTTGAAGCCCACACCCAGCTTGTGTGCTAAAGGTCAACTTCCACCCAATTCTTTCGACATAACAGAAGGCCACATCCTCTAACTGTATTTGAGAAAAGAGGAACTTAGCCCCTCAGCACTATCATGCAGCTGTGATGCGCGTGGTAACAGGATGTACAGATGGTACATCCTCACATAATATGTACTCCCTTGCTTTTTCTGTTAAACTAAAGCTAAAGCTAATTTACGGTAAGCCTCAAGTCAACAAGGCATGACCTTTAGCCTGGTATAAGTGCCACGTTTACGAGAAAAGGCTGCTTTCCGAACATATGGATGGGAAGGGTACGGAAAAGACCATAAATGATGCAGGAAGAATAAATAGCACGAGGTGGCTCAAGATGACGGTGCCATAGACTTCTCGCCACCTTAAAACATATAAAAAGGAGGTTCACAAAGACCTCTTTGAATTACTCCTCGTAATTGAGTTCTTCCCAAGGGTTACTTGAGAACCCTTGTAGTAGTACATGTACTTTAATTTTGCTGCTTTATGTTATATTCTGTCTTATGAAATGTTATATTTACCGTGCTTTCTTTTAACCTTGCTTTCTCCTTATTGCATTTGAAATGTACAACTTGTAATTGCAGGATTTCTCACTTATAGGCAGATGTGAGTATTCCCAGATAATATGTACTTTGCTTTTTTTAATGCATTTCTTCCACAAATGATAAATATGTCTTAAGGTTTAAATCTTCACTCTGACTATCTGAAAACTGTCATTCTGATGTCCTCGAGGCTATCTGAAAATGCGGAACTCTGGACACAGAACTAATGTGATTTTTATGCCTTTATATTAATGTTTCTAGAAGTTGCATCTTCTTAATAAAACTGTTAACCTTTCAGCTTCAGTTTCCATGGCCAAAATATCTGTTTTCTCTATTTTTGGAGCGAGTGTTCCCACACACACCGGTACAAATTAAGGTGCTCCTTTGTCCCTCGCTAACGCTCACAATCATCCCAGTGCAGGCTTCTGAGCCGCTGCGCCCTGCCCCCTGACCTTCTGCCCCGTAATAAATCCCTCTATCACCCTGAATCTTAATTTACTAGAATACATCTTTCAAAAGCCAATAAATATCATCAGAAACCAAAAACTATTCTTCTGGCAAATCCGACAGTCAAAGCCACATAATAATTGCTCTCAAATCCCATCCCCTGCATTCCACTGCTCTGCATCTATTACAACTCCCAACATGCACCATTTCATAACGAATTCATTTTTGTGCTTTGAATGCAATCCCTATTGATACTCGTGTTGTTGCTCTCCTTCAGTCACCTCATCTCTCTGGAACCAGGATCTGGTTGGGACTGGGTCAATTTAGATCTCAGGGCAAACCGTCTGCGCCGTAAAGGCACAGTGCTCTGTAGCCAATACTTTAGGTCAGTTCCAATCAGAACCATCACCTCTGCTACCAGATCTGTGGGTGAACTTTCTCTAAGTTAACACTATCAACTAGGACCGGGAGTGGAGTAGTCCCAATATGGACTTTGGTGCTTTCTGACTGCAGCCGTAGGGCTCTTCCCTTTCATAGCAGGTGATATACATTTTACTAAGAATTATATTTGCATATAATGCTTGCATTTGCAACCTTTATGCA
Source organism: Lissotriton helveticus (assembly GCF_964261635.1). Taxonomy (NCBI): domain Eukaryota; kingdom Metazoa; phylum Chordata; class Amphibia; order Caudata; family Salamandridae; genus Lissotriton; species Lissotriton helveticus. The sequence goes on along the minus strand of NC_136059.1, from coordinate 1,265,375,941 downwards.
GCCGGGATTGCCCGGTATTACCCTCTTGAGACCAGTTCCTTCCTCTTGGATCATTCATGTAATGCAGAATGAGAAACTGTATACAACATGCTGTTGAATACTGTCCACACCTTCAATGAGCTGAGGGATCTGCAACATACTGCCTTAGATTTAGAAAAGGCTAAATGGGAACTGATGTGGAGAAGTGTGGCTCAATGGTTAGAGCGGCAGACCCTGATGCAGGGGTCTAGCCCGGGACCAGGGTTCAATTCCCCGCCTCGGTGGGTCTTGAGCTCAAAAATTCTACGGACCTGATAATTCTCGCCTCGGTGCCTATTCCAATCATGGAGTCCCACTCTGCAACTCTGGGCAATAGCTTGCTTAATCTCCACAACGGCCCCCACAACACTAAGGATGCCTGGCCTCCACCTTGGGGGTGCCCAGGAGTGGACACCTCACAGGGAAAGCCAGGATGGGTTCCACAGCGGTATTCGTACAAGCGCCTTGAGACCCTTGCGGGTGAGTAGTGCGCTATACAAGTATCAATTTACATTTACAATTTACCTTTAACTGATGGGCTGTATAAAAGATACGAGTGACATTTGGGTGTCAGGGGAGGGAAAACCTGTCCTCCCTGATTCCCTCCTGCCTATAATGGTATGGTATATGCATGGTCTAATACATGTAGGTAGACATGGGAAGGTGTCCATCTTTCACACCTACTGGCATACTCCCCATTTCTGATCAATGGCAGAGAGATTTTGCCAGAGGTGCATTATATGCCAGAAGCAGAACGTGGGCAAGAGAGTTGTGGTGACCATAAGTCACATTAGGAAGTCTGATGTTCCTCTCTACTGTTGTGGAGATGCCCAATGTAACCAGTTGAGGCATATCTTTGTTATTGTGTGTCTGTTCTCATGATAGGTCTAGGCGTACTTCACTAGGGGATGTGACAGTCTAACAGTTACAACACTTTTTTTGCGGTGGTTGACACCATGATTCGGGATGCCAGTTCATCTTCAATTAGACCAATGAACCTATTTCAAGAGCAAGATAATGCAGTTACTATATACAGCTTTATAGAATGTCCAGAGATTCCACTTTAGCTGCAGATTTGAGGCATCCGGCACTGTTGAAAGACTGAATGGGATGATCAAAGCTAAATTGGACAACAATTGTGCCTCCACATCACTGAAGTGACCTGGCGCTCTTCCATTGGCACTCATGAGTATCCAAAGGACCTCCTGTAAAATAACTGATATATCATCCCATGAGGTGTTGATGAGGAGAGCAATGCAAATACCCTCTGTCCCGGAAGCCACCCTTGTGATTATCACAGATGACCTGGTCCTCGAATACTGCAAGGGATTGCCTGATGTGGTGCATTTTATCTCTCATCAGGGCAATAAGCTTTTGCAGCTATCTGAGGGACATGATCTGAATCCTGGTGACTGGATTCACATCAAGAAGCATGTTCAGAAGTCCTGCTTGGAGAAACTCTGGGGAGGATGATACCTGGTGATCCTGCTGTCAAGTGTGCTGGTCTGCTAGATTAGGGCAAGTCACAAAGAGGAAGAGCAACATCCACTAATTCCTCGAGTTGCCCCAAGTTTGAGGTATCTGAGGTCTCTGAGGAAAATGGAGACAGAACTGGGGGTCTAAAGTCTCTAATAGAGGAGCCTCACTTGCAGCCAGAAGTGAACGAGAATGCTGTTGTTCCATGCTGTTGTTCCAGCAACCATTGTGATACCCACTACTGGATAAAGAATACTTATTCACAGGCACAGCAAAAATTAATTGAAGGTTGAGACAAACCTACCACAGCAACTTCCACAATGAGTAGATGTTAGGGCAGAACAAAGAAGCTCTACCTCGGAGAGTGAGTCCAGCTCATCCAATCCGGAGATCTCAAGTACCTCTAAGGGTTGAGGCATAGATGAAGACAATTGTCCAAAAACTACACCAAACCAGAAGAGATTGTATACTCCTAAGAGACAAAGATGATTAGAGAAGACAGCGATTTAGACAAAGAAGAGCAGGTTGACCAGATTGGTATTGTAGACAAAGGGTTACATTTTATCTGTACCAAGTGATGCAAATGAGAAAGATTATTCAGTCAGAAGGACATACCTTGCAAAAATCAGGTTTGACTCCGATGACTGTCTGACCAACATCGATGAGCCTCTTTGATAAAAAAGGACATCACGACAGGAACCTACTCACACGTACTATTGGTAAACTGTTGCAAGGACTGATAGAGCGTCAGGGCAATAGTCAGAGGAAGGTAGCTCCCTTATGTATTCATTTGACATAGAATAAAAATCTCAGTTGATTTGAAGATATGGTAAAGACAATCGTTCAAGACTTAGAAAACCAACTGTTCCACTTGAGATCTCCTTGGACTGATTTGGATTTACATGGTGCATTCACTCTGCAAAATTCTGTTTATAAGTATTGCAGTTGCCATCTCTGTCTCTGTGCTTGGCTGGCTGTTAGATGTCTATTTATTTGGAGGGAGTATCCCTCATGTATCAATTAACTCTACCTTTACACATCTATTTAAGCCTTCTCTTTCAAATAGATTGACTCAGCTTGCCCAACACGAGGAAGGTGTGTATAGCTATAATGGATAATATCAATTGTTAGCCGACTATGTGAAGGTCATGGAGGTGGAGGACTGGTAAGTTTCAAGTCTCTGCGAGTGAGGGAGTATTATATTTCTACTTACCGCTGGCCTATTCTTTCCCTTGATGTGCATTTCTGAACCTTTTCTATCACCAGAGCTCCTTTAAACTGATTCTGACTTTAATGATCCAATAGAGGAAGTGCAGATTGTTAATGGTGATTACTTACATTTGTGGGCTACTAAATATATTTCTCACTCAAGGGATCAGAGTGAGTATATGATTATTATTTTTTACTCCCTTTACTAATGTGAGAGCGTTCATAGATTAATTTGATGAGTGGATAAGATTAGATGAAGAAAGGGGGAGGGAAAGACCAATACAGAACATCTTATCGGAAAAGGCAACAAGATATTAAAAGAACCACCCCCCAGATTGAATGTTGAAGTTATCAAAAAGGGATACTTGTGCATCATACGGCATCCAGGGGGGAATCAAACTGTTGAGAAACTAGGATGGAGCAAATGCAAACATAACTACTTTGTTAGGGAGAATAGCTTCTCAAATTTAGATGCAAGTACAAAGGGGATCTATTATGTGTTTGGGAAGTCAGCTTATTTCCCGCTACTACATAAATGGATGTGTAGTTGCTATGCAGCTTTAGTTTTTCCCAGAATATATCACACTAATGAGTTAGACGTTACTTTTGATCAATACATAAGACGAGGTAAGCATAGAGGTAAGCAGATTCTTAATGACATTTTGGAGCCTTTATACTCTTTTTACCTCTCCACTATCAAACACTTTCCCTACTGTTGCACTCACTGGTGTGTAATTAGTCATTTTTACCTCTCCGCTATCCAACACTTTCCTTACTGTTGCACTCACTGGAGTGGGAATAGTCATTTGTACCCCTCCACTATCCAATACTTTCCCCACTGTTGCAGTAATTGGAGTGGGAATAGTAATTTTTACACCTCCGCTATCCAACACTTTCCCTTCTGTTATACTCACTGGAGTGGGAATAGTAATTTTTACCCCTCCGCCATCCAACACTTTCCTACTGTTGCACTCACTGGAGTGGGAATAATAATTTTTACCTCTCCGCTATCCAACACTTTTCCTACTGTTGCACTCACTGGAGTGGGAATAGTCATTTTTACCCCTCCGCTATCCAGCACTTTCCCTACTGTTGCAGTCACTGGAGTGGGAATAGTAATTTTTACCGCTTCACTATCCAACACTTTCCCTACTGCAGCACTCAGTGGAGTGCAAAATGTAAGTTTAAAAAATATTTAATATTGTAATGTTTTAATTTATAATATAATGGGTTTTTTATTGGATTTTATGTTATAGGTGTATGTATATTTGTTCAATATTCCTACAGACCTCCTTCCCAATCCTGGAGCTTCGGCGAAGGATCACAGCACCACAACCGGCAAGTATTACAAAAAACAGTGCTTTATTTAAACCAAAGTGCAAACATAAACGGTAGAGGACGGTCCACGTGTTTCGGCTCCCAGCCTTCTACTGGTATATTACCTACTGGCGGTCGCCAGTAGGTAGTTATAGTTAGGACCTAGTTTCCATAGGAAATCCTCAACATTCTATTTGGATTAACTTTGGCCCTGGTGGATGAATCTTTGCGAATTTCTCAAAGAAGATGGCTCGGTCCGCTGCGCTCCTTCCCTGAAAGTTTGGGGGGGATTGGTGAAGTGGGGGCTGAGATAAAAGGGGGGTCCCAAAACGTGTTTTCTCCATGTTATTTTCCATAGGACGTTTAGACACAGCTACAGGTCGAACGGCTGAATGGATTTATAAGAAATTTGGCAAAACTGTAGAGTCCGGCTCGCAGATTACGCTTTTTTTTAGAATGGTGTAAATCCGTTCAGTAGTTGCTGAGAAAATTAAAGTTAAAGTCAATTATATATCTATACGCGCGCACGGGTGCGCGCACTCAAGCGGCTGCGCGCGAGCGGAATTTTTTTTTTGCTGCGTGACATCTGTTAACGTTCGATTCGAAGGAAATCAGGAAGTGTTAACCGCCATTTTGTCACTGCAGTAAATATATTGTTCATTTCAAAGCGTTGGAACATGGAAAGGGGAGAAGGTAGAGATTGTTTTGCTGCGTAGGTTTTCTCAGGGTGTGAAGTAAGGCCCTTAAAGGCAAAAATATATATATATATTTTTTTTTAAAGTTGCGGGGTGCGCGCACTCGGGCGCGCACACCTATTTACAAGAGTGTGAAAATGGAGATAAATCAGAAGTTTGAGTGCTTTGATATAAGGTGGCTCTGAAAAGAGCCCTTGTGTTAATTGAGTTTTTTCTGCATTTATAAATAAGTAGCGATGCAGAGCCTGATGTTGCAGAGGAAGATTCTGTTTCTGCCTTCCTTCTTACCTAGTTATGGTTTTTTCACTCCCACTCCAGGCTTTTAGTCTGTGGATGGAAAACCATGAACCTAGACTCACCTATGAAAATCTTACTATTGATGCTTGACTGAGGCCAAGGAGATCAGAGTGCATGTCTGTGTAAGGTGATGTACCTCTGGGGAGATGATGTTACATTTAAACGTAGCCCGTGAGTGCTTAGTTCAGTTCTGTTCTCTGTCACTGTTGTTGATTTAGAGCCCCAAATACAAAGGCTTGTTGTTGCTTGTGAATCCCCAAGTGTATATTTGCCCATACTGATCCATAATGCCCTGGCCTATCCATGTCGTAGGCCGCAAGAGTGGGCGAAACTCAGCTGGCCGAGCGAGACTTGGGGAGGGGGCAGGAGCCAAGAGGAAACAAGGAGGGGTTTTCATCATTTGGGACAAAAAATAGTTCTAAACCAATGAAAAGTTTTATTAACAAGTCACATGACCTGTTATGCTTACGTTACGCGTTCCGCGCCGCGCCCCGGATTGCTTCCGGGAAGCTGCGCTTCGCGCCTCGCGCAGCGGAGCACTTCCAGGTGCGCTAACGCGGCGTGTCATATGACGCATTATGCAACAATGCGATACGTCGTTGGGGCTCCACCGGAACTGATCGAATTGGTAGTCTACAGTGTTTCTGGATGTTTCAGACTGAAGCTGGCGTCAGCATGAGAGCACCCCGTGGCTACGTCGTGGCCATTCCGCGAGCAATCATGGCAGTCACTCCCCACCGGAACTCTGCAGGAGTCGGGGCCCCCGGTGACTCTTGTAGAATCTTCAAGGCTGATGGGACGCTTTTGGGAATGGGGCTCATGCCCTAGCAGTCAAGCGTCCGAGTTCCAGGGTTGCCCAGAGCCATCCTTGCAGGCCAGGCCCAAGTCTGTGGAGCCGACCGCCATTTCCTGAGCTCCGTGGCAGCCGCCTGTCGCTGTATCGCAAGAGTGGGTGCAATTCAGCCGGATGGCGGGTGAGACGCTGTAATAGCAAGAGCAGGCGTAATTCAGCTGGCCGAGCGAGGCAATGTGCCGCAGGAGCGGGCGCAACTCAGCTTGTCGAGTGAAGCGCTGGGGTGTAGCTGAGAAACCTCCACCTGGGGAGGTGGGGGAGGCTCGTTCGTGCCGCCTCTCCCTTCCAGTGCACCCCACGCCGTCTCCTGGCGCAGGTATATGTGATGGTTGGACCAGGGCACCGCAGGACGTGTCTTTAGGTCAAACCCTCAACTATGGCACCCAACATCCAGGACTTATGCCATTTGCGCAAGGCAGTGACATCGAAGCATGTCAGGGACCAAGCATATCCAGAGTCCTTCCTACAGTCTCTGCCTTCCTTCTTACCTAGTTATGGTTTTTTCACTCCCACTCCAGGCTTTTAGTCTGTGGATGGAAAACTATGAACCTACACTCACCTATGAAAATCTTACTATTGATGCTTGACTGAGGCCAAGGAGATCAGAGTGCATGAGTCTCATGCTCGATCGATTGAGCTGGCCGGATCAGGCAACAAGAAGGTGGTGGGGGTGGCGGCATCAGCAAGGCATCCCCCCATACAACTTGTCGGACATCACCTCTGGATGTACTGGGGACGAGCCTTGGCGCATGGTGTCGTCCCCGGGGTATTTGCACAACGGTCCTCCACCCCTAGGCCGCCAGCTATGCTACCTCGACAGGAACAGCGTCATGCATTTGGATCGATGTTGCAGCAGGCTGCCATGTAAATAGTTATTTAATAAAACGTTTTACCCTGTTACTTTGCTGGTGTGTTGTATATATTTATAATATTTGCATAGGGTTTGTCGTTATTTTGGGCGGGGTGGGCGGCGGAGCCGAGCTGTCTTGCAGCCATCATGGCGTCGAGCTCGGTTTCTCTCACTAGTTTCATATTTCTCATGAGGGGTTGTTCCTAATGTTTCTATTTTAGCGAGGTCAAAAAGAGATCCCATCAGTGGCCTACTGATTTTGCTCAATTCCTTTTGTTTTTTGTAACGATTTTTAAGTTAAAGTTTGCTAGCACGATATAGCGGCTAGTCCGCATTTTATATATATGTCCTTTTTATTAGGGGTGTCTTCCGGTGGAGTCGGACGATCTACCTCTAATAAACGGTAAGTGTTCCTCTGAAGGAATGCGTCTTGAAAGTGGCTGACTGTAATGCATGATATTTCACTCAGTAACTTTCAGGCCCATGCTGTTTCAAAACTGTGCATGTGCTTGAAGGAGGCGTAGGTATTGACGCAGCATTGTGAATATAGTGCATTGGTGAGCCTTGCTGGAGCTGCATCACACTTGCGATGCAACTCTAGCAATGTATTACTTTTTCAGCACAGATGTGTTACGCATGTATGGTGTTTTTGTACCATGGTGCGCCACATTTCAAATGTGGCACACCATGGGTAACGGAACACTAGCATACTGTGGTGCACATTAACTGGTGCATATCTGGGTATGAAGTAGTTAACATAAATCTGCCCCATAGGTTACAAATCCGCGTTTAGTAGAGTGTTTGGCCTTTGTAGTGTTATGTTTTTTCTGTTATTCTATGTAGGTATGTAATATTGCAAGATTTTTGTCACGAAAAAGAAGCCATGAGTATTGGGTTTGTGAAAGATTGCAAGATTTTTAAAATTAAAAAGCAACAACCATGGCATTGTTTAATATAGTATTGTAAATACTTATCTTTAACAATGATGAGAGAGTAAAAAAAGGTTAACCTGATGTTTTAAAGTTATTCACAGGCTTCTTTAGGAGATAAACCTTCATAATAGGAAGGCTTCTAAGCGATAAAAATCGCCGGTGCTCGGCGTTAATAATATCACTGCTATTGGTGGAATTTTCCACGGTGTTAGTGCTTCAACAGCAATGGGAACACATATCTGATAGAAAATCCTGTAACAATCTCAGTATTTCACATTATCGCGTGAAAAGAAAGTCTTCCGAAAGATGTTGAACGTTGTTCTCTTTTGAGAGTAGAAAACATAGTGAGGGAAGTGGGTGGAGTGCTCCGTGTAAATTGCAGAATAGAATGTACTAAGAACCAATTGGAAGTGTTGTTTTCAAGTCACATGACTTCACATGCGCATCTCAGGACGTGTACGCGGTGACAGTATCTGGTCACGTACGTCATTTGGAAGTAGCGGTCTAATTCAGCGAAGTTTCAAAACGTGAAAAGGAGTAAATCCAAACACATCCGGATTTAATATATCTTCTGAGCTCGATTCAAGCATACAATTGTTAAAGTATAAAACCTTTTATATTTTTTTTAAAAATACCAAGGTGTGTACATTCGGTCACGCACGAAGGTTTAAAAAGACATTCGGCTCCATTTAATGAAAATTTTCATAATAATAAAAAAGAAGCCTAGGTTTAGTGTCTTTGACGTAGTATAAGTTCTTTGATGGGTCTATGAAGAAATTTAATAAGTTGCAGTTGCAAAGTTTTCACGAAATATATAGGCGGGTGCGCGCACACGGTCGCGCACGAACGAAAGCCAAAAAAGCGGAGATAAACCCCCTTTATAATATGCTCCTGGAGCTCTTTTTGGTACAATGAGTTAGTTCTGAAAATAACTTTTTTTTTTTTTTTTTTTTTAAACAAGTGTTATGTTGTTTTTGATTTTTTAAACTTGCAACAACATTTTCATGTGTGACACAGGATCAAAATGAAATGAAGAAATGTATCTTTTCTCGGGGCATTTATGACTCTCAATTTTTAGTTGAGTAAGGATGAGGCTCTGCTCTCCGTACAGAAGAATTTCTCCACACTCGTTGCATTTCATGTGCACCTTTGCAAGATATGATCTCAAGTCCATCACAGCACTCGATGGAGATACAGGTCGTCCACCAGAAGATGTGCTGGCCACCTCTGATGGTAATAGCGTGGCCAGGGCTCTTGTCAATGCCTGTGCAAATTCCACAGGGTGCACTTGTTTGACATGCCGCACCATGGTATGTATGGAAAAGGAATATTTTTTTGTTGGATTTCCTCTCGAGAGAACCGATTTGCATATCGTGCAGGTAACTTTTGGCGCATTCACTTTCTTTGGTTCTTCAGGATAAGTGAAAAATTGCCAAATAAAAGATTCCTTTTTTCTTTTTAAAGGTAGTCGCTCATTTCCTTCAGATTCGGAAGATGAATGCGGAACGGCAGCCATTTCAGCAAAGTTTTCCGAAAGATGTTGAACGTTGTTCTCTTTTGAGAGTACAAAAGATAGTGAGGGAAGTGGGTGGAGTGCTCCGTGTAAATTGCAGAATAGAAACTACTAAGAACCAATTGGAAGTGTTGTTTTCAAGTCACATGACTTCACATGCGCGTCTCAGGACGTGTACGCGGTGACAGTATCTGGTCACGTACGTCATTTGGAAGTAGCGGTCTAATTCAGCGAAGTTTCAAAACGTGAAAAGGAGTAAATCCAAACACATCCGGATTTAATATATCTTCTGAGCTCGATTCAAGCATACAATTGTTAAAGTATAAAACCTTTTATATTTTTTTTTAAAATACCAAGGTGTGTACATTCGGTCACGCACGAAAGTTTAAAAAGACATTCGGCTCCATTTAATGAAAATTTTCATAATAATAAAAAAGAAGCCTAGGTTTAGTCTCTTTGACGTACTATAAGTTCTTTGATGGGTCTATGAAGAAATTCAATAAGTTCAAATTGCAAAGTTTTCACGAAATATATAGGCGGGTGCGCGCAGTCGGTCGCGCACGAAAGCCTGGAAATGCGCTATCCATTTTATTGAGAACTGTTGCCGAGAGTGCGCACACCGGTTCACGCACGAAAGTTTAGAAAGGTTATTTTTATTTACAGACAAATTTTAATGCGTTCAAAAAAAGGCAAGGTACAGACTTTCTAATTCTGTATCGCTTTACAAGGAGTCTCTATGCAACTTGAACAGTGAAGAAAACGGCTTGTTTCCGAAAAAAATATTGCCAGAACTTTATTGACAAAAGTATAGGTTGCATACACGAGATATTTCTGAATTAGCATTTTAAAAACCAATGAAATTCACTGAAAAAACCATAGGTTTTACACACGTTATAGTTAGGAAGTAGCATTTACAAAACCTATGAAATTCACTAAAAAAACCATAGGTTTTACACACGTTATAGTTAGGAAGTAGCATTTACAAAACCTATGAAATTCACTGAAAAAACCATAGGTTTGACACCAAATATAGTTAGCTGGAAATTTTACTGATATAAAACCAATGAAATCCCACGTTATAGTTAGTTGGACTCACTATAACTTGCGCGTGTAATGCACTGCTGATGACATCACATATTACATCACTCATGACATGGTCAGTGACATCACTCATGAGATCACTGATGACACCATCCTTGTGACAGAGTAACAGATCTCATTTTAGTGTAATGTAACCCTTGAAAAACATTCAAAAAAAGAAAAAAGAAACTAAAATTTTCCAAAAAAAAGAGATATCCATACCAGTTACAACCAATTCAGTAATTCCACCATCTATATACACACCCACTCATTCACCAACAGTTCTATATAGTCACTCATACATATACTCACTCATCATATGAAGTGATACACCTATACTTCCTGTTACACACCGACAGTCATCCAAAAGTTGCTCACACACATACTCACACATGCAAATAAACTATTGAACATCCATTTTTTCACATACAGAGCAATACATACACTACCACCTTACTTCTATTGAAAATTACACATATTTATTCTCTTAAACAATCACTTTTCGAAACACATACTTATGTAAACAGGAACTTTTACAATCTCTTACTCTCACATATACTCACTTATATGCATCAATATTCACATATTCTAGATTAAAACATATGTAGTTACTGTTTAAAACACTAGTGAGACAGTCATTTACTCACTAACATACACATATACACACTATTCAACCATACAGTCCTGCACATATGTAGTCTTCAAAATACATACAAAAAAAGTCTGTCACTCATGCATCAATGTTGTAAGTAATTCCCACACTAAACAATACAAACACTCATACTGATACTAATAAAACATCTAATAACCCATTTACATACACATGTACCTACTCACCAACCCATGCAGCTACTTATACACAAAGTGAAACACTAATACATATATTTAAAAATTTAAACATTATTCACTAATATTTATTTTTCAGAAAGACACACATTCACTGGATGGTGTCATGAGTGATGTCATGAGTGATGTAATATGTGATGTCATCAGCAGTGCATTACACGCGCAAGTTATAGTGAGTCCAACTAACTATAACGTGGAATTTCATTGGTTTTATATCAGTAAAATTTCCAGATAACTATAACTGGTGTCAAACCTATGGTTTTTTCAGTGAATTTCATAGGTTTTGTAAATGCTACTTCCTAACTATAACGTGTGTAAAACCTATGTTTTTTTTAGTGAATATATATATATATGGTACAAAACGTCTTCTTAGCCACTTGAAACAAGACGAGGCAAACGCACAATTGGTGCAATTTTCTTGTTTATTGATGCCCGACACCAAAATCCGCCATGACGCGTTTCAGCCCGAAAAGGGCCTTGATCACATTACACTTCTGAGAAGGAGGAGTGCAAATTTAAAGTGAACTCATGGTAAAAAAACATGAATTGGTAACAAACATAGAAGACATACTGTCGTCTTTCTAGATTGTGGGCAACTGGATATCAATAAATATGTCGAACAGAATAAATAACTGTAAAATACATTATCAGACCTTTAAATACATACAAAAGATATTCTCATATTAGCAGCATATAGAATAAAAAAGACCATAAATAAATATATAGACTTTAAAATTCAATAAATAAATACCTTAATGCTGTTATAAAATTTATGATTGCTCTTTGGTATTCTGTTCATTGCTAATTGATTATGGGATTGCAAATCTTAACATTCCCTATTGATTGGATCAATGTATTGAAGACAACCTCGATATAGCCCAAGTGGGCAAATATTCGGCAATCACATAAATTAATTTTGTAAATATGTGCAACATTCCGCAAATAAATTAATGATCATAGCATGCTGTGCAAACCCAGTGTTAAAAAATATAATATAACTGTGAAAAATTAAAAAAGTTAAAAGACCACATTGGGTCAGAACAGCAGCTAGCAACAATTATACATTAACAGTAATTAAAGATATGTAAAACAGTTGTCACTGGCATTGAGTCCATTGGGTACTTTACAATCGAGTAAAATAATGTGTCTTGTCTCAAGTTTGCGGAAGAGTGCCTCACGGTGACCCCCTCTCCTAAGTGGAGGAACACCATTGATTACAAAGTATTTAAGGTCAGCAGAATTCTTGCTATGGCTTTCCTCAAAATGCCGCGCGACTGGGTACGCGGTGTGGCCGTTGGTAATGGCTCGCAGGTGCTGGAGTATCCTCTTGTGTGCCGGCAGTTTCGTGCTACCAACATAGCGCAGGCCACACGGACACTCCAGCACATACATCGTGTACTCAGTCTTGCAAGTCAGTTTTTTGGAGATACGGACAGGTCTATCAGTAAAAGGAGAGTGGTACTCGGTTTTGCTAATTCCATTTTTGCATGCTTTACAAACCGAGCATTTAAAAAATCCTTTACTGCTTGTTAACTATAAACTTGATGACCTGATCTCTGGACTACTGGATACCAGACAGTTGCTCTTTGATCTAGCTTTCTTGTAAGTGATATTGGGAGAGTGTGTTAAATCTTGCCCCAATATTGGATCACTGGCAATCAGTGCCCAATTCTTTTTAACAATTTTGCGAATAGCTAGATGTTGGCTACTGTATGTAAGGATCAGCCTAGTGTCGCCATCCAAATTTTTGAGATGTCGTTGGCTACCTGACAGCAATTGTTGTCTACTCAACGCATTAGCTCTGCACACAGCCTTATTGAGAATGTTCGATTGGTAGCCCCTTCTCAAAAGTCTAGCCCTGCATTCATTCTGTGCTAATCTACAGTCCGTGTCAGTACTGCAGATCCGTCTAATACAGAGCATTACTCCATAAGGAATACTCTGTATTAGATGTGCAGGGTGATGGCTAGATGCGAGCAGCACGGCGTTGCCGGCTGTGGGCTTCCTTAACAATCTGGTTTCCAGTTTGTCATTTGCAATAAAAATCTCCACATCCAAAAAAGAAATTGTACTTGCACTGATTTGACTGGTGAAACCCAAGTTCAGGTCATTGTTGTTGAGATTGCTAATGAACTCCTTTGCCATCAATATGTATATATATATATATATATATATATATATATATATATATATATATATATATATTACCTGGCTGTCAACACTCCAAACCAGGAAGTGTTGGCAGCCATCTTGTGGCACAAGAAAACAGAAAAACAAGAGCTCAAAAGATGCAAAGGGGGCAGGGTAGAAAAACCCTGACCCCCTAGGCCTGCTCAGGGGGGCTGCATTGCAGAGAGATGTAAAAAGAGGCGTGGCCTCATAACACCTCTCTGCAACTCAGCCCCTTGGCGCATACTGGAGGTTCCTGGTGGGCTACTTGGCCCCCAGGGACCCCCAGCATTCAAGGGGATTTAGTTCGCACTCTGGAAATTTGCCAGGTGGCTGCGTTGCAGAGAGTTGTAATGAGGCCACGCCCCTTTTTTCACCTCTCTGCTAGGCAGCCCCCTGGCCCATACTGGAGGTTCCTGGTGGGCTAGTTGGCCCCCAGGGACCCCCAGTATTCAAGGGGATTTAGTTTGCACTCTGGAAACGCGCCAGGGGGCTGCGTTGCAGAGAGGTGTAATGAGGCCATGCCCCTTTTTATACTTCTCTACAGCGCTGCCCCCTTGCGCATACTGGAGGTTCCTGGTGGGCTAGTTGGCCCCCAGGGACCCCCAGTATTCAATGGGATTTAGTTACCCCTCTGGAAATGCGCCAGGGGGCAGCGTTGCAGAGAGGTGTAATGAGGCCACGTCCCTTTTCACACCTCTCTGCAACACAGCCCCCTGGCGCATACTGGAGGTTCATGGTGGGCTAGATGGCCCCCAGAGACCCCCAGTATGCAAGGGGACTTAATCCCCCAACTTAGAACGTGCTACGGGGCACGTTTGCAGAGTGGTGAAGGTAGAGGGCGGGGCTTGAGGTGATATATGGGCAAACATGCCCTGTGGTGCGTTTTAAGTTGGAGAATTAATTCCTCTTCAATCCAGAGGTCCCCTAGGGGCCAACTAGCAGAACAGGTACCTCCAGTAAGCGCCACAGAGCTGCATTGCAGAGTGTTGGAAAAAGGGGGCGTGTCCTCTGAACACCTCTCTTGCACACAGCTCGCTGGCGCATACTGGAGGTACCTGGTGGTACCTAATAACTCATATACACCCTCATGTAGCTGTTCACCAACCCATGCAGCCACTTATACACAAAGTGAGACACTGATACAGATATTTAAATATTCAAACATTACTTGCTAATACATGTATTCACTAAGATACACTTAATAAGTCAGTTATACAATAATTTTTACAAAAAAAAAACATTTAGACACTTATTTACCTATGTGACATCATCAGCAGTGCATTGCGGGCGCGCAAGTTATAGTTAGCTGAACTAAGTATAACTGGGGAATTTCAATGGTTTTGTATGAGTGAAATGTCCAGCTAACTATAACATGTGTGAAACCTATGGTTTTTTCAGTGAATATATATATATATATATATATATATATACTAGCAGCCCGCCCCAGCGTTGCCCGGGGCAGAAGGGGGCTGGGGGCAGTATCTCAGGCTGGGGGCAGCATTTCAGGCTTGCGTGCACTCTCTGCATTGTCTGTGTCCCGGAGCCTGATCCTTACCTCAGCCGCCGTTGTTCAGGGCCAACCTCCCGCCCCCCTCCTCCTTCCGCCCAGGCCCCCTCCCACCCATGTCCCGGAGAGCCTGAGCTTTACCTCAGCCGCCGGTCCCGCTCCATGTGCTTTTCCTCCTGTAATTCACCGTTTGCTACCACCCGCTCCATGCGCATGAAGCAGCGCCAGTCACTCCAGGACTCACCCCCGTCCGCGCTCTAAGGGATTGTCCAGTCCCTCTCCAGGCGCCCCGCCCGCACAGGCCGCCACTTCGCCCAACAGCAAGCAGGGCCGCAGAAGTCCTCCCAGCAGGTCACGATCTTCCGTCAATGGGCACGATCCGCAGAGCTGCACAGCCTCGGACACCCCGGGCAGCACGATTCGCCGCCATTTCAGGAAGTGTTGCCAGGGAGCGCAAATGATGTCAGCACACACGTGGGCACGATCCGCAGAGCTGCACAGCCTCGGACACCCCGGACAGCACGATTCGCCGCCATTTCAGGAAGTGTTGCCAGGGAGCGCAAATGATGTCATTACGCAGACGTCGCGGCCGGCGCTACTTGCAAGGGACTATTTTATTTTTATTTCAAAATTTTTTAAACAACGTATATTTTTTATTTTTAATAGCCTATGTCCTTCTGCTTGCCCTGAGGTTTTCAAAGATGTCTTGGGTGTTTGGATTGGTGGTGTACTTTTTGAGTTTACCTGGCTCAAAGGACACAGTTCTCTCTTTATAATAGTAGTATATATATATATATATATATATATTCACTGAAAAAACCATAGGTTATAGACCATATATAGTTAGGAATTAGCATTAAAAAACCTTATTTTACTCACACAAAACCATTGAAATTCCATATATAGTTAGTTGCACTAACTATATATCGCGCACCCGCAATCCACTGCTGATCATGTCACATATTACATCATTCATGACATGGTCAGTGACATCACTGATGACATCACTGATGACATCTCAAATGACATCACTGATGAGATCACTGATGACATCTCATTTGACATCAATGACCACATCACTGATGATATCATTCATGTGACAATACAATGCATCTCCTCACATTTTAATATAACCTCTGTTTCACCCAGTGTTAAATACAGAGTATAATTTTTTAAACCATTGACACACCAATACTAGTTACTACATACGTACTCACTGATTCCTACGTCTACACACACATTCACTCATTCACCCATACAATCATTCATACATACAATCACTCATCTTTACAACACTATCATATGCACTCATACACCTATACAGACACTCACACTCTGCCACTCATCCATGGAGTTACTCACACACCTAGTCAGTCCTGTAAAGAATCAATCACACTTCCATTTTCTTGTCTATACAGTTAAACATAGAGCACCTTACATTTTCAAACATATACTAACACATACTTACTTTCTTATACAATCATTGATACAAGTACACATTGATCTGCACAGAGTCACACACCTCCCAGCCAGCCACACACACACTCAGTCTCCCATACAAATACTTGGACAATCAATCAATAACCCATATAGTTAATCATATAGCTACTGATCAACACATGCAGCAGTTTACAGAACAACAGACATAATGATGCACAAATTAAGACAGTTTAGTCACTAACCCATGCACTCAGTGAGACACATTTAATCACTCACTCATACATTCAGTCATGCACCTACTAAATCCTTCGTCCAGACACTTATACATCTACTCATTCTTCAATATGTAAAACATATTTAAACTTTACAGAAACACACAGTCACTGGATGATGTCATCAGTGATCTCATCAGTGATGTCATTTGAGATGTCATCAGTGATGTCATCAGTGATGTCACTGACCATGTCATGAATGATGTAATATGTGACATGATCAGCAGTGGATTGCGGGTGCGCGATATATAGTTAGTGCAACTAACTATATATGGAATTTCAATGGTTTTGTGTGAGTAAAATAAGGTTTTTTAAATGCTAATTCCTAACTATATATGGTCTATAACCTATGGTTTTTTCAGTGAATTTTCAAGGTTTTGTAAATGCTAATTCCTAACTATATATGGTCTATAACCTATGGTTTTTTCAGTGAATTTCAATGGTTTTTTAATAGCAAATATCATAAGCTGTCGAATGTCAAGTACGTGGTAAGTGAAAACATTTTCGTGTTTATGCACACTGATCTGCTTTGAATGGTGCCCCCCCCCCCTCATTTCTATTAGGAGTACTCTCTCTTTGCACATAGTGAAGGGTAGTTAACGCAGGCCTTTGCCCCCGTTGTAATACGTCGTGCCTGCTTCTCTCTCCATTTGATTGATTGTTATCCAAGTATTTACTGTTTTAGAATTGGTTCTCTTTGGTTCATTCTCTATTTACAAACAAACACAGAGTCGCAATACTCTGTTTAGTCTTCGCAGATAACGAAAAATCGTGTAAAAAAAAAAGAAAAGGAATCGAGCAAAATCAGTAGGCCACTAATGGGATCTCTTTTTGACCTCGCTAAAATAGAAACATTAGGAACAACCCCTCATGACAAATACAAAACTAGTGAGATGAACTGAACTCCACACAATGATGGCTGCAAAACAGCTTGGCTCCGCCACCCACCCCGCCCAAAATAACGATAAAGAGCGGCTGCCATGATTGGTTGCGGAATGGCCACGACGGAGCTACGAAATGGTGCTGCTCTCATGCTAACCCCAGCTTCAGTCTGAATATCCAGAAACACTGTAGACTACCAATTCGATCAGTTCCGGTAGTGCCCCAATGTAACCCGGTAGAGAAGAACTAGCCCTCCCCTCTTTGACTGATGGTTCTTGTTGCCTGTCCCTTCTGTTGTCATTTAACAGAACTATTTAGCCTGCTGAAAGGGGTTGTGTTCCAACCGCTGGTTGGTGGAGACATTTTGACTATATTCTGGACCTGCGTTGTCGCGTAATGCGTCATATGACGCGCCGCGTTAGCGCATCCGGAAGTCATCCGGGGCGCGCAGCGCGTAACGTAAGCATAACAAGTCATGTGACTTGTTAATAAAACTTTTCATTGGTTCATTTTACTTTTCTTATTCTAATGATGAAAGGCTTGGTCATATCACCTAAAAATTACGCTTTTTATTACTTCCGAACATTATTTTTTCTTAAATATATGTTATAATGTTCCAGGCTAATGTACTTTCCCGGAAAATTTACAACTGTCCTGCAAGTAAAATATATTCTTTTTTCGAGAAAAAGAGCGTTTCTTCGTCCCATGACGGAGCCGTTGAGCAAAAGAGGGTCGACCTGCTGTCTTAGTCGCCGATACGCCTGAATATGAGATTCTTATCGATCACTTTATGTTGCAGGAGTAGAAAACACAACAGCCCTTGACAATTTATCTTTACTGCGTTCCTTCGAATTATACCTTTTACCCTTCATGTAATTGGTCTGCTTTATTTCACTTGCCTTTTACTGATTCTAAAACAGTGACTATTATTAAAAACTTTACCAATGTATATACTACTACCATGTTTTCTTTTAAAAACCTTTATTGTGAAAATTTCATTATACAAATACGAGCCTATAACCACGTGGGCCGGCCACGGAGCAAACTGTAATCGTATATGATGAGTAGACATTTACACTGTAGAGGAACGTAACGGGCGGGCCATTAGGTTGCAAGAACTAAGGTGTCTAACAGTTACGGAATCGGTGGACGTACATTTTATAATTAAAATACGACAGGGCCAGTTACAATAAAATTATCTAGATATACATTTGCGGGCAAGTACCATGGGTGACGTTAATTCGAACTTTCAATAGTACAGTAATCAATAACACATCAGAACTTAATATCAATAGGGATGTCGAAATATTCAATCAATTCTCGTCCCCGCCCGCCATGTGCTTCAAAACTGCATACGTATCTCGTGATTTCAAGGTTCTGCAACCAGTACACAACAAGGAGTTACGAGTCCCATTTATTCCGGCGCCATTTTGGGCGAGGACGGGCAGGTCGAGGATATAGTCAAAATGTCTCTACCAACCATCGACTATGATGATGTTCATATGCTGTATTTATTAGAGTAACACTCATCTGTCCACATGAAATTAATTTGCCACAATCTAAACATGTCATTTTAATCTTTCCAAAGTTCTTCTAAATATTTGGGACCGTTTCCCTTGCCTCTGATGCTGTCAGTGCCACTTCTTTGATGAATGTACTAGCAGGTCAGGGGTTCTCCTCCAAATCTCTCTTTTATGCAGCACTATAATTAATTGGTGCCACCTCTCCATATGACGATGCATGGTATAGTTACCATAACTATATTTTTTTTCGGTTCCTCTGGAGAGTTCATCGTGGCAGATGAAGTGTGTAACGTACCGGGCATTTACCTTTTTTTGCATGTACAGGAAAGGAAAAAAAAAATCGAGCGTCCGAGTTCTAAGGTGTCCCAGGGCCATTTTAGTGGACCAGGCCCAAATCCAAAGAACAGGCCGCCATTTTGAGAGTCCTGTTGCAGCCGCCTGTCGCTGTAGCATCAAGAGCAGCCGAAACTCAGCTGAATGGCAACTGAAACGGTAAAGGGGCGCCCCACTACAGCAGACGAGCCTCCACCTAGGAAGGCCCGTTCACGCCGCCTCCCCCCCCCCCTTCGGGCACCCCATGCCGTTATTCGGAGCAGTATTGTAGGATGGCCACACCAGTGCGGCAACTTGCTAGACATCACCTCGGTGGTAACCGAATCTCAACGCCTTGTGGTGTCTTCTATTCAGAAAACATTGTTATGCTGCCTTCGACCTATTCGCCGCAAGTGCGCACACAACTCAACTGCATAGCTTGCTAGACACCACCTCGGTGCCATCCGGATCTTGGAATCTCAGCGACTTTTGGTGTCTTCTCTTCAGAAAATATTGTTGCGCTGCCTTTGGCCCCATTCGCACATCGGTCCGCTACTGACGCCATCTCACAGGCTAATGGGGCGCCCCACGCCGACTTTCAGCATTGTAGGATGACCACACCAGTACAGCAACTTGCTAGACATCACCTCGGTGCCATCCGGATCTCGGCGCCCCACTGCAGATGAAGTGCCTCTCAACTATGAAACCACCACGGTGACATCCGGATCTTGGCGCGTTGTGCTGCCTTCGGCCTATTCGCACATCGGTCCGCTACTGACGCCATCTCACAGGCTAATGGGGCGCCCTACGCCGACTTTCAGCATTGTAGGATGACCACACCAGTACAGCAACTTGCTAGACATCACCTCGGTGCCATCCGGATCTTGGCATCTCAACGCCTAGTGGTATCTTCCATACAGAAAATATTGTTGCGCTGCCTTTGACCCCATTCGCACATCGGTCCGCAACTTAGACATCACCTCGGTGCCATCCGGATCTTGGCATCTCAGCGCCTTGTGGTGTCAGTCAGAAAATATTGTTGCGCTGCCTTTGGCCCCATTCGCACATCAGTCCGCTACTGACACCATCTCACAGGCCAACAGGGCGCCCCACGCCGACTTTTACCATTGTAGGATGGCCACACCAGTGCCACAACTTGCTAGACACCACCTCGGTGCCATCCGGATCTTGGCATCTCAGCGCCTTGTGGTGTCTTCTATTCCGAAAATATTGTTGCGCTGCCTTTGGCCCCATTCGCACATCGGTCCGCTACTGCCGCCATCTCACAGGCCAACGGGGCGCCCCACGCCGACTTTCAACATTGTAGGATGGCCACACCAGTGCGGCAACTTACTAGACACCACCTCGGTGCCATCCGGATCTTGGCGCGTTGTGCTGGCTTCGGCCTATTCGCACATCGGTCCGCTACTGACGCAAACTCACAGGCCAACGGGGCGCCCCACGCCGACTTTCAGCATTGTAGGATGGCCACACCAGTGCTGCAACTTGCTGGACACCACCTCGGTGCCATCCGGATCTTGGCGCGTTGTATTGCCTTCGGCCTATTCGCACATTGGTCCGCTACTGACGCCGCCTCACGTGCCAACGTATTTTCTCCGCATTTTATACCCTATGCCGCATAACAGGTCATGTGACTTGTTTATAAAACTTTTCATTGGTTCATTTTACTTTTGGTTTCCTAATGATGGAAGGCTTGATCATATGACCTAAAAACAACACTTTTCATTGGATGAAAACTTTTTTTTTTTCCCAAACGATGAAAGCCCCACCTTGTTTCTGGATGTTTCAGACTGAAGCTGGCTTCAGCATGAGAGCACCACCATCTCGTAGCTCCGTCGTGGTCATTCCGTGAGCAATCATGGCAACCGCTCCCCACCAGAAGCCTACAGGAGTCGGGGGCCCCCAAAACTTTTGATAAATCCTCAAGGCGGAGGGGACGCTTTCGAGAATGGGGTCCAAGACCTAGCAGACAAGCGTCCGATTTCCAAGGTGTCCCGGGGCCATTTCAGTGGACCAGGCCCAAAAAGGAAAGAGCCTGCCGCCATTTTGAGAGTCCTGTGACAGCCGCCTATCGCTGCACCGCAAGAGCGGGCGCAACTCAGCTGAATTGCGGCTTTTGACACAGTGGACCAAAAACGGACGGAATGGCAACTGAAACGGTAAAGGGGCGCCCCACTACAACAGATGACACTCCACCTGGAGAGGCCCGTTCACGCCGCCTCCCCCGGGGCGCCCCACGCCGTTATTCGGAGCAGCATTGTAGGATACCAAAACCAGTGCGGCAACTTACTGGACATCACCTTGGTGCCATCGTTCTGCTGCCTTGGAACTATTCGCACAACAGTTTGCTACTGATGACCCACCCCCCGTGACGCCCCACGCCAGAAATCTGGACGTTGTGCTGCGTTGGGACTATTCGCACAGCCGACCGCTACTTCGTTGTTTTTCCCTAAAAATGTTTATATGTTATTACTGTTTTTGTTTTCTTGTATATATTTATAAGTTATTAAAGTTTTATAATCTTACTACTTTGTTGGAGTGCTATATATTTTTAATGTGACACATAATTGTAAAAACTATGATGTACAAAGAGTCATCCCTGGAATCTTCCGCTTCAGGCTCGGTCCCCTCCCCAATCACAATACAGGATGGTTTTCAGATAATAGGAACGCGTCTGCTGTGACGGATCTCATCGAGTGTGGGCCTTGATCTACTATAACTCCTTTGAAGAGGGGTGATTCTTTACAGCTGGGGCCATAAACTACATCTGCAGGGCTAGCTGATACCCTAGGACCGGCCTGGACAATCGGACACAGAGGAAAAGGAGTGTCAGAGGGTGCGGTAGTGAATAGGGCGAAAGGGAGGTGTCGGGCGGGCACAGGGTGTGATTCTCAGGGAAGAGCAGCGCAGATGGGGGGAGGTTTATTACCCATGCATAAGACAGAGAGCGGGGGTGACCACTGCCTGGGGGAGATGCTTGCGAGGGTGGGGAGTCATGCTAAGGATCGACAGCGTGCACAGAGTGGGTCTGGTCAAGGCATCTAAAATGACTGCCGTGCACGACAAAAGTGTGGCATTTGAAAAAAGGCAAGATGGCGCAGACAATGTTTTTCAACACTTCCTGATTTCCTTCGAATCGAACGTTAACAGACGTTGGGGCATATTACCAAAGTTAAGCGATATTTATCCCTAACGATGCTTAGCAACGATTTTTTTACCGCTAAGCATCGTCAGAAATTATCGCAGATAAACCTTGCTATTATCAAGGTTTATCGCAAATACGATAAAAAACGACCGCAATGCATTAATATCGCTGAAAACTCAGCGATATTCATGCATTACCGAGCTAATGCTCTTAGCCATGTTATCCACCTCCCATTGGATAACATGCCTTAGAACTGCTCAGGGCAGGTGCTAGCTTTTGGAGATATTCGCGCTTATCGCGAATATTTCCAAAAGTTGATAATAGGAGATAGCGATGTTAGCGACTGTTTCCAGTCGCTAACATCTTGGCATGCCCACTTTGCATGTCATTAGTGATAAATATCACTCACATGCAAAGTGGGGCCCAAGATGGTCGCTATCTCCTACTAGCCGTCGCTAACTGGTGTTAGCAACAGCTAGGTAATACAGATATAATTTTATCTCCGCGAAGCGGAGCGCTGTTACAGATATATATCTTTTTTTGAACGTTAATTTCTCAAAATCCACTGGAGCACATATATTGAGACCTAGCAAAGGCACATCGGACTACCAGTCCCTACAATTTTGCCAAGTTTCGTGCAAATCCATTCAGCCGTTCGATTATTATTATCATTTTTTTTTTTGCCTCGCGGGGCCCTTTTAAAACCTCCACATCAAACCTAAGAGGTCAAGGAGGATCTACTATGCCCCCTTATGGTCATTTGCCCCTTCGCTTTGGCCTCCTCTTGTCTCTCGATCCTACCGAGAGACAAGATGGCGGCCGCTACGGACTGTTTGCAATGTTTACAGACGCCAGAGAACCAATCAGCTTCGCAAACCTCCGTTACGCGAAGCGGAGCGCTGTTACAGATATATATCTTTTTTTGAACGTTAATTTCTCAAAATCCACTGGAGCACATATATTGAGACCTAGCAAAGGCACATCGGGCTACCAGTCCCTAATATTTTACCAAGTTTCGTGCAAATCCATTCAGCCGTTCGATTATTATTATTATTTTTTTTTTTTGCCCCGCGGGGCCCTTTTAAAACCTCCACATCAAACCTAGGGGGTCAGCGAGGATCTACTATGCCCCCTTATGGTCATTTGCCCCTTCGCTTTGGCCTCCTCTTGTCTCTCGATCCTACCGAGAGACAAGATGGCGGCCGCTACGGACTGTTTGGAATGTTTACAGACGCCGGAGAACCAATCAGCTTCGCTTCACAAAGCTCTGTTGCGCGAAAAGTACGCGAACTGGAGCGCTGCCCGGTCCGCTGTTACAGATATATATCTTTTTTTGAACGTTAATTTCTCAAAATCCACTGAAGCACATATATTGAGACCTACAAAAGGCACATCGGGCTACCAGTCCCTACAATTTTGCCAAGTTTCGTGCAAATCCATTCAGCCGTTCGGGCTAAAAGTGAGGCCAACCGCCCTATGGAAAACTCAATGTTAAAAACACATTTTGGGACCCCCTTTTTTCTCGGCCCCCCCTTGACGAACCCCCCCCCCAAATTTTCAAGGGCTGCTCAGAAACAAAATGTGCCATTTTCCTGAAAATTTCAGCCAATTCCGTCCACAAACGCCAAAGTTATTAGACATAGAATTTTCAAAAATCCCATAGGGAAAAAATCCTAACTATATATACCTACTGGCGACCGCCAGTGAACAAGGCGGCAACGCCGAAACGCGTCTAAGCAGACACTGATCGAGAAATAAAAAAGTTTGGATTCAGACCCACGGAGTCAGCGCCTTCTTCAATCGCATGAGTTTTGGTTTAAAGGAATATATATATATATATATATATATATATATATATATATATATATATATATATATATATATTACCTACTGGCGGTCGCCAGTAGGTATATATAGTTAGGATTTTTTCTCTATGGGTTTTTTGAAAATTCTATGTCTAATAACTTTGCCGTTTGTGGACGGAATTGGCTGAAATTTTCAGGAAAATGGCACATTTTGTTTCTGAGCAGCCTTTGAAAATTTGGGGGGGGTTCGTCAAGGGGGGGCCGAGAAAAAAGGGGGGTCCCAAAACGCGTTTTTCCCATGTTAATTTCCATAGGGCGGTTGGCCTCACTTTTAGCCCGAACGGCTGAATGGATTTGCACGAAACTTGGCAAAATTGTAGGGACTGGTAGCCCGATGTGCCTTTTGTAGGTCTCAATATATGTGCTCCAGTGGATTTTGAGAAATTAACGTTTAAAAAAAGATATATATCTGTAAGCGCGGACCAGGCAGCGGTCTGGTTCGCGGACTTTTCGCGCAACGGAGCTTTGTGAAGCGAAGCTGATTGGTTCTCCGGCGTCTGTCAACATTCCAAACAGTCCGTAGCGGCCGCCATCTTGTCTCTCGGTAGGATCGAGAGACAAGAGGAGGCGAAAGCGAAGGGGCAAATGACCATAAGGGGGAATAGTAGATCCTCGCTGACCCCCTAGGTTTGATGTGGAGGTTTTAAAAGGGCCCCGCGGGGCAAAAAAAAAAATAATAATAATAATCGAACGGCTGAATGGATTTGCACGAAAGTTGGCAAAATTGTAGGGACTGGTAGCCCGATGTGCCTTTGCTAGGTCTCAATATATGTGCTCCAGTGGATTTTGAGAAATTAACGTTCAAAAAAAGATATATATCTGTAACAGCGCTCCGCTTCGCGTACTTTTCGCGTTACGGAGGTTTGCGAAGCTGATTGGTTTTTCGGCTTCTGTAAACATTCCAAACAGTCCGTAGCGGCCGCCATCTTGTCTCTCGGTAGGATCGAGAGACAAGAGGAGGCCAAAGCGAAGGGGCAAATGACCATAAGGGGGCATAGTAGATCGTCCCTGACCCCCTAGGTTTGATGTGGAGGCTTTGAAAGGTTCTCGCAGGGCAAAAAAATATATACCGTTTTTTTAGTTTTTTTGCGTGGAGTGCGCTCGGTTCGCGAACCGGGAAGCGTTCTGGGGAGCGTACTTTCTTGAAAATTAGTGAAAAAAGTTAGAGTACAATAATAATTGTGAGTGATCAGATGTAGGGTAGCTCTGAGAAGAGCTTTTGGGTTTATGGTACATTTAGGTACTTATAAGTAGGTACCAATGCACATTCTTAAATTCAGAGTGAAAACTCTGTTGCCCTCATCTGAGAAGTGAACTCCATCTCCTCTGTAGATATCTTGCATGTAGTAACGCAAGTTATTGTTGTACAGGGAGCCCATTCCATGGTCTCTCATGTAAGCTGAAACAGATTTGTTTACATGCTTCCTCGATTTCTCAATTTGTGGACAAAATTGGTTCGACCACCTCCATTTCTGTCTTTGGCATATATTTGAATATACCAAGGCAGTCTGAGGAAAAAGTGCCATCAATTGCTCAAAGGTGTCCTTTAAAAGCATTTCCAGACCTACCCCAGTCAAAGTGCCCAAATCATTACCTCCACAGTGCACAATTAACAGGTCAGGTTTTGGCAAATGCATAAAGGTTTTCACCAATGGTATCAATTGGTGACATTTTAATCCTCTGTGGCCAAACCACTTAATTTCCACATCTTGTAAATTGAGGTTAGGTAAATTCCTGTTTTCAGCGTACCTTTGAGCCCAATAGATGTAGCTATGTCCAACAATCCAGACAGAAAACATGGCGAGAGAAGGTTCTCCTGCAGTCAGATGAAGTGTGGCAATGAAATGGCAGTTGAAAAAATGAGAGTGTAAAATGAAAAAAACTGAGGAGTTTCTGTGTTAATGAAGCAGTAAGAGTGATTGGTGGATTTTGATTGCTGAAAACAGAAAGTTAGTGTGCATGGATGAGTTCGTTGAAAGATGTATTTTGAGTGGCGAAGAAAAAATCATTAAATGAAAGAATGCTTTGGATATGCAGGTGCACTGAGAGTTCAGAGTTCAATTGCAACATTGTTGTGTGAGAGGTCTTGCAAGAGGTGGTTGCTATGCAGAAAAAGCAGAGAGGGGGCAGAGGGGGGAAGGGTTTTGCTTTGAAAAAAAGTGAGGGAAGAGTTTTGATTGGGTGACATGAGAGATCTGTGTGAGGAATTACAGCATTTCTGTGCTTTTGATAGCTGCAGACTCTGGAGTGCATACCTTTTGCTCTGCTGAAGACAAATTGGTGTGTTTCTGAGACTGTTTTGAAACTCAAAGTACTTGCTAAGGTGAGAAAAAATTTCTTTAATTTAGATAGAAAATAGTGTGCTTTAAGGAGAAAATTATGAAGAAAGTTGTGTTTTTCAAATGTTGCTTTGTCTCAAGTGTTTCACAAATAGATTTTGTTTGTTTGAGAAATTGTAATTGGAGAAAATGTGAAGTATTAGTACTGACAGGGCTTTTATGTGCATAGGAGCTGTGGAGTGTTTTCAAATTATGACTTGTAAATCGTTTTTGAGAAAAAGCAATGGTTTTAATATTGATGAGAAGGACATAATGGTGTCTGCTTCTTTATAAGGTAATTGAGAGTCTTTCCCATTTCAATGTAAGAAGTTTGTCTGTGGAGCAAATTGCTTGTAAATATGCTCCCACCTGTGCATGGCAATTTTCCGTTACATAGGCATGTTAAAGGTGACTGAAACATGCTGCAAAGGCAATCAAAAAATGCTTTTATGTGTCTTAAGGACATTTTAAGTCATTTCCCCATGTGCAGTGTTTTCAAATTATGAGTTGAAAATCGTTTTTGAGGTAAAGGAATGTTTTCAAAATTTATGTGCGCCATATGACCCCAAATTTTTTTTTCAGGCGTGCAGCAGGGTGTTCTTGAGATACCCCTGCACCGTCGGAAAAATTCGTAATTTGCGATGAGGTAATTGCTAATCGCAAATTGCACCTTCATTCCTATGGGCCTC
Organism: Lissotriton helveticus; assembly: GCF_964261635.1. NCBI lineage: Eukaryota > Metazoa > Chordata > Amphibia > Caudata > Salamandridae > Lissotriton > Lissotriton helveticus. The sequence goes on along the minus strand of NC_136059.1, from coordinate 1,265,348,709 downwards.
CTGCTGCATGGAAATGAATGGGTAATCTTGCTGAAATGCAAAGTCGAATCTGTATTTAAAAGGGTCTGCACCTCTGTACGGGTGTTCGCTATGTGAAGCACGAAAGTTTCACGGGCCGAACTCAAGGCCACCTCTCTCTGAGACAAAAGAGCTCTTATTCTTGCCATGCTGTTGAAATGTGCTCCCAAGGTTGGTATTTGTGGCCAGATTGAAAACTCCCTATGTTCATGTGTGGGAGGAAATAGAACATTTCTGCAGCAAATAACCCGTTCATTTACTGTTACGATAAAATGAATACTTTTAATTAACCCAGAACAATCTTCATTATTGAGCATCAAATAACTACCATTTTCCAAGAACTTGAACGTGGGGATGATAGCAGGAACTGGCGTGCCTTGCAACACGCAAGCCATATTTGGTCGGTGTTTGTTGCATGAACCGTGTAACTGTCTGTGCCTACACATTAGTGAATGATCTGGCGTCTCAGTGCATTCCTCTCCATTCAGATAAAGTTCTTGATCATCTTTGAAAATCTGTATGTGTATGGAAGCGACCAGACTTGATGAAGAAAACCACTACCTAAAGGTTAATAACGACCTATTGGTATATATTTCATACAATTTGAAAACTTATATAAAGCAAAAGGCAGCGTTATTAAACCGTGGATAAGGCACGTTGCCAAAGCAGTCAACCTTTTGGATTTATACTGGAAATGTTAAAGGAAGAATTACGGAGTAGGGCCTGTAAATCTTTAATAGACAACGAGTAAAATTACTCCAACCATCGTATTCCTCTAACTCCGGGATAGTAGGGGTGTTTAATTTTTTAGAAGTAGCCAATCCAAAGCATTTGGTCTGGGAAATTGTTTCATTCACAAACAACATATGTTTTGGGATGAGACATGCACGGTGGAAAGCCTCAGTGCCTTGTACCTGCCAGGTTCGTGAACCCCAAACTGATGTAGATCCTGGATATTTTTACTCTGTATTACGTTAGCATGGTCTCATTACTGGTTTAAACGCCATTTTTCCTTTTTTGTAACTTCTGCACACGACACTTAGTTGTTGCTTTAGCTTTCAGCCTACCTGCGTCAAGATCTATGCCTGCTTCAAGCAGGCGCAGGGTTTTGATGTAGCTTTGTCCTATCTGATTGTAAATGCGGCACACCGTGGGTGGCAGAGCAGCGGTGCACGTTAACTGGTGCATCCCTGGGGATGTGCTAGTTAATATAAATCTGCCCCTTTACATTTAATTATGTGCAGGGGACACAGAGTAGGTGAGGTTTATCCAAGGTTAAGAAGAGATGAGTCCTGTTCAGTGAAAAATTGAAGATAGGCTTCAGTATATTATATACTTAAGTAGTGTGTTAAGTTTTTGATGACTGTTATTAATTTACTGTTGGGTAATAGTGGTTAATAACATTTTTTATTATATTTTACCACAGATTCAACTGCACATTATTTCAAGATTTTAGGATGCCTAGCAAAGAAAGAGTAAGAAAGGCTGGAAAACGTCAAAGACAGCAGGAGCATGGAATATTGCAGCAGTCCTCTAACAAAAAGATTTGTCAAGTCACCAAGAAAGCACCGGGTAAGAGTCGAAAAACAGTCATAAGAAATATGTGTAGTAAAAAAAATATTACTACAGAAAATGTTTCACTCCAGAAAAGGAGACCGAATTCAAATGGTAAGGAAAGGCCAATGAGAAATGTTACTGCTAGAGTAAGAGATAACTCTATGCATGAAAGTAGAAGGAAACAACAGTTTAGGGATATTCGTAAACGAATGTTCCGCAACAGGATAATTGGGAATTTGTTAAAAAATATTAAGAAAGGTCAGCAGAAAGTGGTTTTTTATAAGAGAAAAAAAATAGTTGAGAAAGTTATTGATCAGGCCTTTGAAATTAAACGTAAGTTATTTATTTTGACAATCAATAGAATTAGGAAGCTAAACAAGGTAATTTATGATTTCAAAAGAAATAGTAGATGGAAGAGAATAGTTAATCGTAGTAATTTTTGTGAAGTTTTTTCTGGAGAATGGATGCATAGTTCAAGCTCTGAGGCATTTTTTAATGAGGAGAGTTATTTCCAGGATAATGATTTGGTGCATGCAGTTGACACCAGTGGTCGAGCTTATGAAGTGAAAGATGGTTGTCCAGTTGAAAAAGAAAAACTTGTGAGAACAGAGATAGAAGAGGTGTTAGGTAATGAGGTTTTAGGGAGACGTCCTAAGGGTCCTGTGTACACCTGGAAGTGTAGTAGTATTTGCAGTGTACGACAGGATTCCATCAATTTGCTTTGTGATTTTATACGGTCATTTAGTAAGAAAAGTTTGAAGCAGAAAATGAAGTTGTTGCAAGAATTAGATCCTTGCAGAGTGAGAGAAGTGATAGGTTTGCATGGTCATTCACTGGCTTGTCTTTCCAGGAGAGTATGCCAGAGTGTTTTTCATCATTTCAGGATGCTAGCAGTGCATCATAATAAAGTGAGGAAATTAGTTAGAATGTTGTATTATGCTAAGAGTCCAGCAATTATGCTAAAACAATTATGCGCTGCTCTTTTGCATGGTTCTGAAATAGATGTGAAAAATATATGTGAAGAAATTGAGTTTTGTTACTTTGGAAGTAAAGAGGAGAATGTTGAAATTGACCAAGAAGAAGAGAGTAATGTGGAAGATAGTGTACAGGTTTCCAGTACAGATAATTTCCAGAGGGAAATTGCGACGTTTGAGGTGAAATCAAGTGAGAGGCCAAATTTCACTTGTGTGTGTTGTCGACGCACTTATTATAAGAATCAGACTAAGTTAGTGGATTTATATGGAAAAAGTGAAAGGGAAAATAATAGTGAATGGAAGGATTTTACAACATACTTGATGGTAGAAAATTGTTTTGATTTGGGATTGGATCAACGTGTGTGTACTTATTGTTGTAACAAATTAAATCAAAACCAGATGCCTGCTAGAGCAGTTCATAATAATCTGGAATTGGTTGAAATTCCTTCTGAATTGAAGGATTTAAATACTTATGAATCTATTTTGATTCAAAGTATCCATCCCTTTCAGGCTATTGTAAGAATGGAGCCAAAGACAGGGAAATTGCCTCCATCAGATTTACAGAGAGGATTAAAGGGAAGAGTTGTTTATTTGCCTCTAGATTTGAAGAAAAACATTAACACAATTGGAGTAGAAAAAGTGGAAGAGGAACCTCTGGTTATCTTAGTTAATGGGGTTCCGACAAAGAATAAGAAAATATGGCAAGATTTAGTAGATGTTAGGAAAGTCAAAAGGGCAACATTGTATTTGAAAAAATATAATAAATACTATAAAAATGTATATGTTGCAGAAGAGGAAGTAAGTGAGGAAGAGGATAGCGATTTGTGTGCTGGTCAAATTGAGAAAGTAGAACCCTGTACTAGTGAAGAAATATATGAACATTATAGTGTTCATCCTTTGCATTCCAAGGAAGTCATGGGGAATGCTATTGAGTTGTTTCAAATGAAACAAGCGAAAGGGAGTCCCATTAGTGTTTGGGAGGAAAGTTTGGAAGCTCGGTGTTTCCCACAGCTTTTTCCAACAGGTCAGGGAGGAAGATATGATGAGCGACCTCATCAAATTCCTGCTTCTGAATACCGGACTTTGCGATTGTATGCAGGAGATCCTAGGTTTCGACAATGCATTCCTTATTTGTTTCATCTCCTGTTTGAAAGCGATCTGTCTGGACTGTCATATGCAGTGAACCACATCTTGAAAAGTGGTATACACATGCAAAACATCTCGGCAAGTGACTTTATGGATAAAGTCAATGTCCAAGACAGTATTTTGGATTCTCACCTGATTAATCTCATGGCGTGTCAGCGTGGTACTAATGAGTACTGGTACCGTCGTCATGGTGATTTAAAATGTATGCTGAGGAACTTAGGAACTCCCACATGGTTCCTCACTTTGAGCTGTGCTGAGTATGGCTGGGAAGACTTACTTGAATTTCTACGAGAGGCAAATGCTAACGTAGAAAACATCGAATTCAAGACACCCGGAGAACTGTGCTCTTTGGATCCAGTCAATGTATGTAGGTACTTCAATCATAGATTTGAAGGTATGATGTCTTTCATCATGAATAAGAAGAATCCACCTCTTGGAGAGGTGTTGGATTTCTTCTGGAGGAAGGAGTACCAAGCAAGAGGTGCTCCTCATATACATATGTTGCTGTGGATCAAGGATGCACCTAAATTTGGAACGGATGCAGACGACTCAGTGATGAGTTTCATAGAACAGTATTCTACGTGTGCTGTTCCAAACGCAAAGGAGAAAAAAAGCCTAAGAGAAAAAGTTCTACGTTTCCAAAGCCATCGATGTGGAAAGTACTGTCGTCGTAAATTCCGGAACAAAGACAAGTTCTACACCAAATGTCGTTTCGGCTTTCCACGATCGGTGATTTCTAAAGGAAGAGTGAACAGTTTGATGTCTTCGCTGCGACATAATGTGATGAAGAAATCACCTAAAAACACATACAATTTGAAGAGGAACGAAGAGTCTAAGTACATCAACGACTACAACCCGGTGATTTTGTCCATGTGGAATGCTAACATGGATATACAGTTTGTGGCTGATAACTGTATGGCTGTGGCTAGGTATGTGACATCTTACATCACCAAAAAAGAGAAGACAGAATTGAAGGATATGTGGGAGGACATTTCCCATGAAAAGAGCCTCAGCAAGAAGTTGTACAGTTTCAGTCTGAAGATGTTGTCGCATCGAGAAATCGGAGCTTACGAATGTTCTGACCGGTTGTCTTCAGCAAGTCTCTATGCCAAGTCCAGGAGTATCGTTTGGGCGAGTGTTGGTCTTGCTGCAACGCGTAATCGAGTTCTGAAACCTGTGCGGGAAATTGAGTATTTGGCGGAAAAGGAGCCAAACAGTACCGACATTTTGAAGAGCAACATGTTGGATACATATTATCCAAATCGAAGCAGTCACCTCGAGAATGTTTGTCTGTATGAGGTTCTGCAAAATTACATATTCAAGAGGAACATCAAAGAAGATACTGAGAAAGGAGTGTATGCTGTAATAGGAAGTGAGGGATGTCTGGTCAAGCAAAGAAAATGCCACTTGATAAACCATCGAAAATTGAGTGGCGAATCTCCTGAAAAAAAGGAGTTTTTCTATTTAGCACTTTTGCAACTTTTTAAGCCTTGGCGTGCAGAAGAGGAACTGCTTGGAGATTTCCTCTGTTACGAAGACTCTTTCAATGCTGCCAAGGAGACCATAGAATGTCCTGCTTTTCCCAAATATGTAGAAATGTTGAATGTGGAGATTGAGCAGGAAGCAACGATTGCAGCCGAGATTGCCAGAGACAGTTCTCAGGACAGTCAGAGTTCTGCTTCATTGAGTCAGGATCCACTAGGAGGACCTCTTATCGAAAATGAAGCTGCCACTGCTATGAATGAAGTGGAAAGAGCCATGGCACATGCTCAGGAGGATGCGGTTAACTTAGAAGAGTTGGAAAGACAACTCAACGTTGAGCAGAGGAAAATATATGACGAACTTACCATGCAAATTGATCATGGATTAAGTCATGATAAGAAAGAGTGCTCATGTACGTCGTTGAAGCCTGTCCGACTGTACGTGAGTGGAGAAGCGGGAACTGGAAAAAGTTTCCTTATTAAAGCAATTTCATGTTATTTGCAGGAAAGGACAGAGTCATCGCTGTCTTGTGTTGTCACCGCTCCAACTGGACTGGCAGCACATAACATTAAAGGGATTACTTTACATCGTTTACTGATGCTGCCAGTGGAGCATGACAACAAATTAGAATATCACAAGCTATCTGGAGAAGCTTGTTTTGAAGTTTCAAGAGTCTTGAGGAAAATGAAACTTCTTATCATTGACGAAGTAAGCATGGTTTCCAATGTTATGCTTGCCTTTGTGCATTTGAGAATGCAAGAAGTTCTCAAAACAGAGTATGATGTGTTATTTGGTGGCAAACACATCATTGTTTTTGGAGATCTTCTGCAGCTGACACCAGTGAAAGGGCAACCTGTGTTCAAAATGCTCACGCATGAAGATACCAGGAAGTGCTTAGGGAGTATTGGCAACGTCAATATATGGTTAAACTTCAATTATGCTGAACTGCATGAAAATATGCGTCAGGCAAAGGATGAAGTTTACAAGACTATTCTACAAGATGTTAGAATTGGAAAAGTGACCGAGCATGGGAAAGAAGCTTTACATGCACGATTACTGACAAATTTATATCCAGACGAAGATGTTGTGCCTGAGAATATTTTTCAGAAAGTTACTGAGAAAAAATCTGGAATATGTTTGATGCCAACTCTTGCAGAATGTGCCAAATTCAACAACAAAATGTTGCATTTAGAAAAGCAAGAGATTGTGAAATTGGAAGCTATTGACAGAGTAGAGCATATGGGATCAACAATTATTTTGTCTGAGAATCTGAAAACAAAATTGGATTCATTAGAGAAGAGTATATCTAAAACTGCGGGTTTTGAAAAGACTCTGAATGTGTGCTTGAACTGCCGTATAATTTTAAGAAGGAATTTACATGTTGAAAGAGGTCTGGTAAATGGATCAATGGGTAATGTTGTTGATTTTGTGAAATACAGAAATAGAGATGGAATTGAATTTTTAAAAATTAAATTTGATGGCATTGAGGAAGTACAGCTAATTGCTCGTTGTTCTGCTAGATTTTTGCTTGTAAAAGACTTATATGTTCGTCGTAAGCAGTTTCCTGTTTGCTTGGCATATGCGGTGACAATCCATAAATCGCAAGGTTTAAGTGTAGACTGTGCATTGGTGAATATTGGCAGTTCTGTGTTCAAGGAGGGTATGGCATATGTGGCATTGTCACGAGTTAGGACTTTATCGGGATTGTACTTGATTGAGTGTGATGTCACAAACATTTGTGCGGATCTAGATTGTGTTAAGGAATACAATAGGTTGAGAAGAGAGTATGCGCCACATTTGCCTCAGTATCCTTTGTTTGAGAAACGTGTGGTAGGCCGGAAACGAAGAAATGTGACCAATACTGGGGAGGTTGTAGCAAAAAGACGAAAAGTTGATGAACCTGAAATTATAAGCAGAAACAAAAAGGATTCTGTTGAAGATGTTGTTGGTTTTCAATTTGAAAACAGTTCTGGTGTCAACTGCTATGCTAATGTAGTGGTTAATGTTGTCTTTTCTCTAGAAACTTTAAAAGAACAGATTGTGGTCAATTCGGATCAAAGATTTTGCAGTTTGTTAAATTCTGTGTTAGAGAAATGTAGCACTGATAGAACAAACATAGAAAGTGTGTCTGAAATTCGAAATCTGTTAGACAGATGTTCAGGTCAAACACAATTCTCTCAAAATAGTCAGCAAGATTGTCAGGAGTTTTTAATGTATATGCTTGATGTATTGCATGATGAAGGTGTAGATGTAGATCACCTGTTTGGGCTTTCTTATCAATGGCAGCATGACTGCGAGAACTGTAGGGTATCAGCTACTACTAGTGTAGACTCAGAAAGATTTATATATTTAACTTTGCCAGACAGTAAATCAGTCTCTTTTAATAAGCTAGTAAAAGCAGCTGATCACAATATGGAGTGTAGCCAATGTAAATCTGAAATGATGTCCACTTTATTTATACGAACATATGGCCAGTATGTCATTTTAATGTTCCAACGATGTAGGCCTGATGGAACAAAATTGACAACTTTAATTAAAAATTTTGTGGCTTCACAGTTGTCAATATCAGGAAGGACTTTTGTAACTGTAGCAATTATATATCATGATGGTCCTTCAATAACATCAGGACATTATACAGCTTATTTAAAGTGTAGAAATGGCTGGTCATTCTGCAATGATTCTGTTTTAATTTTCAAAAAAAAATTGCCATATGACCTTAAAAACTCTTACCTGGTGTTTTTAAAACCAAAATTTTAGGGAAAGAATCTCGGGATGTGCTCTGAGGAATTTCAAGAAGTTCTTATGGCTCCTACACTATTTGGCCTTGAGGATAAGTGTAGTACAGAGACATAACTTTTTACCATAACACTGGACGTTATTGAGAAATACGTGCACTTTGAATGAGTTCAGAAAAACTATTTCTTTTTATAAGCTAATTGAAGCAGCGAATCAAAACATGGAGTAGAGGGAATGTAAGTCTGCAATGCTGTCTACTGTTTTACATTGCTTTGTGATTAAAAGTGATGTAGAGAATTAAATAATTGTACTAGTCATAAAGGTAGTGTAAGTCTGCTTCATAGTAAGCAGTATCAGTGTGATAGGAAATGTAGAACATGATTGAGCAAGAAGGGGAAGATATTACTAGTCCAGGATTGTGTAAATGATCTTCAACATTTTAATTCTGAAAGTTGCGGAAATGCGAAAAGACGGGATTGGCTTACAAGAAATCCAAGAGTTATACATGGCTCTGACACGATTTGGCCTTGTGGAATCGTGTGGTAGAGAGCGAGAAGTCATTTATTGTATGTAACATGTTTTTGAAAACGATGGAGGTTTTCTTTCAGAAAGTGGCGGGTTGAAAGTAATAACAGCACAACAGAGTGTAAGCTGTTCATAGGACATCCTTAGCCGTCATGGAAAGTAAGTTAACTTTAAGGAGTTCTGAATTCTGATTTGTAATGTATGGGTTTTTTAAACACAATCATTTTGATTGTGTTTTTTTTTCCCCGCTGTTATATGATGAATACCTTCAAGTCACTGTTTTAGTGAAATTTGATACATTCTGAGAACAGCAAAAATAAACCATTTAACATGTATAATTAATTCTGTTCTGTTTGCATTTATGATGTACATGTAGAACTGTGTAGGAGGCATGGAGAAGGTGAGGCTTCTGTCAGTGTCAAAGTTGTTGCATACAGTGCTCATATTCTACGTAGTCTTTTATATTTCATTACTTTCACTGTTTCTGACAGATCTAAAAAATTTTTTTTTTAAAGAACAGTAAGTATAAGGGAAGGAAACAGACAGTTATGTTAAAAGAAACACAGCTATAGGGAATAAACTAGGGATACTGTTACCCGCAATCCTCTGCTGATGATGTCACTGAGCATGTCATGAATGATGTAATATGTGACATTATCAGCAGTGGATTACGGGTAATAGTATCTCTAGTTTACTCCCCTATAGCTGTCTTTCTTTTAACATAACTGTCTGTTTCCTTCCCTTATACTTACTGTTCTTTTTTATAAAAAAAATTTTTTGGTTCGCTTCCGGTTCGCGTACCGGGGAGCGAACTGGGAAGCGAACTAAGAGAAATAGAGGTTGGCACAGTTGCAAATATTGTACCAATTTTTTTATAACGGGGAGGTAGTTCTGAAAAGAACTTTTTTTTAAATTGTTTTTGTTGTTTTATATTTTTTTTATTATTTTTCTGAACATTTTTTTTACTTTTTTTGAATTTTTCTGAACAGTTTTATATTTTTTTTGTTTTTTTTTCGGAGGGGGCAACGAAAACGATTCATTGTAAAGGGCTCAACAGGAGGAAGAAAACAAAAAAAAGAATTTATTGTTTGGGGAGTTTCGGACAAACATGAGCATGATTGTTAATAGCTCTGTTGATCAGAGTGATGCTACTTTCTGCGTAGCAAATGATTCCACTGCAATGTACGCAGACTTGTTTTACTTCACGAAATCTCGTTTGTATATTTGGCACCATCTCCCTGCCCTCTGGTCCCGTTACTTCCGGTACAACAGATCTTCTGGCCATAATAGGGAGATTATCTAGGTCGTCCTGTTCCTCTTCTTCCTCTTCTTGCTGAATTATAACTTTAGCAGGTGGTCCACTCTTCCTTGGATGTGGTGGAGGTGGTGGGGAAGCACCAGCTGAAGCTAGTAAAGAAGCCATTGCTCACTGGTAACAAAGGGTCTTTCTCTCACAATGATGAAAGTCAGAGTGAGGAAAGAAGGAGGGATTTTCACCATTTGGGAAAAAAAATAGTTCTCAACCAATGAAAAGTGTTCATTTTAGATCATATGACCTAGTCTTACATCATTAGGAAACCGAAAGTGAAATGAACCAATGAAAAGTGTTATTACCAAGTCACATGACCTGCTGTGTTTACGTTACGCGCTTTGCAGGGCCTCCCGGTTTGCTTCCAGAAACCTGTGCTTTGCGACTCGGTAAGCGTACGAGTTCGCTAACGTAGCACGTCATATGACGTATCACGCGACAACGCGAAACGTCATGCGGACGGGAGGCGTCACGATGTTGTTTTCTAACGCGGCAGTTGCGGTAAAGAAACGTTTACCGGCTCGCGGTCTATTTCGCGGCATCAAGGTCAGCTAACGGGAAGCTTCCCGATTCGCGAAGCGGGAACGAAGAAAAAAAAATATTTAAAAAAAAAAAAATATTCATAAACATATAAAATATATTTTTGGATTTAAAGAAGAATACATTTTACAGCTACAGATATTAGCTGTTAAAAAACCAATGAAATTCACAGAAAAAACCATAGGTTATAGACCATATATAGTTAGGAATTAGCATTTACAAAACCTTGAAAATTCACTGAAAAAACCATAGGTTATAGACCATATATAGTTAGGAATTAGCATTTAAAAAACCTTATTTTACTCACACAAAACCATTGAAATTCCATATATAGTTAGTTGCACTAACTATATATCGCGCACCCGTAATCCACTGCTGATGATGTCACATATTACATCATTCATGACATGGTCAGTGACATCACTGATGACATCACTGATGACATCTCAAATGACATCACTGATGATATCTCATTTGACATCAATGGTCACATCAATGATGATATCATTAATGTGACAATACAATGCATCTCCTCACACTTTAATATAACCTCTGTTACACCCAGTGTTAAATACAGAGTATAATTTTTGAAACCATTGACACACCAATACTAGTTACTACATACCCACTCACTGATTCCTACGTCTACACACACATTCACTCATTCACCCATACAATCATTCATACATACAATCACTCATCTTTACAACACTATCATATGCACTCATACACCTATACAGACACTCACACTCTGCCACTCATCCATGGAGTTACTCACACACCTAGTCAGTCCTGTAAAGAATCAATCACAGTTCCATTTTCTAATCTACACAGTTAAACATAGAGTACCTTACATTTTAAAACATATACTAACACATACTTACTCTCTTATAGAATCACTGATACAAGTACACATTGATCTGCACAGAGTCACACACCTCCCAGCCAGTCATACACACACTCAGTCTCCCATACAAATACTTGTGCAACCAATCAATAACCCATATAGCTACTTATATAGCTACTGATCAACACATGCAGCAGCTTGCACAACAACAGACATGCTGATGCACACTTTCAGACAGTTTAGTCACTAACCCGTGCATTTAGTAAGACGCATTTAATCACTCACTCATACAGTCAATCACGCACCTACTAAAACCTTCATTGAGACACTTATACATCCACTCATTCTTCAATATGTAAAACATATTTAAACTTTACAGAAACACATAATCACTGGATGTTGTCATCAGTGATGTCATTTGAGATGTCATCAGTGATGTCATCAGTGATGTCACTGACCATGTCATGAATGATGTAATATGTGACATCATCAGCAGTGGATTACGGGTGCGCGATATATAGTTAGTGCAACTAACTATATATGGAATTTCAATGGTTTTGTGTGAGTAAAATAAGGTTTTTTAAATGCTAATTCCTAACTATATATGGTCTATAACCTATGGTTTTTTCAGTGAATATATATATATATATATATACATATATATATATATATATACATATATATAAATGTATTTATTTGTAAATGTTTATACATTGATATCATTTTAAAATGAATTAAGATGATAACTTTAATATTTTCATGTGAACAAGTCCCCTGCGTGGGATGAAACATGTCATGGCTGCCTCTGCATCGCGAAAAGAACACTAATAAATCTTGCAGAAATTGAGCCCTGTGGTCTGCGCTCTTTCTTTTCCAGAAGAAGCAAAGTGTGGGGAGAGTTTCCTGGTATATATATATATATATATATTGTAAATGTTTATACATTGATATAATTTTAAAATGAATTAAGATGATAAGTTTAATTATTTTTTTAAGTAAATATACATATATATTACATTTCATATATGTATGTTTAAGTTTTTTAATTACATGTATTTATTATAATTGTTTAAATTACATTACATCTGAATAATTTGTTTCAAGTTATTTTTGTTAATTCATTTATGTAACATTCCTTTTTATATATAAAAAACGATATTTAGTATATTAATATTTTTTACATAGATATTCTTTTTTCCATATTTTTGTACTTTACATTATAAAGATAGGATTTCGATATTTTTGACATCAATATTTATATGTCAATATATATATATGTGGTGATATTTTTGTAATCGATATTATGTCAGTGATCCAATATGAAGGCCTTTAAACCAGTTTTATAAAGGCACTTATTGAGCTTCCTCAAAACATAGAAAGAACCTAGGGTAAGAGGTATTCTGATGTGGAAAAATTTCCCTTTTGTCACTACATAGGGATTATATAGTGGATCCATCAACAGAAAAAGTTATGAAAATGGGAAAGAACAAGATGATTTATTATATTTACTAACAGAAGCATCTGGAGTACAATACAGGGGAACTACATTCAAAATGTATTTGTCTGTGAATAGTGCATGTAAACTACGGACATGGTTGAGTAAAGAGAATGAAAAGGTGTGTTTGGTAAGGGGTCTTAGAGGCATATGCTGTCATGTGATTAATAATAGCAAAGATTTTGATGAGGCGTTCGTGGAGTACTAAAGAAACTTGCATAGCTGTACAGTTGCCTCAAACTATGTCATAATGAACACTGTCTTATAGGTTGCTGTAGTATCACAGTTTTGGGAGGTGATCAGACTAGAGGGAGAATCAAACTGAAGTGGGTGCATGAAGTACTTTGATGAATGCAGACTATTAAGACACCAGGGACTAATGGTCTTTAGCAAAATGTTACAAAACAATACATTCCCAAGTCCAACAAACAATAATCAAAAACCATATGCAAGATTTTTATTGTGAGGTGAAAAACGTAGGGTTTTTACTGAGGGATCAGAGAAGAATTGTGAAAATTCTGATACCCAAGGAAGGAAAACCCAGGGATGGATGTTCACTCTATTGACAATTCTCCCTAATATGTAAAGAAGTTAAATATTGGTAAGGATTTTAGCTGATAAACTGAAATTGGTGATCACCCTACAAGTAAACCAAAAAACTCAGGCCTGAACAGGTAGGAATGATTCAGCGGGGCCACCTGCAGAAGCATCGTTTCAACACAGGTTTCGAGAACACTTAAGTGGTTATTATCTATTATAAATATTCAATAAAGCTTGTGAAAATGTAACAAAAAGAAAGACACAGATCCCTGTTCCAATTAGGGGAAATGGGGTGTATTATGGGGTGTCGTATGCAACCTCACAGCGTAACACACTTGCCAACCCCTTTCGGACCCTTAGGTTTTATTTTTCAAGCCCTCAGCTCAACCCCGGGTAGCTGTGCGACTGAGCCTTATACAGAGGAACAAGTATAATGCATTTTAACAGTACCAAAACTATTGAAGAAGAAACCAGCACAACACTTAAGAAATCCAACGCCAATTTATAAAAATAGACTGCATTTATATAAGAATTTAGACACCACAATGGAAAACATCCCCAACTGGGTTCCACGGATGCGGATTTTACAATCAATAATAAATCAAATTGCTGTCACTCAACTGTAAACAAGCCTTGGCAAATTCAACAATTTTGACACCTGAAAACTTTTTATAGGAAAACTTTAGTAAGTGTTAATGCGGTCAGGTAAAACTACTTGGGGCGACCAATTCGAGCAGGGAGCTAGTCAGGGATACTGGCAAGGTCCTCAGAAACTGTTACCTCTACAGAAGAAGCAGTCCTCCAGGAAGTCCAGGCTCTTTATCTATGTAACACTGGATTCTTATGGAGTTGTCCTGATGCAAGGGATAAAGAATGGATAAAGAATGCTGAAGATGCTCCAAGGATGCTGTGGAAGTGACGTGGTCAATGGGGGTCTCCCTGCAGACACTCCTGGGTAAACAAAGAGGAAGCAGGGTTTCTGGTTGTAGAGTCAACATCCATTGAGGTCCTCTCCAGTTTGGCCGAAATCCTGTTGCGATTGGCCCACCAGTCTCCTTGTGTCATGGTCACAACCCAATCCTTCCTGGATCAATAACTCACCTTCTGAGAGTCCCAGCAGCTCTCCAACAGCACCCCTGGGCTCAGCGAACTTAGGTGCAGCTCTGTGTGTTGGGTCTTGGTCCGAGGTGCTGCACAGCAGTAGTGGTAGCGACTTGAAGACTTTAGGCTGCCGTCCTGCCCCAGCAGACTTCTTAAGCTGTTGTGCCCCTGTGCTGCATACAAGAGGCCAGTCAGCTGGTCCTTGTAGTCTCTTGGCTTTGCTGGCCTCTGGAGGAGACTTCTCCTTGAGCAGGACATGGCAGGCACAGTCCCTGTTATGTTAAAGGAATTTCTTAAGCGCACGTACACCAAGCGGTTTCATGGCGCTGAAGGCAGAAGGGGCGCAGTGTTAACGGGCAGTCAGTTTACTGATATGCGTGGGAAAAGAGTCAGGTTTTAAGCTTTTTCCTGAACTGAGCATAGGGGGACGCTATTCTCACTGACAAGGGGAGCGAGTTTTTCAAAATTGTGGGCCCAGAACCGCAAATCTGAGCCCGCCATGCTTTTTTGCATTTAAATGGCAAAAATGGACATAGGTGGAGGTTGGAAGAGTGCATATCTCGGGAAGGGATATAATGTTTAATCATAGAAGAAATGAAGACTGGACCATTCCCAGCAAGGGCTTTAAAGATGGTACAGCCCAATTTGAAGGCACAGCGTTTGGCCAGTGGGAGCCAATGTGGGCTCTTCAGCAGAGGTTTAATTTGATGTCTGCTAGGCTGACGGGCGATTAATCTGGCTGCGAAGTTCTGCGCCAACTGCAGACGGTGTAACTGATGAGCTGGGATACCAACATATAATGAGTTGGCGTAGTCGAGACGCGAGATTACCAAGGCTAGAACGACCACAGTAAGGGCCTCAGTGGTCAGGAATCTGCTGATCTTCCGGATTCTGCACAGATGGAAAAAGCAGGCAGATACCACCGAACCAATCTGGGCTTTCATGGACAGATCGTGGCTGATTACAATCCCCAGACTTTTGACAGAGCCAACTGGAAGTGGGGGCTTACCCAGAAAAGGAGGCCAAAAACGAGAGTTCCACTGGTCAGCTGGGCCCCCTGTCAGAATGAGCTTGGTTTTATCGAGGTTGAATTTTAATTGATTGGCATTCATCCAATTACTGATGAAGCACATGATGGACTGCAAATCGGTCACTGGGAAGTAGAGGAGTTGATGTCAAACACTAGCTGCAAGTCATCAGCATAGTTAAATTTTTCAACCCTTCTTTCACGTAGTGATTGGATATGGGGTAATGCATTTTTGGTTAAAAAGAAGGGGTGATAGGGAAGACCCCTGCAGAACCCTGCATGCCAGTTTAATTTTTTGGGATGAGAAATTAGCCAGACGGACTGCTTGAAATCAGCTGCTGAGGAAGGAGGAAATCTAGTTCAGCACCAGGCCCTGGAACACAGGGCTGCTGACACTGTCGATCAGGAGACCATGATTGACTGTGTCAAAGACAGCCGATAGGTTAAGCAATACCAAGGCCTGGATGAGGTTCCTGTCAGCACCTCTTCTGAGCTCATCCATAACTGCAAGGATAACTGACTCAGTTGAGTGGGCCGGTTGAAAACCCGCCTGGTGCGGGTCCAGAAAGTAGGAGTGTTTGAACTAAGACAATTCGTGACATGAGATTCCAAGATTTTACCTAAGTAGGGCAGCAGCAAAATAGGGTGGTAGTTACTGAGAACCAAAGGATCAGAGTTAGGCTTCTTCTGTATTGGGACAATTTCACCAACTTTGAAAGAGTTGGGGACAATACCAAGTTTAAGGGAGTTGTTAAGAAGTACGAGAGGCAGGTCTGGGCAATTCAAGACGGCTACCTGTAAAATTTGAGGAGGGAAGCAATCTGTGGGGGAGCCGGACCCAACTTTTCCTAGAAGGGCCACAAAGTTTTCCTTTGAGATGAGAGGGATTTGATCAAGCGAAGATGAGTTTTTGCATAAGAGTGGAGAGGCTGTTGTGTATATAGAAGGAGGAATAGTGGCCTTGATCGTAGCGATTTTCTCAATGAAGTAAAGATTGAGAGAGTCACATAAAGATTGTGAAGGAACAGGTTTAGCCATTCCTCCTTAGTCTGAAGGATGGCATTTTTATACTCTTAGTAGTTTTACATAACAAGCCTTTTTGTCCGGAGAGTAATCCCATCTCCAGCTACGGTCAGCCTGCCTTAGAACAAGTTTCTTCAAGTTTAAGTCATTAGAGAACCACTGTCCCTACCTTTGCTAGACGTCATTGCAGCAGGTCCGTCCTTCTCAGTGCAGCCTCTCTTTGGTGCAGCTGGGTAGTCTTGCTTTAGTCCTTCTTCACCTCCGTAGCTATCTGAGGTCTAGGTTCAAGGGGTGCCCACTTTGTGCTTGGAAAATGCCCTCAGGGCTGGATGCAGTTCGTAGCCAATGGGCTACCCGGTTCTCGCCCACCTGATGACCACTTCCTGTGGAGTGTGGTACCCGGCTATCCCAGGATGCACCATTCTGCCCACTCCCAAGATGGTGAGAACCCTCTTTGTGTTCAGACCTCCCTAGCCCACCCCAGGGGTGTGACTGCTCAGAACTACATGTTACTGGGCAAAACAGTTTGGCAACTGATTTCCCCTCACTGCTCCATGTTTCAGCCTGTCTGCCTAAACAATTGGGTATCCCTCCCCTCTGGTGTAACACATATGTCTATAAAAGGTCACTATTCCTTTGAAGCTTGCCTTTTGGGGCTAACACCTAGGTGCCCATCTGGGCAGAGAGGTAACATCTCCCTGGCCTGCAATCTCTCATTGTACCCCTTCCTGAGAATTGTTGGCATAATTCGCCAGGAGGGCAGAAGCTTTCTCATGGACCAGGCTACAAGTGTGCCCAGGACAGCCCAGGCGTTGTAAGGGCAAGAAAGTGGTAGCTTTGTAAAAGCTGCTCACTGCAACAAGTTACATTAACTCACCTTGAGATAAGTTGGGCTTAATGTAACTTGCTGTTAGAGCATGAGTTAGCATAGCTGCATGGTCAGCATGTAATCCTGTACTCACCAAGTGGGCGACCAAGTCTTTCCACTGTAAAAATTGTAGTTTTTCATGTTTACTGTTAGGACTTGTAAAATACATGTCCTGCCTGTGTCATATGTTAAACTCTGCTTTAGGACTCGGTAGGCCTGCCAGACGGATGACGTATACAAATGTAAAGGGGAAGTAGTGGCTTTTCCATTGCTTTCAAAGGCATAATCCGGCTAACAGTGCACTGCCTGTGTACCACACTTCAGCGTTTGTCTGAAGGACTCAATTTCCATGGGGGTCCTTCAGGGTGGCACAATCAGAGCTGCAACCCTGGGGACCCCTTTAACGTATGTGCCTTGGGTACCAGGGTACTATATAGTAGGGACTTACAGGTAAGTTTGCCATTTCCAATTGGGTACAGCCAATTTGACATACACTTTTGGGTCAGGGTACTGGTGCTGGGGTCTGGTTAGCAGGTCCTAGTGCACTCTGAAAGTCGAAACACCAGCAGCAATGTTTGTGCATTTATTACTACAGTGCAACCGTAAAATTCCATGTTATTACCACAATACAGTGACATTTACACAAGAAAAACGATGTTACCGCCTCACAAATCACCTGCTATAAGAATTTTACAAAGAGAAAATAACTCTTCCAATAGTCACGAGGGCTCTTGGATGTGATTGTACCTTGATTCACAAATTTCACACAATGCATCCTGGTCTCGATTGAATACCTTTTTTTAAAAAACAAAACAAATGGAAAAGCCTTTTGCATAAAACATATATACAGATATGTGGATTGTATTATGCAATTTTTCACCATTTGAGAGTATGGTAAAGGACCATCACTTGCAAGAGGTAAAGCCTCGAGTGCAAGATGATGTATCCCCTGCACTTTATTTAAATAAATATTCACTGAAAAAAACTAATGTTAAAGTGACATTATAGTTACGTGTAACAAAAATATCTCCTTTTGAAAAAAATACTTCGAAACTCACTGAAAAGAAACAAAGAATAAAGTGATGGTATATTTTGGTTTATTTCTCAGGGACAACTTTAACATTTTAAAGTAAAAAAAAACACAGAAATGAAGCAGTTGTAGTGGAAGAACTAACTATATTTTGTGCCCCCGCCAAACGCTGCTTTTGACCTCACATATCACATCACTCATGACATATTCTATGACATCATTGATGACATAGTACAGTGTACCTTTGTGAGTGCAGGCGTCTCACAAAAAGTGAAAGACTGGTCTCACACACCACCTGGTGTCATGCTTCATCATTGACCAGTCCTTGCCCTCTAAAAACTTGATTTGATAGAGGGCGGGCATACACCTGAAGACAGGGATGCACTTCTAAAGCTAAGTGGGGGCCCTTACAAAAAAGTGAGGTTAAAAGTCCATTACAGATGTCATACTCCTTTTAATTTAACTGTCATCTGTATGGTTAAATGATCGGTGTGTTGGGGATTCTATTGTCCCCCCACCGTGATTTGAGTGGTCGGGCGGACATTTCAGCCCCAGTGGGCAAAAGATGAACAATTGTCGTTACTGTGTTTCTTTATTTAGTGCAATTTTATGTTGGTAACTGGCATTACAGGTTATGACTACCAATTTGTGAAGTAATTCGATTCACTATGCACTTATTTCTTTGCATTTTTGATTGTTGCAAAGTCGAGCATTGAATTTAAAATTTTGACTAGTATGCATAATATGAGGTTTATGCCAGATTAGTTAATCTTTTGCCCACTGGGGCTGAAATTGTTAATTTAGAATGATAAAATGTCAAGCCATATCGACTGCTCACCTTGAGATCATGACATGATTGGGTGATTCCCAAAATGTAGTATTCAAAGCGACTACGCTTTTAATTTATTGTCATTTATGTTGGTCACTGCCATCACAAGTTATTATTATATGGCTGTTAATACATGAAGCAATCCCAGCCATCATGCGTTCATATCGTTGCAAATGTAATTGTGACCGCTGCATTGAGTAAAGCATTGAATTTAGTTATTTACTGCTATGCATTATGTACATAGGAATGACATTTCTTTACCTATTGAGTCTGCCTTCTAGCTCCAAGCTTCTCAGACTGCCTGTTACCTATGTCCACACTTACGGTGAAAGCACGTGATTTGTATTTAAAAACACATACACTCGCACTCGTGACCAAGGAGGCTTGACCTCCGAAACGCATTGAGTGAGCGTGCCTGAAAATAAATAACATGCTGGAACTGCACAGCGGCCTGACATTGTCTTGTTCGTTTTGTTTGGAAACAATCTGGTGGAATAACGGGGGTCGCAACCTCGTCCGGGCCCGCTGCTGTAAGTGGCAGGGGTTCGCTGCAAACGTTGGAGTTTGGATATATATATATATATATATATCAAACGATTTATCGCAGAGCGAAATTAAAGAAGGCACTCACTCGTCTTCATTTTTTATGTTAGGCGGATTTATTTGATGATTATTGCCATGCCCTACGCGTTTCGGTCAGGTAACTGACCTTGTTTACGGGATTGGATTTGTACAGAGTAAAGTTCTTCTTTTATTTCAATTTTGTTTGCACAGGGATACTTCTTGTTTAAACAATTTAAGTGCATTATGGGTGATGTAGTGATTAGTATTCATTAAACATGGTGTTTATGTGAATTTGTGAATAGGTGCTCTTGTCTCTGTGACAATTCTTATTTATTTTTACGTATATTTAGAGAATGGTTTTGCTTTAATGTTTGTCTTTATTAGTCTCTTCAGCATTAGTTACATTTTAGCTCTCTGGTGTGCCTTCGTGATGGTTCTATTTTTCTTAATGATTCCAGTATCATTTGTTTCCTTATTTTCACAGCTACTCTTTACATTTTGAACTCTCTGGTGAGTTAGTTCATTTTCGATTTTGACTGATGTTTATTGTGCCATACAGTTTCTTCTCAAATTTACAAATGCACGTAAAGCTCCTCGTCTTGGTTAAGACCCCTCGGATCAAGAGTTCTGAACGCCAGTATGTGTTTTGATTCCTTCTGACGTAGGATTCGCTTGTGTTTCCCTCCTCTTTCCAGTGGCGGTACCTGTTCAATAGCCCAGTACTTGAGACTTTCCCACCGACTCTCATGTACTTTCTCCATATGTTTTGCTATTGCGTTAGAGCGGTCTTTGTTTTTTGTGGCACGGATGTGCTCCAGAATCCTCTTCTTACCCTCAAAGATAGTACTCCCTATATAGCGTAACTTGCATGGGCACTCCACCATGTACACAACATAGTTGCTTTTGCAAGTCAGATGGTGCTTTATTTGCCATTTTGTGCCCTTCTGAATGTCCAATTCCTTTTTGTGTTTTGCAATTTTACACGCTTTAAAATGTTTACATGGCCAGAAGCCCTCTCTTTGTAGCCATGTGGTTGTGGGTGTATCTTTGAAATGGCTGTGTGTGATTTTATCAGCGATGTGTTTGGCTCTACGGTACGTCACACTTGAGTGGTCTCCCAGGATGCTCTCCAAGGTTGAGTCGAGTCGTAATATGCCCCAATGCTTTTTGATGATCTTGATAAGATTTTTGTTTTCCACACTGTTTGTTGTTATTAGTCGTATTGGTTGGGTTGTTGATGGTACTTCTCTATTTGTTTTGGTTTTGTTTAGAAGTTCCCCTCGTTGTCCACAAGGACCCCCAAGACCAACATTTTTTTTTTAAAATTAAAAATCGCGGGATGCGCATAGGATACGCGTATCATGTGGAAAAAAAAACAAAGTCTGTGTTATTTGAAATTAGCCCCTGGGGGGGCAAATCCCGGGGGCAATGTATTTAATTATGATGGGGGGCCCATCCCCACCCCGGGGGTTCTTTTTAAAAAAAGGGACCGCCATCTCCCCGGGGCACAACATTTTTAAATTGGGGGGGTCCGTGACGGACCACCCAGCCACGGGGACCACACCCCCCGGGGCTTTTAAATATTGGGCGGGGGCCCCCCTCCTGGAGCTTTGTGGTGGCCCTGGGGACCGCCACCCCCCAGGGCCAGCTCCTGCAGTGTCCCAGGGTGACTACCCCCGGGACACTGTAGTTTGCTATGAAAGGGCTGCTTTGGTTTTTGGAAGAGAGAGCAGGAAACCTGAGCTCTCTTCCAAAAACCAAAGACGAGGGCTTTTCTAACACGCTGCTCCCCATGTGGAAAAGCACTGCCAGCTCCCGCAGGATGCGGGGAGCTGGCAGGGACCGTGGGGGGATTGGGGACCCCCCCATTGTCCCCAACGGACTGGGACAGCTCCAGGGGATAGGGTCCCTGGGGCTACAAGTGCAAACATGCCCTGTGGCGCGGTTTAAGTTGGGGAATTAATTCCTTATAAATACTTAGGGTCCCTGGGGGCAAATTCCTATAAAATCAGCAGAAGTACGAATTCTAATTTACTAACCTGTTATCAGGAGTGACCTCGGTGCTGCTTCTTTGAGGCCAGTACTGATCCTGAAAAGTAATTCTAACCGTACTTACCAGTAACTTGTATTTCCTTCCATAGGAATCTATTGTCTGGTTTTCACCAGAAAAGTTTAATAGTGTCTATTTTCACAAACTAAAAATATTCTTTAAGAATCGCCTGTTTGACTTAAACGCATTCTTTCAACTGTTTACAGGAGATGCACCCGTGCTAAATCCAGGAGCCACCACTGAGTAAGAAAAAGTAAGGTTAACTCAACTTACCTGCTAAGTGAATTTCCTCCCATAGGATAACATTGGTGATTGTATGTGAAAAAGTTTCTGTCAACTTTTAAAATACAATAATATTCCTTAAAAATCTCTACTGTAACCAAAACACTTTTACCCAACTGTTTACAAGAGATGTCCCAGGACTGAATCTAGGATCCAGTCTTGTGGTTAGAAAAGTAATCAAAAAAGTAACTAATTGCATTTAACTAGAAATTCACATTGACCTCAATGTTGCATTGTGTCTGAAATTGTGTTGCGCATTACAACAACTGTAACTACTGTACTTAGAAGACTATTGCCTATTTGCAAAGTATTTATAAACTAAAGTAATTCATTCTGAGAAAGTATATTTTGTAATGTCATGTATAATGTAATTATATTGTAATTAAAAAAAATAAACTATCTAAAAATAAATTGTATAAAGAAAGTAGAAAATCAGTATAAAAAATAAAAATAACAATTAATACATTTAAAAACTGTCATTTACAAAACCTTTGAAATTCCCTGAAAAAATCATAGGTTTCAAACATGTTATAGTTAGGAATTAGCATTTAAAAAACCTTTGAAATTTCCTGAAAAAAACATGGGTTTCAGACAAGTCATATTTAGGAATTAGCATTTAAAAAACCTTAGAAATTCACTGAAAAAACCTTAGGTTTTAGGGGCGTTATAGTTAGCTGAACATCTCACTCATATAAAACCATTGAAATTCCCCCGTTATAGTTAGTTCAGCTAACTATAACTTGTGCGCCCGCAATCCACTGCTGATGATGTCATATATTACATCACTCATGGCATGGTAAGTGACATCACTCATGACATCACTGATGACACCTCAAATGGCATCACTGATGACATCACTGATGACATCATCCTCGTGAAAGAGTGGCAGACCTCCTCTCACCCTAATATAACCTTTGATACCCACATTCAAAAATAGAAACTAAAATTTTGAAAACAATGGAGATACCAATACCAGTTAGAACAACCTATTCAGTAATTCCATAATCTACATACACATCCACTCATTCACCAACAGTTATATATAGTCACTCATATATGTACACACTCATCATATGTACTCATACACCTATACATCCTGTTACACACATACTCACACATGCAAATCAAACATTCATTTACTTGCATATACAGCTATGCGCACACCACCACACTTAGTTCTACAGAAACGTACACATACTTACTCTCTTAAACAATCACTTATAGAAACACATACTTATTTATACAGGAACTGTTCCAATCTCTCACTCTCATATATACTCACTTATACACATCAATACTCACATATAATAGTTTAAAACATATGTACTTACTCATAAAGTCACTATTAAGACAGTCATTCACTCACTAACACACCCATACACACACTCATCCACCCATACAGTCCTGCACACATGTTGTCTTCAAAACACATCCAAACAGTGAGTCACTCATTCATGCATCTATGCGCTAAGTAATATCCCCCACCGAACCATACAGACACTCAGACACTCATACTGATACTCAAAAACCAACTAATAACCTATATAGACACACATGTAGCTACTCACCAACCCATGCAGCCACTTATACACAAAGTGAGAGACTGATACAGATATTTACATACATAAACATTACTCACTAAACCATGTATTCACTAAGATACAATTGATCAGTCAGTTATACAATCAATTTTACACAAAAAAATCATCCATTTAGACACTTACATACCCATTTATTCTTCTATCGACCTTGAGATATACATATATAAAACATAGTTAATTTTCAGAAAAACACACATTCACTGGATGATGTCACCAGTGATGTCATCAGTGATGTCATTTGAGATGTCATCAGTAATGTCATGAGTGATGTCACTGACCATGTCGTGAGAGATGTAATATGTGACGTTATCAGCAGTGGATTGCGGGTGTGCGAGTTATAGTTAGCTGAACTAACTGGCACGAAAACCGGATGGCTGGCAGTGCGTCGTGTGACCTCTTGAAAGCTTAAGGGATCTTGCTCAGGAATTTGTTTACACGGTCGCCCTTTACCGTGATAAGAGGAGCACCACCTTCCCCTTCTAATGGATGTGAATTCGAAGGAGAAGGGGCCACAGAAGGAAAAACTTATTTTCCATCTGCAAAGCACGCACTGCTGATGAGAACAATTAGCGTGCAGAACGGACTTTTGCCTTACTCAAAGGAAACTAATTTTGCTCACTAACAGGGGGTGGGAGCCCACTCAGGGAGATAAATTACCTTCACTGCATAAGGACTACAAATACCAGCATCTTGCTGGATACCTGGATTAAGCCACGCCCACTGTGACGGCCGTTTCTGTAATAAAGGACAGGAAATGAATCTGCAGTGAAGTCTTTCTCTCCCCCTGTGCAATAGTCCATGATGAAGGGGCGTTGTTGCCTTGAAACGCGTCGGACAGAGACACCTACAATGAATAATGAAGGTCAGAACTGCATGCTTTGAAAGGCACGAAAACCGGATGGCTGGCAGTGCGTCGTCTGACCTCTTGAAAGCTTAAGGGATCTTGCTCAGGAATATATATATATATATCGCATCGCATCAAGGTGCCATCTTGCGCACGGCAACGGGCCCGCAGGCCAAGAATATACGCATCACCTCCGCACTGGTAAGGATCACGACGCATCCCCTACTCTGCGCAAGCATTGAGGCACGACGCATCATCTCCCCCAGATCACGGAACCGACGCATCTCCCCTTTTGCGAGCCTTTTGTTTACTTTGTGTTACACATCTAGGTACTTTGTTGGGAACTTTGTCGCATTTATCATCAACTTGAACTAAGCAACTTTAATCATCTTTTAAGCAATCTTAAGTGTAGTACTGTGGATTTTTGTCGTTTGTGGTCTTGTGTAAGTCTATATAAAGAATACTTATTTTTATCAAACCTGAGTTGCGTCCATCTGTAGTGTTTTCACTGTAGTACTGTGTATATTCACAAATGATTAACACACTACCTCTGAGATAAGCCTGTCTACTTGTGCCAAGCTACCAAGGGGGTGAGCAGGGGTTATTAAGGAGTGTAATCCCCTTATCCTGACTTTGAAGTAAGGGTCCCTATTTGGACAAAGGTGAATAACATTACCAGCTAGAGACCCTCAGATCTCACACCCTTCTAAATTCTATTAAAAGTATTCATTCAAACACTCCTTTTGCATTATATATATATAGCGCATGCCGTGTGGTTTTTTTTCCTGCCATTTCCTCTGATGAAGGAGCCGCAGTGCTCAGAAACGCGTAAGGATTTTGTTTTTGACTCGGGACTGATGAGCTGCCATTCCATAAATAAATGATTCATATCATCCCACTGCGCAGTGTCTTCCTGCTTCAGGGCAACTTTTGTGAAATTATATATATATATATATATATATATATATATATATATATATATATATATATATATATATATATATATATATATATATATATATATATATATATATATATATATATATATATATATATATATATGCGGAGAAGTGTGGCTCAGGGGTTAGAGGCAGCAGACCCGGAAGCTGAGATCGGTCCTGGACCAGGGTTCAATTCCCCGCCTCGGCGGGTCTTGGGCTAAAAGTTCCACGGACTCGATAATTCTCGCCCCGGTGCCTCCTCGACTCAAGGGTTCACACTCTGCAACTCTGGGCAATAGCTTGCTTAATCTCCACAACGGCCCCTCGCGGCGGGATGCCTGACTTTCACCTTGTGGATACCCTGCTATCTCACAGGGGAATACCAGGAAGGGTTCCCTAAGCAAGCGCCGAGAAACCCACTGCGGGTAGCTGTGCGCTATATAAGCTCAACTACATTTACATTTACATATATATATATATATATATATATATATATATATTACCTACTGGCGGTCGCCAGTAGGTATATATAGTTAGGATTTTTTCTCTATGGGATTTTTGAAAATTCTATGTCGAATAACTTTGGCGTTTGTGGACGGAATTGCCTGAAATTTTCAGGAAAATGGCACATTTTGTTTCTGAGCAGCCCCTGAAAATTAGGGGGGGGTTCGTCCAGGGGGGTTGAGAAAAAAGGGGGGTCCCAAAACGTGTTTTTAACATTGAGTTTTCCATAGGGCGGTTGGCCTCACTTTTAGCCCGAACGGCTGAATGGATTTGCACGAAACTTGGCAAAATTGTAGGGACTGGTAGCCCAATGTGCCTTTTGTAGGTCTCAATATATGTGCTCCAGTGGATTATGAGAAATTAACGTTTAAAAAAAGATATATATCTGTAACAGCGGACCGGGCAGCGCTCCGGTTCGCGGACTTTTCGCGCAACGGAGCTTTGTGAAGCGAAGCTGATTGGTTCTCCGGCGTCTGTCAACATTCCAAACAGTCCGTAGCGGCCGCCATCTTGTCTCTCGGTAGGATCGAGAGACAAGAGGAGGCGAAAGCGAAGGGGCAAATGACCATAAGGGGGCATAGTAGATCCTCCCTGACCTCTTAGGTTTGATGTACCATTTTGCCAAGTTTGGTGTAATTCCGTTCAGCCATTCAGGCTGTAGACGTATCTAAATGTCAATAATCGAACGGCTGAATGGATTTGCACGAAACTTGGCAAAATATTAGGGACTGGTAGCCCGATGTGCCTTTGCTAGGTCTCAATATATGTGCTCCAGTGGATTTTGAGAAATTAACGTTTAAAAAAAGATATATATCTGTAACAGCGCTCCGCTTCGCATACTTTTTGCGTTACGGAGCTTTGCGAAGCTGATTGGTTCTCCGGCGTCTGTCAACATTCCAAACAGTCCGTAGCGGCCGCCATCTTGTCTCTCGGTAGGATCGAGAGACAAGAGGAGGCCAAAGCGAAGGGGCAAATGACCATAAGGGGGCATAGTAGATCCTTCCTGACCTCTTAGGTTTGATGTACCATTTTGCCAAGTTTGGTGTAATTCCGTTCAGCCATTCAGGCTGTAGACGTATGTAAATGTCCTATGGAAAATTGCATGGGGAAAACACATTCGAAAGTGTTGAAATTTAGAACCAATTAAAATGTTACTTTGGTTTTGTATTTGTGTGTGATGAAAGTTAATTGGTTATGTATATATGTCAAATGAGAGGAAACCACAGCCATTTTGTGATACTACTGTCTGAGGTACATTTGTGAGGAATTTTTGGTGGTGAATTTCTGGTGTTTGATTTACACAGTACTAACACTTCTCCTACTTTTAAAAAGGTGAGTTGTTAATTTGTAAGGGGAACTATGTTGTACACTTGAAGATAATTTGAAAAATGTTTTCTGTTATTTATTTGCAGTCCTTCTGTTATACTAAATACTTGATAAAGTTAGTTTTATATTATGTATTACTAAAAACGATAAATGAAAGTGATTATTTTTTTCTGCAATTTACAGCAAGCAATTTCAAAATAAAATGGCTCACAATGAAGAGACCGTGGCAATTTCTTTTGAATTGTCCACTACATTGATTGAAATTGACAGCACCAATAATGAAATATTGTCACAAGGAGGAGATGACTTGAATGATTCCACTACATTGATTGAAATTGAGAGCACCAATAATGAAATATTGTCACGAGGAGATGACTTGAATGATTCCACTACATTGATTGAAATTGAGAGCACCAATAATGAAATATTGTCACGAGGAGATGACTTGAATGATTCCACTACATTGATTGAAATTGACAGCACCAATAATGAAATATTGTCACAAGGAGGAGATGACTTGAATGATTCCACTACATTGATTGAAATTGACAGCACCAATAATGAAATATTGTCACAAGGAGGAGATGACTTGAATGATTTTTTTGATCAATCTGTTGATGGCGAATTTATCGAATGTTTGGAGACCATAGAGTTACAAGAATCATCATTGCAGACTTTTCATGAGGAAATTGCTGATGAGGACATGTTACTAGTTCTTTCAAATTTCAGAAAATTCTGAAGAATAAATTTATATTTAGAAATCAAAAATTGTTTGAGACATTATTCATTTTTATTTTTAATTTATGAGGTTGTAGCGAAGTGATTGTAGTATAAAATGAGACTTATAGTATAGAGTGCAAAATTTTTATGTTACATGGTAAGTTTACTCATATTTACTTCCCTTCTGCCACTATATTATCTCCAATGTGTATTTGACATCTCTTCTTCATCTCCGGCCTCCTTTCTCTCACTGTGTGTCTCCGATGCATCTTATCGCTGCTATTTTGTGTAATTACAGAAGAGAGTAAAATAAAATAGTTCGGAACGTGAAAAGGGGGCAAAGTAGAGTACCCCTCACCCCCTAGGCCTTTTCAGGCGGTCCCAAAAGGATCAGTTTCTGCTTTCCTGAGAGATTATGGTATGAGTTCCATATACCACAATAATTTGCATTACAACATGCAAGATATCTATCTCCTATTACCAACTTTTGGAGATATTCGCGCTAAGCGCGAATATCTCCAAAAAGTAACACCTGCCCTGAGCAGTTCTTAGCCATGTTATCCAATGGGAGGTGGATAAAATGGCTAAGAGCATTAGCTCGGTAATGCATGAATATCGCGGACTTTTTAGCGATATTCATGCATTGCGGCCGTTTATTATCGCATTTGCGATAAACCTTGATAATAGCAAGGTTTATCTTCGATAATTTCTGACGATGCTTAGCGGTAAAAAATTCGTTGGTAAGCATCGTTAGAGATAAATATCGCTTAACTTTGGTAATATGCACCAACGTCTGTTAACGTTCGATTCGAAGGAAATGAGGAAGTGTTGAAAAACATTGTTTGCGCCATCTTGCCTTTTTTGAAATGCCACACTTTTGTCGTGCACGGCAGCCATTTTAGATGCCTTGACCAGACCCACTCTCTGCACGCTGTCGATTCGTAGCATGGCTCCCCACCCTCGCAAGCATCTTCCCCAGGCACTGGTCACCCCCGCTCTCTGTCTTATGCATGGGCAATAAACCTCCCCCCATCTGCGCTGCTCTTCCCTGAGAATCACACTCTGTGCCCGCCCGACACCTCTCTTTCGCCCTATTCACTACCGCACCCTCTGACACTCCTCTTCCTCTGTGTCCGATTGTCCAGGCTATCAGCTAGCCCTGCAGATGTAGTTTATGGCTCCAGCTGTAAAGAATCACCCCTCTTCAAAGGAGTTATAGTAGATCAAGGCCCACACCCGATGAGATCCGTCACACCACACGTGTTCCTACTATCTGAAAACCATCCTGTATTGTGATTGGGGAGGGGACCGAGCCTGAAGCTGAAGATTCCAGGAATGACTCTTTGTACATCAAAGTTTTTACAATTATGTGTCACATTAAAAATATATAGCACTCCAACAAAGTAGTAGGAATATAAAACTTTAATAACATATAAATATATACAACAAAACAAAAACAGTAAAAACATTTAAACAACGAAGAGACCGTGGCAATTTCTTTTGAATTCCTGAAGAGGACATGTTACTAGTTCTTTCAAATTATGAAAATTCAGAAGATGTTGCCTGGGGGTGGGTCGTCAGTAGCAGTCTGTTGTGCGAATAGTTCCAAGGCAGCAGAACGCGCTGAAATCTAGATGGCACGAAAGTGATGTCTAGTAAGTTGCCGCCCAGCAAATAACGGCGTGGGGCGCCGCGGGGGTGAGTGAGTCCAGTAGGCACCACAGCTATTCTTACCGGCATTGCAGAATTACTGCTGGGGACAATGCCTGTGCTGTAGCAGGGTCACAGCAGAAACAAAAAGGATTCTGTTGAAGATGTTGTTGGTTTTCAATTTGAAAACAGTTCTGGTGTCAACTGCTATGCTAATGTAGTGGTTAATGTTTTGTTTTCTCTAGAAAATGTAAAAGAGGGGGAGGCAGTCCAAAGTTCCGTTAAAAGGGCAAAGGAAAGGATCGGTGGTTTGAACTATCAGTCAAAAAGGGGAGGGGGTGCAACAATTTTTCCTACCGGGTCACACTGTGCTTTCACCGGAACTGAGGTCTGCAGGATTCTAGTAATTCAAAGTGAGGCTGGCGCCAGCATGGGAGCGGCGACGTCCCGCGGATACAGTTTCGTCACTCCACGGGCGATCATGGCAGTCATTCCCCATCGGGGGTCGGAGACTCCCGCGGCTCCTCTAGAATCTTCAAGGTCGTGGAGGACTACGGTGGTGGAGTCAACCAGTGACCGGGCCATTTCTTTATGCTGGGCCTGCTCTTGCCAGGTCGACCGCCATTTTGAGAGTTCGGTAGCTACTGGCGATCGCGGGGTCAAATGAGCGGACGGGCTCCACCCTGCCGGGCGAGACGTTGCAGCATGGCCACAGTGGAAGAACCCTTTTCCGGGCGCCTGGAGCGCTGAGGGTGCAGCTGGGAAGCCTCCACCTGGGGAGGCGGGAGAGGCCTGTTCGCACCGTCTCTCCCTCCCAGTGCACCCCACGGCGTCTCGCTTGAGATTTGTTATGGCCGGACCAGGCGATGAGGACGAGGGGGGGGGGTCGGAGGCATGTGCAAGACATCCCCCCCCAGTGTTGTCGCAGCCATTATTCAAGAAAGAAGAAGTGTCCCGTCCGTCTTCGGGCCGGGCTTCCGGTGAATGTCGGCCGGACGCCCCTGGCTCTGGCCCCATGAACGGGTTCCTTAGTTTATCGGCCGCAGCCGGATCCCGTCGGCCTCGGCCCCCCGACCGTTTGTGGCCGGACCGGAAGAGCATGTGGCGGGACTACCTGAAACTGTCAAGGGCCACCGCGGCCGGACTGGGAGAGAGAGGGGAGGGTCGAGGAGACATTCCCCCCCCTGCAACTCTTCAGCGTTGTAAAGGCAATCCCCTGGCCGGGTCCCGCTGGCCTCGGCCTCTCCTCCGGCTACACCCTACGTGATGATCTCCTGGCCGAGGCGTGGCAGCAGGACCCGCCTTATATGGGCTGCTCCCGGCTGGGCGTAGCCGCAACCCTGCCCCACCTTGGAAGTTTCCAGAGTGGGGGCGGATGTTCTACTGACTTGCATTTTCCCTAGTCTAACGATTTTTTTGGCGTGGCAGGCGGTGGGACAGCGAGGGGTGATTTGGTTTCTCTTACTGTTTTTCTGGTCTCTCACCACTGGCATATTTTAACGTTTTCTTGTTTCTAGGACATTAATAGGTTTTATCATTACGTTATGTTATCGTTTCTTTGTTCGTTGTTTAATAAAAGTTCATGTTCATCAGTGGCCTACTGATTTTCGTTTTCCTATTCTTTTCTTTCCAGGTTGTTTCATGCTAAAGTTTCTGTTAACAGGATACAGTGATCACTTCGTTATTATTGCATATGTCCTTTTCACTAGGGGTGCTCTCTGGTCGGGCCAGATGACGTATCTCTAGTAAATGGTCCGGGTGAAACAGGTGCATCAATCAGTGGGGAGTAGATAGGCATGACAGATTACAACGGGGGAGAAAGGTCCGCATTACGTACCCTTTCACTATTTGCAAAGATTTTCCTACGTATATTTGCAAACAGGGAATACCTCCAAAAAGAACCAATTCCCAAACAGTCAATGTTTGGGGAAACAATCAATCAATGAGGAACGAAATAGGCATGACGTGTTAAAGGTTTGCGTTACCTACCCTTCACTATCTGCAAAGGGAGAGAGAATATTCCTATTCTTCCTCGTTTGCAGGCAGAGAAGATTCTTAAGAGAACCAACTTCGAACAATTCAATGCTCGATTCAAACAATCAACAAGGGGTACTGTGAACACAAATGAACGCCGCTTATGTACATACACATTGGTATTATCAACAGGTTGTTCCTAATGTTTCTATTTTAGGGAGGTCAAAAAGAGATCCCATTAGTGGCCTACTGATTTTGCTCGATTCCTTTTGTTTTTTTACACGATTTTTAGCTATCTGCAAAGACTAAACAGAGTATTGTGACTCTGTGCTTGTTTGTAAATAGAGAATGAACCAAAGAGAACAATCAATCAAATGGAGAGAGAAGCAGGCACGACGGATTACAACGGGGGCAAAGGCCTGCGTTAACTACCCTTCACTATCTGCAAAGAGAGAGTACTCCTAATAGAAATGAGGGGTGGGGGGCAGCATTCAAAGCAGATCAGTGTGCATAAACACGAAAATGTTTTTACTTACCACGTACTTGACATTCGACAGCTTATGATATTTGCTATTAAAAAACCATTGAAATTCACTGAAAAAACCATAGGTTATAGACCATATATAGTTAGGAATTAGCATTTAAAAAACCTTATTTTACTCACACAAAACCATTGAAATTCCATATATAGTTAGTTGCACTAACTATATATCGCGCACCCGCAATCCACTGCTGATCATGTCACATATTACATCATTCATGACATGGTCAGTGACATCACTGATGACATCACTGATGACATCTCAAATGACATCACTGATGACATCATTGATGACATCTCATTTGACATCATTCTTGTGCTAATACGATAAACCTCTTCAGACTCTAATATAACCTTAGATACACTCAGTGTATACAGACACTCATCCATGGAGTTACTCACACACCCAGTCAGTCATGCAAAGAAACAATCTCACCTCCATTTCTTCAACTATACAGTTAAACACACCTTACTTATTGAAACATATACTAACACATATTTACTCTCTTATACAATCCCTGATACAAGTTCACAATGATCGATACAACCACTCACTCATTCAGTGGCTCTCATGCATAGTTATTTATATATGCCAACTCTCACATGTACTGTGTTTTACATATGTACTTACTATGACATGTAGCATTGAGATATCCATTCACTCATCAATACACTCATGCACACAGTCAACTGCCCATGTAGCTGTTTCCACATGCACTCTTGAACTCATACACCTAGTGAATAAACTGCTCACACATCTATGCACAGAGTCACACACCTTCCAGCCACCCCCACACAAACTCAATCTCCCATAGAAATACTTGGGCAACCAATTAATAACACATATAGCCTCTCGTATAGCTAATGATCAACACATGCAGCAGTTTACATCACAACAGACATAATGATGCACAAATTAAGACAGTTTAGTCACTAACCCATGCATTCAGTGAGACACATTTAATCACTCACTCATACAGTCAGTCACGCACCTACTAAATTCTTCATCCAGACACTTATACATCCACTCATTCTTCAATATGTAAGACATATTTTAACTTTACAGAAACATACAGTCACTGGATGTTGTCATCAGTGATGTCATCAGTGATGTCATTTGAGATGTCATCAGTGATGTCATCAGTGATGTCACTGACCAT
The DNA here is from genome assembly GCF_964261635.1 of Lissotriton helveticus. Lineage (NCBI taxonomy): Eukaryota > Metazoa > Chordata > Amphibia > Caudata > Salamandridae > Lissotriton > Lissotriton helveticus. The sequence continues at coordinate 1,265,315,505 of NC_136059.1, read as the reverse complement.
GTCATGAATGATGTAATATGTGACATGATCAGCAGTGGATTGCGGGTGCGCGATATATAGTTAGTGCAACTAACTATATATGGAATTTCAATGGTTTTGTGTGAGTAAAATAAGGTTTTTTAAATGCTAATTCCTAACTATATATGGTCTATAACCTATGGTTTTTTCAGTGAATATATATATATATAGATATTATAGTTAGGACCTAGTTTCCATAGGAAAATCGCAACATTCTATTGGGAATAACTTTGGCGCCGGTTGAGGAATTTGCATGTAATTTTCCAAAATTTAGGCCAGCTCCGCTCCGCTCCTTCCCTGGAAGTTTCGAGGGGATTCGTCTTGTGGGGGCCGAGAAAAAAGGGGGGTCCCAAAACGTGTTTTCCCAATGTTAATTTCCATAGGACGTTCAGACACGGCTACAGCCCGAACCGCTGAATGGAATTACACCAAACTTTACAAAATTGTAGGGACTGGTACACAGAAGTGCCTTTTCCATATTTGGTGAGAATTGCTCCAGTGGTTTTTATGAAAAGTAACTTCAAAAACACATATATCTATATGCGCGCTTCGAGCGCTCAGGGTACGCGTACCGGTAAGCGCACCCAGCGCGCCACGAAAGATCACGAGCGGAAAGCTGATTGGCTCTCGGGTGTCTGTCAACATTCCAAACAGTCCGGAGAGTCCGCCATCTTGTGTCTCGGTAGAATCGAGACACAAGAGGTAAAAAAACAAAAGGGGAATACTATAAAAGGGGGCAGGGTAGAGACCCCCTGACCCCCTGGGTTTTCTCAGGGGGGCCTAGGAGGACCCTGAAGGGCAAAAACACTATTATTTTGTTTTTGAAAATTTCGCGGAGTAAGCTCAGGGTGCGCTTACACGGGCGTTTACAGGTACGCGTACCCTGAGCGTACCACTGGGGAAAAACAGTGAAAAAAATTAGAGTAAAAAAAGAATTTAGAGTGCTTAGAGGTAGGGTAGCTCTGAAAAGAGCTGTTGTGTTATGTGGGTGTTTTTTGTACCTACAAATAGGTACCGATGCAGAGTCTAAAATTCAAAAGGACGACTCTGTTCCTCTCATCTGTAAAATGTACACCCTCTTCCCTATAGATGCCTTGCATGTTGTAACGCAAGTTGTTGTGGTACATAGAACCCATACCATAGTCTCTGAGGAAAGCAGAAACAGATTTATTCACATGTTTCCTTGCTTTCTCAATATGTGGACAAAATTGGTTGGATCAGTTCCATTTTTGCCTTTGGCATATATTAGAATATACCAAGGCAGTTTTTGGAAAAAGTGACATCAAGAAATGATTGGTGGTTTCTTAAAATTCTCCACGGAAAATTAGGGGGCATGCTTTTGTTTTTTGAAAGAAGTAATTCTAATGGTTGAGGAAAAGTCATTGAAAGAAACATTGCACAGGATAAGCTTTATTGAGAAGTCAAACACCCTTGCTGGGTTCATTTGCAACATAGTATCATGAACTTTTCACCTGTGTGCTCAGTTAGGTGGGAGTTACCATGGTAACAGGCTGAATGAGCACTGGGGGGATGGGTGGATATTATGTGAGTTTGAAAGTGTTGAAATGTAGAACCAATTAAAATGTTAGCTTGGTTTTGAAATAGTGTGGGAAGAATTTTGATTGGTTAAGTCCAGGGATATGTGTGAAGAATTACAGGTAATCAGGGCCATTTGTGGTTGCAGTGTCTGAGGTGCATTTCAGAGATTCTTCTTAAGAAAATCTGGTGTGTGTGACTGACACTGTTCTAAATCTTCAAAAGCATTTTTAAAGGTGAGTAATACTTTATTTAATATAGATAGAGTGCTGTATGCACTATGGGGAAGATTAAGAAGCATATCGGGCTTCTTTATTCTTGCATTATGTGTCATGTTTGTTTGTAATGCTGGTAAAGAATGTAATGGTGCATATTGGAAATGTATTTTGGAAATGAGTCAAGTTTGTGCTCTGTAATGTAGTGGTCATTTAAATGGGCTGTGCTCTGTGTATAAAACGATTTACTATGGTAAATGTTTTTGGGTAAAAGGTATGGCTTTAACTTTTTTGACAAGGATCACACTGAGTGTCTGTGTGAAATAAGGAATTATATTTTCACCTATTTCTATAATGTCACCTGTGTCTCCTCACAGGTTGCATCTCTTAGCTTATAGGGTACTGTTTCTTTTTGCATTGTGCCTCATGTTTCTATGTAATGCTGGCAAAAAAATGAATGGTGCATATTGGAAATATATTTTGGAAATGAGTCAGGTTTCTGCCTTGTAATGTAGTGGACATTTAAATGGGCTGTGTTCTGTGTCTAAAACGATTTACTGTGCTAAATGGTTTTGGGTAAAATGTATGGCTTTAACTTTTTTGACAAGGATCACACTGAGTGTCTGTGTCAATTAAGGAATTATATTTTCAACTTTTTCTATAATGTCACCTGTGTCTCCTCACAGTTTGCATCTCCCCTTTCCCTCACTCCCCTCCCACACTCACCTTCTTTCAGACCCCCTGCTTTACTTCCCTTCCCCTCTCTTCCCTTCCTTCGCTCCTTCACTCATTCCCCTTCCCTCACTCACCTTACTCCACTTCAGTCACTCCTTCTCTCACTCCCTCTGTCCTCTCACTTCCTCACTCCCCTTCCCTCACTCCCTCTCTCTTAGCCTTACTCTCTCCGTCCCTTCACTCTATCACTCCTCTTCCGTCACACTCACTCCCTATAACTCACCCACACTCCCTCACTTACCTTTCTTTGCTCCCTTACTCAGTCCTTTTCTCTCACTCCTTCCTTCACTACCTCTATGTCCTCACTCACTCAGTCCCCTTGTCTTACCCTCACTGACTTTTATCCACCCTCTTTCACCCCTCTTTACTAACGCTCTCTGCCCTTCTCTCACCCTCCCTCACCCCCGTTCCCTTACTCCGGTTCCCTCACTACCCCTCATTCCCCATCCTTCTCTCCCCTTCCCTTTACTTTCATCCCCCACTCACCTTCTCTCAGTACCTATGCTTCAGTCCTCTTACCCTCTATTACCTTCCTTCGCTCACTCACTCATTCCCCTTCCCTCACTCACCTTACTCCACTTCACTCACTCCTTCTCTCACTCCCTCTGTCAAGTCACATCCTCACTCTCCTTCCCTCACTCCCTCTCTCTTAGCCTCACTACCTTCGTCTCCTCACTCTTTCATTCCCCTTCCCTCATGCTCACTCCCTTTAACTCACCTACACTCCCTCACTTACCTTTCTATGCTCCCTCACTTACGCGGGCGCTTACGCGGCACGTACGTAGGCGCTTCCGGGAACGCTTCCGGGGCACTTACGCGGCGCGTCAGAATGACGTTTTGCTAGATTTTCTTAAATGCGTTTAATGGTGAAATACGGTTATTAAAAATGAAAATTTGTACTTTCATGAGTATGCCACTGAATGTCTTGCTTTATTATTTACTTTAAATACATAATTATATATTTTTTCGCACGCGGGAAAAGCGCTCTCGCTACGTGTACGGGTGAGTTTACGGGTGCGCGTACCCTGAGCGCTCCGGGGTAAAAAGATTAAAAAAAAAAACACAGGAAAAATACATTGAAAAAATAATGTTAGAAAAATATACATTATTTAAATAATTTTATAAAAATGTATAATAATTAATAGCTATAAAAAATTGCTAATAAAAAACTTAATAATTCACTTTAAAAACCGTGATGTCATCAGTGATGTCACTGACCATGTCATAAATGATGTAATATGTGACATCATCAGCAGTGGATTGCGGGTGCGCGAGTTATAGTGAGTCCAACTAACTGTAACGTGGGAATTTCAATGGTTTTGTATGAGTAAAATGTTCAGCTAACTATAACTGGTGTGAAACCTATGGTTTTTTCAGTGAATTTCAAAGGTTTTTTAAATGCTAATTCCTAACTATAACGAGTGTTAAACCTATGGATTTTTCAGTGAATATATATATATATATATATATATATATATATATATATATATATATATATATATATATATATATATATATATGTATATGTATATATATATATATACATACATATATACTCTCTGGGGCACATAGCTACAGCCTGCCTAGAGGACGAAGCTTGTACCAGTCCGGTACTTCCACCCAAACCGCCGGCCCAGATGCAAAAACATGTTGCATTCTGGGAGTTGAAGTTTGCCATTTCATGCAACAATCGACAGGTGAGCAATCATTGCTTGGGGGAGGAGCACGTCACCCTCAGCTACATCAAAAGAGGGGCAGGACTGTCGAACTACTATGAAGGGTTCCAGCCAGTGAAGGGCACTGAGGAAGGCACTACCGCACACCGAAATGCATTTGCCGCCACTGACTTTGGCACCATTGAAATAAAGGTCTCTCCAAAGAACCCCCCTCTGGCCTCTGCTTTCTTGTCGAAGGAAGGTGTTATTCATATATATATATATTCACTGAAAAAACCATAGGTTATAGACCATATATAGTTAGGAATTAGCATTTACAAAACCTTGAAAATTCACTGAAAAAACCATAGGTTATACACCATATATAGTTAGGAATTAGCATTTAAAAAACCTTATTTTACTCACACAAAACCATTGAAATTCCATATATAGTTAGTTGTACTAACTATATATCGCGCACCCGCAATCCACTGCTGATGATGTCACATATTACATCATTCATGACATGGTCAGTGACATCACTGATGACATCACTGATGACATCTCAAATGACATCACTGATGACATCACTGATGACATCTCAAATGACATCACTGATGACATCACTGATGACATCTCAAATGACATTACTGATGACATCACTGATGACATCATTCATGTGATAATACGATGAAGCTCTTCAGACTCTAATATAACCTTAGATACAGTAAGTGTAAACAGACACTCACAGACTGTCACTCATCCATAGAGTTACACACACACCTAGTCAGTCATGCAAAGAATCAATCACACATCCATTTTCTCAACTATACAGTTATACACACCTTACTTATTCAAAGATATACTAACACATATTTACTCTCTTATACAATCCCTGATACAAGTTCACAATGATCCATACAGCCACTCACACATTCACTGGCTCTTATGCACAGTTATTTATATATGTCAACTCTCACATGTACTGTGTTTTACATATGTACTTACTTTTACATGTAGCACTGAGATATCCATTCACTCACCCATACACTCATGCACACAGTCAACCGCCCATACAGCTGTTTCCACATGCACTTTTGAACCCATACATCTAGTGAATCAACTGCTCACACATCTATGCACAGAGTCATACACCTCCCAGCCACCCATACACACTCTCAGTCTCCCATACAAATACGTAGGCAACCAATCAATAACGCATATAGTTAATCATATAGCTAATGATCAACACATGCAGCAGTTTATAGAACAACAAACATAATGATGCACAAATTGAGACAGTTTAGTCACTAACCCATGCACTCAGTGAGACACATTTAACCACTCACTCATACAGTCAGTCATGCACCTAATAAATCCTTCATCCAGACATTTATACATCCACTCATTCTTAAATATGTAAGACATATTTTAACTTTACAGAAACACACAGTAACTGGATGATGTCATCATTGATGTCATCAGTGATGTCATTTGAGATGTCATCAGTGATGTCATCAGTGATGTCATTTGAGATGTCATCAGTGATGTCATCAGTGATGTCACTGACCATGTCATGAATGATGTAATATGTGACATCATCAGCAGTGGATTGCGGGTGCGCGATATATAGTTAGTACAACTAACTATATATGGAATTTCAATGGTTTTGTGTGAGTAAAATAAGGTTTTTTAAATGCTAATTCCTAACTATATATGGTGTATAACCTATGGTTTTTTCAGTGAATTTTCAAGGTTTTGTAAATGCTAATTCCTAACTATATATGGTCTATAAGCTATGGTTTTTTCAGTGAATTTCATTGGTTTTTTAAAAGCTAATATCTACAGAAGTAAAATGTATTCTTCTTTAAATCCAAAAATATATTTTATATGTTTATTAATAATTTTTTTTTTATATTTTTTTTGTTTCGCTCCCGGTCCGCTAACCGGGAAGCTTCCCGTTAGCTCAATTCGATTCCGCGATCCGGTCCGCGAACCGGTAACAAATCAACATAGTGACGGTATCGCGTTGCCGCGTAATGCGTCTTATGACGTACTGCGTTAGCGCACCCGGAAGTGCCCCGGGGCGCGGACCGAGGCGCGAAACGCAACTCCCCGGAAGCGATCCGCGGCGCGAAAGCGCGACGTATCGCGTTGCCGCGAAATGCGTCTTGTGACGTATCGCGTTAGCGCACCCGGAAGTGTCCCGGGGCGCGGACCGAGGCGCGAAGCGCAGCGAACCGGAAGCTAACCGGGGAGCGTTCCGCAGCGCGTAACATGAGCGTTAGAGGTCATGTGACTTGTTAATAAAGCTTTTCATTGGTTCATTTCACTTTTAGTTTCATAATTATGGAAGGCTAGGTCAGGTGACCTAAAAATAACACTTTTCATTGGTTGAGAAGTATTGTTTTTTCCAAATGATGAAAACCACTCCTTCTTTCCTCACTCTGACTTTCATTATTGTGAGAGGAAGACCTATTTTGCTTCTTGGAAGACCTATTTTGATTGTATGAAAATGGCTTCACTGATTGCTTCAGCTGGTGCACCCCCACCACCACCTCCACCTCCTCATGGGAAGAGAGGACCACCTCCCCAGGTGGTTACCAACACTGAGGAGGAAGATGAAGAGATGGATGAGGAGGGAGAACAACCACAATTTCTTGAAGAGTTGCCCCGGGTTTCAAGAAAGAAACCCAGTTTCATCTGGCAGTTTTTTTCCATCCCTCGTGGCCAAAAAAAGGTCAATGCCAGGTACGCAACATGCCTCATATGCAAGGAACAATTGTCCAGAGGGACGGACAAAAAATACAGCTACGGTAATCATACCATGCATAGGCACATGACGAGGAAACATCCCTTAAATTACAGCCGGGCGGAATTAAGAGATATGATGGACAATCCTCGACCAACTCCTGTGACGAGACCAACAACATCGGTTTCTTTATCACCAGAGGAGGCACGGGAAACTGTGCCAAATATCCAACCCAATTTTGGGAACATGATACACTTATGTATGCGCTGTCGTGCATTATTAGCTTGTGGCAACATGAGCATCAATGCACTGAACCTGGCGTATGAACACCATGATTGCCCTAACCGCCCCCAGTAATTTTTTTTTGCTCCTGTTGAGCCCTTTTCAACGCCTGTTTTTTGTTGTTTCCCCCCCCCAAAAAAACCAAAAAAAATATAAAATCGTTCAAAAAATACAAAAAAAACAAAAAATGTTCAAAAAATATAAAACAACAAAAATATTTAAAAAAAAGTTCTTTTCAGAACTACCTTCCCTTTCCAAAAAAATTGCTACAATGTTTAGCACTCTGGCAAGCTCTCTTTCTTTTGGTTCGCTCCCGGGTTAGCTTCCCGGTACGCGGACCGGGAGCTAACCAAAAAAATTTTTTTTTTTACAAAAAAGAGTAAGTATAAGGAAAGTAAACAGAGAGTGATGTTTCAAGAAAAACAGCTATAGGGAGTAAAGAAGAGATACTGTTTAATAGATCTATTTACCAAAGAACAGACAGAAGAGGGTATAATTGTGAAAAACAAAATAGATAACGAAGTGAAAGAAAAACAAGCATTGGCATAGCCAATAGGTATCGACTTTGGGACCTTCTAAGTATTTAGTTATGCAGCATAATATCCTTGGTGCAGCAACATCAACTGTTGCATGGCTAAACACGTATAAGGTCCCAAAGGCGAGACCTATTGTCTATGCCAATGCTTGTTTCTTAAGTAGAATTGCAATACGTATGGCTCTTCCATGTAAAAAAATCTTATCTTGTGCTCTAAAGATTGCTAAAGTCTCGACAGAGAACAGGCTAGATTGTAAGTAGGGTAAATTGCGCTTGGTGATCTGTTTGAGGGAGCGTCTGCTTTGCCTGGTGTCTTTGGAGAGCAATTTTGATTGTTATACTGGACAATATAGCCCTAATGTAAATAACATAGGGGCATATTATCAACATAGGCAATAAAAGTTTTGCAGCTTTTATCGGCAGAAATGTGTCGCTAAAGCTGCTTTTGCGGCAGAAAACTGCCGCTAAAGCCACTTTTGCACCAGTTTTCTGCCAATAAAAAGAGCAATAATTTTATTGGCTGCATTCATAATATGCCCCTTAGTGTGCTTCAACTACACAGAGAAAGCATTATGAACAAATAGTGATACAGTGATCAGTCAAAGACACTAAGAGTAATAGAGACGGAGTGAGTGAACAAGAGTGAGGAACTATGAGAAGAGAGGGACTGAGAAAAAGAGTGGAAGGAGTTGAGTAAGTAGGTAATAGAGAAAGGAATGAGGGAAGTAGCAAAGGCAGGAAACTGAGGATTAAAGAAATGAAGCAGTGGAACTAATAGTAGTTCAATGTGATAGAAATGTAACGAAAAGAGTACAAAATACTTACCTTATAATTGTCGTTAAATTCCTCACTTTTTATTTTTATACTTTCAATCTGTGAAAGAGAGAACAAACATTTGAAAAATATAAAAACATGTATTAAAAATTACAAAAGACAAGGGCAAAGATTGAAAGACAAACAGTTTTTCAATAACTTTGACACTTACAGAAGCTACACAGTCCTAAAGATATACATTTTAAACTAACACTATCTTGATGCAGATGAAGTGAGGCCTATCTTAAAACATGGTGCATCTTTTGCATTGCTGTTGTCTCAGAAAAGTGTCGCAAGACACTAAAATTTAAAATAATTGCTTCAGGATGCCAATAAGATGTCTACTATCCAGAGTTTTGTTTCAGGTGAGGCCTACTCAGGGTTGCAGATGAAATTTCGAGTTGTTGAAGAGAATAGAGGACATAATACATGTGAAGGTCTACCAATGAAGTGAGTCATGTCCACTGCAATCTTCAACAAAGTCCAAACCTCCTATGTTTCCCTGGACAGACCTAAACTTGATCTGCACAATGTGATTCGTAATGATAGGAAACACAGGTGATGTAATTGAAATACATGCAATTTATTTTGCTCATTTCACAATCACATCACTTGTGTTTCCTTTGCTTAGGTATCTCATTGTGCAGATGTAGTCTAGCATATGAAAGAATACGCAGAAGTGCAGCACTGCATGCAACAACTTTGACACTTACAGAAGCCTCACCTTCTCCATGCCTCCTACACAGTTCTACATATACATCATAAATGCAAACAGTACAGAATTAATTATACATGTTAAATGGTTTATTTTTGCTGTTCTCAGAATGTATCAAAATTCACTAAAAACAGTGACTTGAAGGTATTCATCATGTAACAGCGGGGAAAAAAAAACACAATCAAAATGATTGTGTTTAAAAAACCCATACAACATCAGAAATGAAAATTCAGAACTCCTTAACCCCTTCCACACTCATGACGAGCTGGGCTCGTCATGCAGTAGCCTCCCAGCACGCTCATGACGAGCCCAGCTCGTCATGAATAATGGGTTTTTGCATATTCCAGCACAGGGCTGGAACTCATCGAGCATCGATGTGGTTAAAGTTAACTTACTTTCCATGACGTCCAAGGATGTCCTATGAACAGCTTACACTCTTTTGTGCTGTTATTACTTTCAGCCCGCCACTTTCTGAAAGAAAATCTCCATCGTTTTTAAAAACACGTTACATACAATAAATGACTTCTTGCTCTCTACCACAAGATTCCACAAGGCCAAATCTGGTCAGAGCCATGTATAACTCTTGGATTTCTTGTTAGCCAATCCCATCATTTGGCATTTCCGCAACTTTCAGAATTAAAATGTTGAAGATCATTTTCACAATCCAGGAATAGTAATATCTTCCCCTTCTTGCTCAGTCATGTTCTACATTTCCTATGACACTGATACTGCTTAATATGAAGCAGACTTACACTACCTCTATGACTACAACAATTATTTAATTCTCTACATCACTTTTAATCACAAAGCAATGTAAAACAGTAGACAACATTGCAGACTTACATTCCCTCTACTCCATGTTTTGATTGGCTGCTTCAATTAGCTTATAAAAAGAAACAGTTTTTCTGAACTCATTCAAAGTGCACATATATCTCCATGATGTCCAGTCCTATGATTAGAAGTTATGTCGCTGAACTACACTTATCCTCAAGGCCAAATTGTGTAGGAGCCATTAGAACTTCTTGAAATTCCATAGAGCACATCCCGAGATTATTTCCCTAAAATTTTGGTTTTAAAAACACCAGGTAAGAGTTTTTAAGGTCATACGGCAATTTTTTTTTGAAAATTAAAACAGAATCATTGCAGAATGACCAGCCATTTCTAGACTTTAAATAAGCTGTGTAATGTCCTGATGATATTGAAGGGCCGTCATGATATATAATTGCTGTAGTTACAAAAGTCCTTCCTGATATTGACAACTGCGAAGCTACAAAATTTTTTATTAAAGTTGTCAATTTTGTTCCATCAGGCCTACATCGTTGGAACATTAAAATGACGTACTGGCCATATGTTCGTATAAATAATGTGGACATCATTTCAGATTTACATTGGCTACACTCCATGTTGTGATTAGCAGCTTTTACTAGCTTATTAAAGGAGACTAATTTACTGTCTGGCAAAGTTAAATATATAAATCTTTCTGAGTCTACACTAGTAGTACTTGATATCATACAGTTCTCGCAGTCATGCTGCCATTGATAAGAAAGCCCAAACAGCTGGTCTACATCTACACCTTCAGCATGTAATACATCAAGCATATACATTAAAAACTCCTGACAATCTTGCTGAATATTTTGAGAGAATTGTGTTTGGCCTGAACATCTGTCTAACAGATTTCGAATTTCAGACACACTTTCTATGTTTCTTCTATCAGTGCTACATTTCTCTGACACAGAATTTAACAAACCGCAAAATCTTTGATCAGAATTGACCACAATCTCTTCTTTTACATTTTTTAGAGAAAACAAAACATTAATTACTACATTAGCATAGCAGTTGACACCAGAACTGTTTTCAAACTGAAAACCAACAACATCTTCAACAGAATCCTTTTTGTTTCTGCTTGTAATTTTAGGTTCATTCACTTTTTGTCTTTTTGCTATAACCTCCCCAGTATTGTTCTCATTTCTTCGTTTCCGGCCTACCAGACGTTTCTCAAACAAAGGAAACTGAGGCAAATGTGGCGCATACTCTCTTCTTAACCTATTGTATTCCTTAACACAATCTAGATCTGCACAAATGTTTGTGACATCACACTCAATCAAGTACAATCCCGATAAAGTTCTAACTCGTGACAATGCCACATATGCCATACCCTCCTTGAACACAGAACTGCCAATATTCACCAATGCACTGTCTACACTTAAACCTTGCGATTTATGGATTGTCACCGCATATGCCAAGCAAACAGGAAACTGCTTACGGCGAACATATAAGTCTTTTACAAGCAAAAATCTAGCAGAACAACGAGCAATTAGCTGTACTTCCTCAATGCCATCAAATTTAATTTTTAAAAATTCAATTCCATCTCTATTTCTGTATTTCACAAAATCAACAACATTACCCATTGATCCATTTACCAGACCTCTTTCAACATGTAAATTCCTTCTTAAAATTATACGGCAGTTCAAGCACACATTCAGAGTCTTTTCAAAACCTGCAGTTTTAGATATACTCTTCTCTAATGAATCCAATTTTGTTTTCAGATTCTCAGACAAAATAATTGTTGATCCCATATGCTCTACTCTATCAATAGCTTCCAGTTTCACAATCTCTTGCTTTTCTAAATGCAACATTTTGTTGTTAAATTTGGCACATTCTGCAAGAGTTGGCATCAAACATATTCCAGATTTCTTTTCAGTAATTTTCTGAAAAATATTCTCAGGCACAACATCTTGTTCTGGATATAAATTTGACAGTAATCGTGCATGTAAAGCTTCTTTCCCATGCTCAGTCACTTTTCCAATTCTAACATCTTGTAGAATAGTCTTGTAAACTTCATCCTTCGCCTGACGCATATTTTCATGCAGTTCAGCATAATTGAAGTTTAACCATATATTGACGTTGCCAATGCTGCCTAGGCACTTCCTGGTATCTTCATGCGTGAGCATTTTGAACACAGGTTGCCCTTTCACTGGTGTCAGCTGCAAAAGATCTCCGAAAACAATGATGTGTTTGCCACCAAATAACACATCATACTCTGTTTTGAGAACTTCTTGCATCCTCAAATGCACAAAGGCAAGCATGACATTGGAAACCATGCTTACTTCGTCAATGATAAGAAGTTTCATTTTCCTCAAGATTCTTGAAACTTCAAAACAAGCATCTCCAGATAGCTTATGATATTCTAATTTGTTGTCATGCTCCACTGGCAGCATCAGTAAACGATGTAAAGTAATCCCTTTAATATTATGTGCTGCCAGTCCAGTTGGAGCAGTGACAACACAAGACAGCGATGACTCTGTCTTTTCCTGCAAATAGCATGAAATTGCTTTAATGAGGAAACTTTTTCCAGTTCCCGCTTCTCCACTCACGTACAGTCGGACAGGCTTCAACGACGTACATGAGCACTCTTTCTCATCATGACTTAATCCATGATCAATTTGCATGGTAACTTCGTCATATATTTTCCTCTGCTCAACGTTGAGTTGCCTTTCCAACTCTTCTAAGTTAACCGCATCCTCTTGAGCATGTGCCATGGCTCTTTCCACTTCATTCATAGCAGTGGCAGCTTCATTTTCGATAACAGGTCCTCCTAGTGGATCCTGACTCAATGAAGCAGAACTCTGACTGTCCTGAGAACTGTCTCTGGCAATCTTGGCTGCAATTGTTGCTTCCTGCTCAATTTCCGCATTCAACATTTCTACATATTTGGGAAAAGCAGGACATTCTATGGTCTCCTTGGCGGCATTGAAAGAGTCTTCGTAACAGAGAAAATCTCCAAGCAGTTCCTCTTCTGCACGCCAAGGCTTGAAAAGTTGCAAAAGTGCTAAATAGAAAAACTCCTTTTTTTCAGGAGATTCGCCACTCAATTTTCGATGGTTTACCAAGTGGCATTTTCTTTGCTTGACCAGACATCCCTCACTTCCTATTACAGCATACACTCCTTTCTCAGTATCTTCTTTGATGTTCCTCTTGAATATGTAATTTTGCAGAACCTCATACAGACAAACATTCTCGAGGTGACTGCTTCGATTTGGATAATATGTATCCAACATGTTGGTCTTCAAAATGTCGGTACTGTTTGGCTCCTTTTCCGCCAAATACTCAATTTCCCGCACAGGTTTGAGAACTCGATTACGCGTTGCAGCAAGACCAAGACTCGCCCAAACGATACTCCTGGACTTGGCATAGAGACTTGCTGAAGACAACCGGTCAGAACATTCGTACGCTCCGATTTCTCGATGCGACAACATCTTCAGACTGAAACTGTACAACTTCTTGCTGAGGCTCTTTTCATGGGAAATGTCCTCCCACATATCCTTCAATTCTGTCTTCTCTTTTTTGGTGATGTAAGACGTCACATACCGCGCCACAGCCATACAGTTATCAGCCACAAACTGTATATCCATGTTAGCATTCCACATGGACAAAATCACCGGGTTGTAGTCGTTGATGTACTTGGACTCTTCGTTCCTCTTCAAATTGTAAGTGTTTTTAGGTGATTTCTTCATGACATTGTGTCGCAACGAAGACATCAAACTGTTTACTCTTCCTTTAGAAATCACCGGTCGTGGAAAGCCGAAACGACATTTGGTGTAGAACTTGTCCTTGTTTCGGAATTTACGACGGCAGTACTTTCCACATCGATGGCTTTGGAAACGCAGAACTTTTTCTCTTAGGCTTTTCTTCTCCTTTGCGTTTGGAACAGCACACGTAGAATACTGTTGGATGAAACTCATCACTGAGTCTTCTGGATCCGTTCCAAATTTAGGTGCATCCTTGATCCACAGCAACATATGTATATGAGGAGCACCTCTTGCTTGGTACTCCTTTCTCCAGAAGAAATCCAACACCTCTCCAAGAGGTGGATTCTTCTTATTCATGATGAAAGACATCATAGCTTCAAATCTATGATTGAAGTACCTACATACATTGACTGGATCCAAAGAGCACAGTTCTCCGGGTGTCTTGAATTCGATGTTATCTACGTTAGCATTTGCCTCTCGTACAAATTCAAGTAAGTCTTCCCAGCCATACTCGGCACAGCTCAGAGTGCGGAACCATGTGGGAGTACCTAAGTTCCTCAGCATACATTTTAAATCACCATGACGACGGTACCAGTACTCATTAGTACCACGCTGACACGCCATGAGATTAATCAGGTGAGAATCCAAAATACTATCTTGGACATTGACTTTATCCATAAAGTCACTTGCCGAGATGTTTTGCATGTGTATACCACTTTTCAAGATGTGGTTCACTGCATATGACAGTCCAGACAGATCGCTTTCAAACAGGAGATGAAACAAATAAGGAATGCATTGTCGAAACCTAGCATCTCCTGCATACAATCGCAAAGTCCGGTATTCAGAAGCAGGAATTTGATGAGGTCGCTCATCATATCTTCCTCCCTGACCTGTTGGAAAAAGCTGTGGGAAACACCGAGCTTCCAAACTTTCCTCCCAAACACTAATGGGACTCCCTTTGGCTTGTTTCATTTGAAACAACTCAATAGCATTCCCCATGACTTCCTTGGAATGCAAAGGATGAACACTATAATGTTCATATATTTCTTCACTAGTAGAGGGTTCTACTTTCTCAATTTGACCAGCACACAAATCGCTATCCTCTTCCTCACTTACTTCCTCTTCTGCAACATATACATTCTTGTAGTATTTATTATTTTTTTTCAAATACAATGTTGCCTTTTTGACTTTCCTAACATCTACTAAATCTTGCCATATTTTCTTATTCTTTGTCGGAACCCCATTAACTAAGATAACCAGAGGTTCCTCTTCCACTTTTTCTACTCCAATTGTGTTAATGTTTTTTTTTAAATCTAGAGGCAAATAAACAACTCTTCCCTTTAATCCTCTCTGTAAATCTGATGGAGGCAATTTCCCTGTCTTTGGCTCCATTCTTACAATAGCCTGAAAGGGATGGATACTTTGAATCAAAATAGATTCATAAGTATTTAAGTCCTTCAATTCAGAAGGAATCTCAACCAATTCCAGATTATTATGAACTGCTCTAGCAGGCATCTGGTTTTGTTTTAATTTGTTACAACAATAAGTACACACACGTTGATCCAATCCCAAATCAAAACAATTTTCTACCATCAAGTATGTTGCAAAATCCTTCCATTCACTATTATTTTCCCTTTCACTTTTTGCATATAAATCCACTAACTTAGTCTGATTCTTATAATAAGTGCGTCGACAACACACACAAGTGAAATTAGGCCTCTCACTTGATTTCACCTCAAACGTCGCAATTTCCCTCTGGAAATTATCTGTACTGGAAACCTGTACACTATCTTCCACATGACCCTCTACTTCTTGCTCAATTTCAACATTCTCCTCTTTACTTCCAAAGTAACAAAACTCAATTTCTTCACATATATTCTTCACATCTATTTCAGAACCATGCAAAAGAGCAGCGCATAATTGTTTAAGCATAATTGCTGGACTCTTAGCATAATACAACATTCTAACTAATTTCCTCACTTTATTATGATGCACTGCTAGCATCCTGAAATGATGAAAAACACTCTGGCATACTCTCCTGGAAAGACAAGCCAGTGAATGACCATGCAAACCTGTCACTTCTCTTACTCTGCAAGGATCTAATTCTTGCAACAACATCATTTTCTGCTTCAAACTTTTTTTGTTAAATGACCGTACGAAATCACAAAGCAAATTGATGGAATCCTGTCGCACACTGCAAATACTACTACACTTCCAGGTGTACACAGGACCCTTAGCACGTCTTCCTAAAACCTCATTATCTAACACCTCTTCTGCCTCTGTTGTCACAAGTTTTTCTTTTTCAACTGGACAACCATCTTTCACTTCATAAGCACGACCACTGGTGTCAACTGCATGCACCAAATCATTATCCTGGAAGTAACTCTCCTCATTAAAAAATGCCTCACAGCTTGAACTATGCATCCATTCTCCAGAAAAAACTTCACAAAAATTACTACGATTAACTATTCTCTTCCATCTACTATTTCTTTTGAAATCAAAAATTGCCTTGTTTAGCTTCCTAATTCTATTGATTATCAAAATAAATAACTTACGTTTAATTTCAAATGCCTGATCAATAACTTTCTCAACTTTTTTTTTCTCTTATAAAAAAATAGTTTCTGTTGACCTTTCTTAATATTTTTTAACAAATTGCCAATTATCCTGTTGCGGAACATTCGTTTACGAATCTCCCTAAACTGTTGTTTCCTTCTACTATCATGCACAGATTTATCTCTTGCTCTAGCAGTAACATTTTTCATTGTCCTTTTCTTTCCATTTGATTTCCTTCTCGTGTTATGGACTGAAACATTTTCTGTAGTAATATTTTTTTTATTACAAATATTTCTTATGAAATATTTAGAGCTCTTACCCGGTGCTTTCTTCGTGTCTTGAGAAATCTTTTTGTTAGAGGACTGCTGGGTTTTTGTTTTCACCTGCTGTCTTTGACGTTTTGCAGCCTTTATCTGTCTTTGTATTGTAGGCATGTTGAAATCTTGAAATGATCTGCAGTTGAATCTGAGGAAAAATATAATAAAAAATGTTAATAAACATTATTACCAAACAGTAAATCAGTAACAGTGATCAAAAACTTAACACACTACTTGACATTTTAATTTGAAGATTTTTTAGTCATTGGCAATCTTACAATACAGAAATACCAGAAAAGAAATGACATTTATATTTATGTTACCTATGCTATTTTATATGTGAATCTGATCTAATTTTATGAACATATTTTAATATTTTATTGAAGACACTACACATAACCTGTTTTTGAAGGTGTCTTTATTTTTAAATTAAACGGTTTACCTTTTTACTTTTTATTAATTATAAAATTTAAAAATAAATGTTTATATTTCCAAAGGCTCAAGCAGGTCAGCTTCCCATCCTATATCATATAGTTCGGACAAATCTGCATCCTCATCACGCTCTTCTTCATCCTCAGGATTTAAATCATCCAAAGGATCAACATCCACTGATGTTTCAATTACAAGTTCAATGATGAGGTCAAAATCAACTGATTGCAGATTGTCGCTCATGTTGAGGTTGTCTTTATCTTTAAAGAAAGATAACAACAATGAGATGTTGCAGAGTAAGAGACAAATCTCAGAGATTATAATAGTAAAATTGTTTAACAAGATTAACATTTAGCAGCTATTATTTAGCCATGTCCAGCAATGCTGAGCAGGTGAAGCCTATGTCTAATTTTTCACTGAACAGGACTCATCTCTTCTTAACCTTGGATAAGCCTCACCGACTCTGTGTCCCCTGCACATACTTAAATGTAAAGGGGCAGATTTATATTAAATGGCACATCCCCAGGCATGCACCAGTTAACGTGCACCACTGCTCTGCCACCCATGGTGTGCCGCATTTACAATCAGATAGGAGAAAGCTGCGTCAAAACCCTGCGCCTGCTTGAAGCTGGCATAGGTCTTGACGCAGCATTGTGGAGATGGGGCACCCCTGAGCCTTGCTGGAGCTGCATCGCACTTGCGATACAACTCCAGCAATGCGCCACCTTTACGGCACAGATGCGTCACGCATCTGTGCCGTTTTTGCCCCATGCTGCGCCGCATTGTAAATGCAGCACAACATGGGTGGCGGAACAGTGGCGCAGGATGACTGTCACATCCCTGGTGATGCGCCAGTCATCATAAATCTATCCCTAAGCTTCTTATCTTGTTACAGATGAACTGCCATATGTATCATCAAAATATTATACATTTCCTAAATAGCGAATTTTAAGGAATAAATAGTGATTCTTTACCATTCCTAATTTGCAATGAGCAAATTGCTAATTGCAAGTTACCCATTCATTTCCATGGGCTAGGAGGCTCATAGGAATGAAGGTTGCAATTTGCGATTAGCAATTACCTCATCACAAAATAGGAATTTTTTCAAGGGTGCAGGGGTATCTCAAGAACACCCTGCTGCACCCCTGAAAAAGAAATTTGGGGGCATATGGCGCACATACATGCCCTAAGGGCATGTATGGGCGTCATATGTCACCTTTTGTTTTTTGGAAAAAAAGCTTTTTGAAAAGAATTCACAAATTACCACCAATTTACCACAATATGCGAATGGTAATTACCTTCATACATATGGCCCCAAGTGAGGCCTGTCTTGCGGCATGGTGCATCTTTTGCATCACTGCTGCTTGGGTTTTATGTGGTACGTTTTTTTTACACCATGACATATCTGCCTAAATGCATCAATTTGTAATGTTGTCGCCTCATAGCAAATCTTTTGCACCACCGCTGCATCATAAAATTGACGCACAGTGGCACAAAAGAGGCATACACCTATCATAATCTGTCCCTACCATTTTAAATGATTAATCCAGGATGACAATAAAGTGTGTCCTATCCACAGGTTTGTTTAAGGTGAGGCCTACTCAGGATTGCAGATTAAAGTTACGCTTGATGAAGAATACAGAGGAGATAATACATGTAAAGGCCTACCAATGAAGTAAGTAATGTGCACTTTTTTGCGCTAGTCATCATAAATGTATCCCTAAGCTTCTTATCTTGTTACAGATGAACCACCATATGTACCATCAAACTATTTTGCATTTCCTAAATACCAAATTTTAAGGAATAAATAGCAATTCTTTACTATTCCTAATTTGCAATGAGCAAATTGCTAATTGCAAATTAACCATTCATTTCCATGGGCTAGGAGGCTCATAGGAATGAAGGTTGCAATTTGTGATTAGCAATTAGCTCATCACAAAATAGGATTTTTTTCAAGCGTGCAGGGGTATCTCAAGAACACCCTGCTGCACCCCTGAAAAAAAAATTGGGGGGCATATGGCACACATAAATTTTAACAAAATTCCTTTACCTCAACAACGATTTTCAAATCATAACTTCAAAACACTACACATGGGAAAATTACTTAAATTGTCCTTAAGACACATAAAAGCGTTTTTTGATTGGCTTTCCTGCATGGTAGGGTCACTTTTAACATGGCTATGTAACACAAACATTCAAAATCTAAATTTTCCATGCACACGTGGAAGCATATTTACAAGCAATTTGCGCCACAGAGAAAGGTCTTACACTAAAATGAGAAAAATAACATCAGGGACAGTCAATTGCCTTATAAAGAAGCATACACCATTATGTCCTTGTCATGATTTTAAAAACAATTCCTTTTCCCCAAAAACGATTTTCAAATCATAATTTCTAAAAACTGCACATGGGAAAATGACTTAAAATGTCCTTAAGACACATAAATGCGTTTTTTGATTGGCTTCCCTGCATGGTAGGGTCACTTTTAACATGGCTATGTAACACAAACATTCAAACTCTAAATTTTCCATGCACATGTGGGAGCATATTTACAAGCAATTTGCGCCACAGAGAAAGGTCTTACACTAAAATGAGAAAAATAACATCAGGGACAGTCAATAGCCTTATAAAGAAGTATACACCATTATCTCCTTGTCATGATTTTAAAAACAATTCCTTTTCCCCAAAAACGATTTTCAAATCATAATTTCTAAACACTGCACATGGGAAAATGACTTAAAATGTCAATAAAACACATGAAAGCATTTTTTGATTGCCTTTCCAGCATGGTTGGGTCACTTTTAACATGGCTATGTAACACAAACATTCAAAATCAAAATTTTCCATACACATGTGAGAGCATATTTACAAGCAATTTGCGCCACATAAATCATAATTTTCTCCTTAAAGCACACTATTCTCTATCTAAAGTAAAGAAATATTTTCTCACCTTAGCAAATACTTTGAGTTTGAAAACAGTCTCAGAAACACACCAATTTGTCTGCAGCAGAGCAAAAGGTATGCACTCCAGAGTCTGCAGCTATGAAAAGCACAGAAATGCTGTAATTCTTCACACATATCTCTCATGTCACCCAATCAAAAGTCTTCCCTCACTTTTTTCAAATGAAAACCCATCCCCCCTCTGCCCTTTCTGCTTTATCTGCATGGCAACCACCTCCTGGAAGAACTCTGGGGTATATTATCAACAACTAGCGATAATTTTTGTCTCTAACTTGTTTAGAGACAAAAATTATCGCCGCACATCGGCGATTTTTATCGCAGATAAACCTTGCTATTAGCAAGGTTTATCGCAAATGCGATAAAAAACGCCCGCAATGCATGAATATCGCTGAAAAGTCAGCGATATTCATGCATTATCGAGCAAATGCTCTTAGCCATGTTATCCACCTCCCATTGGATAACATGGCTAAGAACTGCTCAGGGCAGGTGTTAGCTTTTGGAGATATTCGCCCTTAGCGCAAATATCTCCAAAAGTTGGTAATAGGAGATAGCGATGTTAGCGACTGTTTCCAGTCGCTAACATCTTGGCACGCCCACTTTGCATATCATTAGTGATAAATATCACTGACATGCAAAGTGGGGCCCATGATGGTCGCTATCTCCTATTAGCTGTCGCTAACTGGTGTTAGCGACAGCTTGGTAATAGGGAGATAATTTTATCTCCGCTTTCTTGGCTTTTAAAGCCAAAAAAGCGGAGATAAAACCCCTTGATAATATACCCCTCTGTTGTTTGCAAGTTCACACAACAATGTTGCAATTGAACTCTGAACTCTCAGTGCACCTGCATATCCAGTGCATTCTTTCATTTAATGATTTTTTATTGACCACTCAAAATACATCTTTCAAAGAACACATCCGTGCACCCTAACTTTTTGTTTTCAGCAATCAAAATCCACCAATCACTGTTACTGCTTCATGAACACAGAAACTCCACAGTTTTTTTCATTTCAAACTCTCATTTTTTCAACTGCCATTTCATTGCCACACTTCATCTGACTGCAGGAGAACCTTCTCTCACCATGTTTTCTGTCTGGATTGTTGGTCATACTTATATTCACTGGGCTCAAAGGTACGTTGAAAGCAGGAATTTACCTAACCTCAATTTACAAGATGTGGAAATTAAGTGGTTTGGCCACAGAGGATTAAAATGTCACCAATTGATACCATTGGTGAAAACCTTTATGCATTTGCCCAAACCTGACCTGTTAATTGTGCACTGTGGAGGTAATGACTTGGGCACTTTGACTGGTGTAGGTCTGGAAATGCTTTTAAAGGACACCTTTGAGCAATTAATGGCACTTTTTCCTCAGACTGCCTTGGTATATTCAAATATATGCCAAAGACAGAAATGGAGGTGGTCAAACCAATTTTGTCCACAAATTGAGAAATCGAGGAAGCATGTAAACAAATCTGTTTCAGCTTACATGAGAGACCATGGAATGGGCTCCCTGTACAACAATAACTTGCGTTACTACATGCAAGATATCTACAGAGGAGATGGAGTTCACTTCTCAGATGAGGGCAACAGAATTTTCACTCTGAATTTAAGAATGTGCATTGGTACCTACTTATAAGTACCTAAATGTACCATAAACCCAAAAGCTCTTCTCAGAGCTACCCTACATCTGATCACTCACAATTATTATTTAACTCTAACATTTTTCACTAATTTTCAACAAAATACGCTACCGGGGCCGCTACCCGGTACGCGAACCGGGAGCTAACCTCGCGAAATTTTTTTTTAAAATGTTTTTTTTTCGCACATATAAGCCTCCTCAGCCACCCTCAGAAAACCTAGGGGGTCAAGATAACTCTACCGTGCCCCCTTCTACCCATTCTGAACATTATTTGCCCTCCATCTTGTATCTTAATTCGACCGAAACACAAAATGGTGGACTCCCGGAACGCTTAAGGTCCACGAACCGGGGCGCTCAACGGTTCGCGTACCGGGTCGCTCCCTGGGAAGCGCACCATCAAAAAAGGTGGGAAAGTAGTTCACACAAAAGCCACTTGAGACAATTTCACCAAATATAGATTAGCTCATACTACATACCAATCCCTACCATTTTCACAAATTTGATTGGAATTCCATTTAGCCATTTAGCCTGTAGACCTCTCTAAATACCGTGAGGTAAATTACTTCACAAAACACATCTGAAGTGTTGGAATTGACAACCAATTAAAATGTTACTTTCATTTTCTACTTTTTTTACCTGACATTTGATTGGTTATGTACCCGAATATATATAAAGGAAGAGAAGGAAACACAGCCATTTTGACTACTACTTCCTGGTGTACATTTCAATAGGATTTTCATTAATAACTTCAACTTCTTTTTAAAGGTAAGTTGTTATTTTTAAAACTGAAGTATATTGTGCACTTTAAGTTAATATGGCAAACTTTTTCTGTTAGTTATATACTATCCCTCTGTAGTACTTATAAATTTAGATACAATTTTTTATATTCCTACTTCCACTCTGATACTATACACTGCCCAAAGATAAATTCACTGTTAAAAACTGCCTATCTAAAATTAATCCCAACAGTGCCCTACTTCTACTAATATATATTTTTTTTATGCAAATTTCAGGGAAAATGGAAAGCGAACAAAAAATTTCATTTGAAATTGTCCTTCCAGAGTCCAACACAGAAATCATTGATCCAAATGAGATTGAATTTATGGATGAAACTTGGGACCAAGAACTACTGCAATGTGTACAAGCAGTAGATAACCTCCTTGCAAATGAGGACATTTTACAACCTCAGAGACTACAATGTATATTCCACGATAATTATGAAATTTCTGACAATGAAATGTTAGAAAGTTTAATAAATTATGAAACACAATAAAAAATGCTTAAAAAATAAAAAAAAATAAAAAATAATCAACAAAACCAACAATCAATTAACATACAGCATTTGAAAAGTCTATCATTCATTTTTCATTGCAGTACGCTGCCCAGAACGCTTCCCGGTTCGCGGACCGGGCGCTACCCACGCAAAAAAACAAATTTTTTTTTTTATTTTTTTTTGCCCCGCGGGGCCCTTTTAAAGCCTCCACATTAAACCTAAGGGGTCAGGGAGGATCTACTATGCCCCCTTATGGTTATTTCCACCTTTGTTTTGGCCTCCTTTTGTCTCTCAATCCTACCGAGAGACAAGATGGCGGCCGCTCCGGACTGTTTGGAATGTTTACAGACGCCGGATAACCAATCAGCTTCGCTACGCGAAGTTTTGGTACGCGCCCCGGTCCGCGAACCGGGAGCTGCCCGGTCCGCTGTTACAGATATATATCTTTTTTTAAACGTTAATTTCTCAAAATCCACTGGAGCACATATATTGAGACCTACAAAAGGCACATCGGGCTACCAGTCTCTACAATTTTGCCAAGTTTCGTGCAAATCCATTCAGCCGTTCGGGCTAAAAGTGCGACAGACCGCCCTATGGAAAACTCAATGTTAAAAACACGTTTTGGGACCCCCCTTTTTTCTCGGCCCCCCCTTGACGAACCCCCCCCAAATTTCCAGGGGCTGCTCAGAAACAAAATGTTCCATTTTCCAGAAAATTTCAGCCAATTCCGTCCACAAACGCCAAAGTTATTAGACATAGAATTTTCAAAAATCCCATAGGGAAAAAATCCTAACTATATATACCTACTGGCGACCGCCAGTAGGTAATATATATACATATATTACCTACTGGCGGTCGCCAGTAGGTATATATAGTTAGGACCTAGTTACCATAGGAAATTCCGAACATTCTATTGGGAATAACTTTGGCGCCGATTCAGGGATCTGCCTGTAATTTTCCTTAAATTTGCCTCGCTGCGCTCTGCTCCTTCCCTGAGAGTTTCGGGGGGATTCATCAAGCGGGGGCTGAGAAAAAAGGGGGGTCCCAAAACGTGTTTTCCCCATGTTAATTTCCATAAGGACATTCTGACAAGGCTACAGCTCGAACGGCTGAACGGAATTACACCAGATTTGGCAAAATGGTAGGGACTGGTATGCAGCAGTGCCTTTTGTATGTTTGGTGTAAATCCCTCCAGTAGTTTTTGAGAAAATTGAATGTGAAATTGAGTCCAATGCAATTTTCCATAGGACCTTTAGACACAGCTACAGCCCGAACGGCTGAATGGAATTACTGCAAACTTGGTAAAATGGTAGAGCCTGGTATGCAGAAGTGACTTTTGTATATTTGGTGAAAATCCCTTCAGTAATTGTTGAGAAAATCGACTTTTTTGAAATTATATATCTATAGGCGGGACAAGGTGCGCTCACGGGCTTGCACCGTCCTTGCACTGTCCTTGCAAGTGCGCGGACCTTAGCGTGCGCGCGCAGGAATTCTGATTGGCTGTTGGACGTCTGTCAACATTCCAGTCAGTCGAAATGAGGAAGTGTTGTCCGCCATCTTGTTTTTGTGGCAGATGATAGTGGTTGTAAAGAGAAGTGTAATAGTTGACAAGGAGGCAGGGTAGAGATTCCTGAGCCCCCTAGGTTTTGTCATGGGGTCTGTAAAGGACCCCGAAGGTTCAAAAAAATGTTTCTTTTTTTTTTTAAATCGCAGGGTCCGCGCACCGTGTGCGGACTGCGGCTCAAAAAGACAAAAAAGAAATACATTAAAATAACAAGTTTCAGTGTGTAGATGTTGGTTGAGTGCAACATTGAGTGATGACTCTTTCACCTTTGGGTTTAGGTAGGTGTTTTGTGGAGAGTTAGTATGGTAATTGATAGAGAGCATTGGGGGTAGGTGGAAGATTATGTGAGTTTGAAAGTGTTGATAATTTGAACCAATTAAAATGTTACTTTGGTTTTGATTTTGTGTGTGATAAAATGTGATTGGTTGGGTATTTGAATATGTATGAAAAATGAGAGGGAAACACAGCCATTTTGAGATTTTAGTGTTTGACGTATACTTCTGAGGTGTGAGATTGAGACAGAATTTACTGTTGAACAGTTTTCTAGAAGGTGAGTTGTTAATTTGTAAGGAGAACTCTGTTGTTCACTTTAAGTTAATAGGAAAAATGTTTTCTGTAAGTTATTTAATGTTTTTCTGTTATACTTATGGATTGAGTAGGGCAACATCAGATGCAGTGCTTTATATTTCTAATTCTTGCTTGATAGTATACACTGTCCAGGGAAACTGCTTTATATTTCTAATTCTTGCTTGATAGTATACACTGTCCAGGGAAACACAGCCATTTTGTGACTATAGTGTCTGAGGTAGTTTTGTGAGGAAATTTTGGTGTTCAATTTCTGGTGTGAGATTTACACAGTAGTGACTCTTCTAATAGAGTTTAATAGTTTTTCTCTGCCCTATCTCACTCTTCCTAAGCGCTGTTTCTCTTTCTTTTAATAGTACACTAACATAAAATGATGAATGAAAATGAGGAGCCTACCAACATCTTCTTTGAAATAACAGTAACGTTTATTGGGGCAACTTATTCTGTGGTGTATATTGATCCTATAGATGAAACAAATCATTAAGAACATGAAGGAGATACCATGGCAGATTTTTTTGATGATACACTAGATATGGAATTAATGGAATGTGTAGACATTGTTGAGTTTGACGAATCATTTTCAGACACTTTGATGGATGAAATTCCTGATGAAGAAATGCTACAAGTTTTTTAAGATTTTGAAAATTCTGATAAATAAATGTTAATTTAGTAAAGGAAAATTGTTTTGAAAATTATACTTATTTAAATGTAATTTATGAGGTAGTAGCAAAGTGATACAATTTTGTGTTCTTCATGTCCTGTATCCTTTCTCTTACTGACTGTCTCTGATGCACTAGTTTACAACATAAGTAAGTATATAGAACAGCAAGTGTGTTTCACCAGAGTAGGAACTAATGACCCCCTACGCCAATTCTGAACACACATTGAGAAAGGAAGGAATCTTGTGAACAAATCTGTTTCTGCTTTCCTGAAAGACTACAGTATGGATTCGATATACCACAATAACTTGCATTACAACATACAAGGTATCTACAGAGGAGACGATGTCCATTTCCATTTAGTTTTTTTTTTTTTTTTAATTCTAATAGGTCCGCGCAGCGTGAGTGCTCGGTGAATGCACGGTGCGCGAACCCTAACGCCGCCATTTTGTGGTTTCAGAAGAGAGTGAAAAATATAACTTAAAAGCATGGGAAGGGGGTAGGGTAGAGTGTCCCTGACCCCTTAGGCCTTCTCAGGGGGTCGTTCAAGGACTCCTAAGGTTAAAAATAATGTTTTTTTTTTAAATAACAGAAAACACGATAGGTCCGCGCACGGGGAGTGCTCGGTGAGTGCTCGGTGCGCGGACCTCGGTAAAAATGAATACAAAAAATGAAGTAAAAAATTAAATTTGAGTGTTTACATGTTAGTTGGCTCTAAAAAGAGCCGTTGTGTTCATTGTGTTTTTTTGGGTACCTACAAGTAAGTACCAATGCAGAGTCTGATGTTACAGAGATAGACTATGTTCCCTTCATCAGTGAAATGTACACCATCTGTCCTATAGATGCCTTGCATGTTGTAACGCAAGTTGTTGTGGTATATACAACCCATTCCATAGTCTCTCATGTATGCAGAAACTGTTTTTTTTTACATGTTTCCTTGCTTTCTCAATCTGCGGACAAAATTGATTGGAACAATTCCACTTTTGCCTTTGGCATATATTGGAATAGACAAAGGCAGTTTGAGGAAAAAGCGACATAAATTGTCCAAAGATGTCCTTCAATAGCATTTCCAGACCAACCCCAGTCAAAGTGCATAAGTCATTTCCACCACAGTGCACAATTATGAGGTCAGGGTGTGGGAGATGCATGAAGGATTTCACTAATGGTATCAATTGGTGACATCTCAATCCTCTCTGGCCAATCCATAAAATATCCACATTTGGTAAATCAAGGTTTAAAATTCCTCTGTTTGTTGCATACCTTTTAAACCAGAATACAAAGCTGTTTCCTACAAACCATACTGAAAGCATGTGCAAGGCAGATCTGGTTGTACTCAGATGAGGGCTGTAAATGAAATGGCAGTTGGAAAGCTTGCAGTTTAGAAAAAAAGAGGAGGACATTCACTGCACTTGAAGCTTAAGAAATGATTGGTGCTTTCTGAAAATGCATAAGAGCATATTAGGGTGCATAGTTTTGTTTTTTAAAAGAAGCAATTCCAATGGTTCAGAAAAGGTAATTGAAAGGAACATTGCACTTGATTAGCTGTTATATTGAAAGGTCTAACAACCTTGCTGTATTCATTTGCAACATAGTATGATGAACTTTTAAACTCTGTTCTTCCTTAGGTGGGAGTTACCATGGTAACAGGTTGAATGAGCACTAGGGGGATGGGCGAATATTATGTGAGTTTGAAAGTGTGGGAATGTAGAACCAATTGCAATGTTAGTTTAGTTTTGAAATAGTGTGGGAAGACATTTCATTGGTTAAGACCTGAGATATGTGTGAAGAATGAGTGGGAAAGTGTGTCATTTCTGGTTTCAGTGTCTGAGCTGCATTTCAGAGATTCTGCTTAAGAAAATCTGGTGTGTGTCTGACACTGTTCTATATTTTCAAAAGTAATTTTAAAGGTGAGTAATATAGAGAGAGTGCTGTTTGCAGTATTGGGAAGCATAACAAGCATATTGGGCTTCATTACTGTTGTATTTTGAAAATGAGTCAGGTTTCTGCATTGTAGTGTAGTGCTCATTTAAATGGGTTGTGCTCTGTGTGTAAAATGATTTACCATGCTAAATGTTTTTTGATAAAATGTGTGGCTTAAAGATTTTTGACAAGGATGACAGTGAGTGTCTGTGTGAATTAAGGAATTATATTTTCACCTTTTTACATAATGTTAGCTGTGTGTGCTTACAGTTTGTATCTTTTAGCTTATAGGGTAGACTTCTTTTTAAATTGTTTTTCATGCTTGGATTCAATGCTGGTATAGAGATAGTGTAATGGTTTCATTGGACTTGTAAATATGCTCCTTTTTTAGAAGCGCCTTGCGCAACCTTTAACATGGGTGCAAGCAGTGAATGTATGGAGAGGGATAGGAATAGCAGATAGAAAACAATATGAAATGGTGTGGGAGATGCATAAAGGATTTCACTAATGGCATCAGTTGAGATGGAATATAAGATAAAGAGGGGCATATTTACAAGCCCCTTGCTCAATGTTTGACATGGGTGGAAGCAGAAAATGCATGCAGAGTAATAAAATTAGCACACTGATAAGAATATGAAATGCTGTGAGAGATGCGTAAAGGATTTTACTAATGGCATAAATTGAGATAGAATATACAAAAAAGAGAGGCATATTTACAAGCTCCTTGCGCAATGTTTGACATGGGTGCAAGCAGAAAATGCATGCAGAGTAATAAAATCGGCACACTGATAAGAATATGAAATGCTGTGAGAGATGCGTAAAGGATTTTACTAATGGCATAGATTGAGATAGAATATACATAAAAGAGAGGCATATTTACAAGCCCCTTGCGCAATGTTTGAAATGGGTGCAAGCAGAAAATGCATGCAGAGTAATAAAATTGGCACACAGATAAGAATATGAAATGCCGTGAGAGATGCGTAAAGGGTTTTACTAATGGCATAAATTGAGATAGAATATACAAAAAAGAGAGGCATATTTACAAGCCCCATGCGCAATGTTTGACATGGGTGGAAACAGAAAATGCATGCAGAGTAATAAAATTGGCACACTGACAAGAATATGAAATGCTGTGAGAGATGCGTAAAGGATTTTACTAATGGCATAAATTGAGATAGAATATATAAAAAAGAGAGGCATATTTACAAGCCCCTTGCGCAATGTTTGACATGGGTGCAAGCAGAAAATGCATGCAGAGTAATAAAATTGGCACACAGCCAAGAATATGAAATGCTGTGAGAGATGCGTAAAGGGTTTTACTAATGGCATAAATTGAGATAGAATATACAAAAATGAGAGGCATATTTACAAGCCACTTGCGCAATGTTTGACATGGGTGCAAGCAGAAAATGCATGCAGAGTAATAAAATTGGCACACAGACAAGAATATGAAATGCTGTGAGAGATGCGTAAAGGGTTTTACTAATGGCATAAATTGAGATAGAATATACAAAACAGAGAGGCATATTTACAAGCCCCTTGCGCAATATTTGACATGGGTGGAAACAGAAAATGCATGCAGAGTAATAAAATTGGCACACTGATAAGAATATGAAATGCTGTGAGAGATGCGTAAAGGATTTTACTAATGGCATAAATTGAGATAGAACATACAAAAAAGAGAGGCATCGTGTGCTTACGTGGTACGCACCCTCGTGAGATTTATAATTGTTTAAATAAAGTTATATATGTTGTTTTAAAAGTTTAAAATAAACATGTTCTTTATTATCTCAGTTAATATGTTCCTTTATATTGTATAATGAATATGTAGATATAATGATTTAGCACCCTCGTGAGATTTATAATTGTTTAAATAAAGTTATATATGTTGTTTAAAAGTTTAAAATAAACATGTTCTTTATTATCCCAAGTAATGTGTTCCTTTATTTTGTGCAATGAATACGTAGATATAACGATTTAAAGTTTATAAAACTTTCGTAGGTAAATAATGAATTTCTGTGTGCATGCTTATCTGTGCATGTACATTTGTGCCGTGTCAGAATCAGGGGTGCACCAGGCTGTCAAAGTGACAACCTGTCCCCCTTGTCAATTCGGTAATTTTACCGATTCGGTATTTACTGATTTGGTAATTGCCATTGATTCGTATTGGCCTCAAGACTTATAGGAATCAATGGCAATTACCAAATCGGTAAATACCGATTCGGTAAAATGACTGAATTTTACAGATTCGGTCATTTCAAAAGAGAAATTACCTACATCCAAAGTACCTACTCTTAAATATTGAAGTGGTATGATTTGGTATTTATGAGTAGGTAAATCGAGATTACATACATTTGGCCTATTGAGTTGTAACATATTTATATACATATGTTACATTTCAGTGCTTTGGAAGTAGTACAAAATACTATAGGTAAACACCTTATAGGTTTATGATGTACCACATCCTTATAGTTTTGCACTTTGACATTCAGTATGACAAACCTTTACATACAAACATAGAAATGTAGTTCTTTTTTTAACCAGTAGAGGTAGTTGTAAAAAGAACTGTTTGGTACGCACCCTTACAAGATTTGTAATTTCTTAAATAAAGTTATATATGTTTTTTAAAAGTTGCTTAAATAAAGTTATATATGTTGTTTAAAAGTTGCTTAAATAAAGTTATATATATTGTTTAAAAATTAAAATAAACATGTTCTTTATTATCCCAGATAATGTGTACTTTTATATTGTACAATGAATATGTAGATATAACGTAAATAATGAATTGCTGTGTACATGCACATCTGTGCATGTACATTTGTCCCATGTGGCACACATACATGTCGTAAGACCATGTATGTTTGTGACATGGCACACAAGTCAGAATCAGGGGTGAAACAGGCTGTCAAAGTGACAACCTGTCCCCTTGACAATTTGGTAATTTTACCAAATCGGTATTTACTGATTCAGTAATTGCCATTGATTCCTATTGGCCTCAAGGCCCATAGGAATCAATGGCAATTACCGAATCGGTAAATACCGATTCGGTAAAATGACTGAATTATACAGGTTCGGTAATTTCAAAAGAGAAATTACCTACATCCCATTTACCTACTCTTAAATATTGAAGTGGTATGATTTGGGACGCGATGTAGGTAGGCATTTACCGGTCGTTAACGGCTGAATTTGGCCGTTACCGACCGGTAAATGCCTTTTCCTATGTAGAAGGCATTTATTTACAGATTCGGTATTTTTACCGATTCTGTATTTACCGAATCGGTAAAATTACCGAATCGGTAAATACAGACTTAGTAAAAAAACAAATCTGTAAATTCTAATGTAG
Organism: Lissotriton helveticus; assembly: GCF_964261635.1. NCBI lineage: Eukaryota > Metazoa > Chordata > Amphibia > Caudata > Salamandridae > Lissotriton > Lissotriton helveticus. Next base: position 1,265,284,479 of record NC_136059.1, on the reverse strand, counting down.
GTAGCACTGTTGATCGTGCTAGAGGTGTCTAAGAATTCGTTATTTACCACTCAATACAATTGGGTGGTAAATAAGGAATTCCTGTGTACATGCACATCTGTGCATGTACACCTGTGCTATGTGGCACACATACATTCCCTAAGGGCATGTATGTGTGTCACATTGCACACAAGCCAAAAACAGGGGTGCTACAGGGTGTCAAAGTGACACCCTGTTCCCCCTGGCAGGATTCGGTTTTTACCAATTCGGTAATTACTGAATCGGTATTTGCCATTGATTCCTATGGGCTTCAATGGCAAATACAGATTCGGTAATTATCGAATCGGTAATTACCGAATTTTACCGAATCAGTAATTAATTCGGTAAAAATACCAACATCCCCATTGCCAGTTCTTAAATACCGAATCGGTATGATTTGGTATTTAAGAAGTGGTAATCTGGGATTACCTACATCGGGCCCTCGGTATTTATGAGTAGGTAAATCGAGATTACGTACATCTGGCCCATTGAGTTGTAACATATTTATATACATATGTTACATTTCAGTGCTTTGGAAGTAGTACAGTATACTATAGGTAAACACCTTATAGGTTTATGCTGTACCACATTCTTATAGTTTTGCACTTTGACATTCACTATGACAAACTTTTACATACAAACATAGAAATTTAGTTCTTTCTTTAACCAGTAGAGGTAGTTCTAAAAAGAACTGTTTTTTTGTTTGTTTTTGTTTTGCTTGAAAAACGATGTAAAAAAAATAAACTTTTTAAGGCAGATAATTGTTCAACCGGAACAAACTATGAAAAATAAAGAAAAAAATTATGGGGTGCATCTGTGCTTCCTGTTTTTTTGCAGGATAACTTGAATGGACTCTTGTCCAAACGCTATTAGTTTCTGGCAACAAATGCATTGCATCATCAAATCCTTAAGTTCTGGTTGGATAATTGCAATCGTTGATGCTTGCATTGGTGGCGCTGTTGATTGAGAAGAAGTGCTGGGAGCAGAGCCCTGCTCCTCTGATGATCTTTTCATTACAGCTTTAGTCCAATTGTTTAGGTGTATATTCTTGATATGGCGTTCCATGCTAAAAGTTCCAAAGCTGTACTTCTTCTGTGGATCCCCTCTGGAAAGTACCGTGTCACAGATTTTACATGTGACAAAAGGCGCATTTACCTTTTTCTGTCCATGTGGGAATTAAAAAAAATTCCAAACTATGGACTCTTTCGGTGATCAAGGGGTTGCAGGAACAAACTCTTCTGAAGATGAAGTAGAAGAATCCTCAAGTTCCTGGTGTTCAGAATGCTCAGGTTCCTCATGTTCTGAATGCTCAGGTTGCTGCTGTTCAGACATTTCAATAGATTTTTCAGGAGCAAAGTGCTGATGAAAAAAGGTGTTTCTTCCTCGAAAGCCAAAGAAGAATGATGAAGATGGGAGGGGTGTTTCAAGAATTGGAGTAGGAAGTATTATAAACCAATAGAATCTTTTGTTCTGAGGTCACATGGTTGGACGTAAGCTTACGAAGCGTTTACGGATTGTTTCCGGAGCGCTTACGTAAGCTTACGTTGCGTTTAAGTATTATGTACGGAGCACTTACGTTTTTTTACGATGCGCTTACGTAGTACGCACCCTCGCGAGATTTATAATTGCTTTAATAAAGTTATATATGGTCTGTAAAAGTTTAAATTAACATGTTCTTTATTATCCCAGATAATGTGTACCTTTACATTGTGCAATGAATACGTAGATATAACGATTTAAAGTTTATAAAACTTTCGGGGGTAAGAGCTCGAAGCTTTTACGTTGCGCGGACGGAGCTCTTACGTTGCGTGCACATGCGACGTACCCTCGCGAGATTTGTTACTACTTCAAAAAATAATATACTGTTGTTAAAAGTAAAAAAAAACATTTTCTACATTAAAGCAGATATTGTCTACCTTTAAAATCTACGTTAAAAACGTAGATATTATGTTTTAGAAAATTAAAAAATGTGTCGAGAGCTCAGAGCGTTTTTGGTGTGCTTACAGAGCGCTCACGGAGCGCGGACCCTGTAATCATATAAAAAAAACTTGAAAATAAAAATGATATATATATTATATTAAATATATATATTCACTGAAAAATCCATAGGTTTCAAGCCTTACATAGTTAGGTATTAGCAATTAAAAAACCTTGCAAATTCTGTGAAAAAAACATAGGTTTCAGGTCATATATAGTTAGGTATTAGCATTTAAAAAAACCTTTCAAATTCACTTAAAAAACCATAGGTTTCAGGTCATATATAGTTAGAAATTAGCATTTAAAAAACCTTGCAAATTCACTGAAAAAACCATAGGTTTTAGGTCATATATAGTTAGGTATTAGCATTTAAAAAAACATGCAAATTCACTGAAAAAACCATAGGTTTCAGGTCATATATAGTTAGGAATTAGCATTTAAAAAACCATTGAAATTGCTCCTATATAGTTAGTTGTACTAACTATATTTTGCGCACCCGCAATCCAATGCTGATGATGTCACATATTACATCATTCATGACATGGTCAGTGACATCACTGATGACATTACTGATGACATCTCAAATGACATCACTGATGACATCACTGATGACATTATCCAGTGACTGTGTGTTTCTGTAAAGTTTAAATATGTTTTACATATTGAAGAATGAGTGGATGTATAAGTGTCTGGATGAAAGATTTAGTAGGTACATGACTGAATGTATGAGTGAGTGATTAAATGTGTCTTACTGAATGCATGGGTTAGTGACTAAACTGTCTGAATGTGTGCATCAGTATGTCTGTTGTTGTATAAGCAACTACATGTGTTGATCAGTAGCTATATGAGTGGCTATATGTGTTATTGATTGGTTGCCCGAGTATTTGTATGGGAGACTGAGTGTGTGTGTGGGTAGCTGGCATATATAAATGACTATACATAAGAGCCACTGATTGTGCGAGTGGCTGTATGCATCATTGTGTACTTGTATCAGTAATTGTATAACATAGTAAGTGTGTGTTAGTATATGTTTGAATAAGTAAGATGTTGTGTGTATAACTGTATAGTTGAGGAAATGAAAGTGTGATTGATTCTTTGCATGACTGACTAGATGTGTGAGTAACTCCATGGATGAGTGGTAGAGTGTGAATGTCTGTATAGGTGTTTGAGTGCAGATGATAGTGTTGTATTGATGAGTGACTGTATGTATGAGTGATTCTATGGGTAAATGATTGGATGTGTGTATAGACCTAGCAATCAGTGTGTGCGTATGTAGTAACTGGTATTGGTGTATCAATGGTTTCAAGAATGGTAGTCTGTGTTTAACACTGGGTGCATCAAAGGTTATATTAGAGTGTGAAGAGGTGCATCGTATTATCACATGAATGATATCATCAGTGATGTGATCAGTGATGTCAATTGAGATGTCATCAGTGATGACATCAGTGATGTCATTTAAGATTTCATCAGTGATGTCATCAGTGATGTCACTGACCATATCATGAATGATGTAATATGTGACATCATCAGCAGTGGATTGCGGGTGCGCGAAATATAGTTCGTACAACTAACTATATAGGAGCATTTTCAATGGTTTTTTAAATGCTAATTCCTAACTATATATGACCTGAAACCTATGGTTTTTTCAGTGAATATATATATATATATATACATATATATATATATTCCAAGAACTCCGTTAAATCATCCTCTATCACCAGGATAAAAAACGAACCGGACCCATTCAGGTAGATTTGCAGTTTTTATTCGTGTGCTTGTCTCTCCGCCATGACGTGTTTCGGGCCCTTGAGCCCTTGATCACATGACATGGTTAGCCTATCACCTTGATTTATTCGTGTACACACAGATGACCTGACCCTCGAGCCTGTAGACCTAAAAAACATACTACTGCCTTGCCTCAGTATTATCGACTCACAAGGGTGACACATTCAATAATACACATAATGTTTAAATATTCATCACCCACCACCGAACCCCCACATTAAAAAAACAATGTATACGTTTTTTTCATGTCAGAATCCTCTGTGCAAAAAAGGCCGTCAATGTGCAAATATCGACAAATAAATAAATATATACATATAAATATCATAAAAAAACCATTCTTTTGTACCTAAAATGTACAATTCATGGTTTGATATACTCCATTTCATTTATCATTTGTGCAAATCAGCTCATTATGTGCAAAATTCGCATTCGGATAACTGAAGATATTTGTAAGAGGTTGGGGGTTTAGAGGTGGTCTGTTGTAATTATGCCCAAGTGGGCTTGTTGATAATCTGATACTGAGACAACTGCGTCTACACTGCCCTTTGTCTTGTGGTCAGCTCTTAGTACACCATTGTTGGAAAAACAACAAAGGTGGGGAAAAAACCCCAATTTGTGCCCCTCCTTCACCCAGTGTAATTGGTTTAAAAAACAACAACATATAGTTGTATTCATGTTCTTCCAAACAACAATCGTATCTTCTGATGACTCCCTTTACCAGATTTCTGACTCTTATTACATGAGCCCTGTAAGTTTGCTCAGTTCAGCTCGATTTTTACAGGCACGTGTAGAGGTCTTCTGTGGCATTTAACCCATTCGGTGTCTTTGAATTAAGCTCTATGATGTACCTAGTTTCTAGGACTCTCAGGCGGGCCTCCCTGTCGCCCCCTCTACGTAACGGTGGGACCATATCTATGGCAAAATAGCTGAGACACCCTAGATCTCCATTGTGACGTGAGTTGATGTGTCTCGCCACCGGGTAAGACTCATCACCATTGCTGACCGCCCGCATGTGCTGGAGTATGCGCTTATGGACCTGCAGCTTGGTGCTACCCACATACTGCAGGCCACACGCACACTCCAGCACATACATGACGAATTCAGACTTACATGTGATCTTCTTGGTGATTGGTACAGGTGTTTCACTGAACGGGGTCAATTTTTTTGTATGATTTTTTGTAGCTGCTTATGTTGTCGGCTATAAGCTGTTATTAGCCTGGGCTGGCCCGTTTCGCTACTTCCCATGTCCTGAGTTTTCCCTGTTTTACCCTCTGGGTCTTGATGGGTGCTCTGCTTGTTGGCCCTCATCATGGCTTTTTCCACTACTGACACCGAATAGCCTCTCTCCAAGAACCTCTCTTTGCTGCCTGTTTGCTATATATATATATTTTTAAATATATATTCGGATTGAGGAATAGCACACATGCTTATCTTTAGTACTGTTACTTGGCATCACGAATTTTGTTGCGCGCACTGCATCACCAAATGTGATGCAGTGCGCGCAACGAAATTCATTTTATTTTTTTAAATGTTTACTTACCTGTAAAACTCCGTAATCCATACATTACTACCTCCCACCCTGCCCCTCCCCCTACCCACGTCACCGCCCTACAGAAACACCTACTGCCGACCGCTACTGTCTGTTACTCAACCCATGTACAAGTATGAACATCAGGGGGCACATTTACTATTATTTCATGTAATGCAGAACAGCAAGGGAACTTGCTGCATCGTGTAAGAGGGAGAGAGCAGAAAAGCTCTATATTTACAAAGATATCAAACATTTCTGCCCTCTCCATATGCTGGCACACTGTGTACTTACTGGCTATCGGCAATGCGGGCACCCTTGCACCATAGTACAAGTGTGCCTGCGTTTCAGGTAAGATTGTTTTTGTGGATGACAGGACATTTTTCCTGCACAAAAACAACTCTCGGAGCCATATTCCTCTTTCTGTGTGTGCTGTAGAATGCAGCGACCACGGAAAAAGGAAGTAACAAGAAGAAATAAAGATATTTCTCCTCATTAAGCCTCTCTTGTAAGTGCACCATTATGGAGCAAACACAAGTCTACAAGTCTTTGTAATTCTGTGTCTGCATCAATACAGGGAACGCCCATGCTCCACAAACGTAATGCCTATACGATGCAAAGTAGCGCAAGGCAGCGAAAATGATATTGATTCTGTGCTGTGCCACAGAAGTGACGTGGGCCCAAATAAACACCATAATGAATATGGGCCTCGTTATACGCCTGACTTTAATCAGTCAACTGACTAACAAACTTAAGCCATTTGTGAATTACATAATCAGAGCTTAATTTGAGCCGTGGTTGAGGGGAAGGCATTTGCACTCATTTTTGCTAGTGGTTTAAAGAGGCTTGGTCTGTACTCCAGGAAACGAAATCCTTGGTATAGGGCGCGAAAACGCTTAATTGTATCCACCACGGGATTTAGAGCAGAGCTTTGGACATCAGCACTCTTTGTTTTGCAAATTAAGCACTACTCACGTGTCGGCTTTGCCACTTCTGCAGATTAATGAGCTGCAAGGTTGACTGTTAGAACTGCGTGTACATTTTTCTCCCGAAAACCCTGTGCCTTATTACAAAGGGAGCTCTCTCTGTCTAGACGTTTTGCGAACTCGCTGTGAACAGGCTTTTCTGAACTTTCATTGCTAACATGCAGAGAACATGAGTCACGTTAATTGATGGTTTCATCCTAGCAACCAAAAGCGTGTTAATTGTAGAAGTGAGAATCAAAGGCGATAGCAGGCCCAAAAGCAAAAGCATGCTGTGTGGCAGTGGCCCTCTCCTGCGATGGCAAATGCAGGCAACTATTTAAATGATTTATAAATATGAGAATTAGCATTGAAAGAAGACTGTCTGCATTTTTTTTTCTGTTGCATATCAGCTGTTTATTTCATAAAATAGAAAATGCACGACAGCTAGTAATTACATGGTGTGCAATACTTCTTCACACCTAACTGACTAGTGGTTTCCTGTTTACCTCTGGGAACTGTTTGATAAAGTCTTTTACCATAGGAACAATAGAATAAGTTATAGTTGTTGATAATTATAGTTATTTATTTTTGTAACCATAGTGTCATACTTGACAAATAACATTCTTTGATGGTGCTGGTAAGTCACAATTTAATTGTGCTATACATTTACGGGTTCTGAGTAAAGTGTCATGCTTTGCTGTCTACCGACATCTGATGTGTGATTTAGGAAAAGAAAACATTTCAGAAAAACACATTTTCAATAAATGGTAGCTTGCCGGTTGTTTTCACAAAACTTGTTCACAGCATCTGATCTAGACAATAGAAGCTAAGCAACTTTCTCATGGTTAATTCTTTACATACCCTCTTGCTCCTAAAGTACAAAACAAATGTAACTAAGGACATTGCATGGGTACAAGGAAACTGCATCAATTCACCAAAATGCTAGGCGTATTGAAAGTGATACCATGCTCACCATAGAATGAACAACCTTCTCTCAGTCTAAGGGCCTGATTTAAAGTTTGGCGGTCTTACGTCCATTCTGCGACAGTGGCTGTCACAAGTACGGCGACCGTCTATCGCCTTCCCTATTTAGATGCATGTAGCCCGAACCATCAACTGGGTCAATGAAGTGTGTCCTGCCTGTGACGCAGCTGACTGCAATGCTGGCGAATAGTACTCTGTCGCCGTCAGGGCCCGATTCTCACCGAGCAGATTACAAAATCACAGTGGAACTGGCCGTCTCCTTGCAGCGGTTCCCCGACTAATGGAGTCCGTTGTGGTACGTGCTCAGCCAGGCGCCATAACAGTGAACATTGGATGGATACAAATACAGCACACTCATGGCCATTGGCCAAGTAGATACACCTGCATATCACTATATAAAATATGGCCCATTTCAGACCACGATCCTTTGTCACTCCACTGCACCAGACCATTTCCGAGGCAGATTTTGGTCATAGAAGCCAAGCTTTTTTCCCCATCACTTGACCACTCTTCACACACGTTTTTCAACTCAATTTCTTTTTTTCTGAGTGTAATTTTTTGTTGTACTCTCACTTTCTTTAATTTGGGGATATGACTAGGCCAAAAAAATCATCTTTTTCAGAGGGAGAGTTGTCAGTTTTGGTGGAGGAAATCATAAGAGTAGAGTCACGATTGTTTAATGCCCAGGTCCAACATACAAGTATCAGTCAGAAAAGCGGATTGTGTGCCAGAATTGCAGACAGAATGAAAACTGTAGCTGCCACCCTATGCGGGAGGAAATTAGGAAGAGGTGGGACAACCTGAGGGGGAGGGTGCATTCCCTGGCCTCCAAGCAACACCTGGAGGCCCAAAGGACTGGTGGTGGTCCTCCCAACACCCCAATACATCTGTTTCCCAGAGAGGAGAAGTACTAGCAGATCCTACATCCTGAAGGCTTAACAGGAATACCTGTTGGAGTGGAGTCTGGTAAGTTACACTTTACAAACTCTAACTAAACCTCAATGTCCTGTTTGCTTTCAACTCAGCTTTTGGCAATATGTACTGCACATATTTTCGTAACCTACAATCCTCAAAGTATCAGTATCAGAGATGTTGGATTGTCTGTGTGAATGTGTAGTGCTGCCTATAAGATTACATGTAACAATCTCCATTACATTGCACATGATGGAATGATGTCTGTAAGCGTTGTAAAAAAAACATAATATCCCAGGACCCAGGTGTCACACTGTATGTATGGCCCATCCCAACTGCATATTGTCATCAGGTATGTTACACTAACCATTTTGCTAGTTTTGGCTTGTTGACTTTGAAATGAAAAATGCAAAAAGAACAGTTGATGGACAGAATGCAGAACAATGTCATACATTCACCCCAGTACAGACATCTGGACCTAAATCTATTGTGTTTTTGCTCACCATGCCATTCCAGTTTGTACCCAGCCATATGCAAATCAGTCTTGACCCTGTGCCTCATGGGAACATCCCAGCCCAAACTGCAAAGCCAGGTCCTCCCTCGACTGGAAACAAGAATCCTAGGACGGGTTTCGGGGTTTCACGCCTCTTCAGCCAGGATAGCTTGATTCCAGGTGCATGGAGAGCACAGGGCCCACGTCTGGGCCTACCCGTCTCACTTTGATATGACTACAACTGACATGCTTCCCTGCTTCTGTCACTCTAAACAAAATGAAAATGTGTCACTTGTCTGACATATTACAACAGATGTTCAGTTCTTCTAGAGTAATCAATCTGTATTCAATGATCACCTCAGAGACATGTCTGGCTACTTTCCTGTATGCTGACCTGGTCTCGGCAACTGAAGCAATTGATGGCACAAGTAACACCATAGCAAGTATGTTGATTCAACATTTGTAAGGCATGAAGTTTACTCAGATGAAGTGCTAGGTGACCTTTTGACTCTGCACTGCTCACATGATTACCAATGCCAAATGCAAAATCACATTTTGTCATCACCTGTTTTGCACTCAGCTAGGCCTGGAATGGCCAAATACACATCTCCTCTCCACTCTGTTGGCTCAGAATGTCTGGTTAATGTAATCAATACCACAGAAATGTATCTCTATATTAATCTCTACCGATTTTCTAGGTTACTCCTTACTGTATATCAAAAGTTTTGGATGTAAATACCACCCTTCCGGCAATAACAATGTTCTCCATTTTTTAACAGGTCTATCTGGCAGGGCATGTGGCCAGAGCTTTTCCACAGAAGAGACCCCCACTCCAACCCAGGACCACGCCTTCAGGGAGGACAACACTCCAGGTGATCTGGATGAGGATGATAATGCTTGTCAATGGACAGATGGAAATAGTGAGTCTCACTGGGTCCATAACAACTCCCACCCCAGCTGCATTACCTAAGCCGACAGTAGTCTCCATGCACTGTGTACCTAGCACTGTGTCAACTCTTGTGTATCCCCAGTCCTGGCTAATGATGTGAAAACCACTCCACCAGCTACAGAAGAGCCAAGACCCAGTGGGATAGGGCACCGTGGGCCAAGTGCACAGGCTCGTGGGGGTAGGGTAAGCGGGAGAGAATCTGTGGGCCAGCTGAATGAAGCCACTGGGGCCGCTCACACCCAGGTCACCATCGACCAAGTCTTGGGTGCCTATCATGTGTCCCAAGGTGTGATGGACCAGGTACACCCCGATATCCAGGAGTTGAGACAGATACAGAGGGACCTTAATCATCAGATGGAGGCCCATAAATCTAACATGGGCTGCTGCAGGACATTTGCACCCATCTGGTCAGGGTTTTTCCAGCATCTTTTTCCTCTTCCTGTAGTTCCACAACATCAGGGCCTTCAATTACTGCCACAGCCACAGGAAGGGAGGCCCTGTCAGAAGAAGACCCCCCAGGTCCTGCAACTGTGGATCCCCCACCACCCACAAGAGTGGGTGTCCATGCAGTTCATGAGGAGCTTAGCATGGCAAGACATTACCCACCCCCAACAAGAAACACTGAACATAATGTCCTACAGTGCGTGCCTAGCATTCACTCTGTGAACTATTTCTGGACACATTTCTCTTTCAGATGGCAGTTACATATTGTACTTTGGACTTCAAGCAATTTCACATCTACTACTATGGTTTCATTCACCATGACTGTCTTATTCACTTTTTTGTGTTTTCATGTTTCATTTTCATCATGTTTCATTTCTCCTTGTTAACTTCAATAAATCCACTAATCAGAATCTCATTGACTGCTGTAGTATATCTCAAATCTAGCAACGCATGTGTGTATCCCCATCATAACTTTACAAGACCAAAAACATTAGCTTGTGTAAGCATGGCTATTTTGCATGTAGCCAATGTTTAGCTCAAGTTAACAACCATGGCTCACCAAAAACTACATACAAATGTAATTTTAAATGCCATCTTCATTCCATTGAACGAACAATAACCTGTCATAATTTCAGAAACATACCAAATCAAACATTACATCAATATTCATTGCCAGTGATCATATTTTCAATACCAGACCTTACCAACCTGGAAGGAGGTAATATATCTGACAATTTCCAATTGAATAAGGAATTTATCATTAATCAATGGCATCAGCTGGAGCCAGATGTGCTGCCTCATACATGCAATTCCACAGCAATAACACAAATAGCATAACACATAGTAGTAAAACAACTTTTGGCCACAGGAGCATTCCAATACCAGGTTCCAGTATACAGAGGAATGTCAAAAGAAACTTTCAGTGCCTGCCACATGAGGTAAGGCCCAGAATGATGAGACACATCAGCAACTGCATATGCTGTACACACAATGAGGATTTAGCCAATGTGAAGGGAGAGTAGCATGATTTGGGTCCAGCAACAAAAGTCTGAGCCTATAAAGGCATACAGATTGCCTTAGGACCAACCCACGTCCAGGAACAAGTACAACAGATTTTTTTATAACTACCATCCAATCAGTGTGTAAGCTGTCACGATACAGGATTTGTACACCCAAAGTTTGTGTCTGTCAATGCCTGGAACAACTCATGTCCCTTTTGTACTTCCAAACAGCACCATATATCCTCAAATGTCAGAACTCTGAAATGTCCAAATGAAAATGATATGGTAAAGGTACCTCAAACAGATCAAAATAGGAAGATAAAAAATCAAGCCATACCTAATAAAAACATTACATAGTCAACTTTGGAGGACACAGTTTTAGATAAGATTCATAGATAAACATTGACAACCAAGATGATCATGTGTCAACACCTTGTTCAATAAACACATTTGTCCTGGATTTCCCAGAACGTGACCTTCCTAAGAGTCTACCTTAACATGCTTCTCTCATCATCACAACAATAGTTGGAGTAACAGTGAAAGGTGTGATATTTTAAGAAGTACTTACACTCATGATAAGTTGTTGATGAGATCTTGATGCAAGTCAGCTTCTTCACCTTCACAACTATCATCCTCATTTGGCATCCCATGGTCCTCATCAGGTTGCTCTTCATGGTCTCTATCCTCTGTGATGTAAGAGATGTTCCACTGCAGGGCGATGTTGTAGAGCATGCAGCAGGCCACAGTGATTTGGCACACCTTCCCGGGACAGTAGAGGAGGGCTCCGCCAGTTTTGTCCAGATATCTAAATCTGGCATGCAGGAGTCTAAAAGCCCGCGCTGCTGATCATTGTGTCCTTCCATGGGCCTCATTGAAGTAGACGTTCACTGTCGTTGTTGGATTTCTCAGTGGTGCCAACAACCATGGGCCATTGGGACAAGCAGAGTCTCCTAGATGGAAGACAGACATAAAGCAGCAATAAGTTATGCACTTTTAGATTATACTACTTGACATTACCCCTACAAACCCATGACAGATCATACTTATCAACAAGCCAGGCCCTCTCCAATTGGAGTTGTAACATCAGCAGTAATAGGGTACTGTTCCAAAGTACAAAGGAATCATTGACTGATGCAGGGAATAGGGCACAGATGCTTGAGATAAACAAATCCGGTAAGCAGACAACACGCAAGTTGATCGAATGGAAGTTCCTCCTGTTACGGTAAACTTGTTACCCTGGCGTACAGTGGTACCAAGGCAATGCAGGTGGTATCAATGGCTTCAACCACATGTGGTAGGTGGCCAAATCCATAGAAATTAACCTTCATTTTGTCAAAATCCTCATGCCTTGGGAACTGGATGAAGCTGTTAATGTTTCTCATCGTTGAAGAAAGCACTTCTTATAGTTGGTTGAGACATACCACCAGATACTGCCACAGAGTAATGTAGGGAACCTGTGGCTACAAAATTAAGTACTTCCATCAGTTTTACAATTGTTGTGATACATGTGGGGTTAGTATTGTGAGGCAAGAGATCAGGCTCCAACTGATGACATAAAACCAGTATTGTTTGCCTATTCAATCTAAACTTCTGGATTATATCCATTTCTTCTATGGTGACAAGGTCTAGAAATGCCCAGTACAAGGGAGCCTATTGCCTTCCCCCTCTCCCAGGGTTCCTATTTCTGCAGTGAAGACAAATTGGATCATTTGTCACAATGTCCAGAGTAACATATGTGAAGAGTAAGCAAAAAGATTATACATCACTGGATATGAATGTAATCAACATGTTTTACTGAGAAATAGCCTTATGTTCTTCATTCATCACTAAAGACAATTGTGGCCTTGACATGTGTATGGCAAACAAATGCGTAAATAATACATCATAAAGGTACTATTTACACGTTCACTTTAAATACAATTTTTTTGAAAAATAACGCCAACTAAGCTGTACACTACACAGTGCTAATATAGCGTTTCAGCACAGTAGGACACTACACAATACATTTTTGGTTGAAAATTAAAATGTAAATAGATATTTGCAAATATTAACATGTTAGCTCCCATTTGAAGCAGTGGTGATGCACTTAACAGTCACCAACACAGTAATATCAACCGTTAAAATGGTGGCTGCCTGGCCTCGCCAATGGGACATTCGGAGTCAGACGGCGGTGAAGGAAGTTGACCGCACAGTGGGCAGTAAACTCCAAGACGAACACAGCATAGGCTAACATTGGTGATTGAAATGGTAGGAAGCCAATGGCTGTATTCGTCTCCGCTGATGATTCTGTACACCGTATACATGTACACAGTGGTTTTTAAAATCTCTCACTTGCCTCCTGACACTGCTGCTGTCAAGACTTCCTCCACTATTGTTGCGGTTTGCCACCTCTGGGATCAGTCATGCCAGGCCAAGCAGGTGAGAAGGCCCCTGCCTTCTCTGCTGGTTACTGAGGTCCTTTCCCTACATGGCCAGCTCAATGGCTCACCAGAAGACAGGTACATTTATTGCATGCATATGATTATCTTACTGCCTCGTGTCCATCTCCACAGGTTGCAATGTGCCTCTGAGTTCCAGAGTGAAGGGTGCTAATTATTGTCACATTATGTGGTCCTTACATAGGGCACTCATGTTAGGGATTGTTGAGCACTATACATTGTCTAATTGACATCATCATTGGGATGTGTAAATGTTTAAAGCCCTAGTTTAAACTTGGTGTATATGTAGACATCTATGCAAGTACATTTCATGGTACCTGTGATATTTAGACAGCTAACATAATGCTAAACGTGATTACAAATCTAAAGCCTTTATAGCATGAGCTGTTTATGTACTCTGTCAAATACAAATGAGGATGATGTTAGTGATTTGTCTAGTCCCACATTTCACTCAGCCTAGATTGGGGCTCTCCAAACAGTTGTCTGAGAGCTATCAGTAGCTCAAAGACACCATCAGCCTTGAGGTAACTTATTGGATGGGCACAAGCTCAACATTTTAATTTTTAGCTGGTGGAAAGGCGCTGTTCATGTGACATCATTCTACTCAGACTGCAGATAGCAAGGCTTGACAATAAGCTGTGCCTAGTCAGAATCATGCGCCGGGTGGGGCCGTGTCTCTGTGGCAATGCAATTGATGCACTGAATTACATCCCTGTTCTTAAATGATCACATATTGAGTTGTGACCAACAATACTACCCCTGATTGCTTTTACATGGACTACATTTGGAATGTTGAGTGACGTAGATTGTGGCATAACACTTAATTCCATTTACCTACATTTTCAAAGTGTGTGCTTTCCTAAAAACAGGTACCTTACTCCCATAGGTAAGTATTCCGAGTTCCATAAGTCATGCTTGCACTCTAGAGCCCTAATTCACATGTGACACATTAACAGTGCAGACATTTGGTTATTTCACATGAGATATTGAATAGGAGATGCCTCTGTAGTTTTATATTCCCTCAATCCAAAATGACATACAATGGCATGTTAATGTCTTCCCTGTAACAGTGCCTGTAACAGTGCCACATATGGCAAAAAGTTTGCCCTGGGCTGCTAATACATACCACACATACTCAGTCAGCCATCGAATGATATACCATGAATATGTGCACATGTCCACACATGTCCACAAGCTCTCCCTTCATACATAGCAGCCCTTTCATTGTGCCCTTAGGCATAGGATGTAGTCTATACTACGGTACTTGGCTTTATGGAGCAAGGCATCAAGCCAAAGAGGCTGGCCGTGAAGGTGTCTGGTAGAAATGCAGAAGTTGTTTAGCCTACAGTAGGTCACAATGTTTTGTCCTGTTTCATTGTAGCTCACATCACAGAAAATGTAGGAAGCCCCTGGGCTAGATGATCTTACTGGGCTGGGCTAGTGAGTTGAGGACCTGACTAGTGATGAGGATAGTCAGCAGCTTGCAACAAAAATGTGTAGTAATGTATTTGTAGTGCTCAGGATGTGAAAGCTGCACATTTTGTATGATAACCTATGAGTTATGCTAGTGCTAGATGTAGTTAAATTGTGTGACATCAATACAGATTTACAAAAAGTTACAGTAACATTCTGTTTCTTGCCTTTCTTGTATCCATACAGGTCAATGCCCATCACAAGCTGGATATATTGAAGACCATTGCCATGCCATTGCAAGGAAGGTGCAGACTCTTGATCCGGTGCAGCATTCATTACTGGAAATGTTGGGAGGACCTAAGGCTCTGGACCCAGAAGACCACAGAGGTCCAGCTGAGGAATTCCTCCCTATGTATGCGGGGCGGGCAGCGCACCCTGAACCCCCTAATGGCCTGCATACTTGTGGTGGCCTATCCTGAGTTGGAAGGGCAGTTCAGCGTCCAACAGCAGCAAAAATAGGTTAAGTCCTGTCCAGAGTTTTACATGTTACATGACCTCTTTTTAGTTGTAGGTAGGAATTTCCCCATCAACATTGTAGGTGACCGATGCCCATCGCACAAGAAGAGTTCTTGAATGTGTAGGTCTAGTAGAAGGTGCACGATGATGTGCTTTGACTATTGTCGTTTGACCAGGAACACAGCAGGTACCAGTTCACTACCAATGTACTGTCTTGAGCAGACACATGGATGACTACAGTCCTAAATCACCTCAAGTAGTTTGATACTATGGGTGACAGTTGTACCAGGCCACTCGTCTTTATTGTATCAGGTGTGATGCTCCATCACTACTGTGTCTCAAGTAATGTTAGCCCTGTTACATGTGACATAGCTTACATTGCACTTTGGATGCAGTGAGTGGACAACACTTGTTGGGATTCTACACAAACACAAGTGTGAATCTATCACTGATACCATCAGTATTAGTGCCAACTTATTGGTATACAAACATGTCCCTATTGTTGTTTCATCTGCAATACTGTATCATACCTGAATGAAGTGTCATTATAGGATGATGTCTGACTCCTTCACAAATGCCTGTGTGTAGGCCAGTCTGTATTTTCATAAACTATTGTGATAGGTATGCAGTTAATGTGAAAACACAGATAGGACTGTATACACATACCATAAGGCATTACTTAATGTAATTGCTCATATTCAAATGATGAAGCAATGAAGGACATGACTGGTAGACTTACAGAGATTTGTCAGTACTAAAAGTTCCATTTATGTGGGCGTATTCACTAATGTGAACTTGACTTATTGAAATTTCCAGAATCATTACCTGTTGACATGCATCAAGGAGTGGTATGTAGAAATTTAGGACTCATATGTGATTGTTTACACTCAGTATTAAATGGCAATTGGTATCAGATACAAAAATGGTGCTGTGATGATTGCCCTCCTGGATATCGAGGGAAAAGCCTATGCTAGTGCCATCCTGAGGGACCTTGTAGACTGGACGAGCGAAGAAGGCCTTCTCCCATTCTGCCAAACCGGATTTAGACCTGGGTTTGCCACAGTAGATAACATCACCGCATTTTCTTTTTTGGTCCACCAAGCGCGGTCGCGCAAAAGTCTCCGCCTATTCGCTTGCTTTATTGACTACTCGGCAGCGTTTGATGGGGTAGATCGCGCCATCCTGTGGAAAAAGCTGGCTCAATGGAACATCAACTCATCCCTGCTAAGAGCGATCCAGTCCTTGTACCAAAACACGTGGGTGAGAATCAAACTCTCGAGGGACTCCGCATCCGCGAAGATTGACACAGATCGAGGTCTAAAACAAGGGTGCGTTTTGGCCCCACTGTTGTTCAATCTATATACAGCGGACATGGAGAGGGCCTTGACCGGGGCATCCTTTGCAACCCCAAAGATCGGAGGGATAAAAATCCGATTCATGCAATATGCTGATGACTTGGTACTCCTGGACCACACTAAAATTGGGCTACAAAAGGCACTGACGGCACTTGCAGTATATAACAACAAAAACAGGCTGGTAGCAAATCCCTCCAAATCAAAAGTAATCATCTTCGGACACTATCCAAAGAAAAAATCAGTAAGATGGAGGCTTGGTCATCTCTCCTTGGAAAGCACACAGCGATACACCTACTTGGGCATTTGCTACCAAGAGTCGGGGCTTCCAAGTATCCACTTAAAGAAAATTCAAGGCAAAGGTAAAACCATCACCTACGCCCTCTGCAAGTTACAAGCCTCATTATATAGCCCATCTACAACGGCTATTCAAAGAGTACTCAAAGCTAAGTTAATGCTGGTCCTCAATAATGCTCAACAAGCGTTCCCAGGTAAACTCAACAAGGACGTAGAAAAAATCCACTGCAGAGCTTACAAGAGACTGTTCCACTTACCAAGGTGCACCAGAAACACCCTCGTCCGTTTAGAGTTCTCGCTCAACCAGCAAAACCTGGAAGAGATGGCAGCCCTAAGTAAATATTATTTCCTTAAAACAGCGGCACACGAGAACACACTCAAGGCAGTTTTGAAACATATCTTCATGGAACCTGGGACTCCCTGGTCAGCCACTCTTAATGCGGCAAAGGATCTTCTCAATCTTGCCACAGAGTCTTGGAATCCCGAACACGTTAATTATACTGCCATTAAAAATGCGATCAAAAAACAAGTATGCGCGCGTTCGCGGGAACTGGACCTGGAGTCACTGGCAAAAAGAGACTTTCACGAGTCCCTATGCCTGCCGCATACTGTGCACAATCCTAAATACCATCTCACGCAGGCCTTGGGCCGTGCAGCACTTCACAAGATTTTAGCCTACAGACCACACCCCCTGCCCCTAAAAGAACTATACGCCTTTGAACAGGCTGGATCAGGTGCTCCTGAATGCAGGCTCTGCAGGTACAAACGAGAGTCACTGGCCCACCTTCTACTTTGTTGCCCGGATCTGCGTACGGCTCGCAGTCTTTACCTTAGGCCCATCCTAAGACAAGTGGGGTCACACACCGCAAAGGAGGCGATCTACCAACTATATACACTAACTATGGTAAAACAGATGGCCTCTTTTGGAAAGTTTATCCATCAGATACGGTCCAAGCTGATGGCCACCCAGGGCACACATGAATAGAGACCTTGCAGACGCACGTTGGGCTGTCTTACCATGAACCCTTTTCACTGTATCCACCAGTGCCCAGGGCACCACCACACAGATTTGCTTGCCGGTACTCTCTTGGTTTTAACTTTTGTAATTTTGTATTCTAGTTTTTAATGTAATGGTTTTGAGTAACCAAACAATAAAGTATTCATTCATTAATTCATACTGTGATGTGCCATTCCATTATGACAAAAGTAAAAACTACTATTTTTATCATAGATAGTCACTGAGACACAACAACCTTGAATGGCTTTTTGGCATTAAAGAATGCTGTGTAAGAATTGTGTTCTGATCTGTACTGAAGTGTATGGGGAAGGTTTCTAAGGATATGGTTTCACTTATGATGTTAGAATTTATTGGCAAATTTCCCAATCCTTTGTCCCCGAATGTCTCCAGGTTAGTTATCTATGATAATTGTGATACACAGCAAAGCTACTTCAGTGCAGCTTTCAATTAACTATTTTGTCACTGGACATATGAGGAAGTGCTAACTAAAAAGTGACATAATTGTGAAATGCCCATTTGCAGGTGACCTGATTTCTGGACATACTAGAGCAGCATAGCAGTATTAATTGACTCTTGTTTCATCATGATGTAGTGTTAGAGAAATTACACATTGCTAATTTCAGGGCCTTGTGTCGACAATGTGCAAATGTAGTTTTGTGACATTCTATTTGGTGACATCAGTTCACTTTGCTACACTGCAAGCGACAAAGTATGCAAGGAGTTAAACTGTCCTAGTGTATGTATAAGGATGGAGTGAAGACAAGATAATTCATGGTATTGGAGTTATCTGGGCTCATGACATCACTGTATGTAGCATGCATGCATCTGATCATGATAATGGTGGGGCCAATTTTGATAGCCTAGAAGCAGGTGTAATTTGTATACATTGGAAATGTTTTGTCTTCATAGGTCATTTTCCGTTGTGTTTATGCAGATTCAATAAACCTAATGTATATATAATTTCAGCATAATCACGGGCAAGCAAAGGAGAAAGGGCCAACATTGTCGGGGAAGCAGATGGCCACAGTGGTTATGGTCCTGAGATAACTGACACTGAGGGACCCAGTGGCCCAGAGGGTGGTCATCCTCCAATAGATACTCCCTAGTGGTAGCAGACTCCACAGGAACTGTGAGAACATCATCCTTTTCCGCCACCCTGTACCATCTCCACCCTCCCTGTTGCTCCCTACACAGTTGGCTGCGCCCGCACCCCTAGGAGTGGTGCTGTCTCCTTTGCTCCAGGCTTCTCTACCCCTGCCCCTATCCCCCGCTGTGCTGAGTGAGGAGAAAATTGACCTCCTGAGAACATCTCTGTAGATCAGACTGTACTACTCAATACCATCCAGGGGCACGACAGCCAACTGCAACAAATGTCGGCTGAACTGGAAGGCATTTACAGTGTAATGTTTGACTTACAGAGATCTTTTCAGGCTCTGGCCTCCAATCTCCCCTAACCTTGTGGCCCTCCCGCACCCCTTCCCCATTCCAATACCCTATTCTCAAACCTGTCCCAAGCACATGCACACATTTTCTCGCACCCACCCATATAGACCCAAGAAGCACATTCACAGATAAATACAGAGACCACGAGAAACATTTCCACACATCCAAATGGATACCACACACACCACCACACCCACAGTGCCCACCCACATGGCATCCACACACTACACAGACAACACCACACACTCATGATATGCCACAACCCCACCTTCACATCCACACCCAGCACACACACCACCACACCCACATGCACCCCCCTACTACCATCACATCTACACTGTCAGATCTAGCTTTTCTCTACGCACAGGAGCAGAATGTCGCAAGTTCCCAAGTCCACCCTAGGATTCCTCAGCCATGTGCATATTTAAACACTCTAAGCCAAAAGAACCCCACGGGGGAAAGGGGATGGGACAGAGAAGAGACAGCCACACCACGTCTGGCTTCCTTCTTCAGCTTCAGACGTCTTTTTCTTTGTGTCCTCTTCTTAGGTTTTTTCAAGTATAGATAATGCAATAGATAATGCAACTTGTTAACTCTTACTTTCTATTCAAACCTCTGCTCCCAATTTTCTTTAAATCTTGCACACCTACCTAGCCTTGATGTGACCTATGATCCTCTTCTTTATATGTTTTCTCCTTTGCTTCAGTGTGCTGTAACTAAGAGTTTATTTTTAACAGGTTATTCTTATCTTGTTTCTTGTGTCTAATACCTTAACTTTCTTTCTCTTACAGGTTTCTCACCTTGTTACTACACTGCAGCACTGTGTATTTGGATTCCGTATTGGTAAGTTTTTAAATATATCTCTTTTGCTTCACCTTGTTTTTATGGAGATTATTTCTGTGCTCTTATTACTAAAGGGTATCTGTAGTTTTAATCACTATATACATTGAAAAAAACTAAATATGCATTCAGACATTTCTACAACAACTATGTCTTTGCCCCAAAACTCCTAGTTGTCTTTTCACTCGGATCTGGGAAATAGCTGCCGTCTTTTGAGCACTGTGAACTGCCTTCGAGCTGTCTTTTCACTCGGGACTAAGAACTGCTGGTGAACTGCCTTTGAGTTGTCTTTTCACTCCGGACTAAGAACTGCTGCCTTCTTTTATACACTGTGAACTGCCTTCGTTTCTTCACCAAGCAGTCCGATGAAATTCCAGAACTGGTGCTAACTCTGGAAACTCCTTAAGCTCAAAACTTAATTCCCAACTAAGCGCATGCTCCTCACTAAGTACACCACCAAAAGAGGCTGCGCATGTCTAAACACGTGTTTCTCTGCCTACCGAATACACGCACCTGCTCAGAAAACAATTACTGGAACAGTCTTACTTGTTCTTGGAAAATGACTATTCCGCCACTACGAACTCTGCCAAGATTCGGTGTTAGAAGCGTGACGAAGACTCCTTCCCTAAACTATCTTCGCGACGCTTCCTTCCGATACGTCCTCTTCTCCTCAATACTCAGGTGAAGTGCGCCACAGAACGAGCACTTCACCTATATCTTTGTAATTGTGACTGTGAACTAGAGCGCTAACCCGCACATTCCGCGCACTAACCTTGGCATCCATCTTAGGTTTAGACGTGTAAATGGTTTGCCTAACCTGCATAGCTTTCTGTTCATAACGCTAGCCTTAGTTACCAATCCATTTGTTGACAACTTCTTCTTTCTGACTTGGGTTGTGTCGGTCCTGACATACACCCACTACATACACCACCACACCGACATGGCCCTCAAACCACCTTCACATCCACACCCAGCAAACACACACCACATGCACCCCAAATACCATCCCTTACACACACACACTACACACACAACCACACCCATAATGCCCACCAAATCAACATTCATAAAACCCACACCTAGCACATCCACAGTAGCACCCTCCACAGAACATAAATCCTACAGTATACACCCAAGAATCATAGATGAACACAATTAAGCACCCAACAGACATGTGAGACACAAGACACACCCATACTTGCAGAACATGCACCTGACCCACAAGCAATTGAAGCCTTAACAGACACAGGCACAGCACACACTATCACTCCCTCTACCTCCAAGACCCCACTCCTTCCCAAACACCCTATCAAGTTCCGCACAGTTCTCACAGCTAATATGCAGGTAAGCTACTTGCATGGTCTCTGATGAAAATAGCTAATGAAGGAATGATTAAAAGTATCTTCGATCAAAACAGAAATCAATTAGTGGACCAAACGATTGATATCAGCGCGGTTGTTCTCTCTAATTACAAAAAATGTATTCCTTCTCTTCTTTGACCTCTTCGTCCTCTGTAGAAAAATTTCTTCAGCCCATAGATATACCTAAACGTAATAATTTCAAACAAGCTTTTATTGTGGCTCTAATTACATCTGAGGAAGTCCGGGAGGCTATCAAGGGAGCTCGGAATGGGAAAGCTTGGGTCTGTGATGATTTTCTAGCAGAGTTTTACAAGTTTTTTCTTCCTCAATGAATCAATATATTAGTCGAGCTATTCAATGCAATATTAGAAGGCTGTTATTTGCCTAAATCTTTTTCAGAGGCTGCTATAATATGTTTTATCAAAAAACGTAATCCAGGATCATATTGCCCCATCAGCCTTTTGAATGCTGACTATAAGCTCTTTACTAAAATGATTGCATTAAGAATAAAAGCTTCTGGAGAACATGGCGGCGGCTTGCTGAGCTGCCGCTTGCGCCCGGAGCACTCGTGTCCCATTCGCAGCTCTTTTAAGCTCCTGAGAGAGACCCGCCTTACTGCTGGGAATGCCACCGGACTTTCGCTTTTAGTATTCCTTCTTCCTGCCGTGCCAAGCCATTTTTGTTGGAGATGTGCATTTGAGAGACGGCGGATCTCAGCTCTCCCCGTCCGTCTCACTGTTTGGAGGCCGCCCTGGAGCTCGGGAGGGGCCGCAGAGCGGCGGCTTGTAGGCTCCTCCGGGTCAGTGGTGGCAGCTCCAGCACCTGTCGACACCTTGATGCCCAAAGAGAGATAGATTCGAGCAAAAGACACAGCGAGAGCTGGCTTTAATTAATTAGCAACGCTACTTTGTAGCTGTTGGTGCAGCCACAGAGGGAGATAAAGGTGCAGGGGGCCCAGGAAGCACAGGCTAGCTCTTTACTTCAGGTGAGACCGGCTATTGCTCCTTCTGTTAAGGGGTCGAAAAAAGGCAAAAAACATGGGGGGGGGGCGACTAACCCTGGGCGGTGAACTACGCGCCGCTCGCGGAGTTTGCGAAGTTTTGGCAACTTCGCGATGAACGCGAAGTTGTCGAATACTTCGCAATCTACTGCAGAGTGTTGTTGTTTTCTTCTCTCATGCACGGTAACGAACACGTCATTTGGACGCGCGATCTTCCTTCCGGCGCAGTGTTGGTAAGATCGCGTTCCCGAACACGCAGAAACTACAATCTGGCACAGAATATCTCTCGAGCATGATAAAACCTTCTCGAAAATGATCATTTTGCTCAGAAAAACCCCTCAGATAGTGATTTTGCTGTAGTCTTTTGTGCAAAGAATCCTCTTTTTTTTCTACTCTTCTTTTCAAGAGGAAGGAAGTGCCCCTGAGTCTCCAACTTGCTGTTCCTGTCTAGCAGGCTCCTCCCAGTGCTTTGTCCATGTGCTGTTCACTTCATTTGGATTTGGAGTTGGAAGGATCACTTTTTGTGTATGTCTGCTGCATCATATCATTGGATTGGATTTATTGAGGACTTTTGGATTTGAAATTTTATTTTACAAGTAAGTTGGAGAATTGGTGTACATGTTTGTTTGATTTGGGCTTTTTTTTACCTACAGTTTTCTGGGCTTTTAAATCCTTGTTAAAAATTATTGTTGTGGGAGGAGTATTCTTTCATGAGGGGCCAAGTTGTATTTCTTTGAAATTTCATCTAGTAGGCCCAGAGGTACCCATTAGTCCAACCATGTTTCTGTGGTGTCTGTTGAATTTCAAGTTTTTAAACATCATGGATGGCATTGGATTCAATTGCAAACTGTGTTTTTTGGAGTGGAATTTCAGTTTTTGGGTGTGTGTTAATTAAATATTTACTTTTCAGCCAAAAGGTAACCCTAGGAGTTCATATAGTTAGTGTAGGCATGCTTGAGGTCATTGTATGTACTTTCTGTGGTTGGCCTGGCCATGTGGTGGCGGCCATTTTGTGGGACCAGCCACTGTGCTTTTGCCATGGGCCTCCAAGCTTGTGGCCTACTCTGCCAGGAGGCCCAAAGGTACTGCTCAAGTCATCATGGGTGCATGAAAGTTAAACAACTGTTTTTGTTTCATTGTTAACATCATGTATGGCATGGATAGCTTTGGATTGATTTGCAAAATGTGGTTTTTAGGGTGGAATTTCAGGTTTTGGGTGTGTGTTAAATAATAGGGCTTTTTCTGCCAGTAGGTATCCCTAGGAATTCAGCTCGCGTAGTTTTGGTAACTTTACACAGTGCGACAACGCGACCTTATAGTTTTTGTCTTCTTCGCGCATTCAATCTGCGCGCTCGCGCACGCGATAATTAATTTTTTGTTCAGTTTGCGCTGCCAAACACGCCGAATTTGCAATCTCGTGAGCAATATGTCTCGAGTTGCATAAAACCTTCTTGAAAATGACGATTTTGTTCATTTTGCTAAAAAAACTCCTCAGGTTGTCATTTGGTTGTAGTTTTTGGAGCATGGAGTCCTTTTTCTGTTTTCATTTTTTTTTTAAAAGAGGAAGGAAGTTCCCCGGAGACCTCAACTTCCTTTTCCTGTCCTTTGTATGTACTTTGTAGTTTGAGGGTGGGCTGACGTAATGGGTGACGGCCATTTTGTGAAGCCAAGCATTGTGCTTTTGCCATAGGCATGCATTGTCTGTCTTCTCATTCTTTTCATGTTGTTGTGGGTGGCCAGGCCATGTGGTGGCAGCCATTTTGTGTGACCTTCCACTGTGCTTTTGCCATAGGCCTCCATCTTTGTGGCCTATTCTGCCAGTAGGCCTAGGGTCCCAGAGGTAGTCGTCGGGGGTGCTTGATGTAGCTGTTTCTATGTTGTCTGTTGAATTTAAACATCATTTAGGGCATGGATGGCATTGGATTGTATTCCCAAATGTGGTGTTTGGGGTGTAGTTAACTTGTTGGATGTGTGTTAATAAATGCCTTTGTTGTATGTGTTGTTGTTGTGTAACTTTCCAATCTTTTTAGCCATGCAGATTTTCTTTTTTGCATGAAAGCTGTGATGTGTAACAGGATCCTCCTTTGTTTGGCCATATAGGGATATAGGCCTGCTTGAGTTTATTGTACATACTTTTCTGTTGGTGGGCTGACCATGAGGTGAAGCCAGGCATTGTGATTTTCCCATAGGCCTGCATTGTCTGTTTTCTATTCCTTTTCTTTTTTTTGTGAGCACCTGGCCATGTGGTGGCGGCCATTTTGTGGGACCAGCCACTGTGCTTTTGCCATGGGCCTCCAAGCTTGTGGCCTCCTCTGCCAGTAGACCCATAGGTACTACTTAAGTCATATGGGTGCATGAAAGTTAAACAACTATTTTTGTGGTGTTTGTTTAATTTTTAACATCATGTATGGCATGTATGGCTTTGGATTGATTTGCAAAATGTGTTTTTTGGGATGGAATTTCAGGTTTTGGGTGAGTGTTAAATAAAAGAGCTTTTTCTGCCTGTAAGTAACCCTAGGAATTCAGCTCGCGTAGTTTTGGTAACTTTGCACAGTGCGACAACGCAACCTTACGTTTTTTGTCTTCTTCGCACGCTCAATCTGCGCGATCGCACACGCAATAACGACTTTTTTGTACAGTTCGCGCTGCTGAACACGCCGAATTTGCGATCTCGCAAGCAATATGTCTCGAGTTGCATAAAACCTTCTCGAAAAGAATGATTTCTTTGATTTTGCTAAAAAAACTCCTCCGGTTGTCATATGGTTGTAGTTTTTGGAGCATGGAGTCCTTTTTCTGTTTTCATTTTTTTTTTAAAAGAGGAAGGAAGTTCCCCAGAGACCTCAACTTCCTGTTCCTGTCCTTTGTATGTACTTTGTTGTTTGAGGGTGGGCTGACCATGTGGGTGGCGGCTATTTTGTGAAGCCAAGCATTGTGCTTTTGCCATAGGCATGCATTGTCTGTCTTCCCTTTCTTTTCATGTTGTTGTGGGTGGCCAGGCCATGTGGTGGCGGCCATTTTGTGTGACCTTCCATTATGCTTTTGCCATAGGCCTCCATCTTGGTGGCCTATTCTGCCAGTAGGCCTAGAGTTCCAGAGGTAGTCATCGGGGATGCTTGATGTAGCTGTTTCTATGTTGTCTGTTGAATTTAAACATCATTTAGGGCATGGATGGCATTGGATTGAATTCCCAAATGTGGTGTTTGGGGTGTAGTTAACTTTTTGGATGTGTGTTAATAAATGCCTTTGTTGTATGTTTTGTTGTTGTGTAACTTTCCACCCTTTCTATCCATGCAGATTTTCTTTTTTGCATGAAACCTGTGATGTGTAACAGGATCCTCCTTTGTCTGGCCATTTAGGGATATAGGCCTGCCTGAGTTTATTGTATGTACTTTCTAGTTGGTGGGCTGACCATGTGGGTGGTGGCCATTTGGTGAAGCCAGGCATTATGCTTTTCCCATAGGCCTGCATTGTCTGTTTTTTATTCCTTTTCTTTTTTTTTGTGAGCACGTGGCCATGTGGTGGCGGCCATTTTGTGGGACCAGCCACTGTGCTTTTGCCATGGGCCTCCAAGCTTGTGGCCTACTCTGCCTGTAGACCCAGAGGTACTACTTAAGTCATCATGGGTGCATGAAAGTCAAACAACTATTTTTGTGGTGTTTGTTTAATTTTTAACATCATGTATGGCATGTATGGATTTGGATTGATTTGCAAAATGTGGTTTTTGGGATGGAATTTCAGGTTTTGGGTGTGTGTTAAATAATAGGGCTTTTCCTGCCTGTAGGTAACCCTAGGAATTCAGGTCACGTAGTTTTGGTATCTTTGCACAGTGCGACAACGCAACCTTACGTTTTTTGTCTTCTTTGCGCGGTCTATCTGCGCGCTCGAGCACGCGATATCGACTTTTTTGTACAGTTCGCGCTGCCGAACACGCCGAATTTGCAATCTCGCAAGCAATATGTCTCGAGTTGCATAAAACCTTCAAAAAAATGATGATTTTGTTCATTTTTGCTAAAAAAACTCCTCAGGTTGTTATTTGGTTGTAGTTTTTGGAACATAGAGTCGTTTTTCTGTTTTCATTTTTTTTTTTAAAAAGGGGGAAAGAAGTTTCCCAGAGACCTCAACTTCCTGTTCCTGTCCTTTGTATGTACTTTGTTATTTGAGGGTGGGCTGGCCATGTGGGTGGTAGCCATTTTGTGAAGCCAAGCGTTGTGCTTTTGCCATAGGCATGCATTACCTCTCTTCTCTTTCTTTTCATGTTGTTGTGGGTGGCCAGGCCATGTAGTGGCGGCCATTTTGTGTGACCTTCCACTGTGCATTTGCCATAGGCCTCCATCTTGGTGGCCTATTCTGCCAGTAGGCCTCGGGATGCTTGATGTAGCTGTTTCTATGTTGTCTGTTGAATGTAAACATTATTTAGGGCATGGATGGCATTGGATTGAAATCCCAAATGTGGTTTTTGGGGTGTATTTAACTTTTTGGATGTTTGTTAATAAATGCCTTTGTTGTATGTGTTGTTGTTGTGTAACTTTCCAACCTTTTTTAGCCATGCAGATTTTCTTTTTTGCATTAAGCTGTGATGTGTAGCAGGCATTCTCCTTTGTCTGGCCATATAGGGATATAGGCCTGCTTGAGTTTATTGTTTTCTGTGCTTTATCCATGTGCCTGTGATGTGTGAACATGTGGCTGGGGGTCTGGTGGTGGTATTAGTAGTGTGCTGTTTTGTTTTTGCCAGATAGGCCTGTGTGTCTTTCCATTGTTCCTGTTGGTTTCCTGTTTCCATCCCCATTGCTATCTGCTGCAGGTCACTGATGCTGCATCCATCCGACATCATGCACAAATGAAGGACAAACAAGTTCCACTTCCACTACATTTGTATTTTAGTTCTTTGCTATTCTTACTCTAACACTACTAGCAATTACAATTAAAGCACAACAAATTCCACATTTGACTGATGTTCTTCTGCCTTTTTTGCTTGTAGGTGCACAAAAGACTGAGGAGGAGGTGTCTGTCATCCATCGCCGTTGTACTGCCAGACAGACGTCCTTCTGTTGTACGTGACGTGTGATGTGACCTGACAAGACATCTCTGCAACTTGTGCAACTGAGTGCTGCTGACATCTGAAGAAGATGGGCCCAAACAAAGCAGGTACCAGATCCTCCAAGACCAAGAAAGTTGCTGAGAAGAAGAAGGAAGAATAGAAGAAGGAAGTGACACTTAAGTCTGGTGTTGACCCCAAAACCTTTTTTGGTAAACCAAAAAGGACGTCTGCAGCAGCGGTGTCCAGGGGGCAAGCTGGGGGTAGCACCTCCGCATCAGTGGGCCCAACCCACCAACCCAGGCCCAAGCCGATGAGTGTGGAAGAGGTAGCCAACCTAATGGTGGAAAGCAGTGATGCTGAGCCTGACCTAAACTTATCGCTATCTCAAAGTAGTACACAATCAATGCATGAGGGAACACAGATAAGTGGTGAACAACAACGACCGCAACCACTGCCCGCAATAGTAGTTGTTGTTCCTCCCGAAGTAGAGGCAGTTCAGGAAATTGAGCCTCATGCAGAGCAAGAAGAAGAGGAAGCCACTCATGTAGGAGATCTATTGTCTTCTAAATCCCCACCAAGGAAAAGGAAGGTTAGTCCATCGAGTTCTTCGCCAAGTATCCCTTTTGATGATCTAGATCTCACTTGGGAGCCACAACAACCTGAGCATGAGTGGGAGACACTTCCCAAGACCGGGCTAGGGAAAAGGAAGGTTCCAGAAAGCCTTACACTTATGGAGGTCGATGTAGAACAGCAGGATAATGATGATGATGAGCCTGACCGAGTCATCACAAGCATCAATCCCGGCCCCGAGGACATGGAGACCAACATTTTTACCCTATCCAGAAGGGCTGCGACTAGTAGGGATGTAGCACATGCCTCCAACACAGGCAACACCAGCACGACCTCCAGCTTCCATATTAACATTAGCAAAGGGCCGGCAGCGTCCTACATCCAGCACAAGCACCACCTCAGCAGAAGTAGGTAGTGGTAGTGGTACTACTGCGCAGCCACATAGTCAAATTCATCCGGCATTGGAAGGGGCACTTCTAGCAGGAGACAAAAGTTAAGCTCCCCAGTGTGGGACTTCTTTATGGTTAGCGTAAAGGAGGAGAACATTGCTATATGCTTCATTTGTCATTCCTCTGTTTGTCGTGGTAAGCTTGGTACAAAGTATGGTACCGGAGGCCAAATGACCCATTTGAAAAAACACCACGCAATCAAGTGGGATTACCACCGTCGTAGCATAAAAACTAGAACCATTGATGTTGGTGGGGATAAACGAGTACAAGGTCCACTCACGGTTGAACAGGAAGAAGAAGAGGAAGACATTCTATCTAGTAGTGGTACACAAAGTTGCCCTGTACCGAGCACTGCAGTGGAACAGCCTATATCCTCCGCATCAGCAACATCTTAGTGGCACAAGAGTAAGAGTCAGCCGGAGACACCAAGGCGTACTGCGATGCAAAGTGCTGCGTCGAGCCAAACAGAAATACCATGCAGCGTACCATTCTTAGCATGTTTAGTAGGCAGGAGGGATAGTACGACCGCAACCACCCAATAGCATGTTTGTACAATACGAAGCTGGCTAAAATGTTAGCACTGGACCTTCTCCATTTTTCTTTTGTTAAAGGGGTGGGTTTTCTGGAATTTGTGACAACCATCTGCCCAAAATGGAAGGTTCCCAGCCGCTACTATTTTGCCAGAGTTGCTGTTCCAGCACTACATCACGGTGTGCTGGAATTGCTTGGAAAAGTCTTACATCAGAGTGCTGTTCATAGTATCCACCTGACAACAGACATGTGGACCAGTTGCCAAGCCACTGATTACATGTGCTTCACTGCACACTGGATCTCTTTTTCAGGTGTTAGAGAAAAGCTATCTGCAGGTGTTGACACTGCTGAGATTTTTAATGATACTCGCAGACATGCAACTGTAGCCATGTTTGCTGTGGAGAAATGTCATACTGCTGTAAATATTTTGTCTGAGTTTAACAGCAAGGTATTTGAATGGCTGCGACCAAGAGGGCTTAACATTGGTTTTGTTGCCACGGACAATGGCAGTAATGTAGTTAAGGCCAAGAATGATGGTGGCTATTTCAGGGTCCCGTGTTTGTCACACTGCATTAACATTGTTGTTCAAGACTTTCTGAAAAAGGAAAGCAAAGTCAGCAACTTACTGACCACCCGCAGAAGAATATGAACACATTTCAACCATTCTTTTAAAGCCCGATAGCAGCTAAGGATCATTCAACATGAGCATAAAATGCCAGTCAAAGCACTCATCCAGGAGGTGCCAACACGTTGGAACTCAATTTATTACATGCTTGATCGTCTGTTTGAGCAGTTCATACCACCTAATGCTTATGTCATGACAAGAAGATTAGGGGATCCTACTGTGAAAGCCTTGACCGTTGAGATGTGGCAATGGGACCCCATTAAATGCCTGACAGAGATGCTACATCCTTTTGAGGTTTTCACACGTGCAGTTAGCAGGGAGGACTATACTATGGGCCAAGCTATCCCATTGTTGTACATTCTAAAGCAACAGCTGAAGGAGGTGTCTGAAACATACAAAGGTGTAGAAGACAACGTAGACACATGTTATTTGGCGAACGCCTTAGCCGTCCGCTTATCTGACAATAGAAGGATTCAAAATAAGATTGTGTCACATTGACATTACATTACTGCCACAATTTTGGATCCACGGTACAAATTATTTCTGAACAGTAATGCAGTAATTCCTTTTTCAAAAGGGGATCTTGCCAAGTTCAAAACTTTAATAGCTGGGGAAGCCACTGATTTAGAAAACAAACGGCTCTCAATTAGAGGCCTGCCAGTGCCAGCCCAGGACAGTGCAAGTACTACAGGGCATTCAGAGTCAAGTTCTTCTTCAGAGCATGAGAGCAGTGCGTTTGCTTCCCAACAGTCACCAACACTACCAATAACATCAACAACAGCACCAACAGTATCTGATTCATCAGACACAGCAAAAAAAAATAGCTGCTTGGTTTCTACAGAAAGGGATGGGTAAGTCTGTTGCTGATGCAAAGTCAAAAGAGGCCAAGCAAATCGGAGCACCCCTGAACATTGAGCGAATGTTCCAGGCCTATCGGGATGACACAACAGAGGTCTTCATGGAGCAAAACCCATTGGCGTATTGGTATGGAATAAGAAGCTAATGGCCAGTGCTCAGCAGGCTGACGATAAAGTATCTGGCTTGCCCTTTTGCAAGTGTCTCTTCTGAGCGTGTTTTCAGTGCTGCTGGTGCCATTGTAACTGTGAAAAGGACCAGTCTCTTGCCCAAAAGCGTGGAAAGGTTAACCATGATCAAAATGAATCAGTACTTCATACCATCGGACTACAAAATACGTGAATCACAGCAGGAAAAGGAGAGCTACTCTGAAGACATAAGTAGTGGGTTACATGATCTATTTCTCTCAGAACCACCAGAGTTTGAGGACGAGCTCCTCTTCCCTGACAACTAGGCTTTCAAATTGTTTCTTTCTCCCCTTCTTTATTTGTGTGTATATCTGCCTTTCTGGTTCAAATCAAACCACAACAAATCCATCACCACCGTCTCATATTTTTATTTACCTATTGGAGTTGCACGTCTGTGCATTTAACTGTCCACTCCACTCCTCAGAGTCCTGTTCCATCTTCCTGACCCGCCCTAAATACATTTCCATCTTGCCAGACATTGGATGGAGATGGAGAATAGTACAATAATGTAGCCTCTAACAGTCCCTCCATAACAAGTTAAACATATGCGACTATAGCCATCTTCTGTTTTGTTTCCAATCCGAAACTCATCACTGTCTTAAGGTTACCACCTCTGTCTGCAGGCATCCAGAACTCTTCACTGTCAGAACTTGAGCAGACATCCAAAACTAATGTAAACTCATCATCACTTTCAGAAGGCTCGGCATCTCTGATCTGACAGGCAAAGAGAAAAGCAAGACAGGTATATGATTAATGAATGATGCCATGCATTGCATTGGATGCTTGCTGACTGAGCAAATGTGCATGAAGTCGAACTATACTAGTAGTTAAAATAATAACAAAGTAAAAGTGACTCAAGTGATAGTCAATGTTTCCATGTTGTTTAATAATAACCAATTGTACTCCTACTACCTACTGCAGGTGCAGTCTGGACTTTCTTAATCGGAGTCACTCACTACAGACTGGGGTTGGTGTTGGTCTGTTGGACAACACGTACACGTACCACACCATGATGATGACCATATTATCTTTGCACGCAGTCAGTCAGTTGGATCTGAGATGATTGATGGAATAACAGCGTTTCATGAACTGGCATAAAAGGTAAACACAACGATTCAACAAGAACCACAGCACACCTAGGCTACATGTCCGTGCAGTGGTGGAGTCGAATAGTGGTATGATGACTGACAGTGGCGCATTGATTTAGTCACTTGATTTGGAAAATGCTAGGTTGCTGTATATGCCTTTTGTCTGGCTCTGTCAACAATTAAGGTAAATGGAGTTTGGGTCACGGTGCCGTGGGCCTGTTCTGTGCTGGCTCCTGGCCTGTTCTTCTTGTCGATTAATGCTGTGTAAATACTAGAGTAGACACAATGTATCCAAGCCGCCTCAGTCTGAAAGTCTTCTCGCTCAAGAGTCTTGTCTTTTTGCACTACACCGTAATTGATGCTTTTTTTTAAATTCATTTAATTTTCAATACCCCTTTTGTTTTTCCATCAACACTTACAGGCCGGCCTTTTACCCACTGCTATTATACTTGGAGCAACAACTCACACTTACCTTACCAATCCTCATCAGCCAGACAGTGGCACCCAAGAATGATGTGAAGAGTGTCCATGGAAGGGAGGACCAAGATGAATGACGAGATACAACTACACATTTGGACCTGGATAATACAGTAACTTTAGTATCATATTAGTCTTTTAAATAATGTGATTCCTTTTTTCTCTTCATTCATTTTACGACTGTGTGACTTTGTTTGCTAATTGCTCCCTACAACTATTTTTTAATTTTCTGTGCTAGGTTTCAGCCCAGTACAGCAGGTAATTAGGGTTTCTCTGAGGGCATACAGGCATGGCAAATTTCATATAATACTACTTCCCTGTACTGTCTAATTGTGTAGTAGTAGTTAAGTACTACTCGTTAACCATCAAGTAATCTTCATTATGCATGCATTTCCGTTTTCTCCCTTTATAGATTTATTGGATAGTGGATCATCGTCATCTTCAAATATTGTTTTGCTTTTGTTGTCTCCATGCGTACTGTTTTTCTTTGTCAAACCTTTCCCCAAAACCCCCTTCCCATCCATCCATTCATCAAACCCTAATCCTCTTCCCCTGGGCTGTGTGATTTTACATTGAGCTGTGATGTGACTACATTAAAGGAACACCAACAATTGATCACACGCCTGCTGGGGCAGATGTGGTGAAAGCAACACTAATTAAATGTCAACGAGTCAGGGCGAGGATCTTCTTCTGCTTGCCCACCCATGCTCAGTCTATGTACAAGCCAGTTAATTTTTTAAAGGGACCCACCGAATACATCATAATTAATTGCCGGTATTCATTGAATTTACAGCATTAAAGTTTACGAATTACGATTGTGTTAAGTCACTCCTTCGACACAACTACAGTTTAACTTCTTAGCTTCTTGTACTAAGCTGTCCCCGCCACCATTTGTTTTCTTTTAGTTTAGCAGTTGCAATATTGTTTGTTTGACAGTCTTCTTATGTACTGTACTTTTCTACAACTCCCACAACCTCTCCCAGGCAAGTGACTGTCTCTTTTTTTTGTTTGCAAATGCTAGTGCCAGTGTCTACTACTACCACCACAACCATGGCATCTTCTCCATTCTCTTGGGAAACCATGCAGCCATTGCTGTGCCGAACTTAATCCTCATCAATCACAGGTAAGATAAGTTTGCTCGGAGGTATAATGGACTAGGAGGAGTGACTGGCAGTACGAGTAGGACAAATATAACTCAATGAGAGGTACTGCATCGATCTGTTTGCATGTTACAACATTGGCAGATTATTTAAATCAAACACTGGCTGCTGCCCAGCATCTGCAAGGAAACCTTGTGACATACATAAATTCGTGAAACAGTAACCACCCACAAAACATTAACATTATATGTGTAAGTATAAATAAATAACATTTATTTTCCTAACACAAATAGACTATCCCACACCTCACCCACCCCTCTCCCTAACCCCAACCAATGTCCAAGTCCAACCAATGTCCAAAAAATAAGAAACCCCAATACCCAACTCCCACCCACGAACAAAAGTACTAAAAAAGGGGCAAATTAACAGCGTCCATCTACAATCAGGAGTCTTTCAGCTGATTGCTCACGAGGATTTTGATGCGCACCTCTAATTGGTCCTCCAGCTGTGCCATCTAAGGAGAAGTTTCTGGCAAAATGCACGGCACTTATATTTGCATCCATCAGGGGGGGCAGCAGTTGTAGGAAAAAGAGTGGTGGTGGGTGGCTGCCTGACCGCAGCACCGTACTACTGCAGGCAGGGCCTGGCTGGGGCCTGGGGCATTGGAAGAGGCAGTAGCTGCTGCCGCCGCCTCCTCCTCCTCCTCTGCCTGAGCCACCAGCCGGCGTTATTCCTCACAGATGGCCTGCAGTTTCCGTTGACAGGCCCTGGCTGCCAACTCCTTCCGTGTTGGTTTTTGGGAAGGAGGATCTATTAAGAAAGAAACAGAATTGTAACCCAAACTCTTAGCAAAACAGTAACACAAAATTAATTCAACACATAGTGGCACAGTAGCACTAGCAAGTGCAGTACATAACATTTGTGGTAAGTATCTATCCTCCTGCTTCCCTGCCCTCTAACATTTGTTGGAGTTTTTTTCCTGCATTATACTTGCCCTAATACTATGGATGGACTCCAGTACACAGAAGAACACCAGTCTTTTTCTTATCTCTAGTTTAGATAAATTACATGACCTTGTTGTAGGCTGTAGCCGGCAAGCCAGCTCAGTCAGCTAAGCTTGCGTCCAAGACCAACATACAAGTCAATACGCAGACGCCTGTTACTTTTATTTACTAAGCTGCAGGTGGGGTAGCTCATATATTTTTCGATTACGGGTGACACTGGCCATACTCTGTTACATGAAGGGCAATTGCTCAATTTCACTTTCACTGTGCCCTGGCGACTACAAAAAGGCAGATTAATAATAATATAATATACTTCTGATCTAATGATCATTGCTTATATGGAACGACATATCAGTCCAGTAGCGGTCAAAGGTGGGAGTGCTGGTGGGCGGTGACGTGGGGAGGAGCAAACTATGGATTGCGGACAATTACTGGTAAGTAAACATATAAATAAATAAAACACATTTTGTTGTGCGCACTGCATTCAGAATCCATAGTTTACAACACCCCCACCCTGCCCCTCCCACTCCCCACATCACCATCCACCAGCACTCCCACCACCGACTGCTAATGCATAAGGTACTTTGTTCATTGATTGTGTAACCAACAGATAGGCCACCCTTTGCAGGCTGGCTGAGCTGACACAATCGAAAAAAAATGATCATAGGTAGGAAGTGGTCCCGGAGAACCCACGTCCTGTTATCCTCTTCCTCGACCTCGGCAACAAGCCAATTCCTTTATGAGCACAGGCACAGGCACTACCCGCCTCCTCACCAACATTCCGGAACACGGAAAACAATCCCCGGACACAGCACCGTCTGGTGCCGTTACTCCTCGCAGATTCATTTTTTCGCTTACCCACCCGACCAGGATCGGGTTGGAATTATCACCGGTCTCGCGATAACGAGAAAGCACTTCTACCTTAAGATAACGAGAAAGCACTTCTACCTTCAGCCCTGAAGAGTCAGGGGTTCACCCCGAATTGACGAAACACGTGTCGGCTGGTTCTTGTTCAAATTGGTTCCCTTATGGTTAAGAGGAACCCAGACCAAATCATTAAAAAACACATTGAAAGAAGACTTGTGTGCGATCCCATCCTTTCTCTTAAATACTACGATTAATATAATCATTTAAACAAAGGTTGTGTGTGCTTGACTCTGCATAAATTGCTCAATTTCACTTTCACTGTGCCCAGGCGACTACAAAAAGGCAGATTAATAATAATATAATGTACTTCTGATCTAATGATCATTGCTTATATGGAACGACATATCAGTCCAGTAGCGGTCAAAGGTGGGAGTGCTGGTGGGCGGTTACGTGGGGAGGAGCAAACTATGGATTGCGGACAATTACTGGTAAGTAAACATATAAATAAATAAAACACATTTTGTTGTGCGCACTGCATTCAGAATCCATAGTTTACAACACCCCCACCCTGCCCCTCCCACTCCCCACATCACCATCCGCCAGCACTCCCACCACCGACTGCTAATGCATAAGGTACTTTGTTCATTGATTGTGTAACCAACAGATAGGCCACCCTTTGCAGGCTGGCTGAGCTGACACAATCGATTTTTTTTTATCATAGGTACAAAGTGGTCCTTGGAGTCAGAGGAAGGCGCTAGGTAATATATATATATATATATATATATATATATATATATATATATATATATATATATATATATATATATATATATATATATATATATATATATATATATATATATATATATATATATATATATATATATATATATATGATGTGCTTGCAAACTACTGAGTCATCAACTGTATTCTGAAATGAAATCCTACTTTTATATAAATATATGACCCTCTGCTTTGTTACTCTGGCACAGTTTCTTTTACATTCTCTTCAAAGTAAGACTAGTCTGCATCCAGTGACAGTCTCCACCTATGATGAATACATCCAGGCATCCATCAATCAAAAGTAAATGTCTATCATTCTTTTGTTATATGTATCGCTTAACAAACCTTAGCTGATTTCACTTTCACCAACAACCACCCATGCGTCCACTCCTTCCTTCCTTGCCTTGGCTTTGGGTTTGACACAAACACCGCTGATGATTCTTGCTATCCACTATCCACCCATATTGTGTCGCCCACCCAGACAAGCATCTTCTTTCACCTTCCACCCATCCTTCAACAACCCATGCATCTGATTCCTATTAGCCACCTGCATGCTGCTTCCAAAGTATCATTCTCTGCTAGTCGTATTACATCTTGCCCGTCCTTCCTCCCTCCACCCTAGTTTTTCCCTTTTTGTTCAATACATCCATCAAGGTCATCTGATCTGACTTTTAGTCTTCTCCATAACTTTCACAGCTGAGTTGGAGTCTGATAGAAGAGGCCATTGGTTACTCAACTCACACTGGTAATGCTATTGCTAATGCATTGGTAATGCTAAGTAAAGGGTGTCTTCTTCAACCGTTGTATATTGTTCAGTACAACTTCAAGTTCATACTTACTTATTAAGTCTCACAGTACAGTGAGTGAAGTGTTCCCCTTCCAGCTAGTAATGCCAATAAGTAATGAATATAACTTACCACTGCCCACCGCTGCTTCTTTCTCCCTCCCTGGTGCTCCTGCAGGTGCCGCATCTCCTGTCCCCTCCTGAATGGCAGCTTTGCCATCGCCGCTGGCCCCGCAGGCACTGGTAGTGCACCTATAAAAACAGGTACACCTTTTTAGATGTCTTTACACCTCCCCCTATTTTACTCGTTTTCACCAGGAAGGAAGATTGAAAAAACTGTTAAAGTACAACATAAATCATCACTAGTCCAAATTGCGTACTACTGTAGAGTCAGTAGACAGACATTAGTAGTATTATTATATGGTCCCTAGGGTCATCTCATCTCTACTCCTACTCTACTCTTTGGAAAGTTAGCCTGAGCCATGTAACCATTTTAGATTCATGTCTGTTATGTTATGTTATGTTATGTTATGTTATGTTATGTTATGTTATGTTATGTTAAAGGGAGTCTTATAGAGCGCTCGGCTACTCGGGCAGAGTGTCCCGGCGCTATACAGATCTGTAGAGGTGCGGCCAAGAAGACGCAGGCGAACTACTGTCCAAACAGCCACATCTTGAGCCCCTTCCTGAAGGATAACAGATTGTCTAATTTCCTGAGGGAAAGGGGCAGTTTGTTCCAGAGTTGAGGAGCCAACAATCTGTAAGAGCGTCCTCCAATGCGCTCTCGTTTGGTTGCAGGAACAATGGCCAGCGCTTGAGAGGCGGATCGTAAAGATCTAGAAGGGAAATAGAACCGCACTCTTTTCCTTAAGTAGACCGCGCCGGTGCCGCACAAAGATTTAAAGGCCATAATAAGAGTTTTGAAATGAATGCGCTTGCGCACCAGCAGCCAGTGAAGCGAATTCAGAAGGGCCGAGGTGTGAGTCCTACGACTGAGACCAAAAATGGCCCTAGCCGCCGCATTCTGAACTGATTGAAGGCGTGCAAGAAGATATTCTGGGAGGCCTAAATAGAGTATGTTGGCGCAGTCCAGCCTAGAGCCGATCAGCGCCTGCACCATAATCCTCCTGTGAGCATGAGAAAGAAAGGGAAGAAATTTACTCAGAGTACGTAGAAGGCCAAAACACTGGCCGACTACGCTGAGAATCTGCGGTTTAAGGGTTAGACTGCTGTCAATTTTTACACCCAGATTTTTTGCCATAGAAGTGGCAGATGATGGGGGGAACATATCGGTAGGCCACCACGATTTCCAGTGGCCATCAGGGGCACAGTCAAAGAAAAGAATCTCTGACTTGTCAGAGTTACATCGTAGCTGGTTCAATTGGAACCAGGAAAAAACAGCCTAGAGGCAGCTCCTGATGGTATCACTGGCGAAGTCTGAGTTCTTCTCGCAGGTAAAAAGAAGCTGCATATCGTCGGCGTAGGATACAATCCTGGCTCCATGAGATTCCACCAGATCAGCCAAGGGAGACAAATAAATATCGAAAAGAGTGGGGCTCAACACCGAACCCTGTGGGACTCCCACATCCAGCAGAGGAACTGGAGCAGAGAAAGGGGGGGCCCAAATCGATTGCTGGCGACCAGATTAAAAAGACTCAAACCAGTTGAATATCGTCCCTCTCAGACCAATCTCCTGGAGTCTAGAAAGAAGACGGCTGTGAGGGACTGTATCAAAGGCCGCAGAAAGATCGAGTAAAATCAACATCGCCTTCCCTCCTCTGTCCAGAACCTCTTTTATTGACTCTGTAACTTCCAATAATGCAGTCTCTGTGCTTAGATTTGAGCGAAATCCGGATTGGGTATGATGGAGAATATCTCGGATTTCGAGGAAGTTCGAGAGAGTGGAGTGGACATGTTTTTCCACAATTTTAGCAAAAGCAGGGAGTAGCGAAATCGGTCTGTAATTGGAGTGTACAAGGGGGTCAGAATTAGGTTTTTTCAATAACGGAAGGATGTGCGCCATTTTCCATGAACTGGGGACAATGCCGGTTTCGAGAGAGACATTGAGGATTGGATTAATAATGGGATTGATAATAGGTGCCATCTTGACCAAGAATTTTGCAGGGCAAGGGTCTGATGGGGAACCAGACTTTAATTTAGATAATAGATCCAGTGACCTCTGTGGAGATAAAGGAGGAAAAACAGAGAGCATATCACTCTCCGCAAGGGAATGAATCACGGGGGAGATTGAGCCAAAGTCTCTTATAGAGTCAGTTGGTACAAAAGAAGCCTGAATATTTATGATCTTATTGGCAAAGAAACTAGCCATTTGTTTGATCCATAGCTCTGTAGGTGAAAATTTAGAAGTTAGAGAGGCTGGGGAAGTGAATTCCTTGACTATAGTAAAAATGTCTTTGCTTATATTAGCTGCAGATTCAATTCTTTTAGAGAAGTTAGACTTTTTCTCTATGACAATGGCCTTATGATATCCTTTAATAGGTTCCTTATATGTCTCTTTTGATGGGACATCGTAGCTTTTTCGCCACATTCTCTCGGCTTTTTTGCAGAGCCTTCTGCTCTCATGGAGCGCTGGGGTGAACCAAGGTGCCGTGGCACGCAAGCTTTTTTTGGACTGAATAGAGAGGGGTGCTATTTCGTCAAGACGCTGCGTGAGCCAAGACTGGAAAATAACTAGATCGCTAGCCAGCTCACCAGTGAGCTTGCAAGGGTGTATAGCAAAGGATTTCTCCAGCATATCAGCTGTGACATGATGATAATGACGGGAGGCCGTAGACTGTGAGCCTGCGCCAACATTGGCTGCTTTAGAGATACGTAAAATATCAATGTTCAAAAAGTAGTGATCAGTCCAAATCAGTCATAGGGGAAGGGAAGAAATGATGGGTATTGAAGAAAAGATTTGATCAAGGGTATGCCCTTTGTTGTGAGTGGCTGAGGAGATATAAGGAGACAAACCGAATGGACTAGTTACTTCCTGGAGTTTCATGGTGTCTGTTGCGTCTGCATCATCCATATGGATGTTAAAATCCCATAAAAGTAGACAATGTTTAAACTTCATTATTAATGGAGAAATGGCAATATGAAGTTCATCAAAAAAGAGCCAGAATGGCTGGGTGGTCTGTACAGCAGCAAACCAGCACACGAGTGATGAGGGGAAAAAGACAGACAAAAACCAAGTGACTCCACCCCGGGGATATCTTCCGTCATAACAACTGTACAAGAGTAGCGCCTATCCACCACAATTACAACTCCCCCCCACCCGTGGCTCGGTCTTTCCTCACCATACAGTAATTCGGAGGAAGAGCATTAGATATACCCGGGCTTGAGGAATCACCAAGCCAGGTTTCAGTCAGAAAAAGGCACGCAGGCTTAAACTTGGTTAGTAGATTAAAAAGATCTAGGGCATGTCTACCCACAGACCGAGTATTGAGTAGCATACAGGAATAATTAATTGGATGGCTTCCCATATTCGTCGCTAAGTCAGAGAGGTCTGCGGAGCGCGTGATGGCCTTAGTATCTTCAATGTTCTGATATAGCCAGCTGCAACTCGCGCAGCGAGATACGTCGTTGAGGTTGCCGGGGAGCGCGAGACAATCGCATCCCACATTGCCCCTCAAACTTTTCAAAAAGCTGGAATCATATCCATGTATGATACCTGACATTTGGACTTGAGTTCCATCTGTGGTGCTGGACCCTGGCGCCTCCGGGACGCGGACGGGCGCAGATGGGCTTACCTTTGGCGCACCTTCGGCGCTACACTCGTCCGCTGTACATCCTCGGAGGCATTCTGATTAAATAGGGAGGAGAGGTGAGTCAGAGAGCGCTAAAGACTAGTGAGCTGACCTAAGTTCCACCCAAGATGGCGGCTGGGCTGCAAGCAGCGTGAAAACCAAGGTGCAGGAAGGGCTGCAAAACACTCTTGGTAGTGTCAGCTCACACAGAGATTGAGGCAGTAGCTTTTGTGACACACTGTCCCCCAAAGTAAAAATTAAACAGTAGTAGCAAATCACACTGTCATAAAACACATTAAAAGTTATTCCAGCTTGCAAGCGTTTTTTTAAGTAAATGGCGCGCGTGTTCCCGACTGAGCCTCAGGAACAGATCTGAAAGCGGCGCTAGGAAACCCGGTCTCTTATGGTCAGAGGGCGCTAAAGACTAGCGAGCTGACCTAAGTACCACCCAAGATGGCGGCCGCACTGCAAGCAGCGGAAAAACCAAGGTGCCGAGTCAGGTAGGGCTGCAAAACACTCGCTGTAGTGTCAGCGCACACAGAGATTGAGGCAGTAGCTTTTGTGACACACTGTCCCCCAAAGTAAAAATTAAACAGTAGTAGCAAATCACACTGTCATAAAACACATTAAAAGTTATTCCAGCTTGCTAGCGGTTTTTTTAAGTAAATGGCGCGCATGTTCCCGGCTGAGCCTCAGGAACAGATCTGAAAGCGGTGCTAGGAAACCCGGTCTCTTATGGTCAGAGGGCGCTAAAGACTAGCGAGCTGACCTAAGTTCCACCGAAGATGCCGGCCGCGCTGAAAGCAGCGTGAAAACCAAGGTGCCGAGTCAGGTAGGGCTGCAAAACACTCACTGTAGCGTCAGCGCAACAGAGAGATTGAGGCAGTAGCTTTTGTGACACACTGTCCCCCAAAGTAAAAATTAAACAGTAGTAGCAAATCACACTGTCATAAAACACATTAAAAGTTATTCCAGCTTGCTAGCGTTTTTTTAAGTAAATGGCGCGCGTGTTCACGGCTGAGCCTCAGGAACAGATCTGAAAGCGGCGCTAGGAAACCCGGTCTCTTATGGTCAGAGGGCACTAAAGACTAATGAGCTGACCTAAGTTCCACCCAAGATGGCGGCCACGCTGCAAGCAGCGTGAAAACCAAGGTGCCGAATCAGGTAGGGCTGCAAAACACTCGCTGTAGTGTCAGCGCACACAGAGATTGAGGCAGTAGCTTTTGTGACACACTGTCCCCCAAAGTGAAAATTAAACAGTAGTAGTAAATCACACTGTCATAAAACACATTAAAAGTTATTCCAGCTTGCTAGCGTTTTTTTAAGTAAATGGTGCGCGTGTTCCCGGCTGAGCCTCAGGAACAGATGTCTACTCTTTTGCACATGTTACCTCGCAGCTTGTTGCGCAGTAAGACGCCTTTGAGGCCACATGAGTGTTGCATACAAGTGAAGAGGTTGAAAAACAAGTCACTTTTTTTTATGGAGTTCAGTTAGTCCCTATTGATTAGCCATGATGTTACACTTTTTGGCATGACTGCAAAAAGCTTGCATAATTGTATTATACTATCTAACGTGCCCCTTTTTTCTCATAATAGGCAGAAGATTCCCTTCTACGAACCAGAGATTTGCAGAGCTTATGAAAGATGCATTGATGTAACCAGTATTTATACGTTCAACGGTGAGGGGTCTCCCAGAATTCACACAGATCTCTATCATGCACTAGTTGTAACAAATGTTTAGTGTTTTTATCTTATTTATTTTGCATGTTGGAGCTGGATGTAATTTCATGGAACAACTTACAAAGCTTGTTATTATTTGAAATAAATAAACCTTTTGAACTTGTGTGGAGGGAGGCACTCACTTCCTGGTGGAGCCGCGCAGAGCGGCCATTGTGGCAGGGTGGCGCTCTAGTGGTCGACCACTTCCATACGTCTATAAAACACCATGGCGCCTACGCGCAGCGGACGAGCGCAGCGGGCGCGCCGATGGCACACCCAAGGCGCGCCGATGGAACACCCAAGGCGCGCCGATGGCACGCCCAAGGCGTGCCTAAGGCAAGCCCCTCTGCGCCCGCCCGCGCCCGACTGGGACCTGGGGCCATGGACTATGCCCAAAAATACACCTATTCGGCGGTTACGCTTCTTTCCCTTAGACCTCCACCTTGCCTTTGTCCCCCCATTGCCCCTCATATACGGAGACGTATTGCAACTTATGGCATTTCCCAGGACACACCAGCCCATTTAAACACTCAACATTCCAATACTCCATCGGCGAACGATTCTCAACTAAAACTACGGTGCCTATACCTTAATACCAGATCTATGATTAAGCACCAAACGGATATTTTTCTATTGCTCACCACGGAAAAACCTGACATCCTTCTGGTCACCGAGACTTGGCTTACCCAGGACTCATTACCGGACATTCTCGCGGCTCTTCCATCTGAGTATTATATCATAGCTGAGAATCGCCCGAAGGGTAAAAGGGGCGGAGGGTAGCAGCCACTATTCGTAAAGATCATACATTTGTACTGCTGCCTTCTCTGACCCTGAGTGACACGGAGAATATAGTAATTAAAATTGACACCGCTGGCGGAGCTTTGTTACTTGTCCTGCTCTACCGACCTCCTCAAACCATGACTACTTTTCCAATGTCACTGGCAGAGCGGATTGCTCATCTTGCGACCATATATCCAAAATTACTCCTGGTTGGCGATTTAAACTACTGGTTTGATAACACTACCAGCGACCCCCCGGCAATGGAACTCTCAG
The DNA here is from genome assembly GCF_964261635.1 of Lissotriton helveticus. Lineage (NCBI taxonomy): Eukaryota > Metazoa > Chordata > Amphibia > Caudata > Salamandridae > Lissotriton > Lissotriton helveticus. The sequence continues at coordinate 1,265,240,866 of NC_136059.1, read as the reverse complement.
AGTTACTTTCAGATATTAATCTGACTCAGCACATACATTCTGCTACTCATGTAAAAGGTCATACCTTGGACCAAATCCCTTAACCTTTCCTTTTCACTACTTTCCATCATGCCCTGCATTTGGTCTGACCATTTTTTTATCCAGTTCACATTAACTATTAGTGGGTACATCAAATCACCATCCTTGGTGGGTGGAGAAACCAGGAAATGAAAGCTATTAACACACCTGCTTTTATTAAAACACTGGCATCTACGTTGCCAGTACCCCACAAGGAGGTAAACCTTATGGAGGAGGAGATCTCACAATGGCTCCTAAAGGCTACTGACACACATGCGCCTTTAGTAAAATTTACACGTGCACGCACCATGGAGGCTCATAAGTGGTTCACCTCGGACCTTAAGAATTTAAAACTTGAGGTACGTCAGAAAGAAAGAAAGTGGAGGACAAATTATAAGCCCCAAGACAAAGAGGAATACACTGCGGCTCGTAGAAATTATTTAAAGATCATTTTACAAAGTAAAACTGACTATTTTTCTGGGAAAATTCTAAACCCTCAAAATAAAACTAAAGACATCTTCAACATAGTGAACGATCTGTGTAACAACGAAAGAACTATGCTTCCTCTGGCTTCCTCGCAGGAACTTTGTAATTCATTAAATGATTTTTTCATAGATAAAATTGCCACCATAAAAAAGACTATTCAAAGTCTCCCTCGCGGGGATCCCATTGAAGACATCTATTGTAATCCAGCTACTCTAGATACTTTTCCATCCATTGATGAAAAGATTTTTCCAGAACTTCTTTCTCGTGTTAAATCTGGCTCGCCCTATGACAGCTGGCCACCCCATATTTTAAAGGTGTGTTTAGCTATACCATCAGGAATCCTTTCTCTTCTGAATGAATCACTCATACAGGGCAAGGTTCCTGACAAGTTTAAAAATGCCACTGTGATCCCACTATTGAAAAAACTGGGAGCAGACCCCCTGGATCCAGCCAATTACAGGCCCATTTCTCTTCTCCCTTTTTTCTCCAAACTCCTGGAGGCTCACGTATCCAGGTGTATGTCTAATTTCATCGAGAACTCTGAATACTTAGAACCGAACCAAGTGGGATTTCGACCATCTCACTCAACAGAAACTGTCATTTTGGCTGTCCAAGATACGTTAAGATCTAATGCAGACAAGGGCATCCATCAGGCCCTGGTGCTCCTTGATTTGTCGGCCGCGTTCGACACGGTTGACTATAACATTCTGATCAGCCGTATCTAGCAGGCCAGCCTCAGGGGCCCCGCACTGAATTGGACTGCCTCTTTTATTATAAATCGTACACAGTCAGTGAGATTAGGGTCTTTCACAGCCCCCAGGATGTCATCTACCTGTGGGGTCCCCCAAGGTTCGTCACTCTCCCCTTTATTATTTAATCTTTATCTTCGCCCATTGATTCACTCTTTAAAAAACTAAAATCACCCTTTACAACTATGCTGATGATCTTCAGTTAATCATCCCTCTAAACACCCCAGACTCAGCCGCCGAATGCTCGGCCATAATGTCACACATACAGAGATGGATGACCCTAAACCATCTCAAACTTTACCCGGGAAAGACAGAATTAATCTTGCCTGGCGAAAGTGAACTGAGCTGGGGTCGACATTTTTGGCCAACCGATATGGGAATCCCTCCCACAAAGACCTACTCGGTTAAAAGCCATGGGGTTACACTTAACGAGGATCTATCTCTTAAAGGACAGGTAGGAATGGTGGTCTCTTCTAGTTTCTTTCAACTCAGAGAGATTAGGAAAATCGCCCACTTTTTAACATACTCTGCACTCATTCAAGTAGTGATTGCCCTTGTCCTTTCCCGTTTGGATTTTTCTAACAGTCTCTACTTGGGCCTTCCAAATGGCCTATTAAAATGCCTCCAGATAATACAAAACCAGGCGGCGAGGCTCATCTGGAAACAACCGAAGTGGCAATCAATTAGGGCTGGGCTGGAAAAACTCCACTGGCTGCCTGTGGCTCAGCGAATCGCTTTTAAGGCAGGTTGCATCACCTTTAGGGCGCTCCGTGACACTGGCCCGATATTCATTACTAACTATAAACCTCAACGCAACTTACACTCAACACATCTAAGCCTTGCAAACGTCTCTTCATTTAAGAGGAAACGCCAGGGTGGCAGCTGTTTTTACCATCTGGCTGCCTCTTTTTGGAACGCTCTTCCACTTTCTATTAGACAGAGTAACGATTTACTGGCATTCCGAAAGTCTTTAAAAACGTGACTTTTCCAACAGGCTTACGCTTAGAATTGTGTTTAGTGTCTTGAACAAATAGCGCCAAGAAATCCAAGGGTGTACGTTGCGCTCTAGAAATAGCTTTAACATAACATAACATAACTTACACATAGACTCTGTGGTATTTGGTGTGGTGTTGTGGACTTACACAAGTGAGTGAGCGAAAGGGTGTTATCTTCTGGGTTGTGTAATAAAATCATTGGGTATCTTCGTGTGGGGGTTCGGGACCAAATGACTAATGAGACACTATAGCTAGTCGGTCAGGGAAATGTGGGTTCTGAGTTCTGACTGAGGTGTGAGTAAGGCCCAACCCCCCATCACCAATATCCTATTTTCTTGTGCATAGTTCTGTATGTGGCTGTGCAGAATACCCACAACAGTAGTAGTATGTACTACAATCCTAACAAAAAATACTAGACAAACATCTGGTTGCGCATTTTGTTGGTGGGAATTGTCAAAGCCTAGAGATTAAAGAGGACAACACAAAGGACAGGAGTGGACCCAGTGGCTACAGCTCTATCACAGCTTTATTCAAAAGAAAACCTTAACTAAAGAGTGGCCAACAGGGAAAGCTTAGCTACAGACAGTCTAATAGTAGTAGTAGTACCAAGAGTCATAGCAGAGGCAGTTTGAAGGAACTGAATAGCAGGGATAACCAAAATTCTGAAAACAGATAATGAAGATCAAAGAAGGTTTTGTTAAAAATTGAATTAGGAAGCGTAATTAATAGTTTGGAAAAAAGAAGGTGCATTAAAAGTTATGGAAATATTATTGCTAATATAAGCACTGTATGACTTACTGGGGCCAGCAGCAGGACTCTGGGTAGAGGAGCGCTCCTCTAGTGGTTGTTCCGCCGACTCGGACCCCATCTTCTTGCCCGTGGGTGCTGATCATGTAAGAAATAATAAAGAAAGAGAGCAACATTGAGTGCTGTGAAACAAATAAATCATTAAAAAAAACGCTCAAACATTTTAGGAAACAACGATTGCAATAAAATTGACCTATCTAATAAAAATGACTACTGGCTTGCAGGATTCACGGACCGTCTACTTATATGAACACTAGCACGCACCCCACGTGAGCCCTAGCACGCACCCCACGTGAGCCCTAGCACGCACCCCACGTGAGCCCTAGCACGCACCCCACGTGAGCTACAAAAATCTCTGAATAGCTACGCAAAATTCATGAGTGACCTAGACCTTCACATAAACATCAAGAAAACATATGTTATGGTAGCAGGCCAGGTCAGGAAACATGGAAAAAGCATCTTCCTAAATAATGAAAAATTAGAATCTACCCCCCAATACCCCTATTTAGGAATTATGATAGACGAGAAGCTCAACTGGGGAGCGGCCATAGAAGCGCGTAAGCATCAACTTTTGCGCTCTATGGCTGCTCTTATGAAATTCGCCCAGAAATTAGGGAAAAAGCCTCCGACTGAACTACTCCAAATTTATAGAGCCAAGTGCCACTCCATCGCACTTTATGGGGCGGGCCTGTGGGGTCACAAACACACAAAAGCCCTCCGGGTAGCGGAGAACACTTTTTTAAAATTTTTATTGTCAGTCCCTAAAAGAGTCTCCACTTTTGCCTGTTACGCAGAATTGGGAATACCACATATCGAGGACCTGGCCAAAATTGAACCTGTACTTCTCTGGCGCAGAATATGGGTATCAACAAAAAACACTCTCACCAAAGATATTGTTGCGGATTGTATGACTCTAGATCGTGTTGAAAAAATAGATTGGCTAACATACGTAAAAAATCTTCTCACTGACCTAGGAATGGCTGAGTATTACCACAATCCTGAAACGATTGTTGAAATTCCAAAAAAAGAGCTCAAGGCAAAGGCGCTGAGCCACTTTGAAGAGTTACGTATTACTGTGGAGATTAAGAAACCATCTGGACAACACTCTCTAGCGGTCATGACGACTTTGGAAATGGAACCATATTTAACCTATGTTGATTCGCAGTTTGAACGATTCTTATTAGCGAGATTCAGGTTGAACATTTTTCACAGGGCTGTAGCATTTCCAAACAGAAATAGCTGGGAAGAAAGTTTAATGGCCTGTCCATGTGATGAACTATCCGAACAGTCAACAATCCATACCGTACTGTTCTGTAAATATTACTCCGCTCACCGCAGGCTCTGGCTAACCCCCCTGTTGAGAACTTTAGGCCTTAGAAAATGTCGTCCCACCATGTTGTGGCCACAATTTTTAAGTTCAGAATATGTATGTAAAGTCCTAAGCACCTTCTTAAAATGTATTTTTAAACATAGGCTAAATCTCCAAAATAATAATTACTAAATTATCCTGATTAAGTAACAGTGACATAAATTTTAAATGAACTGAATATGCATTAGTATTGTTAAAACGCATGTAAATGAAATGTATAAATGCTTTTATGGTGTTTCATGTAAAACTGAAACCGAATAACGATTTTACTTACTTACTCTATGAACACTAATCAAATGTTCCATAATCATTCTGATTCCATAATACTAACGAAGCCTAAGTACCACCTGACCTACACCACCTATTCCAGAAGGGCCAATTATTCAGTAAGTCTGCTTTTCCATTTTATTTTTGACATCAAAAATGCATAGATGAGATAGAGGACACATGCACACTCACTAAACAAACTACAAAAACGTTCTATGGAGGACTGGGGTAAGAAGCATTCAGTGACAGAGGAGGCGTCACGCAGACCGTAAAAATAAAATGAACTAATACTAAGTAAACCTATTATCCATCCACCACTATTTCACAGAAGGACAATGGAAGGACTAGACTCTAGCAATAGCATTAACTAACTTCAGTTCTCTAAAGTAAACTCTAACATCATTAATCAGCCCAAGCTAGCGCAAACAAAGTTACAAACAAGTAAGAGAAGTTCCGAGCAGCACCTGTGTCATACAATCACAGAAGATTTTGAAACGGAATAGACCTGCAATGTAACCAAGCGCACCAGTAATCGGGTTCAACGTATTCGTCCAAGAATTATACACAATATTTATACTACTAGCTACTCACCAAGTTCCATGACCTCGACACCTAGCTTGTCCAACAGGTCCTGCTCCCGGTCCAGGATGTCTGACCACTGGTGGGCCAGCTGGTTGTGGGTGCGCCGGATCCCCGAGCAGCACACCTTCGCCCTCCGGCGGTGGCGCTCCTAGGTAAGGTACCCAGAGCCTGGCCTGCCGCCTGCTGCCAAGGTCAAGGGGAGGTGGCGCTGGATGAAAAAATCCAGGGCGGCCACCTCTGCCTCTCCAAAAATCTGTCAGGCCTGCACCCCTGCAGGGAGCATTCTGCCGCAAGGCAGCCGGCTCTTGGGCGCAGGCGCCTTGCCCTTGGAGCCGGTACTGCTGCCCTTGGCCATGGTTCTGGGGTGGAGGCAGAAAAGAAAAGAAGGAAAAAATAAAGTTAGGGGGTAGAAGTTAGGAGCTTGAAGAAGGAAGTAAAATAAAACAGTAGAAAAGTAACAAAAACACAGTGAAAGTAGAAATAAATCACAAAATATAAACTTCGGGACAGAGATGTTAAATAAAAAAAGGGAGAAAAAAAGTGAAAATAAGTAAGGATTGCCATAACATAGAGTGAAAAACAAGATGGCAGCGCCCATCGTGACCACGTGGGTAACTGTGCGCGATATTTCACGCAAACACGCACTTGTCGTAGTGAACAAGTAGATAGCGTTCCTGAAAATGACATGCACAACGCGAACACGTTATACGCGACCCGGAACAGGAAATAAGGCAGGGCGGGACAATTGAGAAAACAATTCCGGCCGCGCTCATAGGCGACCGCATGGGTAAGTTCGCGAACTACGATCCCCCAAGCACGCAGACTGAGCCCCGAACACGCACAACGCGCTCCCGAACAAGAACAACGCATTGTGAACGGGTCCGACAAACAACTACGCACGCTTGCGAAACTCGCGTATTGAGAGAATGTCTTCACACACTACGCACAGGTCTAGGGGCGACCCTAGGGCCAGTTAAGCTAAAACTGAGCATGAAAAGCAACAAACAGCCCCCAGAGGAGCTAGGTAAGGGGGGCTGTGGCAAGAGTCATGGGATTGGCGTTCCCCCTAACGCAGTTACCAGCAGTTTCAGTCATACAAGGTTAAAGGCAGGAGTATCAAGGCTGGAAGGACCTAAAGTAATCCCCTTGATACTAAAGTCAGGATTACCCATTCTCTGCAGTCATATTTTAAAGTACAACCAGCGGTATTGGACATTGCGAAGCAGGGTGAGGCCCTCAGAAGGGGGTCAGCAGGGCAACCTTTTGTAAAACCAGTCCTGGATAGTATGGAGGCTGCCGGTGGCCCGCTGCACCCGGTTGTAATTTAAACTGTGGTTAGTGTGAGATCTGTAACGATAAAGTGAAAGATCCTGCAGGAGAGGCGGTCCTGGTATCAGTAGCCGGCAAAGATGAAGGGGAAGATAAAGGCTATATGGATCATGAAGTTAGGGGTCCCTCAGTGGCTTCTTTGGAAGTTCTTTTCTCCACACTACCAGAGGATATTAAAAAGGGCTTCTCTGTATCCGCTGCTAATCGGGGAGAGAATAGGAATTTCTGTGAGTAGTTGGAGAGAAAAGTGGATCTCTTAAATATAAGAACTGAGACTTTAAAGAACACTGTCAGAGAGCTTAAAGACCATCTCGGGGCTGATAAGGCTGATATTCAGGCACTCAAAAGGGAGGAAGTGGCCCTCCGCAACAGGATGGAGATGTTAGAGAATAACGCCCGAAGGAACAGTTTGTGCATCTTGAACATTCCGGAGGAGTGTGATGGAGCCAACCTCAAGCCTTATAGCATCTCACTGCTTAAAGAATCCTTGCAGCTTGTAGAATCAGAAGAGGCTCTGAGTAACAATATACAGAGAATCCCCAGGAATCCTTTCTGCAAAAATCCTGCAAAAATCCCAACAGAATAAATCCAAGTAAAATCCTCATCAACTTCCTTACTTATTCTTTAAAGGAAAAGATCCTTAACATGGCCCTGAAGGCGAAATCATTGAAGGCCAGGGACTTCTCCTTTGAAATCCATTCAGACCTTGCCAGAGTTACCCTTGATAGGCAATGGGAATTAGGGAGGAAGTTAGACAACTTTTAAAAAACTTGGTGCAGCTGCCCAGCTTAAATTTCCTGCATCTCTGAAAATTATGTATAAAAACAAAATGCATAATATAAGATCAGTTCAGGAGGCAGACGAGTTGCTCGAAATCATGGGGAAGGGGACCCCTAATAGCTGAATTCCATTCCCGAGGTCAGGCTTGGGCTCAGTATTTTTTAAAAGGCTTGCCATTCCTCTGCCTTGATCAGATATGATATAAAGATGACTTAAAATACTATTTATCCACTTAATTGTAGGGTTTCTCTCTTAGTTGGTGCTCAAAGTCTTTTTTGCTTTATCTAAAATTACACATAATGGGACGGGGTTGGTTGATCTGTGAGGCAGCATCTGGACTACATCTGTCCAGGTAAATGGGGGAGGGGTTTTCCGGGGGGGGAGGGTAAGAGGTGTGGGGTGCGGAGCACAGGGTTATAAAACACAAAACGTCCTCATTCACCTCAGAGTTAGTTCAGATAGCAGTGTTTAGATTTTCATTGGTCTGGTTTTGGTTTCTTCTCTGGTCTGATCGGGTGCGGGGTATTGGACTTAAACCGCCATGAAAACAATCCAGATCCTGTCCTGGAATGTCAATGGCTTGTGAGTGAGGTCTAGAAGTGCTAAAATCTTGCCTTAGCTAAAAGATTCCCCAGCGTAGGTCATTTCCCACCAGGAAACACATCTTCTTAGGGAAAGGACTAATGAATTTTTTACAAACAAAAAATGGGTGGACTCTTTCATGTGCTCAAAGCAGTCCGCCAACATTAGGAGGGGTTCTTATTCTTTTGGTTGACCCAGGTGGATGATGGGTAATTTTGAAGGTGACTATTATAGGTTTCCTGCTTAACTTGGTTGGCTCCTATGGTCCAAATCAAGATGACCCCTCTTTTCTTAAAACCATCTTCTCGCATCTCCTAGACTACCCAGACACTGTTATTATGGCCGGGGACTTCAATTTTGTTCTTAACCATAAACTTGATAAGTCCGCAAGTAGAAGAGCCATGGTTCCTTCTAAGTCACGGATGTATTTGCAGACTATGATGGCGCAAACGGGTCTTTGGAACATCTGGAGAGAAAGATCGGACCAGCAGCTAGGAGTATCATACTGCAATAGTAAATATCGATATAAGTCAAGAATTGACTATATTTTGGTCAGTCAATCTCTAAGGGGCAAGGTTAAGGACATCAGATACCTGACTTCACACCTCTCGGATCACTCAGGGATATTACTGGATCTCGACCTGGTGCAGGCCCAGTATCCCAGAGTTGGTCTTTTGATTGAACTTTACTTCTCGAGGAAGCAGAGATGACCTTCCTATCCCAGGAGGCTAAATACTTTTTTATTGTGACTCTAGGCTCAGTTACAACTGCTGTGGTCTGGGACTCCCTAAAGACCTTTCTAAGGGGTCTAATTATGAGTAGGGTGAGTTTTAGGAACAAAAAATATAGAGGGGATATCGCACTTAAGGAGGCCAAAATGAAGGCAGTGGAGTTAGATCTGAATAGAGGGGTCATTTTTGGAAGGGCATCAAGAGGACCTGGTTAAACTCAGCAAATTATGGGAGCAGTTGGATACCATTCTTCATACAAGGCTCATGAGTAGATCGGAGGCAAGTAAGATTGCCCATTTTGAGTATGGGGAAGGGGTAGGTAAGCTTTTGGCATGGAATGCCAAGTCTGACAGGCTTCGTAAGCAGATCAAACAAATTGATGTAGACGATGGGGTAGCTGCTCTGTCTGTGGATGAAGAGATAGGAGGCGCTTTTTAAAAAAAATTCCAAGACCTCTATCAAGAAGATCGAGTTGTAGACAAGATCGAGGTCAAGGACTGGTTGGGTAGGAACACGCTCACCCCCCCTGAGTTTTAAACAGCAGGAAGATGTAGAGCAGGACATCACACAGGAAGAGGTGAGGAAGTCCATTGTCGCCTGTAAGAGAGGGAAGGCTGCAGGGCCTGGTGGGCTCCCAGTAGAGCTCTATAGGTCGTTGAATGAAGTGATAGTCCCGGTTTTGGCACAACTATTTAATGAGATTTTATTGGACGGCCACAAGCTCCCAGGGTCCTGGAGTGAAGCCACAATTTCTTTTTTTTTCTTCTAATTTCTGTTTATTGCATTTCAAAAATAATAATCATAAGTACCACTAAGTGAAGACACAATTATTTGAATTTTGAAACCTGGTAGGAATCCAGTGATTTGTGGGTCTTATAGGCCCATCTCGCGGATTATAAAATCTTCGCCGGGATCCTGGCGGCCAGGTTGGGCCTCGTGGCCGGTGACATCCTTCATCCCAATCAGAAGGGGTTTGTCAAGGGAAGGAACTTATCAGATCTTACCTATGATTTCATCAGAGCAATAGATATCGCCTCTACTCCCTCTTGCTGCCATGACACTTGACGCCACAAAGGTTTTCGACAGGGTTAATTGGGTTTACCTGTCAGAAGTCATGGAGAAATTTAATTTGGTCAGGAAGTTCTGTCGAACAATTCAGTTGATTTACCAAGAGCCGTAAGCCAGACTTTTTGTTAATGGCAACCTGACCAAACCTTTTAATATTACCAGGGGGACTTGGCAGGGCTGCCCCCTCTCCCCTCTCATCTCCGACCTGTATATCGAGCCTTTTGCTCAGCGGCTGAGGGAGGAACCAAGCAGTGTGCCATTCAAACATTCGGCTTGGGAGAGGACGGTGGCCCTGTATGCAGATGATAATTTGATTCTCTCTGCAGATTTAGCAACGACCTTCCCCGCTGTAATTGGATTGGCACAGGACTTCGGGCATCAGGTTATGAGGTCAATGCTGGGAAGACTGAGGACATGACGTGGAAACTCGAGGGGAGGCAGCACCAGGCCAATTTTAGCATGCGGTATCTTGGGGTATGAATAGTCCAGGATATTACCAAGGTTGCAGGAAAAGCAATCTATCAAAATGTATGTGGTTGTGTTTGGCCTGCACTCACTAGTAGTGTTCACTAATCACTGTATATGAGTCACAAATGGAAGTCCAGACTCCCCACTGCTGACCACCAATGTTAGATTTGGATTTGGGGGTCTCTAGTTGGCAGAGGTAGGTACCTTTGACCAAATAGGGACCCTTGCGTCTAGTCAGGGTAAGGGGGTACACTCCTAAAATAACCCATGGTCACCGCCTTTGTAGCTTTGCAGGAGCAGACAGGCTTATCTCAGAGGCAGTGTGTAAAACATTTGTGAACATGTACAGTAACCCAGTGACAACACTACAGATGGACACCACACAAGTTGTAGTATAAAAATAAGTATTTTTATATAGACTTAACACAAGACCACAAACTACAAAAAAACACAATATTGTACTTTAAAAATGGTAGAAATGGCTTAGTTCTCTTTAGATGTAAAATGCAACACTTTGAGTTCAATGTACCTTTGGATGCGTAACGCTATACAACGAAAGTGGTGCAGGGAAGGTGATGTGTCGGTTCCTTACACGCAAGAACAGTGATGCGTCGGTTCCCTACTGCTGCGTACGGGATGCGTTGGTTCTTCTCCGCGTGGGGAGGTGATGCGTCAGTTTGTTAATGCGCATCCGTGGTGATGAAAATCCAGTGCAATGAAACAAAATGGTGTCTTCTTCTTGATGCGACAACGATGCGCGCACGCCCGACGGCCGTGCGACGACTCAGCGATTCTTATGAGCCGCGACAGGCCCTGCGACGCGCTTCTCCGGTGATGTGACGGTGTCTGCTGCAACGGCGACACTCTTTTCCGGTGATGTGGGGAGCTTCGGGTGATGCAACAGCGACAGCGGGGGCACGATTCTCAGTGATGCAACGGCATCTGCAGCGATGGTGACACTCCTCTCCACCGCTGCGGCTGCAACACGCTTCTTCATCTTGAGTTGGGCTTCCAGATCTCAGCAACAGGCAGTCTCTCAAAAGGCCCAACTCAACAGCAGGCACTTCAATTCCCAGCAAGGGAAGGCAGGGGAGCTGGTTGGTCAAGCCTGTTGTCCCTGTGACATCAGCAGGAGGCAATCTCTATTTCAAGCCCTTGGAGATCCTTTACAAGTTGATTTGAAAGTAGCACAAAGTACTTTTTCCTTTCTTTGGCAGTCAGGCAAACACTGCAGGCCAATCCCCCAAACAGCACTCAGCTTAGGGATAGTCTCCTCCTCAGTTTCTCTGGTTCCTTTCCTCAGCAAAGGTTCTTCTTGTTTCCCAAAAATGATCTAATTCTCTTGAGTCTGGTTCCCTATATTTATACTAGCAAATCCTTTGTTCTCTGAAGGCAGAGGGTCATGTACCCAGTCCAAACCAGTTCTGTGCAGTCCTGGAGCACTTTGTTGACAAGACGTCTTCTTTCCTTTGATAGTGTGGGTCAGGGACATCAGACCCACCACAGGAGGTGGAGCCAGCATAGTGGAAGGCAGGCACAGCCTTATTCAGGTCCCAGGTGCAACTCCTCCCACCCATCTACATGCAGATAGCTCTATTCAGCTCTGTGCTGGCTCACCCTGTCTCCTGGAATCCCCCAGCCCCTGTCACTCAAACTCCAGACAAGGAAAACACAACCTAGCAGAGGCAGGCTTGGACAGTTCGGCAAGAAAATAACTACTTTCGAAAAGTGGTAGTTTGAAACACAGAATGTTAAAACCACCTTCACTAAAAAAGGTATTTTATCTTTCTGAGTTCGGGCATACTAAACTCGAATTTCTACCTGGTTCCCTGAGTCAGTTAGGATTATAAGGTGTAATAATCAAACTGCCCATTCAGGCCTATGGGGAACAGGTACGCTTGCAATAGTGAAAAGCGAAAATGGCTGTAATTCACTATCAGGACATGCCACCCACATCAGGGCACGTCCTAACCTTTACCTACAATGCACCCTGCCCATGGGCCTACCATAGGGGTCACTAATATGCAGAAAATGGAAGGTTTAGGAACTGGCAAGTGGGTGCACTTGCCCAGTCAACATGGCAGTACCAGACTGCACACAGGCTCTGCAATGGCAGACCTGGGACACTTTACAGGCTGTTTCTGTGGGTGGCACAACCAGTGCTACAAGCCCACCAGCAGCATTTTATTTATAAGCCCTGGGCACACCAGTGCACTGTACTAGGGTCTGACACGTAAACCAAACCAGACAATCATGGAGTCACTAATCCATACATCAATTTACAATAGGGAGAGCATATGCACTTAAGCACTGATCAACAGTGGTAAAGTGCCCAGAGTCATAAAAAAGCAACAACAGGTCAGAAAAAATACAGGAGGAAGGAAAAAAGTTCAGGGATGACCCTGCAAAAAGGGCCAAGTCCAACATTCCTTAACCACATTTGAATCCTCCAGGATCTCTAAACTCATATGCAAGTTCTTTGATTTTGGGACATGGAGAAGGAGCTGGAGATGTATCGAGATGGCTGCATGGTCCGAATTAATGATCTGTTCTATAGAGGTAGAGGTGGCATGTTGAAGGAGAGTGGAAACTACTAGGAGGTAGTCGATTCTGGAGAAAGTGTTATGTGGAGGTGAGAAAAGTTAAAGTAGCTGCCAGTGGGGTTGTGGAGTGTCCAGGAATGGGCTAGTTTGTAAGTCGAGCACAAGGCATGAAATGCTTTATGGGATATAGGGATTCTGTATATGAAGGCAGATCGCCTGTCTGGAGGGGGTCCATTGGGAGGTTGACGTTGCCACCAAGAACAATCCACGCATTCGCGCGAGTGTAAGTTTGACCGAGAGAGGATCCCAAAATTTAGGGTTTTCTATGGTAGGTGTGTATATATTAACTGCATAGATTTCCATAGTGGGATTTTGGAGTCATGTAATTAATCATCTACCATCGTTATCTGGTACTGATGAGATAATTGGGAGGTCAGATTTCTTGGAGATCAGTGTACGGACCCCATTTATTTGGGAGATAGCAGGGGAGCAGGCAATGTCTGAAACCCTTCAAAAGGGAAGGATAGCGCTTCTTTATAGCCAATTCTGGTCTCCTGCAAGAAGAACAGATTGCCGTTAAGAGTGTGGCAGTAGTCAGAAAAATATGTGTGCTTTACCAAGTGGTTGAGTACTTTAGCATTAGGAGAAATCACTTTAAGCATGGTGGTGTTGGAGTCAGCCATTGGCGAATGATGGGAACATGTAAGGCATAGTGTTGTAGGTTGCCACAGGTTGTGGTGTGGCCAGGGATGGATCATGGGTATCACGTGCCTCTGAGAAGGGAGAGAACGGAAGGAGCCAGCTAGTGTTTGGGAGAGAGCTGGGGATCATGGGAAAAGCAGTCATTCTCCACTGGGAGAAAAAGTCTGAAGAGACGAGGTATGAAGTGTGGGGCAATGGATGTCACTTGCAGGATACAAGCAGTAAGGTATACCTAGTAAAAGAAAAAAGGAGGGCATGGGCCTGCCACAACGATTATAGACTGAAATGGTACAAACACTAAGGCCCTCACAGGCAATATTGCAAGCAAAACCACACAGAACCTAGTACAACTTATCACAAGCAATTTTCTAAAACAGTAGCAATTGCAGAAATACATGGGTACATACATGAGCATAATAGATATGTGTGCGGAGAAGTCATGAAGTCAGGAAATGTTAAGCATTGTTAGAGTGGGGAGTATGGTATTGAGAGCAAGAGCATGTATCCTGAAGCATTATGAGGACTCATGGATGAACGCGGTAGCCATAGAAGCGCACTACATAGAATGTAGAGTGTCATTACATGGAACTTCGTACCTAGCCTGTTTGGACTGGGGAAGTAAGGACATAAGACCCAGGGGACTGAACAGTCCATGGGTCTCGGAAGGCAAGTCAAGGAAACAGGCCTCGCGAGGCAGCAGATCTTCAAGGATCCTCAATATAGTCGCTCATTCATAGGGGAGCACTGCTCCTTGCTACGGGCCATCAGGGAGGTACTCAGGACTGGGAATGCAGTTTATGAAGCGGTGGGCTTGCCAGAGCTTAGAAAGGAACCGTCATCTTGCATGGACGCTACCTACACCCCCCTCAGTGTAATATATTTTTAAAAATGCTACATAGAAGATAAAGAAAACAGCTCTTCTAATTTCAGTTTTACACAGATGTTTTATTTCCCGTGTGGCTAAATAAATTGGTATATTATTGAACATTTAGTTACAATATGTTTAATTCTCGTCAAGATAAATGGATTTTCACCAAGTCGGTTAATTTTATTATTTGTTATATACAGTTATATGATGCCACAATACCAGGGCAGTAAGCACTGTAATTAATAAGACAGTTTTATGCCAACCTTGCTTTGAAACTGAAATTAAGTGAACATTGTTAAGCTGAATAATACAGTAGTCCTGAAAGAAGTAAGTACTATAAATTAAATTGTGAAAGCAGATCACGTGAATCCAAGTTCCCTCATTTTGTGCTGAACCCCTTGGGTTTGAATGAATTGAATCCTTCTATAGACAGGGAGTTTCCATGTCTTTTAGATGGAAGTGCAAACTTCAAGATGGATGAAACTTGCTCCTGTCTGCTACTGCTGTGTTTATCATAGATAACATGCAATAAAAATGCATGTTACATAAGTAACCTTTTAATAGTCTGCTGTAAAAATGTTTCTCTATAAAAATTCTGAAACATTCAGTAAAATTACATTTAAATAAAGCTTTCAGTAAAATTACTTAAAAAAAACAGAAAAGCTAAATGCATTATTAACTGCCCACCAAGCATCTGAAATAAGGATGAGACATCAAGTATTACACAAACGACATCTACTACAAGAAAAAGCATTACACATGTACCATTTCCTCATGAATGTGATAAATGAAATAAGTTGTGCTAAGAGGCTGAGTTCATTTGCATTTCCATACAGGGTGCATGAGGGGGTATATTTGCAAGATATGCCGCTAAGCAAAATTAGCATTGCTTAGCGGCAATTTTCTTAACGCTGTGTATCGCTGAAAACTATTGCCATGTTAGAGACGTATTTGCAATACGTCGGTACATGGCGATAGGATCCGCTAGCGGCGGTGATTGTTGTCGCAAACACTATGTAACGGCGATAACTAATGCGAAATAACCGACAGCCGGCCAATTAGCGGCAAGAAAATTCACGTTAGTCAGCAGCACATCACTTTTTTTCCATTTTGCAAAAAAAAAAGAAAAAGCAGACAAAAATACAACAAACAAAATACTACTTGAAAGCAAAATGGAGCGGCCTGGACCCAGTTCAGCAGCAGATAACAAACCCCCTAAATCCCCTACCAGCCAGGATGACTAGCCAGAATCCCTGGGGAAGTGGAAGAGGAAAATGAGTTTCAGTCAGGAGGAAAATGAGATCCTGCTTGCAGAGGTGACAGAAAATCAACACCAACCCTTTGTCAGCTCCAGGGTGTCATTGGGGACCAAAAATGCAATTTGACACTCTATTGTCAGCAAGGTGAACGCAGCAGCAGAAGTCAAGAGAACAGTGACCGATTGTAAGAAGCACTGGCATGGTGCTAAGCGCAAGACTAAGCAGAAACTGGCCGACAATCGACAGGCAGCACTGCAGACCAGAGGTGGGAGTCCAGCACCACTGGAGGAGCTTGATGCCTTGGAGGAACAGGTGTCCGCAGTCATCTGGGAGGAGTCGGTGGTTGGAGTAGAGGGACAGGATAATGTTGACTATGACCAGCTACATCAGCAACAGGGCAAGTAATAACCAGGGACATGAGGCGGAGTTGGGGGGAGTAATGTTGCTTCAATTCATGTAACTATGCCTCAGTATCAACACTCACTGTGTGCTGACCAAATGCCAGCTACATAGCTACTTGGGGGTAAGTACACATGCCCCTTGAGCTGTTGGCATCATTAACAAATACATAGAAAGACACATGACAGTGGTGTAAGGGACTTGTAATCCAACACACATACATGTACACAATGACAAATGGCCAGTCATGTGTCTCCTAACTCTGGCCCATTCTAACAAGCAAAGTGACTGAGCGTTGCGTTAGCCTACTTGGCCCAAAGCAGTGCTCTTCAACTTTAGAATCGCAGTGCTCTGCCACTTTAGAAATATAGCACTTCACTGTATGTACGCAAATACGGCTCAGTCATGTATCACAACATGCACTGGTGATAACTGTAGCTGCCTAGAACCAACGCAGGCATTCTTGCACAATGGTGCAAGGGTGTCTGTGTTGGGGCTAGGCAGCTACATTTAGCACAATGCATGCAGCAATGTCATGCTGCAACGTAATGTAGTAAATACATCTGAGCCTCACATTTCTGAAGTAGCTGAGTGCCCTGTCAATCCAAGAAGGCTAATGCTGAGTCGCATTACAGGCTTGTACATATGACCCCAAGTACATTGTGAAAGTGTGGCTCATTTACAAGATGTTGCTAATGCACATCAAGTGGGTCAACACTCCCTTGTAAATGTTGTGAAGCATGGTTTCCCTCAGTAAAGTAAAAAATAGTGATGGTCCTGTTGCTATTGTGCCTTAGAAATATGCCACAAGCAATTGTAATGGCTTAACTGCTGCTTTTATGTGTGCAGCCGAATGAAGCACTCTTAACCCGACCTAAAAATGTTGCAGAAAACATTTTCAACCCTTGTTGTCCACATGAAAAAGCTGCACATCTCTTGCAAGCACCTTGCATCAATGTTGGGCACATTCCATGACTATAAAATGCATACTGGAGGGGCAAGTTGATGTCTACTTTTTGTAAAAGGGTCCTGCATTTATAAATATAGTGTAAGTCACCAGCATTGTAGAAATGTGTACCATAAAATATCAACATGCCTGTTCTGGTTGCAATGCTCCTTGAACCACACATTCCCCGTTCTGTCCATGTTACATGAAGGTTGCGAATGGACCTCATTCACAAGGTTGCAATAATGCATGTCATTTGGCCACACATTGCCTGCTGTAATAACTCAAAATGCAGTTATCTACATTAAAGTATCTTATTGTAATGTTTCTTGTCAGTATGTTATTTTCATCATGGTCCTGGTTTTGGAGGTCCAAGACACATATTGACATCCATGGAAACTGGGACTTAGGGAAAGTCAACAGTGGCTGTGAGAAAGTGCATAGCAATTTATGTCTGAAAACATCCTTCCAGTAACTAGTGCATCAAATTAACATGACCACGACAGTATGTATCATCTATGTGCCCATCCCAGTGATGTCCACAAAGGTCTTTCTGTGCAACAATGCACCAATCACAGAAGCCTGCCTCAAAGTCCTATGTCCTCCTGCTTGCATTAAGTGATCATTGTCACTGCTGCGGAAAACACAAGGGGAGGGCATGCTCATCTTAACTCTGGCCCAGTCCTGTGTCTGTAGACACATGCTGCCATGAACACTTTAAGTTGTTGCGGCATCATGCCCATTTAAAATCTGGTCTAAGGAGTGTATATACTGGAATTACACCATCAAGACACAAAAGGCATTCCCTGGTGTGCTGCATGATACGTGTCTCCGTCTAACACATGGTAAAACCTTTGGGTTGTAGCAAGCTACCAAATAAGCAAGAGTAGTAACCACCTGAAAAGAAAATTGTCAACATGATCACATAACTGCTTTTGTCCTGACCTCAGTCTCAAACACACAGCGGGATCACTGGACACACACATGTGTTCAGCAGACATACCTAAGCGAACTCACATCATGCTCCACGCCTACAATAAAAACAATGCCACACAAAGGATGCCAGTGATATACATGTTAAAGGTTGTCTATTATTTAGGGACTTTGTAGTAGCTGAACCATGAAAAAGTGAAGTGTGTGTCCAAGTTCAAATTGCAAACATCATGATTCAACTTGATAAAAAACATGCTCCTGTACTAATTAGAAAAAATAAATGCACCCCTGTGTTTGCTACTGTGACTGTGGTATTGAAGCTGCCTTGCATCAATACAGGCACCCTTTCAGAAAAGTGCAAGGGTGTCTGGATAGAGGCAATGATAGTTAATGAACAGGAAGGTGTCCCTCCCTGCACATAAACATCCATTTATGTGATTGTCCTGTGTCAATGTGTGTATCCCACATTGAAACACATATTGTAATTTCATATTAGGGGAATCCAAGCACATCTTCATGTCTTATCAATGTGGAGATCACTATATCTCTTGTCTCAAGTGCACGGGTGTCCTCTTCATCATGCACACTATAAATAGGTGGCAGTGCCAACATCAATGGAATGTCCACCTCAAAATCTAGTGACCAACAGTCTACACAAGCTTGACTATGTAAGGGTGCCTTATCCACAATGCAGTGTAAAGCCACATGAAGTAGATTAATCCTGCAGTGTAAATAAGTTGAAACAACCAGCACCACAGGAAGGTCTGAATAGATGATGTAACAGGTGCAGCAGGTGCTTATAAATTTAACCATCAATGTTGTCATACAGGGAACCTGCCAAATCAATGAACAACCTAAATGTAACCGTCAGGGACTTTCCACATTGACGTACAAAGCTGTGTGTAACAGGTGTGCCATGTAACACACGTGAATGGAATGTACCATGCACTCTAACTGTCAAATGCTAAAATGCATGCAAAAATTTGACATACACATACAACAGTATCTGCCTTTGACATTACAGAAGATTAAAAATCACCTGCTGGTCAGCAGCCCATCCCACTCTTCAATGATGAAGATGAAAAAGAACTCACAACCATCGGCCAGGACACCCTCCATGAGCTGCTTGACTCCATAGGCTGCCCATCTCCAGAAGAGGGGAGATCCAGCAGCGTCGTAACATCTCCACATTCCCCATAAAACATCCATTAGGCACCACTTGCCACCACAGCTATGAACCTGGACTCTGAGGACACACTAATAAAATTTCAATGCAGTGCGGTAGGAGTCCAGCATTAGATGGCACATCAGGTGCGGGTGGGGTTGAAGAGCCTGGCAGCCAAACTTGATGGGATCCATGGGTGCCTCAGTCCCATTAGGGACCACCTGGATGCCAAGAGAGGCACTCACAGTGCCCTCCAGCAGTCCATGGGTGACATCGCTGGTGTCCTGACTCAGAGACAAGAACAACTGTCCTGTCAAAGTGGCACCTGCAATGTGGCCAAAGAGTTGGGGGTAATGCACAAAATCCTGGAGAAGATGGAGCTGAAGCAGTATTCCCACTTGGCTGCAATGCCTACCTACCACCGTGACATTGCTGGAGTCTTGAAAGCCCTGCAGCTCACACTCGCTGCAGTGATACCTCATCTGGTGGCACAGAAGAATGCTGCTGCACCTACAACATCCACCTCTTCTGCCACTGATCTGTCTGTGTCTCCCTGTGCTCAGACAATCCACCATCACCCTCACGGGTGGCACCAGAAACATCAGAGGAAGTAGATGTGGAGGGTACATCGTTTTAGAGGAAAGCCCTGCAGTGGCATTCATCTGTGTCAAATGGCTAGTTTCTGCTTAGCCCTGTGCTTACCTTCATGCCTCGGAACATCACCTGTCACTGTCCTCAGATTGACCATGCTACATTCACATTGGACATTTAATGAACTGTCAATGTGGTCACTGATCCCTAATGACACTGCAATCATCCTCCTGATGAAGTTATCTTATTCCTCTACATGTCTCAGGACATGATACCCCACAAGGACACTGTCTGTCCTCCACTGGCTATGTACACAATGTAGGGGTTGTTGTCAAAAGGAACTGGTCCAGTCCAGTCTGTCAATTTCTAAAATGCACTTGTAAATAAAAGACTACAATTGCAAAGATGTGTGTTACCTGACCATCAAACTTGAGACTTGTCTACAATGCCTAAGCAGTGTAGCTAGCACAACGAATCCAGAGGGCCTTCCCAAATATGAGGTCTGCTGAGTCTGTTACCCTGAAAGGCAGTGAGATGACAGGACATGTGAATTACCCAATGGGTCAAATCTGCAATCCAACATTGTCACTGGAACACAATATCTCACGACGTTCCGGTGGGAATAGGTACTTGAATCAATTATCAAGTCAGTGTCAAGCCATCTGAAGTGGTTTAACCTTGCCTTGCCAACAATGCACACTTTGACACTATACTAATTGTCAATGGGGGTGGACAATGGCTGTTGTGATGGATGAAATGCCATGACACATTTATACATAGAGCCTTTATTCAACAAAGATGCTGTAGCAATGTCGCTGTAAGAAGAGTAATGGTGTATAAATCAAACTTTGTAAATATGGGGCTGCGTCTGAATTTTTGGGTGTTGCGTTGGAACGCCCACCACAACACCCATTGCCCTACACTTGTATGCAAAGTATTGCATGAATTTGTGCCCAATGTACAAGGCAGCGTTTATACACGTCAAGTGGCTAAGCGCTGCTGTGTAAATAAGATGAAGCCCATATTGCCAGCTCAACTTTATGAAAGGTGAGGCTGGGGTGGGGATAGGGATTAGTAAATATGCCCCTAAGAACCAACCAACATACCTACATCGTGGAACGAATGCTGTGGGACCTCAGTGCCTTCATCGCCTAATGTGTTTTTTCTACTTAGCAAGTTCCTTTTAAGATGACAACTCATTCAGCGGACTATCCCTATGCAATGTCAAAAGTTAACTTTGCTAGCCTACTGTCACAAAGGGACCGGACACAATGAGACAGGCGAGGATAAGGAAGAGGAAGACAACGCGCTTGCCTCTTATATTTTTCCTCTCCTCTGTTTTCAGCCTACTCCACTTACCAA
Organism: Lissotriton helveticus; assembly: GCF_964261635.1. Lineage (NCBI taxonomy): Eukaryota > Metazoa > Chordata > Amphibia > Caudata > Salamandridae > Lissotriton > Lissotriton helveticus. The sequence continues at coordinate 1,265,219,828 of NC_136059.1, read as the reverse complement.
TTACCCCAACACCAGCGAATGCCTGGAAGAAGACGCGCCCCTGACGGAAGTCGACTTTCCAGGATCCGGACGTGCTGATGTGAGGACATCACAAGAGCGAATAACAGCGGATACGGAAATCGCTTACCTTTTAAACTACTGGCTCTCTGCGGAAGTTGTCGGCATAATCCCAAGTGTTGTGGGAGAATCGAGATCCAAAAATCAACAGAGAGGAATTCCCGGTGAAAGTCGTGTGGCAAAGGAGCTTAAATCACAAGAACCCGACCGGGTGCAGACAGCTGTCTACATTGCAGAGCCGCCCGTGGGGAGGAGCAAGGACCAGACAGGAGAGCAACGCCAAGAACTGACCCTCCACGTTCCTGGAGTAACGTGGCTCTCTCAGGTGCTGGGATGCCTTAGGGGCTTCCTGGGTAGACAAACCCCAGACGCTTGAAAAGCCTGATACTGAAGGGAGAAAAAAGGGGGTATTGGATTATAAGCAATAATTTTATTTTTTTAATATCGTTGCGACATTTGACTGGAGAAGGTTCGGATGGTATCAGTTAGCTCACCCCCCACTCCTTAAAGATTTAAAAATAAGAAAACAAAGAACAAAAAGACTTATCTGAGCCTTTCTTCTTCTTCGAAGGACGTTGGTGGCTGGAAGGAACCAGGAAGAGACTATCCAGAAGAAACTAGGAGAAAGAAAACACCTGTTAAAGGAAATAAAACATTCATAGAAGCCAACAGTGTCACAGTAATATCTTTGTGCCATTTCCATAAGTGCCACACTTACATATCATGCATGTTTGTAAATAACAATCAAACAGTAGTATGACAGTAGCCTGCCCTAGAAGACAACATCACTTCATTCTTAGATATTCAATAGATTTTTGGGGGAATTAATCTGATGTATCCAAATTCTAACTCACCAGTTCATCAATTCACATTAAACATCAGTGACACCACAAATCACTTCAATTTTATTTATGAAAAATATACTAACTAACTTAAACCTAATACTAATAAACTATCCTAACCTTTACTAATTTGATTTATGCTAATTCATATAAACACTACACTAACTACCTTACCTTATGCTATACACATAACAACATATATTAAACTTCAACACACCTCCCCCTTAAGGCACATCTGTAGACGGGACCAAGAGCGCTTAACCTAGACATGAACTAACTAAACATACATCCTAAACCAATATATAAGACGCCATAACGTCTAAAATGGAAAGCACACAAAGAATTTCAAAGCAACCAATGCTTTATTGTGCAGACCCCCCCCCCTACACTGACAGACACGTTTCGCCGACTGGCTTCAATGTCAGTTTCCTTAGTGCTCCATTGAAGCATTTAAACTATACATGCATCACATAATCAATGATAATAGTCAAAGACGGACTTAGGCAACATTGTCAAAAAATACATCGTGGCCATCTTATAATGACTTATTTACAAGTGCTGTCCCTGTGTACCAACCTAAGATAAAGTGCAATAGTGCAAATTATACAAAAACACGCACAAGATTGCATCATTCATTCATTAGGTTCAATCGTGATAAGGGGGAACAAAAGTATTTACAAATTTCATTTATGAATATATATACAATATATACATCCTATATAAAAACACACATATTCCAACTCAGATCTTAAGTTGATGCGATCAATTTCAAACAAATGTGGATTAATATCCAATTCATGTTGGTTCACACCACTAGTGTGTTACCCCCTTGTTTTAGTTTATTAAGCCCTGAATGGGCATTAGAACAGCTAGTCTGAGAGATTTTTTGTGGTGGTAAATGACAATTTCATGATCTCACTATAGGCTCAATGCAGATTTTATTAATGCTTATAATTCTAACGTGTCATTAAAGGTGGACCCATAGCTCCTCATCATTATTCAACCCTACTGGGGCCTTTGTTTGGAGATAAATTATGTGAGTTGATTCCAGGATACGAAGTTTGCGCACCCTATACCCCCTCTTTTGGATTTTAAACTTGGTCGATGCAATGGAATTTCAACAAATCTCGGTTACTCTGATGGAATTGCTCAAAATAACGAGCAACCGGATATGCGGGATCCTTATTTGTAATGGCCTGCATATGTTCGAGGATGCGTTTTTTGGTGCGGTGTATCATGCTCCCAATGTAACACTTGTTGCGCGGACAAGTTAGGCAGTAGACAGTGAAGTCAAAATTACAATTTAGGAGCAATTTGATGTTACGGATCGGTCTTGGATCACCTGGTCTGCCCTGATAAGTTGTCACTTTATCACTATATTTACAGGCCTTACAGTGCATACAGGGAAAGAAACCTGAAATGCCTATTTTGTTTTTAATTCTGGGGACCGAATCATAGTGACTTTTGATTAAATAGTCCCCTACCGACATGCTGCATTTGTATGTAATCTGCAGGCGAAACAGTAGTTTCTTTTTCAGAATATTATCAGTTTGTAAGATGTGCCAATTCTTTTGAAAGATCTGCACAATCTGACTAGATTTTTCACTGAAACTAGTTATCATCCTGACCGGGCCATCTTCTTTAGGTTTTGCAGACTCCTTAGTTATAAGTAAATCCTTTCTATTCAACTTTCTGATTTTAGTTCCTGCTGAGGTTAGGTCTGAGTTGGTTTACCCTCTCGCCTTAAACCTCTTGCTGACCTCAATTTTGACCTGTTCATATTCTTGGTTTTTAGAACAATTAGGTTTAAGGTGCATAAGTTCACTAAATGGTATATTTTTGATGACACTCCAAGGATGATGACTATCGGCATGCAAAACCGTGTTGCCTGCCGTGGGTTTTCTAAACAATCTGGTTGAAAGTGTGTCATTCTCCACGTAAACCGCAGGTGACTGAAGTGTTACTAATTTCACCTGTGAACCTAAGATTTAGTTTGTTACTGTTAAGAGAGGCTACAAACTCCTCAGCCGAGGAGCAGCTGCCACGCCAGATTATGAAAAGTTGTCTATGTATCTTGCCCACAAAATAGTTTTTTCAATCCAATGTTCATTGGGTTCCCCCCAGGCCACGTGCGTCTCCCACCAGCCCACAAAGAGGTTTGCATAGCTGGGAGCGAAGCACGTGCCCATGGCGGTGCCAAGTAGCTGGCAGTACAGCTGTCTTGAAAAATATAAAAATGTTAATTGTGAGGCCGAAAGTGATCATTTGTATAAGCATTTCATTGTGTTTCAAATACTTAATTGGTCTCTTATTCAGAAACCCTTCCATAGCTATTATACTGTCTTGATGATTGATACAGCTATAAAGACTGGTAATGTCCAGGGTGATAAGGAGCATGTCCTGGTCCCAGGTCACTCCCTCAATTAATCTTAGGAAGTCCTGGGTATCCTTGATATACGAGGCCAAGTCCTTCACCAGGGGTGCTAGGAAAGAGTCTATTTGTTGGTGGAAGTGTTTTCTAGTAGTCTGTCAATAGATGCCACAATTGGCCTGCCTGGAGGGTTGGTTGCATTCTTATGTGCCTTTGGAAGATGATAAAATGTTGGTATTGTGGGTGTTTCACAACGCAAGAATAAGTACTCATCATGGCTCAATAACCCATTGTTTTTTCAAAGCTGTAATAAATTATGGTACTCATCAATACATTCCAGGTAGGGTTTTCTTGGTATCGACATGTAGCAATCTTTATCATTCAATTGCCGCATTGCTTCTTTGTGGTATTGATCTTTTTTTTAAATAACCATATTCCCCCCTTTGTCAGAGGGTTTGATTTCGATAGTTTGGTCCTTTTCCAGGGATTTCAAAGCTTCCCAGTATTTCCTAGGGATGTTATATTGACGGTTATTGAAATGTCTGCAATTGGCCAATGTTTTTAGATCAAGGATTACTGCCTCACTGAAAACGTCTATGGCATCAAAGGGTGTTTTGGGAACCACTTGAGATTTTCTTTTAAAATTACTTAGTCCCCTGGTTTGATTGATGCCAGCTTCTGTCAGACATTCATCCAGATTAGCCTCTCCTCTTTGAGTGGATGTGGAACTGAGTGTGTGCATGGTCATTAGAGTTTCCACATCATGTCCTGTTAGTGCATCAGGATCTTCAGGTATCCCTCCTGATGTTTCTATAGGTCTTGCCACTTGTGGATGGAGTAAGTATATTTTTTGTAATTTCAATTTCCTGATGCATCTAAACAGGTCGATCCTGGTGCATGCATAGTCAAAGCCTGAGGTTGGTCAAAAAGTAGGGCACAACTATAGTACTTTAATTTGTTCAGGTGTGAGTATTTTGTCCGATAGATTTATAACGGTCATTTCTTTTACCATTTCCCCTTCTTCCCCTGCTCCATGTCACTCGCTGTGTTGGGGCTTCTTCTCCTGCTTTTATGACGCCTCCTGGTTTTTTATTTTTTTTGTTTCGTGGTGCCATCTGCTGTGGGTTCTTGGTGTTGGTCTTTGGTGGCGTGTTTCCCTTATTAACTGGTACTCCTGAAAATAAGGAGACTCCGCATTCACACCTAATTCCTCAGGATTTGTCACTTGCTCGCCTTCTGAAGTTTCTACCTCAGACTCTGAGGTGTCTTTATTACTGCTTGCACTTGCACCTTGTTGGCTGATCTTTTTCCTTGGCCCGTTAAATTTCCAGGTAAGGGTTAAAATGTGGCCTGTTGCATAGTCCTGTTCGTCTCTAAGAAACTTTGTTTGTTTACGTTTGCGAATGATAGCCTCATAATCCTTCAAGCGTTTCATCATGCCATTTTTCAATTCCTCACTTTGTTTGGCATCTTTTTCCTTCCCAATTAGGTCTTCCATTCTTTTAATTTCAGCTAGGAGTTTGTCCCGATCTCTCCAGGCATATTTAATAAGGATTCTAACCATGCCTTTGGCTGACTCAGTGGTATGCTCTGCCCAGTCCTTGAGGAGTTCAGGGTCGGGGTGTTGATACGAGGGGACCGCGAAGATACGCAGGCCCCTTGGAATCCTATCGCAGTCCATGTACCTCTGCAGTGAGGTGGCTTTCCCCAATTTGCGCAGCTCTCTTTCGTGCGCTTTCTTCAGGGCTCCATCCATCATCTCCTTTTGTATCGCTTTGTTCGCCCTAAGTGTGGCAGGGTATGCTCAGACGTGAGTCCCTTGCTCACTTGGCCACTGGATTCAAGATAGCCTGGCTGATGAGGATTATGAACCCGAAACCGGTCCCAGGATGCTTGTTTCCGGTCCAGGGAAGACATGGCTTGGCAGTTCGGGCTGCACTGTTTCCATGAGGCACAGGGTCAGACTGATTTGCATATAGCCATGTCTGAACTGGGGTGGCTGAGCGGGCTAAAGAATGGTGATGGATTAAACCCAGATCAGTTGACTGGGGGTGAGTGTTTGATTTGCTCAAACGCTCCGTCCATCATCTCCTTTTGTATCGCTTTGTTCGCCCTAAGTGTGGCAGGGTATGCTCAGACGTGAGTCCCTTGCTCACTTGGCCACTGGATTCAAGATAGCCTGGCTGATGAGGATTATGAATCCGAAACCGGTCGCAGGATGCTTGTTTCCGGTCCAGGGAAGACATGGCTTGGCAGCTCGGGCTGCACTGTTCCCATGAGGCACAGGGTCAGACTGATTTGCATATAGCCATGTCTGAACTGGGGTGGCTGAGTGGGCTAAAGAATGGTGATGGATTAAACCCAGATCAGTTGACTGGGGGTGAGTGTTTGATTTGCTCAAACGCTCCGTCCATCATCTCCTTTTGTATCGCTTTCTTCAGGGCTTGGCATAGGATTGTGAGATTGCTCACTGAAGAACCCCTGGCTGCTTCGCTTGTCGGTTGTAAATTGCGAGCGCCCTTTCCTGTTTTAAAAATGTCGACAGCCGCCTCCTCTCTCTCACTTAGGCTCGACATCAAGCAAATAATGTGCACAGTTCTGTAACTTGACGCGGGGGCCAACAACTGGTGGTGTCTTCACAGGACTAAGGATTAAAGTTATAAATGATATGCTAAAAGAAAGACGAGGATCACTCACCGGTGGGATTAGCAGCCACGATATCCGGGAAGGCAACTCGGGTCCGCGGCGCATCTCAGACACCGAAAGGAACCACCCGTCATCTCGCTGTATCCGGTAACTTCAAATATCGGGTGCCACAAAATCCTATATTTTATCCTATATATTTTTTAATTAAACATGTCAAAAAGACATTACCCCCCACCCAAGGGAGATGGAAAGTTAACCCAAAACACTGTGTAAAACGCGTAAAAAATGTAAAACCTCACCTACACCTAAAACTAATCTATACCTAATCTAAAACTACACTTAACACTACCTAACATCCTACAGTAAAAAAAATAGAAAATTTAGCATCAAGGAACAGTGGGACTGTACAAGGGGGATTGTTAAAACGTTTGGGACTAAGATGGGTAGTCCCAGGGCACCCTTAATGTCCTGGAGGTGGGAATTCATCTCAAAGATGTCTCATTCCACAAGAGACATCTCTTACGTTAAGGTACAAAAGCAACCTTCCGTCCTTGTTGGTGTGTCCAATAATCTGCCTCTGTGGTGCTGCTGCAGATGGTTGCAAAGCTGAGGTTGTTGCAGCAGGTTGGGCAGGTGTGGTCAGGTTGGGAGCAGCAGACGGGTGCGAATGTGTGCCTCCATGTCAGACATCAGAAGGGCCTGGCATTGCCTCATTGTCCCTCTGCTGATTTGAAGAGGCAGACAGGACACCACACTTTTGTCCACTTTTTTTAATAATCCAGAGTTGACTTTCAACGTCCGGATGCCCTCTTCTCATGGTACCTCCTTGACATTGGCATTGTACCCTTTGCCAGTCAACGGATGTGTTTGTATCTGTCCTTCCGCAGATGGACTTGCCTGACTTCCTCAGGTGACATGTTGTGTGTAAAGAAATACACACAAGAAAAGATGTAAGATCCAAGACAAATAACATTGTTGACCATGTATCTCACAAACACAAGTGTTCAAAAACCAGAACCCTGCACTCTTATTAACTGTTTACTACTTTTGACATGACCTGACAAGTTCAATGTGAAGGAAAACTCTTATCACAACCTCATAGTGATACCGACATGGCAATGTTTGGTATGGGACATAGCAAGGGCAGAGTAGCATAACAACACTGGTAGATTAGGTGAGTACAATGATGACACAGACAGACTCAGACTGAGTCTACCAGGGGAATTACCTCAAGGAGACAGCTTTACAGGCACATTGCAGAGCCAGGCCAAGACATTACACAAAGACATAGGGTGCACTGGTTGAAATAGTGGCAGACGACTAAGCACCACAGTGGCACTCATGTAGAACAGTATAATTCATCTATGTTCATCAATTCACCACATAGTTGGATGTGTCTACACAGCTACACATCCCTGAGTCATGCTGTATACATCTGTTTGAAACATCTGAGTAAACGTATGTCACAACTCCGCTTTTTGAAGACAACGGGGCATATTTACCAGGAAGTGGTGGAGGACAGTGTTAGCCTGCTTGGCATCATGCTGTGCTCTGCCACTACGGAACGCAGAGCTGCACCATATGTACATCATATTGGTGCAGCACTGCATTTCCCCCTCTGCGGGTGCAAAACTCATCAGGCTAGCTCCAATGCAGGCACCCTTGCACAATAGTGCAAGGGTGGCTGCATTGAGGGGAAGATTGTGTATTTCGTCTGAGCCTGTTCTCCATTGACTCTAGTTTCCATTGAATATCAATGATGTGAGCACTTTGGGACTCGATTTTACCAGTAACCGTTGCTATTTCAGTTTCCGTGGTGACCACTCTCTCCTCAAGATTAGATACTCTGTCCCCCATATTAACACAGGCCTTGGAGAGTTTTCTGACCACGCTCTGCTTCTTCCTCATTGCCGCTTGGGATTTATGGCTGTCCTGGCGCGCTTCCTCCCTATAATTTAGAATTGCCTGATGAATCACTTCCAGGATTGAGGGTTGAGTTGCTTTCAAAATAGGGCTACCCTGGAGCGGCAATACTGAGGAGTGGTCCCAGCTTAGATCCCGCTGAGGCTTCTCGTGTGTTTTTGAAATTGCAGCTGATTTTATAGCAGTCGCTGTAAGTTCTTGTTCCAGGTTGCTCCCAGATTCTAAATTGCTGTCTCCCAGATAAGGGCTTCGCTCATCTTCCTCTTCTGACCATTCTGCGCCTTCAGAAACAGAGAAGAAGCACTCACTAGGGGCCTTCTCTTGCGTGCTTTTGCTGCTGCTGGTATCTGGGAGATCTGAGTTTACAGATTCTTCCCTTATGGTCAGGTCACTATTTATTAAAGAAATTTCGGGGGCGCATTGAACCTGTTGGCCCTTTGTAGCACCCAGGCTGATCTGATCCTTGGGCGAAACTGTCACTGTTCCCTGTGATGCACGTAGCTGATTGCTCTATCTTGTTCTCTGCAGTACTTTTCCCAACAGTGGGCGATCCCGGTGGTGCAGATCTACTGACTGGGCATATGGAAGCGTGAGATGAGGTTTTGGGGTACAGCTGACATCCTTCCCTGGGGAAGGGGGTTGCATAGCGCCATCATCCGCAAGGGCAATCACAAAATAATCTTAGGGTGCTGGGAGTACCCGAGGGAACGGAAGGGTCAGATGTCAGAGCCTTTGTCATCAAGCTCTTCGAGTCCGCATTTCCTGAGCTTTCTACGCCACAATGCAAGAGAAGGAGACAAACCTAGGGCAATTCTAATTTACCTGGGCAACTTCGTCTTGAGGCAGGCTATAGCTGAAAAAGCGAGGCCTGATGCTAAGAGGTCGAGCAAAGGGATTTCATTTTTTGTATGCACAGACTACTGCCACATGACGGTGGAGAGGCGCTGGAGACTAAGGCAGTTGATCAAGCCCTTTCAAGAGAAAAAAATGCAAGCCTACCTTATAAACCCAGCGCAGTTGAAGATAATCAACGAAGGGCGGACACATTACTTCTCTTCCGAAATAAAGGCGCAAGAGTATCTGGACTCTATAGGCAGGGAATAATGTGTCGTGTATTTCTATAGGTTCTGATTCGATCCCCCTATTCCTGACCCTATTCTGGTTAAACTTACTAGCTAGTTAACTAACAGTCAGCCCATGAGGCAAGAAATCCCCCATGATGCAGATACCGTTATCTGACGCAGTCACACTACGGCACAGGAACGTGTTATCTGATTAGGTCATAACGCTTGAGATCTAATTAGACAAGCGACATTCCTCCAGCCCCTGATAAGGCATACGACGTTCTCATAACAAATCAAACCTATGACAACCTGGATAATCCGTGCGGCCATTGTTTTGATTTCACAGAGAACTTTAGTAAAGAATGTGCTAACGAGCAAGTCGTATGACATCTTTATTGACGTACCTATGTCCATCCTTACGTCAATCTCGGCACCTTTAAGGTATAAATATTGCCGACCTTGCCCTATGCAAACACACGCGTGGTGACAAGACGGAGCAGCCATACTTGCCGAAGCCGAGAGCAGAAGCAGACCCCGCAGGCAGCAGCCCCGCCTTCCTGACGCGCTGAGAGACGCGCTGCTATCTCAAGCCGAGAGACCCAGCACCGGCGCTTCTGGGCAGCCCTCGCAGGCAGCCTGGAATATCGAGAGCAGAGAAAGAGATACCATTCCTCATTCATCCTAAATTCCAGGTACAGAACTGAATAACCCCTCCTAGAGAATTCTTTAGTTATTCACTTGGCAAAAACAAACTTAAACTAAACTGTAACTTTCTATTCCCGCCCACGCATTAGACTTAGGTCAGGTACACGGGGTAGGCGTATTTAGAAACACCAGTTGAGTACGTTTAGTCAAATGTATATGTGTATATAAATATATTTTAATCATTTTAAACATCATATGGCTCAGAAACCATATCAATGTTTTTACAGTATTATTTTATACTATTGCTTCTAATGTATGCACTTTACTTAACTATAAGTATTGCAATAATATCGATCCATTTCTCTTGTACGAGAAAAGAGACTGATCAATAAATAACATCTTTTATTGAACACGCCCGTCTCTTCCTTTTCTCTACATTCTGATGAGACTAAGAATGCACGTACTGACTGAGTAAAATAATTGCCTTGTGCTCACACGACTCTCGAGATTGACTCTTGATTAGGGGAGAGCAAAGTTGTCATGTTCTATGGTTGTCAGAAACTAAATCCCTTCTTGTCTAATCAGGGGAGTTCATCCTTCCTTGAACATTCGAGAAAGTTTCTAGCGAACTCTGAGCTTAGCTGGCAAACCCAAAAATTAAGTCTAGTATCGACAGTAGTAGACCTAGTTAACGTCTGGCCTAGGCCTTTACTGCTGTAGGTACTATTCCAATGCGCAGAGCCTATTGGGAAAATAGGAGCTACACTACATGGCGCCCAACGTGTTTGGAAAGGGCGATAAAACTAACGTAAGACATTTAGAGTAACTCAGTCGTGCTTTCTCACTCAGACCCCTTCTCCCAAATACTCCAAAGACGTCTGGAGTGGGTGAAAGGTTATAATATCCTCCAAAACTTCGCAGGAGGGAACTCCTATGTATGGTTCTTGGTCTAGTCAACGTTGAAGGATAAAACAGTTCCAAAATATTGTGCACCTAATCTCTGTTTCCATAAAGAAACCTGATCTGCAAATAAAAATAATACCATCCTGTCAGTAAAATGGGAGACAGTGATGGAGAAAGAGAGGCAATTAGATTAGCTACTGAAATAGCAGATGCTGATGCTACCATGCAAACAGCAGACCCGGATATAATACTCATCCAGGTCGCCAAAAGGAGATCTATAACCTTAAAACTTATAGAAAATGGACTGACACCTAGAGGTGGCACAGTCATATTCGTAATTGAGGCACACGAATATCGGCAGACAGAGGTATACTATACATGGATACATTTTCCAGCAGCAAATGCTGTAACAAAGTACTTCCACTATTACAAAGTAGAGGAACCTCCTGAAACGTACACTCCTTTCGAGGAGGTGGAAGTACCACTCAAATTCCAAGAGCATTTGCTCTTATTTGATGGCGCCCTAAAACATAATAATCACATTACAAGGCTCGGTCCTTTAGGAAGACCAGGAGCAACGTGGCCGGTCTTAGCCGGATACACACCACATCCAGACATCGACGAGATGACTGCACCAGAGCTATTAATACAGCTAAAACAACTACTAAAAATTCACAGACAATTAGTTCAGTATGTAATGCGGACTTCAACAATTCAGCCAGCGATTAAAATTCCACAGCTGACCCCTCACCAGGGGAACACAAATAAAATCACACCACAGAACATCCAATCCTGCCTAGGTAAAGTTCCAGCTAAACGGGAACAGATACCATTCTGGTTGGCACAGAAAATCACCCAAATAGAGGCGGTGTTTCCTGACACCACCCCATTAGAAAAGCACAGGATTCTGACTATATGTCTCCCAATGGGAATCGCACCACACATTGAGGACTGTGACACTTGGGGTACAGTCTTTGCTTCCATCTACAAAAAAACGCACGGTGTTCCATCCATTTCGGTAATACCAGATGTGCTAAAACAAATTCAAGATGAATACGGTCCAGAACCTGCTTTAACTCTTGGTATGAAATTACTGAAAGACTTCAAGCAGGTCTCGGCTATATTACTAGCCAACATAAAGGGTGAAGCAGCAAACGTGGCGATCCGCCAGAGGTTAAAAGAGACAGATATAGCAGACCAACCAGCTGAAATTGCCAGAATCATAGAAAAATCCTATGAAGAACTAGGCAGAGATAGTCTAGGTGGAATACCAGTAAAACCGCAACTGACTACAAGTCCAGAAAAAATATTTTTTAATAATAATTCACCAAAAAAGAACTGGGATGGAAATAAACAATCCAATCCTAAAGAAAAGAAATTCCAGTCCAGAGGAAGGTCTCCTAGGCGAAGAGAGAAATCTCCAAACCCGAGACAAAGGTCACCTCAGAGTGAACCCTCTGGGAATAGATATAACCTTAGAAATAGGGATAATATTAAAAAACCTGATAGATATCAAGACATTGATACACGTCCGTCTCAATCTTTTCAGAATTCCTCGCAGAAATCGGAAAGAAGAGGACGATCAGAAGAGCACGCCAAGTCCAAAGACAAGGAACCTGCTCAACTGAAAAAGAAATCACAATTTCCAAAAAAGAAGGTAGCCAGTATCAAGGTAGTTAACAATGCCGAGAATACTGAGGACACAACTGAAAAACGGAGAATGGGCTCAGACAATGCTAGACAGCGCAGCAGAGGTGAGCATAGCTCGCAAAGTCCTTATGAATCATCTGGAGACAGTGGACACGAATGAATACCTTCAAGTGGAAACTGCAGATACCAGAGTTAGCAAGCCCCACAAAATATACGAGATAACATTACGTATAGAGGGAGATAAGACTAGGAAAATAAGGGGACTATTTTGGGATAACCTATCCAAGGGCTATGACATCCTTCTAGCTGAAAAAGACTGGCCACCGGAGTTTGTCAGGGAGTGCCCTCATGGCGAAGAAGTAATTATGCCTGCCTTCTCGAATCAAATACCGATTCATAAAAAATACACACTTGCTAGAAAGTGGGCAGTGGCCTTAGCACCTGCTTTATATAAAAATCACGTAGGATGGGATGAGGATTCTCCTCCTCACAAAGTCCAGTTAAAATCACAACCTACTGCACAAAGGCAGTACCCAATTAAGCAAGAAGCTAAAAAACAAGTAAATGAAATACTAGATCAGCTAGAATACCAGGGGGTGATTGAAACTTGCACCTCACAAATGAACAATCCTTTGTTTCCGGTCTCCAAACCAGACAATTCGTACCGTCTAGTTTTGGATTACCGACACCTTAACACATGTTGCAAAACTTTTGCAGTGCAAAACTCACACAGTGCTGCACTAATGAATAACATAGTGCGCAAAAAATACAAAACAACCTTGGACAGCTCCAACGGATTCTTTTGTCAAAACATAGCACCAGAGAGCAGATATTTAACTGCATTTTCAGTAAATGGCACTCAAAAACAATTCTGTCGGTTAGCCCAGGGGTACAAGAACAGCCCGGGGGTATTCTCAGCGAGAGTAACAGAATTACTACAACTATATGATGATGAAGCATTATCTTATGTCGATGACATTTACTTAACAGATGATGACTTGGAGATTCACTTGAAAAGAGTGAACACCATAATACTTGGTTTCGCTGCAGAGGGTTACAAATTCAACTTCAAAAAGTCCAGAATTGCCCATCTGACGGTCCTATTCTTAGGATATGAGTTATCAAGTGAAGGCAAAAGCCTGGCAGACAATTTCCTAGAGAATGTGCCGTAATCCAAGCTCCTAAAACACTAAAAAACCTACAGTCAATTCTAGGCTTCCTAAATTTCGGAAGAACTTACATTGCAAATTACGCAGAAAGGGTCAAACCCCTTTACGATCTAATTAAACCAGACTTTAAAAGATCCAGTTGGACTCAAGCACACACAGAAATTTTGAGATCCTTACAAACAGACATGCTAATTAAAACAAATTTAGAAACCCGTGATAATACACGCAACCTTGTGATCCGAGTCATCCCAGGGAGATACGGATTCACATACCTAACTTCTAATGAGGGAGATAAGGTACCAATTGCATTCAAATCACATTTGTACACAAAAGCTGAACAGAGATTCAACAACAAAGGAAAAATTGTTCAAGCAGTTCAAACCGCAATAGCTAGAGAAAAAGACATAGCTGACGGTAGACATATCACAGTCAGAACAGCAGAATCAGCCTTTGAGGCATTAACAACACCGTGTAATTTACCAACAACAACATTGGATCCAGAATGGTTACAATGGGTAAATTCAATCACAACGGACAAAGTATATTATTTCTTTGATCCAGAACTAGAAGAATTAAAAAATCTAAAATATGAAAAAACGTATCCTCTGCCAATCGACATTCTGCCTCTACGACATTACGCCTGTGTAATCTATACAGACGGACATGCTCAACCCTCCGTTTGGGGAGAACATGCATACAATCCCACATGTGAGATTACAAAAGAAGTGTGGCACGGAGGTAAACTAAGACCTCTATTAACAAAATCACACTCAGTAGAAACTAATTCAGAACTACAAACTGAAATATTAGCTTTAAAAATGGCGCTAGATAATGCGGATCGCGAATTCCCGACACTTATAGTGTCAGATTCATATTTCTGCGTCAAAGCATATAACAAGGATTTGCAGACCTGGATTCAGAACGATTACAAAGATGACACGGATGCACCAATAAAGCAGAGACTGCTCTGGGAACAGGTAGCTCTTTTGAAAAAAGAACTACCAAAGACTCACGTGACACACTCACTGAGTCACCAGCGTGATGGCGTTCACGTTGTAGGGAATTCATTGGCTGAAACAGCCACAGCGGCAGCCAGTAAACCGGCTCCCGTAGATCGAAAAAAGCGTACATTAAAATACATTGACGGCGAAACATTGCTGGCAGTAAAAACGTCATCAAAAGGCGACTGCTCGGCGTTACCGATCAACTATCCACTCAATTACACATACATCATAGATGCAAACTCCATTCCTTTTGCTCGAATCCCTGGAGTGGGGGATAGAGTGATTCCAAACATGGACAGGAGAAACTTGTTAATCGCAGACGCACACATGGGCGAGGGTCTCAGACACCTTAAATTAAAAGATTCTCTGGAAGAATTACAATCACGGTACTGGTGGCCAGGCATGAGCCTGCACTACACCATGTTTGTAAAAAACTGCCCAAACTGCAACAGAGATCGCAGTGGGGAGAGAAGCAGTTTAATACCTCGTCGTATCAAGGCAGATAACATCACCACTAAAAAGAATGGCTTGCGATTAACATATACAGGCTAGTTCCCACTTATAATGTAGATCCACAGCACTCGGCTGACGTCCGGACTGTTATACAAGATTTGCGAGTCTAAATGGCATATACGCTAAGAGCATGCTACGTTCGACCATTTTTTTTTCTTTTTCTCAGGCAATCCAGCCTGGGGGGGGAAAGAATGGCCAAATGAGCACAGCCCAGCGGGAATCTTCTCACTTCCTTCCTGAGGGTATGGGATGGTGTAAAGAAAAAACCAAGACAGAAAGCAATCTATAATAGAAAGGATATTAGGTTCGGGAGCTGGGTGGGTCAAACATCTAATAAGTGTCCAACGTAGTCTAAATAACTTGCCAAGAAATTCTCTGAAGGGATTCAGTCCGTACGAATTATTATTCGGAACTAGGATGTTGATCTCTGACCTTGATAGTCAGACTTCAGTGGTAACAGAAAAAAGCTTTGATGTCAAAGACCGTTTGGCTATTTTGCAGGACTTAAACAAAACAAGAAAAGACCTGAGCAACATACAGTTGAAAGAACAGCCAACGACCACTGAAGAATCACCACCTGTCCCAGCAAGACCTGTCTGGATTCCAAAAGTCGGGGATCTAGTCAGGGAGAAGATCGCGGTAAAGAAGGAATTTGGGCCTTCTTACAGAAAAGCAGTTCCTGTATTGTCTGTCAACGGGACAAGATCAGTTGTACTACCGCCACTTGCTGGAAAAAAGGAGAACCGAGTTGTATCCATCGACCTGGTAAAACCACAACATGTGGCCGATAACCAACAGTAGGCCAAGTGGACTCCCAATAAGTAGCAGAACACCAAGGTTTGCTACCAGTACAGAGGTCCTATCAAAGAGGCTCATCACATTCGAAACGCCTACAGAAGAACAACAAGGACTATGCAACAATGCAATAGAACTTAGACCTCTGAAAACCAAATAAAGACATTTAGCAGAGACACACCAATCTATACAGAAGTACCAAGTGAAAATGCAAGTGAAAATGCAAGAAACAAAAATCCTGAACCAATTGGAACAATTGACAGAACTGCATCCGGTTACTTCATCAACTTCGATGATTCCTCTGACGGTTTCAGCGAACAAAAGACACAGCCATCATCAAAATCCTTTAAAGACAAAGCGAAGGAACTTTTGAAACAACTAAAAGAAACATATCTGATTTCTCCATGGATTGAATTTTGGGTGGGTTTTGGTGCATTTATCCTCATACTTTGGCTCATCATGGTATTTACCTTGGGACGCTTCATTGAGGGAAAATATGCTAAAATGGACACAGCAAGTCAGAACATCAACTTGGTCCTCAAACCACACACATCTTCACACGTCGAGAAAAGAGAACTTTCTTCAGAACTTTCTTCAGCCAATTTCACAGCAATTCCAATACCTGGTGGGGTAGCCTGGGACAACACTGACTATGAAATTTATGGTCCGGTCGAGATCCTGAAATATCCACACCAAATCAAGATCTCCTTGAGTGACTTAGCAATAACTCTGAAACAGATGAAGAAATAGACATAAACCATATACTTAACCAAAACAGAACACATCCTGATTGGAAACAATGGTTGATCTGGCCCACAGATACAAATAACTGTCAAGATAGATTCCTGAATAAAACACAGGGTTTCAAAATGAACAGGCCAGACCCTAGATATCCCCAAAGACATCACCCAGGGATAATAACAACCTACAGTGTGGGCAAATTATGCCTTCAATGGCTACAAACTTCCACACTGCCTGAAATTAAGCAACACCTAACTTTACTTACTGATGGTGCTGACTTGCGTGATTTCATAATGGGACCACGCAAACAGCGTCAAAAGCGTTTCATAGCAGCCTCTGTATATGCAGCATACAATGAGGCCTGGAAGGTTACTCAAATTGAAACAGCAGAAAGAATACGGGAAATTGACCGTATTAATTTGGAAAAATCACTTTCTGTAGTGGACAATGGGTTAATGACTCTGTCCTCCAGAATTTTTTCATTGGACAGCATTGTGTCTTCAGCAATCGATATATTATCGCAAGACTTACTGTTATTACAACATGGTCAGTCACAATTGCGTTCTATTGTACAGCTTGGCTGGACGTTACAAAATCTGCGTTCAGGCTATGTGCCTTGGCGTTTAATCAACACAACGTCACTATTTCAAATCTTTAACCTTACTGATAGACAAATCGGTATGGCGCAGAAGGGTGCTGATTATACAATCTTGAGCATTGAAAAACTAGAAAGATTACCGTTGACAATGTCAGAACGACCTGTCAGTGAATGGATAATCCACGGAATCATAAATATTCCAATCTCAACCTTCAGGTTTCAATACTGCCAAAAATATATACAGGCTGGCATGTACGAGAAATTGGGAAAGGGGTACCTTAAAACAACATGGAACCTGCCCTATTCACATGCATGTATCAGTAACAAAGGACAGAAAGTGTTTCTTAGTGGCATCAATTGTGCTATGTCACTAAGCGGCACGCTTCTGTGTAACGGTATTAGTTTGCACGGAGCCTGTGAAGGGAATTCATACAACCTTTCATGTCACCAGCAAGGCGCACCTGCAACTGAAATAGAACCATTCTTTCAAAGACTCTATAATGGGAGTTACATTCTTATTGTAGACCGCAGATGCTGTAGTCTTATGCCCGGGACTCCTTATCTCGTCACTACGACGGCGAAGGTCAAGTGCTGTGGACGTTCTTTGTTCCCCAGCTCCTTTCCAGACAGGGAGGCGAGGGCATGGCCCAGTTTGAAAATTACTTCTATTCGAATAGACACTTTAAGCAGAATGAAAACAGTGCTTCTTCAGACGCCTACAAGGCTCACGTCATCTAAAGAAACGTATGATCTACAAGTCGCAAGGACGACTGCAGAGATACATACATTATTATCAACTAATTCCCCCGTACATTTCGCGGAAATCCTGAGCGAAATCTTAAATATTTCTGATACCACAGGGGTCTCAAAGGTATTTAAGACAATATTTTCGATGGCATTAACACCATTCAAAGCCATACTGGGTATTTTTCCAGACTTCGTCCATTCGATTTTTGGCGGACTTCCCCTGATCCTAGGACTAATTGCAGGAATCCTATTCCTAGTCCTTATTTTTCGTTATGGCAACCCATGTCACAGATCAAACTCTCGCGACAATGGAAGATACGATCCTAGCCATTGGATACCGGGACCGGATATCAAAAATCCTGGGACTATCCCGGCTTAGAGACCTAAACATGACTTGGTTTCTATCATTTCGACCAATGTGGCAAAGGTGTGTTTTACCTGTACTAAGGTGTCTGCTATGCGGAGAAGAATGCGTGTTAGACACCTGTCTGACGCTACAATCGGATGCGCCGGTGGATGCAGATACACTGTTGGTTCCTACCAAGGTTCACGCACTGTGCTGCCCTCAAAGGCTGCCAATTCTGATGACGGCATTCCTGGAATCTTCACCACTGCGATTGAAGAGTAGTGAAGTTCAAGATGAAAACAGCATCGAACAGGTACGACCTTCTGTCAGCAATGCAAATCAGAATGTCAATGGAGACAATCATGCGCATGAATGCATGGTTACCCCTATTTCCGACTTAGAGGAACTTTCCCATGAAGCTGTTGACAGTTTTTTCGAAAGCCTGAATGATATGATGTTCTCTCCGGAACAGAAATAGAGACTTTTGAGTAAACTCGCACACGGCGTTCCCTGAATTCGGCCTTCAACTTTAAAAATAAAGTCGCATGAACAATTACAATCCAGTTCACGGACAGCAACTTTTTTCAGCAAGCCCCTAAAATATTTTTCTATATATTTTTTCCCGGGACACTGATTTTCTGCTTAAAGTAAGAGACTATTCCTAGAGAACTAAGATTTCTATTTTAGATACTTTATAGACTTTATAGACTTTAGCTGCCCGCTGGTATGTTCGCAATAGATTTTATGTGATGAAATGGTTTCGACTTTTTTTCTGTATAGCCATATTAAGAGCCATTTCATGTGTATTTCTCATATACCAACAATCAATAATGCATAACAATGCGTGTTCACTTTTGCATTTAATTCATAGCTTAAGTGCATACAATATATATGACTGCAATTTTTCAGTATATTTGAAAATTTCGAAATGCA
The DNA here is from genome assembly GCF_964261635.1 of Lissotriton helveticus. NCBI lineage: Eukaryota > Metazoa > Chordata > Amphibia > Caudata > Salamandridae > Lissotriton > Lissotriton helveticus. Next base: position 1,265,200,881 of record NC_136059.1, on the reverse strand, counting down.
TTTATGTATTTTGGGGTGGTAAGGTATACACTATACTCTATAGTATGTTGTACTATGTTATACTATGCATAGATTAGTAGATATGACCATAGTTAGCGTGGAGTGGGTGTCGTGTATTTCTATAGGTTCTGATTCGATCCCCCTATTCCTGACCCTATTCTGGTTAAACTTACTAGCTAGTTAACTAACAGTCAGCCCATGAGGCAAGAAATCCCCCATGATGCAGATACCGTTATCTGACGCAGTCACACTACGGCACAGGAACGTGTTATCTGATTAGGTCATAACGCTTGAGATCTAATTAGACAAGCGACATTCCTCCAGCCCCTGATAAGGCATACGACGTTCTCATAACAAATCAAACCTATGACAACCTGGATAATCCGTGCGGCCATTGTTTTGATTTCACAGAGAACTTTAGTAAAGAATGTGCTAACGAGCAAGTCGTATGACATCTTTATTGACGTACCTATGTCCATCCTTACGTCAATCTCGGCACCTTTAAGGTATAAATATTGCCGACCTTGCCCTATGCAAACACACGCGTGGTGACAAGACGGAGCAGCCATACTTGCCGAAGCCGAGAGCAGAAGCAGACCCCGCAGGCAGCAGCCCCGCCTTCCTGACGCGCTGAGAGACGCGCTGCTATCTCAAGCCGAGAGACCCAGCACCGGCGCTTCTGGGCAGCCCTCGCAGGCAGCCTGGAATATCGAGAGCAGAGAAAGAGATACCATTCCTCATTCATCCTAAATTCCAGGTACAGAACTGAATAACCCCTCCTAGAGAATTCTTTAGTTATTCACTTGGCAAAAACAAACTTAAACTAAACTGTAACTTTCTATTCCCGCCCACGCATTAGACTTAGGTCAGGTACACGGGGTAGGCGTATTTAGAAACACCAGTTGAGTACGTTTAGTCAAATGTATATGTGTATATAAATATATTTTAATCATTTTAAACATCATATGGCTCAGAAACCATATCAATGTTTTTACAGTATTATTTTATACTATTGCTTCTAATGTATGCACTTTACTTAACTATAAGTATTGCAATAATATCGATCCATTTCTCTTGTACGAGAAAAGAGACTGATCAATAAATAACATCTTTTATTGAACACGCCCGTCTCTTCCTTTTCTCTACATTCTGATGAGACTAAGAATGCACGTACTGACTGAGTAAAATAATTGCCTTGTGCTCACACGACTCTCGAGATTGACTCTTGATTAGGGGAGAGCAAAGTTGTCATGTTCTATGGTTGTCAGAAACTAAATCCCTTCTTGTCTAATCAGGGGAGTTCATCCTTCCTTGAACATTCGAGAAAGTTTCTAGCGAACTCTGAGCTTAGCTGGCAAACCCAAAAATTAAGTCTAGTATCGACAGTAGTAGACCTAGTTAACGTCTGGCCTAGGCCTTTACTGCTGTAGGTACTATTCCAATGCGCAGAGCCTATTGGGAAAATAGGAGCTACACTACAAATGTAGGTTTTGTGTCCTATAGCTCAGTTTGGTAAGGATGGTAAATCACGGCTTAGCAATGGTAGCTAGTATAATAAGAGGTATTATGGTTGACGCATTTATTTTGGTTGTTGAAATTAGTCCTCACTGTTTACACTGCAAATCATCACATGCACAGACCAAGGTCTGAGCGCTTCACGAGGGAGGGTGCAGGATCCGGGGGGTAGGGGACAGAGGGGGTGGAGGGGGCTGGAGGGGAGGTAATGAGGAGTGGGGGAGTGGGGGGTGGTAAGGGAGAAAAATTGAAAAATTTGATATTCTTGTGCTATGTAGTTTTGCTTTGTTTTTTGCTCGGTCTGGTTATGGTATAGTTAAGCTCCTGATACAAATGTTTCAAAAGAGTGAAGGTGGCATTTTAGATCAACAGAATGTTGAACATTAGAATCTCTGCAATCAATGTTGGGGGGTTGAATGACTGGAGGAAGCGCCAAAGGCTAGCTCATTTTGTTAAATATAATGGAATTGATGTACTTTGTCTCCAGGAGACCCATCTACCCTGGACAAAGAGGAATCTGATGAATATCAGCGGTTTTGAGATGTTGACCTGTTCGTCGCAAACATCTTCAGTCAGGGGGGTTGCAATTTTAGCAAGATCCTCCTTGGGGGGGGGCAAGCGGTGTAAAGCCGATTGCCTAGGGAGATGGGCAGTAGCTGAGCTATGTATGGGTTACACACTTTGTGTAATATACGGGTCTAATCAAGATGACCCTAAGGTTTATGATGCTTTGGAAGGAGATTTAGCCAGATGGCCCAGCCCAATTATAGTTTGTGGGGATTTAAACATTTCTGTTGATTGGTATATTCAGTCTTCATATGTAGGACGGAAACCTAGAGTGTTCTGGGCACTGAGTGCCCTCATACGTTCACATGGGCTGAAGGATGTTTGGGGGGATAAGGAGCCGAACAACCCAGGTTTTACATATTTTTCGAACCCTTTCCAGAAATATTCCAAGTTAGATTATTTTTTAATTTCCTCTTCCTAAATAAAGAAGGTCTGTATTAGGAAACTCCCAAAAGTAAATTCAGACCATAACCCGTTGATACTGTCCTATGAACTGGATAAGGTAGTAAGGAAAAAAGTAGTTGGACGTTCGAAAGAAGGCTATTAGCGGACAACAGATTTGTAGAACATCTTAGGAAATGGTCAGGGGAATTTTTTAATGCAAACCGGTATAGTACTTCGCGAAACGGCGTTTGGGATGCATTTAAAGCCGCTCTAAGAGGGGAAACCATAAGCTGTTCTGCAAGGTTAAGGAGAGAGGATAGGAGAGAGGTAGAGAGACTCATGGGGCAACTAGCTGAAGCAGAAGAACAGCATGTTAGAGATATTGGACACGGAGAGGAAGGTGTTGAGAGTCAACGAAAATTGATGATTATAAAAGCAGAACTTCAGAAATTGGTAACCCAGAAGGCAACTAGCGACTATCAAACCTCTAGGGCGAAGCGTTATGAAACTGGGGAGCAAGCGGGTAGGGCATTGGCGTTACAAATTAGACAAGATAAGGTCAAGAATATGATCTCTAATATACATGAGGAGGGAAAGGATTACACCGAACCAGAGGATATACTACTGGTCTTTAAAAACTTTTATCAATCATTGTATAATGAGGAGGTGGATTCTAGCAGCCCTAGCGAGGAGGGTGTTGATGGAGGGCTGGTATTGGACGAACAGGGGAGAGAAGAGCTGGATAAGGATTTGACGATGATTGAGATTAGGGTGGCATTACAGGAGCTAGCCGCCGGCAAAGCTGCAGGCCCCGACGGTATTCCCCTGCAGGTATACAAAAGTATTGAAACTGAGATTGCCCCACTATTGCTAGACCTCTTCAACGGTATATTGTGCTCAGGTATAATACCAGACTCCTGGAAAGAAACAAACATAATCGTATTTCATAAGAAGGGGAAACCAAAAGAAAACCCCTGGTCATATCGCCCAATCTCACTTATCAATGCTGATACAAAGCTGTATTCAAAAGTGTGAGCCAAAAGATTGGGAAGGATCATTGGTGGTCTTGTCTCTCCGTGGCAGCATGAGTTTGTTCCGGGGCGAGGTACGACTGACCACACTAGACGAGCTATAGCACTGTTTGACGCCCATGATGCTGCAGGGGGGAGGATGTCCATGATCCTCCTCAATGCGGAAAAAGCCTTTTACCGCGTGGTATGGAAATATCTATGGGGCATATTGGCTGGCAGAGGCTTTGGACCAAAGGTTATGTGGGCTCTTATAGCAATGTATCAAGATCCTGTAGCCCGAGTTCAAGTAATGGGGGAGAGCTCGGACAAGATTTTAATTAAGAGGGGGACGCGCCAAGGGTGCCCCGGCTCGCCGATCCTTTTTTCATTATATATTGATCCCCTTATTCAGAGGATGCTAGGTTGCCCGCAGATAAGCCCAGTTGTGCTCAATGGCTATGTAAATAAACTGTTGGCTTATGCTGACGATCTGGCGGTAATAACCTCTGATCCCGAGCAGGCGTTGCCAATTCTGGCGCAACTTGCAAAGGATTTTGGCAGCCGGTCAGGGTACCAACTGAATGAGGGAAAAACGCAAATAATCTGTACGAAAAACATTATTAAGGCAGGTGCTACATATGTAGATTCGGCTGTATATCTTGGGGTGAGAGTCAACGCCTCTGTCAACAGGATTATCGCAGATAATTATCTGCCTCTTTTGAAAACAATAGAAGCCGATTTGAAAAGAATTGATGTGCTAAATCTCTCCCTGATAGGCAGGGTAAATGTGTTAAAAATGACAATGTTCCCCAAAGTGCTGTATTTGTTCTGGGCTATACCACTTCTTTTAGAGGAGAGAGTAATTCAAAATTTTGAATCAATTTTTATAAGGTTTATCTGGCAGTATGGTAAGGTCAGGCGCTCTACTAAATATATGTCACTCCCTCGGGAAAGGGGTGGGCTGGCCATGCCAAATCCGAGGTTCTATCATTGGACATGCCTCTTGACACAAATGACTATACTTTTTCAATCAGATGTGAGCTCAGATGTTGTAAACAGAGCTAATCAGTTTCCCCCCTCTATATTTGAGCTGTTATTGGGAAGGAAGGCTATGGATTTATTGATGTGTGAAGTTGAGCGCCAATACTACAAGATATCACGGTATAAGATTTTGGAAGGGGCCTGGGGGGCCTGGAATGCGGCCCAAAAGTTCTTGAATATTCCAAAGATAAATGCCTGCCTCCATCTATGGAACTCTAGCCTTTTCCCTCAATTTGGCATGGATAGGAATTGTTTGTTCTGGAAGGAGCAGGGAGTGAAGATTTCAGGGGATATTATGGAAGAAGACTCAATCCTTCTGTTTGAAATTATTCAGCAGAAGTTTGGTATTCCTCCCAATCATTGGTTTTTGTATGACCTGATTGTACGAACCTTGTCGGCCTTTAGACCTAGGATCTCTTTGGGAACCGGTGATACAATGATTAATTATCTATCAAAAGGGGTAAAAAGATTAAAACAGTATACAATCCTCCCTAGCGTTGAAATTAGGAGACCCAGATGCTGATCTTGACCAAGCCCTACTTTTAAATAAGAAACTATTTCACTCATCTAACTTGAGGGCACAGCATTACAAAACATTGTTTAACCTTTATCACACCCCAGCAAAGCTGTTTGCCTGGGGTGTTAGGGAAGACGATAGATGCCCCAAGTGCAACTCCGGCCCTGCACATTTATTGCACATGTTTTATCACTGTGACATGCTAGTTCCAATTCGCAGTGAAATTATGAAATTCTGGGATGGGCTGCTAGATCTTAAAATCAATCTATCCCCTACCCTGATGTTATTAGGCACTGATTGTAAGCTGGAGTTGGGAAAAGAAGCAGAAGCTCTAGTTTTTATCTTTGTGGCGGTACTCCGGATTCTTATCTCCACTGGTTGGAAGGACACTACAGCTCCATCTTTTCAAATGTGGCTCGCCAGATTGTTGGGAATGCATAATATAGAGTCATGTTTGTATGAGCATAAGGGTAAAAAAACGGGAAATGGGCAGGAATATCTGGGCACCACTCAAAAAGTGGAGGGATTCAAGACTTAAAAAAACCAAAACGATAAATCTATGTATTAATTGTAGGAATTTTAACCTCTCGGCAGCTTTTAGCCAAGAATTTATGTTATGTTATATATGCTTTTACCATCTGATCCGGGCTTTTAGAAGTCATATATTTCTTAAATACGAATGATAATGATTGTCTTTTTTTATGGAATAATGAATTTGTATATGTATTTTCTCTGTACCAGATACTCTCAATAAATATTATTAAAAAAAAAAAGAGGGGAAGATTGTGTATGTGCTTTAAGGCTCACCTTCCTGCACATGAACAATCAATGGCCTCTTGATGTTTCCATGTGTGGCACTCAACGCAGCACACATTAGAACAGCAAATATGATGTGAAAATAAACAGTTCTCATTATTGCGCATGTTTAAGAAAATGTATTCAATGGTCTTACCTATTACACACTCCACCATATTTATGCTGCCCTTTTAGATATGGGGCAGCGTACAAAACAATGGGCCTTGCAGTGTGACATTGCCCACCCCTTTCACCCTAACTATGGTGTGAAAGGGGCTCTTATGCCCAAAATGGGGTTAAGCCAGGTTAAGTGGCTTAACGCTGCATTGTGAATAAGGCTAAGCCACTATCGCCACTACCATGTTGCTGTGGTGATAGGGGCATTGAAATATGCCCCAACATGTCAAAGATTCACTATATTTGAATCAATACAGGGATTCCTTTTTTATGTTGAGTTTTAAATAGCGCAAACCTGACCTGAAGGTCTCAGAGCCCTTTACATGAGCACCAGTTGCGTTACAGATGGATACATTCATTTTTGTTAGGCACAGGGAGATTAAGTGATTGCCCAGAATCACAGGAAGTTGAGCGTCCTTACTGAAACTCAAACTCGGTTCCCCAACTCCGAGGTCAACTGCCCTAGCCATTAGACCATATCTTCTACCCAAATTAATTAATCTCTGAAATTGAAGTTGGGCACCTAACTATGTCTTACGGTTGTATTGACTCATTTAAACAAGTTTTTGCTCTGGGTTAGGCCCTCATACAATATTGTCACATGCACCAGCTCTCATCTTGTTTATGAGACTGCCTCTTTGGTGTAATACTTGTCACTAGCAACAGTTGCTCCAATGAACTGATCGTTAGTGACAGCGACATCAGGCCAGGATTTACATGGATTTCCTGTCTGGTCATACCCATCACCAACATCCCTCAAATATGTCCTCTTCTCTATGTACACTGTGTAACCCACTTGTATCAGCTGGAGTAACATACACAATTTGCACTTATGAACTCAGTGAAAGTGCTGCCGCAACTTCACAAGATTCATTGACTCAATTAGTCAATACAGACTAACCCAATCATATTTCATGTAGCTATAGCCAGGCAACGTGAACTGAAGCTGCCAGGTACACATGATACTATACCAAGAGGGAATATTCTCTTTCTGATATGGACATGAATTTACACCTGATATCACAACACTATGCAAATTGCTGACAAGAACTGTCCAAAAACAATCAAATCACCATAAAACCAGCCGATAAAGGCGGGGCAATTGTTTTACAAGATACCACGGATTATAGGAATGAATGTCTCCGTCTACTAGGGGACACAAGAAACTACGCCAAACTAGGTGAAGACCCGACAGAACGCCTAAGAATCTCAATTGCGTACTTAACAGAGGAATGTCAAGCCAATGATTGGCTTAGTAAAAAAGAAATTGATTTCTTAACAAACAGAAAACCAATAACACCGTATTTTTATACCATCCCCAAGATACACAAGAGACTGGAGAACCCACCAGGGAGGCCAATAGTCTCGGGGATAGGCTCAATTTTGGAGCCCCTTTCACAATTCGCAGATGCCTTTCTCAGACCCCTCGTGCAGAAAACAGACACCTATCTAAGGGATACCAAGGACGTACTATGCCTGCTACAAGATCTAACCTTTGATATGTCATCCAGCCTATTGATAAGTCTGGACGTTGAAAGTCTTTATACCAGCTTGCCACACAGAGAGACTTTACAGATTCTAGAGGAAGTATTGTACGAAAACGAGTGGTCATTCCAGACTCCTCGCCATGTGGTACTCGAATGCTGCCAACTGGTACTATGTGAGAACTTCTTCCGTTTTGAATCGACCCTGTATAAACAACAACATGGGACCAGTATGGGCAGCACATTCGCGCCGAGTATAGCCGGATTGTACGTCCACCAACTGGAGAAAAACAAAATACTGATTGAAGGAAATCCACATAGACATCATATCCTCCACTGGAAACGCTATATCGACGACATTCTGTTGATCTGGCAGGGCACTGAGGAAGAAGCACAGACCTTTCTCACCTGGCTTAATACACAGGATCCTTTCCTGAAGTTCACCTGCTCAATGAGTAAGACAGATCTAGTTTTTCTTGATCTAAACATCCATGCTGAGTCTGGTAGACTGGTGACAACAACTCATTTTAAAGAGACGGCAAGAAACTGTCTCTTGACCTTTGACAGTTTTCACCCTCGCCATCTCAAACAAAACCTGCCATTTGGACAATTCCTCCGTTTACGCAGGAACTGTAGCAAGAAATCAGACTACCTAACCCAAGCGGAAGACCTAAGCAACAAGCTGAAATACAGGAAATACCCAAATAAACTGATCAAAGAGGCTAAAAAACGGGCGGCCAACAACAACAGGGAAGCACTTTTAGAACCCAAAGAAAGAACTCAACCTGAGGACAAAAAACCAATCTGTATCACCACGTACAATCAAGTCTCGAACAATGTATCTAAAATAATCAAGAAACATTGGCCAATACTTAACAGCGGCGGCCTACACATACCTACTCCTATGTTTAGCCATAGGCGGGGTAAAAATTTGAAGGATTATTTGGTACACACACGTCCCACAGCATTAATTCAGACAGTAAGATCCCAGCCACTACCGGACGGTCATTTCCCATGCAACAACTGCAGTGTTTGTCATTTGACCTCCCCAACCAAAAACGTTATCTTCAACAACAGTACGAGATGGGAACTAAAAGGTTTCTCTAATTGCAACACAAGTGGGGTTGTGTATTTGATAACCTGTACGTGCAACCTTCACTATGTAGGAATGACGACAAGGAAGGTCAGTACTCGCATAGTAGAGCACAGAAGTAACATCAGGTGCAAGCGAGCCACAACAAGAATGACCACCCACTTCATTGAGCAGAACCATACACCCAATGATCTGTCCTGGGTAGTATTAGAAACAGTGAAAAACAAAGACAATCTGGAACGCACCCTCCATGAAAAAGAACAAAGATGGGTTTTTCGTCTTCATACAGATACCCAACTTAATGATGAAATCCCGTGGGGAGCATTTCGCCCATAGTTATTTTTTCTAGTGACTGTTCGGGGTTGGTCCGAACTGTTTGAATACCATAGAAAACTGTCGCTGATAACAAAACAAACCCTACTATCAGAAATACCTTTTTCCTTAAAAACTAATACACCCAGCTGAGCCTTCCCAGACACGATAGGTACCATCCTTGCCTATCTGCCTAAGTTATGATACCCGCCCTTTTATGAATAAGCCTAAACCAATCCAAAAACGTCTCCAACCCCGCAAAATTTATCTTGTGTTCTAAATTCATGTGCAAGGACGCCCTTGTCCACATTAGCGCCCTAAATTATTGCATATCCCTGTACCCAGCGGTACTCATTAATATTCAGTGTTTGTAACTTACACCCGCGCCGAGCGCGATCGCATCCTACCAATATGGCCGCCCCAGTGCGCGCTCTAGCAAAACAAAGGCGTTTCCCGCCACCCGGAAGCTCACGCGTTTTAAATACACCGCGAGCCCGGCTTCAGATCAGTATGCGGTCGGGTGAGGAAGCAACCAGGTAGTACCGAGCGGGTCTGCCGAAAGGAAGTAAGTGAATGGACTATGTAATCTTGCTAGAAAGACGGCAATTCCGAATGGGCAAACAAGAAGAGGAAAAAACCTCCTAACTCTGCATTTTGACAATCCCTTTTTTCAGCAATGTTTCCACGAGGCGTTCCTGCCCTTGCCTAAGACCATGGGGTGTAACCATACACTCTTTTATGTAAATATAACCATCTGCCATATTATTTCGTGTATGTATAGTGTGTGTTTTGTCTATAGTCACATTTAGTCTATATGTTTGTATGTTGTATGTGTGAAACCACTAAACCACTTTATTCACAGTGATTTATTTTTCAACACCGTCTTGAAAACCAGCACGCGTCAATATGATGCCATGGGCACACTCACGCCCTAGTTGGAGTGAGATGCTTGTGAGTTGTTCCCCTTCTTGGAAGGGGTTGTCCATCATTTAACATTTGTTGTTCTATTTTGCAGAAAACGCAGTGAAATACAAAACGTATGTACAGCACGCATGTTTTATTAACAACAGCGTTCATTGTAAAATATTTTTTAGCAACACTTTTTTCATTTGGAAACAGGAGTGGCAATACAGGGCTGGACCCTGTATGGTCCTGAAGAAAAGCTTGGGGGAGCTTGAAACATGTTGACCTTAACACTGATCTAGCTCAGTAAAAGTTAGAATACAGTGTTACCCCTTTTTAACTTTTTTATACCACACTAGGAGCGAAATAAATTGTTGAGGCCCACTAGCACGGTATTTTTAATCCCACACCCACTCCACCATTATCACACTTGCACCACACATAGTCATCTCACAAAACCAGTGCTCCAGCGTAGTCGCCTTGTCGCAGCACGCCCCTTTTCGTAGAGAACTGGGATGGCCCCAATGATGAAGCATGTCACCGTGGGGCAACCCCGGTGAGTGAGGGGACTCTAGAAAGACATTTTTCTTTCTTACATATATTTTTTGGTACACACTGACTCAGTAAGCAGTAACCATAAATACACCCACCAGGTCTCTGGACCTTTGACATAAGGTCCCTGTATTTCGTACACAGACTGGAGGCCGACCTGGTCTGGTTTAACCTCCTTCTCCCCCTTCTTTGTTTATCCATTGTGTGACATATTCATACATTATTGATCTTGCCATAAGCACCCACAGCCGCAACATCTAAAGGAAATGAAAAGGAGAGACACATTGAACACCATAGGCGACCAACAGATAAAAAAGATTGTCCATGTGCACACTTTGAGAAGAATAGTGTAGGGTTGTGTCTTTCCAAATTGGTTGCAAATCTGCTACAACATGTTGCAAATGTGTGGTAGCAATGATTTTGCCAATATAAGGGGCAAACACTATTTTCCATTTACAACAGTGTCCACGTTTTCTGACTTGCAGTAAAGTAGGCCCCCTTGCACAATGGTGGCAAAATATGTTCAATGACAGAGCAATACACTGAAATAATCCATATAGTTGCTAGTACATTGCAGGAATGAATTTAAAAAGCTGGGGATGTGCAATGTAAACTCAAGAAGGCTAATGCTGTGCTCCATCATGATATCATAAATGTGTTAAAAAATCTCTACTTCATGCTGCCTCATCACAATATAGGTGAGGTCCATGTAATGCACACCCAGACTGTGTACAACAACATACCGGAGCATGCTTCACCTTTGTTCAACGTCCCAGTCCACAACCGCTTTCATCTTTTCTCCTGTTTAGATCAGGTGGACTGACTCCTTATTACCCCCCGAGGAGGTGATATGGCAATGGGGGGAATCTGTATAAATAGGGGCCCTTCCATCACAGGAATTATGGAGAATGGCTAGGTTAAAGCCTCTGCGAGCATTATACCAGCACTAGACTCCAGCTCATTTGGATACCAGGGACATAATAACTATCCTCCATCAGTGATAGCAGAACCCAGGATCTGGTGTAAGACTCTGCCTACAGCTACTCCCCCTGTTCACTCCACAGCTGCTAGCTCAACCATCCCACCTGTGCTCCCTAGTGTCTATTCCCCTGGAACTTGTACCCAAGTTGCTAATGGCCTCAAGAGGGATATTGGATGTCATATCATGTTTTGGAATATTGCGGGCCTAAAGGCGAAGATTGTGAACCCCCTGTGGTCAGAGTTTGTTTTGGGGTTCGAAGAGACCAGGCTGATCGACCCCATTCACGTTAACGGTTTTGAAACATTTCATACACCTGCGGTTGCATCAACCCATGGTAGAGCCATGGAAGGGTTGTGTACTTATGTTTCAAATCTTTTTAACTTTACGATAACTACAACTTTGGTGATTAAACGCTATCTCCAAATTCTGGTGGCCAACATGGATAATTCAACAGGCTTTGTAATAGTCAATCTCTATAATAATGTGCCTCGCGAAGATCTATCTGGTTTGTTGAGTATTATAAAATTGCACATTAATAGGCTACAGTCTGCTACCTCAAAGGATTTGATCATTATTTTGGGGGGAGATCTTAATATAACCTTATGCATCCTGGAGGATAATCTGGTTTGTGGAGTTGAGCAGGGTAACGTTTCAAGTATTCCCCATTTTACCTATTCTACCCAGGAAGATATGATTAATGAAATCATGTTTAGAGAAGATCTGGGATTTGCAAATAATCTTTGTAGTCCATTGATCCCTTTTAATCCAACCTTTAGTGGTCGAGGGTTGTTCTCTCTGATAGATTTTATTTTAATACCTGTAAGACAAGCTTCCAGACTATTAGAGATTCATACCCACGACATCTCCCTTAGCTACCATTTTCCACAGAGCATAAACGTCAAGGTCAACCACAAGGCAGTTAGCAGATTTGTAACTAGTTTTCCCCAGGGGGTTGATATTACCCTGGCCAGACAAAATGGCTATCCACAGCGCTCGAAGAAACTCGACACAGATGTGTTTATGACTAAGGTTGTCACAAATTGTAGAGATGCTATTAATATATGTTTTGGTAGTGGTAACCCCCTGAAAGATATTGTGGAGGGTGTCTCCAAAATAGCAGAGTTTGTTAGCAATGCTCTTCATAGAAAACCAAGAAGTAAGCACCCACAAAAGAGGGGTTGGTTAGATTCCTGCTGCTCAAAAGCTCACTCCGCTCTTAAAATTGCCCTTCATAGAACAGTTAAAAATCAGAAAGAGATAAACTGGCATTTAGGATTGTTTTTTTTAAGGAGGAAGCGTGGAAGGCCTTGCATGAAGCCTCAGAACAGAGACTCCACAGCTTTTTGGAATGCGGCTAATGGCCCTTTTTTAGTAGATACAGAGAGGGCTACCATAGAAATTGTAATAACGAGGGGTGAATGGGTTGAGCATTTCTCTAAATTATATTATAAATCCCATTCTGACTCCACAAGTAATGATCAGGATGGGGATAGGGAAGAACCTCAGCTTTTGAGTTCCCATTCGCACCTTCAATTTGAATTGAGTGAAATCGTGGAGGCTTCAACATTGAGTAAGGGAAGGAAGGAACCCGGGCCTGACGGGCATACCCGTGGACCTTTTTAAGTATAATACTGAGTTCTGGGGACCCATTTTAACTCAGGGAATTAATGCATGTAGTTCTTTTGGTTTTCTTTCAACTTGGAGCGAATCGATTTTGGTGCCCATTTTTAAAAAAGGGGACAGGCATAACCCGGCTTGCTACAGGCCAATTTCAATGTTGGGCTCAACAGTTAAAATAATTGGGAGAGCTCTTTTAGCCCGTTCTACAGGACTGGGCAGATGAGAATCAAATAATTAATGACATCCAATACGGCTTTCGCAAAGGCCTTGGTACCATTGATCAATGTTTAAATTTGGATCTTACCATCGGTAAATATATCAAGGATTATATCAAGGCCAAGGGGGGTAACCTTTGTTTGGCGTTCTTGGATTTAACCTCGGCCTTTGACTGCATCATCTATGACAAACTCTGGTTGATCCTGGAAAGTATGGGAGTGGACTGCAGTCTTATCTCCTTTTTGAGACAATTTTATTTCAGGGCTAGGGCCAGGGTACACTATGGAGCAGGTGGTGAGTATACTGATTAATTTAGCATTGGAAAAGGAGTGAGACAAGGTTGCGTCCTGGCACCTTTCTTACTCACTTTGTATATTACAAACTAAGAAAGGTTTTGACTGATGAATGCCAGGACCTTCCATAGGTAGGGAAGCACTCACTCCCTGCGCTTATGTATGCAGACGACGCTGTTCTTATGGCCCGTACTCTGATTAGCCTACAGAAAGTTATATCCAGTTTTGCTAATGAGTCTAATGTGGGCCTTTCAGTCAATACCCTCAAAACCTTTATTTTAAAATGTGGAGTAGGGAGCAAGAACACCTGCTCATTCTTCCTAGAGTAAAACCACATAGAATGCTGTAAAACCTTCTCCTATTTGGGGGTCCTATTTGATCAAAATGCCACATGGTCCCAGGCTGTTCAGTCTAGGAAATTGTTATTCTTAAAGGTTTTGGCAGCATTGACTAACTTTAGCAGGAAACTGGGTAAACGCCAGCCCCCAGAATTACTTAAAATATATAAAGCCAAATGCGCTGCTATCGCAACTTATGGGGAGGGCATCTGGGGTTATGTCGATGTGACCACCCTACAGACGAAGGAAAATAGATTTCTTAGAATTTTATTGGCCGTACCGTAGAGTGTCTCTACTTTTAATTGCCATATGGAACTTGGTTTACCATATATAATGGATGAGATTCATATCCAACCGATTCTTCTATGGCATCGTATCTGGACCTCAGAACAGACCATTCTGAACCGCCAATTGATTATTGATTGTTGCGGTTTGGATGGGGCTCGCTGTATAGGCTGGTTGAATTATGTCAGAGACTTCTATTTCATGCAATTTGAACAGGAAAGTTTTTAAACAAAGTTGTCTTCATTTGGTAAAATTTTCTAGATTTAATTTAGAAATTACCAAAATTACAGTTCTTGCTCATCAACACTTTCTGATCTCCCCCATGATGCAACCCTATTTAAAACTGGTTACCCCTGACTATGATAACTTTTTGACAGTAACATGGAGTGAGAGGAAGCTCCCCTCACAAAGATGTGCGCTCAGTGATGTGTGGAACCAATCGTTCCTTTAAGTTTCAAAACTGATTATGATCCAAACAATAATTCACTTTTTTGATGATTTAAACGTTTATTTTCATGTTCCAAATATTCATAATGTTCATCTTATGATATTTTCATCATTTACTTCATTTTCCTACACTCAATAACATGCCGCAGCCTAAGAGCATGATTTTAAAACTTACTTAAAGACTGGGAACAAAGCGTCTCCGTAAACGCCTCGGGAGCCATGTTAAACGGCCTCAATAAACATTTAACCAATCACGCACCAGAAACTTTGCATGTGACCCCGGTCACATGACATGAGTATATCGGCTTCAAAACTAAGGTTTAAATAAAGTTCAAAGTACGGCTGCCTCAACAAAATAGAAAATAAATAAACATATGCATGCAAACAACGCAAATGCGTCGTATTTACAATGAGAACAACATCATACTGAATATAAATTAAATAAATGAAGCGGAGAAAAATTCTCCCCGAGGCTTTTACGGAGACGCATTGTTCCCAGTCTTTAAGTAAGTTTTAAAATCATGCTCTTAGGCTGCGGCATGTTATTGAGTGTATTTCACTTCAAACTGGCATTTTTAATTGCGTTATACTGGTGTCTGGTGTTCGTGTGGTGAACTGACGATGTATTTCAGTGATTTTTTGACTTTATTTCTGCCACTGTATATCCTGATTTTTCACGCTTTAGACAATCACAAGCTTACTTTTGGTGGTTTAATGTTGCACACTGAGGGTGTAACTGGTCAATGTTTGGATTTATATTCTTTCTACACTGAGGGTTTCGAACTTCCACTGTTTATATTATCACTTTCTTGTTGCGGAGAAACGACATTTTTTGCATGACATCACTTATAATGGTGAACGGGCAAGTTATATCGCAGGTAACTAACTTGGTCCTGTATGATTTCCTTATAGACCCCTGAGGAAGGGTCCTTTTGGATTGACCCGAAATGCATTGGGTTTCTGGAAGATTGGGAAAATGAAGTAAATGATGAAAATATCATAAGATGAACATTATGAATATTTGGAACATGAAAATAAACGTTTAAATCATCAAAAAAGTGGATTATTGTTTGGATCATAATCAGTTTTGAAACTTAAAGGAACGATCGGTTCCACACGTCACTGAGCGCACATCTTTGTGAGGGGAGCTTCCTCTCACTCCATGTTACTGTTGTTCTAAGGCACGAATTGACGACGTGCAACAGACGTAGCGCCAACCAGAACGTTTGAAAATTCATTAAAGTGTAATACAAAACGAGTGCACAGGGATAACACAGATTGTATGATAACTTTTTGCTCACTCGTTTTAGGTTGGGCATTCTTCACAGATCACTTAGCTTCCCAGTCAGAAATGACTTGTCTAGAGTGCTAAACTGATGCCCTTGTGATGAGGTATCAGTTCAGACTACGATGCATTTTGTATTTTTTTGTAAATACTACCAAGTTCAAAGGAAGAGATGGGTACTCCCTGTCCTTAGATCCTTAGGTTTGCGTCAATGTCGACCTGCATTTTTTGTTATGCAATCACTTGTGGAAGAAAGTATAATTTTATCTGTAACCGCATTTCTAAGGTCGGTTTTCACATGTAGAAAAACTATGTCTATGTAAACTGTGATTTTAATTTTAAGAATTTAAAGTTTAGCTAAAGTTTGTCTTTGCTCACCCAGTTTTCTCAACTAATGTACTTGTACATGTTTTGTTTTAACTTGTTTTTACTGTGCTTTTATGATTATTTTACAGATAGTCGACTAAAGCTTGATTTGATTGAATTGAGTTGTGGAGATGTGCTTAATACATTGATTACACACATCATGCAATTGCCATTTCTTTGCTTGTAGTGCCAGTCCAGAGGGAGGTGATGCAACTTCACTGTGCTACCATGTTTTTCGTGGTCCGTATTACACAATATATTGACCAGCGCTAATGGGATTGGTTGCATGTTACTTGACTATTTTGGCTGTACTTATTGGTATCCCTGTTGTACTTCACTCATGTGTATCTCTGTTTTCTGTCTTTGGTGTGTTAACACAGAGTAAGTGTGATGGTATTGGGGATATTGCCATTTCTCAAATGTGTTTGCCATGTCACACTCATGTTGTTGGGCATGTGACATCCACACTTTCCTGTCATTGCATTGTCATGACTATAATCCTACATACACATTGCTGATTGCTGATGCCTTGCCAGTTGGCCCATGGCTGACCTATTTGTCATTGTTTGTGCAGATACAAATATAGCATTGTTAGGTCAGTGTAGTATTGAATGATGATTCATGCACAGTGTTAGTGATGCAAAACATTTGCTTATTTGTCATTACAGTGATACATTTGTCAGCTAGGGAGGTAATGTTACTTGCTAATGTGGATTATATGTGTATGCTTGGTGTTAAAAGCATTCCCTGCACTGTATTGATACATCCGTTAGTCTGGCTCTACTAGCCTTTAATTCTTCATCCTCCACACCCGAAAGTTGATCCAGTCCACCATTGTCATGTATCTTTGTGAGCTTTGTCAGTAACCTTTTTTCCAGTTTCACAGATTACACAGAGATATCGAGTTAAAGAAATTTAGAGTGGATTAGAGCTGTGTGGCCCCAGCTACAATTGTGCATCAGACACACATTGTCTAGAGTACTACGCCCTTGTGTGTAGACGGACCTGATTGCACTCAGGAGAACACACAACAAGCACTTTTTAATTCTCAATGATAAACCATTTGCAGTCAGAAGTTCTGATACCCAAAACATTTGCCCATTCCTTGTCTTACTTTAGTTGGTGTCATATCCCTGTTAGGTGATTGAGCTGTGTGACACTGTTGCTCTCATAACGTAACTTTACATGATTGTTCGCCATTTGAAGTCACACCAAGCATACAAGATATTGGTGAAGTGATTGTTTATTCTGCCGCATCACAAGGCGGAACCATTTATGCAAAGCTATGGGCGATACAAGGCATTGGAGAGTTGAAATTATGAAAAGAATTTATGGATTATGGCATCCTTCCTTGATGTTGCAGCTCATGAAGTTGTAGGTTGGCTTGCATCAACTTCTTCCTCTTGCCCATCCTCCAGATTGTCCAGCTCTTCCTGGTCTTCAGTCAGAGGTGTACTGGTATATGCAGATGTTGTGCAATATACAACACACCAGAATTATTTTGCAGACTAATTCTGGCCTGTACAGAAGTCTTCGCCCTGAAATGTCCAGGCGACTAAACTTGAATTTGAGGACTCCAAAAGTCCATTCCACAATGGCCCTTGTGTGATTCAGGGCCACAATATAGACTCTCTGGGCCTGTGTGTGGGACACTTTGATGGGGGTCACCACCCATGGTAACAGTGCATAATCTTGATCAGCTGAAACAGAAAATGGAGAAAAGGGTACATTAGTATTGTGTTCTGGTGTGTTTGCAGTGTAGGTTTTTTGACTTTGTGTTCATTGTGAGGTTCTTTACTTTCTCCTTCCACATGGTTTGGTATATACAAATGACCTGCATCTATGCCACTGAATTGCCTATATTTACAGCCTACACATCACTGTAATGTCATTGACCTGGTCCTGTGTAATACCTCCATGTTGTAACTGTCAGGATGTATGGGCACCTTTACAAACATGAGAACACTCATCGTCCTCCTTACACTCACATGACACTTGACAATGGCTGCAGAGGTTACCTCAATTTGCGTAAAATTGTTATAGGCTTTGATGATAGTCATGTTAAACTTGCAATGGGTCAGACGCTGACATGAAAGCGGATAATTGTTAGACCCTGTGATTTTTGATCATCACATGTTAGTGCATACTGGACATTTTTGGGACCCCATACATTCCCCTTGGTGCACATGGAGTTTTGACATTGACATTGTAACGAGTGAAACTGCATACACTGCGGGCCCGATTCACAGAACTAACTTAAGACAAAATCCTAAACTTACTACCATTTTGGTATTCACTTAAGGCACTTACTCATTTTGGTATTCACAGAAGACACTTATTCATTTTGGCATTCACGGAAGGCACTTACTCATTAATGAGTAAGTGCCTTCCGTGAATACCAAAATGAGTATGTGCCTTCTGTGAATACTAAAATGAGTAAACAGTAGAAAGTTTAGGATTTTGTCTTAAGTTAGTTCAGTGAATCGGGCCCTGCAAGTCCAGACATCTTGGTGCAAGTGCATATTACATCTTGGACACTGTTTGTGATCCATTCATTGTGTGTTTGCGCTGGCACATGCAGTTCAGTGTACCACTGTGACACACATAAAACAATCTTGTAGTTGTTCTCAGTTGTGATTAGATGAGATGTGTTGTGTGTATGCAATGGGGTGCGTACTGGATGCACAGTATATTCCCTTGGATGCAAGCTAAGGTGATGTTGTTTCTCAGCAAATTGTCTTCTGTTTTTCATTGTCTGCCATTTCAATCATTATGTACTATGTTATGCAGTATTGTCTAGCATGACGAGGGCAGTAAGGGTGTCTGTGATTCATTGACTTACTCAGATGAGTGTTTTATGTCATCTTTCCTCATGCCCATGGGCACACCTTAGGGCCCACAGAGTTCACAAAAGTTAGGATTTGCTTTCACATTGGCTAGATGCAGCTGTTTAATCTGAATTGTGCTTACATATATGTCCCGACAATATCTGGATGTGGAGATGTTTGTCATGATATTTGGTGTGCCACTGTACATCAGTGATTGTGTAGAGACCTAAACAAACCTGAATACATAGCAAAGTGTAGCAATGTGCTTTTGCATGGCATACACAACATCCCTGTAGTTCCGACTACAACATATTTCCCAATTGATGTATTTGAATGAGTTGTCAGTATTCACATATTGTGGACTTATTATCTTGTTGCCTGGACCTGACATTAGGTTATATGATACATGTGTCACAAATCTGGCTATGTGAGCTGAGTTACTTCTTCTTACATAATGTGATACAAGTTCCATGGACTGATCATGGTGTATATGAGGATGACTCCTATGCTTCTGTATCCTAATTTGGGATTCAGGAGGGTGGCCTGACACTTGGAACATGTTAAACGTATGCACTGCATTTGTGTGCTATGTTGTAGGTGTGTTCTCACTATATATTGAATGTTGCAGGCTGACAAATTGTCAATGAAAGCCAATGTTGTCATTTGCTAAGTGTGTGATGGACTACCAAGTGGTTGTCTTACATGACTACCTATTCTTATTTTGTACACTCAGCATTAATTTTGCTCATGACCAGGTTGTGTGACAATGGCCATGTCCTCCAACATACAGTATGCTAGATGACTGTCCTTCATTCCATGAGACTGGCTTCTGTGGCCAATAATGTCTTGTTGAATGTCACCATGACCAACATCAGGGCATAGGTTAGCACACACTAGACATATTTGAACATGGGCAATTGTGACAGATGTGTTTGACATCCCATACTTGGTTGCATTCTGTGGCAGGACTGGCATTGTATGGACATAGGAGAAAAATTGAATGACAGTGTGAATTTTCTTTATATTAAGCTACAATTGTGATTCAGAGGGTTTATGGATTATGACCCACAAAACACAAATTATGAACACTTGATGGATAAATTATTGTTGCTTACGAAGACATGGCAACAGCAAGACTGAATGATGATAGACAGCAGATGAGTGTGAAAGGTACAGTATTTGGAGATGGATGGACCTTAACTGCACATGCATCATAGATCATGGTTTGATGATATATGCGGGAGACATGTAAACAGTCAACGTCAAAGAATGGTTTGGGTTATACACATATATTTGAAATTGAAATTTGATATGAATAAAAAAAGAAATGGTCTGAATAATTTTCTAAGCAGACCAATAAGATTTCACATGGGAATGTGTGATGGGTGTAAGGTCAAGGAAATGAACGTAGGCACAGTAAGATTGGATGAATGGAGGTAACGCTAAAGTTTATGGATGGAGGTAAGAAGGGATGATGGGAGGGCTGGGGGTAGGTCATCCAATTGGACTTGACAACATGGAAATAAATTATTCATTGTGAGGCAGATTAGATTATTTGAACATGAAAATGAGCATTGCATAAAGCTAGAAGGTGTACAATATGTTGAGAAAATGGACCAAGGTGAGGTAAGAACTTAAAATGAGATTCTGCTGCACATGTGATTCGAGGTATTGATTGAAATGTTTTTGTGCCCTCCTAGGCCCGATTCACAGACCTAACTTAAGACAAAATCCTAAACGAACTACCATTTTGGTATTCACAGAAGGCACTTACTCATTTTGGCATCCACAGAAGGCACTTATTCATTTCGGTATTCACAGAAGTTAGAAGTCCTAACTTTACGACTCCTAAATGCCTTCTGTAAATACCGAAAGTCTTAAAGTTAGGATTTTTCTCAGTTTAGGAGTAGTAAAGTTAGGACTCCTAACTTTAGGACTCCTAAATGCCTTCTGTGAATACCGAAAGTCTTAAAGTTAGGATTTTTCTCAGTTTAGGACTCCTAAAGTTAGAAGTCCCTACTTTACTACTCCTAAACTGAGTATAATAAATTCCATACTGCTGACTGTGGGGGAACCTCATGATCTACTGCATTTAAAAGGCTTGTATACCACAATGATACCTCTTTTTTCCTTGGGCCGGCATTTTGAAACAACTGCTTAAGCTCCCAATTCCCAACTGTATCTCGGGCCTCCGCCTCAAACCATGATCTTATCTGAAGATACTTAAACGTTGAAAATGCCGGGCCAATTTTATCTAGCAATATCTCCCAAGGGAGGACCCCGTCTAAGTCCAACAGGTCTGACCACTTCTCCAAACCCACCCTTCTAATCGGAATTGGTAAGCTATCGACCAGACAGATGGGGGTCCCGGTGAATCTCAAATTGGAAAGAAAGGGGAAAAATATCCAATACCCCCTATACCCCTTAATTTATACAATATTTGCAATGCAGTTTTTAAAACCTTAAGGCGTACACGCTTGAAAAATCTGGGTGCCCCAAACGTATATAAAAACCCATACTGTCCGTTACCACCTTCTGCTACTACGAGTTCCCCCAAAAGTCTGCCCCAAGAAGTTTCCACCGGTGTAGATAAGAGCATACTAATGCCCTTGAATTGAAAGGCCAATAAATATGAATTTATATCTGGAAGTGCCAGGCCACCTTTCAAGAGTTTCCTTCTTAGTTTCTTCCAGGATAGCCTGGCACTTTTCTGCCCCCAAATAAAGCTACCTATCTTCCCCTGGATCTTTTTAATGCCTTTCTGTGGAAAAATAAGAGGGACCACACCAAAAAGGAAGGTCAGTTTAGGTAGAAACGGCATCTTCACCAGGTTAGACAACAGTCACTTGTGCACACATATATACAAATACATGAAATATGTACAATATATTAAAATTTCACAACTGCAAGAAAGAATATCTGAAGCGTCGTTTGATCTTGTAGCTTTAATACTCGAAACTAGACAGCGCCAGCCGACACGTGTTTCGTCTGAGTTTACATAAACTCGGACTCTTCAGGTCTTCCGCTTGTATATAGCAAGAGGATCAATCCCCCTTAACCGGTGATAGTTCCAACCCCGTCAGGGTGTCGAAAGATTGTTACAGAAGCACGCCACGGACCGATGGAGGCAGCCGGACAGACTGACTGGATACAACCCCATTGATGGAATTTTAGATGTGACACCTAAATTTGGGCCACTAGATTTGACTTGAAATAATTCTTGGGTCTGTCTGGTTTTCACTAAACACGGCGGCATTATCAATGAGCACACCACTACAGAGCGGACGTTCTTGGTGATTTACACCTGCAAACTTCAATTTTTCGACACCCTGACCGGGTTGGAACTATCACCATTTAAGGCGGATTGATCCTCTTACTATATACAAGCGGAAGCCCTGAAGAGTCCGAGTTTATGTATACTCAGACGAAACACGTGTCGGCTGGCGCTGTCTAGTTTCGAGTATTAAAGCTACAAGATCAAACGACGCTTCAGATATTCTTTCTTGCAGTTGTGAAATTTGAATATATTGTACATATTTCATGTATTTGTATATATGTGTGCACAAGTGACTGTTGACTAATTACGCAGGAGTTTTTGTAACATCAGCTCCCGAGGGATTCTTTAGGGTCATCCCTCCTCTTGTAGCACCATCTTATCACACCATTTTTTCAGATAATTGAACAGAAATTGAGCTGTGCCCAATAATTACCTCACATGTTGAACCCATTTCCGTTGATAGCACATCTTCACCAGGTTGACCCTCCCATAGATCGATAAAGGGAGGTTTTTCCACCTGGCGAAGAGAAAATCTACATCTTTTTCACTCTTTTTCCAGTTTATTATCGTATTTTATTTAAACCCTTTACAATTTTTATCCCTAAATATCTAAACTCTTTACTTACAGGGCCATGACTATATACCGAGTTCCAACACATAATCTCGGTTTTATCCGAGTTTGCCATATACCCTGAGATGGCGCCAAACTCCGCCAACAAATTTTTTAAATGTGGGATAGAAATGTCAGGATTAGTAGTATAAATTATAACATCATCTGCGTATAAGGCAATTTTGGATTGATAGTCTCCTGACTTAAACGGACTTATGATGTTAACCTGCCTAATCGCCGCTGCAAGGGGCTCAATATAGATATTGAACAAGAGGGGAGACAGGGGGCACCCCTGTCTCGTCCCTCTCTGGATTTCAAAACTAAGGTCAGGGAGCCATTTAATAGGATCTTCGCCGATGCGCCATGATGACTGTTCTTTAAGGTCTGTACAAACGTCTGACCCATACCCATGCCCTCCAACAACGGCCATAGATATTTCCAACAAACTCAATCGAAGGCTTTAGCGGCGTCTAATGCCACTACCGCCAAGGGGTCCCCCTATTTTCGGCTAGATCGATATTGCCATTTAACAGTTGGATTTGTTCCTGTATGACTCTCCCGGGCATAAAGCCCTTCTAATCGGTGTTAATCAGACTTGGTGCTAATTTATCCAATCTCCCTGCCAAAATGCTCATAAAGATCTTATAATCGGCGTTCAGCAGGGAGATTGGGCGATAGGAGTCAGGCAACCTTCCACCTCCAGCCTGAGCTCGGTGCGCTGGAACAGAGATCAAACCGCCCGTCCGGTCCGGAGAAGCACCCGGATGCCAAAAAAGCTAGAGCGCCGCCCGCGCCGACCGCACCATCCACTGCTGTACTCGCTGCAGGCGCCTCCCACACACCAGTCGCTGGGACGCTGAAACGCCCTCAGATGCCGTCAGACGAAGAATCGCAGAGACGCTGGAGGGAATTGTACCAAGATCTAGCGGCCGCAGAAAAAAGATACGTAGTAACTAGATACCAGGTCCGCCATTAGAAACTAAATGCTCAAGATTTTGCCAAATAGAGAGTTCAGGGTGCAAGGGCCATTAAGCTTCATACCCCCACCGTCAGTCCAGAGCTTTGGAGAGGTGCGTCCCCGTCCGTTCACGCGGCGGCCGCCATGTTCCTCCCCCACTCCATATATCACTCTTAAAGAAAGCAAAACGAAGTTTTGATAGCCAATGAATTATCAGAAGACTAACTGGTGGTATTCAAACATATCAATCTTTGACAGTTTGATCGTTATGTTTGTTCCCAATTTCTCAGCCTCTGGTCCACCATGGTTTGAAATATCCAGGATAGCTTTGGCATACACGCACAAGTGTGAAATTGGAGCTCAGCAGTGTGCACTGGACATGGATGTGTGACGGATCGCAGCACATGTCGCTCAATATACAGCTCCTATCTGACCCTGAGTGCTGAAGTTCCGGGTCAGCCTTTTCTGTAGTCAAGCAAGACACTGAGGTTATAGTGGTACTAGATCAGACAACAAGGCATTCCACTATAAGACAGGAAACAGCAAAAAAGGACCTCAATCCCATTTGGGCTTATCTTTTGTCTGCACTAATAAAGTGGCCATCAGACTCAGTGCAGTGGTGAAAACTCTTATATCGTGACCGACAGGTAGGATTAAAACCAATGGATAATGCAATTGCTCATGATTTGCACCTACAATATCCAATGTCTGAGAGGGATGCTCTTTTGCCACTTTTTGTATACTTTGTATTAATTCTGTAAGGCATCTAAAGCTGTCTCTAGTCACAGCTAAAATAAAACATGAACCCCTCACCCGAGTCTGTGATCACTCCTGAGCAAAAATACCTGTGTCCTACCCTATATTTTGCGGTCTAATACTGACAGCTCCAGCTGTCTGCCAGAAACAGCATTGAATGTAATATTCCACTGAGTCAACTCTTGCTCGTGATTTGATGACTTTCCTGTCAATCTCAGTCTGAAGAAAATAATTGGTGGGCTTTTGTCCCTATTCTGTGTTTGTTAACTTTACTAGTGCTGTAACCTTCCACCACTGATGTCATGGAGCTATTTAGTACTCGTTTGGAGTACATGCCTTGCTTATTGCTTCTTCCTCTTATTATCTGAGATAGGTGTGTCTATGTGCAGATGAAACAGTGATCGGGGCACCCATAAAAAAACTGCAATTGTTTGCCTTTCCTCATTTAGTGATCTGTGGGCCTAATTAACTGCGGTAAGAAAGGGCCCCGAAAGCCCTTGCGAGATCCAAACAAATTGTACACTATGATTTGTGGTACCCGAGAGTGGGCAGGGGTTCCACCAACAATTGAACATGGTGTGGGGCTGTTAGGAGTGCATTAGACCGCACAAGGACCTATACTTTAAAACATGGTCTGGCACCCTATGTCTCCAGGGAAAATGTATTTATGGCACTAGGAGAAGGTTGTTGAGCTTCTTAGTATTTAATTTAATCCATTTATCTTTATGTTTTTGTGATGCAAGGGCTTTTGCTAATTGGTGCTAAGACTACTTTGTAGCATATTTCAAAATAAAAAAAATATTCATTGACACAGTTACATACTATTTAAATATAATCCAATAACTGCAGTGCCGCCAACCATATTACAGTGAAGCATAGTTATCTGTGTTATATAGGTGGCTTTGATTCCTCATCTGTGTTTGTTCTTTTGTTGGAGCATAGCTGTTTTAACTGTCAATGCCCCCCAGCTCACAGACAATGCCAAAGCTTTGTGGCCTGATCATCTTGGATGTTGGAGCATCCCATACGCCCTTGCAAGGACCAAAAATATTATATTATGTTTTGTGATACCCCAGAGAGGACAGGGCCACCTCCAACAAATTTGAACATACTCTGGGGGTAGCCTGGTGGCAGCAGTCCCCACAGGATCGTTGACTTTAAAAGATGGTTTGACTCCCTGTACCTTTATGATCCTGAGTGACGTTTCTCAGGTTTTTAAACATTTTTGAAGCTGGGGTTTTTAGTTATATGGTTCCAGGGTTCAGGAGCATTTGTTGCATTGCCACTATGCTGCTTTGTAGTATGTATAACAAAAGGAGACGGGCTACTGTACACAGTATTATGGAAGAGCCTAAAGGCTACTCTTGTACGGACCAGACAACAGATGTCCTTGCAGGGTTCTTTGGTAGGGAGAGCTAATAGTGTAGTCCCAGGTCTTTGCATTTTGTAGTTGGTTAGTCTCCCTATTCAGTGTTTGTTCCTCCTACGGAGCATAGTCCTTTTTAACTTGGCCAGTGCTTTATCTTTCTACTTCTGATGTCATGGAACTGTTAACACTCCATTGGTGTTCATGTGCTGCTTCTTGCTCATTCCTCTCTTTGTGTCTGGAAATAGGTGGCTCTATCTGCAAAGTAGTTTTGCTTCCCCCAGCCCTCAGACTGCATGCCGAGATTAGATGGAGTAGAAGAGTGCCCCATAAGCTCTTGCGAGGGCACAACATTATTTTCATGTTATCAATGGGGGGGGGGCAGAGCCGTCAGGGGTACCACCAACAATTCTGAACATAGACTGGGACTGCCAGTACTGTGTCAGCCCCTACAGGGACCTTATCTTTAAAGTATGTTCTGGCACCCTTTGTCTCCCAAATCATTAAATTTTTTACCATAGGAGAAGTTTGTTAAGTTGCTGAGTACTTCTTAGTTTGTGCTTTTTTAAGTTATATGGTTCTAGCATACAGAAACCTTTGATATTTGGTTCTAAGGCTGATTTGCAGCATGTGCAAAACTAGCAAAATACTTATTTATACACTATTAAAATAGAACCATGTAACTGCAATAAGACCACCCAACCAAAACATTCTGGTGGGTGGTTTATAGTTTAGCATTGTTCTCTGTATTTTATCGGTAGATATCCATCTTCCCTCTGTGCTTGTTCTTTTTCTGAAGTATAACTGTCTTTCTCTGGAGCACAGCTCTTTTACATGTCAATGGCCTTAGTCAAAGGGAGTGCTGTGACCCAGCCAACTCAGGCAAGCAGGCACCCCTTAAGTCCTTGAAAGGGTCAAAAAGAATTTGTATATTAGGATCTGTGGTGCCCCAGAGACAGTTTGGTAACACAAACAAATATGAACATGCTCCGAGGCCTGCCATGAGTGCAGCAGACCGCACAAGAACCTTCACTTAAAAACATGTTTGCCACCCTATTTCTATAAGGGAATTACATGTAAACCCCTGGAAGAAGTTCGATAAATTTCCTTTAATTTTTTTAATTGTCCTTTTAGTTTTATGACTCCAAGGTGAAAGGTTTTTGTTATTGTGTGATAAGGCTGCTTTACAGCATGTGTCAAAATGGAGAAGGGGTTCATTAATATGGTATTGAACTAGAGTCCAATCACTGCATAATGACCAGCCAAACAACACATGGTGTTTCAGGAGCTATTAGGGGGCATTTAGCGGTATAGTTCAATGTATTTTATTGGGGGCTGTGTTTCATCATCAGCGGTTGTCTTTTTCTGGAGCATAGTTGTTTTATCTGTCAATGCCACTTGCTCAAAGGCAGTGCTGCGGACGTGACCTGGACAGCGAGGTTGAGGGATCAACCCATAAGCTCTTGCAAGGACAAAAAAAATTGCTTAATATGTTTTGTGGAGCCCAAGAGAAGGCAGGGTCAACACCAAAGAATTTAAACATGTTCTTGGAGCTGCCAGGTGTTTGGTAGTCCCCATAGGAGCCCCTACTTTAAAAATGATGTAATACTCTTCGGAGCTCATTACGATGTCGGTCGGAGTTGCCTCTGACCGATACTGTCACGATCTCGGGACCGACCGACCTCTGGTCGGCAGTCCCTACACCGCAATTATGATGTGATCGCACATGGTGCAGTCGCAAGCTCCCATTTCTCTAGCTTGTGCTGTGGTTGGAAACCAGCCACAGCACAAGCTCCCATACAGAAGTGGGAGTTTATGTTAATCCCTACACCGCGTGGAATGCACCTCACTCTGCCTTCCACATGTGCAGGCATTGACAGGGTGGTGCCATAGGTGCCCCAGGTCCTCAACCGGAGGCCGCTGAGGGATGGGGGCCCTGCTAGGGGTCCCCAAAGGCACTTTCTGGAAGGCTTTTCATGCCAGAAAGCCTGACATGAAAAGCCTGTTGAAAACCGACATCATAATCCCCACGGCGAAAACACAGTCCATAGGGGATTATGTGCGGCCTTCAACTGGGGCCTGTTGAAGCCAGTCAGTATGTCCGGCAGGTTAAGCTCCGACCGCCATTATTGTAATTAGGGGGTCGGACTTTAAATCTACGATGTTGGTTGATGAGTCTCCGACATTGTAATAGGGCCCTATTTTCTGCATTTTGCCTGTGGCTATCCTCCTTATTTGGTGTTGGTTCCAGCAGCACCGCGTGCAAGTAAGAGCGGTGGGGCGGTGGGTATGGGTGGAGGTGAGTGTTTCAACAGACTACAACTAGGAAAATTTAATTATTTATTTAATTTTCCCTCGTGGTCATCTGTTGAATCCCACCCCACGCTCTTACCTGCACGGGCTGCTCCTGGTTGGTTCCTTCCTTGCAGCATAGATGTTTCACTTTTGGCAAAGCTCCCAGCTGTGCACAGAATATCAGAAAAAAACATTATGATAAAAATAAATTGTGATAAGAATATTGGGGCATAAGAAATAATGTCAACAGGAATATCGAAGGAAGAAATATCATTTTTTGTGTTGTTTTTAATATCGTAGCAAAAATATCAATGTACAAAATATTGCTGTATCTAATATAGTTTGGTAAGTGTCAATTAGTATGTTATATATTGGATTATGTTTTATTGTATCTGTTCAAATATAAGGTAACTTTTTAGTTATGAAATTGTTCAAACATTTATATTTAGTTGTATTAATATATATAAATAATTGTTAAATCTTTTTTAGAGGTGGAATATGGGTTTTCAAAGGATAGGATTGGGGAGATTTTTTAAATATGTATTTTTTAAAATAAAACTGTTAATTTATAAATTAGATTTTTTAAATTAAAATTTATATAAATAGTATTGAAATTAATAAAATAAAAAATTGCAAGGTTTTTCATAAAAATAATATTTAAATGTTTACCTGAAAATTTAGAATTTTGTTGTACATTTTTTGCAAAATCGTAGAAATGTGTCCATATTTTTTTAATTGTAATTTTATTTTAAATATATTATATAAATATAACATTTTATAAATAATTTTTGATTTTATGATTGTTAATTATGAAATTATAGCTTATTTGTTATTTGATGGCTTATATTTTTGGAACCGTTGAAAAAATGATAAATATTTTAGGGCCCGATTACAATGACAGTGAGACCTTCACCGACAGCCTGTCGTGGCGGTGTTACCGCCATCATTTGCATGTTTTCCGCCCACCATATTATGATGGAGGGCGGAAGGATGGTGTTCGGAAAGCCAAACCGCCACGCATCCAATGGGCTCCTTCAGCCCGCCGTTGCAGTGGAGGGCTTTGTATTCCCTACAATGGTGGCGGGGCCTACCAGACACTACCATAGGGAGTTTGATGTCCCTTTCTGCCTGTCTGCCCATCGTGGCTAACCTGCCATGAACATGCAGGCAGAGAGGGACTTAGGAGACCCATAGGGGACCCCCTTCCACGCTGGCCCTAAGCTGTGGGCACTCCAGGGCCCCTCTACAGATCTCTGCACCATGTGGAAGGCACCACATGATGCCTGCCACATAGTGCAGTGATATGTACGGTGTACAATTTGTGCAATTTGGTGGGTACTGTAGCCAGCAGTACCCGCCGCAATGCAAAATATAGGCATTGCAACCGCCGTGGTGGAGGTCGCATCCTAATACCTACTGCCGGACCGCCGACAGCCTGTCGGGCGGCCCCGTCTGTGACAGGGTGGATGAAACTCCACCTGCCATCCTCCCCGGGCCCTTAATTATTGATATTAATAAAATATATTTTTTAATTTTAATATTTTAGTTTGTAAATATAGGTTTGCAGTTTAGGTTAGTTTGTTTTTAGATTACATTATATTTAATATTATTGTAAAAAGATGTGTATGAGTATGGAGTATTGAATCTATTTTTAAATTGTTTAATTTGAATTACCTTCTTCAAAAATGCTTATATTGAAGTGGATATTGTGAATTTTACAACTTTTTGAAATATCCTTACATTTTAGTGGGAATATAAAATGTTACCCTTTTAGTGTCCAACATATTCCTCCAATATGGTTGGATTGGAGTGGGAACAATACATTTCACCCCTTTAGTGCCCAACATCTTCTTCAAATTGGTATAGTATGGAGTGGGAATAGTAAATATCATCCCTTTACTGTCCAATGCTTTCCTTAAATTAGTTTCGATTAGAGCGAGAATAGTAAATGTTACCCTTTTAGTGTCCAACACTTTCCCCCAATATGGTTGGATTGGAGTAGGAAGAGTAAAATTCACCCCTTTAGAGACCAATGCCTTCCCCAAATTGATTTAGATTGAAGTGGCATAACTACATTTCACCCCTTTAGTGTCCAACTCCTTTCTTAAATGAATATAGATAGGAGTGGGAATAGTAATTGTCACCCCTTTAGTGTTGAACACCTTCCCCAAAAGTGTTAGATTGGAGTGGAAATAGTAAATGTCACCCCTTTAGTGCCCAACACCTTCCCCAAAGTGGTTTAGGTGGGATTGGGGATCGTAAAAGTTAGCCCTTTAGTGTCCAGCGCCTTCCTCCAATACGGTTGGATTGGAGTGGGAATAGTGCATGCTACCCCTTTAGAGTCCAACACCTTCCCAAATATAGATGGATTGGAGTGGGAATGGTAAATGACATCCCTTTGTTCTCCTACACCTTCCCCAAATTGCATTGCTTGTTTTGGCTTCCTATGCCAAGTTGCTGTCATAGACATTCCACATGGATTTGGAATTTTGATTGGTATATGTGCCCTGTGCAGTGCAGTCTGCTGACCCAAGCGTCTTTACAATAGTCCATTAGGGGGCTACCTTTGTCTACGTTTTGTTGGTAGAAAGGGGTTTCTGTTAGTAAATTGTAGTGGTTGGCTACCTCTGTGACAGAGACATAGGCTAGTACTATAATTTGTTTGATTTCAAAGGCAAATTGGCTCTTTGTAGAATATTCTGCCCTTAGTGCAGATTTTTTTAGGTACTTTGAAATTATATTAACAGCCTATAAGGCTGTGTGAGGGTACATTTTTAGATTGGTTTGCATCATGGTTTGCTTCAAGACTGTCCTTATTTAGTGGGGGTGATGGCTATTCGTTTTGGGCTTGATTTGGTTAAGGAGCTTGTATCAGGTGCTGCTTTATTTATTTGGTAGTAGGGCATATATAAAAGGGATATTTGTTTTTTGACATTCACCACGTTTGGTGTATGTTTGAGTGAATGGCTTAGGTCACATTTTTAAGGTCCCATCAATCATCCCCGTTTCACATTGTGTCATATTTAGTAAGTTGCCTGCTGTAGAGAATATTATAATGTGTTTTTCATTACTTAGGTTGTCATGCAGGAGGAAAGGTTCCTCATTCTGTGTCATTGTTAAGTGTTCAGGTATCTGTATGTCTTGGTATTTTCTAAGGGCAGATGTGATATCGCTGGTGGCTCTTTTAGTTTGTGCAATTAAACAGTTTAAAGTGGGGAAAGGATGTAGATGGCCTATTATGTAAATGGGGACTTTAGTCAGTATATCTTTAAGGATTCAACAATTACTTTTGGAATGATTATGCAGAAGTAGAGGCCATCGGATGCAGTTGCGCTAATCACATAACAGATATCCTCACAAGACATTCTGCTCCAAAAATATACAGTGAAGCTGAACTATCACATTTGCGATTTGTATGGAACTCTATCTCTTAGCAACAAGCACTGGAAAATCAAAAGTTTGGCGAGTGCCTTTCTAAAGCAAGATCATTTCACATTTTTTGTTGTTATGCCAGCCCCTCGAGTGTGTATATCCTTTTTTTTATTGAGAGTGCATTTTAGTTATCATTTTTATTATTCTGGTGATTTATAGCTGTCCTCTGTACTTTCTTTGATTTATTTATTTATTTTACTTTGTTGTTGTACTAATTTTGACAACTTTAAAGACTTTCCTTAATAGAAAAATACTGGTCTAGATTTGTGAATATTATGCATCATTATTGCACAACATATTTGGTGCATCCACAATGCAAAATTTGGATCCAGATTTACAAAGTCATGGGCTAATTTGTCTCGCCTTCTGTGCCATTGTAAAAAAAGTCATACAATACAGTGCTTTGTGTTGTGTTAAACTAACTCGCAAATGTGTTACACAGGTAGAGTTTGGGATTCCCATGCATCCACCCATGTATTTGGAAGCAAACCTAGATTTATTAAAGGCAGTACGCCTGGGTTGATGCCAGAATAGTGCGCCGACCCGATAGAGGCATAACAAGCAGAAATATCTTAATTTATCCCCATTACTTTCTCTTCCTATGTGTGCTGCATTCTGCAGCACACATGGAAAGAGGAATATGTCTCTGAGGATTATTTTAGTGCAGGAAGGTACCTTTACTGCACAATTCAATCTTGACCACAACACAGTAACCATTGCGATATGATGCAAGGGTGTCTTCATTGGAACTAGGCAGTCACAAGTGCTCCAGCGCAAGGAGAGAGCTGAGTAGCGCCATATCTTTGTAAATATGGTGCTGTTCAGCTCTCTTTTTTTCATGCAGCCCAATGCAGCCCAGCAACTTGTCTTGCTTTATTGCGTTGTGTGAACTATTAGTAAATTTGTCCCACTATGTATATAAAGTAACATATATTTCACATTTGTACTAACACACAAAGCAAAAAAAAAGAAATACTTTTTTTTTTTTGATAAAGATGGTACATAGATGGACAAATGTCAACAATTATTACATACATGATAAGAATTTGATAAATATTTGATATATTTACATACATTTTTAATTACATCTTGTTAGCGGGAACGAGAAAAATAAATAGATAAATAGGGTTAGAAATCAGTTTCAATTAATTGGAGACGAACAAAATTTTTATCCATTTCTATCTATTCTCCAATTAGTTACAGGAGCCCATAGGCGAATTCCCTCCTTACGCTGCCTCATGCCTTTATATTCATAGAGGCAGGATTCTATGTTATGAATTCCTAGAAATCTCGAGAGCCACATCTGAAAGGATGGGGGGTTCGTATCTTTCCACGCCGCAGAAATTAAAATTCTAAGTACAGCAACAGATAAAAACATTAGATCTCTTTCAGCCTTGCTTAAACACAACTTAGAGTCTGTACCCAGTAAAATTAAGGTAGGGGATAGGTCGATGGACTGACCTAGCAGCCCCTCCATAAATTTCATTATTTCTTTTTTAACATTTTCCAACTGTTTGCAGGAAGAAAACATATGTATAATGTCAGCCTGACTTTCATTACATCTGGGACAGTTATCATTCTCGCTTAGACCCCAGGCGAATATCTTCGCGGGTGTATGGTAAAGATTAAAAATAGTCTTGTAGTGTTGTGCGCGAAGGTTTGATGCCCGGAATATTTTTTTATTCAATACAAGAGCAAGATCCAGATCGACATCTGAATCTCCTGATTTTGTCGCCCAGTTAGACTCAACCTTCTCAATATCATCCGGGATTTGGTCCAATAAGCAATTATATAAAATCTTAATCTTCCTACAACCTCTATTTAATAACTCAATCAGTGGAAAATCCACTGTATGTGAAATCTGTGGCCTGACTGCCTTAATTGCCCTGGTAACTTGACCATAAACCAGCCATTGACTGTCTGGAATACCAAATCTTTTCTGGAGCATTTCGAACCCCAGAATTTCACCTACTTCCATTAAATCTCCCAAAGATCTAAGCCCCAGCCTTTTCCACATCAGCAAATTAATAACCTTTTTTTAGTTGAGGAAAGAGAGATGAGTTATACAGTTGCAGAAAGAAATTGATTTTCGGGATATTAAACATTTTCATAATTGCTTTCCAAACCTTCCATGCGCCAATCAGTGTTTTCAATCTGGTTTTTTTATAGAAGCTTCGTTCCAATTCACACTGAAATACATTTATAGTCTTTTCACCCAATAACATCCTATATATCTGGGGCGGACATTGTTGATCTACAAACCCAGGTGTTATATCAGGTACAGATGCAGATTGAAATAGAGTAGTCATTTGGGTTAGCAAGCAGGCCCAATGATATAACTTTAGATTCGGCAAGTCCATCACACCCCTTTCTCTGGGCAGTGCCATTAAGTTTGTAGATCGCCTTACCCTGCCATATTGCCATACAAATCTGATAAACATAGATTCAAGATGTTTCATAATCCTGTCCTCTATTGCTAAAGGGATGGCCCGAAATAAGTAGACAACTCTAGGGAATATAGACATTTTAACTGCATTTACCCTTCCTATTAATGAGAGGTGTAACACATCTATTCTTTTTAATTCCTTCTCAATATCCTTAATAAGTGGCAGATAATTCTCACTTACAATTTTCTCAACATTGGCATTAATTTCAACCCCTAAATATAAGGCAGAGTCGACGAATCTATAGTCAGTTTTGGCTATATTTTTAGAGCAAATAACCTGCGTTTTTGTTTCATTTAGAAGATACATGTAAACATAGAGATTCTATCAATGTGTAGAGGTGCCAAATATTTTATGATTTTTTTGTTTTTTTGTTTTTGTGAAATAATAGGCTCTCTCTTAACAATGGAAATATGAGAGCACGTGTGCTTTGTTAAAATACCCCTCACACACTAAAAAAATCCGTTAGTGTCATGCTTCATCATAGGGGTCTTCCCGTCCCTATAACGGGGCGGGGCGTGCTACGACCAGACGGACTACGTGGGAGCACTATAGATGTGACAGAGCTATGTGTGGGTGCAGTGGTGTCAGTGAAGTGTAGGGATCTAACTAGTGGATGCACAAAAAATACAAAAATTAAAAATTCCCTGGCTAGTAGAACAAATACATTTTATTGGTTTCTCTAGCTGGAAATATTAAAAAGGGGGATAAAAGGTAGAGCAATTACTGACTACCGAGTCGACATGTTTCATAGGCAGTCCCCAACTGCCTACTCATCAGGACCTTTTGGTGATCCCTACTACGAATAGCTCGGTTCTACAGTGGTAAGCCTACTGTCCTACAAATATGTCAGCAAAAATAGGCTGAATATTGGTGCTTCGGGGCATGAGCTGCCGCAAGTGAAGCAAAGCACCAAAAATCAGTGCCAAAAAAGAGTGACCGGTGGTCTTTTTCCGTTAGTTTGACAGTGCCCCATGAGCTTGCAGGCGGAGGAAGTTTTGCTTGGTCAAGTTACCGGCATGGCAATTCGCCTATCATCCCTACCGTGCAGCGTCCTCGGAGCTGCACGGTAGGGATGATAGGCGAATGAAAGGATTGATATTAAGGTAATTTTCTGCTTGTATTTCGCTAATGAAGCTCCGAGTAGATCCTCTGAATATTATTTTCAGTCTAGCCAGGTTTTGTAGGTACACTTTAGCACCAATCTGCTCAAAGGGATTAAATAGCTGCCTCAGCCTCCATGTCCTTTCCACGGTTGCGTGGGCAAAATACTATATTCCTAAGTGATTCTTTTCCTTCAGAGCAAAGTGAAACTGATAGCCATTGCCAATGATTGTTTCATATTGAAATATCATATGTAGACCCTTTATGACAGCAATCAAACTTTTTTCCTTTTTAACATGATTATTTATGTATTCAATTTAAATAGACACTACATTTTTATTTTTACATTGCAATAACAGTCTAAACTGACTAAACACAGCTAAAGAGCTCCCCAGAAGTCAATTATTCGACTGATTAGGATTCTGCCTATTTGACACCTCCTGTTGGTCTTTGCCTGTTACCTCTTACGTCAACGTACTGCTGTACATGATGGATGATGCTAAATCCCCAGGCCCTTTTAAGCAGGACTTCTGTGTTTTAAAAGGCCTATGTAGCACCTTCCACATTTATAGAAGAGGTTCCTTCCAACCGAGTGAAACCAGGCACTTCAGGCAGCCAGGACCAAGTGGTGACTCATGGTAGGAGATTTCCTTTGATGGTTAGTGGGCTGGAGTGTCAAAGGGGGAGTTTGAGAACCAGAAAGAGCTCAACAATTCTGAGATGGGACATAGACATACTTTTATAATACCTCAAGTCATATCCCACGGAAAGGAAGAACATCACGTTGTTGCAAAACTAGGAGTGGGAAGCTTGGGGTGGGAGGCTAGGGAATTTCTTTAAGATCAAAATACCCTGCTTGACCCACTTCAAACAGAGCATATGCCTGGCACCAAAGACAAAAAGAAGACTCTGCCACACAGACATTTTTGGACCACCTGTCTGAATAGCCCTTTCACCTCCAATCAGTTCTCCAAAACATTTAGTGACAGTTTTCTGCTGCAGGGTTCACATGGATACCATTCTATGATCTGTGAGACGCATGAAAGCAGTTGATCCGGAAGCCTTGGAGAGGAAGAATTGAGAACAGCCTGACTTATGGAGACTGGTGCCCTAGTTTGTAGGAACATGCTTTGAGAAACCCCTGTTCTGAAGAGGATTTTGTACTCATAGTTCGCGAGACAAAAATAATGTTGAAGGAGGCTTGGTTTAGTGGCAATTCCCTGAAGAATCATGCATTCTATTCAATCAATTTACCTTAACTAAACCTTTTAAGCCACAGAAACTCTCTGCTGAACTGGTGTTTGAACCAAGTCAAGCCCGTTAAACCTGCTTCGAGTCTCTGCTATAAAAGTTATCTGAATCTGGGGCCATTGACTTTTGAATCAGCTACACTTAGGATCAGTCTTAGCTCCACCAGAACCCCATATAATCTGACTCTCTGATCAACACTGCCTCAAACGTACTTTACCACATTTGAGTCAATTTGAATCAGGTATTCGCCAATCATATCTTTATTTTCACGCTTCCCACCAGATGGTTCACCCCATCGAACTAGCTATTCAGCATCTTTAAGGCACAGGACCTAAGCTGCATCCTGTACCTTTGAAATTTGAAGCTTTAAGCTTGCTTGCTGTAAACTTGACCCTGTTCAACCGGTGAGCCAGTATAGTTCAACTCATTGATTTCAATTAGAATTGCACTTTGAATTACATTTGTGCTCTAGATTAAAGTGGAATACATTTGTCCCACTTTTTCTTGATCATTTCTGATATTTGTATAATAGACATTTGATATCATTTTTATCAGTTGTCCCATTTGTGTGATTTGACTTACTTTATTAACTATTCAAATTTTTATCAAACTTGGTTTTGACATTTACGTTTATTTCTGTCATATCTTTATTGTTTTTTGACCATTTTCTCTGTGGAAATATGTTCTGATTAAACACAGCTACCAAAGATGAGTCAAGAAATGTTTGTGGGTCAGAATGTTTGAGGTTTGTGGAATATCAGCCATAGACTAATTCAAGACTGATGTCCCTAACAGTCATTACCTAACATCTAGACCCCTATTACCAAAGGTAACTCGGGATATGTAGATTTGCCACAAGTAAATGTTACTCTTACTCTTTTGAGCAACTTTACTAAATTTTACTATTTAGCATTTACGAGTGTACAGTTACTTAAAAGTGTATATTTTCATGTCTCCACCCTGTAAAATAGGGGGTGGGGTCCGTAAAAAACATCAAATATAACTGTAAAGTTGCTACCAATATTGACCATACAACCGTATTTGATGTACCACATATTTGGTGGAGACATCCGCAATCAGGGCAGTGATCTCTCTATGGTAATGTACAGGACAAATGTAAAAACTTTATGAATCTAAAAAAAAAAGGAAAATGTTTTATGTTGAATGTTGGTAAATAATTAGATATATTTATTTTAAATGTAGAACAATATAAACATTAAACAGCGTTAAAGACTTAGGGCCTTATTACGAGTAAGGTAGTCCAATCACCCGAACACCGCGTCAGCGTCTGCCAGTAGACAACAGTGCTGGCGGTTTTCAGACCACTGTATTTCGAGTTTACTGCGGTGCACGCGGTGTGGCTGTGGAGATTTTGCAGCGGTGGTGACTATTTTTCCATATGTATCGATGCCTGTATGAGAATTTCAACTGCATATGTGTCAGGTACACACATATGCATGATACATGTGGAAAAATTCCACCTACCCATTGCCGGAGTCTGGCTCATATGCGGGCAGTCCAGGCAATGGATATATGGTACAAAAAGAACTCACATGTACATCACCACAAAAAGGGTCATAACCCTCAGGGTGAAGATGCTGCTGTGAAGGGGGGCCAGAAGAAAAGGATCCTTGTCGAACTCTGACTGAAATGACAGGAAAGGGGTGAGTATGTACCTAAAGCCTTAATTTCCGACTTGAAGCTGAACATCTCACTGCTGGCGTCAGCTTGTGGAAAAGCCAACTCATAATATGTGCTCGGGGTGAAACTCCTCTGTACTGCCTTGTGGCAGCTGCTTTTCCCAACATTGACACTGGTGGTCTGGGGTATACTGGTGGTGTCAGCAATTCAGCCGCAGTCTTTCCAAATGCAATTTCCACATCTCGTAATATGGCGGTTGTGCCGCCGAGCTCATGGAGTTCAGACCACGTCCGCCAGTAAGGCGTTTCATAGACCGTCAAACTCATAATGATGCAATGATTTTGACTATATTAAAATAAAATAAAAATATTTTTTTGAGGGTAAATCACAGACAAATCTCCCAGCTAATCTAAAAAGAAAATATGATGTACTGAATATTCAGAATTACCAAAAGTGATGTATTAAAAATTATTATATGAAGGTTGATAAATAATAGTGTTACATTAATTGTCAAATTTAAAAAAGTTAATACATTATTTTAAAATAAAATAATAATTTTGTTTTATATAAAATAATTTTTTTATCATAAAAACCATTTATTTTTATTTTTTAAATAGTTGAAATAATGTAATTTATTTTAACATTACATCCTACAAGGTTTTATTTCTTTACCTCCTTATTTTCTATGGGTAGGTTTTGCAGTACTAGTGGTTGGACGTGTGAGGTGCTGAACTTACTCCAACTCTGAGCTGCAGTCCATTTATGATGGTGTTGGGTCCTTTTTTGGCTGTAATACTTATAGAAGGGCAGTTTTAGAATAGCAGTGGGCTTACTCTTTTGTGGTTGGATACATGAACCTCCCTAAACTCCTTCCTAAGAATCCCTAAATCCCTTCTTACTCTTCCGTTAACCCCCTCCACTTGAGTCATAGGTATTCCCCATTTTCCAGCCACTCCCCTCAGTACCTCCCTCATTTACTACTAAAGCGTATACTTAGGTGTGCGGGAAGCTCTGCAATCGGGGCAGAGATAAGCACACAGAAAAGACAGGCGAGGCGGAGACATCCGCGCATAGGTTTGTGAATTGCATTTTTTAGTAGATTGATAGTACTATTGTAGTACTACTAAGCAAGTTAGAAAACACAGTATGTCAGTAAGCCCCCTAGTGTTTAAGTATTAGGTTTACATTAACATTTGACTCTACTCAGACTGCACATTGCTTGTTTTCAGGAGTTAGATAAGAGAAACACATTATTTCTTCAGTTAGACCCACCGTTTTTCGTGCAGAACTAGCCCAGCCCAGTATCCATGAACAGTACAATTATGTTTAATTGTGTTGGGATTTGTTCTCCTTTTTCATTAACTTGTCAATGTGGTTCCTCCCACAGACTTCTAGCTCACTTTGATTCAGGTTTTATTAACCATGTAACATACTTTTATGTATATAGAGTCTTCTTTAACATGAAGTTTAGGAATGTAATCCACAACAATGGATACAAAAATTTCCTATATGATGTCCTTAGCTCCCAACAAGAGGCAGAGAGCTCCTCATCAATTTAAAGTAATACCTGCTTAGAATAGAACTGTTAATGCCAGTGAACACATTAATCGTATACTGTAATTTCCGTGGCATTTGGGCAAATGGAGTCATTTGTTTGCCTTCTCTTGTACTCTGTTTTGTAACACATTTCTTTTGTCTTTTGTGCTTGTTACTAAAAGGGTGTGAGCTAATGTCCTTCATTCAAGCTGATGGGTAATAAAGCTATATTTGATTACTAAAATGTAAAACTATCAGTGCACCTGTTGGCAGGGGATCTCAATAGAAAGTAATTTGTTCTGTATGGGATTCCGAGTTATATTCAGAAGGGTGGACGAAAGGATGAAAGGAGTGAATAAAGGACATTTAAGGCCTCATTATGATGTTAGGCGCACCGACGCAGTCAGGAACCACCCAATTTTAGGTCAGCGGTTCTAACCTCAGTATCAGGATGCAACTGCATATAGGGCGGTTGGAAATATTCATTTCACTATGGCAGCTTCTGAGGAGGGCGGCAAAAGGCCCGCAGCACAAGCTGCCATAGTAAAATCGATGTTTGGAAACATCCCTGCATTGTGTGACAGTTACGATGACGTGCCTACCACACTGTGCAGGGATGTTATGATGCCCCTCAGTCCCCATAGCGGAGGGCCAGAGGGGGAGGGGGCCCTGCTAGGGGCCCAAAAAACATTTTCCTACAGCCTTTCCAAGTCAGAAAGTTAAAAATGGAAAGGCTGTCGGAAAATGAAATCACAATCCCGATGGCAAAGCCGAGGCTGACTTCACCATCACTAGGGGATTATGGTGTCTTTCTGATGCACTGATTGGCTTAAGGAGCCTGTCAGAACAGCAGCAGGTGGTCCCGATGCCTTTGCTCACCGCATCGTAATGCGGCGGTCGGACGTCAGGGGCAGATGTCAGGCAGACCGCAACTGACGGTCAGCCAGTTGTGGTACAACATAATCTACCCCATAATTGAAGAAGCACAGACTATGCATCTACTGGTGTGTATCCAGAATGCTGAGCTCACAATACAGATGGGATACCCTATTGAGGACAAAATTTAGATATAAAATATTGATAGGTAAGTAAGTCTATTTTTTCTATACCTAACTCCACATATATGTAGCAGTGCAGTACATATATCTTCCAGGTATGTAGATTTTGAGTTAGGGAGAGTAAATCTAGGCTTCTTACATGCACTTACGATCATCATGTCCCTCGATATTCTGTCCTCAGTATTCTTGTACCATGATATTATGATGGTCGATATTCAATAATACAATCACAGCTGCTGTGGCGGATATCTGGATATCCGACGAAGTCAAGGAAGGACAACTGGATAGCAAAATGGTAAGGCACCAGGGCCCAATGGCGTCCCCATTGACCTATACAAACGTGAGGAGGACCTATGGGCACCTATTTTAACTGTAATTTTTAATGCTGCAGTTGAAGGCCAAATTCCTACTACATGGGGTCAATCATTAATTATCCCCCTCTTCAAAAAAGGGTCCAAATCAGTGCCCAGCAACTATCGCCCGATATCGCTGCTGGACTCGTCACTCAAAGTGATGAGCAGGGTCATGCTGAAAAGATTAGAAACATGGGCTGAGGGCAACAAAATTCTTTCACCAGCCCAATAGGGGTTTAGAAAAGGCATTGGCCCACTGGAACAGTGTGTTAATTTGGACATTCTTATAAATAAATACACTATGGCAAAAGGGGGTAATTTATTTTTATGTTTTGCTGATCTAAGCAGTGCTTTTGATCTGATGGATCACTCTATATTGTGGCAGATATTTCTGGACACCGGTGCTCCCAAAGAAATTGTTTATTTTTTAGCAAGGGTGTACGAGAAGTTGTCCAGTAAAGTACGCTATGGTCCAGCAGGAGAGTGTAACCCTCTGTTTAGTGTGAAAAGGGGCATCCGCCAGGGATGTGTACTTGCGCCATTTATGTTTTCTTTGTTTATCAATGATGTGGACAGTACACTAAAACAAATCCCTGCTGATGCACCCTCTATTGAGGGCAAGGCTGTCCCTATTTTATTATATGCAGATGATGCGGTTTTAATTTCACGTACCCCGATTGGCCTTCAACGTCTTATAGATAATTTTACTCTTTTTATCAAAGGCAGAAAACTTTTCATTAACAAAACTAAGACCTTTGTTATGTCCTGTGGGAAATCTTTGAATAAACCGTGAAAGGCTTTTTTTCTAGAAGGTATAAAAATGCAATCTGTTAAATCCTTCTGTTATCTCGGGGTAACTTTTGCGGGAAATGGGAAGTGGTCACAAGAATATGCTAACATCCGCATTAAAATGAGCTGGCATGTGAATGGCATTTTCCGTTTTTCCGCAAAAGTTGGTGCACGTAGAATCTAAGACATGGTAACTATATACAATGCCAAATGTGTTTCATCCGCGCTCTATGGTGCCGGAATTTGTGTGCATTACTGTGAACAGTCTTTACAGCAGGATGAGAAAACATTTATTAAACGCCTGCTTTGTGCCCCACCTTCGGCCTCAACAGTAATAATACACCAGGAAGTGGGTCTAAAATATATTTCAGATCTGGCTGGCCTACGTCCCCTTTTATTATGGCGCTCTATTTGGGCTAAACCTGAAACAGCTTTTACTCAATGTATAAAAAGAGATTGTATTAAACTTGACAACAATTTACACATTCCGTGGCTGAGATATATTCGCCACTGGTACAGTCTCTTATTTAAACGTGATATCTTTACTGATCTTGAGTATGCAGCTTCCCTTTCCAAAAAAGATCTTAACCAGATCGATGCTATGCATTTTCCCCTCCTGTGCTGAGATTTGTATATTCCCTTTATTCATGACGAGCTGGGCTCGTCATGAGCGTGCGAGGAGGCTACCTCATGACGAGCCCAGCTCGTCATGAGCGTGGAAGGGGTTAAAGAAGCGTTTCTAGCCCATAAAAATGAGAATAGGGGAATTTTAACCCGGTCTCAGCCCGCTGTTGTTTTTTTACAAAGAACTGAACCTTACAACTGGTTTTCAGGCATATTTGAGCGAATTAACCATGCCTTCCCACCGCTATGTTTTAACACGTTTGCGGTTAGGGATTGTGCATCATTTAGTGGCCTTCTCGGAAATGAAGAGAAGCACGAGTTTAGTATGCCCATGCGACAATACATCTGTACAAAGTTCCTGCCACTTTTTATTGTTCTGCAAATGTAATAATTTTTTTAGGACATTTTATTTGAAACCATTGTTTTTAAAATATAATGTTCGCTCAACCAAAAATGCCATGAGGCTGTTGTCCCTGCTTGAAAGCCCCGATGCCTGTTTTTTTACTGCGTCCTATATCCTAAA
Organism: Lissotriton helveticus; assembly: GCF_964261635.1. Taxonomy (NCBI): domain Eukaryota; kingdom Metazoa; phylum Chordata; class Amphibia; order Caudata; family Salamandridae; genus Lissotriton; species Lissotriton helveticus. The sequence goes on along the minus strand of NC_136059.1, from coordinate 1,265,157,854 downwards.
ATGTATTTCTGCTAGGAAATCAATTGTACTGTAAAGATATTTACTTAGGAAGTCCTTTATTTAATATATTTATATATATTTTTTATAATTATGCATTTTATTTGCACTAAATGTATTTAAGGATACAGATGGCAATTACACACTGTTTGCACTACTTACCTTATACTTGACACTTTGGCGTTATTTGCACATGTTTTATATACTGAATAAGCACTATGCTGCTATTGTTAATTTGCACTTAAAATGTACCTTTTTGTCATACTAAAACTTCGATAAAGAAGAATCATATGTACAAATGTATTGATCAAGCAGTGAATGATATAAGCACAAGTCACTTTTGTATATATTGTATTGCAACTATACTTTGATAATTTAATTGTCCTGGCTTCGTCGTTCAGTGCCTATTATGCAGTATCTAATAGAAAATGTAATTTATGTTTTATGTATGCTTATATGGATGTTTTACACTCCGAATAAAGCTTTGAAGTGATTGATTGAATTGATTGAGTTTTGTCCTGATCATACTTCACTCTACCCCAAAAAAACACATTAGACAGACATGACACCCTCATGTCCACTAAATAATAACAAAGCCATATGTTTACCAAAAGGTTTGTCACCACGACAGCATAACCCTTTCTCCAAACCAAGATACATCCTAAAATCATTCACATTTACAGAATTGACTAACACTGCTAGTCTAAGATACAGGCCCACCAAACCACCAGTTCAATAGACAAATATAATGGTCCCAGGCAACCTGACTATAAAAATCCCTGTACCATATTAAAAAGGTACCCAGACCGCCGTTGGTGGACATTAGGATACAAAAAAGGCCGGACTGGCCATAGCCGGCACCGGGCAACCCCCTGATGCGTGACACAGATGGGGGTCGGTTTTGGGCCCCTGGGGGTCGTTTTTGTTACTGGGCCGTTTTTGGTTAATCAGCCCTGTACCAAAATCGGCCGAAAACCGGCCCCAGCAAAGAGCTCGGCGGCACCTCCAACCCCCCCCCCCTCTCCCCAGTGGGGAGGGGAGGGGCGACCGAGCACTTTGCCAGGGCCGGTGGTTGTGGTTTCCAGTCCGGCCCTGCATGATACAAATTGTAAAATTAGGCTACAGAAATCTATTTTTATGGCTTCGGACATAGTGCTCATTTTCTAAAATACTTTGATTTATACGGATATCTATACATAGCAATTCCGTACATTGTAATGCCCCCGACCCCCGGCCCCCCCACTCCGCTCTACCCTCCCTCAGACCGTTCCACATGACAGTTAACTGAATGTTCACAGGGTTTTGTCCACTTTCTTTTACTTTCAATAGGATAAGATGCAAACATGCAAGACAAGAGAAACAAAACAAAACAAACAGACAATGTTCAAGAGAACGCAAAGACTCACGGATGGATTAAAGTACATGGAATGCTGCATAAACCATTCTTGATTGATCAACGTGTTACTGAAAGTCACATTAAGTGTTGCAAAAGCAACACCATTTCTCCATGTATTCGATGATGCATGTGCTCTCCCACCAGTATGACTGATTTCCCTTTTGACACCTTCGAGCACTTAGCTCTAAAGTCTGCAGATGATGACAGCACAACACTATTAATATGATCTACTGCCTATCAGATTGACAGGGTTATTTGTCGCTGTTGTTACATTTGAGGCTTTGATGAGGTTATGAATTCATATATGGACTATCTCTGTGTCCCCAACAGATTTGAAATGGTGCCTGTTATGTTATTGCCAAAATTATTTTCCTCACTAGATTTACTATACTGCTATAGAGGCAAGTATACTTATACCATGATCAATTTCAATGGGTGCAGTTGTAGGGGTATATACATGTTGGAATGTCCTGTGTCCTCTATTCCTGTGTCTGTTGTTTTTCCTTGGGTGGGGCAATTGTATTAGATGGTTTTACCACTAAACAAAGAGTTCCAACAATATTCCTCCTGTTGGAGATGGTGTACATCCCTGGTGTATCAAATATGGAAGTGATGAGCACTGCAATCTGATATTTGTGACAATGACACACCATTGCAGATCCCATTAGTCTTATTGTAACAATCTCGACACTGATAGACATAGCTAGGAAGGCGAGCTCTTGTACAGCTCACAAAATGCTTCTTATAGTGGCCTCCAGCATTTGATAGGATCTGGATTTATTTTATCGTCATTGGACCTTGAATCAGCGCAAGAGAAAGAAGGGGAGAAAGGGGAGAAAGAAGAGGAAGAAAGCAAAAGATAAGAAAACTGTGAAAAATGGAGAAAGAAGCGGTGAAAAAGAAGATGTAAGGGTGATGTAAAGAGACAGAAAGTGTTTGGTTGTGAAAGACAGACTAGGCAGCCTGGGTAATGGACCACCACGATGATGGGTGGAGCAGGAATGCCCCCTGCAAGGAGTCGTCCTACTAGCCACTCCTGTGTAAAGTTCTTCTGTTATGAGAAACCCAAAACCTTGTGCAGACCTCCAGGCCCTGATTTACAGAGACTCTCCGCACTCGGAACTGAGGCAGCACAGTCGTAGCGGGATCTCCCCACTCAGGGCAGAGGCTCTGTCCTGCAGTTTCCCACTGGGGAGACATTACTACTGTCTCACTCATCCTGTAACTTGTGCTGGATGTTTATAATATCGTTTCTGCGTGTTACTTTGGACCAAATATATTTTGCTGTGAAGGATTTCTTTTGCTTTATTTGAAGGAGAGTATTTCACCTTTTAAGTCATTCATGTGGCCTACCTTTGTAGAGCATTTCATCTTAAAACCCATTTACCTAGAGGCTAAATGCCAGATATGTCACTTCTAATCACAGATTCCATGGCCTGTTTTCCCTTATTCAATATATCACTTTAGTTAACAATTCAAGTCTGTCCTCTACTATGTTGTTCAAGTAATATCATGATAATTTATGATTTTGGACTATTAAAGCTGTATTGAAATTAATGACATTTAATAGTCTGGGCCCATTTAGGCCAGCTGGAAGAAAGTAGGACCAATAGCCAGGTTGTTTACATCTCATGTAAGCCTTCCACATCATGTGTCTCATAGAAACTGTATGTGTCATCCCGCGAACACTTACACCCATACCACTCAATCACAAAGACCACACACTCATACAGAGTAAAAGAAGAACAACTCTTTCATAACTCTGTCACTAACTAGGAGACTCCACTAGTAGATCATACAACTAACACTAGCTTAGCAACAGAAAGTCAGCTTTTCTTCAAGTGGCTAACATACACCTGACATCACAGACAGACATCGTAACACAACACCACCAAGTAACACTGTTCAGCATATAGACCTGGTTTACATTCGTATCCATGTCCGTGTAGATGTACCTGTTTGAGCGTTATCACTGGAAGGGCAACCTCTTCTTTTCAAATTAGGCGGACGGTCCGGTCGTGAGAACGCTCTGCCACGAGCAACAGCGGATCTGGTTCGTCTCATGTGAGGCGTAGTCGGAATGGGTGGGCCCAGATTGAAGGTCATAGTACGGGAATGGAGCAGCAAACCGGGACTTTGAATCACCCCCCTATGGTGTGCGATGTTTTAATTGATGTTTGGAGTCACGGCAGCACTTCTCCTAAAATATAAATTTCAAATATACAGTGCACAATACCATTAAATGCCAAAAAGAACATACATTATTGTCACCATTGTAATAGTAATAGTAATTTTCTTTGACTCAGTTCTCTTGCGAGAACAACAAATTTATAAACAATGACATTTACAATTTTTGTTAATAAAATTATCACGTTAATATAATTTTAGAAAAAACTTAAAAAAGTTATACATGTTAATACAGACAAATTCATTGGGTGGACTTTTGAAGAGGGAAATCAATATTTGGACCAAACTTATATTACATTTTATTTTGATCGGAGTGATATGTCTGTTTCTGGCTGCTACCACGTTCTCACTTGGGCATGCAAATAGAACATGTTCAAGATCTTGCACTCCACCTTTGCATAAGTCACATTGATTAGTCCCTCCTTGATTTGATGACCACTTAAAGGTGTATGATTTCAGGGGTAATATTCCTAGCCGTACTTGAATAATATTTCGCCTTACTCCATGATTTACATTGAAAAAGATATATGGCTGCATTTTTTTAAAAACTATTGTGGCCGCGAGCTGTTTGTACATTGAGAGCCTGGAGCAGTGTTGGATGTCAAGTTCCATGCTTAGCCTTGGTGTTAAGTGCTTCAGGGCAAGTTTCAGCTGGGCTGGTGCCCAAGATTTTAACATTTCTAAGGAAACTGAAGTTAGTTTAAAAGCGTTGCTTAGGTTTTTACCAAATATATACTTTGGAGAGTCGTGCTCCAGTGACTCTATTTTTAACAGGGCTCTGAGGGTTCCTGGATCGGCATGAACCAAGTTGTATGCCCATCTAATTATGTTTGTAATCCCTCTGGCGTACGAACTGGTTAACGATAGTTCTAACCTAAGAGCTTGGACCGGAACTGCTTTCGGCATCCTGGTTAACTTCCGCAGGATTTTTCCTTCTTTAATGTCTATTTGAATCCATTCTTTTATTGGGATATATTCTATTGCATATGATAAAACTGCTGGGATTTTTGAATTATATACCTGGAGCAAGGAGTAGAATTGTCTTCGACCAGTGGATGAATATAGTCTTTGAAGGGCCCCTGAGTGGACATCTGCACTTCGACCCATTTTTGCAGATGAGGCTGGTTGTGCAAAGAGCGAGTAAATGTTCTCCCAAAGTATATGTATTCTTTAACAATTTCCAATGGTTTTCCTCCTTATAACCAATTATATTCATACTGAGACTTCTTTCTTGTAAATGGTAGAATTTTAGTTTTAGTGATATTTGGAATTAAATAATTTTCATCTGTATATCTGGTAAGTGCCGAGAGGTTTCGTTGGAGGCCGAATGGAGTCAAGTCCAGGATTACTACGTCATCGGCATACATCATACAGTGAATTTTAGTGGAAGCAATCTTCGGCGGGAGGTTATTAACCTGATTAATAATTTCCGGTAAATCACTCAAATATAAGGAAAACAATAAGGGCGCTAAGAGGCACCCTTGGCGCAGGACGTTTGGAGTTGATATTGGGGAGGATAGGCCCTTCTCCCTTCCCAATTGGACTTGACACCAGGTCCCTGAGTTTAATGATGTTATTAAATGGAGAAGATTTTGTGGTATTCCCATTTTCTGGAGTTTACTCCAAAGTTTGACTCGGTCGACCCTGTCGAAGGCAGTGGTAAAGTCTACAAATACTGCATATACTACCTGCGATTTTTTTATCACATATTTTTCTAGTATTGTTTGGAGTACTGCTATATTGTCTGTGACTGAGTGTTTGGATCTAAATCCTGCTTGGTAGAGTGGAATGGAGCTGGTTGAGAATGCCCATTCTTTTAGGTGATCTAGAACAGCGGCTGCAAAAATCTTACCGGTTGCATCAAGAAGAGCAATCTGTCGGTAGTTTCCGGGAAGCATTCTGAAGCCTTTTTTTATGAATTGGGATTACCATACTTCCCTGCCAGGACTTTGGAGTTTCCCCTGTACTAATTATATGGTTAAACAGGCGTGCTAAAAACGTACTCCACTCCTTTGAGATGTTCTTTAGAACCATTATAGGAATTTGGTCTGGACCCATTGCATCCGAGGGTCTCGCCTTTTTTATGTAATATTCTACTAAAGATGGTGTCAGAGGGTTCATGTTTATAACTTTGTCCTGTCCTATATTGGCTTGCATTACTGTGTCACATTTGGGAATTTGGTTTACTCTGTATAAATTGATTATTTATTGTCACCAAAATTGTCACCATTGTATACCAAAGTGTACGGATGTAAATATGTAAGTAGAGGCGGTCGGCCATCTTAATACTTATCATACTGCTGTATTCACTATCTCACATCCAGTGATCCAAGTTACGCCCTGATAAGGCACACAACTACTGTTAAGCAATGCATCATGTAAACAATACAAAATAAAGCATACCAACCGATCCGTGCATAATTATCAACATCATATTACCAACTTGTACAATTCCAAGTATGAAAATTGTAGAAACAAGTGTGAAAAGACGAGCAAGTCAGTGACACCACAAACTGGTTATACACATGTCATTCAGGAAGACATATGGGTGACAGGATTAAGACTACACAAATCTTCAATTTAGTTCCAGTGGGCCACAATCATATGGGTTTCAATAAACTAATAACTACATATTACTTCTTGGTCCCAAATAGGGGCTGAGAATAGATACATTTTGTATATTGCTGTCAATAGTAGAGGATCATTCTTTCCTCGGTATGGCATATGCAATGAAGCCCCAGTGGGCATAGATTCAGTGCCACACATAATGTGTTGTGGTAATCTCTGCCAAATATATACAACCTAACTATAATGTCTTTGTTTTTTTTTAAGTGAACATATACATATCTCTCTCTCTCTGTGTGTATATATATATATATATTACCTACTGGTGGTCGCCAGTAGGTAGTTATAGTTAGGACCTAGTTTCCATAGGAAATCCGCAACATTCTATTGGGAATAACTTTGGCGTTGATGGACGGAATTGGCTGAATTCCTCCAAGAAAATGGCCAGCTCCGCTCCGCTCCTTCCCTGAAAGTTTGGGGGGGATTCGTGAAGCAGGGGCCGAGATAACAGGGGGTCCCAAAACGTGTTTTCCCCATGTTAATTTCCATAGGGCGGTAGGACTCACTTTTAGCCCGAACGGCTGAATGGATTTCCTCCAAACTTGGCAAAATTGTTGGGACTGGTAGCCCGATGTTCCTTTACTATGTCTCAAGATATGTGCTCCAGTGGATTTTGAGTAATTTAGGTTAAAAAAAATATATATATATCTATAAGCGCGTCCCGGCACGCCCACCGGGGCGCGTACCAGCGCGTAATGCGAGTTCGCGAGCGGAAAGCTGATTGGCTCTCGGGTGTCTGTCAACATTCCAAACAGTCGGGAGCGGCCGCCATCTTGTGTCTCGGTAGGATCGAGACACAAGAGGTGGCAAAAACAAAGGGGGAAATGACTAAAAGGGGGCAGGGTAGACCCCCCCCTGACCGCCTAGGTTTGATGTGGGGGCCATAAAAGGGCCCCGCGGGGCAAAAAAATAAAAAATCGATTTTCGCAGGGGGAGCGCCCGGTACGCGTACCGGGGAGCTACCGGGGAGCATTCCATGGAAAAAAAAGAATGACAGAGTTTTTTAAAAATGTAGCATTTTTTTATAAATTGGAGGTAGTTCTAAAAAGAACTGTTTTTTTAATTCTTTTTGTTGTTTTAAATTTTTTTATTGTTTTTTTGAATATTTTTTACTTTTTTGGCTTTTATGAACAATTTTATATATTTTTTGTATTTTTTATGGGGAGAAACAAAAAACAGGGAATTGTAAATGGCTCAACTGGAGCAAGAAAAATCAGGAAAAAATTAAGGTTTCTTTGGGCACTTGTGGTTATCACCAGCATGGTTGATGAGTGTAATACTTTGCTCACCATAGGTAATTGTTTTTCCACAAAATATACAAACGATTTTGTATCCACCAAACTTGGTTTGGATGTTTGGGACCATCTCCCTTGTCTCTGGACCCGATGGAGTGGGTTCTTTGCTTGTTGGGGTTCTGGAGGATGTCTGTCACTCTGTCACAAGGATGGTGTCATCAGTGATGTCATGAGTGATGTCACTGACCATGTCATGAGTGATGTAATATGTGACGTCATAAGCAGTGCATTGCAGGCGCAAGTTATAGTGAGTCCAACTAACTATAACGTGGGAATTTCAATGGTTTTATGCAAGTAAAATTTCCAGCTAACTATAACTGGTGTGAAACCTATGGTTTTTTCAGTGAATTTAATAGGTTTTTTAAATGCTAATTCCTAACTATAACTGGTGTGAAACCTATGGTTTTTTCAGTGAATATATATATATATATTTGTGTGTGTGTGTGTATATATATATATATATGTGTAGTAATGCTTGATTGCTCCTGTCTTCACCTGGCGCTGACGAGGCTTATCTGAAGCCGAAATGCATACGCCCTATGTGAATAAATTGGCCTCAGAAAGTTCCCCTGCTGTGGCCCTTTTCTTTTCGTTGGAGGAGAAGCTTTATTAGACATTACGCGCGGATGCCAGTGACGCGCTTTTAAGGACCCCCGCAACACAAAGTGGACTTAACCCTGCTGGTTCGTTTGCCTTGGTGAACTTGTATCTGTCCAGGTTTCTGGAATGGCTGTGTCCCACCACCTCCAAGCCGGGAAGAAAGTAGCGGTGCGGGCGCCATTAGGCTCCACCTTGGGCTTAGGTGAACTCTCACTATAGCCCCCGTAATTTGGACTCCCGCACTTGGTTGGTGGTTGTTGCGGTTTTGGGGACTGAAGGAGGTCATATTCACAAGCACAGAACGGCATTATTTCAACCCTGCGGAGCCCAGCATGCCGGTTCTCCACCCTTGCCTAACCTGAACTTACCTGGGATCCACATTGCATTCTGGGCAAGTTAGTTCTCCCTTGCTTCAACCATGTGAAGCAGAGTGACTCTGGCAACAGCTGAGGGGCGGAACCGGCAACACTCACCCAATGAGGTAAAGGCAGAACACTTCAAAATCTACGGTGTACCGCAGTAATGCTTGATTGCTCCTGTCTTCACCTGGCGCTGACGAGGCTTATCTGAAGCCGAAATGCATACGCCCTATGTGAATAAATTGGCCTCCGAAAGTTCCCCTGCTGTGGCCCTTTTCTTTTCGTTGGAGGAGAAGCTTTATTAGACATTACGCGCGGATGCCAGTGACGCGCTTTTAAGGACCCCCGCAACACAAAGTGGACTTTGCCCTGCTGGTTCGTTTGCCTTGGTGAACTTGTATCTGTCCAGGTTTCTGGAATGGCTGTGTCCCACCATCTCCAAGCCGGGAAGAAAGTAGCGGTGCGGGCGCCATTAGGCTCCACCTTGGGCTTAGGTGAACTCTCACTATAGCCCCCGTAATTTGGACTCCCGCACTTGGTTGGTGGTTGTTGCGGTTTTGGGGACTGAAGGAGGTCATATTCACAAGCACAGAACGGCATTATTTCAACCCTGCGGAGCCCAGCATGCCAGTTCTCCACCCTTGCCTAACCTGAACTTACCTGGGATCCACATTGCATTCTGGGCAAGTTAGTTCTCCCTTGCTTCAACCATGTGAAGCAGAGTGACTCTGGCAACAGCTGAGGGGCGGAACCGGCAACACTCACCCAATGAGGTAAAGGCAGAACACTTCAAAATCTACGGTGTACCGCAGTAATGCTTGATTGCTCCTGTCTTCACCTGGCGCTGACGAGGCTTATCTGAAGCCGAAATGCATACGCCCTATGTGAATAAATTGGCCTCCGAAAGTTCCCCTGCTGTGGCCCTTTTCTTTTCGTTGGAGGAGAAGCTTTATTATATATATATGTGTGTGTATATATATATATATATACATTACATACTGGCGATAGCCAGTAGGTATATATAGTTAGGACCTAGCTACCATAGGAAATCCGCAACATTCTATTGGGAATAACTTTGGCGCCGGTTGAGGAATTTGCGTGTAATTTTCCAAAATTTTGGCCAGCTCCGCTGCGATCCTTCCCTGAAAGTTTGGGGGGGGGGGGTTCGTGAAGTGGGGGCTGAGAAAAAAGGAGATCCCAAAATGTGTTTTCCCCATGTTAATTTCCATAGGACGTTCTGACAAGTCTACAGCCCGAACCGCTGAACGGAATTACACCAAATTTGGCAACATTGTAGGGACTGGTACGCAGAAGTGCCTTTGCTATATTTGGTGAAAATTGCTCCAGTGGTTTTTATGAAAATTAACTTCAAAAACACATATATATCTATATGAGCTCACCCTAAGCTTAACCATAAGCTTACCCGTACGCGTACTTACGCGTACGGTATGCGTACGTGCGCGTACTCCTACATGCACGAGCTGCATGCTGATTGGCTGCCACTGTCTGTCAACACTCTAAAACAGAAATTGTGGGCAGCCATCTTGTGCCTCGGTAGAGTGAGGTACAGGAAAGCAGAAAAATAAATGTGTAGAACTCAAAAAGGGGGCAGGGTAGAAGCACCCTGACCCCCTAGGCCTGCTCAGGGGGTCCCACAAGGACCCCCAAGGCAAAACAAAAAAACATATTTTAAAAATCGCGGGGTATGCGTACCATACGCGTACCATACGCGTACGTACGCGCACGGTACGCGTACCCCGCGATTTAAAAAAAAATATATATTTATTTTTTGTGCCTGAAGGGTCCTTGTGGGACCCCCTGAGCAGGCCTAGGGGGTCAGGGTCCTTCTACCCTGGCCCCTTTGTGAGTTTCACACCTTTGTTTCACTGCTTTCTTGTGCCTTGGTTCTAACAAGGCACAAGATGGCTGCCAACACTTCCTGGTTTGGAGTGTTGACAGTCAGTGGCAGCCAATCAGCATGCCTTCCCGAGAAAGCTGCATGGTCATTGGCTGTCAACACTTCTAACCAGGAAGTGTTGGCATCCATCTTGTGCTAGTGTTGACAGACAGTGACAACCAATCAGCATGCCTTCCCGAGAAAGCTGCATGCTCATTGGCTGTCAACACTTCTAACCAGGAAGTGTTGGCATGCATCTTGGGTCTCAGTAGACTGAGGCACAATAATGTGTTATGTTAAAGGTTTGTTGAGCGCGACAGCTGCCCCAGCAACGGGGCGTCCCGGCGCTAAGAACCATAGCACAACCTACTGGGGGAAGGGAAGGGAGGAAAGAGACCTACAGACGTGGGAAGAGGTGAGTTTTAATTGCTTTAAGGAACGCGAACAGGTCGTCGAGGCGACGAATATGGAGCGGCAGAGAGTTCCATAGTTTTGCTGCCAGAAGTCTGAAGGAGCAACCCCCGATGCGGCAGAGCTTTGTGCGGGGGACTATTACTAATTGTTGGTCCATGGAGCGAAGATGGCGTTGGGGGGTGTACGGAGTAAGCAGCGACTGGAGGAGTTCAGGGCCCTCCATCTTCAGGATTTTGAAGGCAGTGGTGAAAGCCTTAAATTGAATGCGGGCTTCTAAAGGAAGCCAATGGAGTCTCTGTATGGTGCCTCTAACAGAGCACCTTCTGGGAAGGCCTACAATTGCCCTGGCTGCAGAGTTCTGAATCCGCTGGAGCCTAGTAGTCTCTGCTTTGTTGGCGCCCAATAATAGGACGCTCGCATAGTCCAGGCGGGCCAGGATGGTAGATTGGACGATGAGCTGCCGTGTTTTGGGGTCAAAGAATCCTAGAATGGGATTGAGGCTTCTCAGTATCCCAATGCATGTAGCTGCTACCTTCTTGGTGTGAGTTTGGTAGTTCAGCGCAGAGTCCAGCCATACTCCTAAGTTTTTGACCAGAGATTTGGGAGGGGGTATAGGACCCAGCAGGGGTGGCCACCAGTGGTCGTTCCAGTAGCTGGGGTTCTTACCCAGGAGCAACACCTCGGTTTTGAATTTTCAGTCATCCATTTGGCCACTGCGGCCAGCCCATCCCTAAATTTTGTAGCAGAGGTAGAGGGCCCCTCAGTGAGGGTAATTACCAGCTGTGTGTCGTCAGCGTACGACACCAGCGTGAGATCCCATTCTTTAGCCAATGCCGCCAAGGGCTGCATATACAGATTAAAAAGCAGATAAACAAACGTGTAGTACACAAAAAGGGGGCAGGGTAGAAACACCCTGACCCCCTAGGGCTGCTCAGGTGGTCCCACTAGAATATTAATAAACGTTATCCGCTAATAGAATTAGCATTTAAAAAAACCTTGCAAATTCACTGAAAAAACTATAGGTTTAAGGCCTTATTTAGTTAGGAATTAGCATTTAAAAAACCTTTGAAATTCACTGAAAAAAACATGGGTTTCAGGCCTTATATAGTTAGGAATTAGCATTAAAAAAACGTTTGAATATATAAACATTATCCGCTAATAGAATTAGCATTTAAAGAACCTTGCAAATTCACTGAAAAAACTATAGATTTAAGGCCTTATATAGTTAGGAATTAGCATTTAAAAAACCTTTGAAATTCACTGAAAAACCATAGGTTTCAGGCCTTATATAGTTAGGAATTAGCATTAAAAAAACGTTTGAATATATAAACGTTATCCACTCATAGAATTAGCATTTAAAAAACCTTGCGAATTCAATAAAAAAACATAGGTTTCAGGCCTTATATAGTTAGGAAATAGCATTTAAAAAATCTTTGAAATTCACTGAAAAAACCATAGGTTTCAGGCCTTATATAGTTAGGAATTAGCATTAAAAAAATGTTTGAATATACAAACGTTATCCGCTAATAGAATTAGCATTTAAAAAACCTTGCGAATTCAATGAAAAAAACCATAGGTTTCAGGCTTTATATAGTTAGGAATTAGCATTTAAAAACCTTTGAAATTCACTGAAAAAACCATAGGTTTCAGGCCTTATATAGTTAGGAATTAGCATTAAAAAAACGTTTGAATATGCAAACGTTATCCGCTAATAGAATTAGCATTTAAAAAACCTTGTGAATTCAATGAAAAAAACATAGGTTTCAGGCCTTATTTAGGGGCCTATTACGATGGAGGATTTTCCGCATCCTCCGGGCCGGCGGAAGCCACCGCCGGCCCAGAGGATGCGGAAAATCCTCTGCGGACCCACCAAAGACCCACCGCCACATTAGGATTACTGGTGGGTCCTGGTTTCGGTCAGGGTGGCGGTCACATCCTAATTGCACAGGAGGGAACTCCGCAGGCCATGCGAAGGTTCCCTCCTACTCTATGGTGGCGGACGGACTCAGGTCCGTCCTCCATCATAATTGGCCCCATGGTTAGGAATTAGCATTAAAAAAACCTTGCAAATTCACTGACAAAACCATTGGCTTCAGGCCTTATATAGTTAGGAATTAGCATATAAAAATCCTTTGAAATTCAATGAAAAAACCATAGGTTTCAGGCCTTATATAGTTAGGAATTAGCATTTAAAAAACCTTTGAAATTCACTCAATAAACTATAAGTTTATGGGGTGTTATAGTTAGCTGGACATTTCACTCATACAAAACCATTGAAATTGCTCCTATATAGTTAGTTGGACTAACTATATTTCGCGCACCCGCAATCCACTGCTGATGATGTCACATATTACATCATTCATGACATGGTCAGTGACATCACTGATGACATCTCAAATGACCGGGGAGGATCAAACAATTGATTCCATTGTCTTAAACATAAATGTTTATTTAGATTGTAGTGAAAAATAGTTTCGTGATATTGTCATCATATCAACAAAAATTATTTTTGGCAAAATCCACAAGTGGTCATTACATGAAGACTCCGATGCATTTTGGGCGGACAGCCCTTTGTCAAGGAGCACTGAAAGAAGAGGAAACGAGCCTCAGTAAAAGGAAGATGCGAGGAAAAAACAAAAAAAAGGTAAATAACGCATGCAGAAAGTCAAGGGTGTGCGTGAATAATACTAGAGCAATAGTGAAGGGTTCAGTAGCGAGGGTGACTAAAATAGTGGTGAGGGTGCTCATAACGGTAAAAAAGACGTAATAGGTTTATGAGGGAGTTGGAAGGCGGGCGAAATAACAAGTGAGTGATGCGATACGATGGCTAGATTGCCAAGACTTATCATGCTGGGGTCGTCCTGGTGAAGGAAAGCGTGTCTAGCTATACGAGCGGGTGAAATGGTAGGTACAAGCGTGGTGGAAGCTGAAAGGGAAACTTACTTCATGGTGAAAAACGCCAGGCAGGCGTGAGTCCAATCGATAGTCAGTCAGGTTTGTGGGTAAGAAAACCGGTGGCCTCCGGTGTGGTTTAAAGTGAAGGTGGGCCATAGAAATAAAGAAAGGACTAGCTTGGTGTGTAAGAGGACAAATTGACATCAACATGGACGAACCCCTTTTACTATGTACAGCCGACGTCAGCTCCTTGTACACTTCTATACCCCACCAAGGGGGCATAGAAGCCATTGAACAAGCTTTACTACAGAGCGACATTGACATGCCCATGCAAGCATTCCTAATGGAACTTATGGTATATACTCTATACCATAGTTACTTTCAACAAGATGACAAGTGGTACCTTCAGCTATCCGGGATGGCCATGGGAAACTGCGCGGGTCCAACGTATGCTAATATTTATATGCAAAATTTTGAAAATCTATACATATATGGCAACACTAACATCAACGATAAGATCAAGATGTACGTGAGGTACATCGACGACCTCTTCTTCATGTGGACAGACACCAAAGATGCTCTCACCAAAGCTCTCTGTGAACTGAATACAACAGATGAGCGCATCAAATTGACCTGACAAATGAGTGACACAGAGATCTCTTTTCTGGACGTCAGCGTCAAGATTACTGACAGAGGGATAATGACCGATCTACACCGAAAAGCCACAGATCGTAACAATACGTTACATTACACGAGTTTCCATCAAGGATCTCTCAAGAGGCATTTACCATATTCACAAATGTTACATGTGAAACGTATCGTCTCCGACGAAAACACTCTTAACATCAGAATTCAAGAAATGCATGATCGATTCTCCAATAGAGGTTACCCCGAACCCATCCTCAAAGAAGCCCACTCTCGAGTCGCAGTCATCAGCAGAAAAGAAAGCCTCACCAAAAAGATTAAACCCACTGATCAACGCATGGTACTAGTGTCCAAATATTCCACGTCAAGTGCTACCTTTAAGAAAATCATCCTCAATCACTGGCCCATTCTACAGATGGAACCCGACTTTAGGGACAGTTTTGTAACTCCTCCACTTTTCGCCTACACACGCAGCAATAATATGAAGGAAATTCTCACCAAAAAACCCCTTACACATAAAGACTACAAAGGAACCTTGCCGTGTATGAACTGCAATAACTGCAACTGTGTAATCAAAGGTAACACCATAAGACACCCCATGAAAGGCTATCCCATCAAATTACATGTCAACGCGACCTGTGACTCTACGAATCTGATCTATGCCATTAAATGCCCTTGTGGCCAAATGTATATAGGTAAAACCGAGAGAAAAATCAAAGTACGTATTAATGAACATAAGTCCAACATTCGTACCAAAAATCAGAAATCTAATGTCGCCGTTCATTTTAATGCATCCCACCACACCATCGCTCAATTGCAATTCACCGTTCTAGAAATGATTGTTAAAAATGAAGGAACAGACAATCGCAAACAGCTCCTTCAAAGAGAACTCAAATGGATTTACCGCTTGCAAACCCTGAAACCGCATGGACTCAACGATCGCGTTGAATTTAGTTGCTATTTATAAATATTGATGTCGTATCATTAACTGTATAGTTGGATATCTCTCATTGCTCTGCATCTACTTTCTCTCACGTTATCATCTTCGTTACTTTTGTTATCTTTTCACTTTTCGTCACCGCTCTAAGATGGCCGCTACATTCCTCTTACACACCAAGCTAGTCCTTTCTTTATTTCTATGGCCCACCTTCACTTTAAACCACACCGGAGGCCACCGGTTTTCTTACCCACAAACCTGACTGACTATCGATTGGACTCACGCCTGCCTGGCGTTTTTCACCATGAAGTAAGTTTCCCTTTCAGCTTCCACCATGCGTGTACCTACCAGTTCACCCGCTCGTATAGCTAGACACGCTTTCCTTCACCAGGACGACCCCAGCATGCTAAGTCTTGGCAATCTAGCCATCGTATTGCATCACTCACTTGTTAATTCGCCCGACTTCCAACTCCCTCATAAACCTATTACGTCTTTTTTACCGTTATGAGCACCCTCACCACTATTTTAGTCACCCTCGCTACTGAACCCTTCACTATTGCTCTAGTATTATTCACGCACACCCTTGACTTTCTGCATGCGTTATTTACCTTTTTTTTGTTTTTTCCTCGCATCTTCCTTTTACTGAGGCTCGTTTCCTCTTCTTTCAGTGCTCCTTGACAAAGGGCTGTCCGCCCGAAATGCATCGGAGTCTTCATGTAACGACCACTTGTGGATTTTGCCAAAAATAATTTTTGTTGATATGATGACAATATCACGAAACTATTCTTCACTACAATCTAAATAAACATTTATGTTTAAGACAATGGAATCAATTGTTTGATCCTCCCCGGTGTGCCCCTTTGGAATGTACCCGCATGTTCATGCGCACATGACTCTTTCTACTATTCCATAGGCGTTTGGACGGAAACGCCTCCAAAGAGTGCACCCAACCGTTTAATTTTGCTCGTTAAACTCTAATAAGCCTGATGTGCACCCTCTACCCTTACCTCTTGTCATTTCCTCGGTCCGCTCAACTTGAGGGTAGCACGCCATAGTCATGCAATTCGACGAGATCAGTAAAACTACTGAAGCGAGAGCACACACTCTCGCCTACAACGAAGATGAATGCCAACGCATTTACTCCCTGATTGAAGAAGACATTAGCCCCATCACAACTTCCCGCACCAAAGAGCAATGTTTGAGACAACTATTATATCTCTCTAAACGACACATTAATCAAAAGCTCCACGCGAGCACATTACTTAAATACCATCGAGCCCTCAGAATTCCCCGTGGGTTAAGGATAGCCCTTAAGCCTTCACTTTGTAAAAACTCTAAAACATTCTGAGAAAAATGGGATGGAAAATTGAATAAATGTAGCCTCGACTTGATTTTACTCATAGTGGAAGAACTTTCTGGTATTCTTAAAGACTTGGAGAAGGAAATTCTTGAAGCTGACCGTGAATTAAAAGATTTACTTACCCCTGAAGAACTGACCACCACTCTTGAAGACATCAAGCAAATACTTGAAAAACATAGTAAAGACATTAATGACCGTAGTCAGAAAATTCAGGAGAGACACTCGCGACTACAAGTTAGATGAAGTGTACACCTGGGCTGATGTCTATGCCCAACTACGCCGCAACCGACCTCCGAACACTCAAACTGATACCTCATCTTCCGGGAGTGATTCCACCTACCGCCCTTTCCAAAAAACCCACACGGCCACACCTATGATTGACACTGCCACTAGCAACCAAGCGAGTACATCTTCCACTGGACCACAACAACCATCCCAGGTTCATTTTTTAGCATCAGGCCAAGAAATCATAGAAGACCCAGGAGGAGCCAAAAGAAAGGAAACAGAAAAAAGTCCTCCAATGACCAGAAGCACAGTAACCAAGAAGGATCCCAAACCCAAAAAAAACACTTAGTCATCCACATCTCTGACACACCTCTTAATAACTATCAAATGAATTTACTCGAAAAAGGTACGTCATTTATACCGGTGACCCACACCAACCTACTTGAACTTGAAGTATCTACTTTCAAACTGACTCGAAAACTGAGGCTGCGGCATTTCTTTGACAACACATTACCTGTAAACACCAATGAAAGATTCAACCAACTTAAGGGATTGCGACCACCTAGCACATACCAAGCTCCCAACAGTCACAAGTGCATTGACCTTTTTGAAAATCTGGTTCGTCAGGATCTGTCTAAAATCAACTTCAAAACTACCTCTAAACAAAAAAACATCACACAAAAGGATTTGGACACACTTAAAAATCTGGCAAACAACCCGCATATAAAATGTGTGAAAGCTGATAAGGGCGGCGCCCTTGTGATCCTGAACACTAGCATGTACACCCAGCGTCTACATGAGCACATCCAAGACGTCGATACCTATATGCAATTGGACTACAACCCTACCAGGGAGTTCCAATCCATTCTACAAAACATAGTACTCAAGGCGCACGAAGCTGGCACCATTGAAGATCGCACCAAAAACTATCCACTGCGAGATCACCCCAAAAGCCCTGTTATACACATGTCGCCCAAGATTCACAAGAACCTATTTGATCCACCCTTCAGACCGATTGTTTCAACCAAAGGATCAATACATGAGCCAGTCGGTAAATTTATCGACAGATACCTGCAACCTTTTGTTATCAAAATGACCAGCTACATTAAGGACACTACCGAATTCCTACTTAAACTGGCACAAATTGACATCAACATGGACGAACCCCTTTTACTATGTACAGCCGATGTCAGCTCCTTGTACACTTCTATACCCCACCAAGGGGGCATAGAAGCCATTGAACAAGCTTTACTACAGAGCGACATTGACATGCCCATGCAAGCATTCCTAATGGAACTTATGGTATATACTCTATACCATAGTTACTTTCAACAAGATGACAAGTGGTACCTTCAGCTATCCGGGATGGCCATGGGAAACTGCGCGGCTCCAACGTATGCTAATATTTATATGCAAAATTTTGAAAATCTATACATATATGGCAACACTAACATCAACGATAAGATCAAGATGTACGTGAGGTACATCGACGACCTCTTCTTCATGTGGACAGACACCAAAGATGCTCTCACCAAAGCTCTCTGTGAACTGAATACAAAAGATGAGCGCATCAAATTGACCTGGCAAATGAGTGACACAGAGATCTTTTTTCTGGACGTCAGCGTCAAGATTACTGACAGAGGGATAATGACCGATCTACACCGAAAATCCACAGATCGTAACAATACGTTAAATTACACGAGTTTCCATCAAGGATCTCTCAAGAGGCATTTACCATATTCACAAATGTTACGTGTGAAACGTATCGTCTCCGACGAAAACACTCTTAACATCAGAATTCAAGAAATGCATGATCCATTCTCCAATAGAGGTTACCCCCAACCCATCCTCAAAGAAGCCCACTCTCGAGTCGCAGTCATCAGCAGAAAAGAAAGCCTCACCAAAAAGATTAAACCCACTGATCAACGCATGGTACTAGTGTCCAAATATTCCACGTCAAGTGCTACCTTTAAGAAAATCAACCCGCAATCACTGGCCCATTTTACAGATGGAACCCGACTTTAGGGACAGTTTTGTAACTCCTCGACTTTTTGCCTACACACGCAGCAATAATATGAAGGAAATTCTCACCAAAAAAACCCTTACACATAAAGACTACAAAGGAACCTTGCCGTGTATGAACTGCAATAACTGCAACTGTGTAATCAAAGGTAACACCATAAGACACCCCATGAAAGGCTATCCCATCAAATTACATGTCAACGCGACCTGTGACTCTACGAATCTGATCTATGCCATTAAATGCCCTTGTGGCCAAATGTATATAGGTAAAACCGAGAGAAAAATCAAAGTACGTATTAATGAACATAAGTCCAACATTCGTACCAAAAATCAGAAATCTAATGTCGCCGTTCACTTTAATGCATCCCACCACACCATCGCTCAATTGCAATTCACCGTTCTAGAAATGATTGTTAAAAATGAAGGAACAGACAATCGCAAACGGCTCCTTCAAAGAGAACTCGAATGGATTTACCGCTTGCAAACCCTGAAACCGCATGGACTCAACGATCGCGTTGAATTTAGTTGCTATTTATAAATATTGATGTCGTATCATTAACTGTATAGTTGGATATCTCTCATTGCTCTGCATCTACTTTCTCTCACGTTATCATCTTCGTTACTTTTGTTATCTTTTCACTTTTCGTCACCGCTCTAAGATGGCCGCTACATTCCTCTTACACACCAAGCTAGTCCTTTCTTTATTTCTATGGCCCACCTTCACTTTAAACCACACCGGAGGCCACCGGTTTTCTTACCCACAAACCTGACTGACTATCGATTGGACTCACGCCTGCCTGGCGTTTTTCACCATGAAGTAAGTTTCCCTTTCAGCTTCCACCACGCGTGTACTTACCATTTCACCCGCTCGTATAGCTAGACACGCTTTCCTTCACCAGGACGACCCCAGCATGCTAAGTCTTGGCAATCTAGCCATCGTATCGCATCACTCACTTGTTAATTCGCCCGCCTTCCAACTCCCTCATAAACCTATTACGTCTTTTTTACCGTTATGAGCACCCTCACCACTATTTTAGTCATCCTCGCTACTGAACCCTTCACTATTGCTCTAGTATTACTCACGCACACCCTTGACTTTCTGCATGCGTTATTTTCCTTTTTTTTGTTTTTTCCTCGCATCTTCCTTTTACTGAGGCTCGTTTCCTCTTCTTTCAGTGCTCCTTGACAAAGGGCTGTCCGCCCGAAATGCATCGGAGTCTTCATGTAACGACCACTTGTGGATTTTGCCAAAAATAATTTTTGTTGATATGATGACAATATCACGAAACTATTCTTCACTACAATCTAAATAAACATTTATGTTTAAGACAATGGAATCAATTGTTTGATCCTCCCCGGTGTGCCCCTTTGGAATGTACCCGCATGTTCATGCGCACATGACTCTTTCTACTATTCAATAGCCGTTTGGACGGAAACGCCTCCAAAGAGTGCACCCAACCGTTTAATTTTGCTCGTTAAACTCTAATAAGCCTGCTGTGCACCCTCTACCCTTACCTCTTGACATCTCAAATGACATCACTGATGACATCATCCACGTGACAATCACATACACCTTTTCATACACTAGTAAAATCTTTCATCACTCTTTGTAAAATACAGAGTATCATATTTAAATCCATTGACACAGCAATACAAGTATCTAAAAACCCACTCAGTGATTCCTAGATGTATACACACATCTAATCACTTACCTGTAGATTCAATCATACATGCTGTCAATGAAAAATAGAACACTATCAAAAATACTTATACTCTTATATCGTCATTACACACCAGCACACAACCTATTAAAATATGAAGTTATCCTACTCACTTATGCAAACAATGGATCATACTTACATATTTACTTAGCTACACACTTATACAAACACAACTTCAT
The DNA here is from genome assembly GCF_964261635.1 of Lissotriton helveticus. NCBI lineage: Eukaryota > Metazoa > Chordata > Amphibia > Caudata > Salamandridae > Lissotriton > Lissotriton helveticus. The sequence continues at coordinate 1,265,137,100 of NC_136059.1, read as the reverse complement.
CTATTCATTTAGATAGTAAGTCATACTTACTGTATTATAAAATCATTATTACAAGTATACAGTCATCCATAAAGTCACTTACAGAATCATTGAGTCTTATGAATACTTATTTATATACAAAAACTGACATATACACTGCCTTTTATTTTTCTACTTTGTTGGACATGCACCAAAGAGAAATATATTTGCTCATCACCACTGCCATAAAGATATTCACTCACCCAAACAACTATTATAACATGTAGTTTTAACTTCATATATCTACTGAATCAACTATTCACACATCTTTGGGCACTCACACACCCCCACCGAACCACACACACATTCACTCTCCAATACAAATACTCAGTTAACTAATTAATAACTAATATAGACTTTCACATAGCTAGTAACCAACTGGAGAACCAGTTTACACAACAACTGACAAAGTGATACAGATATTCACACAGTTTAGTCACTATTCACTATATTTAGTGAGACACTATACATTGTTAAAGTAAACAGTCAATTACATTGCTACTAAATCCTCCATCCAAATTTTTATTTTTATATATCCACTCATTCGTCAATGCAAATTGCTATATATAATGCATATTTAAATAACGAAGCAAACCACATTCACTGGATGATGTCATCAGTGATGTCATCAGTGATGTCATCAGTGATGTCGTCAGTGATGTCACTGACCATGTCATGAATGATGTAAAATGTGACATCATCAGCAGTGGATTGCGGGTGTGCGAAATATAGTTAGTCCAACTAACTATATAGCAGCAATTTCAATGGTTTTTTATGAGTGAAATGTCCAGTTTATTGAGTGAATTTCAAAGGTTTTTTAAATGCTAATTCCTAACTATATAAGGCCTGAAACCTATGGTTTTTTCCATTGAATATATATATATATATATATATATATATATATATATATATATATATATATTCACTGAAAAAACCATAGGTTATAGACCATATATAGTTAGGAATTAGCATTTACAAAACCTTGAAAATTCACTGAAAAAACCATAGGTTATAGACCATATATAGTTAGGAATTAGCATTTAAAAAACCTTATTTTACTCACACAAAACCATTGAAATTCCATATATAGTTAGTTGCACTAACTATATATCGCGCACCTGCAATCCACTGCTGATGATGTCACATATTACATCATTCATGACATGGTCAGTGACATCACTGATGACATCACTGATGACATCTCAAATGACATCACTGATGACATCACTGATGACATCTCATTTGACATCAATGACCACATCACTGATGATATCATTCATGTGACAATACAATGCATCTCCTCACATTTTAATATAACCTCTGTTTCACCCAGTGTTAAATACAGAATATAATTTTTGAAACCATTGACACACCAATACTAGTTACTACATACGCACTCACTGATTCCTACGTCTACACACACCTTCACTCATTCACCCATACTATCATTCATACATACAATCACTCATCTTTACAACACTATCATATGCACTCATACACCTATACAGACACTCACAGTCTGCCACTCATCCATGGAGTTACTCACACACCTAGTCAGTCCTGTAAAGAATCAATGACACTTCCATTTTCTTGTCTATACAGTTAAACATAGAGCACCTTACATTTTCAAACATATACTAACACATACTTACCTTGTTATACAATCATTGATACAAGTACACATTGATCTGCACAGAGTCACACACCTCCCAGCCAGCCACACACACACTCAGTCTCCCATACAAATACTTGGACAATCAATCAGTAACCCATATAGTTAATCATATAGCTACTGATCAAAACATGCAGCAGTTTACAGAACAACAGACATAATGATGCACAAATTAAGACACTTTAGTCACTAACCCATGCACTCAGTGAGACACATTTAATCACTCACTCATGCATTCAGTCATGCACCTACTAAATCCTTTGTCCAGACACTTATACTTCCACTCATTCTTCAATATGTAAGACACATTTTAACTTTACAGAAACATACAGTCACTGGATGTTGTCATCAGTGATGTCATCAGTGATGTCATTTGAGATGTCATCAGTGATGTCATCAGTGATGTCACTGACCATGTCATGAATGATGTAATATGTGACATCATCAGCAGTGGATTGCAGGTGCGCGATATATAGTTAGTGCAACTAACTATATATGGAATTTCAATGGTTTTGTGTGAGTAAAATAAGGTTTTTTAAATGCTAATTCCTAACTATATATGGTCTATAACCTATGGTTTTTTCAGTGAATTTTCAAGGTTTTGTAAATGCTAATTCCTAACTATATATGGTCTATAACCTATGGTTTTTTCAGTGAATTTCAATGGTTTTTTAATAGCAAATATCATAAGCTGTCGAATGTCAAGTACGTGGTAAGTGAAAACATTTTCGTGTTTATGCACACTGATCTGCTTTGAATGGTGCCCCCCCCCCCCTCATTTCTATTAGGAGTACTCTCTCTTTGCAGATAGTGAAAGGTAGTTAACGCAGGTCTTTGCCCCCATTGTAATCCGTCGTGCCTGCTTCTCTCTCCATTTGATTCATTGTTATCCAAGTATTTACTGTTTTAGAATTAGTTCTCTTTGGTTCATTCTCTATTTACAAACAAACACAGAGTCGCAATACTCTGTTTAGTCTTTGCAGATAACGAAAAATCGTGTAAAAAAAAAGAAAAAGAATCCAGCAAAATCAGTAGGCCACTAATGGGATCTCTTTTTGACCTCGCAAAAATAGAAACATTAGGAACAACCCCTCATGACAAATACAAAACTAGTGAGATGAACTGAACTCCACACAATGATGGCTGCAAAACAGCTCGGCTCCGCCACCCACCCCGCCCAAAATAACGATAAAGAACGGCTGCCATGATTGGTTGCGGAATGACCACGACGGAGCTACGAAATGGTGCTGCTCTCATGCTAACCCCAGCTTCAGTCTGAAACATCCAGAAACACTGTAGACTACCAATTCGATCAGTTCCGGTAGCGCCCCAATGTAACCCGGTAGAGAAGAACTAGCCCTCCCCTCTTTGACTGATGGTTCTTGTTGCCTGTCCCTTCTGTTGTCATTTAACAGAACTATTTAGCCTGCTGAAAGGGGTTGTGTTCCGACCGCTGGTTGGTGGAGACATTTTGACTATATTCTGTACCTGCGTTGTCGCGTAATGCGTCATATGACGCGCCGCGTTAGCGCATCCGGAAGTCATCCGGGGCGCGCAGCGCGTAACGTAAGCATAACAAGTCATGTGACTTGTTAATAAAACTTTTCATTGGTTCATTTTACTTTTCTTATTGTAATGATGAAAGACTTGATCATATGACCTAAAAATTACGCTTTTCATTACTTCCGAACATTATTTTTTCTTAAATATATGTTATAATGTTCCAGGCTAATGTACTTTCCCGGAAATTTTACAACTGTCCTGCAAGTAAAATATATTCTTTTTTCGAGAAAAAGAGCGTTTCTTCGTCCCATGACGGAGCCGTTGAGCAAAAGAGGGTCGACCTGCTGTCTTAGTCGCCGATACGCCTGAATATGAGATTCTTATCGATCACTTTATGTTGCAGGAATAGAAAACACAACAGCCCTTGACCATTTATCTTTACTGCGTTCCTTCGTATTATACCTTTTACCCTTCATGTAATTGGTCTGCTTTATTTCACTTGCCTTTTAATGATTCTAAAACAGTGACTATTATTAAAAACTTTACCAATGTATATACTACTACCATGTTTTCTTTTAAAAACCTTTATTGTGAAAATTTCATTATACAAATACGAGCCTATAACCACGTGGGCCGGCCACGGAGCAAACTGTAATCGTATATGATGAATAGACATTTACACTGTAGAGGAACGTAACGGGCGGGCCATTAGGTTGCAAGAACTAAGGTGTCTAACAGTTACGGAATCGGTGGACGTACATTTTATAATTAAAATACGACAGGGCCAGTTACAATAAAATTATCTAGATATACATTTGCGGGCAAGTACCATGGGTGACGTTAATTCGAACTTTCAACAGTACAGTAATCAATAACACATCAGAACTTAATATCAATAGGGATGTCGAAATATTCAATCAATTCTCGTCCCCGCCCGCCATGTGCTTCAAAACTGCATACGTATCTCGTGATTTCAAGGTTCTGCAACCAGTACACAACAAGGAGTTACGAGTCCCATTTATTCTGGCGCCATTTTGGGCGAGGACGGGCAGGTCCAGGATATAGTCAAAATGTCTCTACCAACCATCGACTATGATGATGTTCATATGCTGTATTTATTAGAGTAACACTCAGATGTCCACATGAAATAAATTTGCCACAATCTAAACATGTCATTTTAATCTTTCCAAAGTTCTTCTAAATATTTGGGACCGTTTCCCTTGCCTCTGAAGCTCTCAGTGCCACTTCTTTGATGAATGTACTAGCAGGTCAGGGGTTCTCCTCCAAATCTCTCTTTTATGCAGCACTATAATTAATTGTTGCCACCTCTCCATATGACGATGCATGGTATAGTTACCACAACTATATTTTTTTTCGGTTCCTCTAGAGAGTTCATCGTGGCAGATGAAGCGTGTAACGTACCGGGCATTTACCTTTTTTTGCATGTACAGGAAAGGAAAAAAAAATCGAGCGTCCGAGTTCTAAGGTGTCCCAGGGCCATTTTAGTGGACCAGGCCCAAATCCAAAGAACAGGCCGCCATTTTGAGAGTCCTGTTGCAGCCGCCTGTCGCTGTAGCATCAAGAGCAGCCGAAACTCAGCTGAATGGCAACTGAAACGGTAAAGGGGCGCCCCACTACAGCAGACGAGCCAGGCCCAAATCCAAAGAACTGCTATCTCACAGGCTAATGGGGCGACCCACGCCGAGTTTCAGCATTGTAGGATGACCACACAAGTACAGCAACTTGCTAGACATCACCTCGGTGCCATCCGGATCTCGGCGCCCCACTGCAGATGAAGTGCCTCTCAACTATGAAACCACCACGGTGACATCCGGATCTTGGCGCGTTGTGCTGCCTTCGGCCTATTCGCACATCGGTCCGCTACTGACGCCATCTCACAGGCTAATGGGGTGACCCACGCCGAGTTTCAGCATTGTAGGATGACCACAGCAACTTGCTAGACATCACCTCAGTGCCATCCGAATCTTGGCATCTCAACGCCTAGTGGTATCTTCCATACAAAAAATATTGTTACGCTGCCTTTGGCCCCATTCGCACACCAGTCCGCAACTTAGACATCACCTCGGTGCCATCCGGATCTTGGCATCTCAGCGCCTTGTGGTGTCAGTCAGAAAATATTGTTGTGCTGCCTTCGGCCTATTCGCAAATCCAAAGAACTGCTATCTCACAGGCTAATGGGGCGACCCACGCCGAGTTTCAGCATTGTAGGATGACCACACAAGTACAGCAACTTGCTAGACATCACCTCGGTGCCATCCGGATCTCGGCGCCCCACTGCAGATGAAGTGCCTCTCAACTATGAAACCACCACGGTGACATCCGGATCTTGGCGCGTTGTGCTGCCTTCGGCCTATTCGCACATCGGTCCGCTACTGACGCCATCTCACAGGCTAATGGGGTGACCCACGCCGAGTTTCAGCATTGTAGGATGACCACACCAACTTGCTAGACATCACCTCAGTGCCATCCGAATCTTGGCATCTCAACGCCTAGTGGTATCTTCCATACAAAAAATATTGTTACGCTGCCTTTGGCCCCATTCGCACACCAGTCCGCAACTTAGACATCACCTCGGTGCCATCCGGATCTTGGCATCTCAGCGCCTTGTGGTGTCAGTCAGAAAATATTGTTGTGCTGCCTTCGGCCTATTCGCACATCGGTCCGCTACTGACGCCATCTCACAGGCCAACGGGGCGCCCCACGCCGACTTTCAGCATTGTAGGATGGCCACACCAGTACCACAACTTGCAAGACACCACCTCGGTGCCATCCGGATCTTGGCATCTCAGCGCCTTGTGGTCTCTTCTACACCGGAAATATAGTAGAAAATATTGTTGCGCTGCCTTTAGCCCCATTCACACATCAGTCCGCTACTGACACCATCTCACAGGCCAACGGGGCGCCCCACGCCGACTTTCAACATTGTAGGATGGCCACAGAAGTGCGACAACTTACTAGACACCACCTCGGTGCCATCCGGATCTTGGCGCGTTGTGCTGCCTTCGGCCTATTCGCACATCGGTCCGCTACTGACGCAAACTCACAGGCCAACGGGGCGCCCCACGCCGACTTTCAGCATTGTAGGATGGCCACACCAGTGCGGCAACTTCCTACACACCACCTCGGTGCCATCCGGATCTTCGCGCGTAGTGAAGCTGCAGCAGCTGCAAATAAGCTTCAGACAGTGTTACAACCGCTGCTCAGAACTCTCAACTATGACACCACCTCGATGCCATCCGGATCTTGGCGCGTTGTGTTGCCTTCGGCCTATTCGCACATCGGTCCGCTACTGACACCGCCTCACGTGCCAACGTATTTTCTCCACATTTTATACCCTATGCCGCATAACAGGTCATGTGACTTCTTTATAAAACTTTTCATTGGTTCATTTTACTTTTGGTTTCCTAATGATGGAAGGCTTGATCATATGACCTAAAAACAACACTTTTCATTGGATGAAAACTTTTTTTTCCCCCCAAACGATGAAAGCCCCACCTTGTTTCTGGATGTTTCAGACTGAAGCTGGCGTCACCATGAGAGCACCACCATCTCGTAGCTCCGTCGTGGTCATTCCGCGAGCAATCATGGCAGCCGCTCCCCACCAGAAGCCTGCAGGAGTCGGGGCCCCCAAAACTTTTGATGAATTCTCAAGGCGGAGGGGACGCTTTCGAGAATGGGGTCCAAGACCTAGCAGACAAGCGTCCGATTTCCAAGGTGTCCCAGGGCCATTTCAGTGGACCAGGCCCAAAAAGGAAACAGCCTGCCGCCATTTTGAGAGTCCTGTGGCAGCCGCCTATCGCTGCACCGCAAGAGTGGGCGCAACTCAGCTGAATGGCGGATTTTGACACAGTGGACCAAAAGCGGACGGAATGGCAACTGAAACGGTAAAGGGGCGCCCCACTACAACAGATGACACTCCACCTGGAGAGGCCCGTTCACGCCGCCTCCCCCGGGGCGCCCCACGCCGTTATTCGGAGCAGCATTGTAGGATACCAAAACCAGTGCGGCAACTTACTGGACATCACCTTGGTGCCATCGTTCTGCTGCCTTGGAACTATTCGCACAACAGTTTGCTACTGATGACCCACCCCCCGCGACGCCCCACGCCGTTATTTGCTGGGTGGCAACTTACTAGACATCACTTTTGTGTCATCTAGATTTCGGCGCGTTCTGCTGCCTTGGAACTATTCGCACAACAGTTTGCTACTGATCACCCACCCCCCGCGACGCCCCACGCCGGAAATCTGGACGTTGTGCTGCGTTGGGACTATTCGCACAGCCGACCGCTACTTCGTTGTTTTTCTCTAAAAATGTTTATATGTTATTACTATTTTTGTTTTCTTGTATATATTTATAAATTATTAAAGTTTTATAATCTTACTACTTTGTCGGAGTGCTATATATTTTTAATGTGACACATAATTGTAAAAACTTTGATGTACAAAGAGTCATCCCTGGAATCTTCCGCTTCACGCTCGGTCCCCTCCCCAATCACAATACAGGATGGTTTTCAGATAATAGCAACGCTTCTGCTGTGACGGATCTCATCGAGTGTGGGCCTTGATCTACTATAACTCCTTTGAAGACGGGTGATTCTTTACAGCTGTGGCCATAAACTACATCTGCAGGGCTAGCTGATAGCCTAGGACCGGCCTGGACAATCGGACACAGAGGAAAAGGAGTGTCAGAGGGTGCGGTAGTGAATAGGGCGAAAGGGAGGTGTCGGGCGGGCACAGGGTGTGATTCTCAGGGAAGAACAGCGCAGATGGGGGGAGGTTTATTACCCATGCATAAAACAGAGAGCGGGGGTGACCACTGCCTGGGGGAGATGCTTGCGAGGGTGGGGAGCCATGGTAAGGATCGACAGCGTTCACAGAGTGGATCTGGTCAAGGCATCTAAAATGGCTGCCGTGCACGACAAAAGTGTGGCATTTGAAAAAAGACAAGATGGCGCACACAATGTTTTTCAACAATTCCTGATTTCCTTCGAATCGAACGTTAACAGACGTTGGGGCATATTACCAAAGTTAAGCGATATTTATCCCTAACGATGCATTGCAAAGATTTTTTTACCGTCAGAAATTATCGCAGATAAACCTTGCTATTATCAAGGTTTATCGCAAATACGATAAAAAACGAGCGCAATGCATTAATGTCGCTGAAAACTCCGCGATATTCATGCATTACCGAGCTAATGCTCTTAGCCATGTTATCCACCTCCCATTGGATAACATGGCTAAGAACTGCTCAGGGCAGCTGTTACTTTTTGGAGATATTCGCGCTTATCTCGAATATTTCCAAAAGTTGATAATAGGAGATAGCGATGTTAGCGACTGTTTCCAGTCGCTAACATCTTGGCATGCCCACTTTGCATGTCATTAGTGATAAATATCACTCACATGCAAAGTGGGACCCAAGATGGTCGCTATCTCCTACTAGCCGTCGCTAACTGGTGTTAGCAACAGCTAGGTAATACACATATAATTTTATCTCCGCGAAGCGGAGCGCTGTTACAGATATATATCTTGTTTTTGAACGTTAATTTCTCAAAATGCACTGAAGCACATATATTGAGACATAGCAAAGGCACATCGGGCTACCAGTCCCTAATATTTTACCAAGTTTCGTGCAAATCCATTCAGCCGTTCGATTATTATTATTATTATTTTTTTTTGCCCCGCGGGGCCCTTTTAAAACCTCCACATCAAACCTAGGGGGTCAGCGAGGATCTACTATGCCCCCTTATGGTCATCAGCCGTTCGATTATTATTATTATTTTTTTTTTTGCCCCGCGGGGCCCTTTTAAAACCTCCACATCAAACCTAGGGGGTCAGCGAGGATCTACTATGCCCCCTTATGGTCATTTGCCCCTTCGCTTTGGCCTCCTCTTGTCTCTCGATCCTACCGAGAGACAAGATGGCGGCCGCTACGTACTGTTTGGAATGTTTACAGACACCGGAGAGCCAATCAGCTTCGCTTCGCAAAGCTCCGTAACGCGAAAAGTACGCGAAGCGGTGCGCTGTTACAGATATATATCTTTTTTTGAACGTTAATTTCTCAAAATCCACTGAAGCACATATATTGAGACCTAGCAAAGGCACATCGGGCTACCAGTCCCTACAATTTTGCCAAGTTTCGTGCAAATCCATTCAGCCGTTCGATTATTATTATTATTATTTTTTTTTGCCCCGCGGGGCCCTTTTAAAACCTCCACATCAAACCTAGGGGGTCAGCGAGGATCTACTATGCCCCCTTATAGTTATTTCCCCCTTTGTTTTGACCTCCTCTTGTCTCTCGATCCTACCGAGAGACAAGATGGCGGCCGCTACGGACTGTTTGGAATGTTGACAGACGCCGGAGAACCAATCAGCTTCGCTTCACAAAGCTCCGTTGCGCGAAAAGTACGCGTCCTGGGCCGCTGCCCAGTCCGCTGTTACAGATATATATCTTTTTTTAAACGTTAATTTCTCAAAATCCACTGGAGCACATATATTGAGACCTACAAAAGGCACATCGGGCTACCAGTCCCTACAATTTTGCCAAGTTTCGTGCAAATCCATTCAGCCGTTCGGGCTAAAAGTGAGGCCAACCGCCCTATGGAAAACTCAATGTTAAAAACACGTTTTGGGACCCCCCTTTTTTCTCGACCCCCCCTGGACGAAACCCCCCCCAATTTTCAGGGGCTGCTCAGAAACAAAATGTGCCATTTTCCTGAAAATTTCAGCCAATTCCGTCCACAAACGCCAAAGTTATTAGACATAGAATTTTCAAAAAACCCATAGAGAAAAAATCCTAACTATATATACCTACTGGCGACCGCCAGTAGGTAATATATATATATATATATATATATATATATATCAATCCAAAATTGCAAGCCTAATCGCTCGCAGCGCCTCTCCCAGCCACTTCAAGACGGCGGTCCGCGACGAGGCAGGCAGCCTCATTCAAAGTACACCATGGCTGTTCTCCGTTATGAAAAGCAGCAGTCACGGACACCAGAGGAATAAATGCAGCAAACCTTTGTTTATTAAGCACTCGGGTCTGGCAAGATTACACTCAGCGCGTTTCAGGATCACTCCCTTGTTCACGAGTGCCTGATCCTACGTTGCTTTCCCTTTTTATGAAAACACACATGACATCCTTTCACCATAATGAGAGAAGACAGACCTGAGTTAGTGCGGCAGCATGTGATATATTAAGGTTTTCACATATACTGCATTAGCACCTTAATTTTAGGTATGCTGTTTTGACATTTCTGCTTATTTAATGCATTTATGTTAAAGCCGAGGTTAAAACCGATTGAAAAGTCTGTCTTCTCTCACTATGGTGAAAGGATGTCACGTGTGTTTTCATAAAAAGGGAAAGCAACGTAGGATCAGGCACTCGTGAACAAGGGAGTGATCCTGAAACGCGTTGAGTGTAATCTTGCCAGACCCGAGTGCTTAATAAACTAAGGTTTGCTGTATTTATTACTCTGGTGTCCGTGACTACTGCTTTTCATAACTGAGAACAGCCATGGTGTAATATATACATATATATATATATCAAAGTTCCTGGGTTGCTCCAAAGGGTTGCGGTCGGCCCCGTGGGAAGTGGCGTAAACGCCGGCAGAGCACGCCGGTAACTTCAATTAACAACGCTTTGTCTTGCAATTCACCACGCTCTCAGACACCAAGTAAACGCCAGAAAACAGCAGGTCCAAGGGTGTTTATTGACACCTTACTGAGGTGTCAATAAACACCCTTGGACCTGCTGTTTTCTGGCGTTTACTTGGTGTCTGAGAGAGTGGTGAATTGCAAGACAAAGCGTTGTTAATATATATATATATATATATATATATATATATATATATATATATATATATATATATATATATTACCTACTGGCGGTCGCCAGTAGGTATATATAGTTAGGATTTTTTCTCTATGGGATTTTTGAAAATTCTATGTCTAATAACTTTGGCGTTTGTGGGCGGAATTGGCTGAAGTTTTCAGGAAAATTGCACATTTTGTTTTTGAGCAGCCCTTGAAAATTTGGGGGGGGTTCGTCAAGGGGGGCCGAGAAAAAAGGGGGGTCCCAAAACGTGTTTTTAACATTGAGTTTTCCATAGGGCGGTTGGCCTCACTTTTAGCCCGAACGGCTGAATGGATTTGCACGAAATTGGCAAAATTGTAGGGACTGGTAGCCCGATGTGCCTTTGCTAGGTCTCAATATATGTGCTTCAGTGGATTTTGAGAAATTAACGTTCAAAAAAAGATATATATCTGTAACAGCGGACCGGGCAGCGCTCCGGTTCGCGGACTTTTCGCGGTACGGAGCTTTGTGAAGCGAAGCTGATTGGTTCTCCGGCGTCTGTGAACATTCCAAACAGTCCGTAGCGGCCGCCATCTTGTCTCTCGGTAGGATCGAGAGACAAGAGGAGGCCAAAGCGAAGGGGCAAATGACCATAAGGGGGCATAGTAGATCCTCACTGACCCCCTAGGTTTGATGTGGAGGTTTTAAAAGGGCCCCGCGGGGCAAAAAAAAAAAATAATAATAATAATCGAACGGCTGAATGGATTTGCACGAAACTTGGTAAAATATTAGGGACTGGTAGCCCGATGTGCCTTTGCTAGGTCTCAATATATGTGCTCCAGTGGATTTTGAGAAATTAACGTTCAAAAAAAGATATATATCTGTAACAGCGCTCCGCTTCGCGTAACGGAGGTTTGCGAAGCTGATTGGTTCTCCGGCATCTGTAAACATTGCAAACAGTCCGTAGCGGCCGCCATCTTGTCTCTCGGTAGGATCGAGAGACAAGAGGAGGCCAAAGCGAAGGGGCAAATGACCATAAGGGGGCATAGTAGATCCTCCTTGACCTCTTAGGTTTGATGTGGAGGTTTTAAAAGGGCCCCGCGGGGCAAAAAAAATTAATAATAATAATAATCGAACGGCTGAATGGATTTGCACGAAAATTGGCAAAATTGTAGGGACTGGTAGCTCGATGTGCCTTTGCTAGGTCTCAATATATGTGCTTCAGTGGATTTTGAGAAATTAACGTTCAAAAACAAGATATATATCTGTAACAGCGCTCCGCTTCGCGGAGATAAAATTATCTCTGTATTACCTAGCTGTTGCTAACACCAGTTAGCGACGGCTAGTAGGAGATAGCGACCATCTTGGGCCCCACTTTGCATGTGAGTGATATTTATCACTAATGACATGCAAAGTGGGCATGCCAAGATGTTAGCGACTGGAAACAGTCGCTAACATCGCTATCTCCGATTACCAACTTTTGGAAATATTCGCGATAAGCGCGAATATCTCCAAAAGCTACCACCTGCCCTGAGCAGTTCTTAGCCATGTTATCCAATGGGAGGTGGATAACATGGCTAAGAGCATTAGCTCGGTAATGCATGAATATCGCTGAGTTTTCAGCGATATTAATGCATTGCGGTCGTTTTTTATCGTATTTGCGATAAACCTTGATAATAGCAAGGTTTATCTGAGATAATTTCTGAAGATGCTTAGCGGTAAAAAAATTCGTTGCTAAGCATCGTTAGGGATAAATATCGCTTAACTTTGGTAATATGCCCCAACGTCTGTTAACGTTCGATTCGAAGGAAATCAGGAAGTGTTGAAAAACATTGTCTGCGCCATCTTGCCTTTTTTCAAATGCCACACTTTTGTCGTGCACGGCAGTCATTTTAGATGCCTTGACCAGACCCACTCTCTGCATGCTGTCGATCCTTAGCATGGCTCCCCACCCTCGTAAGCATCTCCCCCAGGCAGTGGTCACCCCCGCTCTCTGTCTTATGCATGGGTAATAAACCACCCCCCATCTGCGCTGCTCTTCCCTGAGAATCACACCCTGTGCCCGCCCGACACCTCCCTTTCGCCCTATTCACTACCGCACCCTCTGACACTCCTTTTCCTCTGTGTCCGATTGTCCAGGCCGGTCCTAGGGTATCAGCTAGCCCTGCAGATGTACTTTATGGCCCCAGCTGTAAAGAATCACCCCTCTTCAAAGGAGTTATAGTAGATCAAGGCCCACACTCGATGAGATCCGTCACAGCAGACGCGTTCCTATTATCTGAAAACCATCCTGTATTGTGATTGGGGAGGGGACCGAGCCTGAAGCGGAAGATTCCAGGGATGACTCTTTGTACATCAAAGTTTTTACAATTATGTGTCACATTAAAAATAGATAGCACTCCAACAAAGTAGTAAGATTATAAAACTTTAATAACTTATAAATATATACAAGAAAACAAAAACAGTAATAACATATAAACATTTTTAGGGAAAAACAACGAAGTAGCGGTCGGCTGTGCGAATAGTCCCAACGCAGCACAACGTCCAGATTTCACTGATTTCGGAATCCGGCGTGGGGCGTCGCGGGGGGTGGGTCATCAGTAGCAAACTGTTGTGCGAATAGTTCCAAGGCAGCAGAACGATGGCACCAAGGTGATGTCCAGTAAGTTGCCGCACTGGTTTTGGTATCCTACAATGCTGCTCCGAATAACGGCGTGGGGCGCCCCGGGGGAGGCGGCGTGAACGGGCCTCTCCAGGTGGAGTCTCGTCTGTTGTAGTGGGGCGCCCCTTTACCGTTTCAGTTGCCATTCCGTCCGCTTTTGGTCCACTGTGTCAAAAGCCGCAATTCAGCTGAGTTGCGCCCACTCTTGCGGTGCAGCAATAGGCGGCTGTCACAGGACTCTCAAAATGGCGGCAGGCTCTTTCCTTTTTGGGCCTGGTCCACTGAAATGGCCCTGGGACACCTTGGAAATCGGACGCTTGTCTGCTAGGTCTTGGACCCCATTCTCGAAAGCGTCCCCTCCGCCTTGAGGATTCATCAAAAGTTTTGGGGGCCCCCGACTCCTGCAGGCTTCTGGTGGGGAGCGGCTGCCATGATTGCTCGCGGAATGACTACGACGGAGCCACGAGATGGTGGTGCTTTCATGGTGACGCCAGCTTCAGTCTGAAACATCCAGAAACAAGGTGGGGCTTTCATCGTTTGGGGAAAAAAAAAAGTTTTCATCCAATGAAAAGTGTTGTTTTTAGGTCATATGATCAAGCCTTCCATCATTAGGAAACCAAAAGTAAAATGAACCAATGAAAAGTTTTATAAACAAGTCACATGACCTGTTATGCGGCATAGGGTATAAAATGCGGAGAAAATACGTTGGCACGTGAGGCGGCGTCAGTAGCGGACCGATGTGCGAATAGGCCGAAGGCAACACAACGCGCCAAGATCCGGATGGCACCGAGGTGGTGTCCAGCAAGTTGCAGCACTGGTGTGGCCATCCTACAATGCTGAAAGTCGGCGTGGGGCGCCCTGTTGGCCTGTGAGTTCGCGTCAGTAGCGGACCGATGTGCGAATAGGCCGAAGGCAGCACAACGCGCCAAGATCCGGATGGCACCGAGGTGGTGTCTAGCAAGTTGTCGCACTGGTGTGGCCATCCTACAATGTTGAAAGTCGGCGTGGGGCGCCCCGTTGGCCTGTGAGATGGCGTCAGTAGCGGACCGATGTGCGAATGGGGCCAAAGGCAGCGCAACAATATTTTCTGAATAGAAGACACCACAAGGCGCTGAGATGCCAAGATCCGGATGGCAACGAGGTGGTGTCTAGCAAGTTGTGGCACTGGTGTGGCCATCCTACAATGGTAAAAGTCGGCGTGGGGCGCCCTGTTGGCCTGTGAGATGGCGTCAGTAGCGGACCGATGTGCGAATGGGGCCAAAGGCAGCGCAACAATATTTTCTGACTAGAAGACACCACAAGGCGCTGAGATGCCAAGATCCGGATGGCACCGAGGTGGTGTCTAGCAAGTTGCCGCACTGGTGTGGCCATCCTACAATGTTGAAAGTCGGCGTGGGGCGCCCCGTTGGCCTGTGAGATGGCGTCAGTAGCGGACCGATGTGCGAATTGGGCCAAAGGCAGCGCAACAATATTTTCTGAATAGAAGACACCACAAGGCGCTGAGATGCCAAGATCCGGATGGCACCGAGGTGGTGTCTAGCAAGTTGTGGCACTGGTGTGGCCATCCTACAATGGTAAAAGTCGGCGTGGGGCGCCCTGTTGGCCTGTGAGATGGTGTCAGTAGCGGACCGATGTGCGAATGGGGCCAAAGGCAGCGCAACAATATTTTCTGTATGGAAGATACCACTAGGCGTTGAGATGCGAAGATCCGGATGGCACCGAGGTGATGTCTAGCAAGTTGCTGTACTGGTGTGGTCATCCTACAATGCTGAAACTCGGCGTGGGGCGCCCCATTAGCCTGTGAGATGGCGTCAGTAGCGGACCGATGTGCGAATGGGGCCAAAGGCAGCGCAACAATATTTTCTGAAGAGAAGACACCAAAAGGCGCTGAGATTCGGTTACCACCGAGGTGATGTCTAGCAAGTTGCCGCACTGGTGTGGCCATCCTACAATACTGCTCCGAATAACGGCGTGGGGTGCCCGAAGGGGGGGGGGGGGAGGCGGCGTGAACGGGCCTTCCTAGGTGGAGGCTCGTCTGCTGTAGTGGGGCGCCCCTTTACCGTTTCAGTTGCCATTCAGCTGAGTTTCGGCTGCTCTTGATGCTACAGCGACAGGCGGCTGCAACAGGACTCTCAAAATGGCGGCTTGTTCTTTGGATTTGGGCCTGGTCTACTAAAATGGCCCTGTGACAGTTTAGAACTCGGACGCTCGATTTTTTTTTTCCTTTCCTGTACATGCAAAAAAAGGTAAATGCCCGGTACGTTACACGCTTCATCTGCCACGATGTACTCTCCAGAGGAACCGAAAAAAAATATAGTTATGGTAACTATACCATGCATCGTCATATGGAGAGGTGGCACCAATTAATTATAGTGCTGCATAAAAGAGAGATTTGGAGGAGAACCCCCGACCTGCCAGTACATCCATCAAAGAAGTGGCACTGACAGCATCAGAGGCAAGGGAAATGGTCCCAAATATTTAGAACTTTGGAAAGATTAAAATGACATGTTTAGATTGTGGCAAATTAATTTCATGTGGACAGATGAGTGTTACTCTAATAAATACAGCATATGAACATCATCATAGTCGATGGTTGGTAGAGACATTTTGACTATATCCTGGACCTGCCCGTCCTCGCCCAAAATGGCGCCGGAATAAATGGGACTCGTAACTCCTTGTTGTGTACTGGTTGCAGAACCTTGAAATCACGAGATACGTATGCAGTTTTGAAGCATATGGCGGGCGGGGACGAGAATTGATTGAATATTTCGACATCCCTATTGATATTAAGTTCTGATGTGTTATTGATTACTGTACTATTGAAAGTTTGAATTAACGTCACCCATGGTACTTGCCCGCAAATGTATATCTAGATAATTTTATTGTAACTGGCCCTGTCGTATTTTAATTATAAAATGTACGTCCACCGATTCCGCAACTGTTAGACACCTTAGTTCTTTCAACCTAATGGCCCGCCCGTTACGTTCCTCTACAGTGTAAATGTCTACTCATCATATACGATTACAGTTTGCTCCGTGGCCGGCCCACGTGGTTATAGGCTCGTATTTGTATAATGAAATTTTCACAATAAAGGTTTTTAAAAGAAAACATGGTAGTAGTATATACATTGGTAAAGTTTTTTATAATAGTCACTGTTTTAGAATCATTAAAAGGCAAGTGAAATAAAGCAGACCAATTACATGAAGGGTAAAAGGTATAATACGCAGGAACGCAGTAAAGATAAATGGTCAAGGGCTGTTGTGTTTTCTACTCCTGCAACATAAAGTGATCGATAAGAATCTCATATTCAGGCGTATCGGCGACTAAGACAGCAGGTCGACCCTCTTTTGCTCAACGGCTCCGTCATGGGACGAAGAAACGCTCTTTTTCTCGAAAAAAGAATATATTTTACTTGCAGGACAGTTGTAAATTTTCCGGGAAAGTACATTAGACTGGAACATTATAACATATATTTAAGAAAAAATAATGTTCGGAAGTAATAAAAAGCGTAATTTTTAGGTCATATGACCAAGCCTTTCATCATTAGAATAAGAAAAGTAAAATGAACCAATGAAAAGTTTTATTAACAAGTCACATGACTTGTTATGCTTACGTTACGCGCTGCGCGTCGCGCCCCGGATGACTTCCGGATGCGCTAACGCGGCGCGTCATATGACGCATTACGCGACAACGCAGGTCCAGAATATAGTCAAAATGTCTCCACCAACCAGCGGTCGGAACACAACCCCTTTCAGCAGGCTAAATAGTTCTGTTAAATGACAACAGAAGGGACAGGCAACAAGAACCATCAGTCAAAGAGGGGAGGGCTAGTTCTTCTCTACCGGGTTACATTGGGGCGCTACCGGAACTGATCGAATTGGTAGTCTACAGTGTTTCTGGATGTTTCAGACTGAAGCTGGGGTTAGTATGAGAGCACCACCATTTCGTAGCTCCGTCGTGGCCATTCCGCAACCAATCATGGCAGCCGCTCTTTATCGTTATTTTGGGCGGGGTGGGTGGCGGAGCCGAGCTGTTTTGCAGCCATCATTGTGTGGAGTTCAGTTCATCTCACTAGTTTTGTATTTGTCATGAGGGGTTGTTCTTAATGTTTCTATTTTAGCGAGGTCAAAAAGAGATCCCATTAGTGGCCTACTGATTTTGCTCGATTCCTTTTCTTTTTTTTTACACGATTTTTCGTTATCTGCAAAGACTAAACAGAGTATTGCGACTCTGTGTCTGTTTGTAAATAGAGAATGAACCAAAGAGAACCAATTCTAAAACAGTAAATGCTTGGATAACAATCAATCAAATGGAGAGAGAAGCAGGCACGACGTATTACAACGGGGGCAAAGGCCTGCGTTAACTACCTTTCACTATCTGCAAAGAGAGAGTACTCCTAATAGAAATGAGGGGGGGGGCACCATTCAAAGCAGATCAGTGTGCATAAACACGAAAATGTTTTCACTTACCACGTACTTGACATTCGACAGCTTATGATATTTGCTATTAAAAAACCATTGAAATTCACTGAAAAAACCATAGGTTATAGACCATATATAGTTAGGAATTAGCATTTACAAAACCTTGAAAATTCACTGAAAAAACCATAGGTTATAGACCATATATAGTTAGGAATTAGCATTTAAAAAACCTTATTTTACTCACACAAAACCCATGAAATTCCATATATAGTTAGTTGCACTAACTATATATCGTGCACCCGCAATCCACTGCTGATGATGTCACATATTACATCATTCATGACATGGTCAGTGACATCACTGATGACATCACTGATGACATCTCAAATGACATCACTGATGACATCACTGATGACATCTCATTTGACATCAATGACCACATCACTGATGATATCATTCATGTGACAATACAATGCATCTCCTCACATTTTAATATAACCTCTGTTTCACCCAGTGTTAAATACAGAGTATAATTTTTGAAACCATTGACACACCAATACTAGTTACTACATACGCACTCACTGATTCCTACGTCTACACACACATTCACTCATTCACCCATACAATCATTCATACATACAATCACTCATCTTTACAACACTATCATATGCACTCATACACCTATACAGACACTCACACTCTGCCACTCATCCATGGAGTTACTCACACACCTAGTCAGTCCTGTAAAAAATCAATCACACTTCCATTTTCTTGTCTATACAGTTAAACATAGAGCACCTTACATTTTCAAACATATACTAACACATACTTACTTTCTTATACAATCATTGATACAAGTACACATTGATCTGCAGAGAGTCACACACCTCCCAGCCAGCCACACACACACTCAGTCTCCCATACAAATACTTGGACAATCAATCAATAACCCATATAGTTAATCATATAGCTACTGATCAACACATGCAGCAGTTTACAGAACAACAGACATAATGATGCACAAATTAAGACAGTTTAGTCACTAACCCATGCACTCAGTGAGACACATTTAATCACTCACTCATACATTCAGTCATGCACCTACTAAATCCTTCGTCCAGACACTTATACATCTACTCATTCTTCAATATGTAAAACATATTTAAACTTTACAGAAACACACAGTCACTGGATGATGTCATCAGTGATGTCATTTGAGATGTCATCAGTGATGTCACTGACCATGTCATGAATGATGTAATATGTGACATCATCAGCAGTGGATTGCGGGTGCGCGATATATAGTTAGTGCAACTAACTATATATGGAATTTCAATGGTTTTGTGTGAGTAAAATAAGGTTTTTTAAATGCTAATTCCTAACTATATATGGTCTATAACCTATGGTTTTTTCAGTGAATATATATATATATATATATATATATATTTCACTTACTTGATATATACCTACATATTCATTGTAAAGGTATAGGTAGTAAAGGCATATGCGTGGTAAAGACCTGCGTGGTGAAGGAAATGCGTGGAGAAGGCTTTGCATGGTAAAGTAATGTGTTGTAACGTCATACATCCTCCAAAAAGGACTTCACAAAACAAGACTCAAAACTGCATTTCGCCGAAGTTTAGTTTGCTTAATGCTGTGCAAAGGGGCTCAGCCTGAATTTCTGAGTTTTGTTCTAACCTTTTGCATGCAACGTTAGGTAATTTGCAAATGATTCATCGTTGTAGGGCTTTGGGGAAAGTTGTACATTTCCACAGCCATCAATTCTGACTTTTTTTCCTTTGGGTTTCCTGAAGCCATGCTGAATGAGTAATGTTATTAATAAAGTAACTGGAATGTGGAGCTTTAACAGTGACACATACTCTTGGAGCAGGTTTACAAGCAGCAGCAGCTGTAAATTGTATCGGAACACAATTACCATTGATCCAACCTGTGCCAAAAAGATTAGAGAGTCTGTTAACGCTGCTGGGGAGACGGCCACAAACCTCAGGATTGCAACGATTTTACATCTGGTGCATTAGAAAGCCATGTTATTGGGCCGCTCCAGTTTCTTTCATCAATGTAGATTTGTAGGTATTGAAAATGTTTCCAATGTGTGTTTTAATCCCACAATTAACTGCTTGCACACTGCGGCTCGTACAAAGAGGAGCTGGATATTGGGCTCCCGGGGCAGACGCAGAACATCATATTACGCTCTAATATGTTACCGGCTACCGAGTGCTTTTTGCCATTTAGAAGAGGTGAAAAAGTTCAGCTTCTGCTACCTTCTACTTTTTGTGTTTTTCCAGCATTGCACTGAGGGTTTGAGCAGAGAGTAATCAGTAAAATACTTCTGCAGAGCGTGGAGAGGAAGATTAGTCGAGTGTGTTGTCGAAAATAAAGAAGTTCTATCCATGGGCTCATTCTGGATATAAAAACAGAATAGGGGCCATGCATGAAACGTAAAAAAAAAGAAAGTCGTGCTTGGTAAGCCATGCTTTGGTAAATGAGTCATACCAGAGTTGACTGTAGTCAGAAATGTACATCATTTTAAGCACTCCAGCATTTCCATACACTGTAGCAAAAGACTAGCAAAATCAACAAAAATAATACAATACCAATATTAGTATTATTAATAATAATGATAATTATAATTATAACAACAATAATACCAATAATAATAATAATAATAATAACGACAATAATAACAACAACAACAACAATAATAATAATAATAATAATAATTATTATTATTATTATTATTATTATTATTATTATTATTATTATTATTATTATTATTATTAATATTATGATGATGATGATGATGATGATGATGCTGATGGTGATGATGGTGATGATGATGATAATAGTGATGATGATGGTGGTGGTGATGATGATGATAATAATTATACCCATATCCTTATTATTAGTAGCATTGGCATAAAGCTTGTTATTATTTTCATTGTGTCCTTTTCAGGTAGTTTTAATCAGTTATTCATATTTTGTGGGCCTCCGCACAAAATGATTCAGGATGCAACTGTTGTAATAAGCACACATTTTACCTGAACAAATATAGATCCCTAGATATAATCTGATGCAATTTGAATGGGGTAAAGAATTACACATTCTGAGTTTTCCAGCTGAGAATTAGGGAAAACATGCTGTATCACTGTATTCTCCCACATACCAGGTTAGGAGGTTGGAAAGGACCAGTAATACCACACCTATTGCAGCTGTTTTTAGCAGATGCAGTATTATCAGCTCAAATGCTATGCCCCAGGGGAAATTTAATCAGTATTGTAAATGACAGGGTTTATAAATATAGACTATAATGCTTTTTCAATATATTGACATCGAAGGATGAAATATTTTGTTGGCCCTGTGAAGTTTCAAATGTCTGAATATGGAGTCCCCTAGGGTTCCTCCATGAACCTCAACCTCTTCAAGGTCTACGTGGCCCCCCTCTCAGCCATCGTCAGAGGCCATGGGCTCAACATCGTCTCCTACGCCGTAGACACCTTGCTGATACTCTCCCTCACCAACAAACCCTCAACTGCAGGAACCAGCTTTCACAGTGGAATGAAGGTCGCCGCTACATGGATGAAACACAGCTGCCTCAAGCTCAACACAGTCAAGACCGAAGTCCACATCCTGGTACCCACCCCATCAGTCTGGGACGCTCCTGGTGGCCAGCTGCTCTAGGTGCCCCAACCACCCCGACGGACTGCGCAAGCAACCATGGCATTACACTGGACTCTTCACTCACAATAAAAGGGAGTCTCCACACGCTCCGCCTATTCCAAAAGACTTTCAGATGGATTCCCACAGATTCCAGAGGGCAGTCCCCCATGCACTCATCGCCACCAGAATCGACTAAGGCAACACAGTCTATGCCGGCATCACCCAGAAACATCTAAAAAAAACTACAGAATGTACAAAACGCTGTCGCCAGACTGGTCCTCGACATTACCCGCTGCAGTCACATCACACAACACCTCTGACAACTCTACTGACTCCCAGTCAACAAGAGAATCACCTTCAAGCTTCTCACTCATGCCTACAAAGCCTTACATGACGAAGGACCAGCATACCTGAACCACCGCCTCACATTCCAAGTACCCAAAACAACAATGCCGATCCTCCCAACTCGCCCTCGCCTCTATCCCCAGGATCCACAAGACCATAACCGAAGGAAGATCATTCTCCTACTTCGCCACCAAGACCTGGAACACCTTGCCCCTGCAAATTAGGCACTTAGCGTCACTGATCCAATTCAGGAAGGACCTCAAGATCTGGCTCTTCGAATTATCCCCCACCTAGTCTGACCTGCAACCCTTCACCCCCAGTGCCTTGGGACCTTCACGGGTGAGTAGCTATGCTTTAAAAGCCCCTGATTGATTGATTACATTGCGGATAACACCATATGCCAGAAGAGGGCGTCTTAGGTGTCATCTAGCTGCAAAAGACATTTTTTGTACTGATGGCGGTATGGGGCAGTTGGAACGGGGGGCAAAGGGGGGGAGAACCCAAGCACATGGCATATTGATCACAGGAATGTTGCAGTGAAAATTCTGCATTAAGAAAATAATCCATCTCAGAAGAGTTTGAGGAGTCACAACTAATTGGTTAACAAGTTCCTTATTCTTTCAGCAGGTGAACAAAAGTTGTGCATTTATTTTGAAAACGAAGAGGAATGCATTCTTTAGGAATTTGCTGCTAACCGAAGTAAAATAAAATACACGTTCAGGTTTTTGAAAAATAATCAATATATCTTACAGTCTTCTATAGTCACAAAGAAGAAATACAATTTATTTACCTTGCGTTTATGAAATTATTTATTTATCATGACAATATGTAATGAAGGACATTATCAAAAATCATTTGACATAAATACTAATGATGCATGCTAATTCTGATATATTCCTTATACAGATACCTAAATTCCCTTTGGAAATCATCAGCACATGCGATTGTGTCCAGTCATACCTTCTAGACATCCTCATAGCACAGTCAGATGAACTGGTATATATATATATATATGCTGCCTTTGGATAAACTACTTAAAACAACATATGTTATGAGGTTTCTAACATGTAGCATAGACACCATTTAAGACCTCCAGTTCATTTTAAACTGAGATCTTTAGGATAGTAAGTTATCTACTGCATCACTTTCTAATAGCATCTCCCTATACTTATTATAGAATAGTATTATAACCACACTATCAATGTGGATTTTGGTACATCACAGCATACAATGAAGTCTTTTGGCGCTTTTGATTCTAGTGGACACAACAGTCAAAATATCCTATTAGTCATCTGATGGCAATTATTTATATGAATGTGTCAGAAACTTTCAATTCTTATCTTTAAGGGAGTCAACTATAGCTGCACTGTTACTTCCCCCCTTATGATAAGCAAGGGCATGGATTATATATATATTGCTAAAATTACCACTCAGATTACCTGTATCATACATATTTAGTGTAGGGAAGACCCAGAATTCCTACAACTCTAAGATAAAGGTGTATTTTATTCACAATATGGCCCACATCCATCGAGTGGGCACAATAGATACACATACTTGCCCTGCCTATGTATCAGAGGTACCCCCATTCTGACAACAAGCACACTATTTACAGAAGACATAAACTCTACATCTTTGGTTTTAAAAGGTCGACAGTGGCAAATTGCTCTTTCAACACAACTTTCAATGTGGGAGCCAAACACCAATAATTTAGTGAAGTCTAATATTTTATGCACCCAGATTTTTACCTCAGTTATCTCGGCTCCTCATTAATCTAGCAGCAAGAGGCCACCCTCCCCATCAATAACCAAATAATTAGCAGAGTAGCATTCAAAATAGAAAATGGGACACCTCAATGACTGGGTTATATTTCAAAATTAAGTTTTAAAAGGTTTATTACAGAATTGTTAATATAAATGGTACAAGGAAAAATGCACAGTTTGCCTCGAAGGCTCAGATACAGAACACATAATCATAAAATCATAGCAAAATCCCTATTGAGGCAATTACATCACTTCAGATTCTAAGTTTCAAACTCATAAAGAGTACTGACAGCTTCCTAAACATTCCTATCAGAGGGTCTCTTATTGCGAGGCGGAAATGAACATCAGAAACCTCATCCTTTCTAATAAAAGGGAGTCTCACATGAAAATGTGACATAACTATTTGAAATATATACCTTATGAGCTCGTTTCAAGTGCATTTGCATGAACTCATCTGTTACGGCCATACACACAATAAAAATCTCCAATTCGCACAAATAGTTTGTCACCCAAATTTGCACATAATAAAGAAAATTACACCATCACAATTGATGAACATTAGGAGCAGATGCCACTTGGGTAACAGATATATGTACTCAGTTTCAGACCCATTTATGCAGGCCAGGCAATAGAATGACCTCTAAAAACCTGTTGCATTTCCAGAGATTAAAAAACATAGAGGTCTATTCACCAAAGAATTTCTGAGTATGTAAAGCAGTACTCGTGTAGCACTACATTATGTACTTACACATGCTTTTCACTATTAAACTCACACTTGTGCCAATTCTCACCCATGAGTTTACTTCTAGGCCACTGTATTATGGGGATGTATGTCACTACAACGCACACTTTTACAACGCATACCTTTACAACGCATTTTTAACAACGCAACATCCATTACAACGCATTCCATTACAACGCATGCCATTACAACGAAAATTAAAAAACTACATGTACAACGCATTCTATTACAACGCATAATACCTTTACAATGCATACCATTACAATGCATAACATTACATTGCATGTTTGGTAAGAATTGGATGGTGTAGGGGTAAAATTTACTATTCTAACTCCAGTGGTTGCAACAGTAGGGTAAGTGTTGGATAGTGTAGGGGTAAAAATTACTATTCTAACTCCAGGGGGTGCAACAGTAGGGTAAGTGTTGGATAGTGTAGGGGTAAAAATCACTATTCTAACTCCAGGGGGTGCAATAGTAGGGTACGTTTTGGATGGTAATGTAATGCGTTGTAATGGTGTGCGCTGTAATGCGTTGTAAAGACATGCGTTGTAGTGGTGTGCGTTGTAGTGTCATGCGTTGTAATGGTTGCGTTGTAATGGCATGCGTTGTAATGGATGTTGTGTTGTAAAAGTTTTGTTGTAATGGTTGTTTCCCGTATTATGGTGGGAACTGCAGCCCGTGTGCTAATAATTCTGTAGTGATGTTGAAACTGTAGCAACTGTGCTAAGACCCTAGGGGGCATGTTCACAAGGAGCTATCGCCGAAATAACGGCACTTTATCGCAGCCAAAGTCGTGATAAATGTACCCCACCATTCACAAGCAGGTACTTACAGCCCACAGCACCAGTTTCCCCGTGATAGCAGCCGCAAAATCATCGCCACAGAGGATCCTCGCAACTATCGCTAATGAGATGCAAAGTAGGCGTTCCCGTGCAAAAACCTGCGACAACACCACACCTCAACATTCACAATGACCAGACAGATCGGCGATAAGAACACAAAACACACAATAAGGTGCGTTAGCAGCAGGAAATTTGCACCTGCACGGAACTGGTGTAAAGTCGGACGACAGCCTGCACCACAATAGGGAGCCCAGCCCAGGGCGTCATCGGAAGGGCAAAAAATGCCATGGAGCAACTGATTATACCCACCGGACACGCAAGAGGGCCACAACACCCACCACCACCACACCCAGGACCCCCCAACCCCTCCCCCAGGCAAAAGACATGCCACATCAGCTACTCCTAAACATGTACCAAATAATCCGCTTGATGTCGCACAATCACAACTGGTGACATGGATGTGTCGGCACTGAAATGATCAGCACACATTCACTATCCAAGCAAACAATTAAACTTTACTGAAACAACACAGAAATCAAATTAAGACACATGGCGGCTCCCCTCAACACATTCCGTAGGTCACTACCTGCAAGATCAAAAAACATGATTAGAAGGAGTGTCATCAAAGGACAGAGGGAGAGCGAAGGAGAGAGAGAGAAGAAGAGAGGGGGAGAGAGAGAGAGAGTAGAAGAGAAGGGGAGCGAGAGAGAAAAAGCGAGGGGGAGAGAGAGAGAGAGAAGAAGAGAGGGAGAGAGAGAAGAGAGGGAGAGAGAGAGAGAGAGAAGAGAGGGGGAAAGAGAGAGAAGAGAGGGAGCGAGAGAGAGAGAAGAGA
The DNA here is from genome assembly GCF_964261635.1 of Lissotriton helveticus. Taxonomy (NCBI): domain Eukaryota; kingdom Metazoa; phylum Chordata; class Amphibia; order Caudata; family Salamandridae; genus Lissotriton; species Lissotriton helveticus. The sequence continues at coordinate 1,265,110,804 of NC_136059.1, read as the reverse complement.
GGGAGAGAGAGAGCAAGAGAGAAGAAGAGAGGGGAGAGAGAGTAGAAGAGAGGGGGAGACAGAGAGAGAGAGAGAAGAGATGGAGAGAGAGAGACAGAGAGAAGAGTGGGGGAAAGAGAGAGAGAGAGAGGGGGAGATAGAGAGAGAGAGACGACCCTGCGCACCTAAGCCACACAGCTCACCTGCTGCCACCGGTGTGTCTCTAACCACTTGCCGGTACGTATAGCAGCACACCAGGTCCCACATCTGAGACAGAGCCGTCATCTGAAACAGAGTCCAGAGACATGACTGGCACAGTACACACACTTTCACAAGACAACATCGCCCGCCCGCTTATGTACACCCAGGCAGAGGCATCCCAGCACCTCCCACCGCCCATCGGAGAATGCCCGCACAAGCACACCCGGGCCACACTGCTCACCTTCTGCCACTGGCGTGTAGACTGCAGGTCCCACCACGTGCTGCTGCAAGCCACAAGGTCGGGTCCCTCAGACATGGCACCCTCCGCACCATGCGTCCACGCTGTGCTGGCCATCAGGTAACACTTCTGGTTCTGGGACTATATTATACCATGGCATGGTATGAACCAGGGCACCCAGCAACATTGCAGCCTGCACAGCGTCTCAGCCCAATGGGTGCCACTAACTCTGTTGCACCGGAAGTGGGCCCACATTGCGGTAGGCCTGTGCAGGATGCTGGCACGGCCTACACTGCGGTCCAGCAGGGCACAAAAATCCTGGGCAGTCCGGACCACCAGGATGGGCCATCATCGCAGGCTGCGCACCCGCTTAGCAGCTCAAGGTGCCAATGACTCAGTGCACACTAAGTCCCCATCCCGTGGCAGGGTGCCTGTGTTGGCCACCATACAGCGTCTGCCAAAAACCCTGTCCAACCCCAGTCAGTGTCCCGTGGCGGGGTGCCTGTGCAGGCCGCAATGCAGCGACTGCCACAAACCCTGTCCAACCCCAGTTTGCGCCACATGGTGGTAGGCCCGTGCAGGCCGCAATGCAGCTTCTGCCACAAACCCTGTCCAACCCCAGTCAGCGTCCCGTGGCGGGGTGCCTGTGCAGGCCGCAACGCAGAGACTGCCACAAACCCTGGGCAAATTCAGTCAGCGCCACGTGGTGGCAGGCCTGTGCTGGCCTCAAGGCCTTGGGCCCGCCATCCAGTCACCATCAGCAGAGGGGTATGTGAAGTCGTCGGCCCCTTATGTTTGCGGGTTCACATGGCCTGTGACTCCTGTGCCGGGTGGGTGTGGTGTGTGTGCAGACCTGCCCTCAGGGAGTGGCTGTGACATGCTGACAACTAGACCAGTGACCTGCACACCACCAGCGAGTATGCCTGTGACTGGTAGCAACGAGGCACCCCCCTGAGAGCATGAGCGGAGTGGTCTGGCTTGCCATATGCTGAAACAGGGCAGGGCTTGCAAAAATGACTCATGGGCACTGGGCGTGGTTCAGTCCATGTCCGGACAAGAAAATGGCTGATGCGTGTGTCCCTGTTGTGGTGTCCACGGGACCCGTGACACAAATTGCCAAGTTGCACCCTATGACTGCCATTCCACAGGATGTGCATCATTGACGCAAGGGAAATCACTGTACCTACATGTATCCACACATACATACATGAATAAGGAAAGACATGACACAGCAGTGTGTCATTGGATGTTTACTGCACATCCAGTGCTTTTCCGCAGCTGGAGTGGTACAGGGCACTGCCGAATACAGCACACTATCTGGGCCCGTGGAGGGCCAGCCAGAGTCCATCCGTGGAAGACAAGTACTGCGGAAGAGGTGGGGTACAGTCCGCAGTCTGGTCGCCTTGTCATTGGTCATCAAATAGGATGTGACGGTCCATGTCGCTGTCCAAGGTGAGTGCATCTGAGTGAATTGGGGGTCAGTGGAAGGTCATGAGGCCACATGCAGGACCAACCAGGAACAGTCCAGGGGGTGGAATTGAATGGTACTGAGCCCTTCTGATCACAAGCCCATCCATATCCTCGTCCCTGGATATGTGCCCTGCCCCACCTGGGGGTGTTGCTGTACCGGCTGCAGCACACGGAGGCACTGACACCTCAGGTGCCAGAGGTTGTCTATCTGCCACACTGTGTGGCACTGACATCTCAGGTGCTGTAGGTGGTCTATCTGCTGCACTGTGTGGCACTGACACCTCAGGTGCCAGAGGGGGTCCATCTGCCGCACTGTGTGGCACTGACACCTCAGGCGCCAGAGAGGTTAGGCCTGCCACACAGAGAGGCATGGCCACACCAGGGGGCGGAGCTGTGGATGGTGTGGGGGCAGCAGCATTCAACATCGCCACGCCTTGTGGCAGCATTGCCATGATGAGGATCTGCAGGGCATGGTAGATCCCAACTACATTCCGTTGATGTTCAGCGGTGACTGCCATCCTTTCCACCTCCATCCGCTCCATGTCCTCCATGAGCCTCCACATGTGTGCCAGCTCACGGCTGGTATCGCTGGAGCCACTCTGAGCGGACAGGTGTTCTTCTCTCCGAGTCATGACTCCAGCAATGTCAGTCAGGGCTCTTTGGAAACCATGTAGCGGGGCTGCGCACCCAAGGATGGCGTTAGGTTTGGTTGCCATGTTGATGAAGCCCAACTGCACCTGCTCTGCGTCTCCCTCTGGCACTGCAGCACAAGGAGTTGGAAGGCCATGTGTTGTTCCTGCGGTTCTTGGGGGTACCGGGGCTGTGGGTGCCTCCTGCTGGGTGCTGTGGGTAGTGGGTGGGGTCTCCTCGATGCACCTGGCCGGCCCTGATCCTGGAGGTGAGTTGCGGATGGGGTACATGATGTCTTGGATGGCTTGGGTGTCAATGCTGGTGTTGTCCTCCTCGTCATCAGTGAAGAGTGGCTCGAACTGCTCTGCAGGAGGTGCTGATGGTGCCCCTGCAATGTGAAGGGGAGATGGTGTATTACGATGTGGCCACATGTTGAAATTCAGACAGCATGGCATTGTGCATTGTGACAGTCTGTAGATCTGGGTGAGGACACAGAGTCATTCTGGGTGTGCACTGTGCTCTGCTTGATTGTGCATGTGTGACATTGTGCCCATCTCCACCTGTCCCCGCAGTACCTGGTGGTCACTCACCCGGTTTTGGTTGTGTTGTGTCCTGTCGAGCAGTGTCTGATCCCCCGACTCCGGCCACAGTCTCCACACTGATGACTGTCAACACCAGCTCCTCCATGTCATCCAGCAGTAGCGCTGGGCCCCCACCTCAAGTCTGCGTTTCTGCCTTCCGGTTGTGGGGGAGTTTCTCCTTGGTCCACCGATTGATGCCATTCCATCGCCTCTTGACCTCGTCTTTGTCCTCTTCTGCTCCCCAACGGCATTCATCTTGTCCATGATGTCCCGTCATATTCCGTTTTTGGTGTCCAATGACACGTTGGAGGTGACAAACTGTTGTTGATGGTGTTCCATTTCCTCTGTGACTATGATCCTATTCATCTGCGGACTGAACTTCGTCTTCTTCCTCTTCTTCTTGTCCTTGCCCTTCCCTGTCCCCGAAGTCCCGGGCTGGTCGTCCGGGCTGATTGTGGGGCTGCTCTCGTCCTCTGCGCCTGCTCCGGCTGCCTCCATGGTGCTTGGGAGATGGCCAGTTTGGTTTGGGTGTTTTTACTCGTAAACAACCAAAATATAGAATTCAAAATATAGAATGGACAGAATATCGACTCCAAAATATAGATAGGACAGAATATCAAATTACCAAAATATAGTTAGTCAGGATATCGAATTTGGGGTAGGAAATATCGATTTCCATAATATCGAATTTAGAATATCGATTTCCATAATATCGAATTTTTATTAGTGTTATGTATGGTAGTATATGTGTTAAAATTATGTATTAATTTTGTAATGTATGTTTAATTTTTTTAAAGTAATGAATGTTATGTAATTTAATTTTTGCGTAATTTAATTCGATAGCGGGTTGTGGGTTTATTGGGGAATAGGGTGGGAAGTAATTTAAATATGGTAAATTAAATATTAATATTTATTTATATGTATTGATAATTAATTGATTGATAATTAAATATTAATTGGTAATTAATTTTTATTAATTGGTAATTAATTTTTATTATTTGTAATGAATTTTTATTAATTGATAATTATGTTAATTGTATTATTTATTTGGAGCGGGTTGTGGATTTATTGGGGAATAGGGTGGGAAGTAATTTAATTGTAATAAAGTTAATATTTATTTTTATTTATATGTATTGATAATTAATTGCTTGATAATTCATTATTAATTGGTAATTAATTTTTAATAATTGGTAATTAATTTGTATTAATTGGTAATTAATTTGTATCCATTGATTAATTGATAATTATGTTAATTGTATTATTTATTATTTGGAGTGGGTTGTGGCTTCATAGGGGAATTGGGTGGGAAGTAATTTAATTTAATAAAGTAAATATTAATTTTTATTTATACGTATTGATAATTAATTATTAATTGGTAATTAATTTTTATTCATTAGTAATTACATTTTTTAATTGGTAATTCATTTTTATTAATTGGTAATTATTTGCAATTAATTGTTAATTGGTATTGATAATTTATTTTATTTTATTTTAATATTAAATCATTACTTTCCCTACTGTTGCACTCTCTGGAGTGGGAATAGTAATTTTTACCCCTACGCTATCCAACACTTTCCCTACTGTTGCACTCACTGGAGTGGGAATAGTAATTTTTACCCCTATGCTATCCAACGCTTTCCCTACTGTTGCACTCACTGGAGTGGGAATAGTAATTTTTACCCTCCCGCTATCCAACGCTTTCCCTACTGTTGAACTCTCTGGAGTGGGAATAGTCATTTTTACCCCACCGCTATCCAACGCTTTCCCTACTTTTGCACTCTCTGGAGTGGGAATAGTAATTTTTACCCCTACGCTATTCAACGTTTTCCCTACTGTTGCACTCTCTGGAGTGGGAATAGTACTTTTTACCTCCCCACTATACAACGCTTTCCCTACTGTTGCACTCTTTAGAGTGAGTAGTAAAAAAATGTATTGTTTCTGATTAATTAAAACCATTACAAAAATACAATTGAATGCACATTTCATCAGTAAAAAGTCTTAAAAGAGAGATCTTAATTATTAGAAGATATAATGCTTATAAAATAAGGGTTTGAGGAATGTCCATAGTTCCTTATGTTTTGTCTGGGCCACCAACATCTTGGTTTGTTAGTTTGAGCACCACTAATTTCAGAAATGTCACCAACTTCCCATTTAGTGACGGAAGTCCTGGGTCGAAGCATGCTTGTCTCCGTGTGCGTATTCTATGTTCCTTAAAAGTTTTTTTTAGGAGAGCTACTATTTCCTCTTTCAGCTTCGAGCAGGAGCATAGCAAATGTTCAATGTCTTCTTTCCCTGCGCCGCATAACCTGCATGTTGTCCCACAGTTCCTTCTCAGCCATGGTTGTAGATGTGGTATGGCTGGTAAGATTCCTAGCCTATGTTTTAAAAAGGCTTCTTTTGATTTCCTTCAATACCCCAGTCCAAAAGTAAGCCTGTAACCCGTGTGATTTGTATGTGCTCAGAGTCATCCAGGCGTGACGCCTATTGCCAAAGATGGCTTTGTCCTCTATAAAAGAGAGTCTCTGTATACTCTTATTTACTACATGCTTAAATTGTGCGTGCGGTAGTAAGGTTTCCCATAGTTCTTTTAGTCTTGTAATAGCCAGGGACTCCTCTAAGTACTTTTTCCCCGGCATTTTGGAGCAGCTGCACAAATCTTGCCAAAGCTGATGGTTCAGTGTGTTCTCCGGTGAATTTTTACCCTCCCGCTATTCAACGCTTTTCCTACTGTTGAACTCTCTGTAGTGGGAATAGTAATTTTTACCCCACCGCTATCCAACGCTTTCCCTACTTTTGCACTCTTTGGAGTGGGAATAGTAATTTTTACCCCTAGGCTATCCAACGTTTTCCCTACTGTTGCACTCACTGGAGTGGGAATAGTAATTTTTACCCCTATGCTATCCAACACTTTCCCTACTGTTGCACTCTCTGGAGTGGGAATAGTACTTTTTACCTCCCCATTATCCAACGCTTTCCCTACTGTTGCACTCTTTGGAGTGGGAATAGTAATTCTTACCCTCTCACTATCCAACAAATTCTCTACTTTTTTTTACATTGCATTTATTATTTTTACATTTTAAGTTTTTTTTACATTATTTTATGTATGTTTTATTTAATTGTTTTTAATATTTAATTAATTTTATATTATTTTTAATACATTAAAAAAATGTGATGTTTTAGTTAACTATTTTTTAACATTCTATATTTTGGATTCGATATCGTACTTACCTGTTTGTAGATGGGGATTCTATATATTTTGGGCATTCTATAATATATCCCTCGATATTAAGTCACTGAACCATTTTTTCTAATTTTATGGTGATTTGTCCCGCCTGCCAGGTGTGTGTTGTAGGCTTGCCGCTGCTTATCACTGGTTTCCTCTTCGCGCTTAGGCCCATCGCAGGTTTTTTGTTGTTGTGCTTTGTGGTATTGTCTCCATCGAGGTGGTTGTGCCGCAGACATTGTCCATGGTTCCGGCAGACTATCGCATGCTACTTCTGTGTTGTTAATTCCACGTTGACACTGGGTTATTTTCCCGCAATGGGCTGCGATGTTGAAAGTTGCGTTACGCTATCTTGCTGTAGTTATCACGCCTTCTTGTGAATATACCCCCTAGGTAGTTGTGGGAACTATAGGATTTGGTTAAAGCCCTTACTATGTTGTAGAATCCCAGTTGAACTCCAAAAGTTGGGTTTAATATTTCATTTTGATGTGCAATTAATGTACATCTCTTTTTGGTTAGAAAAGTACCAACCTGGACAATAAGTTATTGCGCCTGTTGTTTGACTCATGAGGTCTGAGAATCTGACCTGAAAAGCAATTGACTGCTTGCCCTTGTTACTCTGGGAGTCAAGTGTGGAAAGAGGTGTATTTGGCTCCAGAACTACAGTAGGATGAACCCAGGACACCAGAGAAAAGCAACCCTGACCCCCACGGTTGTGTCCCAGTAGAACCTGCCTGTGCCCTCCACAATGGGTCTGACAACTCTACACTTATAATTGGTGTGTGAAGCATATTTCTTGTCAAACAGACTCATGCAGGACTTGAGCAAGTAGTAAATGTTTGGAATTACCTTATTAAATTAACTTAGATTAAATTCTTACCAAATGTAAATGGTTGACCACCTCCATGTGTTCATTTTAATCTAACCAGAGATTTCTGTGAGCATTCACTTGATTCCTACATAGTTCACCCTGTAATTATGAATTAGTGCTTTTGAGGACAGAGTAAGTTAGTTGTATCCGATTTGAGGTGGCACACTACAGTTTCACAGTTGGTTTATTTAGTTTCAGCTTCTCCAGGTGCATAACTACTATGTAGGGCCAATTCTTTGGATGGCACTGAACATGAGATCCACAGTGTTGGTGGAGTTGTTAAGACCAGTCACAAATTTGTGTTAATTTCTCAGCTAATTTTACGTAGAGCTTTGTAGCAGTGTCTTAGACTGATCCCTATACAGGACAAGTATATTCAAGTGACTATCAGTAATGCTGACAACTAAGGACCCAACTGGAGTTGGGCAGGGTAATCCCCTTAAATATTAGCAAACTGCCATGCTTATCCTTGGCAACAGATTAAACTATAGAAAAATAGCAACTTCACAGTTCATAATGAAATTACTACAACACAATAGCAACATTCAATTGTGGGTTCAACATAATCTCTCATTCATATCAGTTCACAGCTCTTTCGTTTCATGAAAACTGGCATTAACCAAGTCATAGACAATATCTTCTTCATCATGATATTGTACTGGAAATGGGGGACTACCCTACAACACCATCTCCAATAACATATTGCTGAACTTTCTGCATTTCTGATTAGCCACCTCTAGCAGTTCCTATACTGGTTAGAATTATTATCAAAAGACTGGCAACCATTAGTACGATTTGTGAAATTACCAAACAAACAAATAAAATCATTCTGCTAGGCCACAAACGATTTGTTCTATTATCAATAGCCTAGGCACATTAGACATTTATTGCTAATCTCAACGTCCACACGCCTAAGGGCCTGACCCTGTTTGACAAACACCCTGTTTGACAACAGGATACTTGGTTGCAGACGTAGGAAATGTTGTGTCGGTCAAACTTGCGGTCTGCCCGCCTCATTTAGAGATGGGAGGACTGTAAGCTTTACTACTGATGGAGCCCCTTTTAGGTCTGTTGATGGAAAGCTTCCTCTGTCACCCGATGGAGTAGGGACAATCAGAGTAAGGGCATTACTCCACCCACCCTACTTAGGGACGATGGTGTAATGCCCTCTTATTCTGTCACTTACTGCCAGGTAAAACCAGGTGGTGAAGGGCAAAAACAAACCAATAATGATCCACACACCATGGGAAAAAGCACCCAGAGTGTGGGGGTCATTAGCATTTTTTAAATTTTTTTCAAGAGAGGCTTTGGGAATTTGATGATGAAAAACGAAAAAATTGTAAAAGTTTGAGGAATGGTTATCAAAACCGGTGGCAGCCATCGGCCAAACTTTTTATACCGTGAAGGGATGGGGGTTCCTTTCATGGTGAAGAAATGACCGTTGGGCCAACAGTCATCTCTAAATTTGGCAAATGGTAGCCCAAGCTTAAATCAGACCCTAAGAATGTTGATGCCACCTTAACTATGCGTGTAAAATAAATATCCAACCTCAACCTCAGTCAATTCCTATTTATTTCTTGAAAGTCAATCAAAACACATCACTTTCTGGATCCTACATCGATCTGCTAAATACTCAAACCTAAAATAATGGGAAGACATGCAACTTAACAATGGGAAGATATACAAATTAGCAAACTCGACCCAGTAAAAAAAGAGAGTAAGGCCAGACTCACAGCCTCAACCTACACAGTGATTAGATGTAGAAAGACCAGTTCTTACATTTTTCTCTGTACATCACTTATACCAGAGGGCCACAGTAAGTTACTCCTGTGTGATGTACTTGCAATGCACAAGCGTACATTATGTATGGCTAGGTATTAGATATTATCACATACATAATTTATTCAGATTAAAGTCATACAAACTCTCAATAACACAAAAAATAAAACGTTATCAATGAAACTAAAACATACAGATAACATATATTTGTACAGTCTTTTTGCCCCAGTACCATCTTTTACCCATTGCGCTACACGCCTCGTTTTTAAGAATAGATATAGGCCACGTTTTTCTAATGGAATAATACTTGGGCATAAAAACAAAAAGTGCTCCATTGTGTCCTTCATATATTTAATAAATCGACATTCATCTGCAGTACCCTTGCTTCCCTTCCATTTACATATAAAGGATGCCAAGGGAAAATCCCCAACATGAATTTAAAGTATGGATTCAAAGAGAGAAGGTACAATTCCTTCCTTTCATTAAATGTTCCCTCCAGATATAAACATGTGGGTTTCTTATCTGAGGCATCTCTCATCCAACTAACTTCGATTCAGGCCCAAAATGTTGCTTTCATTTTTAATTTAGCAGTAGGAGGCAAAGCCTCTGGATTTCTTCAAAAGCTCCCTGGTCCCAGAATATACAGAGAGCTATCAGTGGCTTTGGTGCCTGCTGTATTCAGTACCCCTGATGTCTAATTCCAACACTACTGGTGTTGAAGGGGGCACTATTGGGTAGTGAAAACATACGCTTTTAAAAGTATCTTTATTTTAACGCTGGAGAATCTGCTTTAATATCTGCCCCAACCAAAAGCCTCCTGAAACGGAGTCGCTAAAATAGCATAAGTCCTATAACATTCCAATAGGTTGCATCCAAAACCTCGTTCATAGCATAGTACTGTCCCTTCTTGTCGAACAAGTGTGGGCTCTGCTTTATTACAAGTTTCTGCATTATTACAATGGTCAACCCGATTTCCACCTCTGTTGAATCTAACTTAAAGACAGCCAGTATTTGGACTCTCCCTACCAGAGAACCATCATAGCTTACAAGCCCTTGTACTATCTTCTTAGCATTGAAAACAATGCTAGGGATATCGGTTTTAGTTATGTGTGCATGAAGTATTCAGTATTCATTACACACAAACAAGATTCATAGGGGTGTGAAACTTAAAGGTGGCAGTTCTCCTCAATTCGCACACAAGATCAATGAAATTGTTTTTGTTTGTCTCAATGGGTTACTTTCTTTTATTTGAACATTTTTGACTCAGGGGCAGCAACATTGTCGTGGTGTCACCAGGGCTTTAAGTGGAAGCGTTTTCAATAATATATACAAACCATGGTTGCTGCTTATTTATCTTATCTTATGCAACTAAGAACCATTGACAACGCCAATTCCAAGTTAAAAACAGCCCTTCGAAAAACAGGACGGAATGCACAGAAAATTGCCACCCTTAGGAGGGAGTATAATCAGGTGATAAAACTCAGGAAAATAAATTAAAAAAAGAACTATGGGACAAACTCCATAAAAGATGCAATATAAAAGATAGTGCTGCTTCTTGGGCAGTTGTCAAGTCTCCCTTCCTTGCACAATCTAGAGATATTCCAAAAATCGAAGTGGCAATTGATGAGCAAACCTGGGTTGACCACATTGCCCGGATATTTGGTATTCCCCTAAAAAGACAGGAAGCACAGATTGACTTGGTAAAAAATAATTCCGAACTGGAAACAACTATATTCCCTATTGCACTAGATATAATGCTTGGGGAAGTACAGCAGGCTTTGCTGGCCAGTAAAAATGGAAAAGCACCAGGAACTGACGGGCTCCCAGTTGACCTTTTTAAACACAACACGGAGCTGTGGACCCCAATTTTGACAAGAGTTCTCCAAGCGTCATGTGCTGTAGGACTAGTAGACTCATGGTCAGAATCTATCCTTATCCCCATTTTTAAAAAAGGGGATCGTCAATCTCCTGTCTGTTATCGCCCACTATCCCTGCTGGATTCCTTGGGGAAAGTGGCGGGTCGAGTTATCCTCGAGCGACTCCAGCAGTGGGAGGACGATAAACAGATAATTTCAGATATCCAATTTGGGTTTCGAGAAGGACTCGGCACTACAGAGCAAGCCCTTAATTTATCCCTATTGATGGGTAAATACGTTAATGCTAAGGGGGGAGCCTTGTATATGGGGTACGTTGACCTATCAGCAGTTTTCGACTGCGTAAGTCATTCAAAACTGTGGTCTATTCTATTGAAAATGGGGGTTGAGCAGGCCTTGGTAAACTTCATGCGTGAATTATACTCTAACGCTACTGCAAGAGTAAGGTATGGTGTTGGGGGGTACTGACGGCGCAATTTGGAGTGGAGAGGGGGTTCAGGCAGGGCTGTGTTCTGGCCCCCTTTCTTTTTACCCTTTATACAAATGCCTTAGAACAGGAAATGATTAAAGGGTCCCAGGACTTGCCAACCATTAATAATCGTCCAATGCCGGCCCTTCTATATGCCGATGACGCTGTAATCCTAGCACGCATCCCCCTAGAATTACAGCACGCCTTATCGAGATATAATACCTTTATGGCCGATTTGGACTTGAATATCAATATCAAGAAAACCTACGTTATGTCAGCAGGCCCTAGAACAAAAAATGTAATGCCCATTTTTATAGATAACAAAAAACTTGAGACCACAAGCACGTACACGTACCTTGGAGTTCTAATAGATAATAAATGCTCATGGAAGCAGGCCATAGAATCTAGAAAATTGCTCTTCATGAGGGCAACAGCTGCACTAGTTAACTTCTCACGAAGACTAGGACAAAGGCCCCCCACTGAGCTAATACAGATATATGAGGCTAAATGCTCATCCATTGCGCTTTACATCTTTTGTCAAGGGTTCATACAGGACTGCCTTTTGCTAGATAACGCTCACAAGATTGGGTGGATTGCCTATATCAAAAATGTCTTCCATAGGCATGCTCGAATACTATCATTCCCCCCATTAATCTTGGAATATTCTAGGAAAGCCTTTAAAAAACTATGTCTGACGCATTTAGAACAACTACGCCTGACAAACGAGGTTAGCAAAGTGTCAGTCCAACATATGTTAATGATTCAAACTAATATGAGTATTCAACCCTATTTAACGTTTAATCTGTCGAGGTATGAAAGATTTCTATGAATACGCTTTAGGCTGGATACTTTCTATCACTTAGTCACTTTTCCCAAAACAAATGACTGGGCAGCGATTCTACCAATGTGCCCCTGTGACGATGCTTCCCTTCAATCTTCAATACACACGATTGTATTCTGCAAATTCTATAATGAACCCAGAAGACGCTGGCTGATCCCGATCCTAAAAGCTATGGGATTACGCAGATGCCGCCCTGCCTTCTCTGCAACTTTTGGATGAGGAGTGTATCGCAAAAGACATAGCTTAATTTCTGAAGTTTGTTGTTAGGCATAGGTCAAATTTAGAATAGGGTTGTCAAAAACTGTATACCAAGACTGCATACTTTTATATTTTGTATAAGTGCATTATGTTTTTAGATCGTTTTTAAAGTGACTGCCTTTATGCACAATATATTAAGTCAAAAATCCTAATGAACTTTTATATGTACTCTATAAGATAATCATATTTTAAATACGTTTTTATGTGCGAATTTATATGTGTACTTTTGTGGTTTTTTTATATATTTGAAAACCGAATAAAGGATTTTGAATGATTGATTGATTGACTTGTTTTATGTATGGTTACTTGTTGTATCATATATCTGGATTCAATGCCAGAAACAACAAAATGCAAGTCGGGCAGCACATTGGCCCACATGCATCAATATCGGCTTTTGCGAGTTCTAAATTGCTATTTTTACCGATTTGCAAAAAAAATGCAAATTTTCAATTGCGAATTCACAATTCCCATTCATTCCTATGGGCCAAAATGCCCATAGGAATGCATGGGAATTGCGAATTCACAATGTGCAATTGCAATTCATCAATGCATTTCAAGGGTGGAGAGGGGGGTCAAAATGACCCCCCCCTGCACCCATGAAATGTACTTTTCAGCATAAGTTACATACACACATGTCCTAAGGACATGTGTGTCTGTAGCTTAACAGTTTAAAAAATGCATTTTTGTGCATTTTTAAACAATTTCGCAATTTACCACGAAGTTGAACTTCGTGGTAATTTGCACTTCCAATTTTAAAAATCGCACATTTTTCTGTAATGATGCATAGCATTTCAGAAATCGCACAATTGCGCTTTCTTATATGCTAACGCAATTTTAGAAATCGTAAAAAAGATGCGACTTCTAAAATGGCATGATGCATCCCAAACAGCACTTTTGCATTCGCAAACGGCCGATTTTAAGGAATCGCACCGTTTGCGACTACAAAAATGCTTGATGCATGTGGGCCATTATGCTAAGCACAGACTTTTAGCTTGCGTGTTTTAAGCCAAGGCCCATAATTACATTGGCCAGGCCCCTTTGAGAGACCATCCCCAGTTGTTTCATCACACTTAAAGCCCTGCACAAAAGCATCAGTTTGTTAGAATTCACAAACTACTCTCTGATCTTTTTACAACGTGGAAATTGTCAGAAATATACACTGGGCAAGTGCTGGAGTAAAATCCATTCCAGGATGGAAAGGAATCGGTATGTCCCCAAACTTTATGGTGATGGATGAGACGGGTTTTCTCCACAGGGAAAAAGTTTACCTGCAAAAAAATGCACAATGGCAGAGTTGCGCTGCCTTCCCCACACCGCCCGGCATCCCCCCCCAAAAAAGCTATTGTGCTTACAATTCCGCATGAGGAAATGCCATGCAATGGAACATCTGCATGACAGGATTTTGTCTAGTAACTTGTGACTGGTGCATCTTTCCCTTTCCATACAGACCGTAGGAAAGTTTTGTGAACTCCAATTTTTGGGGGGGAATCAGCTCCCACATATAACAATTTTTATGAGTCAGAAAAGTGTCCTGAAAAACCACCTCTACCAAATTCCAGCTCGTTTTTACTATGTTAAAAACACAAAATTTGATTATTAACTTAACATAACGGGATGTATTCAATCTAATGTATTTTTTAAACCTGCATGCTCCTCATGACCCCTTTGTCCTCCCTGGAGGTTTGGTTACACATATTTTATATGATCTAATCCGTGTTTGACAGTTGGTATTGTCGAGAATGTGGTCTCACACCGAACACGGCGCAGGGACTGTCTCACCCTGTTGGGTACGTTTCATTTGCATGCCTAAAGTTTGTTTTCCGGGTTCATGTTGTACCACAACTACTATGCCGCACTACTGTGAAATTAAGGTCTGTACTATGTAAAAGCAATAAACAAATAATTAAAAGAACACGAAATTCCATCCCCAAATTGAATTCTTTTCATTTAACCATACCTCTTATTAAATCGAGATGGAGCAAGCAAAATGCCCTACTCATAAACCTCCTAAAAGTGCTTTGCAGGAGGTGTCAAACATATCATCCAGGCGGCAAACACTCGGTGGCAGGAGATGCTGCTAGTTGATGCGTGAGATAGCATGACTGTAACTTCTGTTTGAATTTTATAATCGCCATTTTTAAATTGTACTCTCATTAACTCCTTACCTGCACTATTCTCCCTGGCCCCGGTCCAACGCAGCAAGTGCCGATTGTGCGGAGGGCTTCCTGCGAGCAGAAACACACTTCCTGTTGGGCAGCGCTCTAGTCTTCGCGCCTCCAACACTACTTAATTGACAGCTCATGCGCACGTGCAGCAGATGCGCACAGATGGCGTGCCGGTGGCACGCCAAAGCCAATCCTGTCTGCGCCCGTCTGTGCCTGTCTGCGCCCGTCTGGGACCAGGGGCCAGAACCCCTGGCAATTTTCATAATTTTCATAATACTAACTATAGTTACAATGCTCAGACTGCACAATTTAAGGGCGGTCCCGGGCTCTAAGTGTCGACACTCGATGTGCCCTGCCAACAGTCCCTCAAACTGCCCTCACTGCAATTTTAAACTTCACCCTCATAATGAGGATGTCCAGTTGGCCAACCCCCCATTAAAAATGTTTCTTCTAAACTGCCGCTCCGTCTCCAAGAATGCAGTTGAACTTATACTCCTCATGGAAGATCTCAAACCTGACGCCCTATTCCTGACCGAGACCTGGCTGCAGGACAATGCTGACCCAGCTATTATCCAGATCCTACAACTGGGGTACCTATTACATAGAGCAGACCCTAAGACTGGAAGAGGCGGGGGTCTAGCGATAATTTTTAAAGATCATTTCTGCTGTCGATCCTCAATTGAGGAGTTACCTGACTGTGAAAGTATGAATTTTTCACTAGAATTTTCATCTACGATTACCTTCTCTGGTCCGCTACTCTATCGTCCCCCAGGACCCACTGGTCAATTTCTTAATAGACTGCTGACCCTTGTCGCCGAATTAGCACTAACCCCTGCAAATTTCACAGTTCTTGGCGACCTTAATATTGATCTAGAGACCCCCTTGACCATCAGGCAATAGACCT
Organism: Lissotriton helveticus; assembly: GCF_964261635.1. NCBI lineage: Eukaryota > Metazoa > Chordata > Amphibia > Caudata > Salamandridae > Lissotriton > Lissotriton helveticus. Next base: position 1,265,095,321 of record NC_136059.1, on the reverse strand, counting down.
TCTATCTACTCTATCAGCTCTTCAAATTGTACAGAAGGGCTTTGCCCCCACGCACATCAAGGGTCATCGCCTTGACGCTGTGCTCAGAAATGATCAGAAGCTTCTTGTGGGCACCCCTATTGCTCTCCCGTGGACTGGCCATTCACTTGTTCCCCTGGAATGGGAAACCACAGTCTCCCCTCATGCGCAGAGCTCTGTCCCACTGCTGGAAAGGAAATGGTCCAATCTTTCCGTCAGTCAGTGGTACACATTGCTAACTGCCACTACCCCCACTTTTGACCCAGACCCTGAAAAGGCCAAAAACAATTTCAATTCCTGGATATGTAAATCTCTAGACTCACTGCTTCCAATGAAACTTTCACATAAGAAATCGAAACAAAGATTGGCACCATGGTTTTCCCCTAAATTAAGAGAACTCAAACAAACTTGTAGGAAACTCGAAAGGAGCTGCAGACAGAACCCAGAAGTTAGTAGGAAAAATATCTATAGAGAGGCAATTAGAAACTACAAGGCCGAAATCAAAACTGCATAATCCGTATTTTATGAGGGCAGGATTAGTGCGGCCGCAAACTAACCCAAGGAGATCTTCCGGATTGCCAAATCCCTCATTAGTATCCCACAAAAATCTCCCAACCCAAAAAATGCCCAAGCTCGCTGCAACAAGCAGGTGGAATACTTCTATAAAAAAATTCAGCTAATATCTCAATGCTTCACACCTTGTCAGGATGAGTCTGTAACCTTTCGCACTGAGAGCTCCCATTCTGATTCACAGTGCTCTCTAACAGAGTTTCCTCTGCTTGACGAGGGTTTATTGAACACTCTAATATCAAGGATAACATCAGGTTCACCTACTGACCCCGCCGCTCCGCACTATCACACTCTAGTTATGGGTGTAATCCGTCCAGTAATCCTGAATGCTCTTAATGCCTCCATAATTTCGGAAAAGGTCCCACTAGCATGGAAATGTGCCCAAGTCAGAGCATTACTGAAAAACCTAACTTGGACACTTCTAACTTGGCCAATTATCGCCCCATCTCCCTTGTTGGGCAAGATGTTTGAGAGACATGTTAATACCACCTTAGTTCACTACCTGGAGTCTAACAACTTACTCCATGACTCCCAAGCAGGATATCGTCCCAAGCTTGGGACAGAAACGGCTCTCTTGGCAGTGACAGAAGAGGCACGGAGGCTTCTGGATCAAGGCGGCACAACAGCAATTATTTTGCTTGTCCTCAGTGCCGCCTTTGATCATAACATCTTGCTCAAGTGACTAAAACATCTGGGTGTTACAGACCTGGCTATCACTTGGCTTCAGTCCTTTTTGAAAGATCGATTTTTCCAGGTCTCGGAGGGTGCTGCATCCTCAAACCGATGGCCTCTTAGCTGTGGGGTTCCACAGGGATCTTCCCTGAGGCCCACGCTTTTTAACACCTATATGGAGCCGCTGGCTGGGATAGTGCTTCCTTTCGGCATCAAAATTATTACATATGCAGATGACACCCAACTGGTGGTGGCATTAAACCACCCTGAGGGGTCATCGTGCACTCTGGGCACCTGCTTAGAAGCAGTAGCCAAATGGATGGCACTATCTCACCTTAAGCTAAACGGGGACAAGACAGAACTGATGTTTCTGGGCAAGTCTCCTTCACCCATCCCGGCTTTGGTGTGGCCGACCTGTCTTGTCATCATGCCGGCCCCAAAGGATCAGATCAATCAAGAGCCTAGGCATATGGCTTGACAGCTCCCTCTGTTGTAATCACCGAGCCACCAAACTCTCCGCTACCTGATTCGGCCTGATGAGAATATTGAGGAAAATTCTGCCTCTACTCCCCTTTTAGGCCAGAAGGATTATGGTGCAAGCCCTCATCCTGTCCCGCTTAGACTACGGGAATGCTTTGTATCTGGGCGCGCCACTGGCCACCATAAAAAAACTGCAAGTGGCCCAGAACTGTGCAGCCCGCTTACTCCTGAAGATTCCTCTGAGACACTCAGCATTGCCTGCATTGAAGAAACTCCACTGGCTGCCAATTCAGTCCAGAATACGATTCAAGGCCATATGCCTGGCTCATAGAGTCATTTGGAAAACAGGACTTGCCATTATTCACTCCTTTGTTACCCCTATTAACCCTCTAGAAGTCTGTGTTCTTGCACAGCTGTATTAACCCATCCTCAATGCCAATAAAATGTAGTAATCAAGTCCAGTCTGATTGTGAAGTTTCAAGAAGATTTATTTAAGTTGTTTACAGATAAGTAGTACAGTAGTATTCAGCCCCACCAGGAGCAGCCAGCCAGGCGCTCAGCCCTTCTCCAACTGTAAGTTCCTTCTCCCAACATTCCATTTTGCATCATTCGGGCAGCATTCCACTGGCATATCATGAAACATAACAAACCAGGATACTACATATCCTCCTTTGTTCCCAAAAGAAAACAAAAGGAACACCAAAATTTAGAATAACAAAAGAGAAAGAGAGCAGAAGCTAGACGGAGGATAAAGGAATTAGAAAAGCAGAGAGTACCAGAGAGAGTAGAGGTAAAACATAATGAAGGGAGATGAGAATAACATAAACCAAACTCATCTTTCCGTCCAAAGATAACAACAGAATAGGAACACAAAAGGGCAAAGAATAGAAAAAGAAACCATCAATGACTGCCCTCTCCACACCCACTGGCCAGGTAAGCATGTAAGAAAGCAGCTAACATCAGGAGGAAACAAGACAACAGAGAAGAAGATAAAAATACAACTGGGCTACTGTGTTGAAAACAAAACTAGTACCTATAGGAAAAAATGCCCAGAGTACATAACCCATGCACTATAGCGACTGAGACCATACACCCGCTAAGGGTAAAACTTTACTTATGCATGGGCAACCTCGAGTGGAGGTAAAGATACGTGCACTGTTACAAAACAAAACTAGACCCACACTAAACACCTAAAGAAAGGTAAAACGTGCACTATAGTGAGGGCATAAAACAACGGCCTTCCTTGCTACCACAAGGAAAGTACGGGGATCCAGATGGGGTGGACGTTCCTTTTCCTGGAATGCCTCCATTCTTTGGAACTCCTTGCCCCCCACTCTGCGCAGCGAACCTAACTTACAGATCTTCCGCAGACTCCTGAAAACTTTTCTTTTCACTACCACCCATTAATTGGCTCTGTTTTCTGCCCGTCCGGTCCTAGCGCTACGAGGCCTCAGGGTAAAAGTGCGCTATACAAACCCAATTTCATTCATTCATTCATTTTCCGAGGCTAGAAATGTGAGTGATTTGCATTATTTGAGAAACAAATTATATCCCACTAAAGAGGCCACAGCGCCCCTCTGCCTTTTCCAGTAATCCACCCACCATAAAGCACTATACCCTGCTTGTCATCTGACATTGTGTGGACATTCCTGCACCTCTCAGACCGAGTCTTTAAATATATTTCTAAAAAAAGGGCAGAAACTGAAGCCATTTTTTCAGCAACTAGAACATAATAAATACAAGTATCCCTATCCATATCTGTGCAGTCCTAACCCTACTCCACTCCAGAAACCAACTAAACACTCTCTTGTGTCTGATCCTTTATCCAGAAAACTCAATCCTAGACAGACATTCTCTGAAAAGCCAAAGAAAGTGTTGAATTTGTCATCCCAGATCCCAAGCTATGCACACCAGTCCAAGGGTTTAGGGTGGGCATACATAGTATTGCAATCAGAATAATCCATTGCCATGGCTATAGATGCAACAACAACCATATCGTTCTACGAAGAGGTTCTTTGATATAAGAATATTAACGTTATCAGTTCCAAAGGAACAACCTAAATACAAATTTTAAAAAATGTACTTGCTGGTGTTTAAGGAAATTGCTCTAGCATATACGTTGCAAAGAAGAATATATGGTAAAGAGGCCTTGTGATTGGCTCTGTAAAGACAATAGGCACTAACTTATTTGTTGAGACACTCAGTATATTCTGAAAGGTGGAGATCATTGGGAGTTGGGTGTAGGCAATGCCAGGCCTATCACCCAAATTTACAATGCTACAATGAATAGTACTTTGGGTTTACTGCTTTTACAGGTCAAAATAACTTATCAGGTTTTTACTTCAATAATATCTCTGTATATGTTATTGCTATGATGCAAACTGAGCCTAAAGGCAGAAGAGTGCTGTACATGGTCACAGACAAGTATACAGGCACCAAGTGTAAGGAGAAGAATCTGGGTTCTGGACAGATGTTGTTCCAGATCCTGGGTGTATAGATAGAAAATGCCTGCTGATTAGTTTTTTTACCTTTTTTACACTTTGTAGTAAACTTGCTGCAAAAGTGTTCGTTACATGTCTCCACTCACCCTCCACATGCCAATTGGTTCACCCATCACAGTTTTCCCACCAAACAATAACAAAAACTTCGCAGAGAAAATGTTCAACGGCAACCCAACCTTGTGGAGCTCTCCTGGACTACAGCCTGCTGCCTTGCCCCGTTGAAGACTTTGAACTTCCATTTTTGAGACTAAGGGCATGATTTAGATCTTGGCTGATGAGTTACTCGTCAAAATGGAGACGGATATCCTATCCGCCGAAATATAAATCCCATAGTATTTAATGGGATTTATATTTCGGCGGACGGGATATCCGTTGTGACAGAGTAACCTGTCCACCAAGAGCTAAATCAGGCCCTAACTTCCAAGGTAAATCCTCTGACCGAGTCAAACCTGGTCTTTGTATCTGACCCACACTCCATTGTATTCTCCCTCAAATCATGCCTAGATCCCCGTCTACAGCGACCAGTTGACCACAGTTGGTTCTTAATGGTTTTGGCACTATTTTTACTTAAATCCTTGAAGATTCATATTGCTTTTTCCCCTTATTGGATTTTTGTCATTTTGTTTTTATTTTATTTATTAACATATGTTCTTTTTTTTCTAATTTAGTTTGGGAATGTTCTGTTAGTTAAACTTGTCTGTTCTGTGTCATAGCTAACAGTGAGTTGAGCTTGAGTACATTTATTGACTTTACTTGTTCACCCTGAAATGGATTGAGGTTATTTAGCTCCTGGTGGCTGTCAATATTGGGGAGCATCCTCAGAGGTAGCACTACTCTTCTCCATTCTTCTGGGGGGAATATAGGCATTATGACAAGGGAAGACATTGAATATGTAGGAAATGGCTGCAGGCTTGCCCCCCCCCCCCAACAACAGCAGAATGGTTCTGAGCTGTAAAGGCTCCAATAGGCTGTGCACCCCACTTTGAAACTTGCCTGTTGACACAGAGAAAGGATATAATGGGCCAATTATTACACCTGCCCCCTCTAGGAATAGATGTGGAGGTATCAAACATCCATTTCGGTATCGGACCAGGAGGTGGAGGTCCTTGGCATTAAATTGGGGGACTCTTAGACTTTCTCAATGAAGACATGCAATTGCTGCTTTTCAACAAGTGTTGCAAACTGGTAGCTTAAATACCCCAAGATAGGAAGAAGGCTGTTGTAGATCATTATCAGACTTGGTTTTGGACCGAGTCTGCACACAGTTTGAAACAGAATCCTATAGTACCAGCTACAGATTTTACAAATTACATATAGGGTACATATCCAGGGCCTGTAAATTAAATGCTACTGGTTGGCCTGCAGCACTGATTGTGCCACTCACCCAAGTAGCCTTTCAAACCTACCTCAGGCCTGACATTGTAGGGCCTGTGTGTGCAGTTTACTGACACTTTGACTTGGATTTTAAACCTCTTGGCCAAACCTTAAACTCACCTTATATTACGCATAGGCCACCCCTAAGGGGAGAGCCCTAGCTACCCCTTAGGGCTTGGTATCTGTAAGTAAAAGGTAGGACATCCAAAGGTAAGTTTTGCATGACCTCGTAGTGACAAACGCCCAAATTCATTTTTCACTTCTGTGAGACCTACTCCTCTTGTAGATTAGCCTTGGGAATTCCTTAATAAACTCTTTAGCTGCAATTCCTCATTAGAACGAATTAGCTGCATATTGTTTTATATTGTAAGAATGATAATGATAAATCTTCTCTACTGGTAATGTTGGATTTGACATTTCCATTTTAGAAATGCCACTTTTATAAAGTGGGCATTTCTCTGCTCTGCGTGCCTGCGGCCTGTCTCCAATAAACGTCTGGAGTGGGTGATAGCTACACTTTGTGTATTGGATCTAGACAGCCACAAACACAGGAAGGGTAGGTGTGAGAGAGAACTCGTCTGCATTCACCTGCATTCTGATTGCTCTTCCTGGGCAGGAAGACAGGGGGGCTGACATATGCACCTGAATAGGCAGTGTCCAATGTCCTACACTAATGGCTGATTACCCTCTACTGATAGTCTGTAAAGAAAGGGCCTGTGTGCACTTCAATTACTCTTCTTTGAAGTCACCCCCACTTCAAAGGCACAGCTGTATATAAGTACTGGGGCTATGACCCTACTAAGACTGTACACTACTGGCCCTGTTAAAAACTCTGCCATGAGTAAAGATTGCTGCACTACGAGGATTGCCACTCTGCTTTTCTGCTACTCTGGAAAAACTGTTTTTCTGCTTTGCTGTGCTGCCCTGCTGTCTGCTGATCTCTGCCCTACAGAGGACAAGGACTGGACCCATCCCATTTGAACCCAGAGTGACTATAAGGGCTTGCTGGTTTGCCCCCTGTTCTGAAGCCTAAGGGCCCACAAAGGCTTCCTTCAACCCTGCAAAACCACCTGGACTCTGCCATCTTTGAGTTCTGCCCTGCCAAGTCGTGCCACAATTCAGTCCTTGGCCCTCGAAAGGTGATTTCTATCAAAACTGATGAATGGGTGATTTTGCGCCGATCGGAACTGATGCATCGCTTCATCGGTTTGCACGGTTCAGCAACATACTGCGCAACTCGACGACAGTGCTTCACCTGCATCATAAAGGGATTAGTCTCTGAAGCCTTCACCAAATGTGTGGATCAGAATCGATGCCTCGTCTGCTTCCACAGGATCAACAACGCGTTGCCTCCTCTACTCCTAGTATTGAGTCTTCGACATCAAAGCTTCCTCCATCAAAGGCACTTTTTCAGCAGGACCTGTGTGATTCCTGTTGTCGGACTGTCTTCCATCACTGTCAGCCTGAACTTCGGATTTACGCTAGTGTAGAACTGACCAGATTTCCCTGGTTGGTGCTTTATGACTCAAAGCACTATATTTGATTTTATCTTTAAAAATTCATAACTCCAGTACTAATTATTTTTTTTTGTCATTTTGGTCTTGTTTTGCTCATAAAATAATTGTATGTTGTTCTAACCCTATGTGGAGTAATTTTGTAGTGTTTTCATTGTGTTACTTTGTGTGTGTATGTTGCACAAATCCTTTACACATTGCCTCTTTAGATAAGTGTGACTGCTCTTTGCCAAGCTACCAGAGGGTTAGCACAAGTTATCATTTAGTGCATATCTAGTTTACACTGACTAGAGTGGTGGTTCCTGCTTGGACAGGGTGCATACTTCTGCCAACCAGAATCCCCATTTCTAACACAACCTGTAGTAAAGTAAATCAGTACGATATGTTTTTTTTAATAAATCATTGTTGTGAAACCTGCTAGACCCTCGCCCAGTATTAAACAAAATGGAAAAAAAAAAACTTTGTTTGGTCTCAAAATGTACACATTGCCACAATACTCCATGGCACTTAAAGGAACTACTTTGTTTGTTGATGTTCACCTTGTGAAACAATTAAAAACTGTCACTCACAGTGAAGTTAACCAATGGCTGAAGTAGGCTAACCCAGTGTCCAATGCTGTATGTTGCAGTGGGGAATAATAAATGTGAATGACACAACAACATCAGTGGATGAAGAGGGGTAGCTGAAATCCCCTACAGATAAGAGCATAATTTATTTAAAAAATTGACGTAACTTAAAAGGTCATGACTAAAGCAAGGCCTTAAAATCTGGAACAGATCAAAAAAGGGACAAAGACATGGATATGTGGAAAAATGACTAGATGACATTCTCACGTGAGGACCAACCATCTTAGATGACAGGTTTTTATCTTCATGTTTTTTGTTATGTTATTTGATTGAGGAGGGAGCATCAAGGGATTTCAGTTCTTAAAAAGTAAGTCTTTATTTTTTACCGAAGTAAAATATGGCCATTAGGAAAGTAATGTACACGTGTACTTGTGATAACCCAGCTGATATTGAATAGTCCATTTATGTTATGTTATACATTTTGTAGTGTTTGGCTGCCCCAGCAACGGAGTGTCCCAGCGCTAGTCTCACAAAGAACAAGCTGCACAGAATAGCCTAACAAAGCCCACCAAGGGACACTGAAGGGGAACGTATCCAAGTCTTCATAACCTTCCTATAGGACCAGTGGTTCTGGATACTCCTAATAGATAAGGGGAATGCGTTCCAGAGGGCAGGTGCTTTACCACAAAAGAGTGGCCCTCCTCTCGCTTACATGAGGAACAAAGGCCAGGTTTAGATCAGCTGAGCGCAATGGCCGATAAGGAAGATATGGAAAGAGCCTTTTGAACAAAATGAGGGGCCCATGGGAGAAGAAGATCTTATGAACCGTGCACAGGTTCTTAAAGTGGACACACTTATCCACAGGGAGCCAGTGCAATCTGTGAATATGGCCGGAGACCAGGCAGTAATTTGGGAGAGAAAATAACAGCCTAGCTGCAGCATTTTGGGCCAGCTGGAGTCTTCTGATGACAGTCTTTTTAGTTCCCAGGTATAAGCTGGAAAGGATGCTGCCTGCATGATGACTTGTCAGATGTGGGGACCAAAAAAAACCAGTATGTGTTTGAGCTCACGTAAAAGCCTAAAGCAGAAGCCTACCACAGATTTTGCCTGTGCTTCAACAGTCAATGTTCTGTCCACCCAGACACCTAGGTTTTTGACCACCGACTTGGGCCGTGGAGGGAGCCCAAGGGAAGGTGGCCACCAGTGGTCACCCCAAGAGTGGATATCATTGCCAAGAATAGTTCCAGTTTTACGCACATTCAGCTGCAGGTAGTTGGCAGCCATCCTCTCTGCGACAAACAACATACTCCTCTGGAAATCAACCAAGTCCAGTGAGTGGTTGTCAGAAAAAGAGAGCACAGGCTGGGTGTCATTGTTGTAAGACACCACCATGAGTCCCAGGATTTTCCCCACCTGACCCAGGGGTTGCTTATAGATATTGAATAAAGTAGGGCTCAGAGAGGTACCCTGGGGAACCCCACAGTGCAGAGTGTGTGAGTGGGAACTATAAGAAGGGGAGATAACTTGGAAAGATTGATCAGAAAAAAAAGAAGGGAAGCAGGCTAAAGGAGATCCGCCATGCTCTCTCGTAGGTGCTGAAGCAAGACTTTGTGAGACACAGCGTCAAAAGCGGCACTTAAGTCGAGCAAGGTCAGTACAGAGGATCTGCCTTCATCTAAGGTGCAGTGCAGTTGCTCAGTTACTGTAGCTCTGTAATATAAAGTTTTTGGGGGATATTCTCAAAAACGTGTAATAATGATCGCAAAATTAGCTTAACGGAACTTTGCACATCGCAGTCTATCGCGACAAAATAACACCGTGTTAACGTTGTATTCTCAACCTGGCGTCACCATGCGATAGTCTCACCATAAAGTGCCAAATGACCATATTAAGATCAATGCAATGCAGAAATAATGCAAAATATAAACGCAAAAAAAGTTGCGATGCCCCAAATCGTGATATAAAAATCTGTGACAAACAGCGACAGGCCTGAAATTCCCACGCGTCAAGCAAGAAATGCACTATAAAAGCAACATAAAAATCACACCAAAACCAAAATAAACTGCATAGCACCATGGATGCACCCGGACCGAGTGCAGAGGACAATCCGAACCCCCCAAGCCCCACGGAGGACCAGCCAGAAAACCTGTGGTCGGGTAAGGGCAAGGAGAAGAGGAAGAGGAAGACTGGGTTCAGTCCGCAGAAAAACCGGATCATCGTCATGGAGATGATAGAACACTACCAACAACTGTTTGTCACCAAACATGTCATTGGCAACAAAATGGAAATATGGCAGTCCATCGTGAACAACATGAATGAGGTTGTAGTGTTGAGGAGTTCAAGAGGCACTGGCATGATGTGAAAAGACAAACCAAGCAGAAACTTGCTGCCAACAGGAAGGTAGCAACTGTGACTGGAGGTGGGAGTCCTGCACCACAGGAGGAGCTGGATGAGCTGGAGGAAATGGTGGCTCAGTCATCAGTGTGGGGACAGTGCAAGGAGTTGGGAGTCACCAATCTCACAACCTACCGATGCACATGTGCTGAATCCAGCAAAGCAGCGGCTCTGTGAACCACACTGACAATGCAAGTGACAATGCAAGACCGACAGCATGGCTGCAGTCAAAATACATGACATGGCGCATGACACAACACTAAGGTGGCCCAGTGTAGATTACATCCTCAAAGAAGCAGGTTACACTCTGACACATACACGTGCACATTCAACACCTGACGTTAACAACAGATCTGCAGACAAACAATGCACAAGAGTACAAAAAACGTCCAAGAGCTCAAATGACCCAAGTTGCCAACTTCTCAGCACCATAAAAGCACACAAGGCAAAGGCACACCGCCTCAAAGGGATAAGGGGCGGCTAAATCAGAGCGGCAGGGGCGACTCTCTCACAATACAGCACACACACGTAGCAATCACAGCACATCAACATTGACGACAATGTGGTACAAAGTGCAACACTTTCACAACAGGACAGAGGACACAACTGGTGCCACTTGTGCGTAGAAACTGGCCAATCACATCTGGCATAGCAGGAAAATTTGAGATGATAATGTACGTTGACAACCTCTCATCTATTATGTAGTCAAAATGGCCACTGTCTCCCATCAAATAGCCAGCTCCTCCAAACCAGTCACAATGTACATTGTCATGCTGTCTGTCTGTAAACATGTACAATGCATCAACATACATGGAACACACTGTTAACCTGCATCACCCCTTTACATTGCAGAGGGACAATCAACACCTCCTGCAGAGCGGGCATCTCTTCAGTGATGATATAGAGAACCCCCTGGCCATCTGCTCCGACACCCTCCAACGGCTCGTGGACAGCCTCAGCACCCCACCTCCAGGAGCAGGGCAGCCCAGCTGCTTCGAGGTAACCCCACCCCCTGCACAGACCACACAACAGGAAGCATCCACCACCACGGCTGGCTCCCCCACCTCACGAAAAGACACATGTAATTCCAACACTGTGTGTTAGACTACCAGAAGGAGCAGGCTGAACAGGTGCAGGTGGGTTTCGACCTCATAGCAGCCAAACTAGATGCCAAACGTGGGTGTTTAAGTCCCATCAGGGACCACTTACAGTCCCTAATGGACCCCCACAGTCCGTTCCATGCTCTACAACTATCCTTGGCTGACCTCGCTGGAGCCATCATTCGGATACAAGAACTGTCTACTCAGACAGGCTCCAGAGATGGCAGCACAGAGTTGGTACAGCTGCGGAGGAAATGGAGAACATGGAGCGGATGCAGGCTGGAAGGATGGCTGCCACGGCTGAACACCAGCAAGATGTATCTGGGATCTTCCATGCCTGCAGATCCTCATCTTGCCATTGCTGCCACAGAGCCTGTCCCAGATGACTGCTGCAGGAACTTCGACACACACATCTCCGACCCCTGATGTGTCATTGGCACACAGTAATGCAGCAATACCACCTCTGCCTCCTGATGTGTCAGTGGCACACAGTGATGCAGCCCTGTCACCTCCGTCCCTGATGTGTCAGTGGCACACAGTGATGTGGCCATAACACCACCACACTCACCTGACACACCTGACACAGAAGACATATCAGAGGACCAAGATGTGGATGGTAATGACTCTGTGTGCGAAAGGAGGTTGTAGCATTCATCCTCGCAATATGGTCTGTTCCTGCTTGGTTCAGCCCCCTGCATCATGCCCTGGAACAACATATTCCACTGTCCCCTGAAACACCCCGAGACATTCACCTGGCCCATGCAATGGACTACCATATCTGCTCTGGTTACCAATGACACAGCAATCAGGCTGCACACTGAACTCTTCCTCTTCCGATTAACTTGTCATTCCCCAAAGGACTCTGCTTGGCCCTCCACTGTGCAACCATGTAATGTGTGGTGTGCATGGCCATGTACTGCTCAAGCTCCGATACACCACAGAATGTGAATAAAATATTCCAAATCACACAGCTGTGTCATGTCTATGTTCAATCAAGTATAAAAGTATGGATGAATGTAGGTACATTGAATGCACAAAAAGGTACACCCTGGGAAATGACATCAACGCACATGTTTGACCCTGACCCACATGGCCAATTAGATGACTGTGAAGATGTGAACTAGTTGTGGCCTTATTGCTCATGAACAACAAGCTCACAATCCCCCAACGTGGCCCCACGTCCATGTATTGCTTAGAGCTGTGTGTAAAAATTTCAAATTCGGTAGGAGGCCCAAAGTAGTGTCCCCCATCATATGTGACAACAGAACATCTCTTTGCATACCTACTCACACTCAACTATGTGGACACAGTCTGTTTTGATGTATCACATTGATCCACATTGCAAGACGTTGGGCAACATACTCACATTGCTAAAGACCCATAAGAGCACAGGTCTACCAGCAACTATCCCAACCACAATGTCTGGCTCACAGTGGTGGAGCTGTCAATAGGGACTCACCCCCAAGTGAAATGCCTCAGTCAGTCCCTCCCTGTGTACGGACAATACTCATTGAGGCACACGATTTGTCATTCTAATCAACACTCATCACAGTTGAACACTAGTGAAGTTGCGTAGACTTTATTAGCATGTGCGTGTCAGTACGGGCAAGACAAGGGCCACAACATGCAGACCAATGCTTCAGACACTAACGGGCAGCATAGGAACATGTAGAGGTTCAAGAAATGGGGAAGCAAAAATGAACACCAATCATTAAGGATGGCAACGGTCTCAGCCCACCTTGCCTTGCTGGACGAGTCATGTGATGTTTGGCTTATGCTCATTGCCCCATGTCATGGGGCAGGACTCACAGCCCATGGGATCTGCATAGTGCTGTATCTCGGGACTGTACTGACTTTCTGCTCTGCTGACAGTGAGCAGGTGAAAGGGTCCAACAAGGTCACATGTAGTACTACATTGCCATGTGTGTACTCTCCCTCCAGCAGTATGTCGGATTTAGGGACATTGCCGAACAACGCTGTGCAGCTCCTCCCATGGGATTGCCTATCCTTACACAGGTGTGTGTCAACACGTGTAGGTGCACGCACATGCATTCTGAGTCCAGGTGAATGCAAACATGTCCAAGGTTGTGGTGGGATATGTGACCATTCCTCCAAGATGCAACAAGGTGTTGGGACCTGTGCTCTGGGTTACAATCAGTTGTGGCTGCAGGAACGTAGTAAATCGTCCATAAATGTGAGCGCAGCTTTCTGGGCAATCAATTCGAAGAGTACGTCGTTGTCGAGTTCAACAGACATGAGGGAGAGCCAATCCATTAACTGGTCTGGACATATGTGCTCCGTCCACGCCGTTTCACCAATCCACAACACAGCCCAATAGGGGAGCGCCTCGATGTGGTCACTGCACACAAGGACTTATGCAATCTCCCATGACCAACTGCCAGCACATACGCCCAATATCAAGGCATCCCAAGCACAGGTTTCATGGTTACATTCCTGGTTGTGGGCCAACAGGGGGCGTACACACAAGTCATAATCCAGTTCAGCTACCATTGTGTTGGATAGGCAGACATCCACGGGCCACTCGGACGTGCATGATCAGCACTGGAACCAAGGCTGGACGCAGGTGACCTAAGCAAGACGGAAGCTCAGACGGTAACTGATGCGCAACACTGCCAGTGGCAGTGCCCCCAACAAAGGTAGCATACGTGCATAGTACAGTTCCATGTGACAGGGGTTGTGCATGTACCCGGGATGTCCTGCCATTACTTTGTTGGATCTTGTAGAACCAGCACTCTTCTGACCTGCGGCAGTTATATGGATGATATGCCAGAGCTCTGAGCAATGAGTCGTATGTGTGTGCAACGTTTGGGTGTATGGATTGTTGTGTACGTAAGTGTAAAGGGCATCCCATGCAGGAGTACCTCAAGCAGGGACTTCTGTGTGAGGGGTGTGGATAGGTTGGTCTTTTATTAGCGCTGTGCGTGGTGTGGGAGTCATCAACATCTGCTATGGTATCTCTCTCAGGGGGTGCCAGCCGCATTCAAGACCAAAGTCGGAGGTGCAGATGTCCTTCCGCCTTATGTATTGAGACAAAGGAGCTTTCATCCCTAATGTTAGTCTGACTACTGCTTGCATTTTGGAAATGTGATGTGCTTTTCGCGCTGCAGTTTTGGCCAGGCCTTAGGTTTATGGTGCACCAATAGGGATACACACACAACTATGGCATGTATGAGCCAAGAGCCCGATCGGCCTTGCGCTCCTTGTACAATCTCTCTCTTTCTCTCTTTCTCTCTTTCTCTCTTTCTCTCTCTCTCTCTCTCCCTCACTCTCTCTCTCTCTCTCTCCCTCTCTCTCTTTCTCCCTCTTTCTCTCTTTCGCTTTCTCTCTCTCCCTCTCTCTCCTCTTTCTCTCTCTCTCTTTCTCTCTCTTTCTCCTTCTCTCTGTCTCTCCCTATCTCTCTTTCTCTTTCTCTTTCTCTCTCTCCCTCTCTCTTTCTTGCTCTCTCTCTCTTACTCTCGCTCTCTCTCTCTTGTTCTCTCTCTGTCTTTTGAAGAGCACATGACACTCCTTCTTATCTTGAATTTTTGTATCGCTGGCTGTGACTTACAGATTGTCCAGAGAAGACCCGCCATGACTCTTCCAAAAGGTTGTTTTGAGTTACATTTGAAAGACCACATTTATTTATTTATTTATTTATTTATTTTTGAGATTTATACAGCGCGTAAAATTGCCCGTAGGCGTCTCGGCGCTAGAAAACTGTGAACTTATTCCCAAGGTTAGGCCGGTAACTTATTCTTGATCGAACAGCCAGGTTTTTATCTTTCTGCGAAAATGCATCAGGGATGGGCCTGTCTTTGATGGAAACTGGCAGGGAATTCCATAATCTGGGAGCTGCCACAAGGAAGCGTCTATCGCCCCAGTTGACAGTTTTTGTTCGTGGTATTTGTAGCATTTTAAGATTATTAGATCGGAGCGATCTTATGGAGGAGTGGTATCTGAGTTGGGATTTCAGGAAATGTGGACCACAGTTGTGCAAAGCTTTGTAGAGTATGTACAGCGCTTTAAACTTGATCCTGTTTCGAATCTTAAGCCAATGCAAGTCCCCTATAGTATCAGAGATTGGTGAGAACTTTGGGATTCCAGACAGGAGACGAGCTGCAGCATTCTGGATGGTCTGCATTTTGTTGGTCACTCTTGCTTGGGCGTTGGTGAATAAGCTGTTACAATAGTCAAGAGATGACAACACGAGAGCGCTTACCAGCGTCTTACCTGCTGAGGTTGGTAGAAACGGCTTGATTTTCTTGATCAGCCTGAGTTTATGGTGGGCTGTTGCTGCTATTTTGTTAGCGTGGGCCATAAAATTAAGTTTATCGTCAAAAGTCACCCCCAGGTTTCTGATGGTGAAGGCTGGTGTAGGTGGTGTTCCGTGCGTGGGGGGCCACCAGGTATTTGACCATCCGGGGGAGAGGTGTTCAAATATGACGACCTCCGTTTTTTCAGCATTTAGCTTTAGGCAATTGGAGGCCATCCACTCACCTATCGCTCGCATGCCCTCTTGGAAATTTTCAGCTACCTTGTCTCCATTCCCGTTGATGGCCAGCACAAGCTGAGTGCCATCCGCGTATGAGGTAAGGCTCATCACATAGGCCTTGATGACAGAGGCCAGGTCCGACACGTAGATATTGAATAGTGTCGGACTGAGGGATGAGCCTTGAGGAACCCCACACGGTAGTGACAGCTTGTGCGATTGGAAGGGCCCCAGTGTGACCACCTGTGATCTCCCGGACAGGAAGGAGGAGAGCAGATTTTTAGCCATGTGACGGATGCCTAGGTTTTCGGCACGGTCGACCAAGATCTTGTGGTCGACCGTGTCGAAGGCTGCAGACAGATCAAGCAATACTAGTATTGCTGTACCTCCCGGGTCCCGGATCACTCTTATGTCCTCTGTAGCTTTTATTAAGGCTGTTTCTGTTCCATGGAATTTGCGGAAACCAAATTGAGTGTTATCCAGCAGTTGGGGGTTTTCTATGAACTCTGAGAGTTGTAAGTTCATGGCCTTTTCCGCCACTTTGGCAAGGAAGGGAAGGCTGGCTATGGGGCGGTAGTTTTTTGTTTGGTCCTTGTCCAGATTGGCTTTCTTAAGTAAGGGTTTGAGCAAGGTGTTTTTAAGGGAGTCTGGGTATATCCCAGTTCTGAACATTGTGTTGCAGATAGATACAGCGTCAGGGGAGAGGTAGTCCATGATAGGACGGATGACTTTAAGAGGACAGGGATCTAATGCTGAGCCTGATTTGATTGTGGCCGTTATTTCTGAAATTTGTGTTTCTCCAAGGTCTGAGAATTGAGATAGTTCGGAGTTATTGGTCCGGGTGTTAGATATGGGAGAGCTGGTTACTGTTTTCGTGGAGAATGCTTGATATATGTCATTCACCTTTGTGAAGAAGAAATCGGCCAGAGAATCACAAAAAACTTGGGATTGTGGAGGATTAAGGTCCGGTGCGCTTCCCGCCAAGGCCTTAGTTATGTCGAAAAGTTTTTTACTTGAGTTTTTTGCGGAATTTATTTGTTCGGTAAAGTAGAATTTTTTTGCTTCTACAATTAAGGCTTTGTAATGTCCAAGTGCTACCTTCTAACTGGTCTTGCTTTCGGCGCTGTAAGATCTGCGCCAGTGTCTCTCCCTGTTTCTGCAGAATTGCCTCTTAATGCGTAGCTCTTCTGTAAACCAAGGGGCTGATGGCGTTACTCTATTTCTGGAGAGTTTTTTGGTAGGGGCTAAGGAGTTGGTGGCGGTACCTATCAGTTGTTGAATCAGGACGGCTTTTATCAAGTAAGGTCGTTAGCTCAACTTGATCTATGTCCTTCCAAACTTTGATGGTTTGTGGTTTCAATACAGAGTGGGGTCTGCGTCTTTTTAATTGGACTGATATTTTTATTAGGATGGCAAAGTGATCGGTCCATGGCATTGGTAAGGTGTCTATTATATTAACACCTTGCATGTTAGAGAAGATGCCGTCTAACGTGTGACCAGCTGTATGGGTAGGGGTGGTTACCAGTTGCCGAAGACTCATAGTTTGCATATCTGATATCAAGGAACAGGTGTCCTTGTCTGATGCATTCTCAAGATGGAAGTTCAAGTCGCCCAATACTGTAAATGAATCTTCCAGCGATGGTGCTTCTAATATTGTGCCCAAATTTGCTAGAAAGTTGGTGCGAGGGTCAGGTGGTCGATATAGGAGGATGCCTTTAAAATGAAACGAAGGGGTGAGTTTAAGATCAAAAAGAAGGGCTTCGCAGCTGGTGGAGGGGATGTGAGATATTCTGACCGTTATGTGGTCGCGGACGATGATGGCTAGTCCTCCTCCGCGCTGCCCTACTCTATCTAGGCGGTAGGCATTATAGGCTGGGGGGGTCGCAACAACCATGTCAGGGTCGGATGCTCCATCCGTCCATGTTTCCGTGACAAAGAGACAATCAAGGTTGTTGTTGACAATGAGGTCGTGTATTTCCTGCCTGTGCTTGACAAGGGATCGAGCATTGATTAGGGCAGCGGTGATGTCGGTGGACATAGGTGCAGTGACGGCATGCGTTTTGATTTTTTCGTTGGTTATCTGTAACTTTACATTGCAGAGAGGACATGTAAATTTTGTGGTATCCGACCATATGTGTGGATTATATTGAGCGCAGTCGGCGTTGGGCGCAGTGCCATCAATATAGATTTGAGGTAGATGTGGGGATACAATCGCGGGGAATGATCAGGGGTTTTGGCCCTAGGCCCGGTCTCGGCACGGACGAGCACAGACGAGCTTGCCTTGTGCGCGCCTTCGGCACGCATTCGTCGCGCCCGCTGCGCTCGTCCGCTGCGCTTCCGTAACATGCACATTTTTGTAGGGAGGGGATAGGCAAAGAGCGTGGCCTCAAGTAGGCGTGTCCCAATCAGGGTGAGGGGAATGTAGTAGGCGGGAAAGCGGCGATTTCGCCCTTACCAGCGCTCGTTTTCAGCAGGGAAGGGTGCCTGCACACAGTGGTTGTGTCCCAGGAGTGGTGAGTGATTTTAAAATCCAAGTGTAATTTACAGTTTTTCAAGTTTTAAAAACAGTGAAATGCTCTGTCTTCCTGCTACTCCCGGCTGTGCCTCAGGAGGGTCCAAAGTTATATAAAGTTACATATGAATGTTAATTGTTGTAATTGTGTAACATCAGGCGAATTGTTTTGTTCATAATTTCTTAAAGTTGATGTGGGGGGGGGTGTTGTGGCCCTCTTAGGCGTCCGAGCTGCATGATCAGTAGCTTTATGGCTGTTCTTCAAGTGTGGTTCTGGCCTGGGCTCTCTTTTATGGTGCAGGTTGTCGTCCGGCTTTACACCAGATAAGAGCAGGTGTTATATCCCAGCTGCTAACGCGCCTTATCGCATGTTTTGTTATCTTAACGCCAAACTTGCTGGTCGTTGTGAATGATGCGAAGTGATGTTGTTGCGGCAAGGTTAACGCCTACTCTGCATATCATTAGCGTTAGTTGCCGGTGTCATCTGTGGCGAAGTTTTTGGCATCTGCTATCGCAGGTGAACTGGTGATATCGGCTGTTAGCACCAGCTTGTGAATAGGGCGGATACATTTATCACCACTTTGGCTGAGATAATGTGCCACTAACTCGGCGATAAGTCCTTGAGAATATGACCCTTTGTTTATGTAACAAACATAAAAAAGTATCCTGCAACCAACAAATATAGAGTGACTATATACTACTTTGTACTTAAATATGCAGAAGCACGGTGTTATTCACACTGCTTAAAATGTAGTTATATATTTAGAGTAATGACTCCCGTAGACGAAGGCTTTCTCTAATAAAGTCATCTCCTTAAAGATCCATAAACCTGATATTTTGTCATTTTTGTTTTCATTTTTTTTTCCCGGCGAGGGCAGATGAAAGGCTGTCAAATGTGCTGCCGGATTGTAAAACTGGCCTCCTCGCTGTGTCGCGTGGCATGGAGTGTGATCTTTTGTTGCTTCGTTTTCCTTCATGTTTGCTCTTCTGGCCGGCTTCAAAGCGGGATTGATGACGCGCATGAATGTCAAAAGGCAAGCCTTAAAAGTTCTTTTTCTCTCACAAGTTACACGTGTCACCGAGATTGATGCTTTTGTTGCTATGGTGCGCTGCCCTTTATGCACACTGTCACAGAATACAAATGTCCTGCGCGCATAGACAAGTCCATTATGGATGGCTCTCCTCGCGCTGCACTCACTGCATGCTTGCTCGTTCTCTCATTTAAAAACTACCTAATACATCAGGGGTAGCCATATTGTTTCTGAAGAGCCCAATCTTACACTTTTAAGGTTGTTGAAATAACAGGAGTTGTATCATTTTTGATATTGATGCACGATATTGCGTCAAAACGAAGGCACACATTTTCCTATTTTTTAAAACCTTTATTTACCTTATGCCCCTCCACCCCTTTTATCCCGGCCAATTTCACCGTCTCTGAAAAACATACTAAAACGCATTTGTGTTACTCCTCTAACAGTTTTCACAAACAGGAAGCAATTTGTGACAAGAACCTGCGCAAATTTTATTTGATCAAAAGGGGCATATATTAGAAAAACATTTGTAAACCTCCCTCCCAAACATCCTCACTGCAACCATGCCTACTTCCTTACAGCGTTTTTGAGAAACAAATCTCTGAAAGAGAGTATTTAAAAAAATAAGCATTAGCAAAGTCAGTATGGCCTAGATGTATCAAGCCTTTTGCGAATCGCAAAGGCCGAAATTCGCAGAATTTCGGCCTTTGCGAATCGCAAACGGTCTATTTGCATGTTTTGGCATGCATCAAAAATTCGCAAATTAAGGAAATGCAAAAATTTGCCAATCCTTATTTTGCCATAGCATTTAAGGAATCGCAATTTAGCGATTCCTTAAATGCTATGTATGTAGCATTTTTGATTTGCGAAATTTGGTTAAGAAATCGCAAATTACCACCAACTTGTAGTTGATGGTAATTTGCGATTTCTTTAAAAAATGCACAATTTGGCATTTTTTAAGGTGGCATGTGACGCACACACATGCCCATAGGGCATGTATGTGCGCCATATGCACACACATGTAGATTTCAGGGGTGCAGCAGGTTGTCTTTGAGACACCCCTGCACCCTTGAAATTATTCTCAATTTGCGATTTGCAAATTGCGAATCGCAAATTGAGAATTATTTCACAATCATTCCTATGGGCCTCCTGGCCCATAGGAATGCATGGGAAATTATTCCTTAATTGCGAATTCGCAAAATGCGAATTCGCAAATAAGGAAGACTAAGAAATCGCAAAAAAATAGCGATTTTCTACATACATTCCATTTTGCGATTTCTAAATAGCGATTCCTTAAAAATCGCTATTTAGAAATCGCAAAATTGAATGTTGATACATCTGCCCCTATGCTTGGCTGCATTCTAAGCGAAAGTGTTTCTTCATTGATTTGCCATTTTGGGAGTGTGGTCGTTTTGTATGAACTATGAGTGAGAATGGAGAATGGAGAGTGGATGGATGAGTGGCTCGAAGGATGAATGGATGAATGACTGAGTCGATATATAATGGGTGCATTCTTGTAGGCCATAAAGGATATGTGGCTGCTAAACGAATTTATAGGATACTGAATGATAATACATAGCAAAAATGCTAAACATAGATAATTAATGCTAAAAAAGTGACCACTGGCTGCCAATAGAGACAAACCTGGAAACTGGTGTAAGACACATATATTAAGCAATACATTATTGCTCTTTTATACACTGTGCCAGACACGGTGCAACAATTAGGTGCTAATTGAGGAATTATACATTTATACAATAATATTTAGAAAATGTAAGTGATGAACACCATTTGTAAATCCTCCTAGAGGAAAACTGAGATGATAAGAAAGGCTACATAATCCAAATCAGTGTGCAACAATATAAGGTACACAAAAGCAGAGACATTTACAGGACGGAGAGATTCAACATATATAGACATTTACACAATAATGCAGTTTTGCACTCGTTTAATTCCTTCTTTGGTGTTTGATGTATAAAGGTCTTCAAATTATTTCAAATAAATACTTCAAACAATCATGTCTCTGGAGTAGTTTCACGCTTAACAATTGCTTTGTTGTATAGTAACTTAGAAATTGTGCCAGGCGCAGAACTCAGTTAATAACAAGCCCGAGTTTTGCAGTGAGTGTTTAATGTGAACACTTGGTAAAAAAGGTACCTGCAACTTCTTTCACAATGTTGGAATGCCGACGGGGCATGGCTCGGAGCCAGGAGAAGATGGCTGCCTGAAGTGAGAGCTCCGGCCACCTGGGGGAGATTATATGTGGCCTTCTTCCTTAATCTGCCAACATCAACCCCCAATCTAGGGGGATGCCTCACTGACCACCCAACAGTGTTCTAAAGTCCCTAAGCGCCCTCATTTTTGTCAGCTTTCACCCGTACCAGGAACATGTAGCCCAACCAGCGGCGAGAAAATGGCAGTCGCGGTGCCACGAGGATCAGCCGGCCACCACATTCAGTCTCACTGATCCCCAAAAACTAGACCCATCTGACTCCCATCCTGATAAAGAAGGCACCTAAGGTAAAGAGCTTGCCCTCCACTATCTCCACTACGCTGGCACCCATTACCCACAACTTCCCTACTTGCAGGCCCAATACAATTGACTGCCAAAATGGCACCAGTTCTATCGAACACTAATTTGATCGGCTCCACCGATAAATAACTGCTGATCTCAGAAATAAAGGCAAGAAACACTAACCCATCAGGTTAAGCAGTGCTATATTCCAAGTTCTCGCCCCCACCTCCCCGCACACTAGCACTTCCCAGTCTCTGACTGTAACAAACAGGAACGCTAGGGGAACAAGCATGACACGCAAACAAAATCAAACAAGATCCCACCGGATCACACCATGCAGTGAAAATAAAGTGTAGAGTGAGTTTTGCGCTCACGACTAACTCATAAATCAGTTTGCGGTGGTCACGTATCGGCACAAACAGTGTTGGAGCATGTGCTGACAATTACGTCTGCAGATTGCATGGAAGGAGGCTCCGAAGAAGATCTATCACTCATCACTTAACCCTAAACTGGATTACAGCTGTAAACTGCGCTCACTCACCAAGCCCTACATCATCTAATAGCATGCTGCCTTTGGTTCTAACTCGATTTTTTTGTAGGGAATGCACAACTCTTAATTCAAATCTATCAACATTAATCCTCAACATATAGTCCATTATGCGTGCACACTGGAATGATGTCAAGCCCTCATGACACCTAGGTACTAAATGCATTATGTTCAGGGGCGGCACTCCACACCTAATCCAATGGCACAGCAAAAGTGCTTCTTGCTCAATTCTTCCACATTTACAATTTAATCCTAGTTTTTGTCATTTTTTTCTCTTGAGTCCCTCTATGATAATTCCAAACGTGCGTTGCCATGCCAATTTTCAAGTGTTTCTCATGTTCAAGTTCGTCCATCCGGACCTTTATCCACGTACAAACGCAAAAGTTCTTCAAAAGCAGTGCTTTATTAGCCCAATGCATTTCGGGCAATGCATGCTCTTCATCAGGGGTAACTAGAAACCAATGGAACAAGCATTACTATTACATTAAAAAAAAATGTGCAATCCAACCAATATAGCAATCCATGACGTAAATGCTACACCCAAATTGCATTTCCAACAACTTATTGCACAGTTTTTTCATCTTCTGAGTTAAAATGCAATTTTTAATACCATGAAATATCATGTTACTGCTGTTTTAGACCATAATTGACACTAGCACGCTTCGCATTATTTCGCCTCTCTTAGCGGCCACTGACACCTTTACCAGGCAGCTCAACCCTATACATAACTCCTCATCCTTTTGATTTTAACCAACTTGCTTACTTCCGAAGTTAACCCTCTTTTTCACGGTGTAGGTGTAGTGCGAATGTGCTAGAAATAGATAGCTGATGCGTATGAAGCGGAGATTAGAGTGAGGAGGTATGTATGGCAGTGTGGAGGAGTGAATAAGGGAGAATGAGAGTGAGTGCAGGGATGAAGTTCGGGGGATGACACATAGTTTAGATTGAGTATAGTATGAGTGGGTCACACAACAAGTCCCGGGCGGGAAAAGAGATGGGAGTATGATGTAGTGGAAGGGAGGGTTACCTTCGGAAGTAAGCAAGTTGGTTAAAATCGAAAGGATGTGGAGTGATGTATAGGGTTGAGCTGCCTGGTAAAGGTGTCAGTGGCCGCTAAGAGAGGCGAAATAATGCAAAAAGCGCTAGTGTCAGTTACGGTTTAAAACAGCAGTAACATGATATTTCATGGTATTAAAAATTGCATTTTAACTCAGAAGATGAAAAAACTGTGCAATAAGTTGTTGAAAATGCAATTTGGGTGTAGCATTTACAACATGGATTGTTATATTGGTTGGATTGCACATTTTTGAATGTATTAGTAATGCTTGTTCCATTGGTTTCTAGTTACCCCTGATGAAGGGCATGTATTGCCCGCAATGCATTGGGCTAATAAAGCACTGCTTTTCAAGAACTTTTGCGTTTGTACGTTGTTGTATTCGCCCTGTGCCATGCGTCACTGTCATTGTCGCGCGCTGTGCTCGCGCTGCCGACTTGGTGACATGTCTCGTGTTCGATCCAACGGTCGTCAGTGGCCCGTTTGGTTCCGTCCACGATGGTTGGGTTTTCTACGTCGCATCTAAATAAACGACCCTGCCTGACACGACGCTGGTGTGCCGCCTCATACTTCTATTTATAACATTTTGGCGACTTTGACGACGGCCGGAGGCGGAGGATAATCCGAGGAAGAAAAACAGAGTTTAAAAAAAAAAACGACGCAAGTAAGGAAACCCGACCAGAGGAGATTTTCACTGACAAGAGGAAGCCTTTGAAGCATAACGTAAGCCTCTCCTGAAGGTATGTCAGAAAATCGCTCACCGTGAAGGGAACCGCGTTTAAAACTGTCTTCGCCCCAAGCCTGACGGAGTGTTAACTCTTCCTCCTCAGCCGGTCTACGTTGCCTCCTGTATTAAAGGGGAAGTCGTTGCTTAAAGGGGAAGCCTGTGATTAAAGAAAGGCAAAACAAGTGAGCCCCACTGCCCGGAGGGAGGAACGAATTAAAGGGGAAACGCACACCTTAAGGAAAAGCTTTTCGAGCAGATTTCAGCGCAATTCTGCCTACAGTGACACACTCACTTCCAAGCAAAATCGCTTCTGTGTGTCACGCAGCCACAAAACGTTTGTCAATAAAGACGACCGTCTTGGAGGAAAGCAAATTTACAGTGACACACACACTTTAAAATCGACCTCGTCACAGTGTGTTACTCAGCTTCTGTCAACTTAAGAGTCAGTGACACACACACTTTAAATTGGGACATTGTGAAATTTACTGAGTGTGCAAAAGATTTTATCCTGTTTAACTTTTCCTCTTTTGTGTTTTGTGCATCACTTTTTGGTATTCACTATGAATGTGAGTAATGCCATTCAAGCACCTGTTCCTTTTCTTAGTGCCCCTGGTGAACCCTCAATGGAATGGGATGACTGGTGTGAGGCGTTTGAAAATTATATCATAGCCTTGGATGGTACAAAGTTTTCTGCCATCAGGAAGAAAGCGTTGCTTCTGGGTGCCCTAGGGAAGGAGGGACAAAGAATATTTAAATACTTGCCAAATCCGCCTCTTGACATTGATGATGTGTACAAAGATGCTCTGTTTAGACTTTACACTAGATTTGCTAAGCAAGAAAATGTTGTGATGCGCAGGCACAAATTCTATACTGCTCCTCAAAAGGAAAATGAAACAATAGATGAATTTGTCTCTAGGCTAAGGGAACTCTCTATGAAATGTCAGTTTGGGAACATACAAGATGAGATGATTCGAGATCAGTTAATTGTACAATGTTTTAGTAAAAAAACACAGGAAAAGTTGTGGGCAGCTAAAAACCCCACCCTTACTGAGGCAATTACCATTGCCAAAGTCGCTGAAGAAAGCGATAGGTGTATGAAGGAGCTTAAAAGAATACAATTGGGACACAATAGTTGTCAGGAGGTTGCGAGTTTACAGGCAGATGCTTCGGAGAGCATTGGTTTAATACAAGGGAAACAGACGAATAAGGGGGGGAAACCCACAACCTCTTTTAATAAAAGTGGTACAAGCAAGTTCAGACCGCCTACACGGTCTTGTAATAGGTGTGGAAGTCCTTTTCATTTAGCTGATTGCAAGAATTGTACGGCTTTGTCCAGGGATTGTTTAAAATGTGGGAAGAAAGGGCATTATGCACGGATGTGTAGAACTATTGGCTCAAGAAAGGTTGCTATGGTTGAGAGCGAAATTACTGATGATGAGGCGGAAGTAATGATGATTACGTCTGCTGGCAGCTTGGAGTCAACTGAGGGTGTTGTCCTATCTCGGCCTAAAGCAGATTTTGAATTGAATGGTATTGTTGTTAATTTAATGGTGGATACAGGGTCGCTTTACACAATCATCCCTAAGAAATTGTATAATTCAGCTTGCACTGAGGGGTTACCAAGGTGTGAGCATTGGTGTCCTTGGATACTTTGAGGCCAATATTGAGTTCAAAGGGAGAGTCACCCAGGGGAAAGTTTATGTGTCCCCACATGGCCCTGCTATTTTAGGGTGGCTACACCAATACGAGCTCAACATAAGGGTGAACCCGAGAGCTGATCCACCTGTTATGTGTGTTGAAGTTGAGAGTGCAGCATGCAATATAGTACAGGAGAACTTAGTGGTTATTCTTAAAAAGCATGAAAGCATTTTCAGTGAGAAGTTGGGGGAGGCCATTGGTTACCAACATGTTATCAAAACAAAGAAAAGTGTAGCACCTGTGAAACATACTGCTAGGAAGATACCCCTATCTGCAAGAGATGAGGTCAGAAAGGTTATCAAGCAATTATTGGAGGATGACATAATTGAGCCTGTGGAGGCCACACAGTGGTTGAGTCATGTGGTTATCACACAGAAACCGGACAAATCCTTGCGCTTCTGTGTGGACATGCGGAGCCTTAACAAAGCCGTGATAATGGATAACTTTCCGCTTCCAAACATTAATGAGATTGTCCTGAGTTTGGGTGGAGGCAAAATCTTTTCAAAATTGGACCTTCGCAGCGCATACCATCAGGTTAAGCTCCATCCGGACTCAAAGCAATTCACATCGTTCATCACTCCGGAAGGAACTTACCAATTCAAAAGACTTCCTTTTGGTCTCTGCTCTGCAGCAAGCGCTTTCCAAAGGATCATTACAGACGTACTCAAAGACATTGAAAGGGTAGTATTTTTCCAGGATGACATCCTGATTCATGGTTTGGATGTTGGTGACCATGATGTTATCCTGGACAAAGTTCTCTCTGCTCTTTCAAGGGCAGGCTTAACATTGCGCAGAGAAAAATGTGTGTTTGCTGTGGAGGAAGTAGATTACCTGGGGTACCACGTATCTGGCCGTGGCATACAACCCAAAAAAGACCTAGTAAGTGCTATTTGTAATGTGTCTGAACCTGATGACAAAGACAAACTAAGGTCCTTTATGGGCATGGTTGAGTACTATGCGAAATTTGTACAGAACTTTGCAGAAAAGGTTGAACCCTTGCGAATTATTTTGCGAAAAGGAAAGGTTTTACTTGGGGTGCAGATCAGAGGAATGCCTTTCTATTGATCAAGCAGAGCATATTGGATGCTAACATTCTTTCAAGTTTCGTGCAGTCATATCACACCATTCTCACTGTTGACGCCAGTTCTGTTGGGATTGGTGCCGTTCTAACACAAAAAGGGGGTGGCAAACAGAACACTATTGCTTTTGCGTCGCGTTCTCTGACTGAGACTGAAAGGAATTACTCAGTCATAGAACGTGAAGCACTGGCGGCTGCGTGGGCAACTCGGTATTTCAGGGTGTATTTGTGGGGAATCACCTTCACACTCAGAACAGACCATAAGCCCCTGTTGAAGGTTTTAGCCCCTGGGGGGATTAGGAACTGCTCTGGGAGGTTAGCGAGACTTGCTGTCAGTGTGCAGGAGTTTACATATAGTGTGGAATACTTGCCTGGTTGGTGCAACAGTGTAGCGGACTGCCTATCTAGATTACCTGACACTAAAGTGTCGCCTAAGGAGTTGGTGACCGAAAGTGTGGTCGCGTTTTTGGATGACTTAGAAAGCGACTTACCCAGCTCTATATCTAGGAGGGAATGGATTGAGGAAATGGGGAAAGATCCTGTTATGGTTGGCCTATTCAAGATGTGCAAAGAAGGGGCGTCAAGGCAAAGTACAGTCTCACCTGCTCTTAGGCCTTATGTTCAGTTACAGGATGAGATTTCTTTACAAGGGGAGCATATCCTTGTGAGGGGTGAGAAATATATACCTCCGGTATCCCTCAGACCCCGTATCATTGCCCTGGCGCATGAGGGCCATCTAGGCCAAACCCTTACTGGCAAACGGGTCAAAGCTGATTTCTGGTGGCCGGGGGTAGATGCACAGGTGAGGAGTTGGGTTGAGCAATGCCAGCCCTGCAAGGAGTCTGAAAAGAGGTTGCAGGTTTGTGCGGGCAAAGGTGACATGGGGAAAATTATCACAGACGATGGTGTATGGCAGAAAGTCTGCATTGACTTTATAGGCCCCTTTCATGACTTGACTGATGCTGAGAAGTTCGCCTTGGTATTGGTGGATTCTACTTCAAGGTGGGTTGAGGTTGCTTTCATGAAAAGCATTACTGCTGAGTCCACTGTCAGGGCCCTTGATGAGATATTTCGGCGTGAGGGTATTCCCTCAATGGTGTTAACGGATAATGGCACGCAGCTTACCTCTGCCATTATGGAGGATTACTTTATTTTTCTGGGAGTAAAGCATTTGCGTACATCGCTTTACAACCCACAAGGGAATGGACTTTGTGAGCGAATAAACAGGCTGGTTAAGGGCACTATGCAGCTCGCCTTAGCGTCAGGACGCCCTGTGCAGAAAGAGATTAAAGAAATGCTGTGGGCATACCGCACAACTGTTCATAACAATATGTCTGTAACACCTTTTGAGCTCATGAGGGGGAGGGTGCCAGGCACGAAACTCATTCCTACTTGGCTACATGAGAAAAAGAACAAGGTGGGAGGCTACATCCGGGGCAAAGCCCTCTCTACCAAAATAGCTGAAGGGGACCTGGTAAAAGTTAAACCGGGAGGTAATCAAAAGATGTTCAACAAGTTCAGGGGACCCTACCTGGTCAAGTCTGTAGTTGACAATTATGTGAAGTTGCAAAATGGTCAAACGTGGAACCTCCGCAGGGTAGCACTTTACCAGAAAAGGGTTAAATCTGTGCCTTTAGCTCAAACTTCTAAGAATGTGGTTGCAGATAAGGTTTATAGACCTATTCGCTGTAAGGTTGCTCCTGCCTATTTGAAAGACTATGTGTAATTCCGTTTGCTTAAGGGAGGATGTGGGGTTGAATGGCCTGTTTTACCTTGTCCTGCATTCTCAAGTGTAGCTAACATGTTCGATTCTGCTTTGTTCCTTTTGGTGTTTCACCTTTTCTCCGCAGAAGGTTACTGTGAAGCTTTTGACTTATGTATTCTACTGCTTTCTTTTTATTCTCTGTTTAAGGAAAAGAGATGTGTTGTATTCGCCCTGTGCCATGCGTCACTGTCATTGTCGCGCGCTGTGCTCGCGCTGCCGACTTGGTGACATGTCTCGTGTTCGGTCCAACGGTCGTCAGTGGCCCGTTTGGTTCCGTCCACGATGGTTGGGTTTTCTACGTCGCATCTAAATAAACGACCCTGCCTGACACGACGCTGGTGTGCCGCCTCATACTTCTATTTATAACATACGTATTCTAGGATAAAGGTCCGGATGGACTAACTTGAACATAAGAAACACTTGAAAATTGGCATGTCACCGCACCTGTGGAATTAACATAGAGGGATTCGAGAGAAAAAAATGACAAAAGGAAAAATGAGAAAAACTAGGATTAAATTGTAAATGTGGAAGAATTGTGCAAGAAGCACTTTTGCTGTGCCATTGGATTAGGGGTGGAGTGCCGCCCCTGAACATAATGCATTTGGTTCTAACTCAGGCAGTGCGGGCACTGTGGGAGAGTGCTGATTCTTATTCCGACGATCATTCAGGAGCAGGTGCTTACTACCGCCAAACACAGGGATACAGGCTCTGCTGTGAAAACCATTTACTATTATACCTTAATCTGCCTGTGGCGGGATATAATATTCACCCACCAGGTCCTACATCAGCTAATACCTTGTTGCGGTTGCATCCTAAATTTAGTAGGATGGAGCACATAATTTTTGACCACCAATCACTCAGGCGGACCCCGCGGCAGTGTAGCTTTGGACATCCGGGTGTACTGTGAAAGCTAAACAATCACAGACACACAAAAGCAATACTTACTACCTGTAATACCAGAACTGCCTACACTACCTGTATTACCTGTACCACCAGTATGCAAGGTCTCCAAGGTCTCAATTGAGGTTTCGAAGCATTACCGCTGATCCTTAACAGTGACAGTGCAGGAGCAGAGACATGTAGCTCTTTCCAGTCACTGACCTCTCAATATGTTCTCTTTGTCACTATGACGGTACAATTGGCCTGACCTACTGCCAGAACCATTTGAGTGAGCCAATAGAGAGCAACTTAAGTGCACCAGTAACCCAGGGCCACCTGCTAAGCGTTCAGCCACTTTTAATCAGAGGACAGAGAGAAACAGTGCCTAGGACATCTTTCTGAAAGTAAGCTGACGTCTGTTTCACTCCACACGACACTGTTGATACTGCCATCTCAGGTGATGATCTTCTAACTACAGGGCAGTCCAGAAAAGTCTTAAATCAACCTATTCCTGTAAAGCCTACAATTTCAGAGTTTTACTAGGATCTTTTCCAAGTACACCCAAGGGCCTAATAAGATACAAACCACCTGCATATCCTTTGCATTGTTTATAGTTCTGAGCTAGACCAGAGTGGGTAGTAATCTTTCCCATATCGGCCTTCACCCTGTGTGCACTGCTCTCAGATAGTTGTGAGGTGTGTATGCCATACTCATACTGGCACTATAGTGCCATCTTTCAGCCTCAGTTTCCTGCCGCTAAAATGGCGATAATTTTAATGAGGTTCTTGCTAATATGCCTCTTAGAACCAAGCTCCCTCCTGTGTCTCTTTCCTTAGAACAATGGATTCCACATACTCTGGGTATTAAATTTGAGAGTCCAATCGAAATCGAGAGGGCACACAGAGTACCAACCAGACTAATCCCAGGCTCCTAAACTCCAAGAATTCTCGTCTTCAGGCCGCTCAGATGACAGCACTCAGATGCTATCTTATTACACACGAGAAAAGCCAAATCACTAACTTGGAATGACAACAAGATCGGAATCTCCTAGGACTTTGCCAAAGAGTCTGTGTTTCGGAGGAAAGGATTTCCAGCCCCATGAAACTCCCTCATAGCCATGAACTTCACCTTTTCCTCCATTGGCCCTGACAGTTCTAAGATCACTAATGCAGGGAAAACTTTTTTTTTTTGAGGACTCCTCCGAACTACAAACGTACATTGCAAATCAGCAACTACAAGAAATGATTTCCTGATTGACCGGCTCAGTGAACATTCGGAGTCTACTCATGATCACTCATTGTCCAGACAGATAAGACTCAGTTTCCTCAAACAATAGATGTCTTGAGTCTTATATAACATATGTGTTGACATCTTAGTTCTATTGATAGGCCGATCAATCATTGCCTTATCTACTAATGTATTGATCTCCTACTTAATGTAATGATTTCATAATCCCCATAAGCTGATCATGAATCAAATTATAATTAATGAATGGTATACTTGTAGAGCACACAGCCACTCCCAAAGGAGCATCTTGGCGCTCAGCAGCAATGAATGTGGCTGCATAACCTCAGTCTATCTTGGGGGAAAATGTATCAGAGAATGAGTAAATAGCACATAGCTTCAGAGATGCCAAAAAGCAATGTCTTAAGCTGTTTGAAGATCCTTTCTGATTCAATGACTCTCAACTCCACGGGGAGCTGGTTCCAAGCCCTTGTACCCAAGAATGTGAAGGATTTTCCTCCTTCAGTTTTATGTCTAAACATGTGAAGGTTATCGTGTGAGGATCTAAGAGGCTGTGTTATCGTATAGTGGGTGACTCTGGAAGTTAAATATTTTGGTCCCAGTCCTCTAAAGACTCTGAAGATGAATAAAATAAAAAAACAATTAAATAAAAACTTTATGCACTGGCAGCCAATGTAGTACTTTCAGGGGTGCTGCTGATGCAGAGGAGCGTTGAGGGAGTTTTAGTACCAGTCTGGCCGCAGAGTGTTCCACCACCTGGAGTTTCTGCAGAGTTTGTTTTGATGAACCTGCATACAGACTATTGCACTAGTCCAGTCTAGATGTTATCAAAGCAACAGCTTCTGTTTTTCTGGCATTTAGGGAGAGGTATTCAGAGATTTTTTTAAGTGCTTTTATGAGGCTGAAACCCATTCCAGCTATTGCCATAGATGGTGAGCGAAATGACAGAGGGGTTCCAAATTTTCACCATTGTCTTCATGTCCTCGACAGTAGGGGGTGGTGGGGAGGTAGCATTGGGCCACCACAGGGCCGGGTTGAAGGAATTCGACTTTCTAAGGAGCATAATCTATATTTTTATCAGTGTTGTACTTGATATGGTTTGTGTGCATCCACCATATAATGTCAGTTAAGAGGTTTTTGAAGTTGATCTCGGAGCCAATATAATCTATATCCAATGACAAGATTAACTGTGTGTAGTCGGCATAAGATTTGGATTCAATGCCAAAAGAGGTGATCAGTGAGATCAAAGGGGCCATAAACTGACCTGCACCCCAGATACATGCAGCTACATTCATAATGATCCTCTGGCTAAATACTTGTACCACCTCCATCCTACAGCCCTACTCTTGCATAGTTTTATTAACAGATCTCCAAGCAATAGCAATTCTCCCTTGCACTCAGGCACCCGTCACACACCCTCCTTGCACATACTTTGCCAGTCTTACAGACGTAATATCATTCCACTCCAGTACGGACACTCCCGCCCCCATTATGACATTTGGGGCAAACCCTGCATCAATTCCTGTCTATGGCACACACCATGCTAACTTCCAAACTATTTTACTTTTCCTACACTCACAAGGACTCATAATACATCAGTGAGTCCCCAGATGACTATTCAAACTTAACTGAACACCTTCAGATGTTTTTAAGATTAATTCAGGTTTATTATGAATTTTCCATAACTGTTTTTAATAGTTTGCTTTGTATGACATGTCTCTCCTGATATGCCCATAACAGCAATTTCTGGTTCCTCCACCCTAATACTGACTGATGGTTGAACTAGCTAACATATACGCTAATAATGAGAATTGTTATTAATTAAACTATGTTTTAATGTGCTTTTTTCAAGCTTTGCCCTCTCCTACATAATACTCATCCTGGATGCTCAAATGTTTAAATTGTTCCAAATGTGTGCCTATAGCTCAGTTATATACAGGCATCTGACCACACAGTCCCCTGGACTCCCAGACTACCTACTAACATATTGCAACCTAATAGCTACCTACTACTTGATCTCTCTCCAACCCCAGCCCCTTCCCCTGGCAGTAATATTCCCCTTTCTCTTGAAGCTCCCACAAGGCGACTCCGTGGCTACCATCTTTCCATCTTGTGATGGGAAATTAAGATTTCTATTTATTTATGTTTGTGCTTTCTTTTGTACTCTCCTATACCTTTTTCTCTCTCCCACTCCCCTTTCCCCCCTTCCTCCATGGGATATCCCAAGTATAATAGTCTGGGTTTTTTTTTTTGTTTTTTTTTTTTAGAGAGTTTTATATAGCGCGAACTTGAACCGAACCGAATCAGTTATCAGAGCGCTTTACATAGCATCAGTTACTTTCATTTTTTTTAGGCACGGGGAGATTAAGTGATTTGCCCAGAATCACAGGGGTTTTTTGGCGTCGTTACCGAGACTCGAACCAAGTTCCCCAGGTCCGAGGTCGAGCGCCTTAGCCGTTAGGCCAACCCCTCTCCCCATTGGTTACCGCCAATCCTCAGTATTTCATGATATCCCATTATAGGGCATTTACCCATTGCTCTACAGACACTCCCAGCATTAACTGAGTATCTCAAACCACATACCATGCCTAGTAGCACTCTCAAGATATTATCATTTAACAAAAAGGGGCTTAACCACTCGGTCAAAAGAAGGTAAATTATAGAATATTGTCATAAACTGAGAGGGGATATGCTCCTGCTTCAAAGCACCAGAATAGATAACGATATTGCCCAAAACCTAAACAACTGATATTCAGAACTGGCTTGCTCCCCTGACTCTGATAAGAAGAATGGAGTTATTAATGTCTCTGCCCGATCAGCAGGCTTTAAAGTGATTAAGAACATATATGACACAGAAGGCCAATGGGCCATTTCATAAATCTCCAAGGATTACCAGGAGATCTTTATTGTCAACATTTATGCACCAACCACAGACTCTCCCATATTCTGTACAGGCCTAAAAAAGGCTCAATGATATCCAAAATTGTTCAACCATTCTTATGGGTGGGCACTTTAACCTCACAATGGACTTAGGGCAAGATCAATTATCCCCTTGCAAATGTAGGCCAGGAAAATCCCATGCACAAATGAAAAACGTATGCACTGCTCACTAACTTACCGATATATGAAGGATTTTCAACCCAACAAGTAGAGAGCTTACTTTCTACTAAAATCCACATAGTTCCTATTCAAGGATTGACTATATCCCGACTAATCAAAAACTGATCCCTATCTGATCTAATTCCAGGATCGAACCTACCATTATTTCTGATCATGCTTGCGTTTCAGTAGATATCACAGTAAACAATGTTCAGAACCTTGACAGAATATGGTGTCTCGATGACACCCTACTTAACAACTCCACTTCTAGAGAAGAAGAATACCCCGCAATTGTTAACTATTTCAAAGAAAACGCCTTCTGGAACATACCTTCAGAAAGCGTCTGGGAAGCAATGAAAGCTACAATTAGGGATAATATGATTAGTATCATGACCAACAAACATAAAATAGCCAACAGAACTCTGTAGGAGCTTCAAAATAAAGGTAAGCAACTTGAACCCCTCCTAGTCTGCGAACATTCAACTGACACAATAAGTAAATACAAAACCCTCAATACCAATATAATAAACTAATAAGCAAAAGAGCTCATATAGGACTAAACATTAACAAAGCAAAACTTTGGCATTGAACTGAACAAGGCCAAGACATTACTTGCCAACAATCTTAAAGTAAAAAGCCTGGGTCCCTTGATTTTTTCAATAAAAACAAATCAGGGAAAAGACTAACAGGGACTAGGAAGATGGCTAGCTGTTTTGCACGGCACTATAGGGAACTCTAAAATCCTAATTGAAAACCAGATAATATTGATAGTGAAATATACCTCTGTGATAATGATCTACCCACAATTATAAAAGCAGATAAACTTACCCTGAACAAACCGTTTGAAACAGAAGAGAAGGATAAAATGAGCAAACACTTAGGTTGTGATTATGAGATTTTGTCGTAGGGGAGGCACGGCGGTGCAAACCGCTGTGCCTGCACTGTTCTGCCAAAGCCCGGCCCACCGGCCGGCCAGATTCTGACTTTTTCGTATTCTGGCAGGTGGTCTCATGGAGGTGCCACTTTTAAAGGCGGCGGTGGCATTAACAAAGGCACTGCAATGGGACCGCACTACAAGGTTCCTGCACGACATGCTGTGCAGAAAACTATGTGCATGCACGCAGGGGGGTACATGTAATGCTCCTCTGTGTGCGTCCACTTAT
Organism: Lissotriton helveticus; assembly: GCF_964261635.1. Classification (NCBI taxonomy): domain Eukaryota; kingdom Metazoa; phylum Chordata; class Amphibia; order Caudata; family Salamandridae; genus Lissotriton; species Lissotriton helveticus. The sequence goes on along the minus strand of NC_136059.1, from coordinate 1,265,060,330 downwards.
GTTTGAGACACAGGGGGGCTCTGTAGGCCCCCTTTGTTTCCTCTCTGCCAGGGTCTTCATGGTGGTGGAGCCGTCATTATAAGCCTGGCTCAGAGGAAACTCTGAACATGCTTTCAGGACAGTGGCTGTCCCACCAAATATATTGTGGCCTCTTACTGCCGCCACTATGCCAAAGAATGGTGGTTCCCTGGCGGAGCCAGCGGTACCAGGGCGGTCTGACTTTCCAAGTAGTAATCAGGCAGTTGGACTGCCAGTGTGGCGGTGGCTGGATCTGCCACTGCCACACCACTACAAGTGTGGGGGTCCTCTGACAGAAAGACACATGATCGGGCCCTTAAAATCAAGAAAGCCCATGGACCAGATGGCTTCATAGGCCTCCTTAACAAGACTTTTCAGTCACTACTAACCCCACATCTAAATTCCCTCTTTGACTTTTATGCCTCCACAGGCACAACTTCCTTGAACTTTACCGAGGCAATAATAACAATAATCCACATGGACAATAAAGACTATCTAGAAACAAAAAATTATGGACACTTTCCCTATGCAACGTAGATTGCAAATTAGATGCAAAAATTCTGACCTTAAGATTAGAAAAATTACTTCTATCAATAATGCATCCCTCCCAAACTAGCTTTTTAGAAGGAAGACTTGCCTCCGATAACATAAGGCTCTTCATGCATGTCTTAGAAAGAGAATCCCTACTGCACGCCACGGTGATGGCCATGGCCTTAGACACTGAATAGGCCTTTGACAAGGTGGTTTGGCCCTTCCTAAGAGTGATAATCTACAAATTTAACCTGGACCTCCCATTTTTGTACTACATGACAACCCCTCAGACAGTGTCAGAGTAAATGGCTCTCTCTGATAAAATGTCAAACCATCCCAAAGTACAAGGCAAGTATGTCCCTTCTCATCATTACTCTTTCTCTTAGCCCTAAAACCCCTCCTCTTCGATTTATGGCACACACCTATCATCAAACGCATCCCATTTGCCTCCATAACTCACAAAGACCTCATAGAAACTTGGTCGCCAAAACATATGACTTGGTGGGGGAGACTAGAATGTACCAAAAGGCTAATAGCTCCCAGATGAACTTCATAATCAGCATGTTCCCTCTACCTCTCTCAGATACCTATTACACACTTTTCAACAAGCCCATTACCTAATTTATGTGCCACTGTAAAAGACCCCAAATTGTAAGTAAGGTCATATTACTAAACACAGAGAAATGTGGAGTAGATCTCCCTAACTTTAGCAAACTTTAAATGACATTCCTTCTCAAACAATCTACACTCAAATCCACTACTCCCCCTACCCATATTGCCAGAAAATCGGAAAGAGCTCTTCCTCCCGTTCACCCCGCTGACCACTATTTCAACAACAAAACATTTTACTTACTACTTACATTAGGGGCCAAAACGATTCTTTGCAATTGGAAATACTTTGAATCCATTTCTTACCACACTTTGTGGGCTTGGATCTGCTTCCTCAGATGTGCGGCTAATACTATCCACAATTAAAACTTCAACCTTAACAAATCCAGATTGCTTTGGCTCCCCTTTGAAGCTTACACACAATCCTCCACTCCCTCAGATTAGAATGCTGACCCCCAAACCCCAGGTTAAATACACCTTTTTCTCTCCAATGGATACATGGGCTATCCCATTCACCCCCCCCTCTTCCCACGACTCTCTCTCTCTCTCTTTCTCTCCCTCTCTCTCTCTCCACTTCTTTTTCACGAGACACGGGCCCCCTTATGATGATGTTAGTTAATGTGGATGCTTTAATAATCAAGTATATCGATGTCCTGCCACAATTCATGAATTTTTACAGCCCTACTGTACCTTGTCATCACACCTTGATATGAAGCTGAACAAGCATTTGTAATGCAATAGGTCTCACATTATTAAAATTTGAGCTATTGGCATTGCTAATAATAATGCAACACCAGTAGCTCAAACACTCAGTAATGCGAGACCTATTGCATTGCAAATGCTAGTTAATTTATAGGCAGTGGAGTAACTGTGATGAAAGGAGCTCACTGGGCAAGGACCTGCAATTCCATTTGATTTTTCTGTGAACTATAGCAATAATACAATATATACACACTGCATGCATGCTGGTTTCATGCAGTTCTGGTTTGTGCAGGCTAGTGTAATTATATCTTTATCAGATAGATGTTTGTGTGAAACTACTGAAGCAAAGCTATTATGTGAAATTAGATTATTTTTGACTAGTGAATCAACAGAATGGTTCTGCACTTATGTTGAAGTTAGGAGCAGTTTCTGACCTTTGAAAGTGGTGGGGTGTAAGGTCAATCATGAGTTTGCCTGCATATTCAAGTATGGAGATGGATCATGTCTTTTGCAAGCTGGGTTTGGAGGTTCCACCACCTTTGCATTTTTAAAAGAAATGTGGTAAAATTGTGAATTTTCCATACCTGTTGCCATTCTAAACATTTGTGATTTTGTGAGGGCAGCAAGTGCCCCAATCACTCCATTTTTTAGTGTAGATGAAAAAACATTTTGTAGTCTTTGCACTTAAATAGTGCAAATGCGGATTTTCTGCTCTATGCACATCCAGAGTGATAAAGCGGGAGCTGAAGAAAGGCATATGCAAATATATCATGCCTCTCACATTTGTGAATCATATGAACATTTTTAAAGCTAGACAAATAAATGATTTTGTGTGAATTACCCACCAAGTATTTAATTGGTTCTAATCGATGTGCAGTCAAAAAGTATGCTAAATATACACATACGTACACATGCCCACACACACCCTTGAACAACAGCACACACACATGCATGCACTCACACTTATTGTCAGCGAACAACTTTTCCAACCCTCCTCGGAGTGACGCAAGGAAAACACAATAGCCAGGGCTCCAGAACAGATTAAATGTATTTGCAGGTACCAAAATGTTTGGAGGGCCAAGGCACAAAAGAGATGCACATCCTTGTGGTACGCCTCAGAACCAGCTCTTATTCATTCTTATATGGCCTTTATATACCTTGCAGAATGCTGCCACTGGCAAACCCCGCAACTAGGTGTAAGGAAGAATGAGAGCTTGAGTGCTTCCTCCCATGCACACTATAGAAGTCTCGAAGCAGTGGCATAACCACCCCCCCATCACTTCACCATATCATCACTAAGGGGAGGCATGAGATAGAACGGGTACACCCTGGTAGCAGCACCCCCTGCCCCGCAGAGGCCTATCTACGTCCCGTCTCTAGAAGTCAGGAAGTATATAATTTTTTTTAAATGGAATAAAATATTCAATTTGTGAAGCACTTATCAAAACACGCGAGCCAGGAAGGTTGAAGTTAATTCCCGCTGTAGCCACCTAGGAATAAACTGAAACTGACCAGAACCAAAGGTGGCTAAACATTACAAGTAATAGGAAATAAGCATGTCAGTTGTTGGGGCGCTCGTACAGCCACACAAAGGGAGGTGCGGGAGACGAGGTGTGGGAGACAAGGCGCGCCTGCCCTGGGTCACCGTCCCCTCCTCCTCCTCAGGATTGCAGCACCCACCTCTAAGACTTACCCGCGGCGGGGGCACTGATTTCCTGGCGCTCTGCGCCTCTTTGTCCTCACAGGTGAACTGGCTAAAAACGCACGCAGTTAGTGGCACCAGAGGAAGTTTTGAAACAGGAGACTCGGTAGAGAAAACAAGTTCTTCTTTGCTTCTCCCCTGTGAATACTATTGGGGCGGTCACCCGCCTTAGGCGCTTGCTTCTACGAGAAGGGAAACTGTGTATCTTTGAAATTTGTGAATGGAGCACACAGCAAGCGGGTGGTCGAAGTGTGATCGGAGGCCCACCCACCAACTGCTGGCCCCAGGGTCATCTTGTGACAGCTGCAGGACGCGACTTTTCTCTTTCATTGCCCAAGCTTTTATGAAATTTAGTTAGGTGATAAATAAAAGATCGTCTTCTGTACAATTTATTATTCTCAAGGATTTGTTTCGTATGCCTAGCACTTTATATTCTAAAAATTAAACATAAGGTGGCCTTTATGGACACCAGCGAGATTGGAGAAAATAAATAGAGCGTATGCAAGGGAGAAATAATTAAAGCCTTGGAGGGTGCAGAGTGTGAAATGCTTACCGTTTGCAACACAACGGGAAAAATCCCCAATATGAAAATAAGTAATTAATCAAACATACAGAGCTTCGCAGGCAAAACTATGTATAAAACAGTTCTTGCATTGAGCATAATTTATTTAAGAAACAGGTACACGAAAAAAATCATATTGGCTCATATAGATTCAACATTTCAAAATGTAAAGTTGCTTCCCTGTGAAATGGATCCAAAAAAGAACAAGCCCGCGAGTGGTGTGTGCCCGCCACAACGAGCCATGTGTTTTCAATTATTGTGCCCGTGTTTGGGCACTATTATTGAAACCACATGCCGGACGTGCGGGTAACAGACACCAATAGGCCATGGGTGGAGCAATGCGCTCGCCTTTGGCCAATTGCATGCTGTCTTTGGTAAAAAGACGCACGCAAAGGCCAATAGCCTGGCCCAAAACAAAAAGGACATGCACAAGTGTGTGCGATTCCTAGGGTTGTTTTCAAACCCCCTACAGAAAGTCTCTCACTGCGCGGGCAGTGCTGTGCACTGCAATGCTAGGCACGAGACCTAAAAATGAACTCTTCATTGGACTCAATGATAACATACAAAATTCCTTGCACTGGCTTTGCTTCTCATCTGTACTATTTTGTTCATCTTATTTTTTGTTTCTTACTGCTGTATTTTGTATTACAAAATTTATAATAAAATGTTAAAAAAACATTTTTTAACATGTTGGCATGCCTACAATTTTTTGCAATATGGCAAGAATTATTGTTTTTTTTTACTTATAACGCAGTAAACTTATTTTATCTCCTAAACATTATAAAAATTACATTTGTTTTTCAGGTGAACATAGCTAATCTTACTTACAGTATTTTCCTACCACAATTCAGAATATGGAAGGTCACCTATGAATGACAAAACAGAACACACAGCTTTCACAGACTCTGACCTCCGGCGTCATCAGAATCTTGATAATCCCATTGTGGCATCTGAAGAGTATAGCCTAATTACACATGCAAATATAGGTTTCTTTCATGGCATTTGGGAAGTAGAGGAAACCTTGCAATGCCAGTGCCTGGTCTGACTCCCATTCATTAATGCTTCCAACTTGTGGAAACAAAGACTGGCTCATTGTATGGCTGCCAATAGCTCTTTCAATCTAAATGGTGGGCATCTGAAGTGAGTGACAACCAGCTTGGGTGTGTTTTGGGCATCACTGCTCCCATGCTCTGCCACACGAATAATAGATGATTAAATGACAAGTGTTCTTTCATTTCAGTGTAAGGAATTCACAGAGCATGCATTACAATGGAAGTGCTGCTGCATGGATGGACTGATTCACCTCATTGTAAGGGACAGGGAGAGGAAGAAAAGGAAAGAGAAGAGGAAGCAGTAACGTTAAGTAAAGAAAGGACAAATTATGTGGGCATATCCATCAAATAAATGTAGAGGCAAAAGTTTGAAGGATATAAAGAAAAGCAATGTATGAAAAAAAGAAAAAGATTACAACTTGTTTTCATGATTTAACCCCACCATAAACCCCATCATCTATGTTAGAGGAAGTCTTTATGAAATTGATGTTGAAAAACATGTGACGATTTTTAGGATGCATTTAGCATATTCATGTCTGAGGTCATGTAGAAAGTCATGTACATCTGCATTCGGTAACAGAATTTGATTTATGCCCCTCTCCACTCACGGAGCCAGAAAAAAAAAGATTAATATTCTTTGTTAACAAATTAATTCAAAACTCAATTCAGCATAACCAACACGATTTTTCAATTCATATCATCCAATCATTGCAAATGCAATATAAGTCTAAATCCTTGTTGTTTTATTTATAATAACCCACTTGTAAGCTGAACCACACTGAATCACAACTTTACTGTTGCAAAGCGTTACATAAGTTCCACTGTGCAATCCTGTACCTTTTAGAAAACTGGAAACCTAATCAAACAGACTATAGTTTGAAATGTTTGCTTAATAGCAAAATACTATTATCATATATTAAAATAAACTGTTGCACACATAACAGTGTTTTCTCTTAAGTTTAGAATACACATATACATTCTAGCTAAAATAAATGTTGACATCCCTTACAACTTCTAAACATTAGCTTAAATTAAAATAACCTTGAGCTAATCTCTCCATACTTAATCTACCACAACATGACTTTGAGCTTAAAAACAATTCATTAATTGTGAATACACCATAAGGATTTAAAAACAAATGTCCATGTTTTCAAATAAAAGAAGAACGTTTCTTTATGGCAAAAACCATGTTTAAATCTAAAATAAGCAAACAATTGATCTCTAAGTAAACTTGGCTGAATTCTGCAACATACCATCTTACATTACATGTTAGATATCAAAGTTATTCAAATTACATGTATTTTATTCACATTCAGCATGACAATTGTCTATCAAAAGAATTGTTTAATGGACTTATTTTGGTTACATATGTAATGATTTTGCAAACTATTGAAAATGTGTGTCTTTGTATGAGTGTATGTATGTATGTAGCTTGATTAAGGAGCAGTGTGCCCTCTATTGGAATAGTTCAGCAAGTCACATAATAACCTTATAGTATGTATCACAGGATAACACATGCTAGTATCTTATTTTAATCTGAATCACACTTTGTTTCAAATAAGTAAAATGGATAATTTTCTTCGACACAATGAATACCATTTAAAAACTGCATTGAAAACATCCCAATTTCAGAGCTTTTAGGATTCTGATCTATAGTAGACTGATTGTCTTTATTTTAGCAGAAATGTCCAACTAATCTTCACATCAGCATAATATGTATTTTACCCTGTATTCCCATGTGAAAGCAATACATACACAGAAGATTTGAAGCTATATTAAACTCTTATCAATGTTTGTTTTTCAGTAGTGGAATTTCTTGCATCATCTGTCAGGGATCTTCTTTCACCACAATGTATATTTGTAATTTTCAGAAACCGGAAAGTTTCAATTTTAGAACCAGGTTTGCCAGGATGTAAGAAAGTAAGAACATCTATAGAAGATCAAGCAAGGTCGGAAAAATGCTCATAAAAAGTCTTCCACCATGAATTTCCTCCCTTTTTTAAGCAATTATTGTGCCAAAATTGTCATTCTCTGCAGTAAAGCTTCGTTTATCCTTGAATGTTTCAAAGGGAGATGACAGTAGAAATTATAATATTTGAAGTAGGTACTTTCACTCATAACTTTGTTTCCACTCCCTTTTTTAGGGGGTGAAGACATGTAAGTCTACACTTTTGATTAACTTTACAATCAGATTTTGAATGATATAGAATAGTAAAGCTACTCAAAGGTGTAAGAGTAAGTTACACATGTAAATTACTTACAAGTGTAAGTTACCTTTGTAAATAGCTCCCATAGAGTTTTAATCTTAATATGGCATTTGACAACTGTCTCTTCTAGCTTTTTATACATATGTGCTGTCTAGCTTTTCTGAAGTGCAGTTTGAAATTTTATGAAAAGCAGCCTGGATCTTGAATATATCCTTTGAAAACATTAAAAATTATAGAAATTTAAACAATTTCCCCTGATGTTCCACGGAATACCTCTATTGACGAACAGAGAAGGCTGTTTTTCAGTTTTTAATTAAAAGTTGGTAATTTACCCAAACACCCTTTCATTCCCATGCGCTCAGAGCCATGAAGCCATCCCATTTCGTGTAGATCTTTAAGCTTTCTTGACCACAGTGCATAACTTTAACCTAATTTCCTCCCAGTTTTAAATCTGCTTTTTTTCCTAACAATTTAAGGCTGTGAAATTTAGCTGCATATCAGCCTCATGGCCCGTGGAATGCCTGTGGGGGGCACATGGTGTGCCCCCCTATATGCATGCACACCGAGTTCCTGCACAGCATGGTATTAACAGTCAATGCCATGCAGGAACTTCCTTAGGCGTTCCCAGTTAAGTGCCTTGGTGGAAGGAACCGCTGTGGGAATGCCAAAGAACCGCCTGCCAGACTATCAAGAAGCTCGTAACCTGGCAGTCAGCCGGTGTTCGAGTTTGGTGGTGCAGGAGCAGGACGGTGGAGTGGGGTCCAGCTACTGCACCGCCAAACTCGTAATCAGGCCCGAAGTCCTTAAACTTGTGAAATGGTTTTTAAGCAAAATCGGAGACATTAAAATAGCAATAGGCATTGGAGTATCCTAATCATCTTAATTATTTTTGCAACAAACCAATGAGAAAAGGATAATTTACCAAGGTTTAAAGACCTACATTTTTGTCAGAACACCCTCATAATTAATATTCTACATGGCTGCAGCTTGTCCTTTGCCCTGAATCCGTTGCAGTTCTTCAATTAGGTCAATTTCCTGATTTGTTGATCTAATAACCTGAAGTGGTGGAAAATTATTCAATCACAAAAAAGGGACAGTTAACAATATATGCCTAAGGGGAAGAGTTATAGTGTCGTAAAACTAAAATAGTTTCCTCTTGTGCTCATTCTTGTATTAAATCATTCCTCAATATGTCAAAACATCTGGGCCAACATAACATCACTTTCTGTCTAACTATAGTTAAAGGAAACAATGACATTTATAAAACATAATAAAAATATCATATTACACATTACACAACCTGTTTTTGCAATGATAAAAATATTTTTACATAAATCTCATTTTTCAAAACACAACTTATCGCATATTCATATTGTACACACCATCATTAAAAAAATCCTGTTAACACAGGATTTTGGCAGGTTTAGATATGGTTCTTACCACCTTCATCGGGACATCTCGCTAATAACAGTAACTATCAGAGACAGAAAAACAAATTACTTTTCATTATGTTTGATAATTAATCACTTATTTCTTAAAAACATCGGCAATACCGAACTGCTAAATACAGATAGGATGTCTCTATACATGTTTTACTAAACACTATCATTGTTTGTTACTATCAATAATATCCACCATTTAGGCACAAATTATCACGGAGTAACAAACCTTCGTAATAACGATACATCAGGTACACCACCGCAACCGTCTTATTCTCTACACATGTTCATCAAAGTCTTTTTGGTCAAATCAAAATGTGCCTAAGCGAAGTAATACCAATAAATGCTGTATTCGCACATTGACTAGGGAGTAATATAGTATCTCCGAGTTCATTTCTCTAGTTTGTTTTCCTAGCTGACCTAGATGTTATAACTGTATTCACGGATGAGTTTTTACATATTGAGGAATGATTTAATACAAGAATGTGTTAACAACTACATGAGAGACATCCATAGTCCCAGTGGAGACCTTGGTAAATATGGTAACCTATAACAATGTCTCAGTGTGTGTAAATAAATGCATAATAGAATTACGTTATTTCTTTAAGTTTATCCACGCCAACTTCTCCCACATCCACTACAACTCTGCTGACAACACCCAACACCCCATATGCTTGGGCACACGCAAACTGACACCTATCCACACTCTGCCTTGTTATTATGCAAGCTTCCGCTCACTGAGCAAACCAGCCATGAAAATTGAGACCTTCTGGATGACATTGTCACAGACCTCCTCTTCCTCAGTAAAATATGCTTAACCGCAGCATCAACACCAGACATTACTGCAGCCAACCCTGCCGACTACAAAATCATCAGGCAAGACCACCAACACAGACCTGGCGGAGGAATCACCATCATTCCTAAAGACACCATCAGTTGCACAAACACCACAGGAACTGACACCGACTACATGGAGGAATTCAAACTGTAAATCATAACCAACTTCGCCCTGGGCAGAACCTTGATCTAACCTCCCCAAGGGGCCTGATTCAACTTCGCCAACAGCATCTCAGGCTTTGTCTTTCCCCTTGCTATTGATTCCAGTACCTACATTTCCCTAGGAGACTTCAGTTTCCACCTACGAGTCCTGACTGACCCTAACTTACCCTCACACCTCCAAAGCCTCTGAAACCTCAGACTCACCAAACACATCTCAATGCCCACTATGTCACAGAAAGAACCTGGATGGACTTTTCTCCTTTTTTATCTGCATCATGATCAACACACCCACTCTTGTCACCCAGGCCGATCATACCTCACCACAAAACAAACACCACAACAGTCCCAGACCACCGCCAAAGGAACAAGATATTGACATAAACAACTTTAACAACTGGATCAGCACTTGCACTATTACCCTGGCCCTCGGAAAAGAAGCCAAGTAACAAGAACACAAATGCAAGCCAGCTGGTACACAAAGAACTGGGAATGATCAAACAACACTGCAAAAAACTAAAATGGAGGAGGTGGATGGGCTAATAATAAGTAGACCAGGCCGTGCTCAATTCCACCCAGAGACACCACTACCAGGGAATCCGGAAAACCAAGTGGAAGGCCCTACCCAAACGTATCAACAACAGATCGAACGGCAGCAAAGAAACTTCACAATCAAGGGCTTCACCCAACCAGCAGCAACTGCCAGCTAATTTCCCCGTAACCCAGGAACTGTACAATGACCTCTCACACTTATTATGCAGCAAAATCACAGCCATATTGAGCAACTTAGACTCACAACCGGACACCATCAGCCTTGCATTGTCTTCTGAAACTAGGCAAATAAACACCTGGACCACATGGACCACCATCACTACAGAAGCAACCACGGTATTCAGGAAGCCCTTGCATTCCTAGGCATTGTCGGACCCTTCCCCCATCACTCTTTCAGCAAAGGCTCATCACCCATCAGAGAAGAACTCACCCCCATCCTCAATCTTTCAATCAACATAGCCACCTTCCGGAGAGCCTAGAAACATGTAGAAGTCAACACCCTACAGAGGCAGCCCTCAGCAGACCCAATGAATCTTGTGAACTACTGACTGATCTCTCTAATACCATATACAGCCAAGGACCAGGAAAAAGCCATCAATGGGAGCCTCATAAACCAACTCACCAACCCCTATATCTTTGACATCACACAAACAGGATTCAGACTAAACCACAATGCAGAGACAGTACTCATCGCAACAACAGACAACATCAAAATGAACCTCGAGAGAGGGTAAACCACAGCCTTCATCCTACTTGACCACTCAGCAGCCTTCGGCACAGTATCCTATCACATCCTGATCAAATGGTTTCACAAGGCAGGCATTTTTGGACTCGTCCTTCAATAGATCTGTCCATTCCTCTCTGTAAATACCCAAGGAGACACCTTGAAATCTTACTCTTCAAAGGCCCAGGAAATCAACTGCAGAGTCCCCGAAGGTTCCATGCGCAGTCTGGCCCTCTTCTGCATCTACATGACCCCGCTGGCAAACATCATTAAAGCAGACATCATCAATATTACCTCCGTCTGTGACACATGACTCATAGGGGCCTATTATGATGGCGGGTGGATCGCCACCGCCGGCCTGGCGGTGGTGATCCACCTGCCATCTGTACCTGATTTACCCCCCACCATATTAGTATGGCCGGGGTACCGCGGCGGATGGAAAGACAGTCTGCTGCTTTTCCGCCGGCAGGCAATCGTAATGATTACCTGTCGTCCGGCACCCCATCCATATTATGATGTGAATTTTTCATGGCCTTTCCATGGCGGTGATGCCGCCATGAAAAGGCAGGTGGAAATTACATTGGGGTCCCGTTACGGGCCCCCAGGGGAGCTGCACTTGGGGGGTATCATATTGCCATACACAAGGTGGCAGGCACCGCATGGTGCCTGTCACAATGTGCATTGCAATGCACAACATGCCTCTTTAACATTGCGGCGCGTGCTGTTTACAGCCAGTGTTGCAGGTGCATCCTAATTGGCCTCGTGGGACCGGTGCACCTCTGGCGGTTGGCCCCATTTTCCGTTACAGTGGCGGGCGGACAAAGTCCGCCAGCCATCATAATGGGGCCCATACTGTCCCTCTTGGACAAAACACCCAGCACCAGGAACAACTTCAGACTGTGCATGACCGAAGTGGCCACCTGGATGAAGTCCACTGTCTCAAGTTGAACAAGGCCATGACCAAAGTGGTGATCTTTGGAAAAGTAGCCTCACAGTGGAACTCTTCCCGGTGGCCTATAGACCACCACACAAGCACAAAACCTCTGGATCATTAACAAAAGCAAGCTGGACATGTCTGCCCAGGTTAGCAGTCACCAATGCCTAGTTTCACACCCTGATGATGCTGAAGCAGTTCCTCAAGTGTCTACCCAACAGTAGAAGGAAAACCGTCACCCAAGTCCTCATCTTTAGCAGACCGGCTTTAGAGATCAGCCTCTATGCTGGAATCACCAGCCAGCTCTTATAAAGACTCCAGACCTTTCAGAACTAAGCAGCCAGACTGGCACTCAACCACCCATGCAAGGCTCACATCACCCCCCAAGGGAACTCCATCAGCTCCTGATACATAAGTGCGAACTGTTCAACGTTCTGACCCACACATACAAAAGCACTATACAACATAGACCCAGATTAACTGAACGGCCACATGCAGTTCCATAAACCTCTGCTCTGCAGGGCTCTCACTAGCACATTAATACAGCAAAGCCCCTGCACTATACAGTTACAATTAATACTTGGTGATAATGATATCGAATGCAAATAGTGAAAAAATAATTTGAGCACCTCAATATGAAATCTTGAAGCATTAGTTTGACATATATCAGTACAGAAACGTTCTTTTCTTGTTGAAGTATTCTTGTTTAATGTTCCTTTGTATATGCCAACACGTGTTTCATCGCAGGGAACAGACTGCGAATCTTCAGGGCCTCATATATGAGAGACAGATTATCGTCAAAAGACTCTTGGACTCTTGGCGAACCACCACCACTACCCTTACCTTGGAGGCGATTGGATTTGCTCTGGAAGCAGCCTGGTCTCTGCTTCACAAGCCAGCATTACTTTACAGCTAGCGGTACCCGCTGCACGGGTCCCGCGTCGCGAGGGAGGTGATAGTAAGCATCCTGTTGTTCCTTTGGGCGTGGAGCGATCCGAAGCTCCTAGAGTCTGCAGGGCTGCGAGCAGGCGGGGAGGCGCAGGACTACCTGTCCCAGGAGCGCCCGCCCGCCCTAACTCACACCACCTGGCCAGCTCTCCCTGCAGGCTCCTGCCCCTTTTGTGCCGACGGAAAAGCGAGCTGCACCGGACTACTGGTGGGACTCTTGGCGAACCACCACCACTACCCTTACCTTGGAGGCGATTGGATTTGCTCTGGAAGCAGCCTGGTCTCTGCTTCACAAGCCAGCATTACTTTACAGCTAGCGGTACCCGCTGCGCGGGTCCCGCGTCGCGAGGGAGGTGATAGTAAGCATCCTGTTGTTCCTTTGGGCGTGGAGCGATCCGAAGCTCCTAGAGTCTGCAGGGCTGCGAGCAGGCGGGGAGGCGCAGGACTACCTGTCCCAGGAGCGCCCGCCCGCCCTAACTCACACCACCTGGCCAGCTCTCCCTGCAGGCTCCTGCCCCTTTTGTGCCGACGGAAAAGCGAGCTGCACCGGACTACTGGTGGGACTCTTGGCGAACCACCACCACTACCCTTACCTTGGAGGCGATTGGATTTGCTCTGGAAGCAGCCTGGTCTCTGCTTCACAAGCCAGCATTACTTTACAGCTAGCGGTACCCGCTGCGCGGGTCCCGCGTCGCGAGGGAGGTGATAGTAAGCATCCTGTTGTTCCTTTGGGCGTGGAGCGATCCGAAGCTCCTAGAGTCTGCAGGGCTGCGAGCAGGCGGGGAGGCGCAGGACTACCTGTCCCAGGAGCGCCCGCCCGCCCTAACTCACACCACCTGGCCAGCTCTCCCTGCAGGCTCCTGCCCCTTTTGTGCCGACGGAAAAGCGAGCTGCACCGGACTACTGGTGGGACTCTTGGCGAACCACCACCACTACCCTTACCTTGGAGGCGATTGGATTTGCTCTGGAAGCAGCCTGGTCTCTGCTTCACAAGCCAGCATTACTTTACAGCTAGCGGTACCCGCTGCGCGGGTCCCGCGTCGCGAGGGAGGTGATAGTAAGCATCCTGTTGTTCCTTTGGGCGTGGAGCGATCCGAAGCTCCTAGAGTCTGCAGGGCTGCGAGCAGGCAGGGAGGCGCAGGACTACCTGTCCCAGGAGCGCCCGCCCGCCCTAACTCACACCACCTGGCCAGCTCTCCCTGCAGGCTCCTGCCCCTTTTGTGCCGACGGAAAAGCGAGCTGCACCGGACTACTGGTGGGACTCTTGGCGAACCACCACCACTACCCTTACCTTGGAGGCGATTGGATTTGCTCTGGAAGCAGCCTGGTCTCTGCTTCACAAGCCAGCATTACTTTACAGCTAGCGGTACCCGCTGCGCGGGTCCCGCGTCGCGAGGGAGGTGATAGTAAGCATCCTGTTGTTCCTTTGGGCGTGGAGCGATCCGAAGCTCCTAGAGTCTGCAGGGCTGCGAGCAGGCGGGGAGGCGCAGGACTACCTGTCCCAGGAGCGCCCGCCCGCCCTAACTCACACCACCTGGCCAGCTCTCCCTGCAGGCTCCTCCCCCTCTACGTTAGTTACTTATTATCACTCAGGACAGACCCGCTGCGCGGGAGCGACCGGGAGAAGCCCAGGACAAGGGCGGGACCGTCTGTGGCCGTCCGTGGTCGCCCGAGGTTGGGTTGGGCCAGGACCCCTGCTAAAATTCCTTTCTGACATGATTGTACATTACTAGTGCAGGACCCAAAGGTATTTCTTCATCATTGTCTGTTATCTTGTGGGAAGGTTACAGACTGCTCTGCTACGCACGGAAGAACACCCCACTTTGTATTCCATCATGACACTGAGATCAGGGAAGGAACGTCTAGTTCAGCTACAAACATCAAAGGGTGTAGTTTCAGGCCCCCTAGATGCTTTTATCACCAGAGCTACTGGGATCCTTGAAAAAGAAATCGAAATGGTAGAAAAAAGGCTGTCATTAGATTTAGTCTCTGGAAAGCGCTCTTCCATAGGTGGCTTAGCATTAGCGAAAAGCCCTGTTTCTCATGCAGCATCTAACTGCATTTACTCCATCGAGACAGAGGCAATAGTCCATGTAGATGGAGAAGGGGTGTTGCCACCGTCACCATTGGATTATGGGGCCCAGAAACTTGGTGTAAGTCTGTCAAGGGATGGGGAGGATTGCTTAAAAACAGGGGTAGACGAATATAATTTGGCTATCCCACCTCAACTCATTGACATTACCCCACCTATTGCAACGGAGGGGATTTAAACGAGCTCAAATTTGATATCCCGAAAGAGGAAACATGTTTCAAGCCCCCAGGGGGAAAAAGATCAAAAACAGCCCAAACTGAATGATAATTGCAGCGGGACAATTTCAGCCCCACAATCACCCCATGGTTTTCCTCATGTGTTTTGCCCCTTATACGCTTCCCTGGGGCCTTCTAATACCTGCCCAACCTGCCTCAATAGTGACGACATCTTGTTGGTCAAGATTGAGGCTATGCTAAAAACCATCTTGCTTCCGGTTTTGGAGAGAACAAGATTGATGACCTCCAAAATCGACGCAATGGAAACAGTGGTTAACACCAATATGGGCATTCTGCAAAAACTTTCCACACCTAGTCCTGTGGTGGGGGCACATAATTTGACATCAGGTAAAACACAAATAGCTAGCAATTCAATTGTGAATCAGGCAACCAAGCCCGTACCACCTGGGGTATCTATTAATAAACTGATAGCTGGGGCTAGGACTACCAATACGGCTATCACTGCTAATGGAAGTACCCCATCTAAAGTACTAGGGAGAAAACATCCACCTAAATCTCATCCAGACAAAGTGAATCCGCCTATGCTAGATAGCAGGCCAAAGCAATCTGACAGTATCCCAGCTCAGATAATTAGTAGGGGGAAACCCAATCCTCAATCCTCCAGGACACCATTGGAGGGTAAACAAAAGATGCGCCCAACACCCCGAGCAAATTTGCCCCCAGAAGCGGCCCAATATACCATAGTCTTAACTGGTGTAGCTCCCTTAAGAGACGGTATTAAGGAGACGCAAGGGGAACTGCGCAATAAAGTAATATACTGGTTAAATAAAAACCGTCCCCTACCACCATCATCACCAACAGAAATTTTATTTGTGAGAAGAGTAGATTGGGTGGGCTATGGTACCAAAGACTTGGAAGGGGACTGTATTTTGATCTCGTTCAAAGACCCATGGGTTGTGGAGCTTATACGAAGGAAAGCTAGGTTTGCCCGTCAGGGCGATGTCCAATCCCTAGATCTCTCCTATTTTTACCCTCACACAAATAGTAATCGCCCTACTGGTATAAGCCAGTGGAGAGTGAGAGACGGGAGGTATAAAGGACCCAGAACATCGCTCCCATCCCAGTACCCACTACTCTTCAACCACTTTGGACCGTTGTCTGACCTGGAGATGGTAGATTGACGGTGTTCTCCCGGTCTGACGAGTGGCTCCATTGCTGTTGATGAGAGGGAAGTACAAACTCCACACCAGATTCCACTGATATCCAAAATAGGTGATCAGATTGTACCAGATAAAATAGCAGAAATAGTGGTTATGGCACAGGGGGAATGTTTGCAAAATAGCAATGTAGATGTAACAGGGGATAGAATCCTGTCCATTAGGTCTACCCCAACAAATGCCTCCTTCCCACCCATCCAATGTAATATTAATGCAGAATCTACAACAACATTTAATATTGTGTCCTGGAATGCTGCGGGAGTAAAAGCCCGCATGGTTTCAGAGGATTGGCTGGATTTTATCACTAAATATGATGTTGTGCTATTACAAGAGACATGGGCAATCGAACCTGTACACATAAATGGTTTTTTAAACTTCTTTAAACCTGCAATTAAAAGTAGTAAAGGACGAGCATCAGGGGGATTGTTAACATGGGTCAAACAGGCATGGGGATTTAAAATCACAGAACTCTATGAGGATAACCCCGACCTACTGACCATCCAGTTGAGCAAGGAAGGTGGTCAAGATATGCTAATCTGTAACATCTATTCCCGTGGCCTCCCTGGTGGTCGGTGTCCCCCAATCGTGGATGTCCTGGATAGACAACTAGCGGGATGGAATAAAGGATCCTTAATCCTTCTAGCTGGTGATTTGAACTGTACCATAGAGCCGCTCTACGTTGCAGGGGACAGTTGGGGGTCCGCGGAGGATGTAACATGGAATATACCGGACCTACTGACTAGTAAACCCGTGAAAGCAACGGAGGCTGCTCTAAATTGGACTGCACTATGTCTTACTTGGGGGCTAAGGGCAGTAAATGGACGTTCACCCACTGACCTTGGTGCCAATTTTACTTTTGACAACGGACTAAGGAAAAGTCGTATAGACTATTTTCTTCTTAAAATGGAATTTTGGTCAATTATGGTCGATATGGAAGTTGTCCCTCGCCCAGAAAGCGACCATAACCCGCTGTCATTGAAATTAAGGATGGATGGTCTGATAAGAACGGAAGACCCAGTTCCCACGGCGCAAGGGGTTGTAACTCTATCAAATGACCGTAGGAGGCTGAAATGGTCCAACATTTCGGGGGATGAATCCATCCAGACTAATATTGGGAAAGTGGTTATGCTTGCCCTAAACAAAATGCTTACAGATGACACTGGGAAGGGTACCTTAGAACCAAACAAAATTTTGGATATACATGAACTATGTTTTGATGAGCTCAAGTTACTTCTCTCGAAACCCTGTCAGAATGGAGCTGGCCGACCACTCGCTACTCGGGCAAAGTGGTACAATAAGGAATGCAGGGTGGCACACAGTAACCTAGTAGATAAAGTTAAATCTAGGAATATGTGTGATGTAAAGGAGGCCAGGAAAAAGTATAAAAGAGTTCAGTGGGAGGCTAAAAGGACGTGGGAGGATGGTTATTGGGCCGACCTGTTGGATGCTACTAAGTCCAACAACCAAGCAAGATTTTGGGATATAGTTAAATGGGGGAAGGATGTTGATTCCCGTACCCCAACTAATCATGTGTCACCAGAAGCCTGGATAACACACTATTCGTCCCAATTTCGCATGGTGGGCACTGATCTCCTCCCCACACTAAACAAGCTGCATGTAACACCCACTTGTGGAGAAACTCTGACCTTTACTAACACTGAGACAGAGTTTGCCCTCGGCTTGACTCAGCGGGGGAAAGCCCCAGGGTTGGATCAAATACCAGCGGATTTGTTTAAATCAAACGCAGATCTCTGGGTGCCATACATAACTAACATAGCCAACACATTGGCAAAGGGTGCATGCATCCCTAAAACATGGAAGGGGGCTGAGATCATCCCTATATATAAAAAAGGAGACAGGTCTAATCCGGGCAACTATCGCCCGATTAGTTTAATTGACTGTCTCCAAAAAGTTTTTGCCCGCATGATCCTGGCCAGAGTGCAGGGGTGGATGGACTCAGAAAATATACTGTCTCCAATGCAGGCAGGTTTTAGATCTGGGACGAGCACCATCGACCAGGTGTTTCGATTTTGTATGATCTTCTGGAAGGTGGTTATGCTCGGCGGTGGCACCATTTTTGCCGCATTCATTGACCTAAAATCAACCTTCGATCTGGTACCTAGAGGTAAATTGTGGCAGGTACTGAGGGACTTAGGGTTACCGGTCGAACTACTAGAGTTAATCATTAGAATGCACGAAGAGAATTATGCAAGGGTAAGGTGGGGAGGACAAGGACAACATACAGATTCATTCCTGGTAAGCCGTGGAGTTCGCCAGGGTTGTGTCCTCGCGCCCACTCTTTTCCTGCTCTTTATAGATCAGGTAGTAAAATTTTTCTCTGATACGCACACTGATGCCCCATCTCTGGCAGGGACCAAATTCCCCATGCTCATCTTCGCGGATGACACCTTACTCCTATCTAAGACACGGTCAGGCCTACAGCGGGCCTTGAACCGTTTTGAGGAGTTTTGTGCAAATAATGACCTCCATATAAACGTGAGTAAAACCAAGTTCATGGTTTTAACCAGGAATAACCTTCTACATAGCAACGTAAAAATGAGTGGGGTTAACCTAGAACAGGTTGAAACCATGACTTACCTGGGGGTCACCTTGGATCGCCGTTTGTCATGGAAAGAGCAAATCGCGGCCCAACAGCTAAAATTTGCCCAACTGACGGGCTGTCTTTTGCGTGAGCAGAAGAGATCAATAACTAAACGGGTCATCCCTGCCATGAAAATTTATGATTCCAAAATAATTGCTGCTATACTTTATGGGGCTGATTTATGGGGATCATGGATTTGTCAAGTCTCTATAAAATCCAGTGTAAATTCCTTCGGAACCTGGTAGGGTTACCACAATCCTCTCCCTCGATACCTCTCTGCCATGATATGGGAAGCCTCCCCATTAACGATATGGCAAAATTCAGAGTAGTGGCTCTTTGGAGGCGTTTGTGGACCTCGCCGGATCTTACACTATTTGCAAAAGAGCTAGCAGATGTGAGGGCGATGGGGGGTTCAGAAAGAATCCCATGGCTTCAATCAGTGAAAAAGAGTTTACAAGATATGGGGCTAAATGATCTGTGGGTATCTCCAGGTACCAACACTTTCCCCTCTAAAAAAAGAATTCAAAGAATTATTTTGGGCCTCAAGGCGTCAATCCTTGGTAATTGCTTCCAGTTCTGGTAGTCTAACAGGAAGATTCCTATGCTTTAAGCAGGACTCTTCCCGGGAGACCTACTGGGATATCATCACTCGATCACTGGACAACAAACTATATCATCAGTTTCGAGTAGGAGCCCTACCATTGAATTCATTTACTTCATCTTGGGGAAAAACATCCTCAAGTTCTTGTTGCTGGTGCCCTGGTCAAAAGGAAACAGAGGGTCATCTATTGTTTGTTTGCCCGCAGTATTTAGAACCTCGCACTACATGGCTAAAACCCCTGTTCCAGCGCCTATCCTGTAAAAGGTCTTCAGAAGCAATATGGGTCTTGAAAACTAATACCTCGGAAACCGTTGTGGTATGCTTGGCAAAATTTTTGGGCTGGGCGTGGGCAATAAGGGCAACAAGGAACTCTCACTAAATTGCTTTAGGCTAGAGCTCACTAATCCGGTACTTTGAAATGTGTTAGCTTAGTTTATTTTTTAGGTTCAGATGTAATTATGTCTTTGTATACTCTGATGGTTTAATAATTTGTTTTAGCTGTGACTTAAGTGTAATAACATGTTTAATGTTTTTACTTTCATTTTACTGTATTATGGTCGAAATATTTCGTACCTGTTTTTTTAAACGTGTCTTTTATGAATTTATTATCGAAATAAAGACATTAAAAACCTGAAAACCTGACTGCAATTGGGGTCACACTTCATTGAAAAGTTACAGAGGTGTAACTCAACAGGTGATAATTCATTCACAATGGGTACACTATGACTGTGGGATAGCTTCCCCTTTGAGAATTTTTTCAGGTGGCCTGGGTGTGAGTGATTGTGGGTAGGCTGTGGTGAAGGAACCACAGTCTGCTCCTCCAATGTCTTCCCAAATGACAAGCATTTTTCAAAGTAGCATTTAAATATGGTGGGCTGCTTTACAAAAATGTTTGATAATGACAATGTAGGGGTGGTAGTGTGCTGTTTGCTTAAGGTCACCATGTCTTTGTTCATAGCTAATCACACTGGGTCCTAAGGTGACCCAGGTAAATAAAATTCATGTGACAGGTTGTCTGTGCCCCCTGTGAATTAACATTTTATCACACGACCTTTTAGTACATGAGCGCAGCTCAAAATTACTGATAAGTTGCACACAGTTGTTATCCAATTTGCACCCACTATATTTCATCTGTTTGTTGTTACATCAAATCCCCAAATGTTGAGGAAACATTTGGGCTTGCTTTCAACAAAGTCTTCGTTGCCAATTTGGCACAAAGTTGGTTCAATAGAGACTGCAAATATTAGTGGTGCCAGAGAGCAGCCCTGTCCAGTACCTCTCTCAATCTCTACCTCTACATTAACACCTGGCACGTGGTATAGATCCTTCTGGACCGCAGCCAATGTATTATACCTACCTGCCAAGGAGAATGGAAGAAATAGACAGGCATCCCATGACCACTCACTCTTATCTCTTGATGCAGGCTTCATTTGGGGACGATCAATCAATACTGCCAGAGGTTTCATTCCCCATCTGTCTAAACCCCCTGACTCCCCCCAACAAGGTTAGCACACAGATAGAAATGTACAGGCTTCAGATGCAAACGTGCTTAATAATGCATACAACTAGTACAGAGCAAGTGAAGAGCAATGGCTAGAAATATCACAGGCTATTTTGAAGCTGCAAAAATAACAAAAGGATACAAAATGAAGAAATGTAGCATTCCATTAGTTAGTGTGCACATTGTTGTCACCTAGTTATGTATGCAAAATACCTGTACAATACATGGAAACCTGATGACATTAACATACAACCATGGGCAAACTGAACTGTAATCATATATCCCAGAACAAAAGTCCATAACAGAAGAGTGAGATTTCAAACACTGCAAAAACCATGTAAACATTTGTTAGAAACACATGTTAACAAACATCTGTGCTGTCTTGTACAATGCAGACTGCACTGTCATCATATGCCGAGTATAATGAATAGATGTAGAATTGAAAAATAAGTGAAAAAGACCTACATATTTTGGGTAATTCTGTAGTCAATAGCAGTGCATCCCTGAATGTCCCCATTATGTAATCAGCTATTTACATATGGATTCATACTTCTGAAACTTGTCTACACAATGTATGATTTACAGAGCATTGGGCAAATTAAATGGAAGCTCAAACATTAGATATTTTGTAAAAAAGTTTTGAATTTGGTGCAGTTTTCTGAATATTCTAGAAAAAGGCTGACACATTGTGTTGCGTACACAAGAACCAATTTGATTCAGTGTACCAAGACAAGTGGCTGTATAGCAACAGCGTGGGCACTTTTTCTAAGTATGCAAGTTCAGCAACAGACACATCACAACAGTCCATAAATGTATTATTTAGTATATGCAAGGCTGAAATGCTTATTCATGGAAGCCTAAACAGCACACAGTTTCTATCCTTGCCTGGTAGTGAGTTCAGCCCTCAATTTCCTGTTTAATTGCTGACAGGATGAATACCATTTGGAAACTGGTTGAGTAGCTGTACCTTTGTGATTGGGAAAGAAAAGAGCTTTTATAAAGCCCATAGGCCTCTTGTGCACCTTACTATTGACCATCTCTTACTTTATGAGCCAGATCATTAGTGTTGGCCTACCAGTGATGCAAAGTTAAAGGTGCCTTTGCCAAAGAAAGCAAACATCCCTATCATCTGACACTGTTGGAGTGCAAACAATGATAAACATCATCTAGCTGACTATACGTGTCATGGTGACAGAGGCAACCTATGTTATTGGAACGAAGAATATTGATGTTAATACATCTCTCTCTATTGCTGGTACTGTAATACAGAATAGGCCAAAAAATTGCCAAACAGCATTTACAATTTGTACCCAGAATATGAGCAGTCATGTCACGGAAAGTATAAATTCATTGGCAGGTGGGCGAGGACCATCATTTTGTGTTTCCTTGTGTACACATGCATTTCCAAAAGGCATGGCGGTCAAAGCCAGACACTGAGGGTGACTTAGATTTTTCTCACAGAGATCACTGTACTTCTAAGAGGTCAGATTGTTTGAGCCTTATTAGAGCTCAATTAATGGTTTTTCACGGGGAGAAGACAGGCTGGGGAATAATCTACACATAGTAAATAGCAGCCGCTCTTTGACAAGTCTGGGAATTTCTTTCTCACAGAGACAAAGAAGAAGCCAGCAGAAATCAAATATCGCACGAGAGAGGCCCTCTGAGGTCCTGAAGGGAAGGTACCAGTTTGGCAGTGTGAGATAAGGGCAGAGCCAGGCTCAGTCAGAGAAGAGATGAAGTCTTGCAAATTGATTCTTTCATCTTGGAAAATCCCAGAATGCTGTGCACAGGTAGAGGCATTGATTCTTCAGCTAGGCAGCAGAGCAAATGCCCAGCAGGTTAGTTCAAAACCAGTGTTTCATTGGGGCTGGATCAGGAAAATAACAAAAATAATTTTTAATGCATCAGGGAATGCACGTAGGTTTATTGGTCAAATGTATTTATTATATATATATTCGGGGCCATGAGAAGGAGAGAAAAAGTAAAGTAAATGTCTCCATGTTTATCCAATCGAAAATTATGTTTCCACCTAACTTGTATATACAGTTAAGCACTATAAACTTACACTTAAGTGTAAAAGAAAGGAGCCATTGCTTTTTCGTTTCCCAATATAGCTATTTGGCCTGCACAGGCCATAACCTATTTATTCTGGGTCATATCAGCTATAGGGCTACCTGTGCACAGATACCATGATGAATCAAGCAAGTCTTTCTTGTTCAGCCTGCACATGTTTGCATACGCATGTTCACAGGTAACCGGAGATGTGTTGTTGTAGTGGACCTTATTCGAAAAGGTGTGTTCTGGTAATAACATCTCAAAACCATTGTGACAGCAGCTTACAGCGGGTGAGAACCTTTTAGGAATTTCACTCAAGACAGAGATCCAAAATCCAGGAGCTCAAAAATAAAATAAATGTAGGGGGTTTGCTGCTCAGAAACCTCTTCCTCACAAATGATGCAATGGAGGAATATGAGCAAAGTCAAACAGACCCAAACCAGCATGTAGCGACCTCAGAGCCTTTAATGCAGCCCAGCCTTTCTGGCATTAATGTTTCTTTGGAGTAATGGCCAGTCTGCCCTTGTACGTTACCAGTGTTGGATATATGGATCTATGTCTGATCAAATGAGCCTGTATCTGTGGATTGTGTGCTGTTACTGTAAATATTGAACTGGAAATGTTTGTTTAAGGCTGCTCCTGTGGGGTTTAGGCTATAGCTGGGCATATAATCCTTGCATTGACATATTAGGTTGTGTCTGGACGCTGGAGGCTGTGAACAGGCAATTCAGGGAGTCCCTTTGACTTCAGCTGCAACAGAACAGTTGAGATTGTGATTGTGTATTTAAAGCTTGCAATGCTCATACGAGGTGTTCTCTCTCCATCTGAGTCTGCATTTTGGCATTTCAGGCTGTGCCTTAACATTTGAAGCTAGGTATAGGGTCGTAAAGCTTTGCTATGCGTAGCAGTGATTGGCTTATTGTTTAAGTCGTTTTTCTGGGAAGTTCTGGGTATTTGGTACTGTGCAAAGATGTGTGAGGTAATATTGAGATTGTAATTGTGTCTGGAGTACTATGGCCCTACTTAACCTCGTTAACTGAGGGAAGGAAACTAAAGTAGATATTTACCTACTTACACCTTGATTTATGGTTGGGTGTTAAAGGACTACCCTTGAGTAAGTGGCCCAATGCGGGATTCTTCACCTCAACACAATATATCAGTAACCATCTGCCACAGGGTAGGATGGTGGAGGTAACTGTGTCAGTGAATTCTCCACTAACTGAAAATTCTCCAACAAAAGATTGAGCCCTTTTCCCACTACCTGTGATGTCATCAAGGATGAAAGACATATTATGCTATGTTTAGTATTGCCATGTCGAAGAAATGTCAATCTTGGTGAATTGGCATCCATGGTGACATCATACATTTTCCAAATTCCGGTATCCGTAAGAACATATGCAGCCAGATTTGCGAACACTTTGTGCCAAGTATATGTTTTTTTGTAACGGAAACCATTTGCAAAGTGATGTGGTGGTATTTATTATCCATCGCAAATCAGGATTTGCATTAGTAAGTTGACCAAAGAAAGGCAAAGTAGTGATATGCAGTTATTTGCTCTACTTTGTGTCAAGAGGGCATTCCATCAGTGATACATGGGCGTTCCTATGCAACCATTTATGGGTTTTGATGTAAATTATTATCTACGTACATTGGTAAAGATTTGTTCCACAAACTTGGAGTGACAACCGTGGAACAAGGCTTAACACTCTCCACATTATTCTAACTTTGCATTTGTGCTGCACTGCGAAGAACATATACGAAGTGGTACATTTATTAAAATATTGTTTTTTACTGGAACGCACACACCCTTGCACTATGTTACTATGGTGTGTCCTTTGCACATGACAACCTAAAGCGCACCAGTACACGTAAAGCGTAAAACAGCACTATATCTTAGTAGGTATGGAGCTGTTCTTGCATGAAAGCTTAGCAGATCTGCCTCATAGTGTTGTTACTCTATTTTACTCCTAAACAAAACGTAATAGAACCCACACTGCTTAGAAACACATTTTTATATAAATTTAGCAGCAGAATATAATTCGGTGTTTTCCCCGCCTCTACATATTTTGTCCTATACACATGAATACAAAAATAAAAGGACACCAAACATAGAAACCGTTTCAAACAAATTAAGAGGTTCCATGTTGCAATGCTGTCACCCCATAACCTTTTTTTCACTAGCGTCATCACAAATCGCTATAATATGAGTCAAGTAATGGGACATAAAAGTATACTGTTCTGGCAGGAGTAGGCAGCAGGGACTGCCTGTCAAGCCAAGATGACACAAACAATCTAAAGAAGATGTAACCAGCACCTCCTTGTGCTATAACCCGGCTATATTGCCTGCGTTGTATCACATGACAGTAATATTGCAAGTTGCAACCACTAAATCGATCGATCCATTGCATTGTATGGAAAGCTCAAGTAAATAGAATGTGGAGGTAAGAATAGTAGTTATACGCTTTATCATGACTATGTAATGGAGCAGATGCAATATTATTGTAGGTCGATATTATCAACCTTGATATAGTGTGACGCAACTATATAAAACGCGTCAGAGGTTAATTGTCTCGATTGCTGCTATGTTCCTTTAAAGTATTAAACGCATTTTGTTATATCAAAACGATCTTGATTTGAAGGCGTGCTGGTGAATATGAGGGAGGTGAAACAGTGGGGATTGAGCCGCTCCTACGCCTAACATACCTCGAAAATACTTAATAACACTTTTAACATTTTTATTACGCTTAAATTCCTAAGCCTTAATGAGAGAAATGCTTGCATTGACATTGCTTCATTCTATTTCGGCAATGTTATTGAATCCTAATGGTATTGTAATACGGTACCCATAAATGTATGGGAATGTAGTTGCTTTATCTGCACTTGCAATGGCATTATAATAGTCTTTCTGGAGGGACTCTTAACTTGCATTGTAATGTTTTTCCCATGCTAATTTTACAGTCAGAATGACATTGAAATAGCAAGATGTTCCACTAGATTAACAGAATAAAAGCGGTGATAGTACATTCTGTGCAGCTAGCCGTGACTTGCCAGCCTGGGGTGTGAGCTAATCAAAGTCAAAGAAAGTTATAGCAGGTCTCTTGGTTCAGAAATTATGTCAAACATTAGATATGATGTAATAACATGGACTGATAGTCAAATGAACTGAGCAAAATAGAGCACTTGACTTACTCACTGTCAGGCCACATCCGGGGGGGGGGGGGGGGCACAGTCGGACAGGGGGTACTCAGAGGGGCACAGGCGGACAGGGGCTACTCAGAGGGGCACAGGCGGACAGAGGCTACTCAGAGGGGCACAGGCAGACAGGGGCTACTCAGAGGGGCACAGGCGGACAGGGGCTACTCAGAGGGGCACAGGCGGACAGAGGCTACTCAGAGGGGCACAGGCAGACAGGGGCTACTCAGAGGGGCACAGGCAGACAGGGGCTACTCAGAGGGGCACAGGCAGACAGGGGCTACTCAGAGCGGCACAGGCGGACAGGGGCTACTCAGAGGGGCACAGGCGGACAGGGGCTACTCAGAGGGGCACAGGTGGACAGGGGCTACTCAGAGGGGCACAGGCGGACAGGGGCTACTCAGAGGTGCACAGGCGGACAGGGGCTACTCAGAGGGGCACAGGCGGAAGGGGCTACTCAAAAGCGCACAGGCGGACAGGGGCTACTCAGAGGGGCACAGGCGGACAGGGGCTACTCAGAGGGGCACAGGCGGACAGGGGCTACTCAGAGGGGCACAGGCAGACAGGGGCTACTCAGAGGGGCACAGGCGGACAGGGGCTACTCAGAGGGGCACAGGCGGACAGGGGCTACTCGGTTCAGTCTGTTTTGGTAGGGTTAGTTTGCCAGTGTTGTCCTGCAGTTCGTCCTAATTTGGTTTTGTAAACTAGGCCAAGTATATATTCTTTCTACTTCAATTTCAGGGTACTGAGGGCGACCAGTAATTGGCTACATAGGAAGGGCATTGTGGGTTGGGGAAGAGCTCGGAACTCAACAAACAATAGACACAATAATGCATTGACCATTCAAGTGTTTATCTTAGTAAAATGAAAGTACTTTAACAACACTGCAAAATGTAATACTACACAATTCAATGGGCTCAAGTACAGGTTTGTGATTTCAACTACGATTCCTAGGGAAGCTTTTGCAGCCTCTAGGGTGCCCTCTGCCAATTCAGGGAGCTTCTACAGCATTTACGGGACTTCGATTCATGCATAGGTAGAGGCATATATTAGGCCAAAGTGCAGTTTACTGACATGAAACATTTCGTAGTTCAATTCAACAGTTTGCATCCATAATAAGATGGTTTATGAAGCAGTCTATTTTCCCAGTGCAAAACATGATCTGTGCATCTAGCTCAGTCTTTTGTATGTAAATCCCCATTACCTGCTCACATTAATGTGCTTAGGTGGCACTGACAGGAATGCGTCTGGCTGGTGCTTTGAGGGGTGGCTCCGCTGAAGGGATCGGGTGCAGTTTCAAATGGGAGAAGAGCTCCAGTGGTTAAGGAGCAGAGAAGGCCAGCTTGATGGATGTCTGTCCTGGCTGCTGGGGCCTCTGGGTTGGGATCTAATAGGTTCTTGTTTCAGGCAGGTGAGGCCTCCAGTCCCGGATCCTAAGGGGTGCTCTACTGGCAGGTGTGGCCTTTCCGCCAGGCTCAGGCTTCCACTTCGGAGACAATGGAAGCCCCTTCACAGGTTATTAGAACATTGGAATGTTGGGAGCTCCATTGCAGACAATGGAGTGCTCCCTGCTTCTACAGACCGGTAAAGGCCCGCAGAGCAACATTCTAATGTTCTTCAAAGGCTCCTCGAAGCTCGAGGGGATTTATATCCCCTCGAGCTTCGAGAACCCTTTGTTTATTTTGTTAGAACATTCTGCCCTCTAGTGGCAGAATGTTCTAATAGCCTTATAGCCCTTCGTAGCAGGGCTACACGGCTATTAAAGTCCCGCTGTCTCGTTAAAGTCCCTCGCCTTCGGCTCAGGCCTTTAACGATTCAGCAGGCCTTTAATAGCCGGTATAGCCCGCTACGGCGGGCTATAAGGCTATATTAAGTGATGGGAGACGAGAGACCCCTCACCACACAGGTCACCTCCAGCTTTTCTCAAAGGGCAGTCAGCAACATTTGGGAAAACAGCTTGGGCAGTGAATTGTCTTTCAGGGCTAGTCACTCCTTCACACTCTGAGGAGGCAGTTAGACTTCTAGGTGGTAGGCAGACCTGCAGGTTTTCCAGGAAGTTGTGCAGACTTCTGGTCATTTGCTCTCATCTCTGGGAGACAGGCTTTAATGCATATAGCAGTCCTTTGAGTCCTCTGCAGATCACTCTCTTCTTTGGTCACAAAGAACTTGGAACTGGACATGGGGTGGCTTGGATTCCACTCGTATGCACATCTTCCAGATAGGGTATGGCAGGCCCACTGTCTGAAGTTTCAGAGCCAATTTGGGGTACTTCTCTTTCGAATGTCATTTTCTGGCTGTTCCTCAGACACAACTTTTGGGCAAGCTGATGGCTCACAACAGGTAGCAGTGGGGCTGGCTCCCGCCGGGGATCAAAACAAGGGCACGATGAACTGTGAGATCTCTGCTCATGGCTATTTTATCAGCCTTCCTGAAATAGCAATGAGGGACAGGCAAACGGTCAAGAACTGTCTAGAAATGTCATCACCTTTCACAACAGAAACTGCAGGACCATCCATATCATGAACTAAATGACAGTACTCAGGAACATTTAGTCAGCTGCACTTTACTAATAAGTTTCTCATTGAATTTATAAAAGCAACCTTTCTCCATCCTCCCTCTCAGTTACAGAATTGCAGTCAATACACGTTCACTGGAGGGGGAACCTGTGTCACACTCCATCAAGTGCCATCCTGAATGGGGCCATCGTAAATGGATCCCACTGGTACCAGTACTCATAATTCATACCACCCACAGAGTCCTACTACCTTTCCTGTTATGTGCACTTGTTGCATGTATACACACACACACACCTATACAGCTTGTCAGCATGAGGTTCTGGTGGAAATTTACACAAGCGTTATTAATAGACTGTCCTCTCTTTGATAGAGAGAAAAAGGTCTAGCAACACTTTTCATTCACAAAACATCAGCATGATGTCATTGAACAGGTTCTGGTCCTCACATAACTAGGGAAAGGACATAGGGCTAGATGTATCAAGCTATTTTTTAGTCGCAATCGCTGCGAATCGCAAAAAAACAGTGTTTGCGACTAAAAAATAGGAATATGAGATGAATGTAATAAATCGCATCGCAAAATAAGTAATCGCTATTGTTGCGATTACTTAATTTGCGAAAGCACAAATTCTGCGAATTTCATTGCGATTTCTTATTTTGCATGGTTTAACACTAGCGAATATCGCAAACAAGAAATCGCAAAACAAGAAATCACAAAGAGATGTATGAAAAATTTGCAAAATTGCGAAAACATGAAATTCGCAATTTAAGAAATCGCAATTAACACCAACTACATGCAGGTGGTAACCAATTTGAAAGTATAAAAACAAACCCACAATGCAATTTTAACTGTCAAAATGGAGGGACTTTACCTGATAGCTAGGAGGCTGCGTATCCAAGCCCTTGCACAGAGGAGACAGAGGCAGGAGAGAATCTTCAGACTGCGCATTACGCTGTTCCAGCAGACAGAAGAGGAAATCTTTGAAAAATACAGACTTCACCCACACAACATTATGGACCTCATTGATAAATTGAAACACTTTCTGGAACATCAAACTGCCAGGACCCAATCAATTCCTACGCATGTGCAGGTATTGTGCCTACTGCACCTTTTGGCTTCTGGTTCTTTTCAAAGGGTCATTGCTGCGGTTGGAGGGGTGTCTCAGAGTGCCCTGTCACGCTTTTTCAAAGTAATTCTGGATGCAATGAGGAACAGGCTACAACATCACAACAAGCCATACAAGAGACTAAACTGGATTTTTATCAAATCGCACGTTTTCCACATGTGATTGGTTGCATAGATGGAACCCATATTGCCATCACTCCACCGGCTGCCACAGAATATGTGTACAGAAATAGAAAAGGTCATCATTCATTCAACATTCAAATGGTGTGCAATGCAAAGTACATTATCACTGATATTGTGGCTCAGTACCCAGGGAGCACTCATGATTCCTATATCTTTCGGCATAGTGGACTACATAGACGTTTGAGTGCTGGCCAGTTTGGAGAGGGTTATCTACTAGGTAAATGTACCACTATTTCACAATCTCACCAACAACAATTTTCCTTTGATGTGATACACACACTCATTCTTTGTTTCTCATCATGCAGGTGACACTGCCTATGCTGTGCGTGATTTCATTCTGACACCATATTTGAATCCATCAAATGTACATGAAAGGAGATATAATAAGGCACACCGTTCAACCCGTGATGTAATTGAAAGGACTTTTGGAATTTTGAAAAGCCGTTTTCGTCGCATTCACAAAAGTGGTGGTGCTTTACAATACAATCCTGAAACGTGCTGTAAAATTGAAAGTAGCTGTGCCATGCTACATAACATGGCCATGAGCAAAGGGCCTGAAATTGAAATGAGTGACTCAGATACATCTGATGATGATGAAATACCTCCACCTAGATGAGCAACAGCAGGAGTAGGAGCAGCAGCTGGACGTCAGAGACGTAGTGAGATAACACGCAATTACTTTTAGGTAAGACAATGAATCAAAAACATGTATGTGGTTGTAGTATTGAATGTTTTTAATTTACAAACATTGAGGCTACTCATGTAGTGCTACATGACCTGTTAATGCACAGGCAAAGCTACATTTTCATTGCAAGGGTAAATGTTTAGTAACAAAATCAAGATTAAATAAAAATCATTTTTTGCGGTGGTGGCTTTGAGTAGAGCGCTGCACAGATTCAATGCTTCTATTGGATGAAGAATGTCCGGCATGCCTTCCACTCCTGCGCTGTTACATCTGAAGTAGGAGTGGGATTACTGCTACTCCTACTGGAGGTTTCCTCGGTGTCAGCTGCTTCAAACAGTGCACTTGCACCAGAGTGTGCTGTCTGGAGTAGTTCAACAGCACATGTCTAAACCTTTGGCTACACTCTTTGTGCACTCACTGACCTCTCTCTGCATAGTAATACTACGCCTTGTAAAATTAGAAGTAACAGTGCACAATCTATTTATGGCTTTGGTATAGCCATGCATACTGACATGGGCACGGTGTGCTGCCCTGTTGCGTGATTCCCCATTGCGTTCCAGGGCCAAACATATTCTGTCCATTGATGAAACCATTGCTCTCATCCCATCTCCCATTCCTGCATTATGCTTGTTTAATTTGCACAGCTGCCTGTTTATAGAGCGTAGGGCCTTGTGCTGTTGGCGCTGTACATGTAACATGTCCTGTTCTAATCCTGCAAATACAGTTGGATTGTCCTCTTGTCCACCTCTGCTGCTCCTTGACCTTTCCATAGTATATGCATGTGATCGTCTCTGTGCCTGTGATTGCTCTACAGGTACTGAAGGACCAACTGTTTCCTGAACAGTCTCACTCGCACCACCAGCTTCAATGTCATCATCTTGAAAAGGAGGCAAAGGGGCTACATGTGTACGTGTTTTCCTGGCAATAGGAGTGGACTCAATATCATCGCTTATACTGTCTTCAACAGCAAAAACATCTTGAAGAGGCGATTGATTCCCATCACTTTCCTCCCTGGAATGTCCTGCCTGTGCTGTGGATGTAGATAGAGACATATGAGTTTGTTGTCTGGATTACTTCATGTGCTTAATCAAGTGTACCTACTTTGAAAAAAACATATGTTGTAGTGTATTTCAACTACATTTAAAAAGCACAATGTCATTATGTTTTTTCACTACTGAAAAAAAACATGTTGTACTGTAACTACAAATCCCATAATGCATTGCTCACTGTCTGTGACTCAGTGTACCTCCTCTTAAGTCAATCCCACTGTGTACTTTTAGTAACTTAAAGCACATGCATGTCCCACAACTTCACTTACAAACAAACATGCATCTTACCTTCTGCTGTTTGTGAAGGCTCAGAGCTGTCAATCTGCGCAACACCACTCACACTCTCAGGAAAGAGAGTGGCCTCAACAAGCTCCTCATGTGGAGTTGGCTGCTCAGCAGTAGATGTTCCACCTCCTGTCTTGCTGGACTCCTTCAATCTTGCAGCTAATTTTTCCTTAGACCGGAGGCGCATATCATACCATCTTTTGCGCAACTCCTCGATGGTACGTGTTGTCACTCCAACTGAATTTACCTTCTGCTGGATATCCAACCAAATTTTCCTCTTACGTGCCTCTGGCACTTTCAGTGCTTGTTTTCCAACCAGCAATTCATGGTTGCAAGCCATCTCCTCTATTAAAATCTCCTGTTCTTTTTCAATCACCGTGACCTCCGGGCACCGCCCACTGACCCAGGCCACGCCCCCTCACTATGTAAGCCGCGCTTGGGGAAAACGCACGCATTAGATTGAGCTCTTGAGGCTGTAGCCGAGAGCAGTAGACCTTTTAAGACTACGTTTTTTTTTAAAAATTGTAATTGTATAACCTGTGTGTTTTTAAACTATCAAGAGCAGAACTCTGTTTTTAAAAGATTACGTTTTGGAAATTGGGGACTGTGTTCATTGTGTTTTTAAACCACTCGACCTCCTACCTTCTCTGTGATTCTCCTCCCCGCGCAGCCGAGTCAGGCGCTGCAGCGGGTCGCAGGGAATCACCGTGACCTCCGGGCACCGCCCACTGACCCAGGCCACACCCCCCTCCCCCTGACATATAACAATGTGTTGCTCCAGGAGGCGCAGCGGACGGGCGCAGCGGGCGCGCCGGCGGGGCGCCGAAGGCGCGCCAAAGGCAAGCCCGACTGCGCCCGTCCGCGACCTTACGGGACCAGGGGCCATAACCCCTGGCTCCCACGCTACAAAGGTCAGGACGTACAGCTCTGCAGAGATTTACAACATAGGAACTGCAGTGGCTACTCACTGTACTCACATCTATTTACCAGATGACCTTCCCTCCCGTTGCCACGGATGTAACCACCACTTGCGTAACACCACGCCATCCACCGCGACGCAGGAATACCATATGTATGTACTGAACTGTCGGTCACTACCGAGGCACAGCACACAAATCCACCTACTTCTTGAAGAGCGTAAGCCGGATGCCATTTTTCTAACAGAAACATGGCTTACATCCCACTCGGAGCCAGACATAATCTCAGCCTTACCCCCCGGTTTCCAAATCTACAGGCTAGATCGAACGGTAGGGAGAGGAGGAGGCCTGGCAATCATATTAAAAGACCAGTATCGCTGTCGCACCACAACCGAAACTATCCCTGAATGCGAGAGCCTAGCATTCAGCATAGACTTTACTGCGAACAGCTCCTTTTCCGGCACGCTGATATATCGCCCCCCAGAGCCGGCCAAGTTGTTTCATAGATCTCTCCCAGATATCATAGCCAAACGTATCTTGACCTCCGCTAACTACACGATTCTAGGAGACCTTAATTACCATTTTAACTCCCCCTTAGATCATACTGCCATGGAAATAACTGATGATCTAGCAGCCTTACAACTAACTCAGCTGGTCCTAGCCCCCACTCATGAAAAGGGCAACCTACTCGACCCAATTTTTAGCAACTGTACCAAGCTGAAGGTGGGCCTACCCATCCACCTACCTTGGTCGGATCACTTTTTGGTCCCATTTACTTGGCTTACCGGCAAGACCCCCCCACCCACCCCCCAGGTCTCAATTAAGAGGAACTGGGCAAAACTATCTATGGAGTCCTGGATTAACAACTTAGACTCCAACCGCCCCCCCCCCCCCTGCCCAGATCCCAACATAGCAAACAAAAACTACGAGGACTGGATCAGGGACTCACTGGATACGATCTTGCCCGTTCAGAGATGTACCTCAAGGAAGCTGCACAAATCATCACCCTGGTTCTCAAATACCCTAAGAGAACAAAAACGCCTCTGTAGGAAACAAGAGAGAGCGTGGCGGTTAGACTTCCTACCCGAAAAAAAGACCAAATATAAAGAGGCAATAAAGGCCTACAGAGATGGGGTTAGGGCGGCCCAGGCCACCTACTTCGCTGAGAAAATCATGGAAGCCAAATCTAAGCCTAAGGACATTTTTCACTTAGTAAAAAAATGTACTACAGCGAACACAGCCCCCCCCTAGCAAAAACTCAAAATCAATGTAATGAGTTAGCGGACTACTTTCACAATAAAGCCACCCAGATCTATTCCTCTTTTCCAACGGCAGCCACCAACCCAGGAATAATCGACAAAACTCCTCCGGGACATCCTACCCCCCCTGGTGTGCCAAAATTAGAACACTTTCCCCTTTTAGACTCTGATACTCTTTGCCAATTAGCCCGCCAAGTCAAATCAGGCTCCCCCTCCGACCCAGCTCTACCAGAGTTCCTGCTTCAGGCAAGTCAAGCCACCTTGCCTGTGATACTAGATCTTTTAAACTCTTCCATCTCCTCCTGCACAGTGCCCTCCGTTTGGAAGAGAGCCATGGTACGAGCACTATTAAAAAAAAAACACCTGGACCCAGGAGATCACGCCAGTTACCGCCCCATTTCACTACTCCCCTGGGTAAGCAAAGTTCTGGAGAAATATATAAACAACCAGTTGGTACAATTTCTTGAAAGCAATTCGCTATTGGATTCTACCCAAACTGGCTTCAGACCTAAGCACGGCACTGAAACCGCCTTATTAGCGGTCACTGAGGAAGCCCGCAGGATACTGGATCAAGGAGAATCAGTGGCAGTGATCCTCCTTGACCTAAGTGCGGCCTTCGACACGGTCAGCTATTCCATCTTGCTGAACCGGTTACGCAACATCGGAGTATCAGGTGACGCACTAAGGTGGTTCGACTCCTTCCTGACCAACAGATCTTTTCAGATCTTTGACGGGGATATGGTGTCAGCCAGGAAACCACTGAGCTGTGGGGTACCGCAGGGCTCGTCCCTGAGCCCCGCGTTGTTTAATATATACACCAAACCACTTGCTGGGGTCGTCGAACCATACGGTATCACAATTATATCGTATGCCGACGACACCCAGCTAGTGGTCTCCCTGGCTCAGGAGGGTAACAGGCAAACAACGGAAGGTCTGATGAAATGCCTAGAAGATGTCAAGGCCTGGATGACATCCTCGTTCTTAAAACTTAATGGAGACAAAACAGAGCTCCTGCTCCTGGGCCCAGCCCCCCCAGTGCCATTTACCTCCCTATGGCCTGTATGCTTGGGAACACCTCCCACCACAAAGGAGAGTGTAAAAAGCCTAGGAGTATGGCTCGACAAAAATCTTTCCTTCTCCACTCAGGCCACTAAGCTATCCGCCACATGTTTTGGATTACTCAGAACTCTGAGAAAAGTCCTTCCTCTTCTGCCAATGGAGGCAAAAAAAGTGGCAGTTCAGGGCCTGATCCAGTCGCGGCTGGACTCAAACAACGCCTTATACGTAGGAGCCCCTGAGATGACTCTACGAAAGCTGCAAGTGGTACAAAACAGTGCAGCCCGCTCCTTGCTGCAGATCCCACGCACCCAGTCAGCCAGAACCGGATTGAAAAGCCTGCACTGGCTTCCAGTGAAACAAAGAGTGGCATTCAAGGCCCTATGTATTGCTCACCGGGCCTTCTGGAAGACAGGCCCAACAATCTGTAATAACTTAGTCACCCATTACCACCCATCCAGAAATCTTCGATCTACGGATGCTTTCTTGGCTGTGACTCCCAAAGTAAGGAGAGCTAGGACCGGAGGTAGGATGTTCTCTCTAAACGCTTCGAAACTGTGGAACGCACTCCCTCTCCATCTCCGGTCCAACTCGAATCTGCTCTCCTTCCGCAAACAACTTAAAACGCTTCTGTTTGCAAGGTCTATTGAGTCCTAATCTCTCACACTGCCCAGCTCTATCTACTTGCTCAACGCTTGGACGCCCATTGGGCAGCAATCGCGCTTTATAAATCTATTTTCAATTCCATTCAATTTCAATTCAATTTCAGAGAACTTGTGCTTCCTCTTCCTCTTCTCTGCTGACAATCCCTCCTGTGTGTTTTCAGGCTCCATGACAGGCAAAACAGTTCTGCTCTGCTCCCAAACACTCTTCCAACTGCCACTGGGTGTGGCTTAGGCAAACAGGTGCAGGTAATCACCCACACTTCCTGATTGTGATGTCATAACCCTGTTCCTGCATTGGCTGATTCCTGTTTTTGCGATTTCTTAATTTGCGAATTTTGCAATTTAAGAAATCGCAAAATATTCGCAGAATAATTTGCAAATTTTAAGAAATTGCAAAATATTCGCAAAAACCTACATACATCGCGTTTTGCAAATCTATATTTGCGAATCGCAAAAAATCGCAAATAAAGATTTGCAAAAGGCTTTCTTGATACATCCACCCCTAGGATTCCTAACACATGCTAGATTAGCATGATGCCTATGGCAAAATAAAAAGTTGGGATTATAATTTCACATCCCAGATCAGACTATACAGAACTTTACTTCACTGTTGAAGAAGTCTTTTTGTTGGATCAGCAAAACCAGAGGGAAAGTCCATCTTCATTGCCATTATTCATTCAGGCTTTTTGCTCCACCCTTAAATGTAGACTTACGAATGAGATAGATCATCTCAATAACTTGGGAATGCCATCTATGCCAAGTTATGATCTGTCTGGGCCACAAACTTTGTACCAAACATGTAAGGCTGAAACCTCTTGAACGCCTTTCTTTTTCAATGACAGCCAGTTATGTTTCCTCGTAAGAAGTATGTGGCAGATAAATTTCATTAGAGATTATCGGCCCTTGTAATCAAATTAAGCCAGTACTTCCCCTATAGGAGGCAACTGTTTGTACAACGAAGCGCTGACCATATTCAGCAATATTCAACAGAGCTGCATTAAATAGTGCTGCCTCCAGGTCCTTGGAAACCTTCTGCAATCCAAATCAATTCTTTTAGGCTGCCTTTTGGAAGTCACAACTGTTGAGAGTGCAACTATGGTGCCATAAGTAGCCACAATGTGCCTGTGATATTAGGGGAGTTCTAAGAAGGCTCTCACTTGCGTTTGGGTTTTCGGGCCCCTCCCACTCCAACAAACACTGGTTCTTTGCATCAACTGGCAGATCAGGTCATTGTTAGGCCTGGGTGGAGCTTGCGTAGTTTCACTCCATGGAATTCCTCGGAGTTCACGATAAAGTTTGCCAAATTCCGCAGAGTGCCACGTTCAGGTGGAGTATTGCTTGGCTGTCCCCAATTTACTGCTTTGTGCTACTTTTGGGGTTGGGTTGTTATTGGGCTTGTTGTTGTGTAGGCTATGAGCATGTGAGTGCTCACACTACACGACTACTGCTGCCAACATGATAAGACCTCACTGATGCAGTCATCCCATGCACAGTCTAGGAGAGCCTCTGAGAGTTTCTGCACAGAGTAAGACCATTTCTGTCAGTTCAAGTTCCAGCCGAAGCAGCGTGCGTGCAACGTCTGCAGAGTTCACTCTGCCTGGGCAGCAGCACACAAACTGACTGCTATCTGCAGGAACACAGCTTTCTTTGGTTACACCACTTGCTGACTGAATGCACGGTTATCCCGGTGTGAGGAGAACCGAAAGCACCAACACCAAATTAGTGATGCTGCTTCAAATGTCCAGCCTGTGGTAGGAGTGAGCACAGACATTGAAGATTAGCCTGAGTGGAGAGGAAGGAATACGAACACTGGCAGCAGGCCAGCCTGCATGGGAACAAGTATTTGTGCTTGGTACAGACTCAAGGTATAGCCACAACAAAACGGGATTAACTTTGTACGCATGATAAAAGCACTGCAACATCATGTGCAACTCAGCATTAATGTTATTCGGAGGTGTTTGTGCCTCTCCCACAGTGCGCCACTTGGCTTCAGAATCCGATGGGTGACAAGGGCAACCTAAGCATCCCCATACCAATCTCTTATGGTATAAGCATGATCATCCCACCCCCACTGTTCTTGAGGTGGTAGCAGACATGAGGCAATTACCACTACATGCGCCACGGCCAGCTTCAGTGGCTTTGGGCTAATGAGTGTGGGACACCATGTAGAGCAACAGCACAAAGGCCACAGTGAAGGTGGTGATCAGCAGCAGCATGATGGGAGTGGGCACCTCTGGGCGGTGGGTAGGCAAATAGCACCTGTGCCCGCTTGTTTACATCCACCTCTTTGGCATACAGGGAGCTGGGCATGCACATTTGAGAACTGATTTGCATACGGCCATGTCTGAACTGGGGTGGCGGAGTGAGATAAAGAATGATGATGGATTAAACATAGATCAGTTGACTGGGGGTGAGTGCTTGCAATGTTCAACACTCCGTCCATCATCCCCTTTGGTTTGGGTTTGTTCGCCCTAAGTTGGCAGGGTATGCACAGATGTGGATCCCTTGCTCACTTTGCCACTGGATTCAAGCTAGCCTGGCTGATGACGGCTGATTAGCCAGAAACTGGTCCCAGGATGCTTGTTTCAGGTCCAGGGAAGACATGGCTTGGCAGTTCGGGCTGGACTGTTCCCATGAGGCACAGGGTCAGACTGATTTGTATATGGCCATGTCTGAACTGGGGTGGCAGAGTGAGCTAAAGAATGATTATGGATTAAACCCAGATCAGTTGACTGGGGGTGAGTGCTTGCAATGTTCAACACTCCATCCACCATCCATCCCCTATGGTTTTTTTTTTGTTCGCCATAAGATTGCAGGGTATGCCCAGACGTGGGCCCGTTGCTCACTTTGCCACTGGATTCAAGCTAGCCTGGCTGATGATGGCTGATTAACCAGAAACCGGTCCCAGGATGCTTGTTTCTGGTCCAAGGAAGACATGTCTTGGCAGTTCAGGCTGGACTGTTCCCATGAGGCACAGGGTCAGACTGATTTGCATATGGCCATGTCTGAACTGGGGTGGCGGAGTGAGCTAAAGAATGATTATGGATTAAACCCAGATCAGTTGACTGGGGGTGAGTGCTTGCAATGTTCAACACTCTGTCCATCATCCCCTTTGGTTTTGCAATGAGCGTAAATAGGCACGTTGCACTGTGATTTAGCACCAGTAGTGCGTGCCACACTGAAAAATAATTGCAAGTGGCACCACACAGTGTGCCAGAGGGTTATACCCCTTGAGTAGATTTTGTACTTGAGCTGCAGTCTTCTGATCGCAAATGGTCACAACTGCCCGTGTTGGAAAAATCTTGCATGATGTCTGCCTAACGACTGGAAATTGTGCTATGGGATGCCAAATCTCTCTCACATTCGCCAACTTATCATTCTGGAGCTGCGTGTGAGAAACTATTTTGCCACGCAGTGATTGACATACTTTGGGCGGAACTCCATTTTACAAGAGTAACACAGTCATCACAATTCTACCAATTCTGTGTGCAGAACTGAATATTCCACTCACACCCATAGTTCTAGGTTCCTCAGGTGGCTCTCCCACAATTTGCCAAAGATGAAAATGTCATCAAGTTAGACCATGCAGAATTCCTATTGCCAGAGAAAACATATTTCAAGAGGCACTGAAAGGTGGGAGGAGCATCTTACACCCAAAATGCATGTACCTACACTGGGACAAACCCTGTACCTTAGAGAATGCAATTGTCTCTTTGGAACTGAGAGCTAATGCTATCTGTTAATAGTCGATGATCAGATAAGGAAATGAGCAGTACCCAACCAGACTGCTAGCTCATCAGCTCTGGCAATTGGGTGTGCCTCCATCTTGGTCACCTCATTGAATGTCCGTTAGTCCATACAAAAGTACAAGTCAGTGGGTCCTTGCTGGGGCACCAATACAACTAAAGTGGTCTAAGGACTACAGGAATTACCCATTACCCCGAAGTCCAACATCTTAGCCACTTCTAGCTCGATGCATTCCTGGACTTAGCCCGAGAGCCTATAAGCCTTACTCTTCTCTGACAAGCCAGCTCCTGTATCTATCTCAAAGCACATAGACCGGGTTCAACCCTGCTGTCAGTGAAAATAGATAGGAAAATAATCCTGGTACCTCTCTTTCCTTTCTTTACTGCCCATGGGGCAGTTCATGTGGCATTTTCTGCCTATTTCACAGATCCATCCATCTCATCGCTGCGCAGTAAGTCAAGAAATAATTCGATATCTTCCTCAGCCTCCTCTGATATTGCCAGGCTGTTTCCCTGTAAAACCTCTTCTTGCCATGCTCTGCTTACGACCTCAATAATTACATCACTTATAATATATTCGATGACATCACTGATAACATGAATACAATATCAGAAATTACAACATTGTTTATATCACTGGGCATGTGGGGGCACAGGTTGTAGTTACTTCAGCTGAAATATAACTGGTGAATTTCAGTGGTTTATTGAGTTTCAATTGCTACATGTTCACTGAAATTTTCACCTAACTAAAACGTCACTTTATCTGTTGTTTTTTTCAGTGAATAGACTACACATATTAGCGCACCATTGTATAGTAATATTAAGACTTAGTTAACATAGGAATTGGACTTTTGTTTTGCTAATCACATTACAAATCATCCAAAAACTTTTTTTACAAAGTTCATCCATCTAATCTCTTCCCTGGAGTTTCAGGGTCATCAGTCAAGGAGGATGAGAAAAAATTAGGGTCCCAAAACGGAATTTCCAATGCACTTCCAAAGGAAATTCAGAACATCCCTATAGCCCAAATGACTAATCTGAATTGCACTAAATTTGGCAGAAAGCTAAATCTTTACACAGAAAGTGTGTTTTCTGTTATTTGGTGTTATTCAGTTCAGTTGTTTTTGAGAAATGAAGGCTACAAATGTATTAATCTATGGATCTTTGAGCTGAATTAAAACAAATTCAAGCCTTCTGATTGACTGAGGGGGCTAATTTCTTATTCATTTCTTCTGAGAAGGAGCGCACCATAATGTCCTTAATGGAATAATGTTCATATTTCTTCCTTCCTTGTAGCCTCAGTCCTGGTAGGAGCACCACCAACAGATTTCAAAAAGTATTTGGAAGCTGCAAGGAGAGCAGCAGTCCCCTGAAATCAATTATTAATAGTAAACCTATGTTCCCTGTGATGTATTCAACATGACACCAGGAAAGGTTTATGTTGTTTCTTAAGCATTTAGGAGCTGGATGTCAGGATTCTTGCTACAGCTCACCTCTCTTGACTATCACAATCTACTGACATGACATGACTCACGTCTTTCCTCTCAGCACTTATGAAAGAAAAAACGTCTTGTACCATGACTTTTGATCATATTGCATGCAGATGGTAATAGTTAGCTCCAGCTGGTTTTCCCTGAGTTGTTTGAAAAGGCTTAATATCTGTTTACAAATGTTTCACCATGCATATGGAAGGGCAGATTTCATGCGCCATAAAAACATCCAGAAAATCCACCAGAATAAGCATCAAACAACCTGCATAGATTACCTCAACGAGAACCTTCCAGAAGACAACCCTCATCAATTAATCCCCTGCACCAGTTGGTTGCTGTAAGCAATTAGAAGGCAACCTTTGTGAACATTCTAAAACACCTTCTAGAAGACAACCTCATCAAATTATTCATCTGCACCTTTTCCTTGCTATAAGCAATTAGACGGAACCTTTGTGAACATTCTAAGGCACCTTTTAGAAGGCAGCCTTATGAAGATAATTATCAGCATCTGTTCCTTGTTACAAACAGTTAGAAAGTAACCTTTATAAACATTCTAAAGCAGTCTTATTTGAAGACTGTCCACACTCCTCCCCTTCGCTTAGCCTCTTCACCTGACACTTACCTTTTTCTCAGCTTTCAGGACTCTGTCTTGCCAGGTCCCTTGAACCTCCCGCTTCAACCTCACCTCAAAGAAAGTCCCAGATTAGTCTTGCACCTGGATAGAAAAAAAAACAAGAAGAAAAGGAGAGACGCATTTACAGACTTGATTTTACTATGCGCAGAGCCCAGTCTCAACATAGTGATACAAAGAAAGGTAACCAGTGTTTATGTTCAACTTGTACATACTGTTGGCAGGGCTCTGCCAGAAAGGACTTGGGTGAAGCTAACCCTGCCAAAATTGCTTGTGGGTTTGATGCTAAAATCATATTCACTACTGTAACTGTATAAAATATTTCGATAAAGGAGACTCTACAATCTAAATGAAAACAAAACAGCAGCAAAACGAAAGATGCGTTGAGTTTTGAAAAGCTTTCATGAGGTGATACCGTAAGAGATAAAGTTAATACTAGAATAAAACCTTATTATTTGTTTGTTTGAGAGGGAAAATGGTAGTGGTGTATCCAAAAGGAAAAGACCGCACATTCACTAGTGACAATTTGGGATATAACAAGTACTGGAATAGTAATAAATCTTCAGTTACGAAGACGGAGTGCTGCATAGACCACTATCCCCCACTACCTAGAGGGATTCAATGACAATCAATGATTGGCAAAATACAAGTGAAGCAAGAGGGTCAAATCAAGCACATTCCTAACATACACATATACGCGAGCAGACTAATAGGTCTCCTAGTTGTTTCACAATAAGTAGAGATTGTCCGATAGCAGCAGTAGTTGAACATCACAAACAAGCAAGAAAGTTCAAAGTATCATGTTCTTTATTCACAAAAATCCATAGGAGTAGACTTGACAGAAAGACAGCCGACACGTGTTTCATCAGTACTGAAGGTAAGTACTAAGACTTTTTCAAGGCTAGGTGAGACGAAAT
This sequence comes from Lissotriton helveticus, assembly GCF_964261635.1. Classification (NCBI taxonomy): domain Eukaryota; kingdom Metazoa; phylum Chordata; class Amphibia; order Caudata; family Salamandridae; genus Lissotriton; species Lissotriton helveticus. The sequence goes on along the minus strand of NC_136059.1, from coordinate 1,265,017,396 downwards.
GTCAACGTCGTATATCAGATAGGGGCTTGTCCAGACATGATAAGTATGAGGTAAGGAACCCTATTTATAAAAAAGTCCGGATAGTCGGGTATTCAAAAGGCAACGGTCCAAAAAGACGTGTAGGATCGAGTCCGTATGATAGCGGATTTAGTAAAAAGCGTCTTTTGCTGCAGTGGGGCTTGGCTGCAGCTTTTGGGCAATAATATTCGGGGACGCCTGTTACTTGAGCTCATATACATACACATGAGCACCGGTTTGAACCCTTAGTGAATCTTCTTATCGACTATTTGGAAAGTCTTACTAGACATCGATCATGATGCCTACATTTTAACTGTGCATATTTGGCCACGAAACCTGTGTGGGGGATCCCTACGTTTGTTGTTTTACTTCCCGGGTGCATTCACCATCACACCTAGACCCACATGCTCTGACTGTACATCTCTAAACTCTTGGACCGTTGCCTTTTGAATACCCGACTATCCGGACTTTTTTACAAATATGGTTCCTTACCTCATACTTATCATGTCTGGACAAGCCCCTATCTGATATACGACGTTGACATTTCGTCTCACCTAGCCTTGAAAAAGTCTTAGTACTTACCTTCAGTACTGACGAAACACGTGTCGGCTGTCTTTCTGTCAAGTCTACTCCTATGGATTTTTGTCAATAAAGAACATGATACTTTGAACTTTCTTGCTTGTTTGTGATGTTCAACTACTGCTGCTATCGGACAATCTCTACTTATTGTGAAACAACTAGGCGACCTATTAGTCTGCTCGCGTACACTTGTATGTTAGGAATGTGCTTGATTTGACCCTCTTGCTTCACTTATTTGTTTGTTTACAGGTACCATATTTGCCAGTACCATTCCTCAGACTGGTGTAGATGCCTGCTCCAATGTTGCTGACCAGCCATAGAATCTTTGGCTCTACACGCTCTCTCCATGCCAAACCCCTTCACCCTAGGATTTGCCACCGAAGCATTGTCTCCTCCTGTAAACTGAGGGCAAGTTTCGGAAGGATTCGAGAACTAGCATTGTTATCCCATTGGAATCATCTGGGATCCTGGCAGGTGGCTTACAAAATTGGAGTTTTGCTCTTTAGATGAGGATTGCAGGATGTCCTTGTGGTTCGTGTTATGGCTGCATTATGTGGCCTGCAAAGTGTGAAATAAAAACCCTGACACATATTTTATATTGTTCATTACGCCTGGGTGGGATTTTAATTATGTCAGAGTAATTTCTTGTTTTACTTGTGATATGAAAATTCCATGATTATGCCGGTTGGCATAATCGTGGAATCATTTGGGGCAACATGCCTATCCAAGAGCACATAAACAGAGCGTGAGCTGCTGCTGTTCTATTTCTATTGCATTTAGAGCTATTTTCTTAGCACAAAATGCATCCTCTGGTTCATTTTGGGTGCAAGGGTGCACTTTGCTCTAAGAAAATAGCACCAAAATGCAGAGTTACGCTCCTCGGGTAATTCTGCATATTTTTGCTGTAATTTGGCATCATTGGGCTGCAGCAAATGACATGTTATGTTATGTCAAATATATTTTTAGGGCGCTCGATTACCCAAAGTTGTCCTGGCACTAGCAAGTACATAAGTTACACTCTCCCCTATAGTTGACAAAGCAAATAGGTTTGCCTTTTATAATTGATGTGGTCATCCTCTGACAAAGCCTGTAGGTTTGCTTATATATAATAATGTGGCGACCCCTTCACAATACCTATATGCTTCCCTTGTGTATTGATGTGGTCACTCTTTCCCAAAGCCAATAGACTCATCTTGCATAATATTGTGGCCCACTCTTGATAGAGCCAATAGGCTTGTACTCATATAATGATGTGGTGACTTCTTCACAAAGCCAAATAGCATGTCTTGTATACTGATGTATTGTATATTGACAAAGCCAATAGGCTTGCCTTTTGTTAGACCCATCATCCTTTAGAGTGGTCTCTCCTCAAACGTTCTGCCAGCTTACCTCCACTTTTTGCTGTATCTTTTTGTTTGCCTTAAGACTCTGAGCACTTTACCACTGCTGGCCAGTGCTAAAGTGAATGTGCTTCTCCCCTAAACGTGGTCACATGGGTGTATACCTGATTGGCATATTTCATTTCTTTATAAGTCCATTGTAAAGTGGTATACCACATAGCCAGGGCCTGTAATCTAAATGGTACTAGTGGGACTGTAGCACTCGTTGTGCCACCCTCACAAATAGCCTCTCAACCCTTCTTAGGCTTGCCATTGCAAGGCCTGTGTGTACAGTTTACTGCCACGTTGACTTGGGTAGTCTGACTTACCGAAATCAAAACTAATGCTGAATTTATCTATTCAGCAACAGCCTTTTAAATTCTTTGTTGAAGGAGGTAGCCGAAGGATTAGCTCTAATTTCAGGAGGAATAGCATCCATATTCTAAGAGCAAGACCACAATAGGAATGATTATAAGTTTTCTTTTTGTTGAACTTCTGTGGCTTAATCAATATAGAGTAAGAGATTCTTAGGGGGTGATTCCCACCCTATAGCTCAAGTTTGTTTGCCAAGTAGACAGGAGTGTTGCAATGAAGAGCCTCATGGGTCATGCAGACAATCTTAAACTGAACTCTAACTTCAAACGGGAGCCATTTGAGATGTTTCAGGTCAGGTGTACTGTGGTGATGTTTACTGGATCCCATGATGAGCCTATCAGTCGCGTTTAGAGTGGCCCTTAATTGAGCTAGCCTGGTTTTGGGTGATCTTGCAACAGTAGCATTTCCGTAGTCTAGGCAGGCGATGACTAGGGATTGGACTGCTAACTAAACGTCATCTGTGGGTAAGAAGGGTTTGATTTCTCTTAAAGTGTTCAAATGGTAATTGGCTACAACTTGTGGGGCACAGTTGAGCACTGTAAGCTGTTTGAGCCATTCATCTATGGGAGTAGAGTCTGTAGGGGGTGATCAGGAGAAATTCCGTCTTATTAGCATAAGCTGATTGTGGGTTAACCATTGTTGGGTGTTCAGTAGGGTGCAGGTAAGAGTTTTAATATTTCAGGTGAGGACATTTTCAAGTATAATTGTGTGTCATCTGGACAAATGTGGTACTGTAAGAATTTCGATAAGCGGTTCCATTAACAAGTTGAATAGCATGGGTGAGGGTGTGGCTCAGTGAGGTACTCCAATCGAGATCGGAGTAATGTCTGACATGGTTTAATTGACTTTGATTCATTGAGCTCTATTATGAAGAAGAGAACCAATTTAAGACAGGACCAGATTAACTCATATATTTCTCCAAAAGGTCTATCATGTTGTCATGTTTGTCTGTATCAAATGAGGAGAGATCAAGACTGAGTAGTCTCAAGGCATCATCTACAATGTGTGTCAGAGTCTTTTCAGTTCTAAGACCTGTTCTGAATTGAGATTGGCAATGGTCACGGAGCTGAAACTGTTTGATTTGGTTGCAGAGTTGTAAGTGTGCACATTTATCTAGTAGTTTTGCTAGTGTCATATTGTTAGTAAAAAGACGGAAATTGTTGAGGGCGGACATGTCAGCATTTGGCTTTTTTGGGATTGGGATAACTTGCCCAATCTGTAGGCAATTAGGAATAGTGCCCTAGGAGAGAGATGCACTGACAATCTTAGACCGAAGTGGGAGTATGGGAGATCTAATCTCTTTGATGAGTTTGGTGGGTAGAAGAACTTTGAAGAGGTCTGAGGGTTTAACTGATATTATTGTTTTGAGTATCTCAGCTTCATAGGGAAATTTGAAGTTAATCCATGCTGCAATATGTTTTGTAGTAATATGAGAGAGAGGGGATCACATCCTGGGAGGCAGAAAGCCCACCAGCTACCAGGGATTGTTTTGTTTTTTAATATTAGAGGGATGGGGGTTGCCCACAATGAACATGCCATTGCACCCCCCCCCAACACAAAAGGGACAGTCTTTCTGTCTTCCCCGAACTGCCCAATAGACATCAGGAGTCTTTTTCTAAAAGAGGGGTGGGGGCAGCCCAGAATAGGCATGCTAATGTCCCCACCCTCAAAACAAAAAGGAAGTCTTGCTGCCCTCTCTGAGGTCAGATGGGGTTATTGCCCCGATCTGTCCCCAGGGGGGGGCAGAAAGCCCACTAGACAACAGGGATTGTTTAGTTATTATATAAAGAGGGATGGGAGCTGCCAGAAATTGGCAAAGCCATGCCCCCACCCACAATTAGAACACCAGAAATCTTTCTGCCCCCCCCCCGTGGGGCAGATGAAGGTACTACCCCTGATCTGTCCACTAGGCTACAGGATTTTTTGTTTTGAATATGTAGGGGTGGAGGCTGGCTAAAAACTGCATACCAATGTCGCAAACCCCCAAACAAAAGAGGGACAGTCTTTCTGCCCACCTCTAGGGTGCCCATGGGGGTTATTACCCTCGATCTGTCGCTTGGGGGGCAGAAAGCCCACTCTATCTAAGAATATTTTTAAATGAAAGAGAGGTGTGAGCTGCCTATAATAGGCGATGCCAATGGCCCCCACTCCCAAAACATAGCCCCAGTCTTTTGCCCACATGGAGGCCAGATTCTCACTAGGCACCAGAGAGATGTTCATGGGCATGTCAGACAGCGACCCTTTAAGCAAGGGTTGCTCCTTTTTTTTTTGTAAACACATTTTGGCTACTTCTGCCTCCCCTTGGAAGCAAAACAGCAATACTTTTAGGCTCATCTGCCTCCAAGGGGGGAGAAAACCAGTAGACACTAGCAAAAGTGTCTGTGTGTGTGTAAACTGGAGTTCAGCTGATGGTCTGTGTGCACTGTCATTTGGCTGGCTGTGTGGGAATGTGCTTTTCTATGGCGGTGTGTGTGTGGACTTGCTCTTAGCTGGCAGTGTGCATGGATTGTCCCTCGGACAGCGGTCTGCTTGGATGGCACATGTCTGGAAGGTGTGTGTGGACTGACGGTTGGCTGGTGGTGTGTGTGGACTGTTACTTGGCTGGTGGTGTACATTGATGGCACTTGGCTGGTGTTGTTCATGGATGGTGCTTGGCTAAAGGTGGAAATTTCCCATCAGTAGAACACCAGTAGAAATTTCCCACCACCCAGAGTTCCCCTGAATTCTACCTCACTTTCGCATATCATGACATTAACACATAAACATGCACATTTTATTTGTAAAAGAAAAAGGTCATTTATATTTAGATTACATTTATATTTAGATTGATCATAGTTAATGTAGGCCTGCAGTTTTATAAGGCTAACCTTGGTTGCCATCTTGCTTTGTGATACATGATTATTTTATGTCTAGGTGACATTGGAGTTCTAAACATTGAATGCAATGTTCTTTTGCTTTCTTTACCATGTGAACAAATGGTTGGGTACCTTGTGCTAATTATGTCATATTTTAATGAAGAGCCCATTCAAGAAGACACTGCAGAGTACAGGCTCTGTATTTACTCCTGTTACAGATAGTGTTAGTTTGACTCCATCAAAGCTGCTGGGTGAGGGGACTTTATGTCCCATAGCACACTGCCTGTCCCTAGGAGGAGAGGCTCCAACGCTGAAGTCCGACTAAAGTGCTGGGGACAGCCTGCAGCATAGGATGCCATTAACGCTGCTGGGTGAATGGACTTCATCTCACATACAACACTGCATGAGCCCAGGAGGAGGGGATCCAATACAGAATCCCTACTAAAGCACTGGGGAAAGCCTGCAATGGGGATGCACCTGGATGCATAGCCGGGCCAAGACTGTGCCTGTCAGAGGCTGGAGGAGGCAGGGCTGGGCCACTCCTCTTGGTTCCAAGACTATGCTAAATGAATTCTAAGGAAGACTATTTTTATGCAAAACAATGTTGATAGTTGTGGCAAAGGCTAGTAACAGTTCTTATGCCTATATAAGCTACAAGAGCATACTTACTTGAGTAGAGCGAGTGCTGATCACTTCAAAAGTAACCTATTGACAATTATGGGGAAAAAACAACAGCAGGGGTACCGGTGGGTACGACAATGCCCCAAAAATCTGCCAAAGTGTCCTCTAATACTAGTACGCTGAAAGAAATCAAAGATTTCTTTGGAGTTAGTGGAGACAATTTTGAATCTCCAATTTTAGCTCCCCTTTCACAAATGAACCAAAAGCTAAATTATTTACAATGAAGCCACACCAGACGCTTAGTGTACAGAAAAGCCTGCACCCTGTTGCCACAGATGGGATTGCTAATATCGAGCCTCCTCAATTAGTGCAAGAGTGCATACCTATCTGTCACTCAGTTCCATACCGCCAACTGTGGCATTCGAAAATAGGTTTTCAGCACTGTCCATGGGTGAAACTCTTACAAAGCTTATTTACAACATGGAAGACATATGCTTCTCTTTGATTCTAACATCGCTCAAGCCCCATCGGGCTGCGATTCACTTCAGGTTCTGAGTGCGCGTAGCGAAAACTTAAGAAAATACCAATGAATCTGGTGGCAAAAAAGCACCAGTTATGAGTAGCCAACATCTTAAATTAAATTCAGATAAAACAGAGGAGCTCCTTTTTTGGGATGGACACCTTGTTTTGGAACCTTTCATGGTGACCGCAGACTTCTCTCAATACCGGTTCCCAAAGTGAGAAATGTATGGGTAATCTTTGACTCCAAACTACCCTTCTCTTACCAGACTAACAAGTTCATCTCTTCTTGTTTTTTCATTTAAAAAAAATGAAGAAAATCATGTCTTTTATTCCTTTTTTTAAAAAAAATCTGTTATGGTGTCCCTGGTCTCAGCAAGATTAGATTATTGCAGTGCCATTTATTTGGGTATGCATCAAGGCTTTTTAAGGCAACTGTTCAGGGTACAGAATGCTGCGGCGCGCCTCCTCAAGAACATTCGGAAGTCTGACTCAGTCTCACACACCCTAAGGGAGCTTGAAAAAAGAGCAGATTTCAAAGACCTAGGTACAGTGCATAAGCACTCCATCTTGCCAGTCCAGAACACTTAAAGACAAAATACTTCTGGTATATTCCTAGGAGATGCCTTCGATCTGCATCCTCTAGAACAGTGAAGGTATGTAAGATTTGTAAGGTATCTTAGAGGGGTAGAAGCTATGTCTATGCCATTTGTCAGCTATGGAATCAGCTGCCCTGGCACCTAAGAAGGCAGCCAAAAACATCTCAAAACATGTTTCTTTTACTCCCTCTTTAGATTCCTACTTTTAGCCTTTTTAGTGCAGAATGTCTCAGACTCCAGTACCAAGACACATTCGAGTATATACCATGCTTTACAAATAATAAATATCAAATATCAAACCCATCTGGTTAAACAGTCCTCACCTGCCAATATCGGCCATTGAGTCAATCCCCCCATAGGATGCTGCTAAAGGGCAGTCCGACACTTCCTTGCATTCTGGTGAAAAAACCTCAACAAAGCTCATTGGAAGTCAAAATAATCACCCAAAAGGGGTTGCTTATATCTATAAAGTGGCCAAGCTCCCCCAGGGTACAAGGGAAGATAGAGCTATATTGATTAACAAAGTGATATACTGGATCCATGACACATGTAAATGCAAATCAGTATTGTTTTCGGCTATCACGTGGGCTGTATGTCACTCAGTGCCTGCAGACATATGACGAGGTTCAAATTTCACTACTATCACAAGATTTGGTAGATGGGTTGATAGCCATGGTGATCCTGTCAACACCCCTGGTATCATTGCATATTTGCTTTAAGAATACTCTGCCCTTCCCAAGAGACAGGACACAAACATTTGATAACGCCAACCAGCAAGCTCCCCTGAAGGAATCTCTTCCAGTTGTGGAGAGAGCAGACTGACTCACTACACAGGAATCCCATTTAATTCTCAACTGCTTCCAGCTAAAATTTGTGATTAGTGGAAGTTACTATCATGAAACACTACAGGTTTAAAATGAAAACTAACAGATCACAGCTGGGGAGATGTTATTCACTCTTTTGATATATGTCTATTCCAGAAGGCCTGGTGCGTGGGCGCATAGATATGGGAAGCTTGTGAGTTGGGTGAAAACCTCATTAGATTGCAATAGTCTTACTTTAAACTCCCTTGACATCCTTGGGTTAAAAATGAAAATGTTGAATGTTTACAATGTAATGGTAATGTTTACAATAGGAAGGATGAACGCAATATGGAGTTAGAAATACTATCTTGGCTTGAGTCTAATATAGAGTGTGATTCATAAATGGGGTCAATACATGTTGCAGGTGACTTTAATGTCACTTTTGAACACCTTGATAACTCATAAATGGCCATTACAGAGGAGGAAGATGCTAAGTGGGGAATACCGCAACTAGATCTTCACCAGTGGTGCACATACTTTCAAGAGGCTAAACAAATCAAGCAGATTATATTATATTGTGCTAGATCTCCAGCTGTGCCCACATATGTCGGACATGATGGTCCTTCAGAGGAATAACAGCGACCATAATGCCCTCCTTCTAACAGTGAAATGTTACCTAATAACTTATTCCATCGATCTAACCCCTGCTTATCACATCGAGATGAGTCTCTTGGATAATAAGCGGGCATTAACATGCACTTTTCTAAAAATTCAACCACATCTAATGCCCCGAATTTATAATGAAGTTGCAGACATGCTTGGCCAAATGGGAATTAGGGAAAGAACAGTTCAGGAAGTTGCATATATGCTAAGGCCCACAAAGCCATGTTTGATTACCTAAAAGGAATGATTACTAAGGATTGCAAGTCTACATCTGAAGAGGGACCAAAACATCCTTGGTACACCCAAGTTGGCACTCATACCCTTTATTAAAGTTGATTGTCGGGAAATAAAATTTGGCAGGGGAAACTATAAACTTATACAAAGTGAAGCTAGGGGCAAATGGATGAATGAAGTATTTCACAGCCTGGCCGCTGCAGCCAGAGCGGGGAATAATAAAGCCTTTTGGCACATAGTAGCTCATGGAAGTCGCCATTCTAGTATTAAAAACAACCTTCCAAACTTAGGTATGGAATGAGCACTTAGAAGGCTTAAACTGAGGTGGCATGGTGACCTGGGTTTCTTGTACTATAGTTCAGGGAAGACCTGGCTTGGCAGTTCAGGCTAGACTGTTCCCAGTCGAGCAGGGTCAAAAATGATTTGCACCTGACTGGATCCAAACTGAGTTGGCATGGTGGGCGAACAATTATGGATTGGGATGCAGCTGAAAGCTATTGTTAGTGGCTGAGATTAATTCAAGCATTCCATTCATCACCTTGTTGTTTTTACAATTGATGCCCTAAGTGCAACATGTATGCCTAGATATGGGTCCATTGTACACTGTGCCTCCGGAATCAAACTATACCTGGCTGATGAACCGGTATCAAGGTGAAACCAGTCCTAGGTTGCTTGTATTCCAGTTCAGAGAGGACCTGGCTTGGCAATTCAGGCAGGACTGTTCCCATTGGATATGGTGGGCTAAAATAACTGGATGCAGCAGCAAGCGATTGCCAGTGGCTGAGATTAATTCAAGCATTCCATCATTCACCTTGTTGTTGTAGTGCCACCAGAATAAAGTCATAGCTGTGATTGGGACCTTATCAGGGCTAAACTGACCCTAGATTGATTGTATTCTGGTTCAGGGAGGACCTAGCTTGGCAGGTCGGGCTGGACTGTTCCTACTTGAGCTGGGTCAAGAAGGCTGAAATGCATATGAATGGGTCCAACTGAGGTGGCATGGTTGGTGAAAAACAAATGATTTGTATGGGGCTGAGTGATTGCCAGTTTCTGAGATTAATTCAAGCATTCTATCCATCACCTTGTTGTTGTTGCCGTTCACATCCAAAGTGTGATGGGTATGCCGAGACATTGGACTCATGCTCACTGTGGGCCCAATTCACAGAAATAACTTAAGATAAAATCCTGAACTTACTACCATTTTGGTATTCACAGAAGGCACTTACTCATTTCGGTGTTCACAGAAGTTAGGACTACTAACTTTAGGACACCTAAATGCCTTCTATGAATACCGATAGTCCTAAAGTTAGGATTTTTCTCAGTTTAGGAGTAGTAAAGTTAGGACTCCTAACTTTAGGAATCTTAAGTGCCTTCTGTGAATACCGAAAGTCTTCAAGTTAGGATTTTTCTCAGTTTCGGAGTAGTAAAGTTAGGACTCCTAACTTTAGGACTCCTAAATGCCTTCTGTGAATACCGAAAGTCTTAAACTTAGGATTTTTCTTAGTTTAGGAGTCCTAAAGTTAGACTTTACTACTCTTAAACTGAGAAAAATCCTAACTTTCGGTATTCACAGAAGGCATTTAGGAGTCCTAAAGTTAGGAGTCCTAACTTTACTACTCCTAAACTGAGAAAAATCCTAACTTGAATACGTTTAGGAGTCCAAAAGTTAGGAGTCCTAACTTTACTACTAGTTAGTTAAAACAGACACTAAGCCCATTGGTGATCATATTAAAAGAGTCTTATCGTGCCATTAAGGAGGTAGCCTGTGGGAAGGCCCTGGGGTGGGATCAAATACTAGGAGATTTGTATGCTTCTCTACCCCTTGTCTGGGGACCATCTCTTAATGCTAAGCAACTGCATCCTAGAGGGTGTCAAGCTACCTAAATCTTGGAAGCTGTGAAGATCCAACTGTAAGCCTATTAGTCTGATTCATGGCCTTCAGATTCTTTTCTTCTGCCAAATATTAAGGAAGATCACAGAGTGGGCCAATGCAAATAGGATATTGTCAGATTTACAGGCAGGTTTTGCCCCACAACGAGCACAGTCAACCAGTTCTTCTGATTGTGGGCTATACATTGGAAAACTGTGTTGCTGGGGAAAGGTCACCTCTAAGTGGCATTAGTTGATCTTCGGTCAGCTTTTGATCTAATTCTCCACAACAAGCTTTGGAGTGTCCTGGGCACTAAGGGTGTCCCTGACAACATTCTATCTATATTAATAAGAATTCATAACACTAACTATGCCTGGGTAAGATGGGACAGCAGGGGAGAGGTGATCAGTCACATCACAATAGAGAAGGGAATTTGGTGGGGTTATGCCTGACCCTAACTCTCCTTTCTCTATACATAAACGATGTAATGAAAGATCAAGACTTCCCTGGTAACGAAGCGCCAAATATAACAGCTTTAAAAGTTGTAGCTCTGCTATTTAGTATGCACCTTATTTCTAAGACTCTTTCTGGGATGCAGCTCTGATTGAGTGCCTTCTGACATTCTGCATAGAACAGGGATTGGAGCTTAATACATCATAAACAAAATATAGGTCCTTCAACCCCTTTAAATCCACAAAGGTCCACATAAAAGTGCATAATGAAACAATCAATCGTGTTTTAGACTTTCTTTACCTTGCATTCAGATTTGCAATTAATACATCAGGGATGCAACAGATTAAGAAAAGTGTACTAAGGTTACAAAATGAATCTATGTCCATCTTAAAACTTTATCTGGAAATAAAAATAAGAACAGTCTCTCCTGTCTTAGAAATATATAATGTTAAGGCTAAGGGGATGGCCTTATGTGAGTTTGAATTATGGGGACATGTCAAGGACACTAGGCTGGGGGTGGCTGAAAATACATTTTTGGGATCTATAATAAATCTTCTACAGGGGACTCCTACTTTAACACTGTTAATCGACCTAGGCATCTATTTGATTACCTATTCAGTTAAGTTAAGACAACGTTTGTACTGGTGCATAGTGGGGCTAACTGAGGAATTATGTCTCTAGAGGCTAGCCCTTGATGAAATCATGCAAGAATTCAAAGGATATCATATGTCAAAGATACAGTTTAGGCCCTTTGGATGCTCATTTGATGTTCAAGTCTGGAATGAAAGAAATAAAAACATAAATACTATCCATGGGAATAGAAGCTGTGTAAATGCAAACTGGGAAGTCTGATAGATACATTTCTAGACCATAAATTCACCCCATCTTTGGAACCCTTTCTTGACAACATTACATGCCCTATGGCCAAACAGCTACATATCAAATTTAGATAGGAGCTCTTGCCCATCAATAATGTTTGTATAAGGTTGGGCAAGAAATACTATTCAAGCAAATGTAGAACTGAGACTGACACTGAAACAAACTAGTTCTTTATTTGTAATACCTATGCTTTCCTTATCAGGAAATTGCTCCTGTCTGTGTGTTACCTTTTAGGGGTTAGACAGTGTGAAGAAGCAGAGAGAATTTTAAGAACTAGTACGGGCAGAGTAATTGCTTATGGTGTTTCTAAATCTTTAAGTTTCATGTGGGTGCTAAGAAAGACATTTTGCCCCACGACGAGAATTACATTGATGGAGATTTGATGAATGTACTGTTTATATTTTAGAATATTTGCATGTGGGATGTGCAAGAGGGAAGTATAAGTTTAATTTAATTGATGTGGGTGGTGAAACGGTGAGTTGACTTTAAATATCTATTTTATTCAACTTTAGCTGATTTTAGATGTATATATATATGTGATGATAGTTGTAATCAATTAATTTAAATGTAATTTTTTGATGTGTTTTCAAGGGTGATATCGTCCGAAATAAACATTTTCATGGTAAGTTTGAAGGATGCTTAGGGAAGCTGGATTGTGAGGATTCCAGAGAACCCAATTATCATATAATTGTATCATCTTGCTTTAACTTGATTGGACAGTATCGTGAGAACTGTGTCTAGATGTGTAGAATGTTTGAATTGAGCTTTTAATATAGTGCAGAGTTGTACTGAGTGATACAAATTGATGCAGATTCAGGTTTAGTATAGAGCAGAGCAGGAGATTCTTAGGGTGCACACTCAAGTAAGAAAACTGATTTTCCTTTGACTCTCCGTTTGATGCAACTCTATGCTTGCTTGTCCTCTGATATATAAGATTTATATATACAATTTTGACTTTAATAATATTTGAAGCATACGCATTTTGATCATTAAATGATACTAATCTGATTTTTGTTTTCTGTAAAAATCTTTAATAAACCTTCATGGTTTGAGAACTTAACGGTTCTCTTTCTTTCTTGTGGAGCCTAATGTGCTTCACGTTTATTGAATGCATTGTGTTGTGTTGTTGACCAATCCCAGCTGTGAACCTTGATCCATCTGATAGCGCTTTATGGTTCCCAAAACTTTTCCAGAGGAAAATCGCTAATGCTATTCTTTGGTTACTTACCTTCATCTATAAATATTATGGATTTTTTTCCAGATGGGGCGTAATTAAATTATAGTCATCTCCTACAGCAGCACCTCAAATCTAAATCCAGGGGCGGTTCCTGTATGAGGATGTTGAGGTCGGAGCCCCGCTAGTCTAGGAGGAGGGAGAAGAAGGAGACTGAAAGATTAGTCTAAGGCACTCAGTATGCCCACCCTATGAGTAGCAGTGCACCACAGCAGTATACAAACACACTGCGCATGTGGCATGGACGACTTCAATATCGCCCGAGTCCCGCATTCGCAGTGTGTGTTTGTGAGGCAGAGGTGAGGGCAATCAGGCCCTGCCCAGGGTTGGATTGGGATAAAAAATCGGCCCGGGCACGCATAAAGAATCGGCCCACATTTGCATAATGCCTTCCCTCAAATCACTGCTTTCAGCGCAATTTTACATAAAGGGGGGGGGGTGGTAACAAAAAATGCACGCATCAGTTTACACTAGTGAAACACACCTAAAAACAAGTGAGGCCACTTCTGCTCAGGCCCCCTGCCCCGCTCAGTGCCTACAGTAATGGGAGGCCCAGCGAGAGAAAAGGGGTGACACCTGTACCTGTTGCTGCTATACGGGAGATAATGAGCGCCCATCTCCCTCCAGAAAGGCCACTCAGACACCCACTGGGCCGCTGGCGGTATAGTCAGAACAACAGAGACACCGCCGAAATCGACCCCCAGGCTGCTCAAAAGCAGCCCTCAGCTGGAACTTGGACCCCGGCCCCTCGGGCATTGCCCGAATGCCCCCGTTACCAATCCGACGCTGGCGCTGCCTAAAGCAGCAGTATTTCCAGGGCTTCAGTCGAGTTATCGCCTCGCCCGGATCTTCTACATAGGTTATGTTCTTTCAGGATCCCACTTCACCTTCTGATTGGCTGACCCTTGATACTGTCAACCTATGAGAATAGGAGGCGGGATCATATTTGGGTCAAAGTATTGTCTCTTCTTTACAACCGGTGTGGGAAGCCCTTTGCCTTCTGGTCATTCTACAGCCTCTGCAACCTACTGTCTTCTCACTAGGGCTGGTCAGTCGACTTTTGACCCACCTGCATCGATGCTGGGAGCATTCGATGACGCGTGCCTGTGCTGGGGCCCGTATTTCCCTCCTTCCTTCACCAGCTGAGAGATGCCTATGCAAGGAACTCCATTACACCAGCCGAAACCGTGAGTACTATTATCCTTTGCCTCCTCTGTCAAGCTGCCTTCGAGGCCGGAGTCTCTGCCCGGCGTCATCTGTTTTCAGCGTTTGCGATGGCTCCATATTCCCCCCTCTGGCCTCTAGCATCTCCCTTTGCAACCCTTAATACATGCGTGTCAGAGTGCAATGCAAGCATGCAAGAGTGAACCTTAGCAGGAAGGCCTTAGCACGGCTGCTAAGATTCACACTCGTATACTTGCATTGCACTCTGACACGCACGTATTTAAAGACACATTGACACGCACCCATTTAAAGACAAGGTGTCTTTAAATACGTGCGTGTCAGAGTGCAATGCAAGTGTGAATCCTTAGCACGACTGCTAAGATTCACACTTGCATGCTTGCATTGCACTCTGAAACGCACGTACTTAAAGACACCTTGACACACACATATTTAAAGACAATATGTCTTTAAATATGTGCGTGTCAGAGTGCAATACAAGTATGCAAGTGTGTACCTTAGCAGAAAGGCCTTAGCACGACTGCAAAGAATCACACTTGCATGCTTGCATTGCACTCTGACATGCACGTATTTAAAGACACATACCCCCCTAAAGGCTGGGCACTCATTGAAAACTTTTACGCCTCCCCACTTTCCAATGTCACCAGCCGCCACTGTCTAAATCACTCTTCCAACGTCTGGTGCTGACTTCTCTAACCAGGAATGTCCCTCACAACAGTGACCCCTTATATGTAACTGCCAGCCATTCTACCCATGCTGCCCATGAGTCCCATCTCCCCTCCCTTAGAGCCATACACCTACAAACGTGTCATGCCTTAGGACTAATAAGGATTACTTTCCTCCAAGTCCCCATCCCAGGAACACCATTGCTATGAATTCCCTCGTGATGGCACTTCCTAAGTCTTCGCTTCCTTACTAGTTATAAAACTCTTCTGGTCCTAGCAACCCAAAGAGCACTGCCCCTTTCCCAAACTTACTTACAGCCACCTTCACTCCCATTCCAATATCCTATCTACTTCGCTTGCTGCCAGGGACCGAGCTATCAATAGTGCATCAGGTGCAGTGGCACCATGTTGCAGAGATATGAGGGGCCCACCGAGCCCCAATTTTGTCTACCCAAAGGGAAAAGGGGGACCATTTTCCATACTTGCATTAGGAGCTGGGGCATCCTTGCTATGCAGTTTTCAGCTGCCACTTCCATCCCCTTCATTTAACCAGGGGCCTTATTACAATAAGTGCCCCGGTGGCGCAACGGGCATTTCAGCCCGCTGTGCACACCCCCTACGCAAAGTGGTGCAAGCAGCCACTCTGTGTTTTAAAAGGAGCGCCAGGTGCAAACAAGGACAATGTGCAATGTGGCCCCAGGAAGGGAGTAGAAAAAGTCAGCCTCCATTTTTGCTGCTGCTGTGCCAGGAGCTATATCAGTTAACATGCTGATACACTGGATCTGGTACAGCGCCATAACAAAGAGTGTAATGCTATTTGTGAATATGGGAGCACAGGATATTTTTGGCATTCCTACAGCATAGCAATGGAGTAATGGCCCATAATGCAATCAACAAAAATGCTCCTCTACTTCCAGTTTGGTATACATATACAAGCATAACAGCGGTGCATAGGTCCCTCGAAATCCAGGCCCCCGGTGCCACTGCACCTCATGTATAATTGTTAGCTATGTCTTACTTGAGTGATTACAGTTCTCATGAAATATAGGGGCACATGCGTCAAGCATTTTTGCCAACACAAATGGGCCGATTCAGCCCATTTGCAAACGCAAAAAAAGCTTTTCAGATGCAGCAAACCCTACTTTGCAATTCGGTGACCTGTTACCGAATCGCAAAATTGGGTTGCGATTCGGTATTTGGAAGGGCCGTGTTTAGGGCACCCCTTCCAAATACCGAATCTTAATGGTATGCATGAATGTTTTCTGACCGTGAATGCAGTTGCAAAACATTTACTTCAAGTAGGTGGTAACCCATTCGCAATTTGGAAGGTGTCCAAAAGGGACCCCTTCCCCTTTGTGAATGGTTGCAAAAGCATTTTTAAAAGCAGGTAGTGGTCCCACGACCAATGTCTGGTCTTAAAAATGAAAAGAAAACTTTTCATTATACTTTTTATAAGCATCTCGTTTTCCTTGAGGTAAAACGGGCTAATTTACAACAAAAAAAGATTGCTTTATTTAAAAGCAATCACAGGCATGGTGGTCTCAACAGACCACCATCCTTGTGATTTTTGTGATTCCTAGGGGGTCGCAAATTGCGATCTACCTCATTAACATTAAAGAGGTAGAGCGATTTGCGACCCCCTGGGAATCACTATCTGAAACTCTCTGAGCTTCATGCATTGTAAATTGCGATTACCTAATTGCGTTTCTCTGGAATTCGCAAGTAGGTATTCACAATTTACAATTTTGCTCCATGTCGCCCATAGACTTTTCTAAAAGGAATTTTCATTCACTGTAGTCCAGGGCTTGTCTCTGATTTTTAATCAGCGGCTCATAAAACAAAATATTTAGACTTACCCCGTCATTGAAGATTTAAGAGAGAGAAAGAGTGTGGTAAAAAAAAAAACAAAGGCAGCTAATAAAATCAGTGATTCACTCTGCCTCCTGGTCGATATTATGAATATTCTTAAAATGTAATTCACATTTACCTTTTGCTTGTAGCTGCTCCTTGTTGAAGGAATGTAACTGTGTATTCATTACTTGAAGCCATAAATCAATGCAAATAAGGTTGGTTGTGCTAACTGCTTCTACGAGAGTTGAAAGCAATAACATGAAAACAGTTGGCATCTACAGCTGCAGCGTACAGCTGCAAAATCCAGTATTAATAGTAATTATTGTAAGAACAGTGACCAGCCGTACCTCTATAGACCCAATTGGCATTTTTTTTAACTTTCTGTTTAGTGATAGGGTGACATCATCATGTAATTGTTTCAAAATAGCCTTTGCCCAAAGCAGCATTTTATGCTGGATTCAGTGGGTCCCTGACACCTCCTTGAAACCTAAACATGATGAGAGGGCTGCATCTCTTCTAGCCTAAGGAGAAAGTGGTAATTGTCTAATGGTTTCTAATTGGATTGTGTTCCTGTTCAGAGGTCAATCGATACTTGCCTATTACGGTAAAGTGAGCCTGAAGTCCTTGACTCAAAGTAAACCGTTTTGCACCTTGAGCAAATTAAAACTCCAGCGCACAAGACGGACGAGCTTTAAATGGAAGCAGTACCTTCCTACTCTGAGCTTCCGGGCACTCAGAATCTGTTTTGCTCGGTGTATAGACTGTTCAGGATTACTTTATTTACATTTATACCACATCCGCTACTTTTAGCACATATTGTTCTGAAAGTTATTGCTGTTACCCGAAAGGCTCAAGGTCAAAATTTAAGCTTATAAACAGTGCCACTGGAATCATGTGATTGTGCGGCGATTTTCGCATAACTGTAGATTTGCTGCATTTGCCACATTATCCATAATCTGCTGCATAATCTGCAGATTTGAACAAAAAAATATTAGTTTCTAGCACAAATAGTTCAAACGCTAGTAAAAACGCTGGGGCACGTGCTGCCGCACCGTGTAAAGTTCTTTGCAAACGTTGACTGGTCACCTTTTTGTAGCTTATTGCTATGTGTGTGTGTGTTAAACTGGTACTAATGAGGTGCAACCAATGCTCAGACAGTGTCATCAAGTGTAAAAATGTCAAAATAATGAAGTAATTCTAGAACAAAATGTGCAGCATAATTTGCCTTTTCTTGGTGCATAATTTACTCAAACCATGCGGTACAATGTGACCCTCCCCTGATGCATAATTCCAGTAGTCCTGCATATAGGATGCTGGCTGCATTAAGAGACACACCCGTTCAAATACTATCGCCGTTTATGTACTGCCAACTACCACGTGTGTACCATTTTAATGTCGTTATCATACTGGAAGGCATATTTATGAGTGGAGTTGCATCGTGCTTGCACAATGCAATGTGGTGTATGTATGATGCAAGCTCAAAATGTATGAAACAACGCAAGACCACCTTGCGTGGCCCTGAGTGGATTCATAAATCCAGATTGCAGCATTGCTTTACTCTGCGCCACAGAGGTGTTCCATGGATTTTGACGCATTGCCATACTTACCTAAAGTGGTAGATCTGGGAATGCGCCAAAATGTTATTTCTTCCCAGGTGAGACGTAATGAGGAGAAATATCTTTATTTCTCCTTATTACTTCCTCTTTCTATGTGTGCTGCATTCTGCAGCACACATAGATAGAGGAAGAAGCCTCGGGATTATTTTTGTGTAGGAAGGTACCCCTTCCTGCACAAAACAATCCTCCTATTAAAGTAGCACTATAAGTGTCCAGGTCCTGTAATTTCGAATGCTACTAGTTTGTCCGCAGCACTGATTATGCCACCCACTGAAGAAACCCTTCAAACATGACTCAGACTTACCATTGCAGAGCCTGAGTGTGCAGTTTCAAACTGCCATGTTGACCTGGGAAAGTAAAACTTTTTGCCAAACCCAAGCCTTCTGTTTTAATGCACATAAGTCACACCTAGGGTAGGCCCTGGACAGTCCATAGAGCAGGGAGCAATGTATTTAAAAGTAGAGCATGTATTTTTAAGTTTTAAGTGTTACATGAACGGGTAGCGAAAAACTCTTAAATTCATTTTTCACTACTGCAAGGCCTATCTCTCCCATAGGATAACAAAGGAGTGGCCTTATTACATTTTATGAGCGTAATTTCCAAATGGAAAGAGATAATCAGTTCATATTTGGTGTTTCTGGAATTGCAATTTAAAATCCTTATTTATGTTGAAGTTAGATTTTAAATTGTAATTCTGAAAATGCCACTTTTAGAAAGGTGGTACAAAAGGGGGTGGTGATGGACAGAGCATCTGAACCAATCAAACACTCACACCCAGTCAAAAGATCTGGGTTTAATCATCCATCACCGTTCTTTAGCCCACTCTGCCACCCCAGTTCAGACATGGCTATATGCAAATCAGTCTGACCCTGTGCCTCATGGGAACAGTCCAGCCGGAACTGCCAAGCCATACCTTCCCTGGACCGGAAACAAGCATCCGAGGACCGGTTTCTGGCATTACAGCCTTCTTCAGCCCGGCTTGCTTGAATCCAGTGGCAAAGTTTATTTTATACAAAATTTATATAGCGCGCTACAGTTACCCATAAGCATCCCGGCGCGAGACAGATAAGAAAAAAAGCTAGGCCAACACACTATACTGGAAATAAGTGAGTCTTAAGAAGTTTCCTGAATAGTAGAATCCTGGGCTCTGAGCGGATCTTGAGGGGCAGGGAATTCCACTGCGTCGCCACCTGCACTGAGAAACGCCTGCCTCCCGAGCGAGCCTTCCTTACTCTGGTTGACTGCAGACGATGTCCTTGATCCGACCGCAGCGGACGAGTAGGCTTGTAGGGACGTACCAAAGTGGAAAGAATAGGGGGACCCCTACCATGCAGAATTCTATGGGCAGTGCATAACGCCTTAAACTTCACCCGCTCCCTAACAGGGAGCCAGTGCAGCGTTTTCAGAGCTGGGGCAGCTGAATGCCTTCTGGGAACATCCAACAGCAGTCTGGCGGCTGCATTTTGTACTTGCTGAAGAATTTTAAAAGTAGCTTCAGGAGCCCCCAGAAACAATGCGTTGCCATAGTCGAGCCTCGACAAGATTAAGCCACGGATCAATAGCTTCCTTGCTGGATCTGGGAGCAATGGCAACACCTTGCGGGCTGACCGCAGCAGGCCAAAACACGTCCCCGCGATCTTCCTGGCGTGGGTTCTAAAGGACAGATCTTCCTCCAACCACACTCCCAAGGTCTTGATCTCCTTCTTGGGAGATGGTGGATCACCCAGGGACCGGGGCCAACAGCTAGCCAAACTCGAGGGACTGGACTTACCCAGGAGCATCAGCTCTGTTTTTTCCCCATTGAGCTTCAAGGCAGAGTGAGACATCCAGCGATGGATCTTTGCCAGACAGTCATGAAGAACTTCAGTTTGTTCCGCCAGCTGGGTGAGGCCTACCACCAGCTGAGTGTCATCAGCATAACTGATAATCTTCACTCCCGAAGAGGCAACTACTCCTTCAAGCGGAGTCATGTATATGTTAAATAGGGTAGGGCTCAAGGATGAACCCTGCGGGACTCCACATTGAAGGGGGAACGGGGTCGACTGCTCTGCCGCTTCCCAGATTTGGTAGACCCGATTGGCGAGGAAAGACTCCAGCCATTTAAGGGCCATCCCGGACACACCCACCTCTGACAGACGGTGGAGGAGTACCTGATGACTTACGGTATCAAAGGCAGCACTCAAGTCCAGGAGGATCACTGCCACTGACCCTCCTGTATCAAGAATGCTCCTCGCTTCCTCCACTACTGCCAGCAGGGCCGTGTCCGTCCCCTGTCCGGGACGGAAGCCAGTCTGAGAGTCTCCCAACAGGTGGTATGACTCTAGATGACCGGAGAGCTGACGATTAACCAGCTTCTCTGCAATTTTGGAAAAACCAGGTAGCAGTGAAATTGGTCTGAAGTTGGCCAGATTCGAAGAGTCCAATCCCGGCTTTTTTAGAAGTGCCTTCACCACTGCCTTTTTCCATCTCTGGGGAACTATGCCCTGAGAGAGTGAGAGATTGATCAAGTCAGTGAGCGGGGTGGCCAAAGTGTCTGCTACTAATTTAAGATATTTCATAGGAGCAGGGTCGCTTGGGGAGCCACTCTTCATCTCCTTCAGAGTTTTTATAACCTCCTCCTCAGAGAAAGGGCCGAAGGAGGAAAGCTCCACAGGGCCAACTACAGGGCTGACATCTAATTCCGGACTCAAGGGGGTCGCAGGCAGTGAGGATAGGATCTTCTCTATTTTAGAGTGAAAGAAATAGGCCAGTTCTTCACATTTTACTTTAGGGTTGTCATATACAACCGGCGGGACCGGGGCTTTAAGTAATTCCTTAAACATTTTAAAGGCTTCACCTGGTAGATTGTTAGCACTCTCGATCCTGTCGTTAAAGAAGTTCCTTTTGGTATCCTTTAGCGCATTTTTATATTTCCTCATCTCTCTCTTATAAACTTCCCGACTGTCTTCCGACCTCTCTCTCCTCCATGCACGTTCCAATCTTTTACATGAGGTTCTGAGGACCCTAAGTTCGGACGTGTACCAGGGAGCGGAGCCAATTCTCCTTTCCCTGACAGGTCTTCTTTTTTTTGGAATCAGGGAATCCAAGGCAGCAGTCAGCCAGATTTCTATATGTTGGTCAGCAATAGTGGGATCGGCGGCCAAGGGGGGACAGGTTCTAACTAACTCTGCCGCCCAGCTGTCCACTGAGAGCTTCGACCAAAGTCGCTCTACTGTGTACTGTCTGGGTCCAGGATCTCCCCGCTTCCCTAACAGCCATCTGAGCGGGACAAGATAATGATCCGTCCAGGGGAGAGCCAGCGGCGGGAACGCTAGCAGATTCTTGGAATTGGCAAAAGCGACATCGAGCTGATGACCCCTATTATGGGTAACACCAACATTGGCAAGATATAAGTCGAGTGCACCCAGCGTGGCTAATAGATCTCTCGCTACGGCGTCCTCGGGGTCGTCAAAATGTAGGTTGAGGTCCCCGAGGATTACGAAGTTGGAAGATGCGGCCGCCAATGGAGCAAGGGACTCACTTCTGAGCATACCCTGCCACACTTATTGCAGCCAAAAGCGGTACAAAAGAGGGTGGTGATGGACGGAGCATCTGAACCAATCAAACACTCACACCCAGTCAAAAGATCTGGGTTTAATCCATCACCGTTCTTTAGCCCACTCTGCCACCCCAGTTCAGGCATGGCTATATGCAAATCAGTCTGACCCTGTGCCTCATGGGAACAGTCCAGCCCGAACTGCCAAGCCATGCCTTCCCTGGACTGGAAACAAGCTTCCGAGGACCGGTTTCTGGCATTACAGCCTTCTTCAGCCCGGCTTGCTTGAATCCAGTGGCAAAGTGAGCAAGGGACTCACGTCTGAGCATATCCTGCCACACTTATGGCGGCCAAAAGCGGTACAAAAGGGGGTGGTGATGGACGGAGCATCTGAACCAATCAAACACTCACACCCAGTCAAAAGATCTGGGTTTAATCCATCACCGTTCTTTAGCCCACTCTGCCACCCCAGTTCAGACATGGCTATATGCAAATCAGTCTGACCCTGTGCCTCATGGGAACAGTCCAGCCCGAACTGCCAAGCCATGCCTTCCCTGGACCGGAAACAAGCTTCCGAGGACCGGTTTCTGACATTACAGCCTTCTTCAGCCCGGCTTGCTTGAATCCAGTGGCAAAGTGAGCAAGGGACTCACGTCTGAGCATACCCTGCCACACTTATGGCGGCCAAAAGCGGTACAAAAGGGGGTGGTGATGGACGGAGCATCTGAACCAATCAAACACTCACACCCAGTCAAAAGATCTGGGTTTAATCCATCACCGTTCTTTAGCCCACTCTGCCACCCCAGTTCAGACATGGCTATATGCAAATTAGTCTGACCCTGTGCCTCATGGGAACAGTCCAGCCGGAACTGCCAAGCCATGCCTTCCCTGGACCGGAAACAAGCTTCCGAGGACCGGTTTCTAGCATTACAGCCTTCTTCAGCCCGGCTTGCTTGAATCCAGTGGCAAAGTGAGCAAGGGACTCACGTCTGAGCATACCCTGCCACACTTATGGCATCCAAAAGTGGTACAAAAGGGGGTGGTGATGGACGGAGCATCTGAACTAATCAAACACTCGCACCCAGTCAAACGATCTGGGTTTAATCCATCACCGTTCTTTAGCCCACTCTGCCACCCCAGTTCAGACATGGCTATATGCAAATCAGTCTGACCCTGTGCTCATGGGAACAGTCCAGCCCGAACTGCCAAGCCATGCCTTCCCTGGACCGGAAACAAGCTTCCGAGGACCGGTTTCTGGCATTACAGCCTTCTTCAGCCTGGCTTGCTTGAATCCAGTGGCAAAGTGAGCAAGGGACTCACGTCTGAGCATACCCTGCCACACTTATGGAGGCCAAAAGCGGTACAAAAGGGGGTGATGATGGACGGAGCATCTGAACCAATCAAACACTCACACCCAGTCAAAAGATCTGGGTTTAATCCATCACCGTTCTTTAGCCCACTCTGCCACCCCAGTTCAGACATGGCTATATGCAAATCAGTCTGTCCCTGTGCCTCATGGGACAGTCCAGCCCGAACTGCCAAGCCATGCCTTCCCTGGACGGGAAACAAGCTTCCGAGGACCGGTTCTGGCATTACAGCCTTCTTCAGTCCGGCTTGCTTGAATCCAGTGGTAAAGTGAGCAAGGGACTCACGTCTGAGCATACCCTGCCACACTTATGGCGGCCAAAAGTGGTACAAAAGGGGGTGGTGATGGACGGAGCATCTGAACCAATCAAACACTCACACCCAGTCAAAAGATCTGAGTTTAATCCATCACCGTTCTTTAGCCCACTCTGCCAACCCAGTTCAGGCATGGCTATATGCAAATCAGTCTGACCCTGTGCCTCATGGGAACAGTCCAGCCCGAACTGCCAAGCCATGCCTTCCCTGGACCGGAAACAAGCTTCCGAGGACCGGTTTCTGGCATTACAGCCTTCTTCAGCCCGGCTTGCTTGAATCCAGTGGCAAAGTGAGAAAGGGACTCACGGCTGAGCATAGCCTGCCACACTTATGGCGGCCAAAAGCAGTACAAAAGGGAGTGGTGATGAACGGAGCTTCTGAACCAATCAAACACTCACACCCAGTCAAAAGATCTGGGTTTAATCCATCACCGGTCTTTAGCCCACTCTGCCACCCCAGTTCAGACATGGCTATATGCAAATCAGTCTGACCCTGTGCCTCATGGGAACAGTCCAGCCCGAACTGCCAAGCCATGCCTTCCCTGGACCGGAAACAAGCTTCCGAGGACCGGTTTCTGGCATTACAGCCTTCTTCAGCCTGGCTTGCTTGAATCCAGTGGCAAAGTGAGCAAAAGCAGTACAAAAGATCTGGGTTTAATCCATCACCGATCAAACCCAGATCTTTTGACTGGGTGTGAGTGTTTGATTGGTTCAGATGCTCCGTCCATCACCACCCCCTTTTGTACCACTTTTAGAAAGGTGGAATGTTCTTGCCTTAGCCATTTAGCATGTGTAGCCTTTCCCTGGTCACATGACCAGGGACTCACTGACAGGTGAGCTTTGAGTATTCCTCATAGAAAGCCACACACAATAGAGAGCTTAGGTGTGCCTGAATAAACCATCACAAGCAGGATGGGAGGGAGGAGCTGGGCACAACCCCATTTACATTTGAATAGGCTGTGTCCTGCCTCCACATAAAGGGCTACATACCCTTGAAAAAATGTAAGGACTGTCGTCACACACCACCCGGTGTCATGCTTCATCATCGGCAGTCCTCACTCTCTAAAAACCACGCTTGATAGAGAGCGGGCCTTCACCTGGAGACAGGGAGTCATTTCTATAACTAAGTGGGGGCCCTTATTAAAGAAGTGAGTGAGTGAAATTAAAAATTGATGCAAAAACTACAAGAAAACTTTTAGATGCTTAGAGTCTGCTCAATATTAAAAAATAAGGGAGGGGACTAGGGGGATTAGTGCCCAATCCTCATCAGTGTCGTCAACATGTTTCTGCCATCACGGCTAGGAGGGTCCATGGCATTCATCAGGGCGTGAAAGAAATGGGCTCCATTCTAGTCTCTAAGAGCCTGAGATGAATCCACTAAAGTAGGTTGACCTTTGTCAGACTCTACTATGAGATTTTGACAACCACGTAATAGGTGAAGAGATATCTCATGGGAAGGGAGGATTTTGAGGGACCCCTGTAGTCACACTTGCCTCAAGGTGCATCCATCGCGATGGTCCTGCGTTCTGCCCTCTCTGCTTCACCGCTACTACAAGGACTGCCACTCTGCTGGACTACTGCGCTAAAAGAACTACTGCCATGCTGTGCTGACCTGCAGCCCTCTTGCCTGTGGAATAAGGACTGGAACTGCAACTTCATCTTGAACCCAGGACCCCAGAGGGACTTAAAGGGCTGGTGTGCTGACCTCCTGATCTGAGCTTTAGTGACATAAAAGACTGCTCAACCAGCCCCCGACCCAGCTGTAGCATGTTTCCAATGTCCAAGTGGTGCCTCTCAGGTGTGGCTCATGAGTTGTGAAAATCAAGCTTTTGGGCTCTTTGTGACTGCGTACAGATCCATTTCCACCAAGACTGTGGTGCTCACACCGAAATTCAAAGCTAGCTACCGCCAGCCCATGTCTTTACACAGCAGCTTTAAGAGCTTGTGGGGGACCGCAAATGCAAAGCTCCAGCCCTCTCGTCCACAGCGCCCGGCCTGCATTTCGTTCTCCTTGCTCCTCGCAATCCTCTTCTATGTGAACGGGACTCTTGACACAAAACTTAAGAAGGTAATACTTCAGCTGGGACTGTATCCCATCAACGCTCCATTGCGGTCGGTCTGCACTTTGGACTTAGACTCGGCCCAGTGCAACCAGATAGCACTGTTGGTGCTTCCTGCTTTTAGATGCTATTCTACAGCTTATTCTTTAAAAATTCATAGCTCCGGTTTTACTGATTGGATTTTTGTCATTTTATTCTTGTTTTATTTATCATTTAAGGTCTATATTTCTAACCTTGTGTGGGATCTTTTTGTGTGGTGTTTTCACAGTTTTACTGTTTTAATTGTTGCATAAATACTTTACGAATTGCTCTAAGTTAAGCATGACTGCTATGTGCCACGGTACCAGGGCTCACACATCAGTCAATCATTAACCCACTTTCTAACAAGTCACCATTTAGTTCCTGGTCCAAAAGTATTCACTGACAAACTTCTGCCTCTACCAGCCCCCTTGAATGGCATGCCCAGCCTTCCCACTCGGCGTTTTAGCCCACAGCATACACTGTTGCTGCAGTCCTAAATTAAATGTGGCTTACTGTTTTCACAAATTTTTGTGCTCCTTGCCATTCAATTATGCCTTCTGGTCTTGCCTTCAGTACAGATATGGCTATTGGGAGCTCCCAATGATGGCATTTCTGAGGGAGGAGCTTGGCGGGCATCCGAGATGGCCGCTTGAGCACAGCGCTCTCCGGACCCTCGCCGCTCCCGACATTTTATCCTGGCTGAATCCTGATTTCTTGCAAGAATTCGTGTAGGGGACGCTTGGCTGATTACCCTGGCACTTTTCAGGAATCGATTTGGATCTCGTATTCCTGAGTTATGGTGCTCTGAACTTTTGGGCTCCGCCCTTGAGGTGCGCCCGGGACGGGGTGCGGTACTGTAGCCGTCCTGCAATTGAACAACAACGGCAGGAGATCTGGCCTTGTGGGTCCCCCCTTCCTAGGTTTCGGTTTCGATTCTGTTCCGACTTGGGCCACGGCTGTGGATGTCGTGTTGCGACTGAGACTTGGAGGCGGATCGGCTGTTGGGCTTTTATGTGACCTATTTGCTGGTTTGGCGACCTCCACCCGAGTTGTGCCCCCTTTTTATGTACTTTTGATCCTGTACTTTGGGTGTCGGGCCCGTCGACCCTGGTGGCTCGTCCTGTGACGCATCTTCAAAATGGCGGGCAGAGGGGACAGAGAGACGCGCAAGACGAAAACACCTCTGCGCGGAGCTCCAGTTCAATCGAATGTCATGGACCGTTATACCCATTCTAAGGGGTCCCCCGGAGCTGCCCTGCCTGGTTCTAGTATTGCGTCCGAACGAATTTTGGAAGAATCGGCGGAGCCCTCCTTACAGGATATCATGGGCGCCATCTCGGGTGTGAGAGAATCCATCGGCCTACAGTACGAGGCCTTGGCCCACAAACTTGACACCGTGGCTATTGAGGTGAATCTGATTCGTGCTGATCTCGGCAAGACGAATGAGAGGGTACAATCACTGGATATTAAATCCTCTAGCCTTACGAATGACGTCTCGGAGCTCCAAACTGAGATTGGAAATCTCCGTCGGGGGAATGACTTCATGACCCGTCGCCTGGAGGACTTTGAAAATAGGGCGCGTCGCTGCAATGTTCGCCTGGTGGGTGTACCGGAAAACCCTGAACCCCACTCGGTGGATCTCCTGGTTGAGGATCTGGTCTTGAACCATTTGGCCCCTTCTGGTCTCACAAAATTTTTCACGGTGGAACGTGCACATCGTGTTCCAGGGGGCAAAGTCAAGCCGGGAGCCCCGCCGAGACCCATTGTAGCGAAGCTTTTTCATTATAGAGACCGGGACGCTATCCTGCAGGCCTCGCGGGTGAAGGGCCCGGTGGCCTTTGAGAACGCTACGGTGAACTTTTACCCGGACTTTTCCCAACAGGTTCAGAGACAACGTATGGAGTTTCGTGGTGCCAAGAAACGTCTCCGGGATCGGGGCCTACGTTACGCCATGCTCTTTCCCACTAGACTCCGGGTTGAATACAATGAACGTACCCTTTTCTTTGATCGGCCAGATGCTGTTAATGACTGGCTGGACTCATTGCCTGACCGTCCTCCTGAGACAGACTCCGCCGCTCACCCTGGCGGTGCCGAAGGTGGTGTGGAGATCTAACTGTTCGGCTCTTATGTCTTATTTTGAATACATTCTCAGGGGTGTTGGCCGGCGTCCCTCTACATTGCGATCATTCTGTCTTTTCGTTTGTTATTCTTGTTCTTGCTGAGGTCGGGGGGTGGATGGAACGGAGACCTTTCCTCCTCCGGGGTCTTTGTGTAGAATAGGGGTTCTTGGGCGACAGGCACACTGCAGGTTGGGGTGGCTCTTTAGCTTTTTGCAGGGGTGCAGGGTGGGGGGTGTTTCTCTTCAGTTTGGGGGAGGGGGGTTGGGAAGTTTTTTCTTTTCTATGTGTTGTTTTCAAGGCGATTTGCTCCTGTGTTTGCTGCTGTTTCTGATGTCTAGCTCATGGGCGAGGGGTCTTGGCTCGGGTGGTTGGGATGGGGGGTAGAGGGTTGAAATTTCTTTCCTGGAACGTTAATGGCCTGGGTGAACGTATTAAGCGCAGTGTGGTCTTAAAATGTATTCGACGTTTGTCACCGGACATTGTTTTCATGCAAGAAACCCATTTGATTGGTAATGTTTGTTATGCGATGAATAGATGGGGCTACCGCCTTGTGGCGCACTCAGGGTTTACCTCCGGATCTAGGGGTGTGGGTATTCTTGTTCGAACCTCCCTTCCCTTGGCTATTGATGAGGTGATTCATGATGACCGTGGGAGATATACTGTCCTGGTGGGTAGATATGAAGGCCGCACCCTGTCTCTCTTCAATGTTTATGTTCCCCCGGGTTTGCAGGCCTCTACTTTTACTGACTTGGGCCGTGTTCTGTTGGATCTCCCTGATAGCACTCTCTTTCTTGCCGGTGATTTTAATTCGGTGCTTTCCGGCCTTCACGATCGCCATCCCCCTAGAGATACCCCGCAGGCTCAGCAGTGGTTGGGTGGGTTTTTAGATACCTTTGGCCTTGTGGACTGCTGGCGACTGTTGCATCCCACTCAACTCCAATACACCTTCCATTCTGGGGCCCATGGCAGTCTGTCCCGGCTGGATTATTTCCTGATGCCCGCAGCCCAATCATCGGCGGTTCGTGAGATTTTACACTTGCCGAGGGGTATTTCTGATCACTCGCCGCTCTGGCTTCGTTTTGAGGTTGGGGTAGAGGCGGCGGGCCGAGTGGCTCCCATTAACCCTTGGTATCTTTCCTCCCCTGAGACTCGTACCCTCTTGCTCAAGTCCATGGATTCATATTTCCTGGAAAATGAGGGGTCGGTCTCTTCGACTGTGTCCCTGTGGGAGGCTTTTAAAACCGTGATTCGTGGACAGGCCCTTTCCTTGATTGTTGAAGCTAAGAGGGCAGGGAGGAAGGAGGTGGTGGAACTTGAGGGGGAGATCTCTGCTTTGGAGGACGAGTTGGACTCTGGTGTCACGCCTGACAAACTCCATGCCCTGGGTCTCAAACAGTTTGCGTATAAATCTCTGGTCACTGACGCTGCAAAGGTGATGTTTCGTGAGCAGCAGGGCAGATTGTATGATGTGGGTGACAAAGCGGGAAAACTCCTAGCGTGGTTGGACGAGAAAGAAAGGGTTAATCGTGTGGTGCCCGTGATTCAGTCTGCGAGTGGTGAGAAAGTGATAGATCCGACCGCCATTGTTGATCGTTTTGCGGAATATTTCCGTGTGGTATATGCTCCCGTGTCTGTGAGGGATGTTGACGACTCCCGCCTTCTTCTGCGGGATATCGCTTTGCCCTGTGTCACCGACTTGGACCGTATTGCTTTGGACTCCCCTTTTACGAATGATGAGATAGCCAATGCAGTTCGATCGCTCCGTTCGGGCAAAGCACTGGGCCCGAACGGTTTGCCTATTGAGTTGTACAAATTATGCCCCGATAAGGTGGCGCCGTATCTCCGCGCCATGTTTCTAGAATCTCGTGAGCGGAACATGCTTCCCTATGATCAGCGTCTGGCGACAATCGTCGTCATTCCCAAAGAGGGTAAACCACGTGACCTCTGTTCCTCGTATAGGCCCATATCCCTATTAAACGTTGAACCTAAGGTGTTGGCTAAACTTTTGGCGACCCGTCTCCTCTCGGTTCTTGGAGAGTTGGTCCATCCGGATCAGTCTGGCTTTATCCCGCATCGCAACACTGCTCTGAATTTACGTCGCCTTCACGGCGCGCTGGCGAGGGCGGGGCTTTTGACTGAACCGGCCATTTTGGCGTCCCTAGATGCCTCCATGGCCTTTGATACTGTGGAATGGCCCTATTTATGGGCGACACTTGAGAAATTCGGATTCGGGTGCGAGTTTATTAGCTGGGTTAGGCTGTTGTACGCGGAACCTCTGGCGCAAGTTGTAGTGAACGGTAGAGTGTCGGCCCCCTTTTCCTTGGGCAGGGGTACCCGTCAGGGCTGCCCCTTGTCCCCTCTGTTGTTCGCGCTCGCTCTTGAACCGTTGGCGGCCTGGCTCCGTTGGGAACCGTCCCTTAAAGGTATTCGTTGGGCCCCGGACTTCGAAGACCGCGTCTCGCTTTATGCGGACGACATCCTCTTGTATCTTACTTCCCCTCGCAAGTCTCTATCTGTTTTATTTGACGTTCTTGCGTCCTTTGGCGCTAACTCAGGCCTCGTCATCAACTGGTCTAAATCCTGTGTATACGTTTTGTCTGGTATCTTGCCTCCGTTGCCGAGTAGACTTCCTCTTCAGGTGGTCCGGGATGGTTTCAAATACTTGGGGGTGTTCGTTACCTTGGATCCGTCCCTTCGTTTTGATCGTAATCTCCTTCCCCCGTTGCTTAGGCTCCGTTTGGACGTTGCCCGCTGGCGCAAACTTCCCCTGTCTCCACTGGGTCGGGCGGCCCTGTTTAAGATGATGTCACTACCGCGGTTTCTCTACGCTCTCCAGAATTATTATGATCCTATCCCCAAGACCTATTTTCGGGAGATTGAGAGCCTTCAGAGGCAACTTATTTGGGATGGGCGACCGCGCATTGCTCTCGCTAAACTTTCCATCCCGTGGTACGATGGGGGCATGGCGCTCCCCGACATTAAGAGATACTACTGGGCTTCCCATCTGTCCGCTATTAATCACGCTATGTTCTCTCCGGGTCGTAATCCGGCGTTTGAGATGGATAAACTTCAGCTTCCGGGAGGTGACTTTAATAGAGTGCTCTATTCTCGCTCCGCTGGGCGCCATCTTGTGGGACCTACTTTGACTGCTTTGAATGTGTGGCGTGCTGCGAATGTGAGCCTGGGCTGGGAGGATCGCTTGACGTTAGCGACGCCGCTTTATGCTTCAGAACGTCTGGGCGGTCTTTGGTCTTCCAAGGGTTTCGACCGTTGGGCCTTGATTGGGATCTCTAAAGTGGGGGATGTATATTCAAAGGGTTCGGTGCGCCCGTTTCAGGCCCTCCAGGCTGACTACGGCCTGAGTAGTCGGGAATTCTTTCGTTATTTACAGATCAGGCACGCTTTGGTTTCGGTGTTTGCTCCTGGTGAGATTCCGCCTGACTCTTCCCCACTTGAAGACCGTATCCTTGACGAACATCTTCCTGATAGCACTATCTCCCTGATTTATAAAAAGTTGATTAACAATCGGACTGACTTATTGGCCCGGCTTCGGGAACAGTGGATGGGAGATGGGTTGGAACTTGATGATGAGGATTGGCAATCGGCCCTCTCCTCTCCGAAGGAGGTGGCGATACCGGCTCGACTCCGTTTGGTCCAATTGAAGATCCTTCATCGGGTGTACGTGACGGGACCGCGACTGATGGTGATGGGCTTTTCCTCCGATGGACTGTGTAAGCGTGGATGTGGTTTGCGTGCCACCTTCCTGCATATTCTTTGGGAGTGCCCGATGGTGGCTGCTTATTGGGTGGCCGTGCTTGATCTGATGACTGTGGTGACGGGGATATCCTTGCGACCGGAACCTCGTCGCTGTCTTTTGAATGTTTGGGAGCCCACGGACTATTCGGTGGCTCAGACTAGATGGGCCACCCTGGGCTATATGATCGCGAAGCGAGATATTGCGCAACTCTGGGGGGCCTCCAGGCCCCCTGCCCTCTCGCAATGGGAGGATAATATGGATTGGTCCATGTTCCGTGAGAAAACTGTTTATGTGGCCAGGGGTAGACCCAGGGCATGGGTGAAGGTGTGGGGTCAATGGAACGAATACCGTGGCGACATTTGTACTCCTCCCCTTGTGGACACTGTCGAGATTACTCTATCGCCCTAGGCTGGCGTTCCCGGAATCTTCATATAGGGACTGAGCTGGTGTCTCCGGCTCTTCCCCCCTTCTTCTTCCTGGTCTCTGCCCCCCTCCCCCCTCCCCCCCCGCTCCATACTCCTTAGTACTTAGGATATTATTATTGCACCTCCGTTGCTGTCCCCCCCTTGCGTCCCTTGGGCTGACCTTCAGTGATACACTCTCGCCTTTTTGTATGTTTGTTCTTTCATTTATATAAAACCTGTTTTGGTCCTGTATATGATGTGGAGTATTGCATCGTTGATTGACGTTTACCTCTGCGGGCTTATGTGATATGTCTCTCCTCCTTTTTAGCGGCTGGCCCGTGTGGTTGTAGGCCCATCCTTGTACATTTCTGCTTGCTCAAATAAAGGTTTAAAAAAAAAAAAAAAAAATGATGGCATTTCTAATCTCATTGTAATTCACAAGTTAGAACAAATAAAGGAGGGCTCTTATGTCAGGCCTATTACCAGAGAGCTGCTCCTTCTCTTATTGAGAAAAAAAGGCTTTGTTACATCCTTAATTAGTGAGAAGGAACCTGACCAGGACTTTATTAAGAGTGCAATATAGTAGGCTTTTCCATTAAGTCAGCACGTGAGTACCAATTTTTATTTCTGACGATTGTTTCCATATTTCTGAAAATGGTAGTTATTTTTTAGAAACATTTTTAAGCACTCCCAAATCAAGTTTTTAGATATGCAATCTATTCCAATATATATTATATTCAGCAGTTCCACCGCAGATCAAATACAAGTGTAGTCGCATAGAGCAGGGAATTATTAGTTGGATACAATAAAAAATATAATTTTTTGACATTATTGCTTGAAGGCATCAGATGTTCTTTTGTGTTTAAGAGAAGCCACATTGTAGTATCCTGTATATATATTTATCTGTATCTCCTGTTGCTTTCTCCCTAGCTGCTCAGTCAGTGTGAATGTGCTGTGTGTAATGTCGGTGTGGTGATGATGAATGGAATGTTTGGCTGCCTGTGATGTGTGGTGTGACAGTTGGAGTATGGGCTGAGCAGCCGGCAAGTTGCTCCTGGTAGGGCTGCTTTACATGAATCTACCAATCTACAACTAAGACTAAATAAACCTTCTTAAACTACACCTTGGCTCCTGGATCTTCATTACTACACACTACAGTAGTTGGAAACATGGAAACTGAAAATAAGTTATCACATCTGTACAGTTCAATTAAAAGTAACACACTGTTTTGATAGTCGACAATCACCAGTTGCATAAACTTTCTAATTAAAGTGACATTCTTGCTACATGCATGTGGACCTTATTGTTCAAGGCCTCACTAGTGTGATGTGCATGTTTTATAAGGGTTACTCAATTCATAACACCCACTGTACATCAGGGTATGCTTTAACGCTGTTGGCAACCAGTGTGACAATGTTTGTTGGCGCCCTCCCAATCACCTCCTTGGCTATGGATTTCCTCACTACCACACTTTAACAATGCTCTTCAAGTCTCCATAACCACTCTCTCTCATAGGCATTTATATTGTTTAATAGCACCACTCATGCCAGGGTAGGGTGTCAGAGCACTTTACTTCACACACACATTACACAGAGGCAATGAATCATACATGTGTCAATCAGTGTATAGGAAATGTTACATAAGAGGACTACAAGGTGTAGGAGTCGCATGTCATCCATACTGGTAGACAGTGTAGTTTAAGACTGCTTGGTGTAGAGTAGCACAAACTTAGAATTTAAAACGTAACAGCATGGTTGAGGGTTGTCTTTACTAATAAGAGTTGATTTCTACCCAAATGAATTCTTTTGGCGATATTAGGATAATGAAAGACTGCGCAAGAAAACATAACATTATATACCTTGATGTCCAAGCTTGAACTGCTGTTGAACTGTGTTGGCCTTTGCATCAAATTTCATTTTTTAAAAGGATTTTTTGTATAGTGCTGCATACCACACTCTAGCATCCTCCAAGCACTTGGCATAATGGTAATTCTTAGACCATTGTGAGTATCTGTGGCAGTGCTTAATTTGACCTGGTGGATTTAGTTATCAACAATGGCGCCTAGGACAGTCTGCCACATGGTGGTGCTGTCTGCCTAATTTACAGATGAGCATGACAACAGTTGTATAGTAATTCAATTTACATTAAAAATGCCTAATTCTGGCCGCCCAACCATTCTTATGGCTTTGGGGGCCTATAATAGTCTGAATTGTCACACTTGGAGGAGTGTGATGCTTTATTGTTGTGTTGGTACTGTCATTGGGAGCGCTGGCAGGGGTAATGGGTAGTGCAAGTTGCAGTGGGCCCCTGTTGAAGACCTTGACACTTTTGTTTTTTTACAAATTAAGCACTGTGCCATAAAATGGTTGTACATGGGTATGCAAAGCAGAATGTATCGATGTGTGTCTGTAGAACTAGTAAATATTTTTTGAAAATATTATGTTGGTGTTTGGACACCAAACACTTTTATTGAAAATTACAGACAACTTTTGTTTATGGAACGGAATTAGCTTTTTCTAAAAATGATGAGGGTGTAGCAAAATGTATACTTTTTCTTAAAACAACATGCAGGTATTGCAGGGCTTATAACTACCACTGTCTAAAAACACAATCTGTACGATCAGTGTAACATATTTGCTGCCTGAATTTGTAAGGTCTCTAAATCAGCATCCAATATCTGCCTTGCTCTACTGTACTGTCGAAGATATATATATTTTTTTTACTTAGTTTAATTTTGCCACCCTGCCCCTTCCAAGGAGATCGATTAACATCTGCTTGGAAGGGGCAGGGTGAAAAATGAAAAGAAGCAAAATGTTGTTATGTAGATAGAAGTAATTTGAAATTTATCAAAATACCCTGGTTTAAGCACTTTAGGGATCGCAGTTCCTAGCTGGGGAAAGCGAACCTATGGAGATCACCTGAGGAGACTTGTCCCCTAGTCCAAAGGTTGGAATTGGTAAACTCTCTGCCATCCAAGAAAACCACATTGTGGCAGACTAACAACAGGATTTTGATTGACAAAGGATGAATACAAACTGGAATCTTTTCTAGATGATATCCACCCAACCTTGGCTAGGAAATTTTACATGCAGCTCAGACTAGGGACCTTGCCTCTCCATGCCAACAAAACCAAATGGTCCAAAACTCATTCTGGTGAATGCCCGCCTGCAACTACAAGGAAGAAACTGAGCTACACGTCCTTTTCTTCTGTGCTGCATAAGTGCTATCTCACCGGCGTTGGCTCATTCAACTTTGCAAGAACCTGGGCTTTGTGCATTGTGCCGAAGCATATAGAGTACTAAAATACGAGTCCCGTGCACCAATTTTTTTTTGCCGTTTCCTGTTTTCTTAATTCTATGTGGCACTTGCGGAGGACTATTTTAACTTAGCGACGTATTAACAAGGTAATAGTTTACCCTTCCATTCTCATCTTCAGTCATTTTAGCGGTTTTAACTATTTATAACAAACATTTGCACTGTAATGAAGTTTGAAGATTGATCCTTTTAGAAATGACTGTAAAGCATTGCAGAATTGAACTAGGATTTTGTCCCTAGATAATTCACTGTTTCATTATACCATGGGTTGTGGGGTCCCCTGTAAGTGAATTGCCTACACTGCAATGCGGAAACATGTTTGCGGCTGTGCAATATATGGAGAAATTGTATATATTTTATTGTGTATTTTCATATGTACTTTTATGGTCTTTGTGACCGAAATAAAGTAGACTGGAATGGAAATTTTAGGAATGTGAAAATGCGAACTTTGTATACCTGCCATGTGAAATGCGTACTTCCAATGCTCCCAATGGTTCTAAGACATGTTTAGGGAAATTTTGCTGAAAGCACACCATTTTCTCAAACTTTACATAAAGTGGGTGTTCTTGTAACATTCTTGGGGTATGCCAGAAACACTATGAATGTACTGGAAAATTTCATCATGGCTCTTCCAGCAAATTAGGTTGAAAACTGTGCTGCAAAGTGAACCATTTAACCCATTATTTTCCAGAATGTTCACCGACTGACGACCATATTTAGGGCCCCGTTTTCATCGTGTTTTCACCACGCAATGCGGTGGAAGAGAGAAGCAAACCTTAAGTCATATTTTGAAGCCACGCAAAACCACTTTGTGTGAATTTGCATGGCTCCAAAAATAAGGAGTAATGCAATGCAGTGAAATTGCTGATTTTTTATGAATTCTCAGATGTTTGTGAACCTGGGGGATGAGAAATATGTTTACTTCTCTGCGTTTCTTCCTCTTTCAATGTGTGCTGCATTCTGCAGCATACATAGAAAGAGGTCAAAGGCTCTCAGGATTATTTTTGTGCAGGAAGGTGCCCTTTTACGCACAAACCAATCCTGCCTACAACACAGACACTCTTGCTCCATGGTGCAAGGGGGCCTGGGTTGGCGCTTGGCATGCAAAATGGTGCCAGTGCCTGGTGAAAGGACGGCAATGCACCGTATTGGATAAATACTGGGCATTCCTGCCCTTTCCTTGTGATGCAAGGCAGCTCACAAGGTGACTTGCTGTGCTGTCCTGCACCACTAAACTCTTACATATGGCCCCTGAATAGTTTCCCGAACCTGCTACTGGAATTGAGACTAGCTTACTTTCCTTGCTTAGTGAAATTTGGCGCTTGCATTATGCCCCACCTCTATCAAAGATTACAAGTCAATACTGGAAATCAGTGATCTCGAGGTTAACCACAAATTTCGGCCAGAGGTCAATAATGATCCATGCAAATGCTAAATGTGAATACATGTGCATCTTTTTGCATGTATTTTTTTAACTAATCTTTATAGTGGCAAACACCAGTGATTTTGGACAAATGTGTGCCGAACTTTCTTGCCATCGACGGTGCTGCATGTGTCTGGCCCAATGCAGTGCACATAGACCGTTCATTGCTGCATTAGGCAGTGCTGCATGTCTCTGGCCCACTGCAGTGCACATAGACCGTTCATTGCAGCATACACTGGAAAAAAATGACATGGAATATTGTTGACTATGATCTCCAAACAGAAAGGTTACGGCTGGAAACTAGGGATGAAAACTGGAGTAGCAGCTTCACTGACCAGAGACTGATTCTGCTCCTCCTCTATGCATCTCAGTCTTTTACCTCACCTGTATAGACAAATTGAGAGATCACTCTCTTGAACACAGGGCATAATTATTTCGAAAGACCAACCACCTTCCACATTCTTTGAGGAAATGTATTATTATTATTATTGTTGTTGTTATAATCATCATTATTATCATTATTGTTGGTATTATTATAGGTATGATTGTTGTTGGTGGTGGTGGTGTTGCTATTAGTAGTAGTACTATTATAGTTGTAGTGATGATGATGATGAATATTGCTTTATGTATAAAGCACACAAACTCCCCTGATAATAAGCAAAATGGGAACTACACAAGGATAACTTTAAGACAAAAAATCAGCAATTTAAGAAAACTATCTGCTCATCAGAAAGCACGACGATGATCCAAAAGTCTGATCCTCAATGGAAGGGCATTGCAGAGGTTGGGCATTAGGTGGCAGAAGGAGCTGCTGCCGAGATACGCTTTCTTCTTGAGAAGCACATTGAACAAGAGAAGATCCAGTGATTGAATGGAA
The DNA here is from genome assembly GCF_964261635.1 of Lissotriton helveticus. Lineage (NCBI taxonomy): Eukaryota > Metazoa > Chordata > Amphibia > Caudata > Salamandridae > Lissotriton > Lissotriton helveticus. The sequence goes on along the minus strand of NC_136059.1, from coordinate 1,264,979,810 downwards.
AGGCCAGGGAATTAAGGAACAAAGGAGGTCTTTAGGTAGATTCATCAAGACCATGAATGATTTTGTGAGCAAGGCAGTGGACCTTTAGTTGCACTCTTTACTCGACTGGTAACCAGCGGAGGGCCTGCTGAACCTCAGAGATATAAACATGAAAATGATAAAACTAAGTGAGTAAAGGGCTTCATCTGACATGGAAGTGCTCCCTCTGCCCCCACTCATTTTCACATTTTATCTTGAAACACCATTTTTGGATTTATCACCCATCCTGCGCCATTGCAGATCAGACATAGATGAACCACTTGGGATAAAGTATTTTATATAATTAATGAATGAGTAGGAGCTGGCCATAGTGGGGGAGGGTGTGACATTTTAGAGTCCATTTGTAGCCTTTTTGTTATTCACAATAGCATATCATGTTTGGGTGACCATATTCCAATGGCGACCAATAAATCAATGTTGCATCCAAGTGCAGAGAGGGTTATCATTCACATACCATATGTCTCATGTTATATTGAGGTCGATAATAGTTACCAACAAAATTATTTCATCCGCTGGGTCTACACCAACTACAACATTAAGTTAGTAATAGAATTCCTCTCCATACCTCCACACCTATTTACACTTAAATATGTACAGTAAGCAATACTTATGTAATGGATGTAACATTTTCCTCATGCAATATAATGTCTGTGATATAGTGGGGGTGTATATATGACCTCCTTTTTGTCCTGGTGTAGACAGGCTTCTAGGTAACTATAGCCAAAGGAAGAATTAAAGGAGTTGTGATGTAGATGGATCACACCAGCTTTCCCTAACCTTAATACCGCAAAATATCAAATATTGTTAAACATTTGATTTTATCACATTTGTGTACAGGTAAATAGCAGACTTCACAGCCAACAGCATGTACCTTACCAAACAGCATTTCCACTCTTCTGTTCACAACAGTGCCACACATAACTTATAAAGAATGAACAAGTTTTTCCAACTCCAAATAATATGCATAAAACATCAAATATTGCTAAGAAACCTAGTTCCCTCATATCTACACACCATTTAAAAACAAAGTGACTTAAGGAGTACAGCAAATGTCCTGCCATCCTGCATTTATATACTTCTTCTTCTGATAACCAGGTACCATGCATGTGTTGTTGGTCACCCTGCACTGCTGGAAAAAGATGTAAAAGCAGCTATTTAGGAACTCGATTGAAAACAATTATCTCATAATATGGCATCAGTTTTTTGCTCTCGTAATACCCGAGTCTAGTAAAATCAGGCATACCCAGAATTTTTTTTTAAAATAGAGACCATGTGAAATTCTGGGAGATATGACTTCCATAAATTACCTCATATTTCCTATCATTGTATTCTCCTTCAGAACGGATGGGGTCTATCAGTTTTTGATAGACTGTTCCAATTTAAGTAGGACTATGACTGCCTTGCATGTAATTGGTCCATGTTAATAGTGGCACAATGAACAAAAAATGATGGACTGGAATGTGGCCCTAAGGAATTAACATGGGTTCACAATAATTCAAGTGTTCGACCCATGTTTTTCCGTGAGATGCCCTGTGTACGACAGGTATGTCCAGATGTTGCTATAAAAAATAAAATAATATAAAACAAAAAAAGTATGCTCTACCTATATAATTACGTTGTTTAACTTGTGAACCACTCTGGATAGACCACTTTCTCAAAAACTTGCAAAATCCAAGTTAATGAAACATTATTTTATTTTTTGCTTTTCGTCTTTTCAGGATAAGTGAATAGATACATTAATCATGTGTTTATAGGATAAAATATGTACAATGACAAACACCAATAGATCCCATGAAAACCTCTCATTTAGATCATACATACATGTTCGTACTCAAACATTCTCATTCACACCACAAATGCACACATAAAATTCATAACACACCACAAAGTGTATTTCAAATCCCCTAGAGACGTGAAACATCGAAGAGTGTTGAGTTTCTTCAAGAGACGGGTCAAATTAATTATACCAATCCAGATATACAGTTTATGATTCTAGATATGTGTAAAAATGTTCACATTGTATATCAAGAAAACATGAAGTTTTAACACATAATTGTTCAACTTTGCAGTAATAGATCAATACATCATTAATATAGGGGACATGTTCTCAGCGCCGCCGTGCATTTTGGTGTCACACCCCTTTTTGGGGTATCACCTTCTCAGGGGGCATGTGATAGATCAAGCCAAAATGGCCATGGGACCTGCCAAGTTGAAAGCAGACAAATTCGTATTGAACAGCGTATTAACTGGATGAGTAGGAAAAATCTGCTTATATACTGGGGGGCAGATTTACAAGCCCCGTACAGCACATTTGCGCTGCCGTTGCATCACTTTTGTGCCGCAGCGGTGGTGCAAAGCCAGCGCCATGCTGCGGGGTATTTACAATGTGATGCAACTGGCAGATGCGTCACATTGTAAAGCCCCGCGCCACATGTGGGCGTTCCGGCACACGAGGGGGGTGTTCAAGCGCAAGAACGCCTCAGAAAAGTGGCTGAGTGACATCTACAAGATTTCACTCAGTCACTTTTACGGCCATGCTGCGTCAAAACCAGGCGGTTGCTTGAAGCAGGCGTAAGGATTGATGCAGCCTGTTAGGCATAGGGGCACCCCGAGCCTTGCAGGAGCTGTGTCACGCTTGCGACTCAACTCCAGCAATGCGCCGCCTTTCCGCCGGGGGATGTGACACGCATCTGCCCATCCGTGCGCCACGGTGCGCCGCATTGTAAATGCGTGTACAAGGAGGTTTTGGGTCCTACAACTGACCAGCCTGGACCTCAACAGTTGCAAAACAGAACAAAGTGGCTAGCCAGGATACTTTAAATTGAACTTAGAAACCACACAGCCCATTTGTACTGCGTGGCCACGAAATTTGTTAACAAAACATTTATTTTCATTTGTAATCAAATTTCAAGAATTCATAAAAACATGTCTGCAAAGGAAACCACTGTCAATAACAGTCAAGTCAAAAGCAAAAACAAACAATTGTGTGCACAATAAATACGAAATATTCAAACATTAATACTGATTACAAATGAAAATAAATGTTTTGTTAAACAAATTTCGTGGCCACGCAGTACTAATGGGCTGCATTGTAAATGCGGCGCATCCGTGGTGGCGCACGGGTGGTTTGGTGTGTCGCAACTATTCTGACACATCCTGCTAATTAGCAATTATGTATGTATAGCTGAATGCAGTTTTGTCATGATTCTTTTGGAAAATATGAAGCTGTCTTTAGGCTAGACCTACTTAATAGAGACCTATCCTACATACAGTTTTGCATTCTCATATTATTTCAAAAAGCCCTCCCTTGCATTCCTAAAACAGTGCATGAAAAGCTGACCTTCACTTAAAACTTCTGATTGGCTCCTTTCCTTTTTTCTTTCAAATGACCCTCACCTTAGTCTCTATGTCCAGTATTTGTAAAGCGCGAACAAATACCCGAAGATGTCAACGCGCTGGGGGCCGTCGGGAAGATTAAGCGAGCTATTGCCCAGAGTCACATGGTGCTGGACAGACCCCTGCCACCAGAGCGGGGGATCGAATCGTGATCCCCAGCGTCAGTCGCCCTGGCCGCTGCGCCACACCTCTTCCATGCTCTGCGTGTCTCTTTTCTCTGACCACAGCCTACTCTACGTCACAGGCATTGTTCGATTCATTTCTATTGTATGTCTGCAAAGATCACCAATTCTTCTACTTTGAATGCCTACCTGATGCAACCTAACAATACCCAATCTCCTCTAAGTTGTTTACTAATTGCACCATCCATCCACATGAACGAACATTCCACCCTCTGATGATCACACCTCACCCCCATTCATTTAATTTACCACAAAGAAAATAAAGTCTAGTCAAGCAGTGACTACTCGACACGACTAATCCCAATAACCAACAACAGCCAATAACCACTTACCTTGGGTTCCAGAGCAGCATGCTTTCCGGCATTCAGCACTTCAATTCCTCATCAGGGGTAGTTAGTGCGAATACAGTTACAATTATAGAATGACAACAAACTGGGACCCATCTGGAACATGAAGTGACTTCGAAACTTGCCACCAGAAAGGCCTCTTGCACCTGCTGCCCTTGTAGAAAATGAGGTGATCCATCTCAGAGGCAGCTGTGATGCCTGTTCTCCAGCAGCTTCGCCAAGGGCCCCCGCAATCACCACTTCAATCACTTGTAAGCAAAGAACACCCACAAACATTTCTAACTCGTTCACTTCTTTTGCCTCCTTTTATATTTCATTTTAAGGGAAGTTCTGACGGGGGTTGTTGATGCTGGGCGCACCTGGTGAAAAATTGATATTAATCAAAAGGGGTATTCTTCAAATGATATTGGGGAGGTGAAATTTTAAAATACAGCTTACTCCAGAACAAATGGATGTTATCGGACCTGCTAACTCACACGGTGTCACAGTGTGTTATACGATATCAGCTCCCTTCACACGGTAACCTGGCGAGGTGCCGACTCTACTTGGTGAAAGGCAAAGCGTGCTGGAAACCACAGCAAAGAGTAGATTTCCAGCTCGTTTTTTTCCCCAAGACTTTTAAAAGCCGATGTCTATTATGGGATGTGAAAACACCACAGGACATTGGCACCAGCATCGTCAATTTGTTTTTAGGAGGAGAGGGTTTGGTGAGTAGTCTAGGACAGAGGCGCAACTAGAGTCAAATTTCGGGGGGGCTAAGAAAAAAATTCAGTGGGGGCTGAATCTTTAGGCAATCGGCAGAGCCGAGCTGCTTGGTCTCTTGGAAGGGGTGAAACAACAACAAAGCCCCATTAACATGCACAAGGTCATTTAAAGACCTGTGAAGTGCTCGGGTGCGGCTGTGAGTGGGCCCGGGAAGTATCTCATCCCGGGCTGCCACACACGACGGGGAGGCTGAAGCCCTTTGAGACCAATGGGTGTTGCGCGCCTGGTCTCGGAACAAGGCACCATCCACTTCAAGTCCATGCCCCCGTCTCACACTGTGAAAATGTTCTTAAGGTTGGCAGACCTGATACTACTCTCGGCAGGCGCACAAAACCCATTGGTCTCACGGTGCTTCAGCCCCCCCGTCGTTTCTGTCAGCCCGGGCAGAGACAGCTTCGCGGGCTGGCGAGCATCTTATTACAGCCGCACCCGAGTACTTAACAGGTCTTTAAAAGAACATTTATTTGCAAATGAGGCTTTTGTTGTGTGTTGACCCCTTCTTACAGCCACTCTGTCTAAGGTGGAAGAATTACCCCCCCCCCCCCCCCCCCCCGAAATATTTTTCAGCCCCCTCCGAAATTTGGCTCTAGTTGCCCGCCTGACTCTCGGGGCTTTGGGATTATTTAACCTGAAAAAGCTGTTTATGTTTCAAAATTTGACACATAATGCCATATAGTTTTTCCTTGCCTTCTAATTTAGCCAACACTTCTATGTAATTCCTACCTGCATTGTTACATGGTTGATGTGACCCTGGCTATTACCACCACAGGCAGGAAGGCAACCTATGCCAATCCGCAGCCGGGTATAATACGCAATGCAGCTCACAGATTTGTGTGTCAAAACATCACTTACAGTGTGTATTAATAACGGGTTCGCCTTACTTAAAGTTATATTTTCGTTTCCGTATGTTTACTCACGCCTCGGGATTAAAAAATATGTTTTTCATCAAATTGAAAATAATTTTCTGCGAAAAATGTACTCGATCTTTCTCTCTAATGCATGCCCATGTAATGAATAGATTATATGTATAAAAAAACTGACAGCAGTTTAGCGTGAAGATTGCTGACACAACATTAACTGCACTGCCAACCGAGTGAAGATAAAAGTAATCCAGGCAGTTCATACCGCATGAACACAGCATTTGTTGGCTTGATATGGAATACGATTAAAAAGGGAAAACAATTTTAATGCACATTATAATGACTACATTATTTCACTGTAAAGCTTGTCTATACATACTCCATTATATTGTCATTATTATGTTATATTAAGAGTGTGAAACAATTCCAATTCAGGCCTATTGAGACCGCATTATTATTCCATTATGCTGAGAGAATGCAATGACAGACGTTCTGTGCATCTCAATAATGTGTCTATTTTCTAATTTTGTAATGAAAGGCAACATTTAAATTACACCGTCACTGGTTATCTATTTACATTATATTTACATTATTTCCCTATGAGGACATTCAGTATACATTAAGTGGGATTTTTCTGTTCACAAAATTGCATGATGGATTGTTTTGGGAACGAATGCCTATTTGCCTTAGGGAGTAGAGAAGTGACATCAGGCGCCCTCTGACCCCACCCCTTGACATACAAAAGTTGACCGCTCGCCCCCACTCATAGCACTTTAAAATATCTGATTTGCTGCTGAAGGTCTAGTGGAAGAACAAGGAGGGAGACCACAGAAAGTTAACAGTGCTCATAGAGCCAATACCTCCATGATCCCTGAGACCAGGGTCCAAGGGGCAGTGCCAGGGGAGCCAGATGGCAAAGCAGGGGTAGCACTAAACACCCTTGGCAGTCCCTAATTGACAGGCATGACTTGTGGGTCCATTAATGCCTGCTGCAAAGACCTTCATTGTAAGTGTGCCGTTGTTACCTGCTGCCAATTTCTTCTTGTTCAGGGTTCGGTATTTCCATGAGACAAAATTCTCACATGATTTCGAGATAAGTGGCTACAGAATTAGATGGAGCATGCAGTTCTGGATTTTGTGTGTCCGATTATCCATCCCTTTTCTTCATGCAAGCTTCTCCAGGTTTTTCGTGCCAAAATCTAAAGGGGGGGGGCAATGCCCTTACCAGTAATCTTCATTACTCCTGGTCCCGTTGTCCCTGTCCCATTGCTTACTTGTGGAGATGACCATCTCCCTGACAGAAAAAAGAACAGGAGAATGCTGGGACCTTCAACCCCTACCCCCTCCCACTGGGAGTCCATAACTAGTACCTTGCCAGCATTCCGCCTGAACTACCAAGCCACCAACAGGAAGGCCGGATGGCCAGGAGGGAGGGAGGGGCGTAACGAATGGGACGGGGACAACGGGACCAGGAGTAAAGAAGATTACCAGTAAGTAATCAAGTCCCCATCCCATTTCTTAATTGTGGAGCATACCAAAGCCATAAACCTGCCCTTCTGAACCCCCAAGAGCATCCAGGACACCACACACGGAAAAGCAGCATCCCAAGGAAAGCAACGGAAGAACCACAGGAAAAAACCACAACAGGCAGAGGCACACAGCCCGCAGTGCCCCCAACCAAACCACAGGGCTGCAACCCCCAAACACGCAGAAGACGACCAAGATGTACAAAAAAAGCAGCCAACTCACGGCACCGCCACCAAGAAGGCAACCAACCCACACTGGAAACACCGCTGAACCAACGACGGAGGAGGAGCACTCACCATGGAAGAGACCACCAACAACAGAACGGCAGCGAAGAAGCCTGGTGTCAGGCGACCAGACACACCAGGGAGCAGGGGACACACAAACTTGGTCAACACCATGAACTGGAAGAACCAGCACTGCAGAAGCAGAAGTCACCAGCAGCCCAAAGGAGACAAACAGCCACAGAAAAAAAGGAGAAGCAGGGCAACCATGCCACACCAACATAATCCCCGATGGTGACAAGCAGAAGGGAGCCAACCCAAAGGGGCCAAGGCAAAGACAACCAGCCGAGACTGAAAAGGAGGCTTACCACAGATACTCGAAGCCCAAAGGCAAAACCCCAGAGGGGTCAAACAACCAGGCCCCCCAAATAACCAGCACAAGGCGGACCAGAGCAGCGGAAGAACACACAGGACACTAAAGCCCAGAAGGGTGCCCACCCCACAAAAAAACACCAAGCTCAGGAACACCACGCAGCACCAAAGACCCAGCAGCAGAACCGACAGAGCGTGACCCCCCACAGACAAGGAAAGAGCACCCAACGCCAAGGAAAATCCCCCACAAGAACTTCACTAGAGAGGCGAGGGGAAGCAAGGAGAGACCCAACAGGCCCAGTCCAAATAGTAAACAAAGGGCGACGTGGCCAACTACAGGACCACCCACCCCAACACACCTGGGAGTACCACAGAAGGACAGCCCACACAAAAGAGGACAGGGCCAGCTGCCAGAGCCAAGGTACTGACCCAGAGGACCAACCGCAAGCAGGCCCAAACACAGCAAACCAGGAAGGGAGGAAGCAGCGAATAAGAGCAAGCCACCCCCCAACCCAACAGCCACCAGAGAACCCAGAGGACACTGCCACTGAAAATCCCCAGAGGAGGACCAGACCTCAATGCAGGAATGTCTAGCACCAACCACCAGACAACAGCCCACAACACCCAAACTGGGAGAAGAAGCATGGGCACTGGAACAGACCAACAGGCCAGGACCAATGTAACCACCCCGAACACAGGGGATCCCGAGACACAAACCCCGCGCCCTGCCCAACAATGGCAATGGTGGAGCCAGAAGAAACCAGGAACAATGAGCACCACAACAACAACCAACCAGAAGAACCAGGCAGAGAAACACAGACCACACCAGGACAACAGACGGTAGGGTATAACCAGAGGGAAGAACGCTGGAAAGCACAACCCACCCACCAAAACAAGGCCAACAACAGGACCCCACCCAAGGAAAAGCAAGGAGTGGACCCCTGCAGACCCCGAGCAATAGCAGGTCACAGTACTTTGAGTGGGGTGAGGCAAAAATCCCCGAGGCCATCAAACCGGGCCAACAGGGAAGACCCCACCCTAAACAACCCATACCAAGGGTGACCCCAACAGCCAAAATCCTGGAGGTGACCACAGTCAAAAAAGACAGGGCCGAAGAAGACCAAGCCACCGGACACTGAAGAGGAACCAGGAATCAAGAAACCATCAAGGGAGAAAACTCCAAACTGAACCATCATCTAACCAACCGGTCCAGAGGACAAAGGACGACACCAAAGAACCATCCCAAGCGAGTCCCAAGATCAGTCGCAGAAGAGCCACAAGAAAAGGAGGGACAAGCAGGGTGGCCCACAACCCAGCCCCGCAGATGTCCCCGCAGACCACTTAGAAGCCAAGAGGCTGAACAAGATACACACCAGCAAAAGACACGAGGCACCATATAGCACCCCCATCAGCCCAGAAGAAGCAGTACGGTGCCAACAGCCACAACCCTGAAACCTCCAACCAATGAGGCCAGTGAAAAAGGCAAAAGATGCAGCCACAGAAAGGCCACACAGGGAACACAAGTGGTAGGAAGACAGCAGGAAGCCAAGCAGCCCACACCGCCACACCAATGCCACAGCCCAGCCCGCTCCAGGGGAAGGCAGGCACAGAATAGAAGCCAGAGTAAACGGACAAGGAGGCAGACCCGGCCCCCAGCCACAATAGGCACAGAACCGCCGACCACTAAGGGCCGAAAGATCGACACCCAAGCAAGGAGCAGAGCGACCAGAGAATGGAAAGTTAGACAAGGATCACAGACAGACCCCCAAAGGCAAATCCCAAGGCAACAAGGCCCCAATGGCTTAAACCAGACACCACCCAAAGGCAAGGCCCCCGCACAACCAGCAAGCCCCCAACCAGAAGACAAGGGCAGAGAAGGCACCACCAACTCAACCCGCACAGGCCAACGAGGGGCAAAACAATGTAACAGCCAGGCCAAGACTGACAGAGGCAAAGCCAAGGCCCCACCAGCAGAATGGAAAGCCAGCGTTTACACCACAACCCAAAGAGGAATGAGCCCGGAGAGCCCCCAGGCGTACAACCCAGTGAGGGAGCAGGGACCGGAAGATGTTCCAGAGAGAAACTGGACCCAACAAGACAGAACAGCAGGGCCAACAAAAAACACAGAAAGACCAGAGACCGGAGACACCATAGTCACACACCCTTCCCTGAACCACAATGCACTGGCTGTAAAAAAAACAGCAGGAACGCAGGCAGAAACACCAAAGGAACGAGCCCAAAAGGCAAGCCCCAAACTGAAAGTAACAGGACCAAGCCAATACCGCAGGAACCTCACAAACCGAGCCCATGCCAACCAGGCGCACCAGGGGCACCCCGAGCACAGCTCCCAACTTTCAAAGATTCCCAGAAAGGGACGAAAGAGGGGAGAAGAAACTGCAACACAGTACTCACCCCTCCCCCAGCCAGCCCAAGCACAACCCACAACCCCTGTGCAGGTCAACAGGCACACACCAATACCGGCAACCAGGCACACCAGGGGCACCCACCGTGCAGCCCCCGAGCCACCAGCCACCCAAGGATCCACCCGAGACCAGGAAGAGGCACAACACCAAGTCCCCCAAGCGAGAACAGAAAGCACATTTCATGAAAACTCCCAAATAATTGGGCAACCTTTCAGCCTGCACAGCTATTTGAGAAGATGAATCCATTGAAAATACCCTCCTGCCCATCCATGGCCAGAGGGAATGTAGGCAAGTCATAGCCAGAATGGCTGCCAAGTTGCTACCCGGTGCAATGTCAGGCAAGAACAGGCGCTGCCAGGTGGAATGACAGCATGCCAGAACAGGAGAAAAACCGCTATGCAATACTCACCCCTGGGACAGGAAGACATCAGAACACACCACCTGCCCCCACCAGCCTGCCCAGATGCACTCCACAAGTCCAGCACCGGGCAAAAAAGGGTTACAAAAAAGGGGGGGAACATGCAAACATAAACTGAATGAACAGTTGCACTGTAGGAAGGTCTGTAGGCGGCATACAGCACAATGAGTTGGTGCATTTATAGGTAACATGCAAATTCCAAACGATCGTTCAGTCCCATAGGTTTCATAGATTGTAATCTAAAAATCCATGTCATTTCTCTTCTTAAGAGTTCTTTGTGGTTGTCTCTCCCTTCAACTTTTTCTACGGTTTCCAGTACCAAAAATTTGAGCTGTGAGACATTGTGTCTGGATTCTGTGAAATGTACTGCCACATTAGATTTCGGATTTTGTGTTCTGATGTTAGACTTATGCTCGTTGATGCGAGTTTTTATTTTCCTTTCCGTTTTTCCAATGTATATCATGCCGCATGGGCATTTGATCAGATATATGACGTTCTGCGTGTCACATGTCGCTGTGACTCTCAGTTTGATTTCGTGTCCCTTCATGGGGTGATTTATAGAAGTGCCCTTGATGATGCTATTACAGTTTCCGCAGTTCATGCAAGGTTGGGTACCTTTGTGATTTCTTCTGGTTGGTTGGGTTTTGTTCAATATTTCTTTGATGTTTGCATTGCGTGTGTATGCAAAAATGGGAGGTTTTGCGAAGGTGGTTCCAAAGTCTTGTTCTGCTTTTAAAATCGGCCAGTGTCTCAAAATAATTCTTTTATATGCTATGCTCAGAGTAGAGAATTTAGATACAAGGACAATTCTGTCTTCATGTTTTTTGGGAGTTCTTGTAAGCACTTCTTCTCTAGTGACTGTTCGAGCTCTTTCTTTTGCCTTCTGTATTGTGTCCTCAGGATAACCTCTTTCTTGGAACCTTCTACCCATTTCGTTTAAACCTGTTTCAACATGTGACTGGTTTGAGAAGATTCTTTTCACCCGCAACATTTGAGATATTGGTAGGTGCTGTTTTAGCGATCCTTGATGGAAACTGGTGTACAAGAGTGTGTTATTTATATCGGTAGGTTTTCGGAATAGATCCGTTTCAATGCCTGTTTCTGTGATAGTGACCCTTACATCAAGGAAAGTTAGAATAGACCGTTATTTACAACCAATCGTAAAAAACATGAAGAGTTACGTCCAAGACACAACAGATTTCTTGATTAAACTTTCGCAAGTGACATTTAGCCCCAATCACCAACTGATCTTGTGTACTGCGGATGTACGATCCCTTTATACTTCAATTCCCCATCAAGGAGGACTAGAAGCCATCGAAAAAGCCAACCTTGAGAGTAACATAGAGAAAGAGATGCAGGCATTCCTGATGGAACTCATGATTTTTACGCTCTACCACAGTTACTTCCGACAAAACGACAAATGGTACCTGCAACTATCCGGGACCGCGATGGGCAATTGCGCCGCACCGACCTATGCCAACATCTACATGAAACTCTTCGAAGAGGAGAACATCTACGTTAATCCAACTTGGATGGACAACATGATAATGTACGTCAGGTACATTGACGACGTTTTTATCATCTGGAAAAACTCGGAAGAAACCCTTTCACAATCACTAACGACACTAAATTCCGCAAATGAAAGGATACAATTCACGTGGGAGATCAACCACAAAACTATAACTTTCCTTGATGTAATGGTCACTATCACAGAAACAGGCATTGAAACGGATCTATTTCGAAAACCTACCGATAGAAATAACACACTCTTGTACACCAGTTTCCATCAAGGATCGCTAAAATAGCACCTACCAATATCTCAAATGTTGCGGGTGAAAAGAATCATCTCAAACCAGTCACATGTTGAAACAGGTTTAAACGAAATGGGTAGAAGGTTCCAAGAAAGAGGTTATCCTGAGGACACAATACAGAAGGCAAAAGAAAGAGCTCGAACAGTCACTAGAGAAGAAGTGCTTACAAGAACTCCCAAAAAACATGAAGACAGAATTGTCCTTGTATCCAAATTCTCTACTCTGAGCATAGCATATAAAAGAATTATTTTGAGACACTGGCCGATTTTAAAAGCAGAACAAGACTTTGGAACCACCTTCGCAAAACCTCCCATTTTTGCATACACACGCAATGCAAACATCAAAGAAATATTGAACAAAACCCAACCAACCAGAAGGAATCACAAAGGTACCCAACCTTGCATGAACTGCGGAAACTGTAATAGCATCATCAAGGGCACTTCTATAAATCACCCCATGAAGGGACACGAAATCAAACTGAGAGTCACAGCGACATGTGACACGCAGAACGTCATATATCTGATCAAATGCCCATGCGGCATGATATACATTGGAAAAACGGAAAGGAAAATAAAAACTCGCATCAACGAGCATAAGTCTAACATCAAAACACAAAATCCGAAATCTAATATGGCAGTACATTTCACAGAATCCAGACACAATGTCTCACAGCTCAAATTTTTGGTACTGGAAACCGTAGAAAAAGTTGAAGGGAGAGACAACCACAAAGAACTCTTAAGAAGAGAAATGACATGGATTTTTAGATTACAATCTATGAAACCTATGGAACTGAACGATCGTTTGGAATTTGCATGTTACCTATAAATGCACCAACTCATGGTGCTGTATGCCGCCTACAGACCTTCCTACAGTGCAACTGTTCATTCAGTTTATGTTTGCATGTTCCCCCCCCCTTTTTCGTAACCATCATTAAGATTATCATTTTTATTTTACCAACACCAATTTTATTTCACTAACACCCATGTAGATCATGTTCGCAACCTCACATCGCTTTTTTAGCCCTCCGGCACAACACACTCACTCAACATGGCCGCCGTTTTAGTCTTTCTCCTATTTCTATCACACGGAATCATGTAACCACCCACTCACTTCCTGGTCCCCGGGAGGAGAAACGCCGACACAGACGCCGCTCGAGACGCTGAACACCCCAACCACGAGTAAGTGTGGCAAAACTAACTGGAACATAGGGCCACATAGGCGCACAGCGCGCGATTAGATTATTAATATTCCGTCTTACTAATCTTTTATAGATGCCCAGTAATACCGGATACACGTGAGTCTCACACACGGATATTCCCCTTTTTTACCGTATCTAGACACGTAACTGCACTTTCGAGCACTTAACTTAGTGGTGTTATGAACTCACTACCACCTTCACGTCGACACGACGAGCATTATGGAATTCACGCTTCTGAACCTTTTTCACATTCGAGTCATGAGTCGATCACTTCATCCCACCAGTCCTCCCTGCATGTTACGTTTATTTTAAACACAACACGTACACACACCCTGAGCTATATCTTTAATGTTGTCCACAGGAGCTCCCCGATGAAGGGTCCGCCACCCGAAATGCATTGGCGCTATTAACAGAAATGTATTACATACCAAAGGAGTACAATTAACTAACATTGAAAGAATTCATGAAGCCAATGATGGAAATGTGAATAAATTTTGGAAACATCAATCTTTGTGGTAGCTTGTTCATTCAAGCACCGAAGGAGTGCACAAAACACAGGGATGCCACCAAATTGCATGGTGACACATCAACGACGTCAGTCTCTAAGAGAACATGTCGGAGAGTTTGTGCTACAACTGAAAGCAGCACAAGTGTGTCAGTAATAACTCACAGCTAGGAGAAAACAAGAAATATCTTTTAGGTTCCCCCTTTCCTAGTAAACATGAGGCCGCAAAATAGTCCTGTTTTTAATCTGTATTAACCACCAAAACATAGGTATTCTGTGAAAATATAGGCCCAGATTTTGAAAACTGACACACAACGCAGCACCCAAAGTTACTGCAGCTCATTCCATGATATGGAGAGAGCAGGAAAGAAATATGGCGATAGAGGTATGGCACTATCCTGCTCTCTCCCTAAGGCTGACAGAAGTTTGCTGCAGAGGGCCACGCACACACCATTCTGCCATAGTGCAAAAGTGTCTGCGTGACTTTAGCATTGGCTTTGTACTGGACTGGTACCCTTCCAATACAAAATACTATAGTTAGACTAATTTTAACCACATCGCTGCGGCGGCTATTCCGCCGCAGGGCTAAGGGGGCGGGGGGGCGTGCGGCCGGCCCATGCTGGTGACGGAACCACTCCGTCACCAGCCGCGGTTGAGCTGTGCTCATGACGGAGCGGTTCCGTCATGGCCCCGCCCGCTTAATAGAACGCGCCGCACAGGCGCGTCGGGCGGGCCATGACGGAACCGCTCCGTCATCAGCACAGCGCCACGGAGCGGTTCCGTCATCAGCACGGAAGGAGTTAAAACCTTTCCCCTGTTGAACGTGTGCTGTACAGTACACATGTAAAGTGGGAACATCTTGTCTACTATTGTTAGTAGATACAATATTGCATTAAAAGCCATGGGCTGTTGCACATTTATGCCCATCTACCACCCACGAACACCACCCTGAACCAGAATAATGCAAAGCAGCACAGATTTGTGCTGCTTCACGTTACTGTCATGCAACATTCCAAGTATTGCGCTAGAAAAGCAATTAAAAAACATTTTGCACAGATTTGCATCACTTTTGTGAAGCAAGCCAAGAGCAAAATGTTTGTGAATGTGCCTCATAAAGAGCAAAAAAAGTATTTCCGATAATGATAGACATTATTTGGAGTTTAGGAATGAGGACACCAACCAAAATGTAGTTTATGTACCTTCCTCCCAGAACAGTGCATTGAGCTTCGATAAACTCTAAATAGGGAGAACTGACATATGCCATTTTTTGGTGAATCGAATATTTGTCTCAAAGATCAAAATTCTTGTAGGGAGATATTTATGTAACGTTGATATTTTGGTAATTTATGTTTTGAAGTGTATGCTTTCATAATAATCTCAATACATAATCCTGCTTCTCAGATGGCTCTGCAGTTTCACACATCACGCTGATTATTTGCTGGTGGTGTGTAAGCAATGCAGCCTGGAAATGTCCATAGGTATGTGGAAGAGCTCTGCTAAATAAAGGGCTGAATGAGAGTGAACTAGCGTAACTTACTTGTATAGTGAGCTTGTGTAGTTGCCAGCCGGTTACACATTGATTGACCCAGGTTACATGCATTTCTCGAATTCCACTATTGCCATTATGAGTGCCACTTTCAATAAAGTATTTAGGTGTCTACTTTCAATCTTACCTTTCAATAAAGTTCCAGTTTCAGTCAGTAAACCAGACCTGGCATTGCGGTCTAAAATTAATAAAGTGTATTGCACTTCTATTATGAAAACAGACTGGAGTTTTTTTACAACAAAAAACACAGTTGGCTTTAGTTTGGAGTATGGAAATTGTGCCCTAGTTGATATTCTTGCAGGTGTTTGTAGGAATGTTCAGATGTCTTTACAATTACCAACGAACTGCTTCCAAAGTAATCACGAGAAACAAAAGATGGCAGATATTTCGACTTTTCTATGTAGAACATATCAATGCCTTTTTGAGAGAATACATCCTATTGTTCTGTTGCTAATTCATCTATGCTCACCTGTCAGCATACCAAACGGAGAGATGATTAATTGTTCCTATTCAGTCTTTTGCTTCAGTAACAGGATGACTGTCACTGTCACCTACAGCAGGTTCACTTTCTGTCAAATGCTGATTCTTGAAGAAACAAGGCATTTCCAGTCTTCTTCAGAGGATGGACTCCACTGTTGTAAAAAATAGGCACAGGTATTTAGCAGAACCTATTTCTGATGTTTCTGGAGTGAGTATACTCTGCCTTCTCCTCCAGCAACACAAAGGTTCAAATCAATTAAAGGTAAAACTTACAAGAACTGACAAAGGCGAACTTTGTCAGAAACACCATAAAGACATCAGCAGATCTTACTACTTAGGGGCCAATTCCGATCTCGGTTGGAAAGCACTCCGACCGGGCCGGATCCGGGGAGTTTTCCGACCGATCCGGACTCCTGTAGTCCGACCGTGTGAGTATGATGTGGCCTTATGCTGTCGGACTCGGTATTGTCGGACTCCCATAGAAGTCAATGGGAGCAAATCGTACAATGCATACATGGGCTCCCATTGACTTAACGGGTACGTTAGGGACAAGTGCGCTCCCCTACAGTGGGTAAGCGTTGGTGCCACCCGCACCGTACCCCTGTGTCTAAGTCGTAACGATGCGGACCCCCAAAGACCATCTCCGGAAGCTATTGCATGTCGGAAGCTCCGACTCGAACCGGCTGTCCGAATCGAGCATCGTACTGGCTCGGTCAGAATACGCCTCCATTGCGCGCCATGGTTAGCTTACGGCCGAGACGTATGGAGCGGTTCGGACCCGGAAACGATTCGGACGGAGATTTCACGCTTGTTCGCATCGTACTTCGACATCCGGACCTGTGTACGAACCGGACGGAAATTCAGCCTCTGAATCCGATCCGCTAATGCCGAACCCGATTCGGTGCCCTTCCGACCGAGAACAGAATCAGCCCCTTAATGTCACCAAACTGACCTCTTCTTCAGCCACCCAGGCCAGGTTTTCCCTGAGTGGCCAAACCTTGTGTCAATTTCTCTGTTTCGGCCTGTTAGGGTCAAATTGGAACTAGGCCTGAAGCTCTGCTATTTTACACCATCTTATCTTGTCCCTGAACCTCCGTCCCTGTCCCTCTCTCAGCTTTTCTGTAGCCTACACACATTCCTCTAACAGGCTTCCAAATGGACACCCAATCACTCGCAGTCTCTAAATCCGACCTGCAGAGGTGTATTGCAACTTTTGCTGCAATTGGCTGAACTCCATAGTCATTCTTCTGAAGTATTTGTAGATGTCCTTTGGGTCGAGGAGAAATGTTTGATACACCAACCTTATCTTGTGTACTTCCCAAATTAAGCAAAGTGCACACAATATGTGTCTTTTCACATAAGCAAACCTTTGAATGCCTTTTCTTAACAGGAAACTTGTTTGAGGAAAAAATATCTCATCAAGAGAAATGTTCTCCTTAAACAAGCTTCCTGCCAGTCATCTCTTGTGGCTTTGTTTGGGAGGAATATCATTATGAAGAAAAGCTACTTTATGTTATGGAGAACTGTAGTTCAGATAATATGCATCATTTATTAAATAAACTATATTATGCAAAAATTGTGCATTTTGCTCATTCCTCGTTTCCTTGGATTGCATAGTTCACTGCTTCCGGGTGGACCTCAAAGAATCACTACAGAGGTAAGTGTGGAGTTCCTTAATTTGAACCATCACAACATTGGGGGTGGTAACTACACACAATACCGAATCAAAAATATAGAATGGACAGAATATTGACTACAAAATATAGAATGGAAATAATATTGAATGAACATAATATAGTGATTAATAATATCGAAATGCATCCAGGGACCTATTACTGAGGCAGCACTGGATTTCCAAGCACCTGAGTGGACTTCATAGTGAGATATCTGTGGATTCATTTCTGTTGTGCCATCACTTCTTCTGAGTGGACCCTCTGGGCCATCCGTTGAGGTATCTATGATTTTGGGTATATCTTTCGTGACTTGTAGATGAACTTCACAAGCCCACTGTGGAGTAACTGTGGTTTCACTGTGGTCATTTTTTTAATTAACTCAAAGTGGAACCTATTGACCCTATAGCGACATATTTCAAAATGTATGGATTCCCCGGGGTCTTATCCCCTCCTTAATAAAGAGAGGATTGCTCACCTATATTGCAACTGTTCTAATGTCATGCGCCTCTCTAGGCAAACATGGTAGGTGCATTCTTTGAAACTTGTTCACATGTCAGCACGTTACACACCTCATTTAACTCTTTCCAAGTAGGTCGTACAGCAACCATGTATCCCTCCATGCAACTGTACAGGCCCAGGTGTACTTTCTCTGGACTGCAAGAGTGCAAAACTGTGCAAGGTGTGGTGCAGCAGCTAGGGCAGCTGATTTCGGAGCACAAGGTTCACAGTTAGATCCCCGGCGCCTGTGTCAACTCAGCTCAGCAACATGTGATTCTGGGCATTGGAGTAGCTATGGAGGCACTAAGGATTTTAAAAACCAACACTGATGGTCCTATTGTCATAGCAGTGGCCACATTTCTGAGCTGGTTGTGGGTCATTCGAGCGAAAAAAGTGGCTAACATAATCACACTCATAATTTATAGACTCGGTCCCTATAGTAGCAGCTACTTTTACCAATCTATCATTGCTGACAGCAATCTATATGTATCATGTTCAAATCCGCTCATTGTCTCTTATGTTGCTTGTAAATTCTGTGATTTTAGCTATTTATATGTCGTTCGACTTGTCTCTATTGACAATTTGACATAATGCGGTACTGTACGAACCTTTTATTTATTTTATCTATTAGGTATTTTTACAAGTCTCATTGTTCTTGGGCATTGCGGATATTATGGTATTGTGCTAGTTTATATGTTTTATTGATGCATGTTGTCTTTTATGATTTTTGTTAATCAAAATAAAGACATAAATAACTGACAAACTGACTCTGGGCAATAGCTCACTTTATTTCCACGATGGCCCCCAGCGCCTTGAGACCCATAAGGGTGAGTAGTTCGCACTTTACAAATACGGATTTACATATATTTTTTTTACAACGCAGTGCCAGCCGCATGCTACACAAATGGTGCATAACTTAAACATAGCCTGCATCATTTGAGTAACTACAAGGACAACTTGGAAAGTAGACACACCAGTCTAAAAACACAACCAAGTCGTAGCAATTTGACCCAATAACAACATAATAAGCATGAAGCTTGACATACATTACCAATGATAATAGAAACATGCCCTACATCATGTAGGTGTATCAGTCCGCAAACTTTACCAAATCTAGCATAAGATAGACTACAGCTGCGAAAACACAGTTCTCTCCAAAGGCAATAGCTAAAATTATGTCAAGAGACTCACCACTGTGCCAAAACAGAAAAACATATGCAGGCAGACCTGCTTCAGTAGGGACATATACAAGTTTGACAATCAATTAACCAAATTCAAAGGAAACTTTGAGTTAAGTGACCGTTAGGTGGCGAGCATTTCATAAATGTGATGGGCTTGTCAGTGGGTCAGTCTGTCAGAGGCCACATGTTATCAACCACAGAAGGCCCTGAAAGTACTGATTGAGCAGAACTCTCCCTTTTGAGTGCATATGTCTGGTTATTCTCTGAGCTGGGGCAAGGAAGATCCAGAGGCGATGAATATAACAATTATTTCTAAGGCCCTAGCACCTATTATTGAATGCCTGAAAGAAGATACTTCTCACATGGATATACTGAATGCTTTTTCTCAAATCACGCTGGTTGTACAAAACATTCTGAGTCTTTGTGGTAAGATGCCACTTAATAAGAAAAATGGATGGTTTGATAGTTTGTGTACCAATACGTATTCCCTCCTAAAGGCGGCACTTCATAACCCAGTGAGAGACTGCGAGGAAATTAGAGTGTGTAGGAAGGCCTACAATCTTGTTAGGAAAAAACTGAAGAAAGAAATCAAGGACCTGGCATGGAACAATCTTTACGAGGCCTCATTGCGCACGGACTGTTCTTCTTTCTGGCAGGCAGTTAAGGCACCTTTTTCTGTTGACAACGAGAGTGCGAGGGTAGAAGTAGCGATTGATGAAAAAACATGGATCGACTTCTTCTCTAATGTACATGGAAATAAGGACGGCAAGAATATAATCCTAGACCATGAATTAGACCTTCTGGGAGACCAACCCGCCTTTTTACCAATTGATATCAACTTCAGCCACAGCGAAGTTTTGGCGGCTATAAACGCAAGCAAAGGAAGCAAGGCCCCAGGCCCTGACGGGATTCCTGTAGACCTGTGTAAAACTACAACTGAACTCTGAGCTCCTCTGCTAACAGAAGTCTTAGAAGCATGTTGTGCAAAGGGCTTCCCTAAATCCTGGTCCGAGTCAGTCATAATACCTATTTTTAAAAAAGAGGACCGGGATAACCCTGCGTGCTACAGATCTATATCTCTTTTAGACTCGTTTATGAAAATTGCAGGAAGGGTAGTCTTAAATAAGCTTCAATTCTGGGCTGAAGAAAATAATATTTTGAGCCTGGTCCAATACGGTTTCAGGGAGGGGATGGGCACTATCGAACAGGTTTTAAATTTTTCTATAATACAGGGGAAGTATACTCAAGCTAAGGCAGGGCAACTATTTGCGATATATAGTAAGCTTTGGAAAATTCTGAGGACCTAATTATAGAACCCTCACTTGTGCAATTTTTGAGACAATTATATGTGGGGGCCTCTGCAAAGGTGAGACATGGACTTAAGGGAGAGTGCACCAAGTCTTTCCGCGTGGAGAGGGGTGTTCGGCAAGGCTGCGTCCTGGCCCCCTTCCTCTTCTCATTATATACCAACGCATTGGAAGAGAAACTGGGGGCCAGTGCAAAAGACCCTCTGAAATTTAACAACAAGCCGATTGTCTCTCTCCTCTACGCGGATGACACGGTGTTAATGGCTAGAACCCAGCACGGCTTACAGAGACCCCTTTCCACCTACATTGAGTTCATGGCCAATAGGGGACTGAAACTCAATGTAAAAAAACATTTGGGATGACATGTGGGAAAGGGAAGAACAAATGTAGAAGCTTGGTAGCTTCCACCAAAACGTTCCCCTAACTTGGCATCTTGCTTGAGGACACAGGCTCCTGGGGACCAGCGGTCAAGACAGGACTTTTAGTTCAAGAGGTCGACCGCGGCAGTTATAAACTTTTCAAAGAAATTGGGTAAAAGACCCCCGGTGATCCTGCTTAAAATCTATCAAGAAAAATGTATAAGCATTGCAATTTATGGTGCAGGGGTTTGGGGTTTTTATGATGTTGCACCTATACAAGTGGTAGAAAATGCTTTTTTAAGATTTATTCTAGCAGTTCCCCAGAGCACATCTGTTTTTAATTGTCATAGTGAATTGGGAATTTCTCACATCTCTGACGTTATTAAAATGCAACCTATTTTACTCTGACACAGAGTCTGGACCTCTCCCAGTCTAGGGCTAAACCGTGAAATCATCAAGGATTCAATGGGAATGGACCAGGCTAGAAAAATTCCCTGGTTAAACTATGTTAGAAACCAAATAAATGACCCGAACTAACCAGAGTTTTATTTTAAGCCACAGTCCATGTGTTCCATATCCAGAAAAGACCTGAAAACGTTATGCTTGAACCATTTCGAGTCACTTAGAATTGCAGTGGAAATTAATAAAAGATCTGTGATCCAGCACCAATTGACCCTGGCCAGGAATCGCATCCAACCCTACCTAGTCTGGTGTATAACGGGATATGATAGATACATCTTGACTAGGTTTAGGTTTGATAACTTCCATCGCTTGGTAACCTTGCCAGCTGTAAATGACTGGTCCAGGGATCTTTGCCTCTGCCCATGAGATAACCTTTCTTTACAAACAACAATGCACAAGATCCTTTTTTGTAAATTTTATGCTATGGAACGTGAGAGATGGATTTCGCCCTATTTGAAGCAGGGAGCATGGCGGCAATGCCGCCTAGCTTTCCTATACTTACAAATAGTGGATAATGTGTATTGCATTGGTATTATGACTGGCTTTTTAAAAAGTATTCTGATGAAAAGGTAATCTATAACTTGCTAGTTTCTTTTAAAAACAAAAAAAATGAAATTATGCACTGATGGGACTGCTGTTTATTTATGGAATATTTTTTAAACTGTATATTCTGTATGAATTTGTCTTTTTAACTGTTGCCTTTATGATTTTATCAATTTTCTAAAATCGAATAAAGCATTTTCCGATTCTGATTATGAGTGCATATGTCAAAAATAAATGAAAACCTTATCAAGTGATCTGACAAAATATCACAAGTGCATCTTTCAACTCCACCTATGCTATGTATGTAAAGCTTCTCCACCAAACACTTACATCAAGAAGACACAGGTGATTTACCAGTGAGGCTTTTCATCGGCTATATTCCACTGGTGCCAGATACAGGATGTGGTGTAATTTAAAAACTGAACCTCTCAGCCTTAATGCCTTTATGGAGAAATATTTGGCAGAAAATGATCACACAATAGACGACTACACCTATTATCTGTTTTTTTTAAAAATAGGAAAACCTTCTTAATCTTTAAGAAAAAATAAATGTGGTATTTTGGTGGTGAAGGAGAAATGTTGTTCACTCTTAGAAATTAGTGGTTTGCTTGTGGTTACGAATTACAATTATGTGAGTGGAGTCTGTGTAAATGACCTGTTAATGTGTAGAAGAGTTAAGTGATGTACAGTGAGTCCTGTGCATACCTGTGAAACTTGTGACTGTAATGTGCTTGGAGTGTAGCAGATTTAAGTTAGGCCTGGGCAGAGTTTGCAGAGTTCTGCTGTGTGGAACTCCGTGAAGTGCTGAAGAAACTCTGCCATGCTCCACAGAGTTCCATGAGCGGCTGAGTGCAGTAATTCACGCTACTTGAGCTGATTTTTAGCACTGGGTGTTAGTCCTGCGCTGTAAAATCAGTACAAACAGCTCCACGCACAGCACAAGAGGGTGCTGCTTCTTTCTGTTGCTCGAGTAGTTGTTCTATTCGAGCGGAAGCTTCCTCAATGCAAGCTGCAGGTTTCTCAACATGAGAGGTAGCGAACTGGCGTAACTACCTGTATTGAGAAATCTCACCTGGAGAAGTTCTAGCAAGTTATTTTTCTCACTCGCGCTTGCCATCTTTGGCGAGACGCTCGCGAGTGAAAACTCCATGCTGCACCACCTCACAGAGTTTTTCAGAACTCTGTATGGAGCGCAGAGTGGCCAAAACTCCGTGAACTCCACCGGCGGAGTATAATTTGTTGCCCACTTCTCAATCAATCAATCAATCAATCAATCAATCAAGAATTTGTAAAGCGCGCTACTCACCGAGTAGGGTCTCAAGGCGCTGGGGGGAGGGGTTCGTTACTGCTCGAAAAGCCAAGTCTTGAGTTGTTTCCTGAAGGAGAGGTTGTCCTGGGTCAGCCGTAGGTGGCTGGGGAGGGAGTTCCATGTCTTGGCCGCCAGGTGGGAGAAGAATCTTCCTCCAGTGGTGGCTCTTCGAATGCGTGGTACGGCGGCGAGGGCGAGGCTGGCCGAACGTAGCTGGCGGGTGGGTGTGTAGAAAGTGAGGCGGCTGTTGAGGTACTTCGGGCCCATGTCGTGGAGAGCCTTGTGTGCGTGGGTGAGGAGTCTGAACGTGATCCTCTTGTTGACGGGAAGCCAGTGCAGGTCTCTCAGGTGGGTAGAGATGTGGCTGTGGCGAGGGATGTCCAGGATGAGTCGTGCGGAGGCGTTCTGTATGCGCTGGAGTCTTTTCTTTAGTTTGGCAGTGGTTCCTGGTTGAGGGTGTTACCGTAGTCCAGTCGGCTGGTGACTAGTGCCTGTGTGACTGTTTTCCTGGTTTCGGTGGGGATTCATCGGAAGATCTAGCAGAGCATGTGCAGGGTGTTGAAGCACGATGATGATACGGCGTTGACTTGTCTGGTCATCGAAAGGGAGGAGTCCAGGATGAAGCCCAGGTTACGTGCGTGGTCCGTTGGCTTGGGGGTGGTGCCCAGGGCAGGGGGCCACCAGGAGTCGTCCCAGGCGGAGGGCGATGATCCTAGGATGAGGACTTCCGTCTTGTCTGAGTTCAGTTTCAGGCGGCTGTTCTTCATCCACTCTGCGACGTCTTTCATCCCTTCGTGTAGGTTGGCTCTGGCAGTGGCGGGATCGTTGGTGAGGGAGAGGATCAGCTGAGTGTCATTGGCGTAGGAGATGATGTTAAGGTTGTGTTGGCGTGCAATGGCTGCGAGGGGGCTCATGTAGACGTTGAAGAGGGTGGGGCTGAGTGAGGATCCTTGTGGAACGCCGCAGATGACTTCGGTGGCCTCGGATCTGAACGGGGGAGGCGGACTCTCTGGGTTCTTCCGGTGAGGAACGAGATGATCCACTCCAATGCCTTCTCTTGGATTCCGATGTTGCTGAGGCGCATTGCCAGGGTGCGGTGGCAGACAGTGTTGAATGCTGCACAGAGGTGCAGGAGGATGAGGGCCGCTGTTTCCCCGTTGTCGAGCAGGGATCTGATGTCGTCGGTGGCTGCGATGAGGGCGGTCTCGGTGCTGTGGTTGGCTCGGAAGCCGGACTGCGAAGGGTCGAGGGATCCGTTTGTCTCGAGGAAGGCGGCGAGCTGTTTGTTGACGGTCTTCTCGATGACTTTGGCAAGAAAAGGGAGGAGTGAGATGGGGCGGAAGTTCTTGAGGTCGGTGGGGTCCGCTGTTGGTGTCTTCAGGAGGGCCCTGAGCTCGGCGTGCTTCCAGCTCTCCGGGAAGGTGGCGGTGTTGAAGGAGATGTTGATGATGTCCCGGAGTTGGGGTGCGATGATGGAGACGGCCTTGTTGAAGATGTGGAGGGGGCAGGGGTCGGTGGGGGATCCGGAGTGGATGGTGTTCATCGTGCGGGTGGTGTCTTCGGTGCTTACCGGGGTCCAGTTGCAGAGGGTGGTGTTGGGGGGCGTTGGTTCGGTGGTTGGGTGCGTGGTCTGTGCATCGAAGTTGTTGTGTATGTCGGCGATCTTCCGGTGGAAGAAGGTGGCGAGTGAGTCGCAGAGGTCTTGCGACGGTGTGATGTTGTTGTTTCCGGCGTTGGGGTTGGAGAACTCTTTGTCGATGCTGAAGAGTTCCTTGCTGTTGTGGGTGTTGTTGTCCAGTCGTTATTTGAGTGTTGTCCTTTTGGCGGTACGGATCAGCTGGTGGTGTTTGCGGGTGGTGTTCTTGAGGGCAGTCATGTTTCTGTGGTCTGGTCATGGCGCCAGGCTTTTTCAAGGGTGCGGCAGTTTTTCTTGGATGTTTTGAGTTCGTCGGTGAACCAAGAGGCTTCTTCTAATTTGAGAACCTGGTTTGTGTGAGTCGAGCTGCAGTTAGTGTAACTGTGGAACTAGAGGTATGTGTATTAATCAGCTCTATAATTTTGAAACCAAACCTGTACATGTGTGGCATTTGTGTGTGTGTGAGTGTGTGTGTGAACTCTCCAATAATTGAATCAAATCATTTTGAGTGGTATGTCTGGGATTGCTGAGTGTGAATAAAGGTTGCAGGATTGGATTGTGTGCATTTATTGAGTGTCTTAGTGTGGGTATGGTGACCATATTTATCCTTCAAACACTTAGGATGTCCAGATATTCAACACAAATGTTAACCACCCTTTGTAATTTTAAAAGACCACCCATTCCCTGTGAGGAAAGCAAATTAAAATATCAAATACAGGATTAGCACAATACAGGTGTACCTACTGGACCACAATCTTTAGTATAATATATAATAGCATTAAAGTACAGGATGCCATTATGAATGAAGGACCACCCATACCTTACTTGGATCAAATATGTGGGTGTTGAAGTTACAGAGAGCCACTAGCAGCTCTCCTGGTGATTAGGCACACCACCTTCCCTAGTTCACACTGCTCTGTGCGTAGTATACGCTTAGTACAATATTTAGAAATAGCACTGCAATCTGCTGTAAATCACCTATTTTAAGCATATGTGAATGCATATGAGAATGCAAATTATAGCCTTCTAAGTTACCAACCTCTTTCCGAATGTTTGCATTTCTCATCTGTACAGTGATAACAGCAACATCTAACTACACATTTGACAGTGCTCTCTTGATTTTCTTGTCTTTTGTATTACATATGTGGATTCACATCTTGGGCCCTTCCTGCATGAGTGCCCAAATGCTGGTGGTGGTAAGAACTGAGACCCATATCTATCATTATTTCATGCAACTCAGCAAGCCACTCTTCGTGAAATAGAGAGGGCAGGAAATCACTGTATTTAACATTATACAGCTCATTCCTGCTCTCTGCCTGCACTTACGCACAAACTACTGCCTAGTGCCAAAACAGGAACCCTTGTAGTGCAAGGGTGCCTGCATTGTAGGCAGGATTGTTTTTGTGCAGGAAGTGGCACCTCGTTGCAAAGAAATAATCCTCAGAGGCATTTTCCTCTTTCTATGTGTGCCGCAGCACACATAGAAAGAGGAAACATTAGGAGATATAAAAATGTTTCTCCTCTTCTACCACTGTTGCTAAATCTGGGAAGGTGTTAGGATGCATGGGTGGGTGTGTGAGAACACCCACGTTCCATCCATAGAATGTCTCAGTGCTGCGAAATAACGCTAGGCAGTGATTTCCGCTGCCTTGCATTACTCTTATCAAGCCATGCAAGGCCATGCAAATCCTACTCAGTTTTGTGTCACTCGTGCGTCTCTTTGTGTGGCGCAAAGGCAATGCAAAACCTTGATAAAGATGGGTCTGAGTGCTTATTGGTGTTAGAGGGACAGCGTAAAGTCTCAGTACTAGTGACCAACAATGCTGTTGCCAAAATGTATTTGGAGAAAATCGTGGCGATGAAGGGTTTATTGTACCTTCTAATTACAATGTAGGGTAAAATCTGCATAATTTATCATTTAAATCTCTGGTCAAACAAGGGTTTGTAGAAGTAATAACTATCTGTCCTATTTGTAAACAAAGGGTAAATATGAGAGGATCCTTATTTCTTTTCAAAACTGTGTAATTGATGTTACTAATCATAGTGTAGCACAATTATGTCATGAATATAGTGTTATTGTTCATGCAGTAGTACAACAGTGTCATTACAAACAAAATCAACATTACAGTCTAAACTATTGGTAAACAAATATAACACATGGGTGTGGAGGTGTCATGCCCCAGTTACTTTCTAGGCAAATGATAGAATGCACAGCATCTTTCTTTCAAATCTTCTTGATTGCTCCAAGCATAACGAATAATCTCCTGTGTGCAGACTTGGTCCGTGCTCTGCCCCACTAGCAACTGCATATGAATCCAAGAAGGGAGGAGAGCAATTACGGCCTATTTCTAGTCGCACAGCAACATCCTTCAGTGCTCAACAGAAATCATTTTTAATTTGATCATCCATCCTATTCAACTTAACTCCATGTTTTTGTCAAATGTTTATTCTTAACTTTCTCCATTCACATGCAAGGCTTCATATTTTCCCATGGTTTCAAATGCTAAAGATATGCTATCCAGGCCTTTATGTCTAGCACGGAGGGATACATTGTTCATCCTTAATGGTCATCTTCGCGTAAACCCAAAGCATTTCGGGCTCAATGGCCCTTTGTCACGGGTAACTACAAAAAATAAAATACTGTTTATTATTTTACTACATTAAGACATGCAACGCAAACACAATTTTATCATCCCCTTAGGCAAAAAAATTACTTGATGTATTGTAAAGATGACTTTTAATACACCCATACTTGTCACCCTTTCCCACACTGATGTTGCCCCAAAACTGTCCCAGCTCCACCATCCAATGGATCATAAGTAAAAATCGCCCCATGTGTCCACATCCCATTAAATGTATTCCTCAATAACACACCCGCATTATGCTCATTCCTAACAACAGACAACCAAATGCCTCAATGTGAACCTGCAAACTCTTTGACCTGTGCTCAGTAGTGAAACAGCCTCAGCTACCTCCCTTTCCTCCGTTGTGAAAGCTGCACAACATGAATTCACACCTGACACTTCCCATTACATATACCCGACCTGATCCCTCTCACCTACCTGCATTCAAACCTACTCCATGGCTTTGACTTCCCCAAGTGCACCTCCACAGGACTACAAATACCATCAACCACTACATTCCTCCCTTAAATACGCTGTTGCATGTATTGTAAATGTTCACTTTCTTTTGTTTTTAACCGCATTTCATACTTTTGTTAAACCATTTTGTACATATAAATGATCACACAATGATGCCAATTTTGTAAGCTAGTGTCTCTAATGTGCTTCAGCAAATGAAATAGACTTTCTGGGGCT
The DNA here is from genome assembly GCF_964261635.1 of Lissotriton helveticus. Lineage (NCBI taxonomy): Eukaryota > Metazoa > Chordata > Amphibia > Caudata > Salamandridae > Lissotriton > Lissotriton helveticus. Next base: position 1,264,951,435 of record NC_136059.1, on the reverse strand, counting down.
TCTTATGGATGGAGAAAGCTAAGAATAAACATTTGACAAAAACATGGAGTAAAATTAAATAAAATGGATGATCAAATAAAAAAATTGCTCTCCGCTCCTCTTGAAATCACCAGTAACTGGCATGATCGGGAAATAAGGCCAGATTTATCTAGCTTTTACTTCGCCCTTGCACCTCATAAGGGGGCGCAAGGGCAACGCAAAACGTAAGTGAGATTTATGAAGCTGTGCAAGGCCACCTTGCGTGGCCCTGCATGGCTTGATAAATCAAGAGTAATGCAAGGCAGTGCCCATGACTGCTTTGCGGTACTCTATGGCAGGGAGATGTTCCATGGGTGGAGCTCGGGTGTCCCCACACATCCACTCATGGGCCTCATTTATGAGGCCTTGCGTGAGTTTTGCGCTTCCGATGCGTCACTTTTTGTGACGCATCGGCGGCGTAAAACATGCCTCCTGATGCGCACTATTTACTAAGTGACGTATCTAAGCAGATGCGTCAGTTTGTAAACCCCTGCGCTACATTATACCTGCGTCAGGTATAATGTATGCAGAGGGGGCGTTCACCCGCAAAAAGCCTCGTAATAGTGACGCAGTGAAATCTATGAGATTTCACTGCGTCACTTCTAGGACGCTGTTGCGTCAAAATCTTGCACCTGCCTCACAGCAGGCGTAAGGCTGACGCAAGCCCTTTCACATGGGGCTTTCCCCATGTGAAAGGAAGCATTGCTGGAGTTGCGTCACTTTTGTGACACACTCCAGCAATGCGTCACTTTTGCGCCTACAGATACGTCAGAAATACTGACTTATCTGTAACTCCTTGCGACATGATGCGTCATATTATAAATATGACGCATTAATCATGTCGCAGGGAGAGCGCAGTGAAAAGTGACACATCGCTGTTTTCACGCAGCGATGCGTCACTTTTCATAAATGAGGCCCATGGAGTTTGGCACATTCCCCGATTTACCATTAGTGGTAGACTTGAGAATGCATCAAAATGGTATGCCTCCCCAGGTGAGGTGAAATCAGAAGAAATATCTTTATTTCACCTCGTTTTTTTCCTCTTTCTTCGTGTGGAAAGGGGAAAATGCATCTGTGGATTGTGGTGTGCAGGAAGGTGTCCCTTCCTGACCAGTACAATCCTGCTTACAACTCAGCCCCGCTTGCACCATGACGCAAGCGTGCCTGTGTTGCTGTTAGGCAGCCAAAAGTGCACCATCACTAGGAAAGGACAGGTATGCATCATATAAGGGTAAGTATAGTGCATTTCTGCCCTTTCACGCAGCTCGGCAAGGTAACCTCCTGAGTTGTGGTACGTGAAAGAAACATCTGCCCCATAGTGACCAAGAGGAATTATTGCAGTTTAGTATCCTGGGTAACTCATTGCTTCAGGAAATAGACCTGGTGCGTCAGGAGCACCTTAAAGAACGGGAGGAGGGCCTGTTTATATCACCTATCATATATTATTCTGCAAAAGCCCTTCAAAGTGGGAGATCGTCATTAGATGAGGTGATCCTATATATTTTTCCATGTTTCTCTCGCTTTCTACCTGCCACTCTCATACTCTCTTTATTGTTCTCTCTTTTAGATTTTCAGACGAATTATCACTCTCTTTCTCTTGAATCTTCATAAGACGGTGTTTTTCTGTGTTGAGAGTCTCAGATCTTCAATCTCTCATTCCCCTCCCTTCCCTTTGACTGCATTCCATCTTCCATTGTAAACCTGCTGCAGTTCCCCCATGACATGCTCAGGCACAGTATTCAGCCCCTGCTTCTGTCACTCAAGCACATATCGCTTTCTACACCGATCCCTGTGGTGCCGTGCAGCAGCTGTTAAGATTCCTGGTGAAGGCTACAGAAAAAGCCCACGGCGAGCCAGGGGCAAAACCAGTGGTCCTGTTACCTCGTGCGAGGTAGCAGCAAACACCTCTCTAAGGGCATATGTTAACGGTTTAGTCAACGATATGAAATATTAAAAATGTACACGTGGCACATTCATTCAAATGGATGCTTTCGTCGTTTTAACCAAGACCCAAACTGTACAGAGCAGTGCAATTGTTGAAATACTTCGATATTAAATATCTGTGTTTTGCACCCACGTCGATAAAATAGCACTTGGCGTGACGTCTTGAATCATAACTTTGGCAACAAGCGACAACTGAGGAGGAAAACTGCATTAGCAATGAAGTATGTGGTTAGATTTTTGTGTTTTTTTTGTATCGTGTATGCACACAGAGGTTCATCACATATGGGTACAGGTGCACACACAGAGTATGCAAATGAGCACACCAACGAATAGTTACAGAACGCCATGTTCCTCAAGTTACAGACATATTGTCTACATGTGAAAAGACTAACAGTTATTTATAATGTTGTGCGGTAAAAGCACAGGGTGGTGTATGTCAGCAGAGCGAAGTATGGAGTACAACTGGGGGTGCAGGCTGAGGCGCAACTAGAGCCAAATTTCGGGGGGCTAAGAAAAAATTTCGGGGGTGGGTCTGATTCTTCTAGAAATAGTCAGAGTGGAGATGCAGGGGCTCTAAGAAGTAAGAAGGGTGAAGTACTCCGGTGCAGATGTTTGTGTGCCCGGGAAGATGTCTCAGCCCGGGTTGCCACACACAACGTGGGGGTAGGGGGAATTGGTTAAAGCCCTTTAATCCCAATGGGCGTTGCACGTCTGGGTGCAGGTTGTTTCCTTAAGAAGAGCGCAGGGTGACACACATAAAAGGAGCACAGGGTGAGAACTGGGTGATACACCTCAGGGGAGCCCTTGATGAGGTGCCTCAGTACCAGGAGCGGGGGAATGGGGGGGGGAGGGTGGTCTTGACAGATGACCACCACGAGGGAAAATTAAATATTTATTTATTTCTCACTCGTCGTCATTTGTCAAGGACCTCACCCCAGCCCGCCCACTTGCTTTTACTGCACGGGCCGCTCCTGCTCAGTACACTTGGATGACCCTTAACTCCTATAAAACACTGGCTCCACAATTGTATTTCAACCAGGGCTACTCGAAGTCCATAAAAATGAACTTTTTGAGGCACAGGATGGGAATCCTTCCATGTGCTCAGCACCTTCCACCATGGCAAAGGCCACTAGCACATGAGTCGTGCAGGCTATGCAACACCAAACAAGGTGACATACTACACTTAATCTGCCTCTGCAAGGACCTGCGCCAAGCACGGAATCAGCTTCTTAAAGAACCCTTCAGACAAAAAGGCATTAGGACCAGGAGACAAGCAGTGTTGGCATGCATTAATCCAGGAAATACACAATTAAATTGTAGATTGGTCAATTTCCTTATGCTGGCTGACCAAAAAATGCCCAAGTCAGCGGAAACTGAACAAGGCCCGAGCTGCAGAATGCTAAAAAGCATATGTCCCTAACCAGACCATAACAAGAACATACTGCCAGAAGTAAAGGGTTAACCCTCAGAACAATCAGAGATAACTGGACTAAAACAATCATGATGACCTGCAAAGAATCCCATAGCTGGACAAAAATAACAGGTATCCGTAATTCATAGTAGTAAGACACTCAAAGTCCCACACAATGCCTACAACTAACTTGGACTTTATGCTGGTAAAGATGTTCCTAATAAGGGGTTTTAAATGTTGTTTTAACTAGATACACACACTAATGAATTTGTTAATTTATTTTTGTATTTTTTGAAATAATATTGCAATGGTTTTAAGTAACTATGCAGGAAATAAAGAATCGGAATCTGAAATCTGAATCAGTACAGCAAAGAGGGAAACTCCTTCCTTCAAGAAACGTGGAATGATTTAGCTCATAAGAGCTATGCGTGCCATGCAACAGGAGAACAGTGAGTGTCCTACAGTTCAGTGGCATAGGGCAGTGTGCAATATGGGGACTCAGTGTAATGTGCAACAGTGTGCAATGGCTGATGTCCAATGAGGTAAATGAACGGGACTGGGTTAATTACTGCTGTCTAACATTTCGAGGACATTGGAGGGCATTTGAGCACATTGCCAGTCACTCTTTCAAATGCATTTAAATGATGAGTCTAGAAGTGCAGGACATATTTAAAGGTAGGTAAAAATGATTAAAACAGTTTGGGGCATATTTACAAGCACCTTTCACCACAACAACATCACTTTTCACAACTTTGTGGTGGCGATATGGGCTTTGCCTTATTTACAAGGCAGCGTTAAGGCACTTAATGTCAGGGTCTGAGACCCCGGAATACGCGCCTGCCTAAGAATGGACTACATGTCCCAGAAGTCCTAGGGGAAGGTAGGCGGGACCATTAAAGACGCTGCAAACCCGGCGGTCAGGTTGTATCGGATTGTTGTTGGTTCCTGGTCCGGTAGCGGTGCGGCTGCCCGTTAGGTCGGAGAACCCGTGGTGCTTCGCTTAGGCTTTAGCGAAGACACGGACATCTGCAGCTGGGACCCCGTCGAGGTCAGAACTCGTTGTTGCTGGGGAAGCGAGGCATGTCGGCTGATGCACCTCGGAGACGCCGTGGTGCTTCGCTGAGGCTTTAGCGAAGACACGGACATCTGTAGCTGGGACCCCGTCGAGGTCAGAACTCGTTGTTGCTGGGGAAGCGAGGCGTGTCGGCTGATGCGCCTCGGAGATGCTGTGGTGCTTTGCTGAGGACGAGAGATGCGAAGACACAGTCTCCGCCTGCACCTCGGTGGCGTTGGGAGAAGCGTGTCGGCTGATGCGCTGAGGAGGAGCTGTGGTGCTTCGCTGCGCGTGGTAACGCGAAGACACAGTCACCTCTGGGATCGTTTGAACTTTGTGCCGAGTGGCGGCAGAGGCGTTGAAGAAACGCTGGGGTGCTTCGCTGGTCTTAAAGCGAAGACACACACGCCGGAGGTATCTGGCCTTTGGAGAAACAGTCTCTAGCGGGGAAGAGCTTCATACTTCGGGAGGAGACTGCACAACTATCACAGTGGAGCCCAGCGTACTGTTGACTCCGGGTGTGTTGGGGTAAGGCGAGCAGGCTCTATCCTCCGAGGCGCCTCCTCGTTTTCCATTTGTTTCATTACTCTCTTTCTTTTCTGGGCTCTGGTGCAATAACTTGAGACACTGGCCTAAGCTTCTGTGCTGTTAAGAGAAGAGGGGAAGCATTATCGTTTGGTTGCTGCTAAGACTTGTTTCAGTGCTACCTGGCGGTTCCATTGTGTTCTTCCCGTGTGTGTCTCTGGTAGGTACTTGGAAGGGGTGATAAAGTACGAAACACCTACTAAGGAGAGAGGGGGAAGTAACGCTGTTCTTATGTACTTATAGGAGTCAGTAAGGGATGGTACACCGGAGGTGAGCGTCAGGTGGCAGAACGGTTCTTCCCGAGTATTCTCTTAGCAAGGTATGAACATCATTCTATTAGCATATACATAGTCAGGGTTACGCCCAAGAGTAATTATAACAGGCTATTCATTTGTCTTCCAGGTTGGCACCCCAAAGGCCGCACCATCCCGGCCTTTCACATTTTCCCTCGCCGGACCACCTCTAGGCTTAGGATGTCTAAAAGAACCAAGCCCAGGGAGGTCCGGGGGTGGACCTTTTGAGCATCGCACGGATCCCGAAGTGCTGTGGTTCTTGACACTTAACTTGCCTTAATGCTGCCTTGTGAATAAGGAACCCTTTCATGCTATGCTTAGTGAGAAAGGAGAGGGCAACAGTAGTTGCGGTGGGCGTTTCACCGCAACACCCATTGATTTTGACGCTGGTCTTAACCTGGTGTAACGAGGAGAAATATTTAATTTCTCCTCATTTTTGCTGTTTACATGTGTGCTGCGCTATGCAGCACACATGGAAACAGAAACAGGCTATTGATTGTTTATGGGCAGGAAGGTGTAGCTTCCTGCACATAAACAATCCTTAAAAAAATGACGTTTTGCAACTTATATGTGTGCCGCATTAAGCAGCACACATATGGTGCAGCCCTGCAATTCAGAAGTGACAGAGTGCACCATTAGCCAAGGAGGCTAATGCCGCGCTCCACCACTTCTATTGTAAATATGCCCCTTTGTACTGTGTAAACACTCATGTACATAGATACCACTGACATACAAATGCAGATACACACAAGTCAGAGACAGTCACAACTGCACTAATCCATAACTGAAAAAGTCCTTATTATGTGTGACACATTCAGCTAGTCATTAATTTCTAACCGGCAGCATTTAGCATTCAGGAGTTTTTGAGCCCAGAATATAACATTAGATGTCTAAAAACAAGGAACTGGCTGCTTTTTTCAAACATAGCACACTTTTTCATGCATTTGTACTGAAAAAAATAGATTCTTTAGTTTTGATGTTGAAATATGACTCATTTAAAGTTTGCAGTAGGCCTGGTCAGAGTTTGTGGAGTCGCATTACACAGAACTCTGTGAAGTGCCCCAAAAACTCTACTGCGCTATGCGGAGTTCCGTAAGCGGCGAAGTCCAGTACGTCACTTTGTTTGTGCTAATTTATAGTGGCAATAGTTTCTACCAGGCTGTAAAATCAGAATTATGCAGAGCGCCAAAAGGCACTGCTTTCTTCTACGATGCAATTATATTTTCGACTCGAGCAGCAGCTTCCTCAATGTGACCGGCAGCTTCCTCAATGCTTGCTGTAGCTTTCTCAATGTGAGTGGAGGCAACCTACTGCGACCTCCCGTGTTCAGAAGTCTTGCCGGGAGGTCATCTAGGGTTCAATTTCTCTTGCTTGCGCACACCAACTTAACATTAGTGAGCCACGCAAGAGAAAAAACTCTGCTCCTCGTCACTTTGCAGAGTTTTCCAGAGCTCCGCACTCCACGCTCCACGTGGAGTGGGTAAAACTCCACGAACTCTGCCTGCAGAGCGGAATTCTTCATATGCCCTAGATTGAGGCTTTAAAATTATGTTTCATTTGTCCACTGTATGACCACAAGAAGAGTGTTAAGTAACATTTAACTAATTTTCATTTGCCCTGCATGTCACAAATATTTTAAATGTAAGGTTTGCAATTCAATTCAATACAACTTTATTTGATCTAGTTAAATGACATAGATCCTAAAAGTGTACAAGTTCAAAAAGACAATTTGGACATCCTTTGTGAAATTGATACAAGCTAGTTAATGGGACAAACCATGACAACTCCGATACAGTAGACTTTAAAGTCCAGTGGGTACATTACTTGGTCTTACTACAGTCCTTACCCAGCCCTCTGCCAGTTGATTACTAAAAGCATGAAAGGTTGATTAAAAGAAGTATCATATCTAGAGTGTACATTTAAAAATGACAATGATTTTGTCTGTTATTAAAATCTCAGATCTGAATAACATGAATAATTTTCCAGTTAGCATGGAAGCTCTAAAGTGAGGATAATTGGAAAACTGGTTTGCTTCTCCCTTACAGAAGACATCTTCTATGCATCATTTAAAATTGTACCGCCTTAAAAGAGGAAAAATATATCTGGATCTCTGGTTCTTGTAGTATTTACAGAAAAAAAAGAGGTAAAGGTCAGATTGCAGTGACAAAATATCACAGGGACACTGTGCCGAGTCGCTGAAAGAGTACTTTCTGGCTGGAAAGCCCAACATCAAGGGTATTACATTAGTGCAAAATCTTAAAAGAATAAATCCATGCTGTAAGTTTTTTATAGCCTCCAGATACAAAAATTCACCTTCAGTTATGGGAGGTATCTGGTGGTAGAGTTTCGCTACTGTTTTTGCTTGATGAGTCTCTTTCCTTGCATAGTTAGCCTTGGCCAAAAATAGGGACTTAAGTTTATTTTTCGGGAATTTGGAACAGGTGCTCCGGTAGGTATGCAATTCCAGGATGCATAAGGAGTGCAACGTGGTCTTAACATACTCCAACCAAGCAATTTTGTGGGCGTTATCTAGTGGCAAACAATTGCTTATTATAACCTGGTTGACATACACAGTATTTCTTCTCCATATTGAATGCCACAACATAGTCTTACTGTGTTTGTTATGTAAGGTAAGCCCAATTCTAGATGACAAACATAGTTAGAAAATGAGGCGGGAAGAAAGGCGACCCTTTAAAAAAATATATCTTCTGCAGGGGTCTATTGGTGCCATTCCCCACAGCCCAGTCACGTTGGTAGCTGCCGAAATTGTTTTTGAATTGTAGATCTTTTTTATTGTCCCTATGGGTTTAGATCCCAGTTTTTTACAAAAGCAGGCCATTGCAACCAGAGTTCTTTCCATTGTTAGTGCCCTACACTTTACCATGTGCACCCAAATTTGTTTGTTATCAAATTAAACTCCCAAATATGAGAAAGTCTCCAATATTTCTAGTTTCCTTGTCCCTATATGAAAAGATGCTAACCTATTCAAGGGTGGGGGCACCTGGCAACAAAGAATGTTGACTCATTAAGCTTTAGGTCCAGGGATTACATGTACCTCGCAAAGGTGTTTATTAGGTGTTGAAGCGTAACTCCCGTCCTGGCTATTAGGACTGCATCATCGGCATAGGCCAGGATCAGTAGTGAGGCTGGGGGGAAGGTTAGGATGTCTACTGTAGATGCTGTCAATGCAGCATCCACCCTATTTGTATATATCGAGAAGAGGAATGGGGCAAGTACACAGCCTTGCCTGACTCCTCTCATAATCCGGAAGGATCACGTGCAATCCCCCTTTTTGCCGAACCGTATGCTTGCAGTCGCCTGTGAGTACATTTCCCAAATGATGTTAATCAGGTGAAGGTCAATGCCCATCTCTAGCATTGTAGACCATAGCTTCACGTAGCTTACACAGTCGAACACTGCCGATAAATCCATGAAAGTCATGTAAGAACACCCTCCCTTGGCTGCGGTATAATTTGCAATGGTCATGCTAAGATTTAGATAGTCTCATAAGGAAATGAATGGTAGAACACGCACAACTGGATGTAGGAAGCTTGATTAGATTGTTGCATGCCTCAGGAGTATCACACTCTGATCAATGAGTGTGAGATAATAGGACAGAAGTAGTGACTCTTGTTTAGGGGTCTCCCCCTGAGCACTGCACAAGACCCGCCTAGCGGGGTATATTGAATCTGTTAAAAGATAATACAAACAGTAGATGAAATGTCAAAATGTAGCGATACATTTGTGAAGGTTTTATTCTTTGTTCGATATTAGCTTCTCATATTGATGAATTTCTTCACTGGTCCTCCCATTTAAAATAACTCTGATAGAGAGTGAAATGTAACAATTCCATGAGGAAAAGTTGGGAACCTTGATCAAGGTTGGAGTTCAATAGGGTTTCTTGAATAGCTTTGAGGCCCATATTATGTGGAATAGAGGTGTGTTGGGATTTGACATCTACTGTACAGAACCATCAGCCAGATGCATCAAGCTAAAAACCGGTCGCAAAGGGGCAGATTCTCAGAATCTGCCCCTTTGCGACCGCTATTTTTGCATTTGGGATGCATCATCCCAAATGCAAAAATCGCAAATAGAGAATTCGCTAAATAGCGATAGTTTGCCTTTAAGGAATCTCAAATTGAGATTCCTTAAATGCAATGCATGAAAGTTTCAAAAATAGCAAATTCGCTAATAGGGCACGCAAATTACCACGAAGTACAACTTCATGGTAATTTGCAAAAACTTTGAAAAATGCACTAAAGTGCATTTTTCAAAGTTTCATGTTGGGCCCACACATGCCCTAAGGGCATGTGTGTGCACAACATATGTGCACAGATCAAATTATGGGGTGCAACAGGGTGTCCTTTGGACACCCCTGCACCCTTGAAATCGCAATCTCAATTTGCGAATCGCTAATTGCGATTGGCAAATGAGATTGTCTTCCCATTCATTCCTATGGGCCTCTAGGCCCATAGGAATGAATGGGGAGGTATTCCTTAATTGCGACTCGCAATTTGCGAGTCGCAATTAAGGAATTCTAAGAAATCGCTATTTTTGTAGTGATTTCTTGATGCTTTCCATTTTGCTATTCCTTATTAGCGATTCCTTATTTTTCGCTAATAAGGAATCGCAAAATGGATGCTTGATGCATCTGGCCCCATATTTTGTAATTGGCCCTGAATGCGATTTGATTGATTTTGGAGGGAAATTCAGTCCTGTCTATGATATATGTACTCATCCTTAGTACAAAAGGTTGTCAGTGTTTATCTAAACATTTATTCACAGGTTCATGTAGACTCCCTCAAGTAGAAACAATAGCTCTGAAAGGAGGATGGTGTAAATGTTTATGTACTTTAGGTAGCATGTACATTACTGGAGTCTTCGGGTTAGTTAGCATGAGATATCTACTCTCTTTCTCGGTGATGACACCATTGTCAATAGCTCTTTTCAATAAACATTTCAGTACGTTGGAGACTTGTTCAGTGGGATTGTAGTCGAGTGCAGAATATGTGCCAGTGTCCATAACGTGATTCTTTACTTGCTCTCTATAAAAACTCATATCTATAACTACCAATGCCCCTCCCTTGTCTGCGTTTTGGCACGTAATTGCTGGGTTGTTGGTAACGTTTTAAGAACTCCCAGTTCCTTTGTAGTTAAATTGCGATGTTTGGATTTCTTCTGAAAGTTAAATTTGTGTATGTCGTGTTTAACTAAGCTCTCAAAAGTGTCAAAAATGTTATGGTTTACAGGGGCCATGTATGTGCTTTCGTTTTTTAAAGCCCTTAGAAGGTCTTCATCCTCGGCGTCACTCTGAACTACGATATTTTCAAAGATATATCTTAGACGAAGCTTGCGCATAAGTCTGAATAGGCTGATCTCAAGCTCCAAACTGTTGGTATGGCAGGTGGGTACGAACGATGTTCCTTTCTGAAGAATTTTGGTTTCCACAGGACTCAGTAGGTAGGAGGGAATGTTGATAACTAAATCGTTGTGATCTAGGTATTCTTCCCTTTGAATGTCTTGCTCATTAACGGTATGCTCTTTGCATTCATGTTCTCTTTCTCTTTTTCTTTTTTCTATGCCCCTCCTGGATCATCCTTGTTTCTTTGACCTTCCTTTAAAAAAGAAACTCTCGTGGTTTGATGGTGTTCTGTGATCACAGAAGTGGATGGATGTTCATTAGCTGTTCTATGTGGTTTGTGCATAATGTCGCTATCCGAAGACGATGTTTCAGTCTCCGTATTTTGGCTGTAAGGTCTATTCTGTCGTCGTCTGGCGTACACTTCTGGCCAGGAATATATACTTCTCGGTTTATAGTCTATAGTGTCTCGCTTGTACTTGCAAATTTTCCTCTCATAGATTTCTTGGCTGTATTTGTTCAATTGAACGTTGATGTCTTCCAGTGTTTTGGTCCAGTCTTCAGTTTCCATAATATTTGTCAATTCTGCTTTGGGTGAGCAATTACTTTAAAGAGTTCTTCTAGAATTTTGGGCAATTCTTCGATGATCAGGAGGATTAAGCCAAGGGAACACTTATTCAGTATAGCGTACCATTTTTCAACAAATCTGGGGCTATTTTTGCATAACAAAGGTTTGAGTGGGATGTGTAACCCTCTCGGGATTCTTTGCGCATGACGATATTTGATAAGTATGCTAACGTGCAGTCGCTGGTTGATTATTCTCTTAGTTAAATATAGGAGTTGTCTGATGTTGCTTTCTTTGTTTCTGGTATTGGATGATGGTGTGGTTTCCTCTTGTATCCGTGTATACATTTTGGTGACATCTTCCTCTGCGAAAGCAAATGTGTCTTCTCTTAATTCGGTGAGGTTGGACATATCTTCATCTGCCATGATCAACAGTTTGATGAAGTGTGCCTTGTTTTGGGGCCAGAAAGTCTCGAACGATAATGAATGGTAGAATACCCACAACTGGATGTAGGAAGGTTGATTAGATTGTTGCGTGCCTCAGGAGTATCACTCTCTGGTCAATGAGTGTGAGATAATAGTACTGAAGTAGCAATTGTTGTTTAGGGGCCGTCCCCCTGAGCACTGCACAAGACCCGCCCAGTGGGGTATATTGAGTCTTTTAAAGGATCATAAAAACAGTAGATGAAATGTCAAATTGTAGCGATAAATTTGTGAAGGTTTTATTTTTTGTTTGATATTAGCTTCTCATATTGATGAATTTCTTTACGGGGTATACATCAAATTAACAGAGTTAGATGAGGCCATCACAGATTTCAATAAATCCTCCAGATGCATTTCGGGCTATCTAAGCCCTTTGTCAGGGGAACATTTCCACAAGAAACAAACAATAGTAGTTTGAGGAAACCAAACCATAAGAATAAGTACTGTCACCTCGACCCGGGTGAGTTGTTCCATAAGAGTCACCTGTATCGTGAGTGCAACCATGTACTCATATAAACTTGTGTAGGCATGAGCATGAGTTAAACACGGTGACCATGAGTAAAATGCGGTGAACTTAGAGAAACACCCCCTGGTAAACAAACATGCTGACACCTACTCAAAAAAACTAAGAAAAGTAACAAAAACGCATGGTAGTAATGTCAACATTTTCTACCATGAGACATTGATTTAAGAAATCAATCAATAAACAATCTCTCTCCAGGGAGTCTACATTTGCTGCCACACTACCCCCGAAGTTATTATTATAATAATTTATCATTAGCCATACTTACAGCAATCTACTCTTGGAGCTAGGTGGTGGAAATTGGGTAATGGGTATTCAACCTTAATAACCTTAACATTTAAAGTATTTGAGATTAAGGTGTGCAAACCTCCTTTTGCTCTACCTGCCGAGGATGGAACACATTAGTTTGAAAAGATCGATAGCCATTAATTAAAATGGGATCTGTTGCCCAAATTTCCTGGAAGCAGATGATGTCTCTATCCTGCCATATTGATGCCCACGCTGGTAAGAGCTGCTTGGTAGCAATACACGCCACATTCCACGTGCTATTTGCACCGCATGCTTCTGGGGTCCAGTTGTTTCCAAGGGAGATAGTATATCTAAGATGCTAGTTTGTTCAAAGTCGCATGTTACCATGTCAGTTAGTCCTCCCACTGTTGGTTTAATTTGGGATGCTAGCTAACTCCTTAGGGCTATTAGTAATTCCTAATGTGCCATCCTTAGGTAGTCAGTCGCAGGACTCTAAATCAGCCAGGAGCGTGAATCTATTTGACAACTAGTTCATTCCCTCAGGTCTATATTGATGTATACTGTCCTGTGTTGCTGAGATTGGGCGGCCTAAGGGCTGGTGTGACGCTCTCCATTTGTTGGTTTGTTGGTGTTGTCGAAGTGTGGGTTGAGGAGTGGGTCTGTAAAAATTTGTTAGCAGTGAGACAGTGATTTTTGAGTTAGGGAAGGGAGAGTTGTTACAGACCGTCAGCAGGTTCTTTACCACATGCTGGTTATTAAAGTTCAGAACCACGCATGCCCCACTGGTTGCTTTGGGGTAAGGCCCCACCCAACGTACCCGCCTGGCCAAGATAATGTGTGCATCTAATCTTGTTCCCCATAAGCCAAACCCTTTCGCATGAGAGCTAAACCAATGCAGGACTTTAGCCATTAGCTGAGCAGTGGATTCCCTCTGACCTCTGTTCAACAGAGGCACACCAACCAAACCCAGAACATAAGGGAGTGCGGCTGGGTGAAGTTCTAGAGTATGAAGCTCTGTCAGACCTGTCAACAAGGGCTCTAGGCTATAAACGAACCCACCCTCTAGTTTATCATTTAGGCCTATTGAATTATGGGGTGCCTAGGCTCGGTCCCCCTCTGAGGGAGTGTTGTTAGAGCCCTGAATATTGCTATTTGCGTGCGCCTTCAGCAGGGTAGATGGAAGCTGTGGAGGGCTAGGGGTGCGGTGAGGGATGTTTTGTGGGAATGTGGGGTTTGGGAGAGTGGTATGGATTCTCCAATTTGACTCCTCCTGATTCCCCCTGCCAGATTTGTCAGCGTCCCTAAGATTAAATCAGGTGACGAAGGATGGTCCATCCTCACAGTGCTTGTTACCTTTTAAATTGCTTTTAGTGAGGAGTTCTAGCTTCTCCTCCATCCTTCCTAGTCTGCTATTTAATAGCTCCAACAGACTTAGAACCACTTTTTCCTATTTTGAAAAAAATGTCCTCTTCAATACCCGCTCCAAAATCCTCTCCTATATTTGGTGGCACCGCAGTCCCAGGTCTATTAGCCAGTTTTTTCAATCTTGGCGCTCTCTGCGATCTTAGCGTCGGATTTTGTCTTCCCCCAGGTTTTTTCCTTTTTACCCAGGTTTGATTGCTGAGTCATTCAACACAGGGGATGCAGAAACAGCCAAATGGGGCAGTGTATTGGGGGAAGCAGGTTCAGACTCAAAATGGTTAGGGATCACACAAGGATCGTCACCCTCAAATTCAGTTGTCTGAGAAAGTGGGAGTGGTTGCAATGTGGAGCCAGATAGCCTTCCTCCATCCAGGGAAAGATGTCGCTCAGTGAGCTCAATTCTTTTCGATAACACGCTCGCAGCTCTCGCCAGGAAACAGTCTATGTTGATGTAGTCCTTCAGGTGCTTCTTGGCAATGATTAACTGAACAGGGCTTAGAGGGGGGCCCAGCGCAGCCTCTTCCGGGCTCTGACGGGCATGGACAGGCCCGCCCTTGGCCCGGGTGCGTCCCCGGGCGTGTCCCATAACGCGAGGGTCGGCGTATTCTTCTTGTGCGCGTCCCACACGCTGTGCACCTTGGGAAGTGGAGTCCCCAGCGAGGTAATGCGGCGTGTGCCTGGCATGTGCTTGGCCCAAGGTTCAGCGAGGAAGCAGCGAGGAGGAGGCCCACAAGAAGAACATTAAGTAACATATAACTAATTTTCATTTACCCTGCTTGTCACAAATATTTTAAATGGTAGGGTTTACCTTCCATTGTTGGGCCCACAATTGTTTTATGCAGTAAACCACTTTGATGGAATGTGTTAATGATAAAAGGCTCATTGAACCTTTGCAAGCAACTCACTTCCTGGCTTGACTTCTTTCTGTGAAGACTTCCTGTCATTCGAACACTTTACCAATAAAAAAAATAGAATGCCTTTGGAATATTATGCATAAATTAAACACCATTCAAGAAGCATGAAGCTTGCACTTCAGCCATTTGCCGGTAAAAAATGTCTACTTCAAAACCCAGGTGGTCCCTTGCTCGTTTATCTCCTAAAAGATCTTGCATTATTATGCTGGCTGCAACATCCATAAAATCAATCTAACAATGCACCTTAGAATAACAACTACCCAAAATATGCAAATATAAAAATACACTGTTATAAAAAGAGGTGAACGAGCAAAAACAAGGAGTATTATAGTGTTTCAAATGTAAAACTTTTAGGCCCACGTTTTAACAGCGCATGCATTGAACGGTACATATATCAACTCTGAAACGCTGTTAAAATTAAAATCACGTTCCTAAATCATATGAATTATACACACGTGTAACTGAGTCTATTTTTTACTTTGGAATGTTCACAACTTACGCGCAATGGCAGTTAAGTCCAAAATAAACGTGCCGAGAAAGTAATATATTTTGAAGGCTGTCATATTGATGAAGCATGAAACTGGGTGCATCAATAACGCTGGAACATTCCTCGTGAATGCACTCAAACTTTTGGGACTCAGACGTCTAGCCTGACAAATCTTGCCTAATTTGTCATACGTCGTGTTCAAAGCATAGCAACCTCATGCACAACAGTTGGTATCCATCAAAGCAATTAGGGAAAACATATTCTAGGAGAAGTGTCCCATAGGTTTTGCTCTTCTGGCAATTATTTCACATCTCTAAAGCTTGCGCACATTAGTAATAACAGAGTAGGAAATCTTCGGGGAAAATGTGTTTGAGGTTAGTTTACAAATGCGACAATTTCAAAATAAGTGGGTCTAGGGGAACGTGGTACGCCCTGTAGGATTATCAAATGCAGAATGAAATACATGAACATATTATTAATGAGCTGTGTCTTGCTCATTAACGAAAATTAGCTTTTTTTCAAAAAAACTAAAACTAAAATATAGCTAAACTATCCTCTTGCATAATGCCGTTTAACCAAAACTATGCTGGTTTTTTTTCCAGATCTACTGCAGGATAACTGAACAATGGTGCAGGTACCCCTCTCTGATGTGATGGGCGCTTTGGACCTCATTAGGTGACACAAGTTAGATTCTATTAAACATTCTGTTAACTGCACAAAGGTAAATATTAACACATTAAACACTTTGGGGCTTATTTACAAGCCCCTTGCTCCGCCAATGTGTCACTTTTAATATGGGAAAAGGTGATGTACCAGCGGCGCAAGGGGCTTGTAAATAGGCGCCTTTATTTTTTTACCTCCGTCTTTCCTAATTTCCATTATTTATGTGTTATCATATAAACAACATGCAGAGGATTGAGGTGCATATTATCAACGGCCAGCGATAATTATCGATGGCCGTGCTTAGCGGTAATTTTATTATCGCAGGCTATCTCTGGAATTTAGCGCATTATTAACAACGCGTTTCTCCAGGGCAATAAAAATTCCAGAGATAGCGAGGTTATCGCCGTTTTGCAGGGAACATCGCTGGTTTTCCAGCGATGTTCCCTGCAAAACGGCGATAACCTTGCTGATACGACCCACAGGATCATATCAGCATAATCCACCCCAATGTCAGGGACATGTAAGTCTGCATTTGAGCACACGTTAGTTTTTGGAGAAAACAGCGGTTTTCTCCACAAATGAATGTGTGCTAAAATGCTGGGGCAGCCTTGTAAATATTGAACATCAGTGATATTTGCAAGGTTGTCCATCCGGGGTACGCCCAGTGACGCCCACTTTGCATCTCATAAGAGATGCAAAGGGAGGTGTTGGGAAAAAGGGTGCTAATATGCAATTATGGGGACGGGGCCTCTGGTGACTTCCCCCAGGGCCGGCCTTTAAAAATAAAGTGATTACAGGAGGGGGCCATACTCCCCTGGCTGATTTCGGCCCTGAAGCACCTATTTCCCCGGGACTGGCTTTTTAATAAAGAAA
Organism: Lissotriton helveticus; assembly: GCF_964261635.1. Classification (NCBI taxonomy): domain Eukaryota; kingdom Metazoa; phylum Chordata; class Amphibia; order Caudata; family Salamandridae; genus Lissotriton; species Lissotriton helveticus. The sequence goes on along the minus strand of NC_136059.1, from coordinate 1,264,934,593 downwards.
CCATTTTCATTAGGGGAGGGGGCTGTGAAACCCTCCTTCCTTGGCCGATTTTATTAACAGGAATCACATCTCCCGGCCTTATTACTTAAAATCATTTTCATTGAGGGGGAGTGCTGTGTGACCCCCCCCTCCCAGGGCCAATTTAAGGCCCTGGGAACCAGATCTTGTGGGACCCAACCTTTTTTAAAAACATTTTAATAGGGTGGTGAGCCACACAGCCCCCCTCCCCAGGCTGATTTGGACCCCGGGACACCATCACCCGGAGCCTGGGTGTTTTGCAATCGGAGTGGGGAGCCACGCTTCCCCCCTCCCTGGCGGATTTCAGTCCCATGGACTCCATCTCCCGGGGGCCTGGCATAATTTCCTGGGTGCCCCGAGGGTACACAGTCTGTACTGGGACCGCAGGGGAGCCTGAAGACCCCTGCAATCCCTGCCGGCTCCCGGCATCCTGTGGAAGCAAGCATTGTTGTCAGACTTAGGGAGCGGCTAAACATGCAGCTCCGTGTCTGAAAACAATTTATCTGTTTCCCTGCTCACTTGACTGTGGACGGAGAAACAGATGAATGCTCTGCTTCCAGTAAACACGAGCATTTACACAGCTCTTGTTTGCAGGAAGTGGAGTGTTTACTGTGGCCTAGTGGGAGCAGTTAAAGCTCCCTCCAAGCCACAGCAAACAGCTATGTCCTGGGGGGTGGGGCACCCCAGGACATAGCTGGAGCCGTACCTGGGGAGGCAGTCCCCAGGGCCTTATATGGCTCCAAAAGAGGGGCCAGCAACCCCCTCCATTGCAAGTCTCTGGGGCCAGGGTTCTGCAACTGACCCCTACATTAATGTATTTCAGACCCAGGGAGGTGCTGGCCTGCAGGGGACTCACCCCCCCCCCCACATTAATGTTATGTTTAGCCCCTGGCAGGTGGTATTTCTCGGGCTGCAGGGGGGCAAAACGCCTCCCCACTTTAATGTTATGTTTAGCCCAAGGGAAGTGGCAGGCCCCAGGGCATGGGCAGTTCCACAGGGCCCACCCTCCCATGTATTTTTTGCTGCCCCCGGGGAGGTGGCGGTCCCTGGGGCTTTAATAAGCCTAAGGAGGGGAACACACCCTGTGCCTACCCCTCATTTTTATACATCTTCATCCCCTGGGTCCTGGCCCACTGGGGCCGGTGGCAGCTCAGCACTGCACCATGTGACTCTGGGCAATACCTCACTTAATCTCCCCGACAACCACTAGTGCCATGAAAACTGAACGGATGATATGATCGCGCTTTACAAATATATTTAAAAACAAAAAAAAGATTAGAATGAATTATATAGGTTTAAAATGTATAAATGTTGAATGTCGTGATGGCTATTGAAGTTTTGTGATTCCTTTGCGATTGTTACAGTAAACGACTTCATTGTGACACTCGGCGTCTCTGCAAAAACAGAAAATACGTTTGAAAGATGGATTTTATAGAAACGTACTAGAAAAAACTGAGTTTAACCAGTACCGTTATACATCCCAAACTGTTGTAAAATGTGTACATATATGTGTTTTACAATTCATGAAAATGGCTCTATCGTCATCGTTGCCAACATCATTGTGACTCTTGGCATCACCACAAAATGGAAAATAGGGTTGAAAGGCAGTTTTAAAAAGAAACTTAGAAGAAAAATATAAGTTTAAACATGTTTTTTATACAGCCATGGATGTAGTGTAATGTTAGAATGATTTTTTTTTAGGATATACATTTTTAATGTGTTGATGGCCATTGAATGACTGCCTTTGTTTTGCACTTTTTGGGGCTGTCTCTAAAAGTGAGTGAAAGGGTTAAATTGCAGTAACCATTCAGAAATGCAGTTACAACAATAAAATATGAAAGGAATATTTTTATTCTCTGACTTTTGCAGTATCAGGCAATACAAAGTTCAGAAGGTTGCCACTTATGGTTGCTTTGTATGAGAGTGGAGTGCCATTTTTGTTTTGAGTTTTTACAAAATCTGAGAGCATTGCATCTATCTAATAAGAGACAAAAAAGCAATGTTACCAATGAACTCAATCTACTGGTATGTCAATTACATTTCTTAGGAAGTTAAAAAATTGATTAACAAGATATATAATTATGTCATATAATAAAAAATAATGAAATATATAAATATAGTATTTAAAGAATGACAGGATAATATATAAAGGATACTTTAAGTGTTTTTATATATCTATTAATAGTTGACTAAGACATAGTTTGTCTCAGGTGCAGAGTAGGGGTCTGTAAAGTTAGTTAACAATGTATTTCTATGGAGCTGTATATCGTACTTGTACTCCTTTACTCCATTCCCTTAGTAGTAGAAGTAAAGACTGCACACTAACGGTTAAACTTATTTATAATAATGTTTTATAAAATGTGAAGGTTTTATATGTTTATACATGTGCTGCTTAAAACACATGTTTTTATTTAAATTAGGATAGATTTGTCCTATTTGTTCCATTATAAGAGGATTAGAACAATCACGTTGACAGTGGAAACCATCCACTGTAGCTGTATATTAATTATAAACCTGTCAAAGGGGACAACTGTGTAATACATACTCTTTAGTGTAGGTGTTGGAAAATTACAGGGAAGATTCATATGTGCATAGATATGTTCCTTAATTTTATTCAGAGTGAGATGTGTAATATAACAGTGGTAGGTATAGTTAAAAATGCTGTGCTTAAATATGGATTACGCTTACTACTGCATAATATGACTTTGGACTGTCACTGCCAGCATGTAAAATCAGTTTGTTAGGTATTAAAAGTATGATTTTGTACATGTACTTGATCTCTGGCATATATTGTAGGCATTCCATAAACCATGGTTCTTTCTGGTTAAAAAAGTGAGAGTTGTCAATTTGTGTTTCTGTAAATTTCTCATCATGTGAACACTATGTGCCAAGCACTATACAGACTATACCACCCATGATGTAACCGACATACATGTTACTAAAGTAAATACTCTCTCATTTACCTAGTCATTGAGCAGCAGTAGAACTTATACATTCACTAAGATACTTACAAAGTAGATATATATCTAGCAGTATCAAAAACAGTTGGAGATACGTTTCTAATTCCTAATACAGGCATAGAGGTATTCATTTAGGTATGTATGTTCATATATCTACAGCTTTCAAAACAAACAGATAGCCACATAGTGGTACGTGTTCTTAAACATGTTATGGAACTGCTAGCTAGGCCATAGCGCAGGGTGCTATGTGGTTAATATGTAAGATACATACTTTGAATATCTTAGTGAGCAATATGTGCTTAAAAGCATGCTTATACTGAAGCATACATGCAGTGTGCTATTGACACTTTAATCTGATATACCTAAGTAGAAATGTAGGCATTGTGTTTTAGGTGTGGTGGAATTCACAGTTTTGCAGTTTTACTATTATGGCTATCTTCTACACATGGTGTAAACTGCTATTTTAAATGTAACTCATGTATTCTGAAGATTCACTGAGCTAAATACACTCCTACAGACCCACGTTTCAAATTGTAAATGCTCTATACTACCCACATTTCAATGTGGCACAGCTAAATACAAAAACATAGACTGTAAAACACGAAGCATGCAGCCCATTAGAGACACATTTACACACAGGTTATCAAGAGATGTGTTAATTTAGAAACAAATGAATATACACATGGAAGCACAGCCTCAGATTTGGACTGATGCACTCATTGACATATCTGGCAAAGAACTGATACTTTTAAGCCTAACATGTACAGAAGTAGACCTAGCATCATGTTTTTGGCTTTGCACAGTTTAGCCTCTGGATGCAGTTTTAGTGCTAAGTCAATCATCATTTTTTAAACTTCTAAACAAGGCATAAACTGATCTTCTACTAGACATAAGCCACCACTGAGATACGCTGTAGCTATGCCTTAGGGGAGACTGATATATGCTTGAAAGGGAGCACACATTGTTATATTCCTGGGTTAGGTCCATGTAGCGAAGCAGCTAATTTTTAACAGTGCCTCACAGTAACATTTCAGCCATGAACTTTTGCACATATTTACGTGCATGACAATGTTGGACTAGTTTCCCCACAACTAAAACTATTTAAACATCTAGCTTGGCACAACATTATCACAATGCCCTGAACACCATGTACAAGGTTACTTTTTGCACCATGTACAAATGTCATCTCTATCTTCATCCATGGGGTGACAAGGCTATCTACATATCCATAACATCACTAATCTATACGCACATCACAAGGCTCCTTTCTATTATAAAAGAAGAGCTTCCCAACAGATTAGGGTGGAGCCACTTCAGCTGACAACGATGATCCCTGCATGCTGACACTTCACCACACAGCCGTCTGACATCTCGTGAGGGGTGTCCAGTTTGTGGCCAAGACGGGGTCCTTCATTCTCTCCCATTAGGTAATGGGGTTGGATTGTCCCTTGCCGGATTCTTGGCTCTACACCTACACACACTCTTTGTACCCTTAGAGTAGGATTCGCATAATAGGAGTTTGCTTGGTTACTGACTTGGTTTATATGCCTGCATATGCACACTGTTTTAGCATCATGGTAGAAATATATCTACTATTTACGCTTTTTGTGCTTGTAATCATTTTTATCTGCTTCTGTCTATTAATCATTACAGTACACGTTTTTTGCACAAGAATAACGTTGGCTTAATGAAACTAATTGAAAACGTCCCACTGTGTTTTCTCTGTATACTTCTCTGAGAATAAGTGAGAATGAGTGACTGAGCGAAAGGTTATGTACTGTTTCCACAATCCCTGGGGGTCAGGGTTGTCATGGTTCAGTGGTTGCCAGAAACCATTTGCTCCTTGGTAAGTTTAGGGGGGCCTAGGGTTTCACTATGAACTAGCTGGTCTATCGGCTGACATATCCTGCAGGGGTGTCATGAATCAGTCAAGACACCAAGTCCCTAGTTTATGTTGTCCAACAAACGCACAGATCCTACGGATTAGTAGGAACTACATGACAATGTAGTGTCAAGATTCACTGAGCTATATGTGTTTATACAATCTCATGTGCCCCATTAAACATCCACTCTGCCACCTACAGTTTAATCTGACACACCTTACTGGAAAAGCACACAGGTACTAAAAAACCCACTGGCATATTGACAGAATCACCTAAACATTCACTGATATAAAAAGGCACACGTGATTTCTATGTAGTTCTAATGAAGGCAATAGGACACACACCCAAAAAACCTAATGCTCACTAATACTTCCAGGAGGCAAACCATGCAGCCTCTTACAGCCATGATAAGGTAATCATATAGGTTACAAACAGAGACAGTTATTTACCCATAAACATATATATAGATGCAATGACAGTACCAGATATAACTGAGACATTCATTCACATACCTACTAAAGAACTGATACTTTCAACATGCACAGAAGTCGCCCTTCAAACATGTTTTGGGCCTTGTACAGTTTAGCGTCTGGATAAAGTTTTACTGCTAGCCCAACCTTCCTATTTTAAACTCCTACACAAGGCATAGACTGATGTTTTATTAGATAAAATGGATCACTGAGGTTGGCTTTATGTACGCCATAGGTTGGTCTGGTATGTGCTTGAAAGGTAACACATGTACTCTGAAGATTCAGTGAGGTATATGCGTTCATACAGACGTATTTGCCCATTACACATTCACCTTGCCAACCAGAGATGAATCTGACACACCTTAGTAGGAAAGCAGATAGGCAATAAAGCACCCACTGAAAAAGTGACAGACGCTTCTAAAGATTTATTGACATAGACAGGCGCAAGTGATATCTATGTAGCGATAATGAAAGCACTCAGGGGTGTAGCTACAGCTTCTGGCGCCCTGGGCTAGCGCTCAGATTGCCGCCCCCGATAAAGCAATTCATAGATGAGCAGACGAGTCCACTTCAGCTTTCGGTGCACTATACAAGAATAGCATTCTCAAAAGCACAGAACAGTGTTCCGCAGAATTAGGCTGGGAAGAAGAGACTCACATAGACGTACACATGTTTTACAATGGGCAAGATAAGATAATGTAAAGCGGAGCAAATATGGATACATCATAGAGGGATTACCTCTTTTCTGATGGCAATGGAACACACATGATCTCCCATCTGCCTACAGTCACTGTAAAGGGAGTAACCCTCTAATCACATACACACGTTCAGAACTGTTCTGGAGAATTCGAAACTGATATAGCCAAAACTTCTGGGGTATCTATATGGCAGAGATCAGCAAAAGGCTCACTAAACAGAGTGTGTGCAAGGTGATGCTGAGATGGCATTAGAAGCAGGGAGGCTGAGGGTGAAGTTCAGCAGCTCTGATGCATGTAGGAGAGGATGTGAAGACACTGGCTCCCACGACCATACATGGTGGTCATGCAATCTGACTAACTTATTCTGGAAAGAGTTTCTGTCCCATACAAATGATATCACCGATATTGGGTTACTGCTCGACTCATTAGTTGTGGTGCGGGGAGTTGGGGACATAATTGAGGAGCAGGAATGTATACTCACTCTCATCACTAACAAGCAAACTGTTCTCCCAACTAGTACTCACTAGCAGCCAGATTAACAATTGCCCTAAAGTGGAAGGCTCCTGATCCTTCAAGTGTAGGCTTGTCGTAGCCGAAAGTTTAATACCAATTTATATTGGAAAAATGACAGTGACCATTCGAATCAGACAGTCACGAATATGTAATGGAAAAAATGACAGCAGCAATTTCATGCTTTGACAAGACATGGAATCCCTTTCTCACATGCATTAAGACAGAACTCAGTCAAACATGCCCATCCTCGTTCAAAGATTGTGCTTGCCACCATTGGGCCCCTTTCCCCTAGCTGGTTATTTGGAGGGTTGGGAGAGTGGGCCTCGTTCTTGACCCATCGTTAATGTAATTATTTTCTTGACATCAGGCCTTAAAGTCCCATTGAGACAACTTCTTGAAAGTAGCAGTGCTGAATGTGCCATCATCAATTGCTATAAAAAAAACTCTTCATTCTGATGTTTAGATGCTTGATACATCATCTTATCTCACATTTTTCTCATGAGTGTTATCTGGAATGCTTTGCTCCTGGTAAAACTCTAAATAAAGATCCATAAAAAAGAATAGTAAATCTTCACTTAACTTCTTACTGCGACAATCTAGTGGCAGTCGATATTCTGCATTCACTATTGTTGCAGATAAATATTGTTATTCTATATTATACACACACAACTCTTATGCTCTTTATTGACTGAGCCCCATTAGTCTGCTAATCAGTGTAGCCAAACAGGCCAGCTGTGAAGAACTCAAGTAAGCAACATGCTCCCAGAACAAAAGCCGAACAGTTATTGCAATAGTCTTGATAAACTGTTAAATACTTTGGCTGCAAGTCTTGGAAAGTGTTTCATGGGAGGAAACAACCTCTTCTCCTTACTGTCATGCCGTTGACACTTTTTCAGTGATGATTGATGATGCCCTATTAGGTTACTTCTGGCCCTTTTTGGTGTTGCCTAAGAAAGTGCACTTGTGCTGTCGTTTGTGAGAGTTACTGTATGAAACAAGGGGCTTGCCATTTGTTGTCTTTATTGTCACTGAATTTGATGTCTCGTAATTGGCCAGCGTATGCTGGCTTCACTTCCTCTTCATTTGTGTGGACAAAGTACTGATTGCTCCAACTTGATTAATGAACTTCCGCTGTTTACACTGTGCTTGGGGTACTATTTTACTTTCTCCTTCCACTGTCCTCCTTGTCTAGATTGCTTTTCCCCTCCCATCCCTTCTTGTCTGTGTTGCTTTTTTCCATCCCACCCCAGAACCTCCCATTGTCTGAGTTGCTGTTTCCCTGTTTCCCCCATCCTCCATCTTTATGTGTTGACCCTCCATGTCCGCCATAAGAAAAAAAATGCACTATTAGCCGTGTCATAGTGTTTTCTTTTTTACAGTCCTGTTTCCTGTTCCGTCTCACCTGCCCTACTGTTGTCCATGCTGCCCGTTATCTAACACCCCCTAGCCCCCATTATCGTTTTGCACGTTATCTCTGATCCTGTCTCCTGTCTGTTTTGCCTTCCACCGCCCCCCCCCCCCCCCACCTGTTATAAGGAAAAAAAAGCGGTATGGAGTCATAGCGCTTTTTTCTAATTTTTAGTTATGCAACACTGTATCCAACCTGCTCTACCATGTATCCAACCTGCTCTACCACATGGCTAAAATACATTGGAAAAGCCAATGTCACTCCTATATCCAAGACATATTGGCTTTGCCAATGCTTGTGTTTTACAGTACTCGAGGAAGCCTTAAAATAATTTGTTGTTAGAGCATCACACTTTTTACATCGTTTGCAAAACATGGCGAAAACCAGCTCATAAACACCAAGCTCATGGTTCGAGGTCCCTACATATTGTGGCCAGGATGATTCAATCCGGTGTTCCTGCACAACAGCAAATACAGATAAATAACCACGTCCTTATTCTGTGTTTGAGGAATCTGGGTTAACCGGTTATGAAACCTTGCCACCTAGAGAAAGTGTTGTAGTGTGATTAAGTCACATTTCCTGTGAAGAGCCGTTTCGAGAGAGAGAAGTAAAGATGCCATCGATAAGCAGCCTCCGTTTACGGACCTACGCCCTGGTGACTTCCTACCTAGCACATTACTGGTTCCACTGGCTTTCCATCGGGGATGAGCTTTGTAAATAAAAATGCCATCAAACTCCTAACATGGGTGGCGCCCATGGCCGGCGGTAGCGGGGAAAGGGGGGGGGGCTGGGGCTAAAGGCGGCGAGTAGTGGGGGTGGTGGATTGGAAGAGTTTAAGTTTAGTTTATTTATTTTATTTATTTATGCGTTTTTATATAGCGCGGACTTTACCCGAAGGCGTCAGAGTGATTCACAATAGGAACAATAATGATACATGAGGAGAGCATTACAAGTGAACAAATTACAAAAGCAAACGTTAAGTTACATGAGGCAAAAGTGACAATTGAGAAATATTTATTTAAAGTGATAGTTTTCAAAAAATGTACATAGAACCATTCATACCTCCTCCCACCCTAACAACAAGAAAATGAACTAAGAAGCAAATCAGTTGTCAGGTTGAACCTTCTGAATGGCCTGGGTTTTTGTTATAGATATACAACATTATAGTTTTTTTTAATAAAAACCAAGAAAAGGCTTTAATTAGTGTATATCCTGAAGGCATGTATTTGAAGGTGCTGGTACATGTGATAAGGAAGAAAAAGGAGGCAAAGTAAAATAAAACATTTGCCCAGGGTCACACAATCTAGTCAAGTGGGGAAGCCGCACTTGACTGTAGGTTTTCTTGTTTCACATTGTGCAATTCTATTTCATTCCAATTCATTTATGAATTTTTTACTTTTTCACTCTCCCAAGGTAGCAAGCAAGTAGTGAAGACTTATCCCAAGGTGCGGCAGAGGGATACAGATTCAGCTACAGCATAACAAAGTATTGTCAAATATATGGCCCTTTAAGAGACATGGGGCTTAATTTAGAGGGCAGTATGGAATGAAACCTTCAAATAGCTCAATGACTCACTGACCACACAATCTACATGCTTTGCTGCCCCGCCCCTCCCCCCACAAAGCCCCACTCCCAACCTGTTTGCATCAATGCAGCCCTCATGCACACCACAGGGTATACTCTGCGGCCCCTGGGAAAATGTTTGCGAGTTCCCATGGTCTAGATCTTTCTAACTGACAGCTAACTGACCCTTTGTCCCAATCTACTCTTTAAAAAACACAACAAAAAGGTCTGTTGTCCAGCATTGGCAATCTCTTTGAATGTAACAGGCTTCGAGCAAGCCTCACGTCACAGCAAGCCTGACTGAGCAGGCTGCTTCTGGTGGGTGCCCGGTCTCCCCACAGAGGCCACAAGCCTAGTTTCCTGTCAGCCGCTGAAAGGCACGCGGGTCGGAGAGATCGCAAAGGTCAGGCTGGCCTGGACCTCTGCAGCGTGTCATTTCAAGCCGCATATGCATCCGTAGCCCCTCCAGCAGCATCTCGCGCGCAGTCCCCTCCAGCTCCTCGCTGCCCTTTGCTTCGTTCGCGCCTTATTTTGGCGCTCTGTTATGTAACGCACTGACTTCCTGCTCTGCCTTCTAAGTTGTTTTAACGTTCTCATACTAGTAGCCGGTGGCCTCCAGCACATTTAGCGCCTACATATGTAATTGCATTCCAGTGGTATGCCAAGCACTTTACATCAGCTAGAAGAGATTTAGTTCAGACAAGGTGAATATAATGCATTTAGTAAGTGTCAATATCACACCCTTTAGCTCTAATGCGCCGGTTACAAGAGAAGCATTGGCAATTACCGTTTTACAACATTGCGGTGGTTTTCATTGCACTACTAGGTGCATCGACTGTACAGTAAGTGAATAATTTGCTGCCTAACTCAACAAGTCCCCAGTTGAGTGCAAATGATACCTCTTCACCACCCAGCAGGAGCCTATGTGCACCACAGAGCTGTACGTGAGCAAACAAAATACATAAGGTAGCAAACAGTACATTACAGGAGGAAAAAAGTGACAAGTGTGCAGGTCACAAAAGAAAACTAAGTACAATTAGAGGTATAATACTGCAATATATGCTAGACACTCAGGCATAAGAACAAACCTTACGTAATGATCAATTCGGCAAGTGGGTTGCTGGATAAAAATTCAAATTGAAAGAATTAATTTTCGCTTTACCTTAATTTGGGCAGTCAGTGTCTCTCTCGACTCTCGAGTCGACTCGAGGCGGGGCCACAGCAGTACAGATGGCAGGCCAGGCCCAGTGCATGCAAGCACCAACAGTCCACTCAAGAGAGCGCACTGCGCACGCACTAGTCTGCGCGACAGACGGTGCGTGCCACTGCTACAGCGCGGGGGCTGGCCAAACATGATACCCAGGGCCGTCATTGGTAGCGCTTTCGCGCGCTACAGGATTGACGGCCCTGGCTGGGACATACCGCCGGCGCTGTGGTGCAGAGTTTGGCTGCAAGCAGGTGTGCTTGCACTTCACTGCCGCCTCCAAAATGGTGCCGCCTGGGGCGGACCCCCCCCCCCGCACCTCCCTAGCTACGCGGCTGAAAGCACTTGCACATACAGCCAAAAAACGTAATACTCACCAACACATACAGGAGGCAAACCATGTAGACCCTTAGTTTATGTTGCCCAACAAATGTGCAGAGCCTACGGATTAGTAGGAACTAAACAACATGGCGCTGCTAACGTTATTTGGGTTCTTTTTTGATGGTCAATCTGAGTAGTTCAGTTGTGCTTTCTCACGGACCCCTACTCACATATAACAGGAGACATCCATAGTCGGAAGTGAAATCCACCCCAGCTGAGTAGGTATACCCGATGTATTGGCTGTAGGTCATTCAAGCTTCGAGGATCAAAAGCTTCCAACATTGTGCATACCATATCGCCATAAAATTAATTTAAATAAAATACCTTTTCTCTTCACTCAATGTCCGTAAACAGTGAAGCAGTTGAGAACATTAAAGATCCGATAGTTGCTCTAAGTATTACAGAAAATTGCTGACAAGCAATTACTATGAAATTATTACAACATGGCCTCCCAGCGACGGGTAGAGATGTTACCTTTGTGGTCAAGGAACGCAAAGCATTCAGAGCAGATTACCTCCAGCCGGGAGCAGATCTAATTCTGGATAGTGCAGAAAACAGCTTAGCTTGAGGCGGTTTTTCCCCATATGGGTCCACAGGAAAAATACAGAATACTAATGATTTGCTTACCAATGGGGATGCCCCCCCAATAGAAGATTGTGTCACTTGGGGTACATCTTCATTGCCGTTCACACCAGAACTCATGGAACCTCTTCAATAGCAGTTATACCAGATGTACTAAAACAAATACTGATTGAGTACAGAGCAGAACCTGCCCTGGACTTGGGGATGAAACTAATGGGCAACTTTGCCCAAATTTCAGCAATTATATTAAATTGCATAAAAGGGGAGGCAGCAGCAGTGGCTATACGGCAATGCCTGAGGGACTTCCCTCTACACAACAGGAGCAAGAGTTGCTAAGATTATCGAAGAAACGTATGCTTCACTAGGAAGAGATAATCTGGGAGCCAAACCTGGGAAACCAATAGTTAAGAGCAATTCTGAAAAGGACAACTCTAAGCAAGCACCCAACTGTCCAAGAAGAAATGGGATAATAAACAAAAGAATAAACAAAACAAAACTCAGTAACGGGGTGGGTCTCCTCAAGAGAAACACACCAAGAGAAAATACAATTTGAGAAACAGTGACAATATTAGGAAGCCTGACAGGCATCAGGATATTGATACACATTCCTCTCGTTCATTTCAAGAGTCCTCTAAAAAACTTTCGAAGCGAGATGTATGGTCAGAGCACAGATTGGAAGAGCGAGTCAAGCCGAAAAGAGAGACACATTGCACTTCGGACTACATCATTAAACAGCAGCACAAACAAAAGACTTCTAAACCTCAATTTAAAAATAAGAGGGTAGCAGGGATTAAAACTAGAAATACCCAGGCTACTGAGGACTCTGCTTCTGAATGGGGAATGGGCAGTAATGATGCTAGAATGCATGGCAGAAGTCACAGTAGCTCGCCGGAACATGATGGATTATCTGGCGGCAGTAGCGCTGAGTGAGCATATCACGATGGAAACGCCTGATGCAAGGGTAAGTGTCCCCAAGACATTTGTTTGTCTGTCTGTCTGTCTGTTTGTCCTTTATGCATTGCTACACCATTCATCCGATCGCCATGAAACTTTGGGAAGTTGTTGAGTACACTCCCGCGAAGGTTTCTGGCATATGCATTACTACACCATTCATCCGATCGCCATGAAACTTTGGGAAGTTGTTGAGTACACTCCCCCGAAGGTTTCTGACATATGCATTACTACACCATTCATCCGATCGCTATGAAACTTTGGGAAGTTGTTGAGTACACTCCTGCGAAGGTTTCTGGTATAATTTATTTTTAAAATATCAGCCCCCCAGAGCCCTCATATTCTTTCGAATACTGATGTATGCACCAGACGGAAAAACAACAAATCGTGTATCCACAAGCACTCGAAAAAATAAATAGAATTAAAACATCATTCATCCGATCGCTATGAAACTTTGGGAAGTTGTTGAGTACACTCCCGCAAAGGTTTCTGCCATAGAATTTTTTTAAATATCGGCCCCAGGGCCCTCATAATCTTTTGAATAATGATGTACGCACCAGACGGAAAAACAACAAATCGTGTATCCAAAAGCACTCCAATAAATAAATAGAATTAAAACACCATTCATCCGATCGCCATGAAACTTTGGGAAGTTGCTGAGTACACTCCTGCAAAGGTTTCTGCCTTAAAAAAGTTTTAAATATGGGTCCCCCAGGGCCCTCATAATCTTTCGAATACTGACGCATGCACAAGCCGGAAAAACAAAAAATCGTGTATCCACAAACTCTCGAAAAAGTAAATAGAATTAAAACACCATTCATCTGATCGCCAAGAAACTTTGGGAAGTTGTTGAGTACACTCCCGCAAAGGTTTCTGGCATAAACATTTTTTAAATATCGGCCCCCCCAGGTCCCTCATAATCTTTCGAATACTGATGTACGCACCAGACAGAAAAACAAAAAATTGTGTATCCACAAGCACTCGAATAAATAAATAGAATTAAAACAACACTTTGGAATGTTTTCCATATTAAAATGAATACGTTTCAATAAAAATGACACAATGTAAATTGAATGTTATCATGACGAGTTTCCTTGAATTTCCTTTCTTCGGAGATCGCAGCAACGCGCAACGGGTAAGCTAGTTGTTTATATGAAATAACACTCCAAATGGAGCGGGACATACCCAGGTAAGTGAAGGAAGAGTCTCTTTTGGGAGAACCCAATATATGGTTACGACATACTTTTGGCCAAAAAAGATTGCCCACCTGAGTTCGTAGCGGAGTGCCAAATGCGGGAACACATTATTTTACCTGGTTTCTCCAACCTCGTATCAGAATCAGTTACAAATTCTAACACACAGGAGTGGGCATTAGCACTAGCTCCTGCCCTTTACCGCAATCATGTTGGGTGGGACAATGAGCCACGTCATCATGAAATTCCATTAAAGTCCATTACTCAACCACAGAGACAATACCCAATGAAACATGAAGCAAAGAAACAAGTCGGGGAGATCTGATATCAACTTGAGTACTAAGGTGTGATAGAGAATTGTACCTAGTCCATGAATAATCTGTTATTTCCCATAATAAAACCTGATAATTATTATCATCTAGTCTTAGACTACAGACATTTAAATGCTTCCACACATACATTTGATGTACAAAATGCACAGTGTCGCAATAATTAATAATATCTTGCAGAAAAAATACAAAACCGCCAAATATCTCAGATGGATTTTTCTGCCAAGATATAGCTCCTGGTAGCAGATATTTGACAGCATGCTCAGTGCTAGTTTCTCAACACAAAGTTTGTCGATTACCACTGGGGTATAGGAATAGCCCCGGGCTAATTTCAGCCAGAGTGACAGAGTTACTTCAAAATCTTGAGGATGAGGCATTGTCCTATGTAGACGATATTTATCTGACGGGCGAAGAATTAATGGAACACTTGGCTAGAGTGAACCACATAATACTTGGGTTCGCTCATCTGGGTTACAAATTCACCTCAGTGTTCTATTTCTAGGATACGTGTTGTCAAGTGAAGGGGCCAAAGTCTGGCATCACATTTTTTGGAAAAATGTGCACTGCTCCACCCTCCAGCGACTCTGAAAAGACTACAATCCATTTTAGGATTTTTTAATGTTATCAGATTTACATTTTGGATTACACAGAAAGAGTAAAACCTGTCTGCAACTTAATTAGACCTGATTTTTCAGTGCATCATTGGTCACAGGAAAATACAGATTGTTTACATTCCGTACAAGCTGACATGATGGCTTCTAAACATGCATGTTAACACAACTAACCTTGTGATCAGCGCAGTTGCTAGACCAACTGGGTACACATACACATCACTTTCAATGAAGGCAATACAGTACCTATTGCATACAAATCAACTTTGTACACATACGCTGCAATGCGTTTTGCACCAACTGAGAAAATACTCACAGCTGTACAAACTGCTGCAGTGAGAAAGAGAGTACTAGCGCTGGGGAAATGCATAACTGTTGTGACTTCGGTACCGGCATTACAGGGTGGTTACGAAAGCGAGCATTCCCAATGCTAAAGCTTTACATCCAAAATGGATTTGAAGGTCTAACTCCCTCACTGCAACAGATGTTGATTACAGATTCAACTCTACATTACAAACACAGGCATTCTTGCAATACGCACAAGAATATCCTCTGCCGAATGAAATTATGCTTCTAGATCCATATGAATGCATCATTTATACTGATGGTTCTGCCCAGCCTGCAGTAGGAACAGAACAGCAATAGTACGCAGCATGCACAATTGTTAATGGGCCCCTGCATGAAAGAGAGTTCTTTCCGGGAAAAACACACACTCAGACCCTAGGGGACTGTACAGCGCATCTTGCGGAACTAAAAGTCCTGATACTGGCACTACAAAATACGGATTGTGAATTCCCCACACTTATAGTGTGTGATTCACTTTATTGGGTCCAGTCCTGTAATGAATATTTACACTACTGGGGCTAGAATGGATTTGGAGATTCTAAAGGTGGCATAGTAAAGCACAAGGGCCTACATACATTAAGCAAAATACCATACGGAAACTGTCCGGTTCAGAGAATCGGCCCCTTTGAGACCAGTATTTTGCCATTTGGGATGCATCAACCCAAATGCAATTCGCAAAATAGGTAATCGCGAATTTTGCGATTACCTATTTTACGAATGCAGTTGTAGAATTGCAAATTGCGATTCCCTAAATGGAATGCATTATGCATTTGCAAATTGCATTTTCCAGAACTGCACTTCTTCCGCCTCTTGCCGGTCAACGAGACAAAAGATTTGTCTCTATTGATCTTATCAAACCAGGCTATGTGTCACTGACTCTCAACAGTAGGCTACATGGGCTCCTGGGTAGCCGCCTCACTCCTCTCTCTACTGTACAGGAAGTTCAGATGGAAGCTTTAATATCGACAGAAGATTTCACCCTTCAAAGAAAAGCAGTAAACGCAAATGAAATAGTACTTCTCCCAGTTGAAACAAACAACTATAACTGTACAATCAACTAGTATAGAAATATGAATTCATAAAATTGACGGAGTCTATGTAAACATGCCACTGATCGAGTCATCTCTCAGTTCTACAAAACCTGCTGAGTTGCCTAGAATAGACAACTTCTCGTCAGATTCAAGTGAACCTGAACTGCCTACATTGCCTCTCTCTTTCAAGCTACACATGTATTCTCTCTATCATTGGCTACAAAAGACAAACTTTGTTGTTCCCTGGATACATTTCAGGATTACAATTGGATTACTTTTCCTGGTTACCTGGATTGGTTTAGTGACTCTCTTTTTCCTACTTCTGAATGGACATTACCTTGCAGAACGCTTCAAAGTACATCTAATGAACTTCGTTCCTATACCACATGCATCATCACATGGTGAACTAAAGGACCTATCCCTGGTGAACACTGAAGCAGTTCCAGATCCTGAAGGAATTGTATGGGAAAGGGTATTATATGATGTGTATGTTCCTACTGAACTATTACAAATTTCCTATTTGTTTAAAATTTCCTTAAATTATATCATCCCCTGTAGTACTTTCTCTGAAGATTGGGACATTGAAACTGTGCATAATTTACTTGCAGATCTAGAGCAATCAGCTGCATTTTCTCATGGTGAATTGTATGATCTTCCATTTAATTATGGAGACACGTTCTGTTATCAACATTAGGGTCAGAAGTTTTTACACATAGTGAGTGTCCCATGCTCTGTATATAATTACACACTGCCCAACACCACCAAAGGTTAGTTCAAAGACATTTGCACAAAATGTTGCTTATTTTTCCAGTTTCGCTACATTGAACCAAGCCTCATATTATTATAGGCTTCCACCCACACTTGCAAAGAAAAATATCCTAGGAAACAACAAGCTGATATATCCTGCTTCCTTTATTTCCCATCTGTCTATACAGGGTGTCGACTTTTGGAAAGACACCATTGACGCAAAATCTGTCTGGGGGACTAACGATTGGTAGGTTCAGGAAATTGAGGCTTTATTTAGAACATGACTCGTACCACATCAAATACTTTTCCTGAATATAACAGTGCAACAAATATCCTATCTTTAAATAGCCGAGATGAAGGATTTGAACATGCCTTTTATTCCCGCGTTTTCATGCTTTGAGAACTGGCAACATCTAATGCACTCAGTGAGGATACAGTAGATACCATGATAAGAAATGGCTGTTTTAATTCATCAGATCCCAATTGGAAGGGGTAGTTGGTTTGGCTTGTGGACATTAACGGGTGTCAATCTAGATTCCTGGATAACACCGAAGAGTTTAGATCCAATAGGCCTGATCAGCGATATATACAGACAGAACACTCTGCGTGGTGACGTCAGATAGTGTTGGGAAGTTGTGTCTGGATTGTCTAAAAAGTGTAGCAACACATGTCCTTTTCTTTCTGATGACATGGATCTCATGGATCTTTTATTAGGACCCCAGAACCCATGTCAAAAGCGCTTTTTGTACGGAATTTACAACGAGCTGTGGAACATTTCTCAACAGGAATCTGCTGAGAAATTGCGCAAGATAGACAGGGATAATTTAGAAAAGCTTTGGCTGTGGTTGAGAATTTACAATTCGGCATACGATCTGATGGAAAGACAGATAGTAATGGCATGCAGAGATGTGAAATGTACCATGTTGCACATTGAAAAATTAGACCAATTACCTTTCAACGTAGCTGGAACACCATCCACGAACTGGATAATCCATGGCTTCATAACCCCAACGCTTTACCCAGAAAGCTCGGGCAGCAATCTTTGGGGCTCGATCCAGAGTCCTGAATAAAAATGAAACAATGACAGAAGAGGGCAGGGTAGGAACACCCTGACCCACTAGGCCAGAGGGACTTGCCTGGGGCCCAAAAAAGGTTTGTGAAAAATTCTGCCATAAATTCACAGAAGATCCCCAAATCCACTGTAAAATAAAAAAAAGACAAAAGCATGATCTCTGGCACTTGTTTATTTTTAAGCACCCCAGGGTGGGCCAGGTCCTGGGGGAACAGATGTTTATTATTAGGGCGAGGGGGCATGCACACCTTCCCTCCCCAGGCTGAATTTGCCGCAGGGACCACACCTCGCAGCACAATCTCCTGTGAGAGGACTGAATTTGGACCACGTTTCCCAAACCTCTGAGCCTGGGACCCCGCACCTGCGCGCCAGAGTGGTACTAAACCTAGCAGATTTTTGGCAGCCACCGGCAACCCCAGAACACGGCCTATCCCTGCTGACGAGGGGTGATACCCCGAAACACGTGTCCAGGGATGGCGAAGATAGCGAAGATAGCAGATAATCAAAAGATGTATCGCGGAACACATAACTACATTGACCACAGTCCTTAGGGGCGATACCGCTGGTGTGTGAGTAGTGTGCGACCCCACCCCCAATTGTAATGGATGACTTTTCCTGGTTACCTAGATTGGTTTAGTGACTTTCTTTTTCCTACTTCTGAATGGACATTACCTTGCAGAACGTTTCAAAGTACATCTAGTGAACTTCGTTCCTATACCACATGCATCATCACATGGTGAACTAAAGGACCTATCCCTGGTGAACACTGAAGAAGTTCCAGATCCTGAAGGAATTGTATGGGAAAGGGTATTATATGATGTGTATGTTCCTACTGAACTATTACAAATTTCTTATTTGTTTAAAATTTCCTTAAATTATATCATCCCCTGTAGTACTTTCTCTGAAGATTGGGACATTGACACTGTGCATAATTTGCTTGCAGATCTAGAGCAATCAGCTGCATTTTCTCATGGTGAATTGTATGATCTTCCATTTAATTATGGAGACACGTACTGTTATCAACATTAGTTACAACAAGGGGTGGTGAGGGACAGAGTCTCTGAATTAAGCAGAATACTCTCACCCAGTCAAGAGATCAGGGCTAGATCCAACACCGTTTTTTAGCTCATTGCACCATCCCAGTTTCAGAACCTGGCTGTATGCAAATTAGTCTGTTCCTGTCCCAGTGCATGATGGAAACAGGGCAAACCAAACTACAAAAGCCAATTCTTACACTGGGAAGGAAACAAGCTTCCGGGGACCGGTTTCTGGCATTACAGCCGTGTTCGGCCCGGCTTGCTTGAATCCTGATGGTGCAATGAGCAAGGGACTCATGTCTGAGTATACCCTTCCACGCTTAGGGTGGACAAAATTATTTACAACAAGGGGTGGTGAGGGACAGAGTCTCTGAATTAAGCAGAATACTCTCACCCAGTCAAGAGATCAGGGCTAGATCCAACACCGTTTTTTAGCTCATTGCACCATCCCAGTTTCAGAACCTGGCTGTATGCAAATTAGTCTGTTCCTGTCCCAGTGCATGATGGAAACAGGGCAAACCAAACTACAAAAGCCAATTCTTACACTGGGAAGGAAACAAGCTTCCGGGGACCGGTTTCTGGCATTACAGCCGTCTTCGGCCCGGCTTGCATGAATCCTGATGGTGCAATGAGCAAGGGACTCATGTATGAGTATACCCTTCCACGCTTAGGGTGGACAAAATTATTTACAACAAGGGGTGGTGAGGGACAGAGTCTCTGAATTAAGCAGAATACTCTCACCCAGTCAAGAGATCAGGGCTAGATCCAACACCGTTTTTTAGCTCATTGCACCATCCCAGTTTCAGAACCTGGCTGTATGCAAATTAGTCTGTTCCTGTCCCAGTGCATGATGGAAACAGGGCAAACCAAACTACAAAAGCCAATTCTTACGCTGGGAAGGAAACAAGCTTCCGGGGACCGGTTTCTGGCATTACAGCCGTCTTCGGCCCGGCTTGCTTGAATCCTGATGGTGCAATGAGCAAGGGACTCATGTCTGAGTATACCCTTCCACGCTTAGGGTGGACAAAATTATTTACAACAAGGGGTGGTGAGGGACAGAGTCTCTGAATTAAGCAGAATACTCTCACCCAGTCAAGAGATCAGGGCTAGATCCAACACCGTTTTTTAGCTCATTGCACCATCCCAGTTTCAGAACCTGGCTGTATGCAAATTAGTCTGTTCCTGTCCCAGTGCATGATGGAAACAGGGCAAACCAAACTACAAAAGCCAATTCTTACACTGGGAAGGAAACAAGCTTCCGGGGACCGGTTTCTGGCATTACAGCCGTCTTCGGCCCGGCTTGCTTGAATCCTGATGGTGCAATGAGCAAGGGACTCATGTCTGAGTATACCCTTCCACGCTTAGGGTGGACAAAATTATTTACAACAAGGCGTGGTGAGGGACAGAGTCTCTGAATTAAGCAGAATACTCTCACCCAGTCAAGAGATCAGGGCTAGATCCAACACCGTTTTTTGGCTCATTGCACCAACCCAGTTTCAGAACCTGGCTGTATGCAAATTAGTCTGTTCCTGTCCCAGTGCATGATGGAAACAGGGCAAACCAAACTACAAAAGCCAATTCTTACACTGGGAAGGAAACAAGCTTCCGGGGACCGGTTTCTGGCATTACAGCCGTCTTCGGCCCGGCTTGCTTGAATCCTGATGGTGCAATGAGCAAGGGACTCATGTCTGAGTATACCCTTCCACGCTTAGGGTGGACAAAATTATTTACAACAAGGGGTGGTGAGGGACAGAGTCTCTGAATTAAGCAGAATACTCTCACCCAGTCAAGAGATCAGGGCTAGATCCAACACCGTTTTTTAGCTCATTGCACCATCCCAGTTTCAGAACCTGGCTGTATGCAAATTAGTCTGTTCCTGTCCCAGTGCATGATGGAAACAGGGCAAACCAAACTACAAAAGCCAATTCTTACACTGGGAAGGAAACAAGCTTCCGGGGACCGGTTTCTGGCATTACAGCCGTCTTCGGCCCGGCTTGCTTGAATCCTGATGGTGCAATGAGCAAGGGACTCATGTCTGAGTATACCCTTCCACGCTTAGGGTGGACAAAATTATTTACAACAAGGGGTGGTGAGGGACAGAGTCTCTGAATAAAGCAGAATACTCTCACCCAGTCAAGAGATCAGGGCTAGATCCAACACCGTTTTTTAGCTCATTGC
Source organism: Lissotriton helveticus (assembly GCF_964261635.1). Taxonomy (NCBI): domain Eukaryota; kingdom Metazoa; phylum Chordata; class Amphibia; order Caudata; family Salamandridae; genus Lissotriton; species Lissotriton helveticus. Next base: position 1,264,913,419 of record NC_136059.1, on the reverse strand, counting down.
ACCATCCCAGTTTCAGAACCTGGCTGTATGCAAATTAGTCTGTTCCTGTCCCAGTGCATGATGGAAACAGGGCAAACCAAACTACAAAAGCCAATTCTTACACTGGGAAGGAAACAAGCTTCCGGGGACCGGTTTCTGGCATTACAGCCGTCTTCGGCCCGGCTTGCTTGAATCCTGATGGTGCAATGAGCAAGGGACTCATGTCTGAGTATACCCTTCCACGCTTAGGGTGGACAAAATTATTTACAACAAGGGGTGGTGAGGGACAGAGTCTCTGAATTAAGCAGAATACTCTCACCCAGTCAAGAGATCAGGGCTAGATCCAACACCGTTTTTTAGCTCATTGCACCATCCCAGTTTCAGAACCTGGCTGTATGCAAATTAGTCTGTTCCTGTCCCAGTGCATGATGGAAACAGGGCAAACCAAACTACAAAAGCCAATTCTTACACTGGGAAGGAAACAAGCTTCCGGGGACCGGTTTCTGGCATTACAGCCGTCTTCGGCCCGGCTTGCTTGAATCCTGATGGTGCAATGAGCAAGGGACTCATGTCTGAGTATACCCTTCCACGCCTAGGGTGGACAAAATTATTTACAACAAGGGGTGGTGAGGGACAGAGTCTCTGAATTAAGCAGAATACTCTCACCCAGTCAAGAGATCAGGGCTAGATCCAACACCGTTTTTTAGCTCATTGCACCATCCCAGTTTCAGAACCTGGCTGTATGCAAATTAGTCTGTTCCTGTCCCAGTGCATGATGGAAACAGGGCAAACCAAACTACAAAAGCCAATTCTTACACTGGGAAGGAAACAAGCTTCCGGGGACCGGTTTCTGGCATTACAGCCGTCTTCGGCCCGGCTTGCTTGAATCCTGATGGTGCAATGAGCAAGGGACTCATGTCTGAGTATACCCTTCCACGCTTAGGGTGGACAAAATTATTTACAACAAGGGGTGGTGAGGGACAGAGTCTCTGAATTAAGCAGAATACTCTCACCCAGTCAAGAGATCAGGGCTAGATCCAACACCGTTTTTTAGCTCATTGCACCATCCCAGTTTCAGAACCTGGCTGTATGCAAATTAGTCTGTTCCTGTCCCAGTGCATGATGGAAACAGGGCAAACCAAACTACAAAAGCCAATTCTTACACTGGGAAGGAAACAAGCTTCCGGGGACCGGTTTCTGGCATTACAGCCGTCTTCGGCCCGGCTTGCTTGAATCCTGATGGTGCAATGAGCAAGGGACTCATGTCTGAGTATACCCTTCCACGCTTAGGGTGCACAAAATTATTTACAACAAGGGGTGGTGAGGGACAGAGTCTCTGAATTAAGCAGAATACTCTCACCCAGTCAAGAGATCAGGGCTAGATCCAACACCGTTTTTTAGCTCATTGCACCATCCCAGTTTCAGAACCTGGCTGTATGCAAATTAGTCTGTTCCTGTCCCAGTGCATGATGGAAACAGGGCAAACCAAACTACAAAAGCCAATTCTTACACTGGGAAGGAAACAAGCTTCCGGGGACCGGTTTCTGGCATTACAGCCGTCTTCGGCCCGGCTTGCTTGAATCCTGATGGTGCAATGAGCAAGGGACTCATGTCTGAGTATACCCTTCCACGCTTAGGGTGGACAAAATTATTTACAACAAGGGGTGGTGAGGGACAGAGTCTCTGAATTAAGCAGAATACTCTCACCCAGTCAAGAGATCAGGGCTAGATCCAACACCGTTTTTTAGCTCATTGCACCATCCCAGTTTCAGAACCTGGCTGTATGCAAATTAGTCTGTTCCTGTCCCAGTGCATGATGGAAACAGGGCAAACCAAACCACAAAAGCGTATTCTTACACTGGGAAGGAAACAAGCTTCCGGGGACCGGTTTCTGGCATTACAGCCGTCTTCGGCCCGGCTTGCTTGAATCCTGATGGTGCAATGAGCAAGGGACTCATGTCTGAGTATACCCTTCCACGCTTAGGGTGGACAAAATTATTTACAACAAGGGGTGGTGAGGGACAGAGTCTCTGAATTAAGCAGAATACTCTCACCCAGTCAAGAGATCAGGGCTAGATCCAACACCGTTTTTTAGCTCATTGCACCATCCCAGTTTCAGAACCTGGCTGTATGCAAATTAGTCTGTTCCTGTCCCAGTGCATGATGGAAACAGGGCAAACCAAACTACAAAAGCCAATTCTTACACTGGGAAGGAAACAAGCTTCCGGGGACCGGTTTCTGGCATTACAGCCGTCTTCGGCCCGGCTTGCTTGAATCCTGATGGTGCAATGAGCAAGGGACTCATGTCTGAGTATACCCTTCCACGCTTAGGGTGGACAAAATTATTTACAACAAGGGGTGGTGAGGGACAGAGTCTCTGAATTAAGCAGAATACTCTCACCCAGTCAAGAGATCAGGGCTAGATCCAACACCGTTTTTTAGCTCATTGCACCATCCCAGTTTCAGAACCTGGCTGTATGCAAATTAGTCTGTTCCTGTCCCAGTGCATGATGGAAACAGGGCAAACCAAACTACAAAAGCCAATTCTTACACTGGGAAGGAAACAAGCTTCCGGGGACCGGTTTCTGGCATTAAAGCCGTCTTCGGCCCGGCTTGCTTGAATCCTGATGGTGCAATGAGCAAGGGACTCATGTCTGAGTATACCCTTCCACGCTTAGGGTGGACAAAATTATTTACAACAAGGGGTGGTGAGGGACAGAGTCTCTGAATTAAGCAGAATACTCTCACCCAGTCAAGAGATCAGGGCTAGATCCAACACCGTTTTTTAGCTCATTGCACCATCCCAGTTTCAGAACCTGGCTGTATGCAAATTAGTCTGTTCCTGTCCCAGTGCATGATGGAAACAGGGCAAACCAAACTACAAAAGCCAATTCTTACACTGGGAAGGAAACAAGCTTCCGGGGACCGGTTTCTGGCATTACAGCCGTCTTCGGCCCGGCTTGCTTGAATCCTGATGGTGCAATGAGCAAGGGACTCATGTCTGAGTATACCCTTCCACGCTTAGGGTGGACAAAATTATTTACAACAAGGGGTGGTGAGGGACAGAGTCTCTGAATTAAGCAGAATACTCTCACCCAGTCAAGCGATCAGGGCTAGATCCAACACCGTTTTTAGCTCATTGCACCATCCCAGTTTCAGAACCTGGCTGTATGCAAATTAGTCTGTTCCTGCCCCAGTGCATGATGGAAACAGGGCAAACCAAACTACATAAGCCGATTCTTACACTGGGAAGGAAACAAGCTTCCGGGGACCGGTTTCTGGCATTACAGCCGTCTTCGGCCCGGCTTGCTTGAATCCTGATGGTGCAATGAGCAAGGGACTCATGTCTGAGTATACCCTTCCACGCTTAGGGTGGACAAAATTATTTACAACAAGGGGTGGTGAGGGACAGAGTCTCTGAATTAAGCAGAATACTCTCACCCAGTCAAGAGATCAGGGCTAGATCCAACACCGTTTTTTAGCTCATTGCACCATCCCAGTTTCAGAACCTGGCTGTATGCAAATTAGTCTGTTCCTGTCCCAGTGCATGATGGAAACAGGGCAAACCAAACTACAAAAGCCAATTCTTACACTGGGAAGGAAACAAGCTTCCGGGGACCGGTTTCTGGCATTACAGCCGTCTTCGGCCCGGCTTGCTTGAATCCTGATGGTGCAATGAGCAAGGGACTCATGTCTGAGTATACCCTTCCACGCTTAGGGTGGACAAAATTATTTACAACAAGGGGTGGTGAGGGACAGAGTCTCTGAATTAAGCAGAATACTCTCACCCAGTCAAGAGATCAGGGCTAGATCCAACACCGTTTTTTAGCTCATTGCACCATCCCAGTTTCAGAACCTGGCTGTATGCAAATTAGTCTGTTCCTGTCCCAGTGCATGATGGAAACAGGGCAAACCAAACTACAAAAGCCAATTCTTACACTGGGAAGGAAACAAGCTTCCGGGGACCGGTTTCTGGCATTACAGCCGTCTTCGGCCCGGCTTGCTTGAATCCTGATGGTGCAATGAGCAAGGGACTCATGTCTGAGTATACCCTTCCACGCTTAGGGTGGACAAAATTATTTACAACAAGGGGTGGTGAGGGACAGAGTCTCTGAATTAAGCAGAATACTCTCACCCAGTCAAGAGATCAGGGCTAGATCCAACACCGTTTTTTAGCTCATTGCACCATCCCAGTTTCAGAACCTGGCTGTATGCAAATTAGTCTGTTCCTGTCCCAGTGCATGATGGAAACAGGGCAAACCAAACTACAAAAGCCAATTCTTACACTGGGAAGGAAACAAGCTTCCGGGGACCGGTTTCTGGCATTACAGCCGTCTTCGGCCCGGCTTGCTTGAATCCTGATGGTGCAATGAGCAAGGGACTCATGTCTGAGTATACCCTTCCACGCTTAGGGTGGACAAAATTATTTACAACAAGGGGTGGTGAGGGACAGAGTCTCTGAATTAAGCAGAATACTCTCACCCAGTCAAGAGATCAGGGCTAGATCCAACACCGTTTTTTAGCTCATTGCACCATCCCAGTTTCAGAACCTGGCTGTATGCAAATTAGTCTGTTCCTGTCCCAGTGCATGATGGAAACAGGGCAAACCAAACTACAAAAGCCAATTCTTACACTGGGAAGGAAACAAGCTTCCGGGGACCGGTTTCTGGCATTACAGCCGTCTTCGGCCCGGCTTGCTTGAATCCTAATGGTGCAATGAGCAAGGGACTCATGTCTGAGTATACCCTTCCACGCTTAGGGTGGACAAAATTATTTACAACAAGGGGTGGTGAGGGACAGAGTCTCTGAATTAAGCAGAATACTCTCACCCAGTCAAGAGATCAGGGCTAGATCCAACACCGTTTTTTAGCTCATTGCACCATCCCAGTTTCAGAACCTGGCTGTATGCAAATTAGTCTGTTCCTGTCCCAGTGCATGATGGAAACAGGGCAAACCAAACTACAAAAGCCAATTCTTACACTGGGAAGGAAACAAGCTTCCGGGGACCGGTTTCTGGCATTAAAGCCGTCTTCGGCCCGGCTTGCTTGAATCCTGATGGTGCAATGAGCAAGGGACTCATGTCTGAGTATACCCTTCCACGCTTAGGGTGGACAAAATTATTTACAACAAGGGGTGGTGAGGGACAGAGACTCTGAATTAAGCAGAATACTCTCACCCAGTCAAGAGATCAGGGCTAGATCCAACACCGTTTTTTAGCTCATTGCACCATCCCAGTTTCAGAACCTGGCTGTATGCAAATTAGTCTGTTCCTGTCCCAGTGCATGATGGAAACAGGGCAAACCAAACTACAAAAGCCAATTCTTACACTGGGAAGGAAACAAGCTTCCGGGGACCGGTTTCTGGCATTACAGCCGTCTTCGGCCCGGCTTGCTTGAATCCTGATGGTGCAATGAGCAAGGGACTCATGTCTGAGTATACCCTTCCACGCTTAGGGTGGACAAAATTATTTACAACAAGGGGTGGTGAGGGACAGAGTCTCTGAATTAAGCAGAATACTCTCACCCAGTCAAGCGATCAGGGCTAGATCCAACACCGTTTTTAGCTCATTGCACCATCCCAGTTTCAGAACCTGGCTGTATGCAAATTAGTCTGTTCCTGTCCCAGTGCATGATGGAAACAGGGCAAACCAAACTACAAAAGCCAATTCTTACACTGGGAAGGAAACAAGCTTCCGGGGACCGGTTTCTGGCATTACAGCCGTCTTCGGCCCGGCTTGCTTGAATCCTGATGGTGCAATGAGCAAGGGACTCATGTCTGAGTATACCCTTCCACGCTTAGGGTGGACAAAATTATTTACAACAAGGGGTGGTGAGGGACAGAGTCTCTGAATTAAGCAGAATACTCTCACCCAGTCAAGAGATCAGGGCTAGATCCAACACCGTTTTTTAGCTCATTGCACCATCCCAGTTTCAGAACCTGGCTGTATGCAAATTAGTCTGTTCCTGTCCCAGTGCATGATGGAAACAGGGCAAACCAAACTACAAAAGCCAATTCTTACACTGGGAAGGAAACAAGCTTCCGGGGACCCGTTTCTGGCATTACAGCCGTCTTCGGCCCGGCTTGCTTGAATCCTGATGGTGCAATGAGCAAGGGACTCATGTCTGAGTATACCCTTCCACGCTTAGGGTGGACAAAAATATTTACAACAAGGGGTGGTGAGGGACAGAGTCTCTGAATTAAGCAGAATACTCTCACCCAGTCAAGAGATCAGGGCTAGATCCAACACCGTTTTTAGCTCATTGCACCATCCCAGTTTCAGAACCTGGCTGTATGCAAATTAGTCTGTTCCTGTCCCAGTGCATGATGGAAACAGGGCAAACCAAACTACAAAAGCCAATTCTTACACTGGGAAGGAAACAAGCTTCCGGGGACCGGTTTCTGGCATTACAGCCGTCTTCGGCCCGGCTTGCTTGAATCCTGATGGTGCAATGAGCAAGGGACTCATGTCTGAGTATACCCTTCCACGCTTAGGGTGGACAAAATTATTTACAACAAGGGGTGGTGAGGGACAGAGTCTCTGAATTAAGCAGAATACTCTCACCCAGTCAAGAGATCAGGGCTAGATCCAACACCGTTTTTTAGCTCATTGCACCATCCCAGTTTCAGAACCTGGCTGTATGCAAATTAGTCTGTTCCTGTCCCAGTGCATGATGGAAACAGGGCAAACCAAACTACAAAAGCCAATTCTTACACTGGGAAGGAAACAAGCTTCCGGGGACGGTTTCTGGCATTACAGCCGTCTTCGGCCCGGCTTGCTTGAATCCTGATGGTGCAATGAGCAAGGGACTCATGTCTGAGTATACCCTTCCACGCTTAGGGTGGACAAAATTATTTACAACAAGGGGTGGTGAGGGACAGAGTCTCTGAATTAAGCAGAATACTCTCACCCAGTCAAGAGATCAGGGCTAGATCCAACACCGTTTTTTAGCTCATTGCACCATCCCAGTTTCAGAACCTGGCTGTATGCAAATTAGTCTGTTCCTGTCCCAGTGCATGATGGAAACAGGGCAAACCAAACTACAAAAGCCAATTCTTACACTGGGAAGGAAACAAGCTTCCGGGGACCCGTTTCTGGCATTACAGCCGTCTTCGGCCCGGCTTGCTTGAATCCTGATGGTGCAATGAGCAAGGGACTCATGTCTGAGTATACCCTTCCACGCTTAGGGTGGACAAAATTATTTATAACAAGGGGTGGTGAGGGACAGAGTCTCTGAATTAAGCAGAATACTCTCACCCAGTCAAGAGATCAGGGCTAGATCCAACACCGTTTTTTAGCTCATTGCACCATCCCAGTTTCAGAACCTGGCTGTATGCAAATTAGTCTGTTCCTGTCCAAGTGCATGATGGAAACAGGGCAAACCAAACTACAAAAGCCAATTCTTACACTGGGAAGGAAACAAGCTTCCGGGGACCGGTTTCTGGCATTACAGCCGTCTTCGGCCCGGCTTGCTTGAATCCTGATGGTGCAATGAGCAAGGGACTCATGTCTGAGTATACCCTTCCACGCTTAGGGTGGACAAAATTATTTACAACAAGGGGTGGTGAGGGACAGAGTCTCTGAATTAAGCAGAATACTCTCACCCAGTCAAGAGATCAGGGCTAGATCCAACACCGTTTTTTAGCTCATTGCACCATCCCAGTTTCAGAACCTGGCTGTATGCAAATTAGTCTGTTCCTGTCCCAGTGCATGATGGAAACAGGGCAAACCAAACTACAAAAGCCAATTCTTACACTGGGAAGGAAACAAGCTTCCGGGGACCGGTTTCTGGCATTACAGCCGTCTTCGGCCCGGCTTGCTTGAATCCTGATGGTGCAATGAGCAAGGGACTCATGTCTGAGTATACCCTTCCACGCTTAGGGTGGACAAAATTATTTACAACAAGGGGTGGTGAGGGACAGAGTCTCTGAATTAAGCAGAATACTCTCACCCAGTCAAGAGATCAGGGCTAGATCCAACACCGTTTTTTAGCTCATTGCACCATCCCAGTTTCAGAACCTGGCTGTATGCAAATTAGTCTGTTCCTGTCCCAGTGCATGATGGAAACAGGGCAAACCAAACTACAAAAGCCAATTCTTACACTGGGAAGGAAACAAGCTTCCGGGGACCGGTTTCTGGCATTACAGCCGTCTTCGGCCCGGCTTGCTTGAATCCTGATGGTGCAATGAGCAAGGGACTCATGTCTGAGTATACCCTTCCACGCTTAGGGTGGACAAAATTATTTACAACAAGGGGTGGTGAGGGACAGAGTCTCTGAATTAAGCAGAATACTCTCACCCAGTCAAGAGATCAGGGCTAGATCCAACACCGTTTTTTAGCTCATTGCACCATCCCAGTTTCAGAACCTGGCTGTATGCAAATTAGTCTGTTCCTGTCACAGTGCATGATGGAAACAGGGCAAACCAAACTACAAAAGCCAATTCTTACACTGGGAAGGAAACAAGCTTCCGGGGACCGGTTTCTGGCATTACAGCCGTCTTCGGCCCGGCTTGCTTGAATCCTGATGGTGCAATGAGCAAGGGACTCATGTCTGAGTATACCCTTCCACGCTTAGGGTGGACAAAATTATTTACAACAAGGGGTGGTGAGGGACAGAGTCTCTGAATTAAGCAGGATACTCTCACCCAGTCAAGAGATCAGGGCTAGATCCAACACCGTTTTTTAGCTCATTGCACCATCCCAGTTTCAGAACCTGGCTGTATGCAAATTAGTCTGTTCCTGTCCCAGTGCATGATGGAAACAGGGCAAACCAAACTACAAAAGCCAATTCTTACACTGGGAAGGAAACAAGCTTCCGGGGACCGGTTTCTGGCATTACAGCCATCTTCGGCCCGGCTTGCTTGAATCCTGATGGTGCAATGAGCAAGGGACTCATGTCTGAGTATACCCTTCCACGCTTAGGGTGGACAAAATTATTTACAACAAGGGGTGGTGAGGGACAGAGTCTCTGAATTAAGCAGAATACTCTCACCCAGTCAAGAGATCAGGGCTAGATCCAACACCGTTTTTTAGCTCATTGCACCATCCCAGTTTCAGAACCTGGCTGTATGCAAATTAGTCTGTTCCTGTCCCAGTGCATGATGGAAACAGGGCAAACCAAACTACAAAAGCCAATTCTTACACTGGGAAGGAAACAAGCTTCCGAGGACCGGTTTCTGGCATTACAGCCGTCTTCGGCCCGGCTTGCTTGAATCCTGATGGTGCAATGAGCAAGGGACTCATGTCTGAGTATACCCTTCCACGCTTAGGGTGGACAAAATTATTTACAACAAGGGGTGGTGAGGGACAGAGTCTCTGAATTAAGCAGAATACTCTCACCCAGTCAAGAGATCAGGGCTAGATCCAACACCGTTTTTTAGCTCATTGCACCATCCCAGTTTCAGAACCTGGCTGTATGCAAATTAGTCTGTTCCTGTCCCAGTGCATGATGGAAACAGGGCAAACCAAACTACAAAAGCCAATTCTTACACTGGGAAGGAAACAAGCTTCCGGGGACCGGTTTCTGGCATTACAGCCATCTTCGGCCCGGCTTGCTTGAATCCTGATGGTGCAATGAGCAAGGGACTCATGTCTGAGTATACCCTTCCACGCTTAGGGTGGACAAAATTATTTACAACAAGGGGTGGTGAGGGACAGAGTCTCTGAATTAAGCAGAATACTCTCACCCAGTCAAGAGATCAGGGCTAGATCCAACACCGTTTTTTAGCTCATTGCACCATCCCAGTTTCAGAACCTGGCTGTATGCAAATTAGTCTGTTCCTGTCCCAGTGCATGATGGAAACAGGGCAAACCAAACTACAAAAGCCAATTCTTACACTGGGAAGGAAACAAGCTTCCGAGGACCGGTTTCTGGCATTACAGCCGTCTTCGGCCCGGCTTGCTTGAATCCTGATGGTGCAATGAGCAAGGGACTCATGTCTGAGTATACCCTTCCACGCTTAGGGTGGACAAAATTATTTACAACAAGGGGTGGTGAGGGAAGGGTATGCTCAGATGTGAGTCCCTTGCTCATTGCACCATTAGGATTCAAGCAAGCCGGGCCGAAGACGGCTGAAATGCCAGAAACCGGTCCCCGGAAGCTTGTTTCCTTCCCAGTGTAAGAATTGGCTTTTGTAGTCTGGTCTGCCCTGTTCCCATGATGCACTGGGCCAGGGCCAGACTAATTTGCATACAGCCAGGTTCTGAAACTGGGATGGTGCAATGAGCTAAAAAACGGTGTTGGATCTAGCCCTGATCTCTTGACTGGGTGAGAGTATTCTGCTTAATTCAGAGACTCTGTCCATGACCACCCCTTGTTGTAAATATTTTTGTCCACCCTAAGCGTGGAAGGGTATGCTCAGATGTGAGTCCCTTGCTCATTGCACCATCAGGATTCAAGCAAGCCGGGCCGAAGACGGCTGAAATGCCAGAAACCGGTCCCCGGAAGCTTGTTTCCTTCCCAGTGTAAGAATTGGCTTTTGTAGTCTGGTCTGCCCTGTTCCCATGATGCACTGGGCCAGGGCCAGACTAATTTGCATACAGCCAGGTTCTGAAACTGGGATGGTGCAATGAGCTAAAAAACGGTGTTGGATCTAGCCCTGATCTCTTGACTGGGTGAGAGTATTCTGCTTAATTCAGAGACTCTGTCCATCACCACCCCTTGTTGTAAATATTTTTGTCCACCCTAAGCGTGGAAGGGTATGCTCAGATGTGAGTCCCTTGCTCATTGCACCATCAGGATTCAAGCAAGCCGGGCCGAAGACGGCTGAAATGCCAGAAACCAGTCCCCGGAAGCTTGTTTCCTTCCCAGTGTAAGAATTGGCTTTTGTAGTCTGGTCTGCCCTGTTCCCATGATGCACTGGGCCAGGGCCAGACTAATTTGCATACAGCCAGGTTCTGAAACTGGGATGGTGCAATGAGCTAAAAAACGGTGTTGGATCTAGCCCTGATCTCTTGACTGGGTGAGAGTATTCTGCTTAATTCAGAGACTCTGTCCATCACCACCCCTTGTTGTAAATATTTTTGTCCACCCTAAGCGTGGAAGGGTATGCTCAGATGTGAGTCCCTTGCTCATTGCACCATCAGGATTCAAGCAAGCCGGGCCGAAGATGGCTGAAATGCCAGAAACCGGTCCCCGGAAGCTTGTTTCCTTCCCAGTGTAAGAATTGGCTTTTGTAGTCTGGTCTGCCCTGTTCCCATGATGCACTGGGCCAGGGCCAGACTAATTTGCATACAGCCAGGTTCTGAAACTGGGATGGTGCAATGAGCTAAAAAACGGTGTTGGATCTAGCCCTGATCTCTTGACTGGGTGAGAGTATTCTGCTTAATTCAGAGACTCTGTCCATCACCACCCCTTGTTGTAAATATTTTTGTCCACCCTAAGCGTGGAAGGGTATGCTCAGATGTGAGTCCCTTGCTCATTGCACCATCAGGATTCAAGCAAGCCGGGCCGAAGACGGCTGAAATGCCAGAAACCGGTCCCCGGAAGCTTGTTTCCTTCCCAGTGTAAGAATTGGCTTTTGTAGTCTGGTCTGCCCTGTTCCCATGATGCACTGGGCCAGGGCCAGACTAATTTGCATACAGCCAGGTTCTGAAACTGGGATGGTGCAATGAGCTAAAAAACGGTGTTGGATCTAGCCCTGATCTCTTGACTGGGTGAGAGTATTCTGCTTAATTCAGAGACTCTGTCCATCACCACCCCTTGTTGTAAATATTTTTGTCCACCCTAAGCGTGGAAGGGTATGCTCAGATGTGAGTCCCTTGCTCATTGCACCATCAGGATTCAAGCAAGCCGGGCCGAAGACGGCTGAAATGCCAGAAACCGGTCCCCGGAAGCTTGTTTCCTTCCCAGTGTAAGAATTGGCTTTTGTAGTCTGGTCTGCCCTGTTCCCATGATGCACTGGGCCAGGGCCAGACTAATTTGCATACAGCCAGGTTCTGAAACTGGGATGGTGCAATGAGCTAAAAAACGGTGTTGGATCTAGCCCTGATCTCTTGACTGGGTGAGAGTATTCTGCTTAATTCAGAGACTCTGTCCATCACCACCCCTTGTTGTAAATATTTTTGTCCACCCTAAGCGTGGAAGGGTATGCTCAGATGTGAGTCCCTTGCTCATTGCACCATCAGGATTCAAGCAAGCCAGGCCGAAGATGGCTGAAATGCCAGAAACCGGTCCCCGGAAGCTTGTTTCCTTCCCAGTGTAAGAATTGGCTTTTGTAGTCTGGTCTGCCCTGTTCCCATGATGCACTGGGCCAGGGCCAGACTAATTTGCATACAGCCAGGTTCTGAAACTGGGATGGTGCAATGAGCTAAAAAACGGTGTTGGATCTAGCCCTGATCTCTTGACTGGGTGAGAGTATTCTGCTTAATTCAGAGACTCTGTCCATCACCACCCCTTGTTGTAAATATTTTTGTCCACCCTAAGCATGGAAGGGTATGCTCAGATGTGAGTCCCTTGCTCATTGCACCATCAGGATTCAAGCAAGCCGGGCCGAAGACGGCTGAAATGCCAGAAACCGGTCCCCGGAAGCTTGTTTCCTTCCCAGTGTAAGAATTGGCTTTTGTAGTCTGGTCTGCCCTGTTCCCATGATGCACTGGGCCAGGGCCAGACTAATTTGCATACAGCCAGGTTCTGAAACTGGGATGGTGCAATGAGCTAAAAAACGGTGTTGGATCTAGCCCTGATCTCTTGACTGGGTGAGAGTATTCTGCTTAATTCAGAGACTCTGTCCATCACCACCCCTTGTTGTAAATATTTTTGTCCACCCTAAGCGTGGAAGGGTATGCTCAGATGTGAGTCCCTTGCTCATTGCACCATCAGGATTCAAGCAAGCCGGGCCGAAGACGGCTGAAATGCCAGAAACCGGTCCCCGGAAGCTTGTTTCCTTCCCAGTGTAAGAATTGGCTTTTGTAGTCTGGTCTGCCCTGTTCCCATGATGCACTGGGCCAGAGCCAGACTAATTTGCATACAGCCAGGTTCTGAAACTGGGATGGTGCAATGAGCTAAAAAACGGTGTTGGATCTAGCCCTGATCTCTTGACTGGGTGAGAGTATTCTGCTTAATTCAGAGACTCTGTCCATCACCACCCCTTGTTGTAAATATTTTTGTCCACCCTAAGCGTGGAAGGGTATGCTCAGATGTGAGTCCCTTGCTCATTGCACCATCAGGATTCAAGCAAGCCGGGCCGAAGACGGCTGAAATGCCAGAAACCGGTCCCCGGAAGCTTGTTTCCTTCCCAGTGTAAGAATTGGCTTTTGTAGTCTGGTCTGCCCTGTTCCCATGATGCACTGGGCCAGGGCCAGACTAATTTGCATACAGCCAGGTTCTGAAACTGGGATGGTGCAATGAGCTAAAAAACGGTGTTGGATCTAGCCCTGATCTCTTGACTGGGTGAGAGTATTCTGCTTAATTCAGAGACTCTGTCCATCACCACCCCTTGTTGTAAATATTTTTGTCCACCCTAAGCGTGGAAGGGTATGCTCAGATGTGAGTCCCTTGCTCATTGCACCATCAGGATTCAAGCAAGCCGGGCCGAAGACGGCTGAAATGCCAGAAACCGGTCCCCGGAAGCTTGTTTCCTTCCCAGTGTAAGAATTGGCTTTTGTAGTCTGGTCTGCCCTGTTCCCATGATGCACTGGGCCAGGGCCAGACTAATTTGCATACAGCCAGGTTCTGAAACTGGGATGGTGCAATGAGCTAAAAAACGGTGTTGGATCTAGCCCTGATCTCTTGACTGGGTGAGAGTATTCTGCTTAATTCAGAGACTCTGTCCATCACCACCCCTTGTTGTAAATATTTTTGTCCACCCTAAGCGTGGAAGGGTATGCTCAGATGTGAGTCCCTTGCTCATTGCACCATCAGGATTCAAGCAAGCCGGGCCGAAGACGGCTGAAATGCCAGAAACCGGTCCCCGGAAGCTTGTTTCCTTCCCAGTGTAAGAATTGGCTTTTGTAGTCTGGTCTGCCCTGTTCCCATGATGCACTGGGCCAGGGCCAGACTAATTTGCATACAGCCAGGTTCTGAAACTGGGATGGTGCAATGAGCTAAAAAACGGTGTTGGATCTAGCCCTGATCTCTTGACTGGGTGAGAGTATTCTGCTTAATTCAGAGACTCTGTCCATCACCACCCCTTGTTGTAAATATTTTTGTCCACCCTAAGCATGGAAGGGTATGCTCAGATGTGAGTCTCTTGCTCATTGCACCATCAGGATTCAAGCAAGCCGGGCCGAAGACGGCTGAAATGCCAGAAACCGGTCCCCGGAAGCTTGTTTCCTTCCCAGTGTAAGAATTGGCTTTTGTAGTCTGGTCTGCCCTGTTCCCATGATGCACTGGGCCAGGGCCAGACTAATTTGCATACAGCCAGGTTCTGAAACTGGGATGGTGCAATGAGCTTAAAAACGGTGTTGGATCTAGCCCTGATCTCTTGACTGGGTGAGAGTATTCTGCTTAATTCAGAGACTCTGTCCATCACCACCCCTTGTTGTAAATATGTTATCAACATTAGGGTCACAATTTTTTTACACATAGTGAGTGTCCAATGCTCTGTATATAATTACACACTGCCCAACACCACCAAAGGTTAGTTCAAAGACATTTGCACAAAATGTTGCTTATTTTTCCAGTTTCGCTACATTGAACCCAGCCTCATATTATTATAGGCTTCCACCCACACTTGCAAAGAAAAATATCCAAGGAAACAACAAGCTGATATATCCTGCTTCCTTTATTTCCCAACTGTCTATACAGGGTGTCGACTTTTGGAAAGACACCATTGACGCATAATCTGTCTGGGGGACTAACGATTGGTAGGTTCAGGAAATTGAGACTTTATTTAGAACATGACTCATACCACATCAAATATTTTTCCTGAATATAACAGTGCAACAAATATCCTATCTTTAAATAGCAAAGATGAAGGATTTGAACATGCCTTTTATTCCCGCGTTTTCATGCTTTGAGAACTGGCAACATCTAATGCACTTAGTGAGGATTCAGTAGATACCATGATAAGAAATGGCTGTTTTAATTCATCAGATCCCAATTGGAAGGGGTGATTGGTTTGGCTTGTGGACATTAACGGGTGTCAATCTAGATTCCTGGGTAACACCGAAGAGTTTAGATCCAATAGGCCTGATCAGCGATATATACAGACAGAACACTCTGGGTGGTGACGTCAGATAGTGTTGGGAAGTTGTGTCTGGATTGTCTAAAAAGTGTAGCAACACATGTCCTTTTCTTTCTGATGACATGGATCTCATGGATCTTTTATTAGGACCCCAGAAACCATGTCAAAAGCGCTTTTTGTACGGAATTTACAACGAGCTTTGAAACATTTCTCAACAGGAATCTGCTGAGAAATTGCGCAAGATAGACAGGGATAATTCAGAAAAGCTTTGGCTGTGGTTGAGAATTTACAATTCGGCATACGATCTGATGGAAAGACAGATAGTAATGGCATGCAGAGATGTGAAATGTACCATGTTGCACATTGAAAAATTAGACCAATTACCTTTCAACGTGGCTGGAACACCATCCACGGACTGGATAATCCATGGCTTCATAACCCCACCACCTTACCCAGAAAGCTCAGTCAGCAATCTTTGGGGCTCGATCCAGAGTCCTGAATAAAAATGAAACAATGACAGAAGAGGGCAGGGTAGGAACACCCTGACCCACTAGGCCAGAGGGACATGCCTGGGGCGCAAAAAAGGTTTGTGAAAAATTCTGCCATAAATTCACAGAAGATCCCCAAATCCACTGTAAAATAAAAAAAGACAAAAGCATGGTCTCTGGCACTTGTTTATTTTTAAGCCCCCCAGGGTGGGCCAGGTCCTGGGGGGAACAGATGTTTATTATTAGGGCGACGGGGCATGCACACCTCCCCTCCCCAGGCTGAATTTGCCACAGGGACCACACCTCTCAGCACAATCTCCTGTGAGAGGACTGAATTTGGACTACGTTTCCCAAACCCCTGAGCCTGGGACCCCGCACCTGCGCGCCTGAGTGGTACTAAACCTGACAGATATTTGGCAGCCACCGGCAACCCCAGAACACAGCCTATCCCTGCTGACGAGGGGTGATACCCCGAAACACATGTCCAGGGATGGCGAAGATAGCGAAGATAGCAGATAATCAAAAGAAGATGCATCGTGGAACACGTAACTACATTGACCACAGTCCTTAGGGGCGATACCGCTGGTTTGTGAGTAGTGTGCGACCCCACCCCCAATTGTAATGTTAAAGCTCCCTCAAGCAGTTAGCTGACGAGCCTGGGACCCCGCACCTGCGCGCCTGAGTGGTACTAAACCTGGCAGATATTTGGCAGCCACCGGCAACCCCAGAACACGGCCTATCCCTGCTGACGAGGGGTGATACCCCGAAATACGTGTCCAGGGATGGCGAAGATAGTGAAGATAGCAGATAATCAAAAGAAGATGCATCGCGGAACGCGGAACAACATTGACCACAGTCCGTAGGGGCGATACCGCTGGTGTGTGAGTAGTGTGCGACCCCACCCCCAATTGTAATGTTAAAGCTCCCTCGAGCAGTTGACTGACGAGCCTGGGACCCCGCACCTGCGCGCCTGAGTGGTACTAAACCTGGCAGATATTTGGCAGCCACCGGCAACCCCAGAACACAGCCTATCCCTGCTGACGAGGGGTGATACCCCGAGACACGTGTCCAGGGATGGCGAAGATAGCGAAGATAGCAGATAATCAAAAGAAGATGTATCGAGGAACACGCAATTACATTGACCACAGTCCTTAGGGGCGATACCGCTGGTGTGTGAGTAGTGTGCGACCCCACCCCCAATTGTAATGGATGACTTTTCCTGGTTACCTAGATTGGTTTAGTGACTTTCTTTTTCCTACTTCTGAATGGACATTACCTTGCAGAACGTTTCAAAGTACATCTAGTGAACTTGGTTCCTATACCACATGCATCATCACATGGTGAACTAAAGGACCTATCCCTGGTGAACACTGAAGAAGTTCCAGATCCTGAAGGAATTGTATGGGAAAGGGTATTATATGATGTGTATGTTCCTACTGAACTATTACAAATTTCTTATTTGTTTAAAATTTCCTTAAATTATATCATCCCCTGTAGTACTTTCTCTGAAGATTGGGACATTGACACTGTGCATAATTTGCTTGCAGATCTAGAGCAATCAGCTGCATTTTCTCATGGTGAATTGAATGATCTTCCATTTAATTATGGAGACACGTACTGTTATCAACATTAGGGTCACAATGTTTTACACATAGTGAGTGTCCAATGCTCTGTATATAATTACACACTGCCCAACACCACCAAAGGTTAGTTCAAAGACATTTGCACAAAATGTTGCTTATTTTTCCAGTTTCGCTACATTGAACCCAGCCTCATATTATTATAGGCTTCCACCCACACTTGCAAAGAAAAATATCCAAGGAAACAACAAGCTGATATATCCTGCTTCCTTTATTTCCCAACTGTCTATACAGGATGTCGACTTTTGGAAAGACACCATTGACGCATAATCTGTCTGGGGGACTAACGATTGGTAGGTTCAGGAAATTGAGGCTTTATTTAGAACATGACTCATACCACATCAAATATTTTTCCTGAATATAACAGTGCAACAAATATCCTATCTTTAAATAGCCAAGATGAAGGATTTGAACATGCCTTTTATTCCCGCGTTTTCATGCTTTGAGAACTGGCAACATCTAACGCACTTAAAGAGGATTCAGTAGATACCATGATAAGAAATGGTTGTTTTAATTCATCAGATCCCAATTGGAAGGGGTGATTGGTTTGGCTTGTGGACATTAACGGGTGTCAATCTAGATTCCTGGGTAACACCGAAGAGTGTAGATCCAATAGGCCTGATCAGCGATATATACAGACAGAACACTCTGGGTGGTGACGTCAGATAGTGTTGGGAAGTTGTGTCTGGATTGTCTAAAAAGTGTAGCAACACATGTCCTTTTCTTTCTGATGACATGGATCTCATGGATCTTTTATTAGGACCCCAGAAACCATGTCAAAAGCGCTTTTTGTACGGAATTTACAACGAGCTTTGAAACATTTCTCAACAGGAATCTGCTGAGAAATTGCGCAAGATAGACAGTGATCATTTAGAAAAGCTTTCGCTGTGGTTGAGAATTTACAATTCGGCATACGATCTGATGGAAAGACAGATAGTAATGGCATGCAGAGATGTGAAATGTACCATGTTGCACATTGAAAAATTAGACCAATTACCTTTCAACGTGGCTGGAACACCATCCACGGACTGGATAATCCATGGCTTCATAACCCCACCACCTTACCCAGAAAGCTCAGTCAGCAATCTTTGGGGCTCGATCCAGAGTCCTGAATAAAAATGAAACAATGACAGAAGAGGGCAGGGTAGGAACACCCTGACCCACTAGGCCAGAGGGACATGCCTGGGGCCCAAAAAAGGTTTGTGAAAAATTCTGCTATAAATTCACAGAAGATCCCCAAATCCACTGTAAAATAAAAAAAGACAAAAGCATGGTCTCTGGCACTTGTTTATTTTCAAGCCCCCCAGGGTGGGCCAGGTCCTGGGGGGAACAGATGTTTATTATTAGGGCGACGGGGCATGCACACCTCCCCTCCCCAGGCTGAATTTGCCACAGGGACCACACCTCTCAGCACAATCTCCTGTGAGAGGACTGAATTTGGACTACGTTTCCCAAACCCCTGAGCCTGGGACCCCGCACCTGCGCGCCTGAGTGGTACTAAACCTGACAGATATTTGGCAGCCACCGGCAACCCCAGGACACAGCCTATCCCTGCTGACGAGGGGTGATACCCCGAAACACGTGTCCAGGGATGGCGAAGATAGCGAAGATAGCAGATAATCAAAAGAAGATGCATCGTGGAACACGTAACTACATTGACCACAGTCCTTAGGGGCGATACCGCTGGTTTGTGAGTAGTGTGCGACCCCACCCCCAATTGTAATGTTAAAGCTCCCTCGAGCAGTTGGCTGACGAGCCTGGGACCCCGCACCTGCGCGCCTGAGTGGTACTAAACCTGGCAGATATTTGGCAGCCACCGGCAACCCCAGAACACGGCCTATCCCTGCTGACGAGGGGTGATACCCCGAAATACGTGTCCAGGGATGGCGAAGATAGTGAAGATAGCAGATAATCAAAAGAAGATGCATCGCGGAACACGTAACAACATTGACCACAGTCCTTAGGGGCGATACCGCTGGTGTGTGAGTAGTGTGCGACCCCACCCCCAATTGTAATGTTAAAGCTCCCTCGAGCAGTTGACTGACGAGCCTGGGACCCCGCACCTGCGCGCCTGAGTGGTACTAAACCTGGCAGATATTTGGCAGCCACCGGCAACCCCAGAACACAGCCTATCCCTGCTGACGAGGGGTGATACCCCGAGACACGTGTCCAGGGATGGCGAAGATAGCGAAGATAGCAGATAATCAAAAGAAGATGTATCGAGGAACACGCAATTACATTGACCACAGTCCTTAGGGGCGATACCGCTGGTGTGTGAGTAGTGTGCGACCCCACCCCCAATTGTAATGTTAAAGCTTCCTCGAGCAGTTGGCTGACGAGCCTGGGACCCCGCACCTGCGCGCCTGAGTGGTACTAAACCTGGCAGATATTTGGCAGCCACCGGCAAACCAGAACACAGCCTATCCCTGCTGACGAGGGGTGATACCCCGAAACACGTGTCCAGGGATGGCGAAGATAGCGAAGATAGCAGATAATCAAAAGAAGATGTATCGAGGAACACGCAATTACATTGACCACAGTCCTTAGGGGCGATACCGCTGGTGTGTGAGTAGTGTGCGACCCCACCCCAATTGTAATGTTAAAGCTTCCTCGAGCAGTTGGCTGACGAGCCCGGGACCCCGCACCTGCGAGCCTGAGTGATACTAAACCTGGCAGATATTTGGCAGCCACCGGCAACCCCAGAACACGGCCTATCCCTGCTGACGAGGGGTGATACCCCGAAACACGCGTCCAGGGATGGCGAAGATAGCGAAGATAGCAGATAATCAAAAGAAGATGCATCGCGGAACACGTAACTACATTGACCACAGTCCTTAGGGGCGATACCGCCGGTGTGTGAGTAGTGTGCGACCCCACCCCCACTTGTAACGTTAAAGCTCCCTCGAGCAGTTGGCTGACGAGCCTGGGACCCCGCACCTGCGCGCCTGAGTGGTACTAAACCTGGCAGATATTTGGCAGCCACCGGCAACCCCAGAACACGACCTATCCCTGCTGACGAGGGGTGATACCCCGAAACACGTGTCCAGGGATGGCGAAGATAGCGAAGATAGCAGATAATCAAAAGAAGATGCATCGCGGAACATGTAACTACATTGACCACAGTCCTTAGGGGCGATGCCGCTGGTGTGTGAGTAGTGTGCGACCCCACCCCCAATTGTAATGTTAAAGCTCCCTCGAGCAGTTGGCTGACGAGCCTGGGACCCCGTACCTGCGCGCCTGATTGGTACTAAACCTGGCAGATATTTGGCAGCCACCGTAACCCCAGAACACGGCCTATCCCTGCTGACGAGGGGTGATACCCCGAAACACGTGTCCAGGGATGGCGAAGATAGCAGATAATCAAAAGAAGATGCATCGCGGAACACATAACTACATTGACCACAGTCCTTAGGGGTGATACCGCTGGTGTGTGAGTAGTGTGCGACCCCACCCCCAATTGTAATGGATTACTTTTCCTGGTTACCTGGATTGGTTTAGTGACTCTCTTTTTCCTACTTCTGAATGGACATTACCTTGCAGAATGCTTCAAAGTACATCTAGTGAACTTCGTTCCTATACCACATGCATCATCACATGGTGAACTAAAGGACCTATCCCTGGTGAACACTGAAGCAGTTCCAGATCCTGAAGGAATTGTATGGGAAAGGGTATTATATGATGTGTATGTTCCTACTGAACTATTACAAATTTCTTATTTGTTTAAAATTTCCTTAAATTATATCATCCCCTGTAGTACTTTCTCTGAAGATTGGGACATTGAAACTGTGCATAATTTGCTTGCAGATCTAGAGCAATCAGCTGCATTTTCTCATCGTGAATTGTATGATCTTCTATTTAATTATGGAGACACGTTCTGTTATCAACATTAGGGTCACAAGTTTTTTACACATAGTGAGTGTCCCATGCTCTGTATATAATTACACACTGCCCAACACCACCAAAGGTTAGTTCAAAGACATTTGCACAAAATGTTGCTTATTTTCCAGTTTCGCTACATTGAACCCAGCCTCATATTATTATAGGCTTCCACCCACACTTCCAAAGAAAAATATCCTAGGAAACAACAAGCTGATATATCCTGCTTCCTTTATTTCCCAACTGTCTATACAGGGTGTCGACTTTTGGAAAGACACCATTGACGCAAAATCTGTCTGGGGGACTAACGATTGGTAGGTTCAGGAAATTGAGGCTTTATTTAGAACATGACTCATACCACATCAAATACTTTTCCTGAATATAACAGTGCAACAAATATCCTATCATTAAATAGCCACGATGAAGGATTTGAACATGCCTTTTATTCCCGTGTTTTCATGCTTTGAGAACTGGCAACATCTAATGCACTTAGTGAGGATACAGTAGATACCATGATAAGAAATGGCTGTTTTAATTCATCAGATCCCAATTGGAAGGGGTGGTTGGTTTGGCTTGTGGACATTAACGGGTGTCAATCTAGATTCCTGGGTAACACCGAAGAGTTTAGATCCAATAGGCCTGATCAGCGATATATACAGACAGAACACTCTGGGTGTTGACGTCAGATAGTGTTGGGAAGTTGTGTCTGGATTGTATAAAAAATGTAGCAACACATGTCCTTTTCTTTCTGATGACATGGATCTCATGGATCTTTTATTAGGACCCCAGAACCCATGTCAAAAGCGCTTTTTGTACGGAATTTACAACGAGCTGTGGAACATTTCTCAACAGGAATCTGCTGAGAAATTGCGCAAAATAGACAGGGATAATTTAGAAAAGCTTTGGCTGTGGTTGAGAATTTACAATTCGGCATACGATCTGATGGAAAGACAGATAGTAATGGCATGCAGAGATGTGAAATGTACCATGTTGCACATTGAAAAATTAGACCAATTACCTTTCAACGTGGCTGGAACACCATCCACGGACTGGATAATCCATGGCTTCATAACCCCACCACCTTACCCAGAAAGCTCGGGCAGCAATCTTTGGGGCTCGATCCAGAGTCCTCAATAAAAATGAAACAATGACAGAAGAGGGCAGGGTAGGAACACCCTGACCCACTAGGCCAGAGGGACTTGCCTGGGACCCAAAAAAGGTTTGTGAAAAATTCTGCCATAAATTCACAGAAGATCCCCAAATCCACTGTAAAATAAAAAAAGACAAAAGCATGGTCTCTGGCACTTGTTTATTTTTAAGCCCCCCAGGGTGGGCCAGGTCCTGGGGGGAACAGATGTTTATTATTAGGGCGAGGGGGCATGCACACCTCCCCTCCCCAGGCTGAATTTGCCGCAGGGACCACACCTCTCAGCACAATCTCCAAACCCCTGGGGCCCGGTTGCATTTCTAAAGGGGGAGGAGGGCACGTGCCCCTCCTCCCACAGACATTTTTTGACTCTGGGGCCCGCTGCATGTTAAAGGAAAGGAGGGCACACGGTCCCCCTACAGGGGACGATTTTAGACCCAGGGATCCCTTCCCCTGTGACTCAATGAATTTCAAAAGGTGGATGGGGGTCATGTGTCCCCTACCCTGGCCAATTTTGGCCCAGTTGACTCCTCCTGGGGCCCACCGCATGTTTTAA
The DNA here is from genome assembly GCF_964261635.1 of Lissotriton helveticus. Lineage (NCBI taxonomy): Eukaryota > Metazoa > Chordata > Amphibia > Caudata > Salamandridae > Lissotriton > Lissotriton helveticus. The sequence goes on along the minus strand of NC_136059.1, from coordinate 1,264,890,610 downwards.
GGGGAGGGGACCATGCGGCCCCTCTCTCAAACCTCCAGAGGCTCGGGAGACCCCATCCTCCAGGGTCACAAAATCAAGAAGAAGGCCAGCCTCCTTGAGCTGTTACTAGCCCTGGAGGGTCCATCCCCCAGGGCCATCTCAGATACTTTGGTCCAAGGAGCCCACCCCTGGGACACAGGAGTTTCCCTGTCCACAGTGGTGTGTGCACTGAAACCTATATTTGCACTCAATGGGCGGAAGCAATTTAAAAGCTCCCACCAAGTGGGAGCAAACAACTATTCCCTCCCAGTGGACGGGAGCTTCAAAAATGCTCCTGCCCGCTGAGAGCAGACTTTAGATTAAGGGTGAGTGGAATTTTTAATTCCGCCAGCGGAATTAGAGGAATTCATTAATTCTGCCAAACTCATGTCACATGGAATTAATTCTTTCCTCCCCTCCGTGTAAGTCAAATATTCTGCTTTTTATTTTAGTTCCTGCCAAGCCAAACGCACTAGTCTTCCTTACTTCCATACCATTTTGCGGTAATCAGGTAGTCTCTGCTCCAGCCTCTACGTGATTCCAAATTCGATCAAGTAGAAGGATCTAACTGTGTCCAGGATTGGCTGGAGACACAATTGTTAGTTATTTGATTGCCTGTCAAAGGCAAAGCCGGAAAAGCACAGTAGGTCGGAAGAATGCTTGTCAAGTTGTTCATTGCCTGTGGAACAGTCTTTAGCTACTGCACATGCGGCATACCCTCCTCTCTGGAGTGAGTGGGTTGGCTACAGCGGAGCAAGGGGGAAGATGCTGGGTTTTGTTCTGAACCCGCACTCCCATGGCCATCCTGCAGCAGCGCTGAGAGCAGCTCTAACTAACAATACAAGCGGGCTGCACATAGGCACTGCTGCTACTTTCTCGAAAAGTCTGTTTTATATACTTAAGTATGTGTGCTCAGTGCAGACCAAAAGAGCAAATGGGTCTGTTAGCCTGACAAATCATGCCGTTTACTATCACATCAAATATATAATGGTGCATAAAAGTGGCTCAAAATGGGCTATTTAATTTTGCACAACAAGGCCTACCTGAGACGCGAGACACAATAACACTGTTGCGCTATGACCAGACAGTGCGATCGAACCTGCAATCTCCATATGATTTGCAGTATCAGCTGACATGACCTGGCACCAGAATCAGGTCCAGGGATTTAATTCCTGTCTTAGTTAGAGGTAGTTAGCAGCCCACAAAGAAACATAAATGGAGTGCAAGGCTGGGAAGCACACAGAATTGTGAGTAGGCAGGAGACTTAATTATTCTGAATGACCCATATTTGTTGGTAACTAAGAGCACAGAGGGTCTGCCATAAGGTGTGAAGATGCACTTACAGTTTGCAGAGCTCCCATGACACAATACCAACTATGGTGCTCCCTTCTGGCTGCCACCCAGGATCCCCTCCATCACCACTTTTACAAGTAGCAGTCAACTCTGGCCCTGCGCCTTCACAGGGCCAGAGAAGAGGCGGGCAAGGGAAAGCACAGCCTTTATGGGCCCGTCCTGACTGTGCCCAACTCGGCCGCACAGATTGTGCCAAAAGAAACCAAAAGCGATCCTGACATGCAGTAATACACAAATCGACACTCTTCCATAGACGCAGGTGCACCCAGATGCCAATCCTCACAGCTTTAGAGCACTATAGATTGGCCCCTCATTCACGTTACATCGTGTGCCATCTGATTAAAGATTGCTCAGTTGGAGTCAAATATCAACTCCGGCTGCCGTGGGTGGAACTCTGTGGAATTACACAGAGTTTGATGCAACTCCGTGGAATTTTGTGGAGTATAACTCTCTGAGATCTGCCCAAATCTACTTTAGATCTGTTTCCCTGCTTGCAGTAATTTTGGCAGGGAAACAGATCTAAATATTGCTCCCAACTGCGGGGAGCAGAATTATTAGCTGTTTTCTGTGGGCAGGAGAAATGGCAGCTCCAGCTGGATGAGTGGAGGCTGGTGGGCCATGGGGGCCTTAGGGGTCCCCCAGTCCCCAACAAGGATATGGTGGGTGCAAATATTTACTTAGACAGAGCACAACCCAAAAGTTTGTTGCCACAATGACTTAAGTACGTCGGAGAGCACGTGACATAATAAATGGCACAATTGAAAAAATGTGTCCAAAAAGTAGGAAAGTCTTTAATTTTCAAATCTTCATCTCAGTTGACACGTAGACAAAGAGAAATTCACAGCTGACACGTGATTCGCCTTGAGATGACTTTTTCAAGGCTAAAAGGTTGTAGAAAAGGCGCTGTAAGTTCACGGCGTCTCTTTGAGTTTTAAAGCGACTTGTATAAGGCAGGCAAGAATTCTATCTCGGTTCGAGCTGTATCAGACAGTCTCTGATCCAAATATGGTGATAAGATATATTTGTATACAATTTCAAAGTTGTGGATGGTGGTCTCTTCCAATATAGGGTGCCTGCAATGGAGAGTTTTAACAGGTAGACTGTTTTCATATAACCAAGAAAGTAGAGAGCACCTCTGTTGTTTCTGGCATATGAAGTCCACTTGGAGAAACGCCAGTATACGGGTCTTCCATGCCCTCCTACTGGCGGGAACTTGTATATATAGAGCGATGGTACCAAACACACGCTGTCATCGCACCAGTAGAGAGAAGGACGCTCCTCTCTTTCACGACCACCGGGGGAACCAGCGCTGGTTAATTGACTACGCCACCAGGTACGGGGAACTCGTGAACGCTTTTAACAGAAGGCCTGATGACCTTTGTTCATCATTGATCTAATGAGATACGCACTCTTTTTATCTGACCCCTCACAGCACACATCGCCACGACTGTTACCACAGAGTCTCCGGTTCTTAAATCATCACAACCACCAGACGACCCCGCTCTCCTCTGCTTACCCAGCGCCACGGCGCTCATAATGGTAAGGAGAATCTTGTTAAATGCTCTTCTACAGAAACTTTCTCTGGTCTGTACATTTTCAATAGCACTATTTTCCTCCCACATAGTGCCTCGATACCCTGATAAATCCCTTGAAACATTCAACCACGAGCCGCCGGGCCGACTCCACCACACGTCCTGCCTGAATCTCACCTCCCTTACAAGGGGTACGTTTTGTACCTTCAACTTCCATTTACCACACAAGGAAGAAGGCGGTTGCAAACACTACTGCATTGCAAGCATTTTACTGAAAGCATTGTTCTTTTTCTCTATTTTTTCCACAGCACCCGGCCAGGTACCCTTTGAGTTTCCTTTCTTCTTTTACCCACCACTTAGGATGTCACCGCATCTTGTCACCAAGCAGGATTTGCCCTACCTTGAGGTTGTGTTATGATTGAGTTCCTACATTTCTGTCTTAGCAGATAATATTCTTAATACGGGCATATGCTTACATACGACTATACTATCTTCCCCAGGTGTCCCTACATTGCCAGGTCCTGAAGAGACCCAATACCCTAACTGGTTCGAAACACAGTCGACAGTCCAAGAGGCTAACCCAAAGCAGCATTTTTTGATTGTTAAAAGTGTTGTGGCGCATTAGACTATAAATTTCCATGGTTGCCTCGTTTGTCCTATAATTGAAACCTTACCCATCTGTCACTTTTTTAAGTCAATTTGTAGCTTAGGTTCAATTTCACTTTCACTGGGACACCAGACACTACTGTCTACATGTTTAGCTCATGTTTAAATTCAATTGTCCACTGTAAATACGCCTGTATGTATTATGCAATCTATGTGATTTTCATATAAATAACTACACTAATTTACCAAACCTCGCTGGTGTATAGTCAGCCTTCTTTCTGATTTCCCCCAACATTTTTCATAGCCATTGTGCATTAATTCTACTATAATTTTTCCTTATTAATCCACAGGAGCCCTTGTTTTCTTAAATAGCCTTCATACCCAGGCTCCCAGTGAGTAGGGTCCCCTTGTTTCCTTTTTAGCCTATATACCTAAGGCCACACGGGCACTTCAGGCAATAGACAGCATGTGTGTTCTGGAAGGTCATGAAGTTATTGATTCGTTTTCCTGATTTCAATCCCTTAACTTCATAGGTAAGTACCCTTTTGCTGAAAGCGCAAGCTTTACACTTACCGCACGGGTAAAAACCTCTCATCTCATTCAATGTTCCTTTTCTGGATGGAACCATATCTAGATGACTGTGAACCAGGCTGTCCTTCAGTGAGCGGACTTTCTTAAAAGTAATCAATGGAGCTGATGGAATATCTGCCTGGTCCACAACCAACGAAAAGTGGACAAAGAATTAGTGTCTTGGTATTGATACATCAAAGACCTTTTCTAGTTATGGAAGGGGCTAAAGAACAAGGCAATGGAATACATAGAATACATGAATAGAAATAATGTCAATCTATGATTCACAGGGGAGATTAGTGAGTGGCAGTGAGCTATCTGGACCTAAGGGTGGAGATACAAGATGGGAAATTGACAACAGCACTCTTTAGAAAGCCTACGACAGGAAACAGTAAGTTACACGCCACTAGTAGTCATCCGCCGAAACTGAAGCACAGCATTCCCTATGGGGAATTCCTCAGGTTAAAATGTAATTGTTCAAATAAGTGTGATTTTGATACAGCAGCAAAGGAGAGTGTTAACTGATTTCTATTGAGGGGACATAAAATTGGATCTCCTAGAGAGAACTTTAAAGAAAGTGGAGAACTTACAAAGAGAACGTTTATTTAAGAAAATAGAACAGAAAAATCAGAATGAGGGAAAGTTCTGCATGGTAACAACTTATTCTGAGGATGCAGACATCCTCAAGAAAATCATGAAAAGGAATTGGCATGTGCTAAAGACCGACACAATCATTGGTGCAGATATACCATCAGCTCCATTGATTACTTTTAAGAAAGCCCGCTCACTGAAGGACATCCTGGTTCACAGTCATCTAGATATGATTCCATCCAGAAAGAGAACATTGAATGAGATGAGAGGTGTTTACCCGCGGGGTAAGTGTAAAGCTTGAGCTTTCAGCAAAAGGGTACTTACCTTTGAAGTTAAGGGATTGAAATCAGGAAAAAAAATCAATAAATTCATGACCTGCCAGACCACACATGCTGCCTATTGCCTGAAGTGCCCGTGTGGCCTCAGATATATAGGCAGCATGACACACTGTGTGAAAATAAGGATACTTGAACACATGCGTGCCATAGCAATGAAGGATTTGAATTATCTAAACAAAGACCCCGAATGGGTTAAATAGTGGGGAGGAGATTTTAGTACATCTGGGGACCTAGACTGTACAAGGATGTATTAATTCAAGAAATCATGTGCAACAATAGTGTTACAATTGACTGTACAAGAATGTATTCTTTTAGGGAAACATTCATAATAACAGTATTAAAATTAATTTCTTCTTTTCTGACTAACATCTGTTGGAGAATATACACGTTTCTATACTGAGGCCACGGCTCCGGTGTTTTCTTGACTGACAAGCACTTGTCACTGGATGTATATATATAGATATATATTACTTATATATTACCTACTGGCGGTTGCCAGTAGGTAGTTATAGTTAGAACCTAGTTTCCATAGGAAAAGTGTTTTTGTTTTGCCAATAACTTTGGCGCCTTTGATGAATTTTCATTACATTTTTAAAACGAATTGCTCATTCAGGTCAGCTCTTGTCTTGAAAGTTTGGGGGTGATTCGTGAACGGGGGCCGAGAAAAAGGGGAGTCCCAATATGCGTTTTCTCCACCTTAATTTCCATAGGAAACTTAAGACACAGCTGCAGCCCGAACTAGTGAATGGAATTACACCAAATTTGACAAAAAGGTAGCTCTTGGATCAGAAAACACACTTTTTTTAAGTGGTGTAAATCCGTTGAGTAGTTTTTGAGATATTTATAGAATTAGAGATATCAATATTTGAGAATTGTGAGATCTCATTGGCTGAGGCATTCTAGGCATGGGCTTGCCTGGGATTTGCTGCCAACTCTTCAAATTAGGAAGCCTTGGGAGCCATTTTGTGACTCAGTTAAGTAGAAAAGGGTAGGGTAGGAACAGCGTGACCTTTCTATGGTGCACAGGGGTGTCACAGGGAGTTGGAACCTAAAGAAACGTTTTTATATGTTTCCGACAGGATTCGCGTGGGCCTGGAAATCACGGCAGGAAAAGGAAAAACAGAGCGCAGTGTGGAGTGCTTTGTTTAATTAAGCCCCCTTGTGGGCTAGTTCCCGGGAGCAATGTTTAGTTATGATGCAGGGTTTACTTCTGTCACGGGGACTGCCATGCCCTTGGAGCAAATATAATTATATACAGAGGGTTTGCTCTTCTCTGCCCCTCCGCTCCAAGGAACAGCATGTGTTTGGAGGTATATATAAAATTTAAGTGTGGATGGGTGAAGCTTCCCCACACTGCCCGGGGGGCACTACTTGTTTCGGCATTTATGAATGAAAATGCAGGGGTCTGTGGCGGGTTGGCGGCCTCTGGGAGTGTGATGCTCCCAACCCCCATTCTGTTTAAAAGCCTCCCTTGAGCAAGCAAGCTGACGAGCTTTGGAGATGCACCTGTGTGCCTGTGAGTGGTACTGTGACCTGAGAGGAACTTGGCAGCATTTCCAGCAACCCAAGATGATTTTTCTTTGCTCTCTAAAACTGCTGCTCTCTACTGATGAAGGTCTCAACCCAGAAACACGTGTCTAGAGATATACAGCAATGTCTGCACCAACTTTGGTGAAAAACTCCAGCTATTTTTTAAGTAAGTTTGAACTGTGTACTGCATTTACCAGGATGCAAAGGGGCGAACTGTGCTGGGACTGTGAGGCAGTGTGCTCCCAACCCCCATTCCGTTTAAAGGCTCCCTCAAGCCAGCAAGCTGACGAGCTTTGGAGATGCACCTGTGTGTCTGTGAGTGGTACTGTGACCTGCGAGGAACTTGGCAGCATTTCCAGCAACCCAAGATGATTTTTCTTTGCTCTCTAAAACTGCTGCTCTCTACTGATGAAGGGCTCAACCCAGAAACATGTGTCTAGAGATATACAGAAATGTCTGCACTAACTTTGGTGAAAAACTCCAGCTATTTTTTAAGTAAGTTTGAACTGTGAACTGCATTTACCAGGATGCAAAGGGGCGAACTGTGCTGGGACTGTGAGGCAGTGTGCTCCCAACCCCCATTCTGTTTAAAAGGCTCCCTTGAGCCAGCAAGCTGTCGAGCTTTGGAGATGCACCTGTGTGCCTGTGAGTGGTACTGTGACCTGAGAGGAACTTGGGAGCATTTCCAGCAACCCAGATGATTTTTCTTTGCTCTCTAAAACTGCTGCTCTCTACTGATGAAGGCCTCAACCCAGAAACACATGTCTAGGATATACAGTAATGTCTGCACCAACTTTGGTGAACAACTCCAGATATTTTTGAAGTAAGTTTGACCTTTGTACTGCATTTACCAGGATGCAAAGGGGCGAACTGTGCTGGGACTGTGAGGCAGTGTGCTCCCAACTCCCATTCTATTTTTTTAAGTTACAACAGTACCTTCTAAATGGAAATAGTAGGTGTGGTTGCGATCCACATGTGTGATCTTATCCTATGTAGTGTACATTTCAAGCATTTTTTATTAATCAATTATAAACATGGTTTTTTACGAAAGTAATATGCACATTAGTTTACACTACATAATGTTGTTTATCACCCAATCAGTTAACGATTTCTGAAAAAAAGCTTGTTTTCCACCTTTATGATGTTGCAAGGGTTATATGGTCTTGTGTGTAATGTATAGGGATGAATTGGGGTGTAATATCGGGTTGGGTAATGTACAAGAAATGTCCTTTTGCAGATTGAAGCTTGTGGGAAAATACTGGGGGGGAGAGGGCTTTTAACATGGACAGGCTTTATTAACTTAAGTGAGACGAAAAAAATGAAATGTTGTTTCCACACTTCGTGTATTGGCTTGTGCACAGTTGTGAAGCTGTAGTGTAGTTCCTATTTTCCCAATAGGCTCTGCGCATTGGAATAATACCTACAGCAGTAAAGGCCTAGACCAGAAGTTAACTAGGTCTACTACTGTCGATACTAGACTTAAGTTTTGGGTTTGCCAGCGTAGCTCAGAGTTCGCTAGAAACTTTCTCGAATGTTCAAGGAGGAATTAACTTCCCTGATTAGACAAGAAGGGATTTAGTTTCTGACAACCATAGAACATGACAACTTTGCTCTCCCCTAATCAAGAGTCAATCTCGAGAGTCGTGTGAGCACAAGGCAATTATTTTACTCAGTCAGTACGTGCATTCTTAGTCTCATCAGATTGTAGAGAAAAGGAAAAGACGGGCGTGTTCAATAAAAAGGTGTTATTTATTGATCAGTCTCTTTTCTCGTACAAGAGAAATGGATCGATATTATTGCAATACTTATAGTTAAGTAAAGTGCATACATTAAAAGCAATAGTATAAAATAATACTGTAAAAACATTGATATGGTTTCTGAGCCATATGATGTTTAAAATGATTAAAATATATTTACATACACATAAACATTTGACTAAACGTACTCAACTGGTGTTTCTAAATACGCCTACCCCGTGTACCTGACCTAAGTCTAATGCGTGGGCGGGAATAGAAAGTTACAGTTTAAGTTAAGTTTGTTTTTGCCAAGTGAATAACTAAAGAATTCTCTGTGAGGGGTTATTCAGTTCTGTACCTGGAATTTAGGATGAATGAGGAATGGTATCTCTTTCTCTGGCCTCGATATTCCAGGCTGCCTGCGAGGGCTACCCAGAAACGCCGGGGCTGGATTCTCGGCAGCGTCTCTCAGCGCGTCAGGAAGGAGGGGCTGCTGCCAGCGGGGTCTGCTCCTGCTCTCGGCTTCGGCAAGTGTTGCTGCTCCGTCTCGTCACCACGCGTGTGTTTGCATAGGGCAAGATCGGCAATATTTATACCTTAAAGGTGCCGAGATTGACGTAAGGATGGACATAGATACGTCAATAAAGATGTCATACGACTTGCTCGTTAGCACATTCTTTACTAAAGTTCTCTGTGAAATCAAAACAATGGCCGCACGGATTTTCCAGGTTGTCATAGGTTTGATTTGTTATGAGAACGTCGTATGCCTTATCAGGGGCTGGAGGAATGTCGCTTGTCTAATTAGATCTCAAGCGTTATGACCTAATCAGATAACACGTTCCTGTGCCGTAGTGTGACTGCGTCAGATAACGGTATCTGCATCATGGGGGCTTTTCTTGCCTCATGGGCTGACTGTTTAGTTAACTTGATAGTTAGTTTAACCAGAATAGGGTCAGGAATAGGGGGATTGATTCAGAACCTATAGGAATACATGACACCCACTCCACGCTAACTATGGTCATATTTACTAATCTATGCATAGTATAACATAGTACAACATACTATAGAGTATAGTGTATACCTTACCACCCCAAAATACATAAATGCATTTTGAAATTTTCAAATATACTGAAAAATTGCAGTCCTATATATTGTATGCTCTTAAGCTATGCTACGCATTTGTAGACATTATTGCTTATTTGGTATATGAGAAATACACATGAAATGGCTCTTAATATGGCTATACAGAAAGAAAGTTCGAGACCATTTCATCACATAATAAAATATTTGTGAACATCCCAGCGGGCAACTAAAGTTCATAAAGTATCTAAAAATAGAAATCTTAGTTCTCTAGGAATAGTTTCTTACTTTAAGCAGAAGATAAGTGTCCCGAAAAATTTGTGAAAAATAATTTGGGGCTGCTAAAAAATTGTTGTCCGTGAACTGGTGGGAACAATTGTTCATGTGACTTTATTTTTAAAGTTCAAGGCCGAATTCAGGGAACGCCGTGTGCGAGCTTGCTCAAAAGTCTCTATTTCTGTTCCGGAGAGAACATCATATCATTAAGGCTTTCGAAAAAACTGTCAACAGCTTCATGGGAAAGTTCCACTAAGTCGGAAATAGGGGTAACCATGCATTCGTGCGCATGATTGTCTGCATTGACATTCTGTATCGCATTGCTGACAGAAGGTCGTACCTGTTCAATGCTGCTTTCATCTTGAACTTCACTACTCTTCAATCGTAGTGGTGAAGATTCCAGGAATGCCGTCATCAGGATTGGCAGCCTTTGAGGGCAGCACAAAGCATGAACCTTGGTAGGAACCAACAATGTATCCGCATCCACTGGCGCATCCGATTGTAGCGTCAGACAGGTGTCTAACACGCATTCTTCTCCGCATAGCAGACATCTCAATACAGGTAAAACACATCTTTGCCACATTGGTCGAAATGATAGAAACCAAGTCATGTTCAGGTCTCTAAGCCGGGATAGTCCCAGGATTTTTGATATCCGGTCCCGGTATCCAATGGCTAGGATCGTTTCTTCCATTGTCGCGAGAGTTTGATCTGTGACATGGGTTGCCATAACGAAAAATAAGGACTAAGAATAGGATTCCTGCAATTAGTCCCAGGATCAGGGGAAGTCCGCCAAAAATCGAATGGACGAAATCTGGAAAAATACCCAGTATGGCTTTGAATGGTGTTAATGCCATCGAAAATACTGTCTTAAATGCCTTTGAGACCCCAGTGGTATCAGAAATATTTAAGATTTCGCTCAGGATTTCCGCGAAATGTACGGGGGAATTAGTTGATAATAATGTATGTATCTCTGCAGTCGTCCTTGCGACTTGTAGATCATACGTTTCTTTTGATGACGTGAGCCTTGTCGGCGTCTGAAGAAGCACTGTTTTCATTCTGCTTAAAGTATCTATTCGAATAGAAGTAATTTTCAAACTGGGCCATGCCCTTGCCTCCCTGTCTGGAAAGGAGCTGGGGAATAAAGAACGTCCACAGCACTTGACCTTCGCCGTCGTAGTGACTAGATAAGGAGTCCCGGGCATAAGACTACAACATCTGCGGTCTACAATAAGAATGTAACTCCCATTATAGAGTCTTTGAAAGAATGGTTCTATTTTAGTTGCAGGTGCGCCTTGCTGGTGACATGAAAGGTTGTATGAATTCCCTTCACAGGCTCCATGCAAACTAATTCCGTTACACAGAAGCGTGCCGCTTAGTGACATAGCACAATTGTTGCCACTAAGAAACACTTTCTGTCCTTTATTACTGACACATGCATGTGAATAGGGCAGGTTCCAAGTTGTTTTAAGGTACCCCTTTCCCAATTTCTCGTACATGCCAGCCTGCATATATTTTTGGCAGTATTGAAACCTGAAGGTTAAGATTGGAATATTTATGATTCCGTGGATTATCCATTCACTGACAGGTCGTTCTGACATTGTCATTGGTAATCTTTCTAGTTTTTCAATGCTCAAGATTGTATAATCAGCACCCTTTTGCGCCATACCGATTTGTCTATCAGTAAGGTTAAAGATTTGGAATAGTGACGTTGTGTTGATTAAACGCCAAGGCACATAGCCTGAACGCAGATTTTGCAACGTCCAGCCAAGCTGTACGATAGAACGCAATTGTGAATGACCATGTTGCAATAACAGTAAGTCTTGCGATAATATATCGATTGCTGAAGACACAATGCTGTCCAATGAAAAAATTCTGGAGGACAGAGTCATTAACCCATTGTCCACTACAGAAAGTGATTTTTCCAAATTAATACGGTCAATTTCCCGTATTCTCTCTGCTGTTTCAATTTGAGTAACCTTCCAGGCCTCATTGTATGCTGCATATACAGAGGCTGCTATGAAACGCTTTTGACGCTGTTTGCGTGGTCCCATTATGAAATCACGCAAGTCAGCACCATCAGTAAGTAAAGTTAGGTGTTGCTTAATTTCGGGCAGTGTGGAAGTTTGTAGCCATTGAAGGCATAATTTGCCCACACTGTAGGTTGTTATTATCCCTGGGTGATGTCTTTGGGGATATCTAGGGTCTGGCCTGGTCATTTTGAAACCCTGTGTTTTATTCAGGAATCTATCTTGACAGTTATTTGTATCTGTGGGCCAGATCAACCATTGTTTCCAATCAGGATGTGTTCTGTTTTGGTTTAATATATGGTTTACGTCTATCTCTTCATCTGTATCAGAGTTATTGCTAAACATTATTGGCTTTGGAATAGACGGTTTATTTAAATCTTTGATTTTGGCTAAGCCAAGACAGGTGGTTTGTTGAACAGTGTCATTTAAAAATATCATTTGTTCTGGGATCATGCAGGCTCTAAACAAAGCTTCTATACCCTGTACTTGCCAATCTTTTGTACCCCAAACACTTTTCAAATCAACATTTTTGTCCCAATAATCAAATCCAAAAGTATTCATTTTTTCGAAGAATGAATCTGAATATATCAACTTTGTGTTGGTTATCATGGTTTTCATCCCTGTCTTGTTTGACATTTTATAATAAAATGTTTCAGCATTACTTGTGTTAAAACCTGAAAAATATGAATATTTGTCGTAAACAGTTCTTGAGCTCCCTTTTGGAGGTGTTGCACAATGTTCCCATTGATTATAATTTAAAACATTTCTAGGTTGTGCAGATTTATGCAAAAAATGATTACCATAGTGGTTATAGCAATACATACTATCATAATTTGTAGAACCTTGCAAATAATCGTGTTTTGTAAATTTAGCAGACATTACTAGTTCAGACATCATGTTGTTAATGCTTTCGAAGTCCCAATCATCAGCAAATGAGTTTGGTTTTGCAAAGTCACTCAAGGAGATCTTGATTTGGTGTGGATATTTCAGGATCTCGACCGGACCATAAATTTCATAGTCAGTGTTGTCCCAGGCTACCCCACCAGGTATAGGATTGGCTGTGAAGTTGGCTGAAGAAAGTTCTCTTTTCTCGACGTGTGAAGATGTGTGTGGTTTGAGGACCAAGTTGATGTTCTGGCTTGCTGTGTCCATTTTAGCATATTTTCCCTCAATGAAGCGTCCCAAAGTAAATACCATGATGAGCCAAAGTATGAGGATAAATGCACCAAAACCCACCCAAAAATCAATCCATGGAGAAATCAGATATGTTTCTTTCAGTTGGTTCAAAAGTTCCTTAGCTTTGTCTTTAAAGGATTTTGATGATGGCTGTGTCTTTGATTCACTGAAGCCTTCAGAGGAATCATCGAAGTTGATGAAGTACCCGGATGCAGTTCTGTCAATTGTTCCAATTGCTTCAGGATTTTTGTTTCTTGCATTGTCATTTGGTACTTCATTGTAGATTGGTGTGTCTCTGCTAAATGTTTTTATTTGGGTTGTCAGAGGTCTGAGTTCTATTGCATTGTTGCATATTCCTTGTTGTTCTTCTGTAGGCGTGTCGAATGTGATGAGCCTCTTTGTTAGGACCTCTGTACTGGTAGCAAACCTTGGTGTTCTGCTACTTATTGGGAGTCCACTTGGCCTACTGTTTGTTATCGACCACATGTTGTGGTTTTACCAGGTCGATGGATACAACTCTGTTCTCCTTTTTACCAGCAAGTGGCGGTAGTACAACTGATCTTGTCCCGTTGACAGACAAGACAGGAACTGCTTTTCTGTAAGAAGGCCCAAATTCCTTCTTTACCGCGATCTTCTCCCTGACTAGATCCCCGACTTTTGGAATCCAGACAGGTCTTGCTGGGACAGGTGGTGGTTCTTCAGTGGTTGTTGGTTGTTGTTTCAACTGTATGTTGCTCAGGTCTTTTCTTGTTTTGTTTAAGTCCTGCAAAATAGCCAAACGGTCTTTGACATCAAAGCTTTTTTCTTTAACCACTGAAGTCTGACTATCAAGGTCAGAGATTATCATTCTAGTTCCAAATAATAATTCGTACGGACTGAATCCCTTCAGAGAATTTCTTGGCAAGTTATTTAGACTACGTTGGACACTTATTAGATGTTTGACCCACCCAGCTCCCGAACCTAATATCCTTTCCATTATAGATTGCTTTCTGCCTTGGTTTTTTCTTTACACCATCCCGTACCCTCAGGAAGGAAGTGAGAAGATTCCCGCTGGACTGTGCTCATTCGGCCATGTTTCCCCCCAGGCTGGTGGGCTTGAGTGAAAACAATGGTCAAACGTAACATGCTCTTAGCGTATATGCCATTTAGACTCGCAAATCTTTGTATAACAGTCCGGACGTCAGCCGAGTGCTGAGGATCGACATTATAAGTGGAAACTAGCCTGTATATGTTAATCGCAAGCCCTGCTTTTTACTGGTGATATTATCTGCCTTGATAGGACGAGGTATTAAACTGTTTCTCTCCCCACTGCGATCTCTGTTGCAGTTTGGGCAGTTTTTTACAAACATGGTGTAATGCAGGCTCATGCCTGGCCACCAGTACCGTGATTGTAATTCTTCCAGAGAATCTTTCAGTTTGAGGTGTCTGAGACCCTCGCCCATATGTGCGTCTGCGATTAACAAGTTTCTCCTGTCCATGTTTGGAATCACTCTATCCCCCACTCCAGGGATTCGAGCAAAAGGGACGGAGTTTGCATCGATTATGTATGTATAATTGAGTGGATAGTTGATCGGTAACGCTGAGCAGTCGCCTTTTGATGACGTTTTCACCGCCAGCACTGTTTCACCGTCAATGTATTTTAATGTACGCTTTTTTCGAACTACGGGAGCCGATTTAGTGGCTGCCGCTGCGGCTGTTTCAGCCAATGAATTCCCTACAACGTGAACGCCATCACGCTGATGACTCAGTGAGTGAGTCACGTGAGTCTTTGGTAGTTCTTTTTGTAAAAGAGCTATTTGTTCCCAGAGCAGTTTCTGCTTTATTGGTGCATCTGTGTCATCTTTGTAACCGTTCTGAATCCATGTCTGCAAATCCTTGTTATATGCTTTGACGCAGTAATATGAATCTGACACTATAAGTGTCGGGAATTCGCGATCCGCATTTTCTAGCGCCATTTTCAAAGCTATTATTTCAGTTTGTTGTTCTGAATTAGTTTCTACTGAGTGCGATTTTGTTAATAGAGGTCTTAGTTTACCTCCGCGCCACACTTCTTTTGTAATCTCACATGTGGGGTTGTATGCATGTTCTCCCCAAACGGAGGGTTGAGCATGTCCGTCTGTATAGATTACACAGGCGTAATGTCGTAGAGGCAGAATGTCGATTGGCAGAGGATACGTCTTTTCATATTTTAGATTTTTTAATTCTTCAAGTTCTGGATCAAAGTAGTAGTATACTTTGTCCGTTGTGATTGAATTCACCCATTGTATCCATTCCGGATTCAATGTTGTTGTTGGTAAATTACAAGGTGTTGTTAGTGCCTCAAAGGCTGATTCTACTGTTCTGACTGTGATATGTCTACCGTCAGCTATGTCTTTTTCTCTAGCTATTGCGGTTTGAACTGCACGAATGATTTTTTCTGTATTACTGAATTTCTGTTCAGCTTCTGTATACAAGTGTGATTTGAATGCAATTGGTACCTTTTCTCCCTCATTAGAGGTCAGGTATGTGAATCCGCATCTCCCTGGGATGACTCGAATCACAAGATTGCGTGTGTTATCACGTGTTTCTAATTTTGTTTTAATTAGCATGTCTGTTTGTAAGGATCTCAAAATTTCTGTGTGTGTTTGAGTCCAATTGGATCTTTTAAAGTCTGGTTTAATTAGATCATAAAGGGGTTTGACCCTTTCTGCGTAATTTGCAATGTATGTTCTTCCGAAATTTAGGAAGCCTAGAATTGACTGTAGGTTTTTTAGTGTTTTAGGAGCTTGGATTACGGCACATTTCTCTAGGAAATTGTCTGCCAGGCTTTTACCTTCACTTGATAACTCATATCCTAAGAATAGGACTGTCAGATGGGCAATTCTGGACTTTTTAAAGTTGAATTTGTAACCCTCTGCTGCGAACCCAAGTATTATGGTGTTCACTCTTTTCAAGTGAGTATCCAAGTCATCATCTGTTAAGTAAATGTCATCGACATAAGATAATGCTTCATCATCATATAGTTGTAGTAATTCTGTTACTCTCGCTGAGAATACCCCCGGGCTGTTCTTGTACCCCTGGGCTAACCGACAGAATTGCTTTTGAGTGCCATTTACTGAGAATGCAGTTAAATATCTGCTCTCTGGTGCTATGTTTTGACAAAAGAATCCATTGGAGATGTCCAAGGTTGTTTTGTATTTTTTGCGCACTATGTTATTCATTAGTGCAGCACTGTGTGAGTTTTGCACTGCAAAGGTTTTGCAACATGTGTTAAGGTGTCGGTAATCCAAAACTAGACGATATGAATTGTCTGGTTTGGAGACCGGAAACAAAGGGTTGTTCATTTGTGAGGTGCAAGTTTCAATCACCCCCTGGTATTCTAGCTGATCTAGTATTTCATTTACTTGTTTTTTAGCTTCTTGCTTAATTGGGTACTGCCTTTGTGCAGTAGGTTGTGATTTTAACTGGATTTTGTGAGGAGGAGAATCCTCATCCCATCCTACATGATTTTTATATAAAGCAGGTGCTAAGGCCACTGCCCACTTTCTAGCAAGTGTGTATTTTTTATGAATCGGGATTTGATTCGAGAAGGCAGGCATAATTACTTCTTCGCCATGAGGGCACTCCCTGACAAACTCTGGTGGCCAGTCTTTTTCAGCTAGAAGGATGTCATAACCCTTGGAGAGGTTATCCCAAAATAGTCCCCTAATTTTCCTAGTCTTATCTCCCTCTATACGTAATGTTATCTCGTATATCTTGTGGGGTTTGCTAACTCTGGTGTCTGCAGTTTCCACTTGAAGGTATTCATTCGTGTCCACTGTCTCCAGATGATTCATAAGGACTTTGCGAGCTATGCTCACCTCTGCTGCGCTGTCTAGCATTGTCTGAGCCCATTCTCCGTTTTTCAGTTGTGTCCTCAGTATTCTCGGCATTTTTAACTACCTTGATACTGGCTACCTTCTTTTTTGGAAATTGTAATTTCTTTTTTAGTTGAGCAGGTTCCTTGTCTTTGGACTTGGCGTGCTCTTCTCTTTGTTCTGATCGTCCTCTTCTTTCCGATTTCTGCGAGGAATTCTGAAAAGATTGAGAGGGACGTGTATCAATGTCTTGATATCTATCAGGTTTTTTAATATTATCCCTATTTCTAAGGTTATATCTATTCCCAGAGGGGTCACTCTGTGGTGACCTCTGTCTTCGGTTTGGAGATTTCTCCCTTCGCCTAGGAGACCTTCCTCGGGACTGGAATTTCTTTTCTTTTGGATTGGATTGTTTGTTTCCATCCCAGTTCTTTTTTGGTGAATTATTATTAAAAAATATTTTTTCTGGACTTTCAGTCAGTTGCGGTTTTACTGGTATTCCACCTAAACTATCTCTACCTAGTTCCTCATAGGATTTTTCTATGATTCTGGCAATTTCAGCTGGTTGGTCTGCTATATCTGTCTCTTTTAACCTCTGGCGGATTGCCACGTTTGCTGCTTCACCTTTTATGTTGGCTAATAATATAGCCGAGACCTGCTTGAAGTCTTTCAGTAATTTCATACCAAGAGTTAAAGCTGGTTCTGGACCGTATTCATCTTGAATTTGTTTTAGCACATCTGGTATCACCGAAATGGATGGAACACCGTGCGTTTTTGTGTAGATTGAAGCAAAGACTGTACCCCAAGTGTCACAGTCCTCTATGTGTGGTGCGATTCCCATTGGGAGACATATAGTCAGAATCCTGTGTTTTTCTATCGAGGTGGTGTCAGGAAACACCGCCTCTATTTGGGTGATTTTCTGTGTCAATCAGAATGGTATCTGTTCCCGTTTAGCCGGAACTTTACCTAGGCAGGATTGGATGTTCTGTGGTGTAATTTTATTTGTGTTCCCCTGGTGAGGGGTCAGCTGTGGAAGTTTAATCGCTGGCTGAATTGTTGAAGTCCGCATTACATACTGAACTAATTGTCTATGAATTTTTAGTAATTGTTTTAGCTGTATTAACAGCTCTCCTGTAGACATTCCTTCGATGTCTGGGTGTGGTGTGTATCCGGCCAAGACCGGCCACGTTGCTCCTGGTCTACCTAAAGGACCGAGCCTTGTAATGTGATTGTTATGTTTTAGGGCGCCATCAAATAAGAGCAAATGCTCTTGGAATTTGAGTGGTACTTCCACCTCCTCGAAAGGAGTGTACTCATTAGGAGGTTCCTCTATTTTGTAATAGTGGAAGTACTTTGTTACAGCATTTGCTGCTGGAAAATGTATCCATGAATATTATACCTCTGTCTGCCGATATTCGTGTGCCTCAATTACGAATATGACTGTGCCACCTCTAGGTGTCAGTCCATTTTCTATAAGTTTTAGAGTTATAGATTTTCTTTTGATGACCGGAATGAGTATTATATCCGCGTCTGCTGCTTGCATGGTAGCATCAGCATCTGCGATTTCAGTTGCTAATCTAACTGCCTCTCTTTCTTCATCACTTTCTGACATTTTACTGTTAGAAAGGTTATTTTGTTTATTTGCAGATCAGGTTTCTCAATGGAATAAAGATTAGATGCACAATATTTTGGAACAGTGTATCCTTCAACGTTGACTAAACCAAGAACCTTACATAGGAGTTCCCTCCTGCGAGGTTTTGGAGGATATTACCTTTCACCCACTCCAGACGTCTTTGGAGTATTTGGGAAAAGGGGTCTGAGTGAGAAAGCACGACTGAGTTACTCTAAATGTCTTACGTTAGTTTTATCGCCCTTTCCAAACGCGTTGGGCGCCATGTAGTGTAGTTCCTATTTTCCCAATAGGCTCTGCGCATTGGAATAATACCTACAGCAGTAAAGGCCTAGACCAGACGTTAACTAGGTCTACTACTGTCGATACTAGACTTAAGTTTTGGGTTTGCCAGCGTAGCTCAGAGTTCGCTAGAAACTTTCTCGAATGTTCAAGGAGGAATTAACTTCCCTGATTAGACAAGAAGGGATTTAGTTTCTGACAACCATAGAACATGACAACTTTGCTCTCCCCTAATCAAGAGTCAATCTCGAGAGTCGTGTGAGCACAAGGCAATTATTTTACTCAGTCAGTACGTGCATTCTTAGTCTCATCAGATTGTAGAGAAAAGGAAGAGACGGGCGTGTTCAATAAAAAGGTGTTATTTATTGATCAGTCTCTTTTCTCGTACAAGAGAAATGGATCGATATTATTGCAATACTTATAGTTAAGTAAAGTGCATACATTAAAAGCAATAGTATAAAATAATACTGTAAAAACATTGATATGGTTTCTGAGCCATATGATGTTTAAAATGATTAAAATATATTTACATACACATATACATTTGACTAAACGTACTCAACTGGTGTTTCTAAATACGCCTACCCCGTGTACCTGACCTAAGTCTAATGCGTGGGCGGGAATAGAAAGTTACAGTTTAAGTTAAGTTTGTTTTTGCCAAGTGAATAACTAAAGAATTCTCTGTGAGGGGTTATTCAGTTCTGTACCTGGAATTTAGGATGAATGAGGAATGGTATCTCTTTCTCTGGCCTCGATATTCCAGGCTGCCTGCGAGGGCTACCCAGAAACGCCGGGGCTGGATTCTCGGCAGGAGAAATCAGCGCGTCTCTCAGCGCGTCAGGAAGGCGGGGCTGCTGCCAGCGGGGTCTGCTCCTGCTCTCGGCTTCGGCAAGTGTGGCTGCTCCGTCTCGTCACCACGCGTGTGTTTGCATAGGGCAAGATCGGCAATATTTATACCTTAAAGGTGCCGAGATTGACGTAAGGATGGACATAGATACGTCAATAAAGATGTCATACGACTTGCTCGTTAGCACATTCTTTACTAAAGTTCTCTGTGAAATCAAAACAATGGCCGCACGGATTTTCCAGGTTGTCATATGTTTGATTTGTTATGAGAACGTCGTATGCCTTATCAGGGGCTGGAGGAATGTCGCTTGTCTAATTAGATCTCAAGCGTTATGACCTAATCAGATAACACGTTCCTGTGCCGTAGTGTGACTGCGTCAGATAACGGTATCTGCATCATGGGGGCTTTTCTTGCCTCATGGGCTGACTGTTTAGTTAACTTGATAGTTAGTTTAACCAGAATAGGGTCAGGAATAGGGGGATTGATTCAGAACCTATAGGAATACATGACAAAGCATGCATGAATATAAGTTTAGGTATTGTGAAGCTTCTTGCTCGTGCTGTACCTGTGCATATCACAGGGGCAAGCAGATCAAGAAACTGAGAATGACACGTCCCTGGAGCCCTCCTTCATCCCGGTCTCTAACGGTTTTTGTCCCGGGGTTTGTAAAAGGAAGGTAACAGTGACCTGTGTGCGTTGACCGTCACTGGGCTGCTGGGGGCATCTGACGGGCAGACAGAAAGTCATAATCGATTTCTGTGCTATATAAAAAAGCAGCACACAGGGGCATATTAACGCTGCCATTATTAATAGGATGTAGCATCAAAATGAATGGGTGTTGAGGTGGAATGCCCCTCACAATGCCCACTGGATGCCCCTTTCATACTAAACAGAGTGTGAAAGTTTGTTTTTTTAACAAGGCAGTGTTAAGCTACGTTAAGTGGCTTAACACTGCCTTGTTAATAAAGCGAGGCCCCTATCGCCACCACAACGTCAGTGAAAGTGACGTTGTGGTGGCGATAGGAGCTTGTTAATATGCCTCAAAGTTGCAACTTACATATTTCTCCAATTTACATTGCTCGACGATTGATGTTAACATTTAATTTTACTGAGGTATATCTATGCTTGAACATGTATTTTCAAATGAGTTATATATTGGAAGATGCGATAGCTATAAAACACAGGGATACATGTAATTGTATGTTTATTTTAAGTATGCTGCCACTACATAAAGGCACAGGAGATGTATACATTGCAATAGTAATCTGAGGACACTGTCAACTGTAACTTGAAAAGAGTTTCTGGTTTGCATTTGCATAGGCTCAAGATTGTTAGTAGTTGGGGGAGTATTGAACATGGGGCAGGCAAATGGGAAAGGAATTAACTGTCAGTAATGTGTTTGTAACATCTGAGACACACATGATACATTTAAAAAAAATGTATTTTAAAGTACATGGCATAATGTGCAGTATATGTGCCATATCAAAAAAGAAAGTGTATGGTAGAATTATAATCAGTATGGTAGTGAATGGATACCTGATAAAGGGAGTTGTTCTGAGAAAAAGAGAATAGAGAAAAGACCATTTAGAGTTAGATTTCTCTCTCAGCTAAACAAACTGTTATTATAAAATAGAACATCTCAGAGGTCTGTCTACAGACATAACTTTTAATATAGATAGTAAAGTCCCCAACTGCCAAATCACCCATTTCTTCGCCTAGCTCTGTAACAACCAGGCAAATAGAGTGGAAACATCAAAGGAGCATAACCAAGTCTGTAAAGGGGAATTTGTAAAGAAAGTCAATGTCTGAAAATCTAAAAGGGAAGGAAAAGCGAAAAGAGAAAAAGAAAAAAAACAGTGTTCTTGAAGTGTAGAAATAAGAGCTCGTCAAATCCGGTTACCATGTGCACTTATGGAGATTCATTGAATCTCAAGAACTCAGAAGCACTGTGATGCAATCAGTTCCAAAAGGTCATCTGCACCTCTCCAAGCAAAGAGGGTGGCCATCTGATTTAGCAAGTCGAAAGAACAAACATGGTGTTCATAAACTTCATCAAGCAGAAGCATGTCAGGGCAACTTGCATGATATTCGATGATAGTCTGCTGCAAGAGGCTCTCTGTATGAGCGCATGTACTCCATCTTCCCCTTATTGCATTATGAAGCGCATCCATCAAGTGTGTGTCTACAGAACAGTCGTGGTCATGAGACAGTAATGGATGCAGCAACAGTTCATAATCCAGGGGATCATGTGAAGTATTAGAGAGGCAGACTTGAAAGTCGCATTCATAGTGGCACCGGAAAAAATAAAAAACAGGTTGAACACAGGTAAAGTACACGTAGCTTAAATTCAGGCAATATCTGATTCAAAATGTTGTAGCATTCATCCACGGAGTAGCTCCATTTGTCGTGGATGGGGTTGAAGCTGAGGATGGGCAGATATTTCGTAGTAGTAGTAGCTATAGAACGACTTTTCCAGAAACAAGGAAGGAGCACCATTGGACCTGCCAAATGTGGTTGCAAAGTTAGAATGAATGCACTTCAGTAGTACTATACAAATAGTCTGAAAGGAGATAAGAAGGCAGGAGTGGGATAGTTTAGAAAAATGTGGTAGGCCTTGTGTTTCAGACTGATTAAATATTTGGTGTATAAATTGTGCAAAATGTAGTGACAGATATCCATAGAAGACTAAGTCAATGTCACTTGCTAATTTAGCCACCTGTTATTTGAAGGTAGCACAAGGTTATATGAGACCCGCTTGTTTTTTAAACAATAGCCTTTTCTGTTAGTGTTCGCTATTAATATATGCTTTCAAAGTAGGAATGGAAGGCCAGACCAAGCTATCTTCAACCGCATGTGGGGGAGGAGAAAAGACAGTGGTGGCACATATTACAGATTGTGAAAGAGTTGCTCTGTACGGGACGCCTGCTTGTAGGTCAGAGCACTTGCTGTTTCTTGGAATGAGATAAATGTTTTTCAAAAGCACACTGAGTGTGGGATTAACAGCAGCTACTGGAGTTTGTTTAAAAAAACAGCTTAAATTAGGAGCAGAAAGTTAGAATTGCTGTTTCATTTAACTTGTGTATAAACTAAAGAGTGTGGTACTCTGTTACTAAAACTTACTTATCTTCATTTTGACATCAAAATGCAAAAACAAAGAATACAATTTATGAATAAAAGTAGTTTCAAGGTAGTTAAATCAGACCCTCCAGGATATCGCGATTTCGCGGTTTGCCGCGAAATCGGCACTTTTGTAAAAATGCCGTGATTTTTACAACAGTGCCCGCGAAATCGCCACTCTTGTAGAAATTGAAGCATTTTTACAAAAGATAATGCATGCTGGAGAACCTGGCCTTACGGGCCAAGCGGCGCAGGGCACGCCTAAGATCCCCGAGTTCACCTGCCTTGACCGACAGAGACACTGGACACTCCGTTAGGCGTAGAAAAGTAGTTTTATTAGCTGCAGCTAAGCACAGTTGTCTAAGAAGTACCAACAGGTAGGTTCTCAAGAGACTGCCACTTCAATCTGTGGCGCACAGTCTATTATACAACACAAGTTTACAATGACAACTCCCAAAATACACAAAACTAGCGAATAGGAATAGTTCGAAAACAAGTATCAGATGTCTAAAACACACCCTCCTTTCAGACCCCGTGTGCTCCCCTCCCATCAGGTTAATCAACACAGGTGACCATAATCCAGTTTGCAGGTGGTAAAACATGTGTAGAATGCTTCAAAAGGAGAACTATGTAACAAGAGAACACACGGAGAGAATGGTGAAGGCCAGTTAAATAAGATAACACAGAGAAGAATGGTGGGACCCAAACAGTGGAGTAGAGACATGGATTAATCAGTCTAGACATAGCTTTACGAACTCGGCCGGACCCTGACATCAGCATTGCACATAAGGACAAAGGTTGCTTGTCGACAAGAAAAACACAGCGCAGCTGAAAGTGGCAGAAAAGACCATTTTCCTTACGTTAGCCGTGCTGCCTGAGTGAGGCAACATAAAATGGCGACTGAACGTAAAATGGAGATTGTAGCAAAGCGAGGCTGAAACTACGTAACCTCAGACCCTCCTTTTGCCATACTCAGGCAAAGCAAAAAGGAACCCATGTCAATCTGAGTCGATGTCAATGGTCATGAGGTCACTAAGATGCTGTTGCACCATCATCTTAATATGTTCAGTCTGTTGTGTTACTGGTTTAGAAACACAGATCGTGGCACAAAGGCCACAAACAGCTGGACCACACTGCAGACAGAGACAGCAAGAAAAGACGAGTGCTAGAATCATTCCAAGGAAAGTTAGTACTTTCCATCCCCAAGTGGACAGTAGTCCCCAAAACCATCCCATCACAGACCAATCTCCAGTATCTTGGTGTATGGATTCAGAGATGACATGTAGCTTAGAGATGGCTTGGTATACCGTAGGGGCGTTATCAGGAATGTAAATACAGCAACTAGACCCAATCAATTTACAAACTCCTCCTTTGTCTGCAAGCACTATGTCTAGCACCATCCTGTTCTGCAAAGTCATAAGTCGGTCCGCCTGAAGCTCAGCAGTTAAATTCTTTAATGCTCCAGAAGTGACATTAATTGTGGCATCAACCACACGGATCAACTGTCTGATATTTTTACTATTGGCCATCGGACCCCAAAAGGGAAGGAATCCTTTCAGAAAATCCCCTCCTTCTTGCCCTGCTGTGTCTTCCGAATCTACTACTCCTCTAGTAACTCTCTTCTTGTGATAATCAGCAGGAGCAGTATATGTAGGAGGGAGGAGAAAGGCTATATAACATGTTCCCGAAAAATATGTGGGAAGCCATGTATAAGCTTTATCGTAACAGATAAAATATGTACCTTGTGATGCCACTAATGGTGCGGGAGTAGAAGGAGTATAGACATAAGTGTGGGAACAGTTGCTCCTCTCTTGCTTGGTTTTCGTATTCTGGCCATTTATTTGTAAGCATAAATGACCTTTTTGGGGTAACACCCAAATAGGTGCAGAATTCCACTGCTTAAGCTTGTCAGTGAGGCTAAGAGTATAACGAGTTATATTCCACCCATCATACGCTCTCTTTTCATCTTTGGGAATCTTGATGATGTCAGCAATCTTTGCCATAGTTACAATGCCCTTAATCAAAGAACTGTGACTGAAATCCACTCCACCATTATAGGATCCACCAGAAGGATATCTAAGTAGATTTTGGTACGTATTGGAGAACATAGCCAGATAAGCCCAAGCAGAACCTTCGTATGAAAAGGGGAGAACTAGATACGGCATTCCTCTTTGTGTATTATGCAGTATGAGACCACATACCCAACAATCAGTAATATTTACAATCAATTGATGCTGGTGTAACAGTTGAATGAACGAATTGTTAATATATTCCATTTTTCTCATTTGCTCGTGATCTGGGAGTGAGTAAAATTTATGGGGTGAAACAGTAGTAGATGGAGTTAAAGGGGCAGCAATAGGAACAGGTATTAACTGTAGAACATGAATAAGCCATCCAATGCATGCTAATAAACTACTCAGACCTACTAAAACACATAAGGCTACGCCACATCGACCAAATAATAATTTTTTATAATGGGCTCTCTTTAATATTTTCGCATCACTTCCTTTCCCTGTACTATCCATTACTCTAAAGGCGCTGCTCACGATAATCTTCCTAGATCACTTGGCTGTGATTGTTAGCCGTCCTATGACACTGCAAGTCCTGTTGACCTAGTCACTATTCAGGTCACAGCTCAAGACTCCTACCGTGACCCTGCAACTTGATGGATAAGGGAAGGAAAAACTTTTCTTTATTAACAGATTTTAAAGAAAAGGAAAATTAGAATTTAATTGTCTTCAGAGGATCTTTTCCTCAGGTTATATCGTCTCTTTCCGGATGTTGTTTGGTCCTGGAACAAATGTTCGGGATCTGTCGTGTCAAGTCTCAGATGAGATGGTACGGCTTCCTGCAGAACATCATCATCCTCTTTCTCTGAACTAGTCCAATCCAGGTGTGCACTGCTAAACGGAACAAACTTGGGTACCTTCTCGCACTCACTATCGCCAACGCCTTCTCGGACCCACTGGTCATAAGGCAAAGGCAATGGTACCCTTTTGCAGTGCACACCATGAATCCAATGTCTTTTTCCCAGGACCTTGACAGCCGTACGAGTGGTAAGCAGGACTTGTCTAGGAGGCCCCCAGCGAGGTTCCAAATTCTTTTTCCTCTGGAAGTTTTTTAGACACACCCAGTCTCCAGGCTGGATGGTGTGTCCGGGATCTGAAGAGGCCTCTGGTAAAGCGTTTTGAACCTGTTGACGAATAACATGCAATTTAGTGGTGAGATCATGCAAATAGTCAATCAACAATGGATAGGGGATA
Organism: Lissotriton helveticus; assembly: GCF_964261635.1. NCBI lineage: Eukaryota > Metazoa > Chordata > Amphibia > Caudata > Salamandridae > Lissotriton > Lissotriton helveticus. Next base: position 1,264,864,802 of record NC_136059.1, on the reverse strand, counting down.
TCTGAGTACTCCTTGGGTCTGGGGACTCCCCAGATGTTAGCTGGACGTCCAAACACAATCTCGTATGGGCTAAGCCCCAAACGAGAATGAACAGTCATTCTAGTAGAAAGGAGTGCTAAAGGTAATGCATCAGGCCAAGAAAGACCCGTGCTGGCCTGAATCTTTGCTAACTTAAGTTTGAGAGTGCCATTGTAACCTTCTACCAGACCCGCTGACTGAGGATGGTTTGCCGCATGGAATTTTTGTTTGATGCCTAAACCTATACACACCTTTTGCATAATTTGACCTACAAATTCACTTCCATTGTCACTCCAGACAATGCGCGGCAAACCAAACCTCGGGAAGAATTCTTTCAAGAGTATTTTAGCAGTGGACAAAGCAGTATTGTCCTTTAGGGGGTAGGCCTCTATCCATCTGGAAAAGGCACAAACCACCACCAGAACATACTTGAGGTTATTGCAACGTTCCATATGGATGTAATCTATCTGCAGTACCTCGAATGGGTATGTAGGGGGTGCAAAGTGACCTGCTGGAGTTGGAGTTCCTTTTCCTGGATTGTGCATTAAACAAACAATGCAGTGTTTCACCACATTTTCTGCACATTTTGGAATACCCTCATTCTGCCATACTGGAGCTAAAAGTTTGCATATACCACGGGCATTAATATGAGCTGGTCCATGAGCCATAGTAACTACCGGCAATACATACGCATCAGGTAACAACCATCGCTGATGCTCTGACAATTCCGTCCAACAACCCGTATCATCCAACATTCCCGTACTTTCTTTCCACGTACTCAATTCTTTCTCAGTAGCCTCCTTCTGAATTGCTTTCACACTTTCCACTGTGTTTTCACACATACCAGCTTCTGCAACCCATCTAGCAGGCCCTGCAACATACATGCGACTTTCAACATTCCTCGCTGTTTCTTTTGCCACTTCGTCTGCAAATGCATTTCCTCTACCCACGTCATCAGTAATCTTCCTGTGCGCACTGCATTTCACAATTGCTATCTGAGTAGGCAAAACAAGTGAGTCAAGAAGATCCGTTACCAACTGACCATGCTGTATTTTAGTGCCGTGGGAGGTGAAGAATCCTCTTTCCCTCCACAGACGACCAAAACTATGGGCAACGCCGAACGCATATTGACTGTCAGTATAGACAGTCACTCTTTTCCCTTTTGCCAACACACATGCTCTTGTCAACGCGATCAGTTCCGCAGCTTGCGCTGAGTTATGCAAAATACGTGCAGTTTCAACCACTGTGCACAACGTCGTGACTGCATAAGCAGCTGTTGTTTCGCCATTAGGGAGCTTGAAACATGACCCATCCACCCATAGGGTACCATCTGGATCCACAAGTGGTGTATCCTTAAGGTCTATCAGACCCTTTGTTTCTTCTTCAGTGCGAAGAAAACAATCGTGCTGATCTTGTACATTACTAACATCCAAAACAGGCAACCACGTGGCTGGGTTCAAGACACTACACCTTCTTATATGTATATGACTAGCTAGAAGCGTCAACTCATATCCAGACAAACGAGCACTCGTTAAATGTTGAGTTTTTGTCCTATTAAGAAGAGTATCCACTGCATGTGGAACCATCACATTAAGAGTATGATCTAACACTAGTCCAGCGGACTGACGAATAGAAATGGCCGCTGCTGCTGTTGCTCTAAGGGAACTAGGTAATGCCTTCGCTACTGGATCTAATGTTGCAGAAAAATAGGCACACGGTCTTTGCTTGTCACCGAATCGTTGCGTTAAAACTGATAATGCGCAACCTTCCCTTTCATGCACATATAGTGTGAAGGGTTTACTGTAATCTGGAGTACCTAGCACAGGAGCAGAGCACAAAGCAGTACGTAAGTCTGTAAAACTCTTTTGGCATTCATCAGTCCAAGGCAAAGGCTGAGGCGTAACTTTAAGCGTAAGGGCCACCAGAGGTTTACCAAGAAGGGAAAAATTTGGAATCCACTGCCTACAATAAGAGGTGATGCCTAAGAAAGCACGCACTTCTCTCTGTGACACTGGTACAGGCATTCGCGCAATTGCATGAATACGTTCTGGAGTCAATCGCCTTCCCTCCTTCGACAAGAGATGACCTAAGTAGGTAACTTCTTGTCGGCAATATTGTAACTTAGAAGACGATACTTTATGATTTAAATCAGACAAATGCTGTAAGAGCGATACAGTCGCTGCTTTACAAGCAGTCTCAGAATCAGCCGCAATCAATAGATCGTCCACATACTGGATAAGAGTGGCACCTGAGGGCAAAGAAAACGTATCAAGTTGCGACTTCAATGCTTGACTGTATATGGAAGGACTCTCACAATAGCCTTGAGGTGCGCGTTTGAACCGGAAGCTTCGACCTCCGAGAGAGAAGCCGAAAAGATCCCTACTTTCTGCAGCAATGGGAATGCTAAAGAAAGCATTCTTAAGATCAATCACTGAGAACCAGACTGCTGAAGCAGGAATCATAGTAAGCAAAGTCGTGATATCTGGCACAACAGGAAATTGAGGGACAACAATTTTGTTGACCTCTCGAAGATCAATGACAAAACGGTACACAGGTGGCTGAGAAGGATCAGTACGTTTAAGAATAGGCAAAACAGGACTATTGCAGACGTTTCCTCTAGTCTCTTCAACCACACCCTTCTGAACCAGATCATGAACAATGGCCAACAAAGCTCGCTCACCATCACTGGAGATCTTATATTGAAGAACACGTGGCATCTTAACATTGTCTTTGATAGTAATGACATACGGTGGAATCTGTAACAAACCAACATCATTTGGACCCACAGCCCAAAGTTTAGCTGGAAGAGATTGCAACTCAGGTGGCAGTTGTTCCTTAGAAACATACATTGGAGAAGTTGTTTTATCACCCAATGTAAGATGTACACCAGAAGGCGAACAATACAACGTGGCATATAAACGTTTCAAAAGGTCTAAACCCAACAAATTCTCTCCGCAACCTGTTGTTAGAAGGAGTGGAGCTTCCAAATCATATGGACCAATGGAAATGGGCAAGGGACAAGAAATAGGATTTGAAACTGGGGCGCCAGAGAATCCTACAGAAACATTTGTTAAGCCGGACAAAGGTGCCCCAGGGAGTTTAGAACGCATAATAGAACTTCTCATAGCGCCAGTATCCAAGAGAAATGGTTCTGTAACACCTAATGCCATAACATTAACATAAGGTCCTTCCTGATCTACTGGAACTGATATGACTCCCTCACTTTGTCTCTGGCTGTCCTAGCTAGTATGGAAGGCAACATTCTCATTGTCGTAACAATAGTCATCATTGTAGTATTGTGCAGATTGAGAAGTCTGCTGGTCAAAATAATTCGCAGAGGTTTGAGGAGGAGAGGGACGTTGTTCCTGAAGAGGAGCACCACGGCCTCTACCTCTAGACATGGATCGAGAATCACCACGACCTCGTGGCGCTAATGATCCACCATATCGTTGTAATAGAATCGGACAAGTGTTCTTAAAATGACCATCCTCCTTACAGTAAGCACACTGGTTGGGGCCCAATGGAGCCCGAGGAACAGAGGGAACTGGCTTTTGCAACAACCTCTGAAACTGTGGGGGCTAGGGAAATAGAGGTTGAGCAGAACGAGGTGGATAAGCCTGTTGCAGAAGAACCTTCGTTTTCAAGTCTTTAGTCTTTTTCTCCGCTTTCTCCTTATCTTCCTTTTCCCTATTCTCATAATATTGAGCAGTAGCCAATATCTGGGCAGTGGAAGAGACAGCCCATGAACTCTCTGACTGTTTTAGCTTATTCGATAATTCTGGAAGTAAGTTAAAAACAAACTTATCTACAAATAATCGCTGTCCCCCTTCAGTGCTCATGTCTTGCCCACTATGATCGATGAAAGTCTCCTCAAAACGAGTAAAGAAGTCAGAGACACTTTCATCCGTCTTTTGCTTACAAGCTGCTAACTTATCCCAGTTAACACGCATCGCAGGCATTAGAGTCTTCATCAAATCTATGATTCTTCCCGGTAATTCTGTAATCAAAGCGTCTGGTTTAGCCCCACCTACTTGACCTACGTCTGCAGCCGTAATGGCAGCCCAATCACCACCTAAAGCTACTGCATGATCCTGTCTACGAATCTTAGCCCATATAGCTTGTGGGACTACATTCCCCATAAGTAAGTCAATATCAGCCAAATTCATAATACAAGCGTCAACAGTCTGAGACAGCTCCTTATAATATCCAGCAGGATTCTTACGAGGGTCCGGTAAAGACTGTTTAAGAGCCAACACTTCCGATCTTTTCCACGGGTCATGTACCCATATGCGCTGAAAATGAGCAGGAACACCTGGAACATTACCTGCTTGAGGAACTGCATCTCTCCATATTGGAGGAACTTCTCGCATAGGATATTGTGTTGTCTTGCGACGAACCACAAGGTCAGATTCAGGAGAATTTTGAGAGAAAACGGTAGACCTAAAAGCAACAAGCTGTTGTACAGCACGTTCTACAGCAGGACCCACTATCAATCCCTTATCAAATTGATCCTGAATGTCAAATAAATCCCGAGGAGGTGAGTCTAGATTTACGTCTTCCCATGCTTTAATCAAAGTATTGCACATTACATCAAATACGTATCTCTGTGTGGGCGCGTTCCATTGAAGAAAAGTATCTAATATATCACGTGTGTCATACGGTACACGACTCGTGATCCAATTAGAAGCAAGGGAATCTAATTTAGTCCGTTCTTCAAAATCTGGAAACTGACTACGAGATTGTCTCCTAGACGAGGCAGGAGAAAAGAAAAGAGGGCCAAGCAAGGGTGACAACAAGCCTGAGACAGTATCAACTAAACGGCGTCTGGCTGTAGGGGAATCTGAAACTAAGACAGGAGACAGTGTATTCTGTAAAACAGAAGAAGAACCTCTAGCGAAAGAAACGACAGATGGAGAAGGCTGAGACACAGGAGATTGAGGTACAGGCATTGTCGGCAAAGGAAGTTGAGGCAAAATGACAGGGACAGGTATCTGTGCAGGAAGTACAGCGGCCGCAATGGCAGCAGGCTGCAAAGGAGGTGCATTGGCTCCTACCACGTAAGGCGGAGGTAATGTCAGCAAATGGGACATAAAAGAATCGTCATCAGGATTTTTACTCTTTGTAACGGTAGGCAATACAGGGTAACACCTATCCACTGCCATACGATGTTGTCTTTCCGACACCTGAATCATCTGATCAGTTTCATCATTTTTAAATTGCTGAGCAGCCTGAAGAATCGTCACACTCTGCTCTTTCTTATCTTTCTTCATTTGCTTAATTTCTTTCTGTTTGGCTTCCTTGCGCCATAGGCGAAAAGAGTCAAACATAGCCGGCCGGGCTTTTCTCTTGAATAAAATCGCTTCCAAATTGTCTAAAATCTCAGTTTCAAAGGACCCATGTTGTGGCCATTGTAAAACACCATCTTTTTTAGTGTAACGGGTCCATACATCACTAAAAACTATAGGACCCACACCATGCTTTGAGTACAACTCGTAATTAGGAGTTCCAACTGGAGGAATCGGACACGAATCCTCCAACCGGGAGTCCGTAGAACAAGCACAACAACAGAATCTCTTAAATTTACTAAACCCAGGCATTTTAACCTTACAAACGTCAAGGGATCTATTTAGACAATGTAATCACAGTACAAACGTACTTACCCCTTGGCTTCGGTTAGCGCGCTAATCGAATAACAAAAATACAAGACAAAGAGAGTGGGCGCTACCCACGAATACTTAACTAAATGCTTTTCTCACGCCAACAGATGTCCGTCTATCGTCTCGCGATACCAATCATCACCAGGGGCCAAGGCAGGGCGACAGTCAGGGCAGCAGTCGTCAGCAGCCGTCGGGAAGGAGTAGCCACGCTTCAAAAGACCTTCGGTCCACTTTCGACATGCAGGGGTCGCTCACGTGGTTCGCAAAATCCTCCGGAATTTTCCTGCGAAGCTCCTCACGACTCTCGGGCAAAACTACTACCGCTGAAGTCGCCCACACGTTGGACCGCCAATTGGAGAACCTGGCCTTACGGGCCAAGCGGCGCAGGGCACGCCTAAGATCCCCGAGTTCACCTGCCTTGACCGACAGAGACACTGGACACTCCGTTAGGCGTAGAAAAGTAGTTTTATTAGCTGCAGCTAAGCACAGTTGTCTAAGAAGTACCAACAGGTAGGTTCTCAAGAGACTGCCACTTCAATCTGTGGCGCACAGTCTATTATACAACACAAGTTTACAATGACAACTCCCAAAATACACAAAACTAGCGAATAGGAATAGTTCGAAAACAAGTATCAGATGTCTAAAACACACCCTCCTTTCAGACCCCGTGTGCTCCCCTCCCATCAGGTTAATCAACACAGGTGACCATAATCCAGTTTGCAGGTGGTAAAACATGTGTAGAATGCTTCAAAAGGAGAACTATGTAACAAGAGAACACACGGAGAGAATGGTGAAGGCCAGTTAAATAAGATAACACAGAGAAGAATGGTGGGACCCAAACAGTGGAGTAGAGACATGGATTAATCAGTCTAGACATAGCTTTACGAACTCGGCCGGACCCTGACATCAGCATTGCACATAAGGACAAAGGTTGCTTGTCGACAAGAAAAACACAGCGCAGCTGAAAGTGGCAGAAAAGACCATTTTCCTTACGTTAGCCGTGCTGCCTGAGTGAGGCAACATAAAATGGCGACTGAACGTAAAATGGAGATTGTAGCAAAGCGAGGCTGAAACTACGTAAACTCAATGCCTATAACCTGGGGGGTCTGCATAATACGGTTTGCTTAAGATAACGATTACCTGGGATGATGGAAGAAGACTGACTAAGAAAATGAAACAAACCTGAAAATGAAAACAATAAGTATTTTCTAATTTCATTCCGTTTTGATTTTTGGGAAGGTGAAGCCCTTCTCAAATAGTTCGTTTTTATCACTGCGTTAGGCCTTGCATAGATTATAAAACGCTCTCTCTCAGTTACTTTCTAAATTCCTCATGTTTTGTCTCTCTTTTGTGCAATATGAGAGTATGACAAGGCACGTCTGCTGACTATTCGTTTGTGGGCGTTGTGTGATAATTGAATCTTTCATCCCAGTTGATCTATCCTCCAACACCTTGCAAATGGGCTACTTAGCCAGAGAACTGAGATTGCAGGAGGCAATAAAAAACACAAAGCCTCCTGTAGCTATAAATGGGTTTTGGACGACCCGCAAAAAGCTTAGGGTGAAGCTGAGTTTGAGGCCCCAGCCCAGTCACACATCCGGTAAAAAAGTGCGTGTACTGAAAGCTGAAGGCTATAGTATCACGCAACTTCCTATGATGTGTCTGGAAAGCATACATTTATTCACATTTTGTCCTGAATGTTGTTCCTCTGTCCTGTGTTTGAGGATACAGACGGTGATAGGGGGTCAGCTGTCAGAAAGACAGAGCAGTGAAGGGCGCCGCTGTGGGCGATCATTCCCTCAGATTAATTTTGCTCTGCTGGAGACAATTAACAATTCGCTGTTGGAGAGGGCGGTGCACCTTGCCCTTGACCCTGTGTGCATCAGACACATGCCTGAGCGGAGGGAGAGGCAGGGTGTCGTGTCAGCCCGGGGAGAGGGGAGATCATACAGAAGGACAGGGATATTGACATCTGATCCTGCTGCTCAGAACGTCAACATCCTGAGGTCACAGCATCCGCCTGCTCAAAGCCCTCTGAGCGCCGGCAGACACAGCTCTCGGAATCCCACAGCTGACAGAACATGCAGTCCACAGCATGCTACAGCTCACCGAATGAAAACACCCACAGCACCTCACAGAAATTCAGGCATCCTGTAGTTCGCAGCTTCCTACAGCTCCGAGCACTACATCACAACAGCATCAACATCATTGATCTCACACAGCATGCAGTTCCTACCAACCCAGAGCTCTCAGCATCTTGCCGCTCACAAAATCCCCCGACTCACGGCTACTTACATCCCACAGGATCCTTCCTGTTGTGCCATGTAGACTAGAGGAGCATGCCATCCACAGCTCAAAGCATAGGCTTCGTACAGCTCAGTGCGTAATACAGCTCCTGTGGCTGTCAACAGGTCATCCACTGCAAAGGCGGCGAGGCTGGCCGGAAGTCAGAGCACTGTCCCAGTGTGGAATGGAGTCGTCTGGCTTCCAGGAGTGGCTGGGACGGAGGCTAGACGCGCTGGAGATAGATAGCGCTGTGTACACGGCCTATATTCAGGGACTGCTGCAGGAAGAGGAGAGCGACGAGGACAGGCTGGAACAACAAAGATCCAAACCTTTTTTTTATGCAAGGTGTGCCAATTGAGCTGCTACATTGGGGAGGCGCTGACACCGCTTTATAAAGCACGGCCTTGCCGCACGCAACGCGGGACGCCTGTAATGCTGTTTTGCTGCCCTGGGCTGCTGACGGGCAGTTTTTTGCTTTTCGAGGGAAACAAAGTGTCTACATTGTAAATAAACCAAATATACATAGCTTCATGTTGTTAAATAACTAAAAAAACGAAGATATCTGTGTTTGTTGTAGGAAAAATGGCGAAATAAAATGCCGCAAAATTGCCGCTAAATTTCCATATTTGTGCCGCTAAATTTCCATTTTTGTGCCGCTAAATTTGCTAATCCATGCCGCTATATCCTGGGGGGTCTGTTAAATGTATATGTTACAGTCAAAGTGTGAAATCCCGCATTCTATAGAATGCCTAGGCAGGACCGGACTGCCCGTAGCGGGCACCGGGCAATCCCCCGGTGAGCCGCAAAGGTGGGAGCCGGTTTTGGGCCCCTGGGGGCCGTTTTTGTTACAGGGCCGTTTCGGTCCCCAGAGCCCAAAAAATAGTAAAAGAAGAGGGGCGACACAGCCCCCATCTAAAAAATAATTGTTTTTTATAAAAAGGCATCTCACCGGAGGGCCCGCCCTCTCACTGCACCACTCTGGAAATGCACCCGAGGCGCATTTTAAGTCGGGAAATTAATTACCCTTGAATACTGGGGGTCCATGGAGGCCAACTAGCCCACAAGGTGCCTCCAGTATTTGCCACAGAGTTGCACTGCAGAGAGGTGGTCAGAGGCCACATTCTTTTTTACACCTCTGTGCAACGCAGCACTGTGGCTCTTATTGGAAGTACCTGGTGGGCTTAATTCCCCAACTTACAACGTGCCAGGGGGCATGTTTGCAAAGAGGTGCAGGGAGGGGAGGGGCCTGATATAACAAGTGTACATGTACATCAATATTAATATGTATAATGCTTACATGTGAATATGTTTACACAAAGCTAAATCTTAGATGTGAGGGATTGTCGGCACATGTGTAAGTATTGTTTTTTTTAGTTGTAGCAAAAACAAATCTTTCTGCTTATATGCACACATGGGTGTATATTAGGGGTAGCTCTTAATTGCAGAATTTGCTGTAGCATAATTATTCAAATACGAGGAGCATAACCCAACATTCAGTGGCGGCTGGTGACATTTGAAAGTGGTAAGGCAGAAACTCGTCAGCATACTGCAGCGTAGCGAGCGAGCGTAGCGTGCGAGCCCGAACCCCCTAAGGAGGGTTCGGGGGGAATTCCCCCCGAGAAAATTTTGAAAAATTAGTGGAAAAATGGTGCATTTTCAAGAAAATTTGAGGAAGCAGGAAGGTTAATAAAGCAATTGTGAAAGTGCAGGTATTACATTATTAAAGAGCTGTCATATAACATAGGTAGCTGCTTATTCAGTATAACCACAGAGCTTTATAACAGACTTCAAGATACAATGCTGAGAACCTCACAGATTGTTTTTATTTAAACTGCAAACAAAAGAACCAACTAAACAGGTCACAAACTATCACCATTCAACATATTTACTTTTTGTATCTAAATTCTGCACGTCTGTCTTTAAGCGCAGCAAATTTTTCAATTACTTGAATGTTAAAGTCAGCAATATTTTGAACAAGCTCGCTCTCTATAGAGAGCATTGCTAATGCATTGAGTCTTTCCTGAAGCATGGTGTTCCTCAGGAATGTCTTAATCCTATTTAAGGTGGAAAAAGATCGTTCTGCCTCTGAGGTGGTCATAGGAGTGGTAATTACTATTTTTAGTAAAGCTACTGTCTCTGTAAATGTCTTTTCCATATGAAGTTCATGAATTAAAGACAGCAAAGACCTGGCATTTGTGGCCTTCTGGTACACAGGCATTGAGTACATTACTGTCAACTCACTTTTCAGGTCCTCTTGGTTGAGCATCGGATAAGCCTCCACAGCCGCATGCAGAGCATGCTCAGGGAAGGATTCATTATATTTGGCAAAGTATGTACTTTCCAATAATGCGGCACTCTCCAAATGTTTTGTGAAAGCAAAACGGTCTTGTGCATGTACAATTACAATGTCACATATCTCTTTTGCCTTTTGTACCAGAGTGGTGATGTTTGTCCTGTGGTTTGAAAAAATTGAACCGGCTGGCAGTTGGCTGTCTAAATTGTCAACCTCATCTCTCACTTTGTTTATGCTTGCGACAAAGTCCGTGGTACATCTTTTCACAAAGACAGTATCTATGTCTCGTCCTTGTAACTGATTGTATAAACTCTCGACTTTTAACATTATCTTATCAAATAAAAATAGAAAGAACTGAAACTCTCTATCGTTTAAAGTTCTAGCAAAGCCACGGGCTTCACTGTGACTTGTGTAATCAAAGGTTTCATTGGTTTCTATGGCTTGAAAACATTTCAGAAGGTCCTCCCTATATTGAAATATTAGTTGGACTGTACGTACGTTATAGTTCCAACGAGTTGAGGCTCCCCTCGGAACCCTTTTGTCCACAATCTCCTGAAGTGCTTCCATTCTTTTTGGGGAACGTAAGAAGAATGCTGCCATGCCTCCTATATCCTTAAAGAAAATTTGTGTCTCTCGGATCTTCGATACTGCCTGTTGCATGATAAGATTAAGTTGGTGGGCATGACAGTGCACATAATGAGCATACGGGTAGACATCTCTAATTCTTTTCTGTACGCCACCATGGCTTCCACTCATTACGGACGCACCATCATAGCTTTGTGCAATAAGTTTTTTTCTTTGATGTACCTCTGGGAAAATAAAGTTGAGTTGATGCAGTAGAGCAGCAGTAATGGTTTCTGCAGTGGAGTATTTTAAATGAGTGAAACTATAGAACCGCTCCACAACATTATAGCCTTTGTCCAGGTACCGAAAGACTAATACGGACTGCGTTTGTGTGGCCACATCAGTGGTGTCATCAGCCTGAATAGCCACAAAGTCTGTGTTTTGCAACTCTTGGACAATATGGCTTCTCATAATTTCTAGCATACACTCCAGGAGTTCATTTTGTATCGTTTTAGAGGTGCCCTTAAAGACTGTAGCACTTGCTAAATGAGATTCCATTTCCTTGTCTATGCTTGCTACTAAATCTACAAGACCCATGAATATTCCAGGATTTGTGGACCCTTCTGATTCATCATGGCCTCGCAATGCCAGTTCGAAAGCACCACAGAAACGAATGCAATCAATTATTTTCGATAGTATGTGTCTATTTCTATCAACTGTTTGATTGTGTTTCTGTATTGTTTGTCGATATGCATCGCTGATGTGCTGCTCAATCGGTGCGTCTCCTAACATTCCCAGTCTCGTCACGTTTTCCATATGCTTTTTTGAGTGTGCATGCTTCTTTATTTTTTCAGACAGATGCTTCAAGTCCAACACGCCTTCTTTTGTCCAAGTAAAGTCACCATTAAACAGCAAGCAGGGGAAGCAGAACAGTCTGTTTTTTGAAGGGCACCCTGTAAGCCAATCAGCTTTTGTGTACCAGATTTTGGAGAATGTACGATTGTAACATTTTCCTCTGTCCTTGGTAACTTGTTGGAGTTGAAGGTCAGGCTGATGAGGTCCTAACCTCTTTATCTGTAGTTTATCTTCTAGTGGGCGTGCATGGAATGACCGTGTAATTAACTGTTGTACCGTATTCATCTTGCTGATGCTGTCCGTACCAATATGAAAGAAGCCTGTCAATAGTCAAAGTACAATGTATAAGATTTGGTGCAATAATATCAAATGTCAGTACAAATACATATATCTTGTGCATGACAGCAAGTGATATAGCTCCAACAGCTCATGTTAATGGCCAGCCAGGGGTGGCATAATACATGCTCCAGCCCCTGGTAGGCCTTGGGTGCACCTATGCCCTAGGTACCTATGGTACACTATACAGGGACTCACAAGAGTGACCCAATACCCAATTGGCAAATGCACCTAAAGTACATTGTGTGAATTTAGAGAGAGAACAGCTGTGCTGTGGGTCTGATTAGCAGGCCCACAGCCTTTCTAAGTCATAAACCAGAAAAGCAAAAAGCAAAGAAATGGGGTAACCATAGGAAAGCAGACCCTACTCTCCTACATAACGCTCCCCTTTGGACAACAGGATAGGGAAAAAAATACAGCCTGACTGCCTGCTTCCTCTGTGTGCCATAGTGGCACTGAAACAGACACAGTTTGAATTGAGGGCCTTTAACAAGGCAAGGATAGATAGTGCATTTAACAACCGTTATTGCCCAAAGCACAGGGCTAAGGGCAGGCTCAGTATTACTAAATTCCATCCAGTCAGGGTAAAATGTTCAGAATGTGCACCCACCCCAACCACCATGTAGAGTGAGTGACCACAAACATAGCCCTATCTCAAAGCTACAAAAAAGTATCATCAGTTTCCTTACCTTGAAGAAAGAGCAGCAAGGAGGTTGGGCCTCTTCTTCTTTCTTCTCCAAAAATTGCCCAAAAAGTTGGGTAAAGGTTCAGGTTGTCAGGCTTTACCAGGTGCTGGAAATAAAAATATAACAACTTATTTCCATGTCTCTCATATGGGGGCAAAGCTACATTGGCAGCTGAGTAAGAAAATTATTTTGTACAAATTACTCTGTTTGATGCATAAGGTGGTAGACAGCTCTACTACAGTGATGAGTAGGACAACAATCAAACAGTAGTCAATAATAAACACATGGCAGGCAAGCCAGTCGTTAATCCCATGTAAACTTGACCCTCTGGTCCCCAGTTATGACATTCCAAAGAAGGTCGTAAACTTGGTATGCAGTTTTTGGGAACACTATCCCGGGAAGTGCTTTCATACGAATATCGCCCCTTGCGCTAGAGTACGCTCCTCAAATACAATTATAGGTCGAAGACTGCCTCAGGAATCTATTTTCAGACCTCACGACTTTCAGATCATGCGCTCCCCCTCGCTAAACATGCCTTCTGTACTGTTAAAGCAAAGCAGGACAGCCTCTTTACAGGATCGTATACCAGTATTTAAAAAAAAGCATTTTACTTTGTGGCTAAAATATAGGAGAGCAGCACATGACGTGTGGTAAACTTTCCCTTTAGTATGTGACCTACAAAGTTCGTGTGCATTTTAAATATTCAGCATGTGCGTGATGCCTTGAAGCATCGGCGGGATAGCGCACATTTGTCATTTGTATTGCCTCGTAGCGCCCTTTGGTGGTTTGGAGTGTCTGCAGCTTACACAACAGGAGTAAGGCCTGGCGGATACACATCCTGGTTGATTTGACGCTCCAATGATATGGCAGATCGTAAGGAACTTTTGACAGTGCTTAATTTGTAAAAAAAAAAAAAGTGCCTGGTCTCTCCTCAGGAGGACACTGCAGCTTTCACCACACAGTGCCTTGCCCAGCACTGCCACTGATAGTAACAATACCACTACTAGTCAGCGCACTCCTACAAACGTGACAATTCGGACTATTTCAGGCTCCCAAACCATAAGAATGGCTTGGACGGCACGTAATAGTCATTTTTGATAGATTGAATTATTTATTAATTGTTGTTGAGGTCATCTCTAAATTAGCAGACTGTCAAGCGCCGCTGTTGATTAGTAAGTGCAGCGCACCGGAAACCACGGGCTCAAATTAAGCGCTGCTTTTAAATAGATTGGTCCTCCACTTCAGAGCTTTCTATCCCCGCTGGGAGGCGATATAACACAATACAGATTAAAACTAACTCTACTGACACCATTGAAATCTCTACACAAAGCCAAACACACAACTAACCATGCTTGACTGTGGTGTCACTGTCTGTGTGTAGGACAGAGAAAGTGAGAGAGCGTAGGGCCCAGGAGAGTAAATAGACTGCTGATCCTGTCTGTGTGCACACGTATATGTTTGTTTTATAGTCCGTGCACACATAACGTGTTTATGAAGGTTCACGTAAGTATGCACGTGCAGGTACACATGAGTTTAAGCCCATGTACAAGAATGAGCAAGAGTGTATGTCCATGCAAACACCTCTTTGCATGTTTGGGCATGTACATGCATGTATTTGTGCATCCAAGTCCACATCCATGGTATGTGCACATGTGCCAGTGTTTCTGTGAAAGTCTGTACGTGTGTCTTCAATTGTGCGCATGATAAACCTGTGTATTTGTGTGCACGGACGCGTCTGTGTGCTTGCATATGTTTAAGTATGTGTGTCTGTACCTTGTTTGATACATACTTGTTTTAGGGCTCGGGTTGGACAAGTCCTTTTGATTTTTCTAAATGTATATATAGGTATATTACTTACTCATAGAGGCTTGTAGTCAACCATCTTCATCCATTGGTGTGTTGTTGAGTTAGTCACTCTTTTCTTCCATACACTGCAGCATGCAGCACGGGGCAGTTGACCAGACAGCTTCGACCACTGGCTAACTTCACTGAGAGTGAATTTAAGCCTCAGTCCTTTCCCAATGAGCTCATCCTCAGGCAAAGCAGCTTCCTTCAGTGCCTGGAGCTACTATGGCAATGTGTACATTTTGATATTACAATTGTTTTTAGCTTGCAGACAATGGTTTTGTTTACATTGGCGAGGGAGTAGCAGCTACCCATCAATATGATTTTACCCCCCCCCCTCCCAAATAAAAACTAAAATGCTGAGAGCCAAGGCAGACAAATTGGCTTTGCCAATGCTTCTTTTTTTAACGCAGGCCATGTAATGGGATTTCAGAGGAACACTTCCTTTAGAGCTTCAAGAAATACTCTGCCATTTCATCAAGGCGCTGTGCTTTGATAAAAGAGGGAGTACCAAGCAGGCACCATCCACAATGGCATAAGTACACCTATTGTGCAGTACATTTGCTTTTGGCTGCGTTGTGAAAAGGAAGATTTTTACCGAGCCCATCCGTCGGGCCATTTCCGAGTCAGTAAGGCTTCTGACATGCTCCACCTCCATGGCCACAGCTATGTCCCGGCAACTAAGACATTTTCACCAAATCTCCCGGCATGCAGCTGAAAACCATCAAAGCAAAGTGATGACCCTGAAGGTTATGGACCCTGGGCTCTGGCATGCTATGACCTGTTCCTGAAGGTGAAATGACATCTGTGACTCTTCTGGAGTGTCCCAATCTTCAATCTTTCAGTTATTAGTAAATAACACTGGAAATAAAGGCAGAGCCACTCGAATTATGCGGCTGGGGGGACCAAATTATGTAGCAGGGCAGGGGTGAGTACATTATGTGACAAGAAAAGGTAAATTATCCAGCTCAATTAAGACATTTTGTCATAGTACTGTATTACTTTATCATTTTGACATTTTTACACTTGTTAACACTGGGCATTGGTTTCACATCATTCACACTAGCTTAACACCCAAATATAGCAACAAACAACAGAACCCTGACTAGTCGACGTTTGCAGAGGGCCTTCCACAGTGCAGACACACTTTATGTGTTTTTAGTAACTATTGGACGTTTGAGCAAGAAACAAATCTTATTTTTACTGAAATCTGCAGATTATGGATCAGAGGATGGATTGTGTGGCAAATACAACAAATATTCAATTATGAGAAAAACGCCACGGCCTCTGAACAGCATAATTCCAATGTCCATGTGCCTGAAAACCCTGTGTCCGGCGTCCAACAAGCCTTTCCACACTCAGGCAAGATTTGGGGCATAATTAAGGTTGTTCTTGAATGCTCAAATGATGCAAATCATTGCACGAATTCACTTGCCGTCATAAAAGCCCAGAGGCATAGTGCATAAGTGTGTAGCCCTTAGTAGATCTATGCCCTGGTGCCCAGACCAATCTCCAAAATTCTTTATCCACCTTGTAAAAACACTGGAGTAAACTGAAATTATCTGGTCTCACATCCGACCACCACAGCCGTCAGCAGGTTTACTTATTTTTTTTACTGGAATAAGCGGATCATCGACGAATGGCATTTACAGAATCGCAGAGCATACAGTTTCACTACGCACTCAGGGCCTCTTTGAGTGTAACCAGCCGCCCACTGTATGGGGAACACCCCAAATCCGCCGTGTCCGTGCAAGCCTTCGACAGCTATTAAGTGGAATGACACAGATTCGGGCTGGATAGTCGCACCCGGCCCATGTTTTCTTGAACAGACCCCGACGCAATGTTTAAAGAGGCGTCTACACAGAACCCTCCCTCCTGGCTTTATTTAAGATAGGCCCGCAGTTTCCACAAACTTTGCACAACCTACCTCGCCCAATTATGTCTCATAACATAGAGATTATGTGACTCAAAGCGCTCTGTGGGTGGCCGAGAAACTTTGCAGAAATTTAAAAACAACTCTAAAAGCACCACACCATAGTTTAAAGACTATCAAGTATGTAATATGTTTGCCCCCTTCCGCTGTAAAATTAATCTGAACAACTTGACAAAAGCGCGTGATCTTGGGACACCTCCCTCCAGGATCCCCAAAGCCGACTGTCGTGGTCTGTAAAAACCCAACGCTCCTTGCAAGTCAAGAACACTTTACGCGGCCGCACCACTTTCAAATTTCACCAGCCGCCAGACAGTAATAAAATAAAAACGTTACTCACATTAGGGGGAGTCAGTAGTCTGACAGTCACACGCTCATCGACTGGTCTGGAAGACTGGAAATGAGGAAATCAGTTCACTTCTAGAACCTTCTGCGCGAAGTGAGTCACGTCACTGTCTGCAATGGCCAATCACCTCAACATGGCTTGATATAGCCATAGGTGATTGGCCAACTACACAGAGCAGCAAACACCCACGCGCGGCACCATGATCCTGCTGTCTTAGCCAATCCTGGCGCAGGCTTAACAGCGCCACTGCGCCAAGCAGCGCCAGGATTGGGCTACGAGCAGGAGAAAATCTGCCCTGGTTGAGACCGGGGCCCCGGGTCCCTGCCATTGTCTCCAAGTGCTACAGGGGGGGGGGGCGAGGTCTACTGGGTACTACGCATGCGCAGGCCAGTCTCAATTATGAGTACTCCTGCCTGTTGCATGCGTAGTCACCCCGACCCCGCTGCAGCTGCTTACGCTCTCTGGCCTGCCTGTGCGCTGTCACTCACAGTGACTCACTCTCTCTGCCGCAGCCCCGCCCGCCCACTTCCCATAGGCAATGCCCGATTCTGTCGGGTTCGTCCCGGCCCTGTAGCGCTAAGTCAGTGCGCTCGGATTTCTTTTGACAAAGTCTTTACTTTGTATTGGCAGGCACCAGTGGCGGTCGTCCATGGCTAGTGGGGCGCTGCCCCAACGCCCCCAATGGACGCACCGCCACAGCCAACATTTAGAAAATAGTGCTAGATGCAGTAGAACACGAACAGCAGCAGCTGCTAACGCTCACCCAATTCTTTGTTCCTGTGCTCCTATGGTAGTTTTTTTGTACCAAATGACTCATAATTAAGCAAACTGGTGTCATCGCGCAATTTGGCATCAAAAGAGTACTGTGAAATTATAAAAAGTACTACAGCAGAATTAACTTTTTCTCCAGGCCTAATGTATATATGTAGGAAATTATGCCTGCTTATAAAACTTTGCTAAGTGTCATAAATGTATGTTTGCCTGCATATCAGTACATATTTACATATGTGGTTATGTCTCTAATCATTTTTAGTTATTTGTTAATGAAACAAACAAAATAAAGTTTTTTTAAAAACTTCAACTGTTATCCCAACCCTTCTCTTTCTGACTCATTACAAACCTTTGAAACTACTATGAACTCCTAAACATCCTTTTCAAACTTCTCCCTCTGTAGTATGCTACTAGTAACAAAGTGCCTTAATGCCTTATGAGTGAGGTACATGCTATATAAATACGATTTACAATCCCCTTTCATCACAGTATTGCTTCCTCTCAACATTAACAATTCAGATAAAAAGTATTTTAATAATTTAATATGGTCTGAACTCTCTTTAATATCATTTTTACTGCAACAAGGCCAGGAACTGATTCAAGAACATGCCTTCACTAAGTATGTAGGCCCCATTCGATTGACATCCACTCGGACTGCTGGGCAGTAAGTTACTGACCGAAGTTGAGTGGCTAACTCTGGGCATTCTATTAAAATATTATTATGAAGAATTTAGGACTTATTCAATAAAGTACCCATTCTGAAGGACATGCTGGAATTGTATTCAAACCAAAACCTCTGTAAGGCGGTTAGCTCTTAATGGCATTTTGCCTTTCTGGCCTTAAGTGCCATTCACATACCTAGTGCATTTCACCCAAACGAAAAGCAACTCAGTACCAATGGGAAAGCATTAAACACTAGATAAAATGGAAACCTCCTACAGGACGCTTATTACCTCTGTGTCAGATACACTGTACATTTGTTTCACTTCACTCAATGAAAGGAGCATTACCCAGTTAATAGAACTCATTTTCTGAGAGTCAAACCAAGACATATAGACACTTGAGTGAGCGTCTTATAACTACTTCTTTAAGATCAAAACGAATCAGCTCGATTTAAAGTAAAATGAATTTACTCTACAAGAGTGCTATTTATTTGATAGGCTTAACTGCATGCTCGTCTGGAGTGATAACACGAAATACAGCCTACAGACTGGAAGCAGATATGAGTTATGAATGAGAAGCATCATTATACAATATAACAAAGCAGAGTCTGAAATCAGTGGAAGGACCTAAGGTCATATTTATCAAGGGTTGTAATGTTTTCGCACCACACAACGGGGTGAAAACGTGATGCAAAACTTGGGATGCGATTTATCAAGCCACATAAGGCCACCTTGCGCTGCTCTGAGTGTCTTGATAAATCTTTAGTGATGCCACATAGTGCAAAATGCTGCGTTGCGTTACTCTGCCCCAGGTAAGGCGTTCCATGGGTCATGCATTGGTGTTCCCATACAACGCCCATGGATTGTGGAGCATACCAAGATTTACTGGTAAACCTAGTACTGTGCAAAAACCTGCTATACCTTCCCAGGGGAGGTGTAACGAGGAGAACTATGTTGACTTCTCCTCGTTTTTTTCATTTTTGTATGTGTGCTGCATTTTGTGGCATACATAAAGAAAGGAAAATGCCTCAAAGATGGTTTTTGGGCAGAAAGATGTTCTTTCTTGGACAAAAACAACCCTGCTAACAACACAGGCACCCTTGCACCATGGTGCATTGTGCACCTGCATTGGCGCCAGGCAGCCCATTGTGCGCCAGTGCTGGGAAAAGGCAGGAATAAGATATGATGATAAATATGCCACTGAATTAATACATCCATCCATCCATCTATCCACTCACCTACTTGACTGACTGTCTACCTACCTGTCTACATCTTTCTCTTTATTATGAATATTTGTTAGTTGGGGCTTCTGTCAGTCCTTGATTTCTGATTATTTGCCTATCTACCAATTAATCTGACTTACCTTTCTGTATGTTTTATTCAAATATTGTTTTGCTGTGTTGTTTTATGGACAGACGTACATTCATTCGATATCTTGCAAATTCTGCAAATCGTCCACTGTGATTTCATAATATTAAACTTGTTATTGATTGATTGTCCCTCCAATGCTCGAAGCTGCTGAGTGGCAAAAAAAATCAAGTCACTGTAGCTCAACATTTTCTGACACAATGTCAAAGTAGCAAAGGTTTCCGTGAGGGATTGTCGGCGCTCTGCAGCAGGGCAGAAGCAGCCAGTGACAATACTAATGATCAGGCGAAAGCGCGCCATTAAAATTAGCTACAGTAACAGTGGGGAGAGGAGAAAGAGAGGTCACTGGCAGACTTGTCCATCATGGTGTACCGTTTTATTCCACAAGCGAGGAAAAAGAAACAGAACAACGAAGGTCTCAGCTGGCGCATGCACGAACAGCAAGCAAAGCAACAATATTGTTTGCAATAAATAGAATTCCAGAGTTTCCATTTTAACACACAGTGACGGTCAGCACTGTGCCTTAAGGGTTCAGCCACACTTTCTATTGGAAAGGATTTTTTCGATTTGCCTATAACCTCGTAAACGGATATGCTTCATAACGGGGAAACGCTTGGCACAGTATGTCTGGCATCCAATTTTCATGCAGACCTCTGTAGGAGATAAATAAATTAAGGAAGTGACATATAGTTGCCAATAGTCCCGATTAAGGCGGGAGACTCCGATTTTTGGAGTCGAAAATAGCTGTAATATGTCTGACTCGGGCCCGAAATTGCCTCTGCTTCAGTATAATTCAATAGGGGAAAACATTCTCCTGATTATTTTTTTAAACACTCCCATTTATCTCTTCTAAAATGTTGGCATGCATGCAGGGGGGTTGCAAATAGATGTATTTTTCCATTTTAGCTCACATAGAACATTTTGTTTGTGGCTACAGTCAAAAGCACTGAACGAATTTGCACCAAACTTGGCATGAAAGTAGAATTATTGTACTATTTCAAAATGAGTTAATGTGCTGGAAGATTTTATTGTTTTAAATCTAGTTCAAAATAAATAATTACATTGGATTTTAATTCACATTTTTAATTAAAATTATAATAAACTTTAATAATTTTTCCTCTACTTTCCCATAAACAGATCAACATCACAGTCACAGAAATGTCCCACCACAGGTTCAGAGATACTATTCGTAGCTTTACCCTTGTAAATTCTGTTATGGGAGGATCCACTTTCAATTTTGTGAGGATAGAGACTTGTAAGTCTATACCTCAGAGTAAATCTAAACCCAGAAATAGTGAATAGCAAAAATGTGTAGAGTTACTCATAGGTGTAGTAGTATATATACAAGTGAGTGAATAGGCCACTTCATGTCCATGTTTTCATCTTGGGTAGAACATACTGTAAGAGGTAAAATAGAATTCTGCTTGACTCTAAATCACTTTCTGGAAACATCACTAATTGAAATACATCATATGCCATCACATTCTATCAATTGATTTATCTCTATTTCAATGCTTGTGGGTGACAGTTGTGGATCACCATGAAGCAGTTTCCTGACAAAAATGTTCTTGTTCCTGGTTCCAAATCACCTATTATTATCTCTTATTTTCAATTTATATAGTCAAGCAGGAGTCCAATATAGCAAATGCATTGTAAAAAATGTAGATTGGATATGGGGCAGAGCAATTATATTACCAAAGGAGAGACTCCCAATCAAAGACCCGTTATTTGGTGAGATGTGTTAAAAAAACCTTTTGATCAAAGTGTTTGGGCCATATGCTATAAATAGATGAACACTGTGGGGCTGACGGTTTCGATAAAAATTTTAAAGCGTTAGATAATTTTTAAGACAATATTTTTACGTGTTCTTATATGTTGGTGCAGTCTGTTAGGATGCCACAGTTTGCATCACTAGACACCAAGGCCCCCATTAGGATGGTGGACGGACTTTGCCCGCCCGCCATCCCCGTGCAGAACGGGACCACCTGCGATGGGAGCGGCGGTCCCGCCATGGCTATTATGAAGCGCCCGCCACACTTGTGGGAGCATCATGAATTCATAACATTGCGGCGAGCGGTGTTCACACCGTCACCCGTCAAAATGTTATGAATGCATTGGATGCAGTTGCATGCACAAAGCGGCAGGCACCGCGCGGTGCCTGCTGCTTTGTGTATGCAAATGCAGGGGGGTACCACAGGTACCCCCCATGTGCACCCCCACCTTGCCTTCCCCATGGGGGCCCACAGGGGGCCCCCATAGTAGAGACCGCATGCTTTTCCGAGGCGGCAATGGCATCTTCAAAGGCCCATCCTAATATGGCTGGCAGTGTCTGATAGACACCGCCACCATATAAACCCTTTTCCGCCCCGGTCGCAAGGCGACCGGGGCGGAAAAGCGGCGGGCGGTCTTTTCGTCCGCCGCGGACCCCCCAGCCATACTAATATGGCAGGGGGTCATTCCGGAGCAGGTGGCGGGCGGATTGTCCCCGCCAGGCCGGCGGTGACCACCGCTGCCCTGGCGGGGGCAATCCGTCCACCATCCTAATGGGCCCCAAGTGTTATTTCTCTCATCTACTTCAATGTTTGGTTACCTCGGTGATGGTAGATACCTATTTTCTGTCTCATTGTGCAATGTTACATTTACACTGACAAGTTAAGGTAGCCAGCATAATCTAGAAAATAAAATTTGGTCGAATTATTGTATGTGATATTTATGTGCCTTGCCCATAGGACAATACAACACTTGTGACCTGTGGCTCATGAGTGTATTAGTGAAAACAACTGTTTGAGTGGGAGAGGATAAGAAAGTGGATCTATAGTTCTTTATGAGGACATGCTTATTTGGAAGGGTGAATGCAATAGAACAACAAGCATTTGCAATGCAATAGGTCTCGGGTTAATTAAGTTTGAGCTATTGGTATTGCTAAATATTGGAACACCAACTGAAAAAACATTTTGGGGTGTTGCATTATTTAGCAATGGCAGATGATTTAGAAGTTGCTACTTTGTTGTAGTAAATAAGTATGCAAAGAATGTATATTTTGTATATTAAATTTTAATGTTTAATATGGCATTTTTCAAAAAGTTGTTGTTTGTACGTAATAAGGTGATATTATTAAGGCATAGTAAACATTTAATTTGCAAATTGCACAAACTGTTAATTGGATAATTCTATATATAGTCACATACTATTAAGGAAAAAGAAATAAGCCATTGGCATTGTAAATTGCACTGCCTTTTATTTATGTGTTGGTTTTTAAAACGTAAATAAAAGGCATTGCCAATTACAATGCCATTAGGTTAAACTCTCGCAAATGCGAGTCCTATTGCACTGCAAATGCTTGTTTATCTTGAAAGAGCAGCACAGTACTCTTAATTACAGCAAAGGCACAACAGAACTTACTTTATGTATTAGAACGAATATGTGTATGTGCCTGAGGAGCAGTGAACCCCCCACTTAAGCAGCGAAAGTGTCGAGGACTGGCCCTTTGCCCCCGTGGCAGGAGATTTGGGTATCACTAAAACATTAGCTAGTTGTTTATGGGCGTTTTCTGTCTGCAGCTCTGCAGACAAAAAGCTCATAAATAACACTGTTAGAGGATGCCATGACAGAGAGGCGTGGGAGGTGGGCTGGCATGTACAGGGAAGGAAACATACATTACAATTTTTTTTAATTACAAGAGAACAATGGGGAAACACAGAGGGGGTGAACAAATACAACAAGCAACAAACAACAGGCACGTGTGAGGGCACGTCCCAATCCCAGCAGAAAGGAGGCCCAGTTAGAGAACGCACTAGGACGCCATGGAAATGATGCCTGATGCCAGACAATTGTGAATAACACAAGATACCTGCCCACCTCCTACTGTTGCAGTCTACGGCCCATTGGGGTACTGTCCCATGCAGCCGGTATGGCATATTTTGCTTTTGAATGATTTTCAAGGTGGAGCTAACAATGGCATGAAAATGTGTCTTAATGGCCCCAACCCTCCTCTATCAACGTCCTGCCTTCCCGACCTGAATGGAAAAATCAAGTCAACTCTAAGTTTGGTGTGTTTAAACGTTTGGCCTCCCGGTGAATCCATGCAGCTCCTCAGCAGGACAGACGTCAGAAGCACGCGCACTCCTACCCTCGCTTTCAAAGGCCACGGACGGCCTAATTGGTGTGCTCTGCTCTCAGACATATCCCCAAAGTGCGATATCATAGGCAAAGTAATAAATCTGCTGCTGTTACGAGACCATAAAACCCTGACCGACTGATGCTCACCAGACAATATTTCCATTGACAGTGGGTTTCTCGGGCAGCTTGCAGGGCACGAGGCCAATCACGCGGAGCGCGTGCACACTGGGGGTCTGGAGCTCACATATAAACGCGCGCGGTGATACCACGGGGTCTTTGAATGGCACCGTGGAAAACCATTAGTCTGAAGAAAATTAACCCAAATAGAGAAAATGAACAAACCACTAATATTCTCACACAGCGCATCATCCCTGCCCTGACCAATATCCCTTCCATACTCCAAAACCTGCCGTTATTAATTATTCACCCGCTCCACAGCGGCATATTCTGAGTGGTAATTTTATTGACGAGCGCATGCTTTCACGGTGCTGGAATTGAAACTTTAAAATTGCATCGGGCAACTAGGGCAATACAATCTGTCTCGCCTTTGGGAGTTAAGTATTTAGCCATGCAGCAAACGGTCGCGCTTCCAGTTAAAGTGTAAGGCAGCAGTTGCAGCTTAGTGCTAGAATACACTACTATTGTCTCTGATAGCAGCTGACGCACTTCGGGCAAGTTTCAGTATCATAAATATACTTGAAGGTTGCTGCCGAACCTTTCCGGCATGTACATGATTCCTACAACTCTGGAGTCTGTTGTGGGGGAATGGCAATCGGTGCCTGCACAGCAAGGTCTCACCTACACATCGTAATTGATACCTTTTCTGCAGCTTTATACAGCGTAAACACAACCCGCCAGCACCAAAGCGCTCCACACCAATAACACAGCTCCCACATGAATTCATACCTTCATGCCTAGGCGGCACAGGAAGGTCAAACCCCAGCGGCAGCTCAACTTCCTGTGATTTTGGGCAAATCATGTATTTCCCTGTGCCACAAAAACTGAAAAATATGCTCTCACGTGCAAAACCTATGCCTTGCGCACAAAGCGCTCCAATGCTATAAAAAGCAGCAAAACACATACCAAGTATGCACGCGCTTTATAAGGTAGAAGAAAATACCGATTTAAATGTGTTTATCACAGCCACGCAATCAAAACAAATGCTCTTTGTAATATTATAAGTAACATACAACTCTCTGTCCGTGTAAAACGAAGGATAGATGGTCACTTTGGCTCTGAGCTACTTAATTCAAAACATGACCCGTTTTCCAGCGTTATATGTATAAGGCAGTACTGCTGCTGCTGGTGTTCCTTCGTCAACACGGCCAGCAAGCATTAAAACATATTACATCATCATGAGAAGCACATACACAAAAGCATACCTTTCTGCCTCCTTGGCATGGGGGAGGTAAATCCCAGCATCCGGTCAACTTCCTGTGATTCTGAGCAAATCACGTAAACCCCGCGCTACAAAAACAGAAAAACATGTCCTCAAGTGTAAAACCACCGCCTCATGTGTAAAGCACTTTAATGCTCTCTGGCTAACTTAGCACTATGTAAAGCTGCAAAACACATACTAAGTACGTACGTGATTTACGTGGTAGAAGGAAATGCCGATTTAAATGTCTGTCTCACAGCCACGCCATCAAAGCAAATTCTATATGTTATAAATAACGTCCAATGGTCTGTCTGAGTAAAACAAAGGATAGAAGGTCACCATGTGCATGAAGAGCTGTCCACAATAAAAACAAGCTTCTGTCATTGTGACGTCAGCCTTACACAACCCTGGGTCAGCGTGACGTCCATGCACGGAGGGTGTGTCTTAAACAAACTACCGCCATTCACCCGCGCAGCCCTTCTCAACCCCCTGTCACCGTGACGTCAATGGGCTGACATCAAACCATCGTGTTCCATCCGTGCGGCCGTACACAAGCTTCCGTCATCGTGATGTCAGCCATACACAAAACGCTGTCACCGTGATGTACATGCACTGACGCTGTGACATCAACCGATCACTGCCATTAACCCGTGCAGCCCTTCTTAACTCCCTGTCACCGTGACACCAATGAGCTCCGACACCAAACCACCGCGGTCCCTCTGTGCAACCATAACACCGCGACATCATAAAACCTTTTCGGTCGCTCCATGCACCCTGACGTGCCCAACTGTGACGTCCAATAATATCTCTCATGGGCGGCCAGAAATCCACCACGAGCCAAAATGCCTTCAACCGTTCGTGGCCCTAAGTGCCTCACCGTTTCTACCATAGTACTCTCCCAAAGCCTTCATACCATATCAGTGACCTCATCATCAGGATATATCACAAAAGCTGCGTCGCATTTCATCGGAAATAACTTTAAAAAAAACACCCGGTCACATTCGGTCACAGCAGAAATTTGCACTGACATATGCCACACAACTGCGACATATTAAAACAGAAATACATCACATCAATGCAAAATGGCAATTCAGAAGCATGTGAATATCACACACAAACACCCATGAAACATGGAAATCTCACACAAACAGTCCCGCCACGCAGTAACAACATCGCAGCGTCGGATTCCAACGCGCACCTCGCACGTTTCTCATCTCCTGTCTGCCGCGCGCCCCTCTGCAGACTCCCCCTGCATTCCAGAGAGGCGCGCGACCTGATCCGGTCTGACCTGCAATGCTGTGGAGACAAGACCTGGCCACGCGCACAATGTTATCCTATGGGGAAACGCTGCACGCGGCCAGGTCTTGTCTCACTTCGGTGTTCTCAGACTGCTGAGACGCCGACTATAGTTCTCTGGCGAGAACGCGCTTTCAGCGCGTTACTAGCCGAGACCTAAAAAGGGAGGACAAACCTCTTTGTATTTCTGTGCTTTCACTGGAAGAAATAGGGATTGCATTGAAAGCATTCAAATGTCTGTTAATACTCTTCAGCTGTCCCTTAGTAAAGATGAAAACCTTGAAATTGAAAGCAGAATTTAGAAAACATAGGGGCATATTACCAATCAATAGAGATAATTTTTGTCTCTAACTTGTTTAAACCCAAGGTTTATCGCAAATGCGATAAAAAACGGCCGCAATGCATGAATATCGCTGAAAAGTCAGCGATATTCATGCATTATCGAGCAAATGCTCTTAGCCATGTTATCCACCTCCCATTGGATAAGATGGCTAAGAACTGCTCCTGGGCAAGTGTTAGCGCGAATATCTCCAAAAGTTGGTAATAGGAGATAGCGATGTTAGCGACTGTTTTCAGTCGCTAACATCTTGGCACGCCCACTTTGCATGTCATTAGTGATAAATATCACTGACATGCAAAGCGGGGCCCAAGATGGTCACTATCACCTATTAGCTGTTGCTAACTGGTGTTAGCGACAGCTTGGTAATAGGGAGATAATTTTATCTCCGCTTTCTTGGCTTTTAAAGCCAAAAAAGCGGAGATAAAGCCCCTTGATAATATGCCCCTGTATTTCTTTCTTCATCTGAAAAAACACATCTTCATACTGGATAGCCACAGGCACCAAAATCCCAATTGAAGAAACATATTTTATTGTTATCAGTCAGTCAAAACCTTATTTCAACTCAACGGCCATAAAACACACAATGCAATATAAAACATAAATAGGTTAAAAATAGTCATAAATACTGATAAAATCCAATTCAGCATGTTACAGCCAATAGTCATAAGATCTTAAATACTGCAGATATTTATAACTAAAACACAATTGCTGGTCAAGGTGCAGGAAGGGGAAAGGGAGGATAAGAAAAGACAATCAAGCATTAACATCCAGGGTCTGAACGTGAGTTGCACAGCATATCACATCACTACATCTGCAGTGAGTTACTTTTCAGATAGGGCACAAAACATTCCCAACAAATTACGGGTAGGTGCAAAGATCAATGGATTACTAAGAACAATGCTAAGTATACTTAGAGCAACCTTAAACTCTCCAGTGCCCAGGGAATGACACATCAGTAAAATGCAACATTGCCTACTGCTCTCATAAACTGAACAGTAAAACAGAACATGTTCTATGGTCTCTTTGGGGGCACCGCAGACCGGGCACTGCCAGTCGTTAGCTCAAGGGACTTTAAACCGATATAGCTGTAAAGGACCAGAAGGGTAAATTATTTTATTGTTATCATATTCCATTGTTATTCATTTTGTTGACTGTAAAAAGGTGAAAAGGTTATTTGATCTTATAGGGATTCAAACATACTCATCTCTGTAGAAGGCTAAGCCTCCAACATTTCAGACTGGTTTTGGGGCACGAGACATGCAGATTACCGTCAATTGTTCTGTGTATTTGCCACTTTAATCCCTGAGCTTTTCTCCCATTCTTAGAACACCTGTGTCCTGTAGTGTAAATTAAATATTGCTGTGGCACTTTAACATCTTAAATTATCCTACCTTTATAGAAACTAATAGCTGATGATTTCCCACACCTTTCCTCAGCCAGCAAACTAAACCCTTGAACTATTTTACAGGGATTGAGGCCTTCCACCAGACAGTTGTGCAAAGCATCTATACAGCAAGTGTAAAACATCGCACTTCAACCAATTGCTTCATGATAGTCATCAAATTGGACATCTCATGGAAAGTTCCTATTAAACTCAATCCTCTCTCCATCCAAACTCTTTCTCATCCGCTGCTTTGCCAGTCACCTTTTAAACCCCACTATCACGTAAGCATCACCAGTGAACCATTATCATCTCCAGAGCAAATCCCTGCCTTTGTCTGAACTACTCACTGTGAAACCCCCATTACGTAAAGTGTGCCATAGTTTTGCAGTTACATTTGCTCTACTTAAGTCACTTGTTTATATAAATACCTATTTTACAGGCATAGTAAATTGAAATCTAAAATGTATACACAGATCACTGGTAAACAAGCATTAACTTGGATTGCTATTTTAATGGGTTTGAAAATGTAATATTCAAAACATATAGCTCTACAGCAAGTGAATGAACCTGCCAAACTATCTAACTGTTGTTAGAACGTTTGGACCTCCATGCTACACACAGATCTGTGCAGCCACTATTCAACACCAAAGCTATCTAATTTGGTTGCAATTTATACAGTTTTATGTGGCATGTGTTCATCGTACTTCAAACTCATTATCCAGCACAGAGTGTGAAAAGCTAGGTAAGCTTTATCAGCTTTTAACACTTTTACTCAATGTCTTACCCCAACCAGCACCAGTGGAGACTCTTTTTGAGCTCTGTCCTGGTCACAAAATAAATTCTCCTAAACCCTAAGTGGCAGGTAGGTAATTACAGTTATTCTGGAATTGTGATGTTCTCCCTCAGCCAAAATAATCATACCTCATACCAGGAGCTGGAATGTTGGCTGCCTTCCAGTCCTCCTTAGGTCTGAGAGAGGAAATTCAGGTACAGTATAGCGCTGGGCAGATTTGCAATGGTGCATATTTCCATCAGTGTAAAATAGAGGTGCCTCTCTCTACCTAGGAGACAGGGTTGCTAAATCAAATGTAATATTAATACCCTCAGTATATATATTATCATCTATGCTAAATAGGCACTCTATTCTTGCAATCGAAAGACACACAACCTCAAACCAAAAGAAAGCTAATGTGACTAGTAAGTGTCTAGAAAATATATATAATTCTAACTAGATAAAGAAAGAATACATTATATATTAAAATATTGCATACATAAATACTGATATATATACTACACATAACCATGAAAGGGAATATTTTATATAAGACAAATCTATATATCTTTGAACATATACGTCTCTACAGTTCCTATCACTAACATCTGAAGTTGCTTTTGACCAATTAGGAATGTGCAGTGTTGATAGATTGTGCCACTGTACTTCGTTGATGCGTTCTGTTAGGACTTATTTATGAGTTCCAACTTCGTCAGAAATAAGATACATGCATTTACAGAAACATTAAATGATTTCACTACATCTAAAGCAATTCCAACAACATATTCAGAATATACAACTGGAAACCCAATTCTTCAATGAAGGAAGTCAGAGGCCTGTATGTCTCTTCTCAGAATGACTACAACAGCTAACAACATATCTCTTCACCAAGCCTGTAGACAAGCTCTGTTTTCATGATTATCTACACCACATGTTAAAGGCATACTTTCAT
Source organism: Lissotriton helveticus (assembly GCF_964261635.1). Classification (NCBI taxonomy): domain Eukaryota; kingdom Metazoa; phylum Chordata; class Amphibia; order Caudata; family Salamandridae; genus Lissotriton; species Lissotriton helveticus. The sequence goes on along the minus strand of NC_136059.1, from coordinate 1,264,834,944 downwards.
CTAGGTTAAAACACCCACTGTAAGGCAAATCTGTTTATTATGTATGATTTTGTATTACACCAATATTGTAGCCCACTCATCTTGCGCCTCCACCAATGTGTTTCAATTCTTGCAAACTAGTTTTAGTCATCAGTCAGTGCCACCATTTGTGTTTGTGAACAACATACTTAGTAAGAGACCACTGTATAATGATTAAATAGAAAAGAATGAATTGTTTTTTCACAAAAAATACACAGTAAATATACATTTAATCAGAGCCGATGATAGTGTCCCCAGTAAAAAATATTCCACTGTATAAGTTTCTGTGCTGCTTTGTGTGAAAGGGTAACAGCAGGGTAGTGCTATATCTACTAAGATATGCCAATGCTTCTCTCTACCCTCGTGTTGGCACACAATTCAGCTTTTAGGATATGAGTCAAGATTGAATCTCTACAAATATCTGCCACTTCCTTTTTAATCCTGTCATAGGGCCCCAGTATTACATACTTTTCCTCTTTAGGGGGACCGTATAAATATTTTTAACTCACAAATCACCTCACTTGGCACAACAACAAAAAAAACCAGCTCTTCTGTAATTCAGGCGTCGCAGCACACCCAGGGTGCACTCGCCATCCTGGGTGGGAACCCGATGATGAAGCACGCCACCAACGAGGTTGGTCGGTGAGGGTTCTTCTAGAAAACCTATTGGTTTTCCTCACGCAAACCAGTAATCTGACAAACAAATAATGTTTGCATGAGCCTGTTCTTTTTGATTGAGATACATAAATAATTTTAACAACAAAATTACTCTGCTCTAATACTCCTTCATGCATACCCATCCCCCATTGCTTCCATCAGGGAGAACTTATACTTTCCCAGATCCCTGGTCATATTTAAGTGTGTAACACAAGAGACCATCTTAATCCAGTTCTGGCGCTCCCTTAGCTCCCTCTCCCAGACAAGACATTGAAGACCTTTGCTCTGTCTCTTTAGCCTATGAGCACACCTATCTGCAATCAATCCTAAGAGGTGGGCAAGGTCCCACATTTTTGCAAAACTGTATTAGGGATCCTGGTTTTGAAGAAGCCTAAGTTGGATCCAGGGGTTCTTGCAAATTATCATCCTATCTTCCTTTTTCCTATGATCACCAAGACATTGGAGAACTGGGTTAATCTTCAGTTATCCCAACATATTGAAAATAATTATTTACTTAAATCCTTCCAATCAGGCTTCAGGCCATCTCTGAGTATTCAGACCATATTAATTTCCGCAAGATTTCAATGATCCTGAATTCTGGTGGCTCTGTGGCCCTCATGCTCCTTTATTTGCTGTCAGCTTTCAATACAATCTCTCTCAATATCCTTTTAGACAGGCTTTGTCTGGCAGGACTTCTGGGCAGGGTTTTTGCCTGGTTCAGTTCCTTTCTGTTCTGCTTACACCCCATCAGTCCTCTTTTAAAGATCTAGCTTATGGAATGCTGTACAGTCTTCTTCATACCCCTCATTTGAATCAGTGGGTGCCCCCCCCCCCCCCCCTAGCTGGATTCATCACCTCTTTTTGTTTACAATGTTATGCCTATACTGATGACACACAGCTAATTCTGAGCCTTGCAGGTGATCTCAATTCCCTCAGAGACCAGTTTAAATGTTGTCTTGTAGCGGATGCAAATAGGAAGGCTGCCAATTAATTAAGACTCAAATCTGCAAAGCTGAAGCAACCCTTCTTGCTGGTGTCTGTCCTGTTGGCCTCAATCCATAAGGTTGTGTCACATTCCCTCCTCTACTACTCGCAATCTGGGTGTGCTTTTGACTAAAATTTGTCTTTGATGCCCACATTCATGTACTCACCATGACCTGCATCCTCATCCTGAACGTTTTAAGAAAAATGTTGCAGCTCATTCCTACAAACTCTGGACGACTTTTGATTACAATCTTTAAATATAACCAGATTGGATTATTGTAATGCTGTGCTTGTGTCCTTTCCCTTATATTTGACTCGTTAGTTACAACTCATACAGAATGCTGTGGCTAGATAGTACTAAATACACCAGCATTACATCGCATCGCAAAGGCCAGCATTACATCACATAGCAAAGGCCTGCATTGAGTTCCCGTTCACAAGAGATGCATTTTTAAGACAGTTTTCTTCTGTTACAAGGCTATCCACTCAGCCACTATGTCTCAAATGTCTTTTAGATATCACCCCAGATATTACTTAATTCTTCAACTTATTACCTGCACTCGACTCCCAGGTATGGCAAATTTCTCCATGGAGGATGTGTGCTCTCCATGATTACTACTCATGCCAGGAATGTCCTTCCACTAGTGATTAGTTCAGAACAGATTCTACTTCGATTCAACAGACCACCCACAAACCATTTTCAAAATGATATCACAGACTCTAAATGCAGCCTTGCTATTTAAAGAACTAAATTAATCCCAAAACCAAAATCTATCCATTGTGAGATTCAAAAGAATGGCAGAGTTGGCAAACTGAACCCTCCCAAGGAGGGCCCTGAGTAAACAATCATTGAAGAGAAATCGGATGCCTTGACTCAACTACAACCAGTACAATAGAAGGTGGTCACAGTGGAAAGCAAAGTTGGCAAAGTACAAAATTAGATTATTCAAACATCACCATGTTAAATTCACATGAGTGTGATTGTATTTTCTTTATCATCATATGATAATCTGTAGTGTAGTTCCTATTATCCCAATAGGCTCTGCGCATTGGAATAATACCTTCAATAGTATAGGCCTAGACCAGACGTTAACTAGGTCTACTACTGTCGATATTAGACTTAAAGTTTTGGGTTTGCCAGCTAGCTCAGAGTTCACTAGAAACTTTCTCGAATAGGCAAGGAGGAGTTGAACCTCCCTGGATAGACAAGAAGGGATTTAGTTTCTGACAACCATAGAACATGACAACTTTGCTCTCCCCTAATCAAGAGTGTATCTCTAGAGTCGTGTGAAAACAAAAGACGACTTATTTTACTCAGTCAGTACGTGCATTCTTAGTCTCACCAGATTGTAGAGAAAAGGAAGAGACGGGCGTGTTCAATAAAAGATGTTATTTATTGATCAGTCTCTTTTCTCATACAAGAGAAATGGACCGATATTATTGCAATACTTATGGTTAAGTAAAGTGCATACAATAAAAGCAGAAGTATAAAATAATACTGTAAAAACATTGATATGGTTTCTAAGCCATATGAAGGTTTAAAATGAATAAAATGAATACATACACATTCACATTTGACTAATCGTACTCAACTGGTGTTTCTAACTACGCCTACCCCGTGTACCTGACCTAAGCCTAATACGTGGGCGGGAATAGAAAGTTACAGTTTAAGTTAAGTTTGTTTTGCCAAGTGACTGACTAAAGAATTCTCTGCAAGGGGTTATTCAGTTCTGTACCTGGAATCTAGGATGAATGAGGGATGGTATCTCTCGTCTCTGGTCTCGATATTCCAGGCTGCCTGCGAGGGCTACCCGGAAGCGCCGGAGCTGGATTTCTCGGCAGGAGAAAGCAGCGTCTCGTTTTCAGCGCGTCAGGAAGGCGGGGCTGCGCCAGCGGGGTCTGCTCTGCTCTGGGCTTCGGCAAGTCTGGCTGCTCCGATCTCGTCACCACCGCGTGTGTTTGCATAGGGCAATATCGGTAATATTTATACCTTTAAGGTGCCGAGATTGACGTAAGGATGGACATAGATACGTCAATAAGGATGTCATACGACCTGGTCGTTAGCACATTCTTTTGCTGAAGTTCTCGGTGAAATCAAAACAATGGCCGCAGGGTTTTTCCCAGGTCTGTCGTAGGTTTGATTTGTTTTGAGAACTCCGTATGCCTTATCAGGGGCTGGAGGAATATCGCTTGTCTAATTAGATGGCAAGCGTTATGACCTAATCAGATAACACGTTCCTGTGCCGTAGTGTGGCTTTATCAGATAACGGTTCCTGCATCATGGGGGTTTTCTGCCTCATGGGATGGCTGCTAGTTAACTTGTTAACCAGAATAGGGTCAGGAATAGGGGGATCGATACAGAACCTATAGGAATACATCACACCCACTCCACGCTAACTATGAACATATTTACGAATCTATGCATAGTAAAACATACTGTAGAGTATCGTGTATACCTTACCACCCCAAAATACATAAATGCATTTTGAAATTATCAAATATACGGAAAAAACAGTCACATGTAATATATGCACTCAAGCTGTAGAATAATGCTAAAGTAAGCACGCATATCTATACATTATCACTAATTTGTATATGAGAATTTACACATGAAATGGCTCTTAATACAGAAAAAAGTTTCGAGACCATTCCATCACAGAATAAAATAATTATGAACATACCAGCGGGCAGCTAATGTCTATAAAGTATCTAAAAATAGAAATTTTAGTTCTCTAAGAATAGTTCTTACTTTAAGCAGAAAATAAGTGTCCCGAAAAATTCGTAAAAATATTTTGGGGCTGCTGAAAAAAAATTGCTGTCCGTGAACTGGAGGGAAAATTGTTCATGGTATTTTGCTATTCTAGTTGAAGGCCAAATTCAGGGAACGCCGTGTGCGAGCTTGCTCAAAAGTCTCTATTTCTGCTCTGGTGAGAACATCATATCATTTAGACTCTCGAAAAAGTTGTCAACAGCTTCCTGGGAGAGTTCCACTAACTCGGAAAAAGATGTAACCATGCATTCGTGCGCATGATTGTCTCCATTGACGTTTTGATTATTATTGCTGACAGAAGGTCGTACCTGATCAATGCTGCTTTCATCTTGAACTTCACTACCCCTTAATCGTAGTGGTGAAGCTTCCACGAATGCCGTCATCAGGATTGGTAGCCGTTGAGGGCAGCACAAAGTATGAGCCTTTATTGGACTCAACAATGTTTCTGCATCCATTGGCGCATCTGATTGTAGCGTCAGACAGGTGTCTAACAAGCATTCTTCTCCGCATAGCAAGCACCTTAATACAGGTAAAACACATCGATGCCACATTGGTTGAAATGAAAGAAGCCAAGTCATGTTCAGGTCTCTAAGCCGGGATAGTCCCAGGATTTTTGATATCCGGTCCCGGTATCCAATGGCTAGGATTATTTCTTCCCTTGTCGCAGGTGCTTTGTCTGTGATATGGTTTGCCATAACGAAATATAAGGACCAGGAATAGGATTCCTGCAATTAGTCCTAAAATGAGGGGAAGTCCGCCAAAAATCGAATGGACGAAATCTGGAAAAATACCCAGTATGGCTTTGAATGGTGTTAATGCCATCGAAAATACTGTCTTAAATACTTTTGAGACTCCACTGGTATCAGAAATATTTAAGATTTCATTCAGGATTTCTGCAAAATGTATGGGGGAATTAGTTGATAATAAGGAGTGAATCTCTGCAGTCGTCCTTGCGACTAGGAGATCATACGTTTCTTTTGATGACGTGAGTCTGGTCGGCGTCTGAAGAAGCACTGTTTTCATTCTGCTTAAAGTATCTATTCGAATAGAAGTAATTTTCAAGTTGGGCCATGCCCTTGCCTCCCTGTCTGGAAGGGAGCTGGGGAACAATAAGCGTCCACAGCACTTGACCTTCGCAGTCGTAGTTACGAGATAAGGAGTCCCGGGCATAAGACTACAGCATCTGCGATCTACAATTAGAATGTAACTCCCATTATAGAGTCTTTGAAATAATGGTTCTATCTCTGTTGCAGGTGCGCCTAGCTGGTGACATGAAAGGTTATTTGAGTTCCCTTCACAGGCTCCATGCAAACTAATTCCATTACACAGAAGTGTACCGCTCAGTGACATCGCACAATTATTGCCACTAAGAAACACTTTCTGTCCTTTATTACTGACACATGCATGTGAATAGGGCAAGTTCCATGTTGTTTTAATGTACCCCTTTCCCAATTTTTCATACATGCCAGCCTGTATATATTTTTGGCAGTATTGAAACCTGAAGGTTGATATTGGAATATTAATTATCCCATGTATTATCCATTCACTGACAGGTCGTTCTGACATTGTCACTGGTAATCTCTCGAGTTTTTCAATGCTCAGGATTGTATAATCAGCACCCTTCTGGGCCATACTGATTTGTTTATCAGTAAGGTTAAAGATATTGAATAGTGACGTTGTGTTGATTAAACGCCAAGGCACATAGCCTGAACGCAGATTTTGTAACGTCCAGCCAAGCTGTACAATAGAACGCAATTGAGACTGACCGTGTTGTAACAACAGCAAGTCTTGCGATATTATGTCGATTGCTGAAGACACAATGCTGTCCAGAGAAAAAATTCTGGAGGACAGAGTCATTAACCCATTGTCCACTACAGAAAGTGATTTTTCCAAATTAATACGGTCAATTTCCCGTATTCTTTCTGCTGTCTCAATTTGAGTCACCTTCCAGGCCTCGTTGTATGCTGCATATACAGAGGCTGCTATGAAACGTTTCTGACGCTGTTTGCGCGGTCCCATAATGAAATCACGCAAGTCAGCACCATCAGTAAGTAAAGTTAGGTGTTGCTTAATTTCTGCCAGTGTGGAAGTCTGTAGCCACTGAAGGCATACTTTGCCCACACTGTAGGTGGTTATTATTCCTGGGTGTTGTCTTTGGGAATATCTAGGGTCTGGCCTGGTCATTTTGAACCCCTGTGTTTTGTTCAGGAATCTGTTTTGACAGTTATTAGTATCTGTGGGCCAGATCAACCACTGTTTCCAATCAGGATGTGTTCTGTTTTGGTTTAATACATAATTTACGTCTATCTCTTCATCTGTGGAGCTATTGCTGTTCATTGTTGGTTTTGGAATAGACGGTTTATTTAAGTCTTTGATTTTTGCTAAGCCAAGACAGGTAGTTTGTTGAACAGTGTCATTTAAAAATATAATTTGTTCTGGGATCATGCAGGCTCTAAACAAAGATTCTATACCCTGTACTTGCCATTCTTTTGTACCCCAAACACTTTTTACTTCAAAATTTTTGTCCCAATAATCAAAACCAAAAGTATTCATTTGTTCAAAGAATGAGTCTGAATATATCAATTTCGTATTTGTTATCATGGTCTTTGTCCCTGTCTTATTTGACAATTTGAAATAAAATGTTTTGGCATTACTTGTGTTAAAACCTGAAAAGTATGAATATTTGTCATAAACGGTTCTTGAGCTTCCTTTTGGAGGGGTTGCACAATGTTCCCATTGATTATAATTTAAAACATTTCTAGGTTGTGCAGATCTATGTAGAAAATGGTTACCATAGTGGTTATAACAGTACATACTATCATAATTTGTCGAACCCTGCAAATAATCATGTTTGGTAAATTTAGCAGACATTACTAAGTCAGACATCATATTATTTATACTTTCAAAGTCCCAATCATCAGCAAATGAGCTTGGTTTTACAAAGTCACTCAACGAGATCTTAATTTGGTGTGGATATTTCAGGATTTCAACCGGACCATAAATTTCGTAGTCAGTTTTGTCCCATGCTACTCCACCCGGTATAGGATTGGCTGTGAAGTTGACTGAAGAAAGTTCTCTTTTCTCGACGTGTGAAGATGTGTGTGGTTTGAGGATCAAGTTGATTTTCTGACTTGCTGTGTCCATTTTAGCATATTTTCCCTCAATGAAGCGTCCCAAAGTTAGTACCATGATGAGCCAAAGTATGAGGATAAATGCACCAAAACCCACCCAAAATTCAATCCATGGAGAATTTAGATATGTTTCTTTCAATTGTTTCAAAAGTACTTTAACTTTATCTTTAAAGGTTTTTGTTGATGGCTGTGTTTTTGATTCAGTGAAGCCTTCAGAGGAATCATCGAAGTTTATGAAGTAGCCGGATGCAGTTCTGTCAATAGTTCCAATTGCTTCAGGATTGCTGTTTCTTGCATACTCGTTTGTTACTTCATTATAGATTGGTGTGTCTCTGCTAAATGTTTTTATTTGGGTTTTCAGAGGTCTAAGTTCCATTGCATTGTTGCATAGTCCTTGTTGTAGTTCTGTAGGCGTTTCGAATGTGATTAGCCTCTTAGATTGAACCTCTGTGTTAGTAGCAAATCTTGGTGTTCTACTACTTCTCGGGAGTCCACTTGGCCTACTATTTGTTATCGGCCACATGTTGTGGTTTTACCAGGTCGATGGATACAACTCGGTTCTCCTTTTTACCAGCAAGCGGCGGTAGTACAACTGATCTTGTCCCGTTGACAGACAAGACAGGAACTGCTTTTCTGTAAGAAGGCCCAAATTCCTTCTTTACCGCGATCTTTTCTCTGACTAGATCCCCGACTTTTGGAATCCAGACAGGTCTTGCTGGGACAGGTGGTGGTTCTTCAGTGGTTGTTGGCTGCTGTTTCAACTTTATGTTGCTCAGGTCTTTTCTTGTTTCGTTTAAGTCCTGCAAAATAGCCAAACGATCTTTGATATCAAAGCATTTTTCCTTCACCACTGAAGTCTGACTGTCGAGATCTAAGACTAACATCCTAGTTCCAAATAATAATTCGTACGGACTGAATCCCTTCAGAGAATTTCTTGGCAAGTTATTTAGACTACGTTGGACACTTATTAGATGTTTGACCCACCCAGCTCCCGAACCTAATATCCTTTCTGTTATAGATAGCTTTATGCCTTGGTTTTTTCTTTACACCATCCCGTATCCCTCAGGAAGGAAGTGAGAAGAGTCCCGCTGTGCTATGCTCATTTGGCCATGTTTCCCCTCAGGCTGGAGGGCTAGAGTGAAAACAATGGTCAAACGTAGCATGCTTCTAGCGTATATGCCATTTAGACTCGCAAATCTTTGTATAACAGTCCAGACGTCAGCCGAGTGCTGGTGATCTACATTATAAATGGAAACTAGCCTGTATATGTTAATCGGACGCTTTGCTTTTTACTGTTGATCTTTTCTGGAGTGAAACGACACGGTATTACACCGTTTCTCTCACCACTGCGATTTCTGTTACAGTTTGGGCAGTTCTTTACAAAAATGGTATGATGCAGGCTCATGCCTGGCCACCAGTACCTTGATTGTAATTCTTCCAGAGAATCTTTTAGTTTGAGGTGTCTGAGACCCTCGCCCATATGTGCGTCTGCTATTAACAAGTTTCTCCTGTCCATGTTTGGAATCACTCTATCCCCCACTCCAGGGATTCGAGCAAAAGGGACGGAGTTTGCATCGATTATGTATGTATAATTGAGTGGATAGTTGATCGGTAGCGCTGAGCAGTCGCCTTTTGATGACGTTTTCACCGCCAGCACTGTTTCACCGTCAATATACTTCACTGTACGCTTTTTTCGAGCTACGGAAGCCGATTTAGTTGCTACCGCTGTGGCTGTCTCAGCCAATGAATTCCCTGCAACGTGAACGCCATCACGCTGATGACTCAGTGAGTGTGTCACGTGAGTCTTTGGTAGTTCTTTTTGTAAAAGAGCTATTTGTTCCCAAAGTAGTTTTTGCTTTATTGTTGCACCTGTGTCATCTTTGTAACCGTTTTGAATCCATGTCTGCAAATCGTTGTTATATGATTTGACGCAGTAATATGAATCGGACACTATAAGTGTCGGGAATTCGCGATCCGCATTATCTAGCGCCATTTTCAATGCTATTATTTCAGTCTGTTGTTCTGAATTAGTTTCTACTGAGTGTGTTTTTGTTAATAGAGGTCTTAGTTTACCTCCGCGCCACACTTCTTTTGTAATCTCACATGTTGGGTTGTATGCTTGTTCTCCCCAAACGGAGGGTTGAGCATGTCCGTCTGTATAGATTACACAAGCGTATTGTCGTAAGGGCAGAATGTCGATAGGCAGAGGGAATGTTCTTTCATATTCTAGATTTTTCAATTCCTTTAGTTCGGGATCAAAGTAGTAGTATACTTTGTCCGTTGTAATTGAATTCACCCATTGTATCCATTCCGGATTCTATGTTGTTGTTGGTAAATTACAAGGTGTTGTTAGTGCCTCAAAGGCTGATTCTGCTGTTCTGACTGTGATGTGTCTACCGTCAGCTTTATCTTTTTCTCTAGCTATTGCGGTTTGAACTGCATGAACAATGTTTTCTTTAATGCTGAATTTCTTTTCAGCTTCTGTGTACAAGTGTGATTTGAATGCAATTGGTACCTTTTCTCCCTCATTAGAGGTCAGGTATGTGAATCCGCATCTTCCTGGGATGACTCGAATCACAAGATTGCGTGTGTTATCACGTGTTTCTAATTTTGTTTTAATTAACATGTCTGTTTGTAAGGATCTCAAAATTTCTGTGTGTATTTGAGTCCAATTGGTTCTTTTAAAATCTGGTTTTATTAGATCATAAAGGGGTTTGACCCTTTCTGCGTAATTTGCAATGTATGTTCTTCCGAAATTTAGGAAGCCTAGAATTGACTGTAGGTTTTTTAGTGTTCTAGGTGCTTGGAGTACGGCACATTTCTCTAGGAAATTGTCAGCCAGGCTTTTGCCTTCACTTGATAATTCGTATCCTAAGAACAGGACTGTTAGATGGGCAATTCTGGATTTTTTAAAGTTGAATTTGTAACCCTCTGCTGCGAACCCAAGTATTATGGTGTTCACTCTCTTCAAGTGAGTATCCAAGTCATCATCTGTTAAGTATATGTCGTCGACATAAGATAATGCTTCGTCATCATATGTTTGTAGTAACTCTGTTACTCTCGCTGAGAATACCCCTGGGCTATTCTTGTACCCCTGGGCTAACCGACAGAATTGTTTTTGAGTGCCATTTATTGAGAATGCAGACAAATATCTGCTCTCTGGTGCTATGTTTTGACAAAAGAATCCATTAGAGATGTCTAATGTTGTTTTGTATTTTTTGCGCACTATGTTATTCATTAGTGCAGCACTATGCGAGTTTTGCACTGCAAAAGTTTTGCAACATGAGTTAAGGTGTCGGTCATCCAAAACTAGACGATATGAGTTGTCTGGTTTGGAGACCGGAAACAAAGGGTTGTTCATTTGTGAGGTGCAAGTTTCAATCACCCCCTGGTATTCTAGTTGATCTAGGATTTCTTTTACCTGTTTTTTAGCTTCTTGCTTAATTGGGTACTGTCTTTGTGCAGTAGGTTGTGATTTTAACTGGATTTTGTGAGGAGGAGAGTCCTCATCCCATCCTACATGATTTTTATATAAAGCAGGAGCTAGAGCTACTGCCCACTTTCTGGCAAGTGTATATTTTTTGGGGGTATGATTTGAGAAGGCAGGCATAATTATTTCTTCGCCATGAGGGCACTCCCTGACAAACTCTGGTGGCCAGTCTTTTTCAGCCCTTGGAGAGATTATCCCAAAAAAGTCCCCTTATTTTTCTAGTCTTATCCCCTTCTATACGTAAAGTTATTTCATATATTTTGTGAGGTTTGCTAACTCTGGTGTCTGCAGTTTCCACTTGAAGATATTCATTCGTGTCCACTGTCTCCAGAAGATTCATAAGGACTTTGCGAGCTATGCTCACTTCTGCTGCGCTGTCTAGCATTGTCTGAGCCCATTCTCCGTTTTTCAGTTGTGTCCTCAGTATTCTCGGCATTGTTAACTACCTTGATACTGGCTACCTTCTTTTTTGGAAATTGTAATTTCTTTTTTAGATGAGCAGGTTCCTTGTCTTTGGGCTTGGCGTGCTCTTCTCTTTGTTCTGATCGTCCTCTTCTTTCCGATTTCTGCGAGGAAGTCTGAAAAGATTGAGAGGGACGTGTATCAATGTCTTGATATCTATCAGGCTTCTTTATATTATCCCTATTTCTAAGGTTATATCTTTTCCCAGAGGGGTCACTTTGGGGTGACCTGTGTCTCTGGTTCGGAGATTTTTCTCTCCGCCGAGGAGACCTTCCTCTGGACTGGAATTTCTTTTCTTTAGGATTGGATTGTTTGTTTCCATCCCAGCTCTTTTTTTGTGATGTTGAATTATTATTAAAAAATATTTTTTCGGGACTTTCAATCAGTTGTGGTTTTACTGGTATTCCACCTAAACTATCTCTACCTAGTTCCTCATAGGATTTTTCTATAATTCTGGCAATTTCAGCTGGTTGGTCTGCTATATCTGTCTCCTTTAACCTCTGGCGGATCGCCACATTTGCTGCTTCTCCCTTTATGTTGGCTAATAATATAGCCGAGACCTGCTTGAAGTCTTTCAGTAATTTCATACCAAGAGTTAAAGCGGGTTCTGGACCGTATTCGTCTTGAATTTGTTTTAGCACATCTGGTATTACCGAAATGGATGGAACACCGTGCGTTTTTGTGTAGATGGAAGCAAAGACTGTACCCCAAGTGTCACACTCCTCCACGTGTGGTGCGATTCCCATTGGAAGACAGATAGTCAGAATCCTGTGTTTTTCTAACGGGGTGGTGTCTGGAAACACCGCCTCTATTTGGGTGATTTTTTGTGCTAACCAGAATGGTATTTGTTCCCGTTTAGCTGGTACTTTACCTAGGCAGGATTGTATGTTCTGTGGTGTAATTTTATTTGTGTTCCCCTGGTGAGGGGTCAGCTGTGGAATTTTAATTGCTGGTTGAATTGTTGAAGTCCGCATCACATATTGGACTAATTGTCTATGTATTTTTATTAATTGTTTTAGTTGTATTAAAAGGTTTGCCGCAGACATCCCATCGATGTCTGGATGTGGTGTGTATCCGGCTAGAACCGGCCACGTTGCTCCTGGTCTACCTAATGGACCGAGCCTGGTGATGTGATTATTATGTTTTAGGGCGCCATTAAATAAGAGCAGATGCTCTTGAAATTTAAGTGGTACTTCCACCTCCTCGAAAGGAGTGTACTCATTAGGAGGGTCCTCTGTTTTGTAATAGTGGAAGTACTTTGTTACAGCATTTGCTGCTGGAAAATGTATCCATGAATAATATACCTCTGTCTGCCGATATTCGTGTGCCTCAATTACGAATATGACTGTGCCACCTCTAGGTGTCAGTCCATTTTCTATAAGTTTTAAAGTTATAGATTTCCTCTTGATGACCGGGATGAGTATTATATCCGGGTCTGTGTCTTGCAGTGCATTATCAGCTGCTGCGAGTTCAGTTGCTATCCTAACTGTCTCTCTTTCTTCATCACTGTCTACCATTTTACCGACAGGAAGGTTATTTAGTTTTTATGGAAACAAAGATTAGATGCACAATATTTTGGAACAGTGTATCCTTCAACGTTGACTAAACCAAGGACCATACATAGGAGTTTCCTCCTGCGAGGTCTGGCGGATATTACCTTTTACCCACTCCAGACGTCTTTGGAGTATTATGGGAAAAAAGGGGTCTGAGTGAAAAAGCACGACTGAGTTACTCTAAATGTCTTACGTTAGTTTTATCGCCCTTCCAAACGCGTTGGGCGCCATGTAGTGTAGTTCCTATTATCCCAATAGGCTCTGCGCATTGGAATAATACCTTCAATAGTATAGGCCTAGACCAGACGTTAACTAGGTCTACTACTGTCGATATTAGACTTAAAGTTTTGGGTTTGCCAGCTAGCTCAGAGTTCACTAGAAACTTTCTCGAATAGGCAAGGAGGAGTTGAACCTCCCTGGATAGACAAGAAGGGATTTAGTTTCTGACAACCATAGAACATGACAACTTTGCTCTCCCCTAATCAAGAGTGTATCTCTAGAGTCGTGTGAAAACAAAAGACGACTTATTTTACTCAGTCAGTACGTGCATTCTTAGTCTCACCAGATTGTAGAGAAAAGGAAGAGACGGGCGTGTTCAATAAAAGATGTTATTTATTGATCAGTCTCTTTTCTCATACAAGAGAAATGGATCGATATTATTGCAATACTTATGGTTAAGTAAAGTGCATACAATAAAAGCAGAAGTATAAAATAATACTGTAAAAACATTGATATGGTTTCTAAGCCATATGAAGGTTTAAAATGAATAAAATGAATACATACACATTCACATTTGACTAATCGTACTCAACTGGTGTTTCTAACTACGCCTACCCCGTGTACCTGACCTAAGCCTAATACGTGGGCGGGAATAGAAAGTTACAGTTTAAGTTAAGTTTGTTTTGCCAAGTGACTGACTAAAGAATTCTCTGCAAGGGGTTATTCAGTTCTGTACCTGGAATCTAGGATGAATGAGGGATGGTATCTCTCGTCTCTGGTCTCGATATTCCAGGCTGCCTGCGAGGGCTACCCGGAAGCGCCGGAGCTGGATTTCTCGGCAGGAGAAAGCAGCGTCTCGTTTTCAGCGCGTCAGGAAGGCGGGGCTGCGCCAGCGGGGTCTGCTCTGCTCTGGGCTTCGGCAAGTCTGGCTGCTCCGATATCGTCACCACCGCGTGTGTTTGCATAGGGCAATATCGGTAATATTTATACCTTTAAGGTGCCGAGATTGACGTAAGGATGGACATAGATACGTCAATAAGGATGTCATACGACCTGGTCGTTAGCACATTCTTTTGCTGAAGTTCTCGGTGAAGTCAAAACAATGGCCGCAGGGTTTTTCCCAGGTCTGTCATAGGTTTGATTTGTTTTGAGAACTCCGTATGCCTTATCAGGGGCTGGAGGAATATCGCTTGTCTAATTAGATGGCAAGCGTTATGACCTAATCAGATAACACGTTCCTGTGCCGTAGTGTGGCTTTATCAGATAACGGTTCCTGCATCATGGGGGTTTTCTGCCTCATGGGATGGCTGCTAGTTAACTTGTTAACCAGAATAGGGTCAGGAATAGGGGGATCGATACGGAACCTATAGGAATACATCACAAATCAAGGACAACATGATTGCCTTGACATTTAATTAAAGTGGTGCTCAGAGGGGGGGGGGGCAGAGTGAACAAGAGAGAATGTGTGCTAGTGAGGGTAGTAGGAAAGGAGAGGCAATGTGCAATATATACATCAGTAGCAGCTGAAACCTATCCAGCCTAATGATGGCAAATTATTACAAAACAAACATAGCAAATTGTAGAATGAGATGATTAATCTCTGTCATCTCACCTTGAGAAGTAGTGAAAAACTGTCAATGTTTCGACCCTAAGTGCAGTAAAGGTAATTGAATCCTTAGCCTGGGATCTTCATCAGGACCAAAGATTAAGGGGGTAGGGAGCACCTATGGTGGCAGCATAAAAAATCAGGCGGCAGACTGAGAAGTGGTGGGCCCTAAGGCTCTTGAAGATGCGAATTTAAACCGCAAGCAAACTTAGAAAAATGATGAGCTCTGTGGCCTCATACTGCAGGGACACATAGGTCTTAACTTCCTCACATCTGGTAAAGGTTGACCAGTAAACTCCTTAATGAAAATCCGGCGAACTTGAATTCATTGGACCTGAAAAACGAATGAATCTGTTCATGCTGTCTGTCTTGTGGGTTATAACTCTCAACAATAACCAGGGCCATACACATTAGTGCTCTTCAGAGTACAAGATTGTACATAAATTATTTTACTCTTGGATACAGGCAGAACAGTATTAATGAAATGGGTTTCCTGAGCTGCCTTACAAGAGAAAATACCTACCTGATGATGGCTAACATGTTGACTATCTGTTACAATGTTACTTTTATTTGTTTTTTATTACAACTTGTTTGTAAATTAAAATAATTGAGTAATAAAAGGACCTAGACATCAACAGAGTTGATATAAAACCAAACATCTGAAGATGAAACAGAAAGTATTTGCACTATAAAGCATCCAAGCTTATTGTAGTGAGCAAAGCAATATTACATTGTGAAAATGGGACGGCTTAATTTAAAATAAACTAGCATTGGCAATGCAATAGGTCTCACATTTGTTTGTGTTAGAGCTATTGGCGTTGTAAATGGCAATGTCTTTTACCTATGTGTTATGGAGTGTATGTATGTGGTGTGTTGTGTAATTATGTGGGTTGAATTGGAATTGTTAATTGTGGAATTGTATGGCGTGGAGTAGATTGGTTAGCAGAATTATGTGGCGTGGTGTGCAGTGGAAATTTGTGGATAGTAATTATGTGGTATTGAGTGTACTGGAATTATGTGGAGTAGTATTGTGTGTTATGGAGTGTAATTATGTGGAATGGTATTTTGTGTTGTGGAGTGGTATGTAGTGGAGTTTAATTATGTGTTGCTGTTGAATTTTGTGGCATGCTTTGGAATTGTGTGGTGTGGATTGTATGTATGTGGTGTGTTATGTAATTGTGTTGCAGGAGCTATTCTAAAATGTAAGTATCTGTAATCGTGGCTCTGCCCAGACGTGTCGAGGCAAGCACACACCACAATGCTGGCAAGTCAACGATAAATTCTTGATTGGCCCTATTACGAATGAATGGTATAAGCATAATTGCAATTATTCGAAATATGCCCTTACTCAAAAACTTTGGGAAATGTGCAGAAATGGTCGAACTACCATGATAAATGATTTCAAATTACTAAAGAGGCTGCTCAGTTATGCATCCCTTTATCACAAGGGCAGCTATGAAATGGGCCTCTGCAATTATGCAACAAGGGAATCCTTAATTAGGTGGCATAGTTGGCAGAATTGTGGCAAGTAAGGCAAATTATGCGGCATAAAATGCCACATGTTAAGATAGCATCACGCCATACAGCGTCTGGGCAAAGTTTTCACCTCAGTACAAGGATAACAATGAATTACAGCAATAAGCAACAGGAAGCTTACCATCCATCCTTTTAGAAGATTTTTCCACTCACTTACGGGTAACACATTTCCGGATTTTAGGAACTTTCGATCCGTTTTAGCTAGAAACATTTTTGGTCTAAAATCTGTAAATTGGGCAGGATTTCGGTTTATGTGGCAACCCCAATACTATGCGAGCAACGCTTGTACCTCAGAATGGTATTATTCCACTGGCCCTGGCAATGAAGCAGCAACTGAGTAGTGGGCAGTAAAAACCGAGAAGAGTGCTATTCTATCGAGGGAACCAAGTCTTAAAGTAGCATGTGTATTGCACTGGGGAGCCAGTTAGATTTTACACACACTTGGTAGAGAATGCGACTGAGCTGAAAAAGTATTCATAATTAAGGAGGGGACAGTCTGGATTCCAAGGCCCTTTGCCCCACAGACCAGACTTCCTTTGAAACTAACTGCCGAATCCCTTTGCAGCACGTAGCTGAAAGTTTCTACTAGGGAAGACTACCTCGGAAGAAGACCAGATCTGTGGGTCTGTAATGTGCGGTACAATCGTAATTCTAACACAACAGAATGTGTTTAAAAATAAAAATGCTATTTAGGAGATAGTTGAACGTGTTTTATTTATTTATATATAATTTGGCCCAGAGCAGTAAGGCTTAATTACGAGGTAATATGTTAAGTATTCATGCCACGCCTATTTTAGTAAAAGAGAGAAAGGTCTCTAAAAAGCTTCCACATTAGTATCTAAGAAAAACAGATAAGAAATAAACCATGTAAGTGCCCAGATAATCAGGGGGCACTAGTGATGATGCGCTGCTGCAAATGTTTTACAACTTGTTCCCAAATCTGGCATGACTGTTATGTAAAAAGTTTACACTGGTGTTAACATAAATTGTTTTGTATTCCTGTAATTTGCATCATTTGTGCACAACAAAAGTGTGGAAGTTTCCTGCACTTCTAATACTGAGCGCAAAAGCATCACTTTGAACAATATATATATATATACATATATATATGTAACCTACTGGCGTTCGCCAGTAGGTAGTTATAGTTAGGACCTAGTTTCCATAGGAAATCCACAACATTCTATTTGGAATAACTTTGGCGCCGGTATACGAATCTTCGTGAATTTCTTTGGGGAAATGGCCTGCTTGGTTCCGCTCCTTGACTGAAAGTTTGGGGGTGATTCGTCAAGTGAGGGCCGATAAAAAAAGGGAGTCCCAAAACTTGTTTTCCCCATGCAATTTTCCATAGGGACCTTTAGCCAGGGCTACAGCCCGAACGGCTGAACGGAATTACACGAAATTTGGCAGAGAGGTAGAGTTCTGTTCGCAGATTGTGCTTTTTGTTAAATGGTGTAAATCCGTTCAGTAGTTTCTGAGAAAATTGCAAGTAAAATCGTAGCGATATCTAGAGACGGAGTTCAGCACGCATACGGAAATCTGTTCAATTACGAGCGCGAGCTGCATGCTGATTGGCTGTGAACTGTCTGTCAACACTCAAAACCAGGAAGTGTTGGCGGCCATCTTGTGCCTCGCTAGAACCGAGTCACAAGAAAACAGTAAAGCAAAGTTGAGAAATAAGGGAAGGGGGTAGGCTACAAACATTCTGACCCTCCAGGCTTGCTCAGGGGGTTGTACATGGATGTTTAGGCTCTATTTTTTATTTTTATTTTTTTAAAGGTAAATCGCGGCATACGCGAATGGAAATATGTACAATTACGAGCAAGAGCTGCATGCTGATTGGTTGGCAATACTCCAAAACAGGAAATGTTGGCAGCCATCTTGTTTGTCGCGAGAGCCGAGTCACAAGAAAACAGTAAAACAAAGTTGA
Organism: Lissotriton helveticus; assembly: GCF_964261635.1. Lineage (NCBI taxonomy): Eukaryota > Metazoa > Chordata > Amphibia > Caudata > Salamandridae > Lissotriton > Lissotriton helveticus. The sequence continues at coordinate 1,264,816,591 of NC_136059.1, read as the reverse complement.
GAAATAAGGAAAGGGGCAGGGTAGAAACATTCTGACCCTATAGTCTTGGTCAGGGGGATGGTACATGGATCTTTAGGCTCAATTTTTATTTTAAATAAAATAAGAATTGGCGGGGTACTCATGCAGTACTTTTACGCGGTGGAAAAGGTGAAAAAAACCCTAGAAGTCCGTTTTATTTATTAGGTCCCGGGGGGGGGGGGGCAAATTACGGGGGCAATTTTTAGAGCTATATTTCTATGACAGTATGTAAAACTTTCCGGGTTTTTTTCCTACATCAGTTGTACTCTCTACGCAAGTGCAGCCTGGTTTGCAAGTGCACTTTTTTTCTTTTTCTTCAAGTTTGCCAAGCAAACCTCTCCTGATTTTAGGTATTAAATTTGCCGCTTTCTTTTCCCGGGTCATGTGTGTCATCTGGTGCTATACTTTTGTAATATATTAATAAACATATTGTATGTATATTTATTTGAAATGTAGTGTCGAGGCGCCAAACGTTGATTACATACTCCGTCCAACAGCCATTTTAGTAGTTTTTCTCCGTTATTTTTATTATACCTGTTGCTTTCATTTTACCCTGTGCATATTTTCTCTGTGATCGATGAGATTTCGTGCCACAGACACCACGGTGTTTGTCCTTGGCCTCCGATCTTATCAGACTTGGTCACACGTATAGCTAGAAACTAATTTGAAGGACGTATGGCACAGGCATTACAACACGTGTTGGTCAACAAAAAAACATTATTAGGATTATGCATTTATCATGTGTGGTAAATGCGTACTAGTTTTAAAAGCATGTGTGGAAAAGCGATATGCGTGCTAATGGTTTTGTGGTGACGATCACGCGTGCTTATGAACCGGGTCTGGGAGTGGTGGAGTCTAGGGTATCAGGCGGAGGGGCATGCAGCTGCACTCATACAATATAGAAGTAATATAGGATTTTTAAAACTTAAAAAAAAATGTATCCATAATTACCCTAGATTAAGTCTTCTGTTAGTATGTTCATTAACTACATGAATATATGTTTTTAAACAATTAAAAACATTTGCGTCTTTTTTGTACGGGGTGCCGTACATGACGTCACATGGAAGCTTTGATGCGACATGTAACGTCAACGGGTATTCGTAGCGTATGCTGAGAATGATTAGCAGTACAAACTATGGTGTAGTCACTCTCTCACTGTCAAATCAGAGTACAGGGCGCGCTATGAGAATGGTTAGAAGTGCTGACTCATTGGAGATCCAATTCAGGTGTGTGGCTTGTCCACAGTATCATAACGTTATTTTTTAACCTGGTTAAGTTTGAGGTTTGCATGAAATACTATGCTATAGGCAGATATGGATGTTTAAGGAGCGCTTATCTGCATGAAGCTTGGTTATTACCATTTACATATAGGTGTCTGAGGGAGGGAAAAGAAGTCTATGTGAATGGCGAAGATTGCACAATAGTAACAGATCACTACTTAATTTGTAGACACGTACAATTGCATGGCTCTTGTATACAAGATGCGCCTAATTTGGACTGAGTTTTGAAAGGTAGTCCGACACCTGTTTTCATAACAACGTTCACTTTACTGGAAACTGGAATTATTTACTTTGAAATAATGGAGATTGTTGTGCAATGTTAGCAGCCATCGCTAACATGATTACGGTAACTGAGCGTGTGGTTTGATTAAAAAAAAGTTGTGTTAACTCCTCTGCATGGGAAGCTGGATGTTTCCATCTGGCTGTCGATTTCGACCTTGAAAGCAGAGTCAACCAAATGAGTCGTATAAGAGCGCTATTGTCTCAAAAAGAGGTCGCTCTTATATCTGGTACAGAAACATTTGTCCTTCATGTAGCAAACGCCCGCACAGAAGTGCATGATTTATTAAATACAGACGTGCTCTTGAATTTTGGGGAGTTAATTTAGAGTATCTTTAATGTGTCCTTGACTACGGGGTTACCTTACTTTTTTAAAGTTAGAAGCAGTGGCCTTGTGACTTCTGTAGAAAGTATATTTGGTGTCTTTTCTGGATTTTTTCATTCGATTTTTTCCAGCATCTTAGGTGGTTTGCGCTTAATACTCGCATTAGTTGCCGGTGTGCTTTTATTAATTTGTTTACATAAATATGGATGCATATCCCGCAGCAGACGATAATATGTCCCGGCTGTTGCTGCTTCGCAACCGAATGATTAGTTAGTATGGAGCGCTGCCTCTTGCAACGTTGAGTGCAGCTTATGGATTATCGTTTCGATTCTCCTTTTTCACATGCGTTCAACCTGTCTTCCATTGCCTGAGCTATGATTTCGACTGGGCCCTGGATTTGTGTCTCTGCAGTACTGTGTCTCCCAACGCGGATTATGACCAGCTGATGAGCCCCTTACTGGTTCATGACGTGCTCTGTTCTGGTGGCAGGATTATGGCCTTAGCAGCGACACATGGAGGCCCCCTCTAGTTTCGTTACGCCACTGGATTGATTTTATTTTCCTGAAGCATCGTGAATACTTACATTGGCAGATACATAATGCTATTTCAGCAACATTGAAATGTTTATTGAAACGAAATTGCCAGGACTTTTATTTGAATACTGATGCATTCTGGATATGGTGGTCTAAAGAAAGGACCATGTGACCACTTGGACTACAATTATTAGAATCAACTCACCTGCGATCAAGGCGCAACGCGCCGAAACGCGTAAGGTTATTGGGTTGTTCACGCTGCCACTCCCATGTGACCAATAAAAGCGTCAGTTTAAAAGGACATCGTAGCTGTGGGCTCTGTTTTTTTCATGTTGGTAATTGACAGGATTCTCCATTCCTGTGTGAGAGCCCGCCCTGCAGCGCCGGAGGCCCCCTGTAAAATGGAGTTCTCTTTTGTGTATATATATATATATATATGTATATATAGTAGGGATGTTTACTTAGTGGGTTTACTGCTTGCAGTACGTGTAATACGAGGGCACCTTTTGTTTAGAAAATGCAGTGTGGGAGAGAAGGAACGCCATGTGTGCATCAAATGTGGCATGCAAGGTAGTACAAACATAAATACACTTCTGAAATCACCTCTATGCGCTGATAAAAATATACAGATAAAACAAATAATAATCTTTATTGGAAAGCCAACTGGCTCTTATCGGAACACGCTAAATGTGTTTATTTAATAAAATGTCCTCTTCTCCGATAAAATACTCTACACTCGAAAACACTAGGCAATATGCTTTGGCCGTAGTGTGCAGCAACAAACAAAAAGACATGGGCAAGCTCTGTGGATCCGTAATGTGCCGGTGCAATCTTATTTCAAACACAACAGAATGCGTTGAATGCGTTTGATTTTGAAAATGCTATTGTGGAAATATGAAAATGCGTTTTATTTATTTATATATAACTTGGCCCAGAGCAGTAAGGATTAATTACGAGGTATTATGTAAAGTATTTGTGCCACACTCATCACAGTAAAGCAAAGAATACTAGTTAGTTAGCAATTTTTCAATATTAAACAATTGGGTTGAACTTACTAATGTTTGAATTCTGCAAATAAAATGCTGGTCACAGCTGCGCCTCAGTTTTGAAGTGTTTCTGTGCCACATTCATGCACAGGACTTCCAAAAGTGGCAAAACATCAACATATCATACTCAACAGACAGAAATTCACCCCTTGCACCAGGCCAGATGCTGACCACGCTCTGTAGCCACACTACGCCGGGAAGAAGGTAGTGTGAAACCAGGCAAAACAATAGAAAGCCGCACAGCCTCCGGTAGTGGCCGCCATGATTTAAGATGAAGTGCAGCGGCCGTGCAATTCTTAAACAAAATGTAACAACCGGGCACGAGCATACAAAAACCAGGAGGATGGAGTGATTTAGGATGAGGAAGAGGTTGTGAGAGAGAGGAGGAGCAGGAGGTGAGCCAGGGAGTGGTGCGCGCATGTACTCTTGGTAGAGCAGTCTTCACTTTTCAAGCACTGCACTTGTGCTTGTGGCGCGCTGCTGCCCGCTCCCACAAGGTGGATGCCACCACACGCATGAGTGCAGTACTTGAAAAGTGAAGACCGATGGCTAAAGGCCCTCCTAGGGCAGCGCATGCGCGCTACCTAGGCGAGACCTAAAAATGAGTACAAGCAATATTGATTTCTAATAATACAGTTCATTTAAGAATGGAATTATTAAGAACGAGACAATATATTATTTGTAGCTCTCTATGTATGTAAAAGAAAGTTTTTTTTCATAGAGTAGGGGACGAAATCTCCATTATTCATTCATTGTGTACAGACATGATTGATACTGTCAGTTAATAAAAAGGGGAAACTTTGTTGAAATTGATCATGGGTGGAACTCAAACCTAAGGAGACATATTCTTGAGATTATTCCAAATTGAGCCCACTGCATGAAATCAAACAATTACGACAGAGAGACTGGCCTGCAAAACCTTGCACATCAAACCAGAAGAGTCCGCTTTTCAATTCAATGGCTGCATCCTTACAGTGGTCCAATAACATCCCATGAAAATCCTTTGATGAGTTTAAATTATTCCAAGATGCAGACTATTCTTTTGGGATGGCATGGGAGTGTCCAATAGAGTCTGTAAATACCCTTCAATGCCATTATAAGGACTATGAAGAAACGTTTGATTAGGATGTGCCCAGTATATTATGAATGAATAAATTAATGATACAATACATTCATTGCTGTTTAGTTCCCAATAACACTGCCACACTGTTCATGACCATGCCTCATGTACAGTGGCAAAACAAAAGCCCCTGCAGTCCCCACAGCCTCCACGGTGTGGTGGGGGGTGAGGCTCTGGCACTGACGGGCCTCTGCACTGAGAGCTCCAGACTGGGTCCGGAGAGTGGCGGGGCCCCTGCATGCACTTTGCAGGGAGGCCCCCTCTAGTTTCGTTACGCCACTGCTCATGTATTAGATAATCAATTCAGTGTTCTTGTTATTCCCTATTTTATCGTAATCCACGCTGATGATACTTGGTATATCAGTATCAGGTACAAAGTCAGTGCTAACAGTATGATTTCATATGTGGCAATGGCAGGTCACCTTTTCTAGTGGAAGCATGCAGCTTTGAGCTTTTCAGTCTAGGTTTCTGCTCATCCCATACAAAAGTTTATTGTAGCTCTCCAATGAACGAGTCATGTCTCTTAAGAGTTCAGAAGCGACATTCCAAATACAAGATTAATTTCCATAGCGTATTAATTTTAAAAAGGCCTGACACCAGAGTAATTTGCGCAATTCAGGGGATTTGTTTGAAGCAATATTACCCCATGATAGCATGGCATGTAATTATGCCACCATTCGCCACCGTTTGAAGCCACATTACGACGTGAGACACAGGAACAAGATAAACAAGCAGAATGAAAGTGGCTGTTCGCGGCTTGTATGTTCTGACGTTTTCTTAAGTGCAAAATGCGTCCTTGTTTAAAGAACCGATGCAAGGAGGCATTTCACACTGAAAAGTAGCACTAAATGATGTGATGATGCAAGGGCAATAAATGATGGGCACCAGGCAGGGGTGGTTATTTAAGTATAACTTTATTGCTAATCAAGAGAGCACCGGGAATAGCTCTGGAGCGCTCAAGAATCGGCGGTTTCTGTCATCCAAAATGGGCGCCACATCCTACGATATCGCGTAGGTACACGACACCTAGAGCGCAACTCTACATATCTCCCTTCTTTATATAACAATGACAAACTATAAAGTCTTCTTCTCTGGGCTTACTTATTTCACTTCACCCAGTTCATAGTCTCTGTATTTGGCAGGCCTCACTATTGTTCACCCAGCCCGTGTACGTCTTACCGGAGTAGAGGAGAAACTCCCCATGTTGTTCTCGGCTGGGTTCGCCAATCCCCTTCCAGTTCCCTGGGGACTTTCTCTCTCTGTCGTCTCACAAGCTTCCACTTGATGTTCCTCTGCAAGGGGATTGTCTCCATCTTCGAACTCCGCTCCTCTTCCTTCTGCTCCTGAGTCTTCCTCTCCTCCGAGCGGTACTTCTCTGTTTGCAGGTTCGCCTTGGTCTTGTAGTGTCCTTGATCTTTCTTCTTTGGCCCACTGCAATAACTTGTTGAATTTGGACATTTCCGTCGCTAAGCAAGGCTGCTCTGTCGTACACCTCCTTTACCTGCATGGGCTGGCTGTATGTGCTGTCCCCTTTCCTTTTCAGCTGGGTCAGTTTGACTCTGACCCATTCTCCTCTTTCTAGCGAGATCTCCTTTACATTGCGTCTCTTATTGTAGTGCTCGGTGTATGTTCTTTGTGCTCTCCAAGTTGTGCTGGAGCACGGCCGGTGACCATTTACTCGTGATAGTCTTTTCCTTCCATGCTAGATTGTCCTTGGTGAAAGGATCGCATCCTCTGAGGATCTGGAATGGTCCATACCCAGTGCCGGTGGGTGTTATTCGGTAGGCTCACAACATGCTACGTACTTCTTTTTCCCAATCCTTGCCCATTGCAATGGCGGCTTGTATGGAACCTATTATGACACTGTTAAAACCTTCGGCTAGACCATTGCCAGCCGGGTGGTATATGGAGGTGTGTTTTGTCTTGATCCTGTTTCGTTCCATGTATTTATACCACTTTTCCGAAGTGAATTGGGCCTCATTGTCGCTCAGGATGGAGTGGGGTATACCTTCTCTGAGGAATGTGGCTGTTAGAAATCTGAGGACAGTCTCCGTATCCATCTCCTCCTGTATGTCTATTTCAGGCCACTTTGAGTACCGGTCGATGAGAACCCACACATACTTCGGGGTCCCCTGTGCATCCAGTACTGGCCCTAGAATGTCTCTAGACATTTCCTCCCAAGGATTTGCCGGGTTGTCAACTTTCCCTAGTGATGGCCTTAGTAGGGTTTGAGATTTATCTGCCCTCTGGCACTGGTCACACTCCCTTACATGCCTTTCAATCTGGATGTCCATTCCCGGCCACCAGTACATCTGTTTGGTTCTCGTCTTCGTCTTCACAATACCTAGGTAACCTTCATGTAGTACAGCTAGCAGGTGAGGTATCACCGTCGTTGGGGGAACCACTTTGTTCCCTCTAAACAGGAAGATCTCCATATCTCCGATGGACAACTCTTCCCTTACCTCATAGAATTTCCTGAGTGCTGCCCTGAGATGTTTTTTTTTCCGGCCAACCCTGTAGCAGGAAGTCCTTAACCTCCTTGATGTCAGGATCCTGGTCGTAGGCCTGTTCCCATTCTTGGCCGCTTATCACTTTCTCCGGGTCTTCTGCAAAAGCCACCTGGACTTCGCCCTCGTCTGCGCTGGCCGGCGCCTCCTCCATCGCTGAGGCTCGGCTGAGATGATCAGCTACTTTATTCCTTATCCCCGGGATGTACTCCACGTCATATCTGTAATCTAACAGCTTCAGGGTAATCTTGGCGATGCGGGGTGTATCGCTAGCGTGTCCACAGGACGTGAGTACTTTGACCACGGGCTTATGGTCTGTCTTGAGCAGGAACCTCGTACCCCATAGGAACTGGCGGAATTTCCCCATGATCCACACCGCTGCCAGCATTTCTTTTTCTATTACACTGAACTTCTGTTCTGTTGGTGATAGGGACCTGGACGCAAAGCTGAGTGTCGCCAACTCTCCATTCTTCCTTTCCTGCATAAGGACTGCCCCTAGTCCTTTCTCACTTGCATCCTGGTTAATATGGATTGCCCTTGTGGATCGTACCCTTGAAGCGGTACTGCTTTGCTGATATCTTATTTGATCTTCTGGAAGTCTCCTTACGCCTCTTCTGTCCACGTAAACATTGCTTTGTCACATACAAGCTGCCTCAGGTGGTGCGTCTTGGTGCTGCACAAACTTACTGTAGTATTCGACCATCCCCAAGAATTACCTCACATCCTCTTTGTTCTTGGGTGCTGGTGCTTCGCATATCGCCTTTACATTGGCTTGTTTGGGTGTAATGCCCTGTTCGCTAATCTCGTGACCTAGGTAGGTGACTGACGTCATTCCGAACCGGCATTTTTCCCATTCAGCCGTCAAGCCATTTCCTTTTAAGACCTGCAGCACCTTCCCCAGCTTTTTGTCGTGGTCGGATTGGTCCTTGCCCATCACCAAGATATCATCTTGGAAATACTGTACTCCCTCTATGTCTCTGAACAGTCTGTGCATACGTTTTTGGAAAACTGCTGCTGCTGATGCTAGGCCGAAGGGCATCCTGCAGAACTGATAGCATCCAAAGGGTGTTATAAAGGAAGTCAGGTTCTGGCTCGTGCGGTGTAAAGCTATCTGGTGATAGGCCAAAGTGAGATCAATGGTGGAAAACCACTTTATCCCCTTTGTCTTTGCCAGAATTTCTTCTATCCTTGGTAACGGAAATTTCTCTACTATGATGCATTTGTTCAGTTCGCGTAAGTCCACACACAGATGGACCTTACCATTGGGTTTCATTGCTACCACCAGCAGAGCTAGCCATTCTGAGCAGTTAATCGGTTCGATAATCCCATTGTCTTCCAGTCTTTGCAACTCTTGTTGTACTGCATCTCTGACCGCTATGGGTATATTCCTCACTTTGTGAGAAACTGGCGTGGCATTCTCCTTGAGGTCTATTCTGTGCGTGAATTTCGTTAATTTGACCACCTTTCCTCCAAACACTGTGGGGAACTCACTTTTCATCCTTTGGAAGTTCGGTTGATGCTCCGTGCTGGTCATCAGTACCTGCGTGTCTCCTCCGGGGTTCAATTGTACGCCCAAGTCGCCTTGATCCATCCACCCGAGGACAGACTGACCCTTTTCTGCCATATACTAATAATAATAATAATAAGGGTAGCTTGTAGAGCGCTTGGATACGCCAAAGCGTGTCTCCGCGCTGCAACTGAAGAACTCTAAGCGAGGTGGAGATCAGTGATCCTTTATCTAGAGAACAGGTGTGTTTTTAGGTTCTTGCGTAAGCTGGATTCGGATGGATCCAGACGGAGATGGAGAGGGAGGGAATTCCAGCTTTTCGCTGCCAGATAACGGAAGGAGCGTCCGCCCATACGGGCTCTTTTGACCCTGGGAACCTGAAGTAGGCCCTCATATGAGGAGCGCAGCTCGCGTGCAGGTGTATACCTTGTCACTAAGTTCTGGAGTGGAATAGGAGATTTCTTAGCCAGGATGCGGTGGCATGTACAGAGGGCTTTGAATTCCACTCTGCTCTTTACTGGCAACCAGTGGAGGGTCTTGAGAGCGGCTTTGGTGTCTGATCGTTTAGGGATTTTTAGGATGAGACGGGCAGCCGCGTTCTGTATTACCTGAAGGCGATTCATGGCTTTACAGGTGGTACCCAGGTAGAGTAGGTTGCCGTAGTCTAGGCGTGATGTCACAAGGGCGTGTACCAGTGTTTTCCGTGCTGACATAGGAAGGAGGTCAAGGACCTTCCTTATGGTTTTTAGGACACCAAAACAGACGCTTGCAACACGGTCTATTTGGGGTTCAAAAGATAGGTCAGCGTCGAGCCATACGCCAAGGTTTTTTTACTCCCTGGCGGGGTATGGGAGCTTCATCCAGACAAGGAGGCCACCACGCCGATGACCAAACAGATGGGTTCCCCCCCACGACGAGCACCTCGGTCTTGTTGCCGTTTAACTTAAGGCAGTTTGTGGACATCCAGGCTGCAAGTTCTTGCATGCAGTTCCTGAAACTGTCCATCGCAAGACCGGGTGCACGCGATAGGGAGATAGCCAGCTGCGTGTCATCGGCGTATGACACGATGCTCAATCCGTGACTCACGGCAATTGAAGCCACTGGAGAGACATAGAGATTAAACAGGGTTGGGCTCAGGGACGAACCCTGGGGGACGCCCTGTCCCAAACCCATGTCTCTCGAGTAGTGGTCGCCCTGGCGAACCTGGAAGCTTCTCCCTGTCAGGAAGGATTGTAGCCATTGGAGTGCAGCTTCGGATATACCTCCGTTGTTCAGACACTGTAGCAAGTTGTCGTGCGCCACAGTGTCGAACACTGCACTCAGGTCCAATAGGATGAGGGCCATGGTGTGTCCCTCATCTACCCCCCTGACGTAGGGTCTCAACTGCAGTAAGCAGTGCGGACTCTGTAGAGTGGCGGGGGCGGAATCCGAATTGGGTGTCGTGCAATAAGGCAGCCTTTTCCACGAAGTCCATTAGTTGTTTATTGACCGTCTTTTCAGCCACCTTGGCTAGGTAGGGCAGGAGTGAAATTGGGCGGAGATTGTCAAGTTTCTCAAAACTGATGGTCGGTTTCTTCCTGAGGGGCAGAACAACCGCCTTTTTCCAATCCCTAGGTACTGTCCTGGTGCTAAAAGATACATCGAGTACATGTCTAATGTATGGTTCTAGTACCCTTGGACTATCCGTCAGGCGTTTGGGTGTGGTTGGGTCCCGCGGAGAGCCCGACTTCACCGACCTACAGATTTTTAGAAGATCTTCCGTGGGAGGGGTAGTAAAGTTGGTAAGTCTTGGTTTATCTCCCCACTCCCTTGGACTTTCAACAAAGTCTGCCCCGGTTTTGGACTGCGTAGGGAATGTTGAGTAGATTTTAGTTATTTTATCTGAGAAAAAATCTGCGATTTTGTCACACAATTCTGGCGAGCAGTCATCGGGGGCAATAGCTGGGTTGCCACTTGAAAGAGTTTTGTAGAGTGAAAACAGCTCTTTCGTCGAGTTACCAGCCTCACTGATCCTAGTCGTAAAGTATGCTGTTTTCGTCTTTCTGATTAGTCCATGGTAGGTTCTTCTCTCGGTTAGATAATTCTTTCTGGTTTCTTCAGAGAGAGTCTTGCGCCATTCTCTTTCGATTCTTTTCAGTGCGGTTTTCTGAACTCTTAGTTCAGTGTTGAACCACGGGGCAGTTTTGTTTATGCGTCCCCCAAATTTGGTTTTTAGCAAAGGGGCTGTGCAGTCTAGTGCCTGATTAATGCGTGTGCAGAGGTTAGCATTGGCCGTGTCAGCATCCTTCCCTCCTGGGCTTCCTCCTTTCGTTAATTCTGCACAGAATTTAGACTGAGAGAATGTAGCCCATTTCCGTTTGAGGTGGTACATAACTGGTGGCTGTGGGGGTCTGCTTCCAGGGATTGGTATGGAAAAAGGGACCAAGTAGTGGTCCGACCAAGGAATGGGAATGGGGGTCATAGCTTCCGCTTCCCCCCAGTTGACAAATATGGGGTCCAGCAGATGACCCAGTTGATGGGTAGGGCCTTTAACAATTTGGGTAAGTTGGAGGGCTTTCAGTGCCTGACAAAAATTTTTACTGACGTGGTCTGATGGGTTATCAAGATGAAGATTGAGATCCCCGAGTACCAGAAACTTGTCATTGCACAGTGCGGTTTCCATGATTCCTTCAACCAATCTCTCCTCGAATCTAGCTATGGGGCCTGGGGGTCTGTAAATTAGTATGCCCTTTAGTGTGTAGTTATTATTCACTTTGACAGTGAAGCTCCCTGCTTCACTGTCCTGGATGGGAGAGCTATCTAGCTGACATCGTAGGTTTTCGCGGGCTATAATTGCGATTCCACCTCCTCTGCCTGTGGGTCTATTCAGTCTATGTATTGTATACCCTCCCGGAGTTGCCTCAAGGGCGTATGGTGTGGATTCATTATCTAGCCATGTCTCTGTTAGGAACACAAGATCCCATTGGTTCTCAGTAAGTAGATCATATAGATCTAGCCTGTGTTTTCTCAGTGAGCGTACGTTAAGCAGTCCGCAGTGTATGGTATAGTTCATATTAGTTGTATTCTTACCGTGGTCGAATGAGAAGTGACAGTGTTCACAACCCATATGGTTTTCCACGCATAGACTATGCTTGCATGAATCATCGATTTTGTGGCATGCGTTGAGTAGATCCTGCTTGCTCCACCGTATGTGGCCATCCGGAGGAGCAGGGGTTGTGGCCCTGGACCGCGTACGATCGCGGACGGGCGCAGACGGGCTTGCCTTAGGCGCTCCCGCTGCGCTCGTCCGCTGCGCTTGCGTGGGAAGCACATTTGAGGAGAGGAAGGGTGGGCGTGGCCTAATGGGTGGGCGTGGCCTCGCGCTAGCGATGGCGGCCGTGGAGTCTGCTGCAAGGAACAGCGCTAAAATCCGCTGTAAGTGCTTGCAGGAGTTAAAAATGCAGAGAGGATCTCTGAGTGGACACAAAGTTGTAACAAATGTAAAATAAACACTAAATAAGCAGTTTTAAAATCACGAGTCACACCACCTCCGGCTTTCCGCCTCAGAGGTCTTCAATTTCAGTAGGCGCGCTTGCACTCTGCACTGCGATCTTTGAACTCGAACTTCAGGACTCGATATCCGACCATAGGAATGGGTTCTCCTGTGAATGTGACCGGCCTAATGTCTGGGGGCTCCAGGTGTGATCCTAAACTGGGTTTGAAGCTACCACTCCATACTGTCCATTGTACGATGGTGTATGGGGAGCCTGAGTCCGCTACCATTTTGATCAGTACCCCTCCTATGACCGTGTCACATTTTGGTTTCTTGGAGCGCCTGCAGTCAATGCCTAGCACCTGTTCTTCGACACACAGTACATTGTCTTCTTCATCTGGTCCTCTATCACCTTCTTCTTCCTGGCCTTGCCTCACAAATTTCACTGTTGGTCTCCTCATCTGGTGGCGACACACTTTTTCAAAGTATCCTACAATCCCACAATGCATGCATTTCGCTCGGAACGCAGGACAGCGTTTGTCATACGCTGCGTGGGACGGGCTTCCACATCTGTAGCATGTGTTTGTGCCTTCTTTATTCGGTCTTTTTTGCTGTGCGGGTCTTGTGGTCCATTTGATTTGCACCTTCCCTTCCGCCGCCGTGGCTTTGCCTCTCTCCGGTGGTTGTGCCTCGTCAACCTTGTTGACCATGGCCCTCGAGGTGGACTCTCTTTTCGCTGCGTCTGCGCATCTTTTGGAAAGTTCCGCTTTTTTCACCTTAGCAATGATCTCCTTGAGAGTAGCGTCACCATTCACCCATAATTTGTCGTGGATTGTAGCATTTGTCATGTGCATGACTATTTGGTCCTTTATAAACTCATCGTGCAGGGCGCCATATTTGCACATGATAGCTAGTTTCCTCAATGCTGCTACATAATCGTCTATCGATTCGCCCAGCCCTTGTTTCCTTTGTTGGAAATTGTATCTGTCTATGGACGCGCACACTGCTGGTCTATAGGGGTTGTTCAAGTCTTCTATCGCGTGCCGGAAAACGTCGTCATCCGCAGCCTGTCTAGGAGTGGGGACTAGATTCTGGAAGACCCTGATTCCCTCTGGGCCTAGATTGTGCAGCAATATCCTCTTCCTCCTCTTGCTGGGAAAGGCTTTCCCTCCTTCATCTTCCAGAGCTTCTAAGTAGGTCATAAAGTATTCCCTCCAATCCTTCCACTTCAGCAAGGGTTCTCCTGGTTTGGGTAGGAATGGAATTGGAGTCGTGAGTGAGGACGCTTGGGCACTCATTTCGCTTCTCCCCTGGGACTGCCTGGCACGCTTGCACTTCTGCTGTGCGTTCGGTCTGGTTGGGGCCCCAAGGCACCCTCCTCTCTGTGCTGCGCTTGTTCCACCAGGGCTCTGGATAGCTGATAGGAACTGTGTTGGTTAGCTGCGCGCCTGGTGGGACGTTAATTTTCTCGGCTTCACTCCTTTCCCTTTTTGTATTTGTTATCTCACGGTGAGTGCTTCCCTCAATGGCGTGCTTTTGGGGTGCCCGGTCGTGCAAGGTTAGCCTGTGCTACCCCCAAGGGGTCTGTGTCTGCTGGGACAGGGTTGGGGCTGTCCTCCTACCTCTTAGTCCTTGGATGTATTCCTGCCCCCTTTCTCCTTTGTTACTGGTGTTCTGGCCCTTGCTCTGGGTGTATGCCTGTGGACTTCCTCTGCCACGCTTTCTTGATGGATGTCCTGCCCCTGGAGTCACTGCTCCTCGTGGTGTCTGCTTCTATCTTCTATCTTCTTTTCTTTTTTTTTTTTTGGTGGGTTCTGGTGTGTTTGTGTTTTTCAGAGCCCAGCCTCGTCGCCACTGTAATGATGCAAGGGCAATAAATGATGGGCACCAGGCAGGGGTGGTTATTTAAGTATAACTTTATTGCTAATCAAGAGAGCGCCGGGCATAGCTCCGGAGCGCTCAACAATCGGCGGTTTCTGCCCGCCCAAAATGGCCACCGCGTCCTACGTCATCGCGTAAGTACGCGACGAATAGAGCGCGACTGTACAAATGACAGACTTGCATTTTGTGTAATCATGCATCATTTTGCATAATTGTCCTGAAATGTCACGTAATTACGTAAAAACAATTTGCGTGAATTTCGCACACCTCTGATTTTAAGGACCCGTTTTTAACCAGCGAGGATGATTGTAGTTTTCACCAGTTATTGAGATCTAACTTCTTTTTTTCCAGTATATGTAATATATTATTCATGACCATATTTTCTAGCCCTCTGTTTATGTAAATACCAAGTATTTTAAATGATATTGTTTCCAGTGAAAATGTACGCCTCTATAATACATCTGTTCATTTAGGAGTTCATATGAAAGGCTTTGTATTTGGACCAGTTTGCCTTATAGCCTGACAACCCTGCAAATTAATTAATCAGGGACATGAGTGCCAGTATTGGGTAATTCGGGTGTGAGATAGTCACTGATATGTCTTCAGCATTGCTTTCTGCTCGCCAGCAGTTGTAAGAATGCCTGTGATTTTCTGCTCTTTATGAATGGCTACCGCCCATGGTACAAACACCAGCATAACTTAAAAGGGTGAAAAGGGGCATTCCAGTCTGGTCCACATTTGGAACTTTAACCACGATGCTGTGTATCCATCAACATTTATTGTCACTGTATAATTGGTATACAGCCACTTTACTTTTTTGATAAAACAATGGCCAAGTACCATCTTGGGCCCATTCCACGTTTGAATGTTTTTTCAGCATCATGGGCCAGATGTAAGACCATTTGATTTTGCAAGTCTCTACTTGAGATCTTTGCCATTTGCAATTAGAGACCAGCAAATCTAATGTACTAATGTGTCTGGGACACATTAGCGATTCCCAAAATGGGTTGTGTGCGAAATTCTTACTGCCTCCTTATGAATGTTTTGTGACCACCCACTGGCCGCAAAACAATCATGCATACCAGTGCAATTCAGTATTCGGAAGGGATGCTATAAACACAGTCTTTCCTAATACGGAATCGCAAAAGCAAAATGTGATTTGGTAACAAATTACTGAGTCACATTTTGCCTTTTGTACATGCCAAAATACATTTTACCAGTCACAACCAGCCTGATGGGCCATTTGTGACCTTTTAAATGCTTCATACATCTGGCCCCAGGTGAGATCACTGGTTATTAACTTTGGAAATTTTAAGTCTGCCACAAGAAATGCATGAGAACTCTTAAGTAGTTGGGCGGTGATTGGCCTGGAATGAGTCCAACTTATTTGGGATGGATGAGAAGTGGTATGTAGGACTGTTGGTTTGGACTTTTGCAAGTATGTTGTCACTATTAATCAGGGACATTGGCCTATAACTTGTGCATTTTAGGTGGTCCCTTCTTTCCTTGGCCATTAAGAATATCCTTGCCCTTTTAAACCCATCCAGGAGAGGCCCCATTTCTCTGACTTCTTTTTACATTAGAGCGGTACCTGCAAACACAACAATGATGGACAGAATGTGGATCAATGTCACACATTCACCCCAGTCCAAAGATCTGGGCCCAAATCCATCGTTTTTCCACTCCACACCACCCTGGGTTAGACAATGGCTATATGCAAATCAGCGCTGACCCTGTGCCCCATGGGAACAGTCCAGTCCGAACTACAAAAGCCATGTCCTTCCCAGAACGGAAACAAGCATCCGAGGACCGTCCCGGTTTCAAAGTAACACCTCTCCTCAGCCCGGCTAGCTTGATTCCAGTGGTGTGGAGTGCCTGGGACTCACGTCTGAGCATCCCCAGTACACTTAGAGCGGTACCTGCAAACACAACAATGATGGACAGAATGTGGATCAATGTCACACATTCACCCCAGTCCAAAGATCTGGGC
Organism: Lissotriton helveticus; assembly: GCF_964261635.1. Taxonomy (NCBI): domain Eukaryota; kingdom Metazoa; phylum Chordata; class Amphibia; order Caudata; family Salamandridae; genus Lissotriton; species Lissotriton helveticus. Next base: position 1,264,800,633 of record NC_136059.1, on the reverse strand, counting down.
CCAAATCCATCGTTTTTCCACTCCACACCACCCTGGGTTAGACAATGGCAATATGCAAATCAGCGCTGACCCTGTGCCCCATGGGAACAGTCCAGTCCGAACTACAAAAGCCATGTCCTTCCCAGAACGGAAACAAGCATCCGAGGACCGGCCCGGTTTCGAGGTAACACCTCTCATCAGCCCGGCTAGCTTGATTCCAGTGGTGTGGAGTGCCTGGGACTCACGTCTGAGCATCCCCAGTACACTTAGAGCGGTACCTGCAAACACAACAATGATGGACAGAATGTGGATCAATGTCACACATTCACCCCAGTCCAAAGATCTGGGCCCAAATCCATTGTTTTTCCACTCCACACCACCCTGGGTTAGACAATGGCGATATGCAAATCAGCGCTGACCCTGTGCCCCATGGGAACAGTCCAGTCCGAACTACAAAAGCCATGTCCTTCCCAGAACGGAAACAAGCATCCGAGGACCGGCCCGGTTTCGAGGTAACACCTCTCATCAGCCCGGCTAGCTTGATTCCAGTGGTGTGGAGTGCCTGGGACTCACGTCTGAGCATCCCCAGTACACTTAGAGCGGTACCTGCAAACACAACAATGATGGACAGAATGTGGATCAATGTCACACATTCACCCCAGTCCAAAGATCTGGGCCCAAATCCATCGTTTTTCCACTCCACACCACCCTGGGTTAGACAATGGCGACATGCAAATCAGCGCTGACCCTGTGCCCCATGGGAACAGTCCAGTCCGAACTACAAAATCCATGTCCTTCCCAGAACGGAAACAAGCATCCGAGGACCGGCCCGGTTTCGAGGTAACACCTCTCATCAGCCCGGCTAGCTTGATTCCAGTGGTGTGGAGTGCCTGGGACTCACGTCTGAGCATCCCCAGTATACTTAGAGCGGTACCTGCAAACACAACAATGATGGACAGAATCTGGATCAATGTCACACATTCACCCCAGTCCAAAGATCTGGGCCCAAATCCATCGTTTTTCCACTCCACACCACCCTGGGTTAGACAATGGCGATATGCAAATCAGCGCTGACCCTGTGCCCCATGGGAACAGTCCAGTCCGAACTACAAAAGCCATGTCCTTCCCAGAACGGAAACAAGCATCCGAGGACCGGCCCGGTTTCGAGGTAACACCTCTCATCAGCCCGGCTAGCTTGATTCCAGTGGTGTGGAGTGCCTGGGATTCACGTCTGAGCATCCCCAGTACACTTAGAGCGGTACCTGCAAACACAACAATGATGGACAGAATGTGGATCAATGTCACACATTCACCCCAGTCCAAAGATCTGGGCCCAAATCCATCGTTTTTCCACTCCACACCACCCTGGGTTAGACAATGGCGATATGCAAATCAGCGCTGACCCTGTGCCCCATGGGAACAGTCCAGTCCGAACTACAAAAGCCATGTCCTTCCCAGAACGGAAACAAGCATCCGAGGACCGGCCCGGTTTCGAGGTAACACCTCTCATCAGCCCGGCTAGCTTGATTCCAGTGGTGTGGAGTGCCTGGGACTCACGTCTGAGCATCCCCAGTACACTTACAGCGGTACCTGCAAACACAACAATGATGGACAGAATGTGGATCAATGTCACACATTCACCCCAGTCCAAAGATCTGGGCCCAAATCCATCGTTTTTCCACTCCACACCACCCTGGGTTAGACAATGGCGATATGCAAATCAGCGCTGACCCTGTGCCCCATGGGAACAGTCCAGTCCGAACTACAATAGCCATGTCCTTCCCAGAACGGAAACAAGCATCCGAGGACCGGCCCGGTTTCGAGGTAACACCTCTCATCAGCCCGGCTAGCTTGATTCCAGTGGTGTGCAGTGCCTGGGACTCACGTCTGAGCATCCCCAGTACACTTAGAGCGGTACCTGCAAACACAACAATGATGGACAGAATGTGGATCAATGTCACACATTCACCCCAGTCCAAAGATCTGGGCCCAAATCCATCGTTTTTCCACTCCACACCACCCTGGGTTAGACAATGGCGATATGCAAATCAGCGCTGACCCTGAGCCCCATGGGAACAGTCCAGTCCGAACTACAAAAGCCATGTCCTTCCCAGAACGGAAACAAGCATCCGAGGACCGGCCCGGTTTCGAGGTAACACCTCTCATCAGCCCGGCTAGCTTGGTTCCAGTGGTGTGGAGTGCCTGGGACTCACGTCTGAGCATCCCCAGTACACTTAGAGCGGTACCTGCAAACACAACAATGATGGACAGAATGTGGATCAATGTCACACATTCACCCCAGTCCAAAGATCTGGGCCCAAATCCATCGTTTTTCCACTCCACACCACCCTGGGTTAGACAATGGCGATATGCAAATCAGCGCTGACCCTGTGCCCCATGGGAACAGTCCAGTCCGAACTACAAAAGCCATGTCCTTCCCAGAACGGAAACAAGCATCCGAGGACCGGCCCGGTTTCGAGGTAACACCTCTCATCAGCCCGGCTAGCTTGATTCCAGTGGTGTGGAGTGCCTGGGACTCACGTCTGAGCATCCCCAGTACACTTAGAGCGGTACCTGCAAACACAATAATGATGGACAGAATGTGGATCAATGTCACACATTCACCCCAGTCCAAAGATCTGGGCCCAAATCCATAGTTTTTCCACTCCACACCACCCTGGGTTAGACAATGGCGATATGCAAATCAGCGCTGACCCTGTGCCCCATGGGAACAGTCCAGTCCGAACTACAAAAGCCATGTCCTTCCCAGAACGGAAACAAGCATCCGAGGACCGGCCCGGTTTCGAGGTAACACCTCTCATCAGCCCGGCTAGCTTGATTCCAGTGGTGTGGAGTGCCTGGGACTCACGTCTGAGCATCCCCAGTACACTTAGAGCGGTACCTGCAAACACAACAATGATGGACAGAATGTGGATCAATGTCACACATTCACCCCAGTCCAAAGATCTGGGCCCAAATCCATCGTTTTTCCACTCCACACCACCCTGGGTTAGACAATGGCGATATGCAAATCAGCGCTGACCCTGTGCCCCATGGGAACAGTCCAGTCCGAACTACAAAAGCCATGTCCTTCCCAGAACGGAAACAAGCATCCGAGGACTGGCCCGGTTTCGAGGTAACACCTCTCATCAGCCCGGCTAGCTTGATTCCAGTGGTGTGGAGTGCCTGGGACTCACGTCTGAGCATCCCCAGTACACTTAGAGCGGTACCTGCAAACACAACAATGATGGACAGAATGTGGATCAATGTCACACATTCACCCCAGTCCAAAGATCTGGGCCCAAATCCATCGTTTTTCCACTCCACACCACCCTGGGTTAGACAATGGCGATATGCAAATCAGCGCTGACCCTGTGCCCCATGGGAACAGTCCAGTCCGAACTACAAAAGCCATGTCCTTCCCAGAACGGAAACAAGCATCCGAGGACCGGCCCGGTTTCGAGGTAACACCTCTCATCAGCCCGGCTAGCTTGATTACAGTGGTGTGGAGTGCCTGGGACTCACGTCTGAGCATCCCCAGTATACTTAGAGCGGTACCTGCAAACACAACAATGATGGACAGAATCTGGATCAATGTCACACATTCACCCCAGTCCAAAGATCTGGGCCCAAATCCATCGTTTTTCCACTCCACACCACCCTGGGTTAGACAATGGCGATATGCAAATCAGCGCTGACCCTGTGCCCCATGGGAACAGTCCAGTCCGAACTACAAAAGCCATGTCCTTCCCAGAACGGAAACAAGCATCCGAGGACCGGCCCGGTTTCGAGGTAACACCTCTCATCAGCCCGGCTAGCTTGATTCCAGTGGTGTGGAGTGCCTGGGATTCACGTCTGAGCATCCCCAGTACACTTAGAGCGGTACCTGCAAACACAACAATGATGGACAGAATGTGGATCAATGTCACACATTCACCCCAGTCCAAAGATCTGGGCCCAAATCCATCGTTTTTCCACTCCACACCACCCTGGGTTAGACAATGGCGATATGCAAATCAGCGCTGACCCTGTGCCCCATGGGAACAGTCCAGTCCGAACTACAAAAGCCATGTCCTTCCCAGAACGGAAACAAGCATCCGAGGACCGGCCCGGTTTCGAGGTAACACCTCTCATCAGCCCGGCTAGCTTGATTCCAGTGGTGTGGAGTGCCTGGGACTCACGTCTGAGCATCCCCAGTACACTTAGAGCGGTACCTGCAAACACAACAATGATGGACAGAATGTGGATCAATGTCACACATTCACCCCAGTCCAAAGATCTGGGCCCAAATCCATCGTTTTTCCACTCCACACCACCCTGGGTTAGACAATGGCGATATGCAAATCAGCGCTGACCCTGTGCCCCATGGGAACAGTCCAGTCCGAACTACAATAGCCATGTCCTTCCCAGAACGGAAACAAGCATCCGAGGACCGGCCCGGTTTCGAGGTAACACCTCTCATCAGCCCGGCTAGCTTGATTCCAGTGGTGTGCAGTGCCTGGGACTCACGTCTGAGCATCCCCAGTACACTTAGAGCGGTACCTGCAAACACAACAATGATGGACAGAATGTGGATCAATGTCACACATTCACCCCAGTCCAAAGATCTGGGCCCAAATCCATCGTTTTTCCACTCCACACCACCCTGGGTTAGACAATGGCGATATGCAAATCAGCGCTGACCCTGTGCCCCATGGGAACAGTCCAGTCCGAACTACAAAAGCCATGTCCTTCCCAGAACGGAAACAAGCATCCGAGGACTGGCCCGGTTTCGAGGTAACACCTCTCATCAGCCCGGCTAGCTTGATTCCAGTGGTGTGGAGTGCCTGGGACTCACGTCTGAGCATCCCCAGTACACTTAGAGCGGTACCTGCAAACACAACAATGATGGACAGAATGTGGATCAATGTCACACATTCACCCCAGTCCAAAGATCTGGGCCCAAATCCATCGTTTTTCCACTCCACACCACCCTGGGTTAGACAATGGCGATATGCAAATCAGCGCTGACCCTGTGCCCCATGGGAACAGTCCAGTCTGAACTACAAAAGCCATGTCCTTCCCAGAACGGAAACAAGCATCCGAGGACCGGCCCGGTTTCGAGGTAACACCTCTCATCAGCCCGGCTAGCTTGATTCCAGTGGTGTGGAGTGCCTGGGACTCACGTCTGAGCATCCCCAGTATACTTAGAGCGGTACCTGCAAACACAACAATGATGGACAGAATCTGGATCAATGTCACACATTCACCCCAGTCCAAAGATCTGGGCCCAAATCCATCGTTTTTCCACTCCACACCACCCTGGGTTAGACAATGGCGATATGCAAATCAGCGCTGACCCTGTGCCCCATGGGAACAGTCCAGTCCGAACTACAAAAGCCATGTCCTTCCCAGAACGGAAACAAGCATCCGAGGACCGGCCCGGTTTTGAGGTAACACCTCTCATCAGCCCGGCTAGCTTGATTCCAGTGGTGTGGAGTGCCTGGGATTCACGTCTGAGCATCCCCAGTACACTTAGAGCGGTACCTGCAAACACAACAATGATGGACAGAATGTGGATCAATGTCACACATTCACCCCAGTCCAAAGATCTGGGCCCAAATCCATCGTTTTTCCACTCCACACCACCCTGGGTTAGACAATGGCGATATGCAAATCAGCGCTGACCCTGTGCCCCATGGGAACAGTCCAGTCCGAACTACAAAAGCCATGTCCTTCCCAGAACGGAAACAAGCATCCGAGGACCGGCCCGGTTTCGAGGTAACACCTCTCATCAGCCCGGCTAGCTTGATTCCAGTGGTGTGGAGTGCCTGGGACTCACGTCTGAGCATCCCCAGTACACTTAGAGCGGTACCTGCAAACACAACAATGATGGACAGAATGTGGATCAATGTCACACATTCACCCCAGTCCAAAGATCTGGGCCCAAATCCATCGTTTTTCCACTCCACACCACCCTGGGTTAGACAATGGCGATATGCAAATCAGCGCTGACCCTGTGCCCCATGGGAACAGTCCAGTCCGAACTACAATAGCCATGTCCTTCCCAGAACGGAAACAAGCATCCGAGGACCGGCCCGGTTTCGAGGTAACACCTCTCATCAGCCCGGCTAGCTTGATTCCAGTGGTGTTCAGTGCCTGGGACTCACGTCTGAGCATCCCCAGTACACTTAGAGCGGTACCTGCAAACACAACAATGATGGACAGAATGTGGATCAATGTCACACATTCACCCCAGTCCAAAGATCTGGGCCCAAATCCATCGTTTTTCCACTCCACACCACCCTGGGTTAGACAATGGCGATATGCAAATCAGCACTGACCCTGTGCCCCATGGGAACAGTCCAGTCCGAACTACAAAAGCCATGTCCTTCCCAGAACGGAAACAAGCATCCGAGGACCGGCCCGGTTTCGAGGTAACACCTCTCATCAGCCCGGCTAGCTTGATTCCAGTGGTGTGGAGTGCCTGGGACTCACGTCTGAGCATCCCCAGTACACTTAGAGCGGTACCTGCAAACACAATAATGATGGACAGAATGTGGATCAATGTCACACATTCACCCCAGTCCAAAGATCTGGGCCCAAATCCATAGTTTTTCCACTCCACACCACCCTGGGTTAGACAATGGCGATATGCAAATCAGCGCTGACCCTGTGCCCCATGGGAACAGTCCAGTCCGAACTACAAAAGCCATGTCCTTCCCAGAACGGAAACAAGCATCCGAGGACCGGCCCGGTTTCGAGGTAACACCTCTCATCAGCCCGGCTAGCTTGATTCCAGTGGTGTGGAGTGCCTGGGACTCACGTCTGAGCATCCCCAGTACACTTAGAGCGGTACCTGCAAACACAACAATGATGGACAGAATGTGGATCAATGTCACACATTCACCCCAGTCCAAAGATCTGGGCCCAAATCCATCGTTTTTCCACTCCACACCACCCTGGGTTAGACAATGGCGATATGCAAATCAGCGCTGACCCTGTGCCCCATGGGAACAGTCCAGTCCGAACTACAAAAGCCATGTCCTTCCCAGAACGGAAACAAGCATCCGAGGACTGGCCCGGTTTCGAGGTAACACCTCTCATCAGCCCGGCTAGCTTGATTCCAGTGGTGTGGAGTGCCTGGGACTCACGTCTGAGCATCCCCAGTACACTTAGAGCGGTACCTGCAAACACAACAATGATGGACAGAATGTGGATCAATGTCACACATTCACCCCAGTCCAAAGATCTGGGCCCAAATCCATCGTTTTTCCACTCCACACCACCCTGGGTTAGACAATGGCGATATGCAAATCAGCGCTGACCCTGTGCCCCATGGGAACAGTCCAGTCCGAACTACAAAAGCCATGTCCTTCCCAGAACGGAAACAAGCATCCGAGGACCGGCCCGGTTTCGAGGTAACATCTCTCATCAGCCCGGCTAGCTTGATTCCAGTGGTGTGGAGTGCCTGGGACTCACGTCTGAGCATCCCCAGTACACTTAGAGCGGTACCTGCAAACACAACAATGATGGACAGAATGTGGATCAATGTCACACATTCACCCCAGTCCAAAGATCTGGGCCCAAATCCATCGTTTTTCCACTCCACACCACCCTGGGTTAGACAATGGCGATATGCAAATCATCGCTGACCCTGTGCCCCATGGGAACAGTCCAGTCCGAACTACAAAAGCCATGTCCTTCCCAGAACGGAAACAAGCATCCGAGGACTGGCCCGGTTTCGAGGTAAGACCTCTCATCAGCCCGGCTAGCTTGATTCCAGTGGTGTGGAGTGCCTGGGACTCACGTCTGAGCATCCCCAGTACACTTAGAGCGGTACCTGCAAACACAACAATGATGGACAGAATGTGGATCAATGTCACACATTCACCCCAGTCCAAAGATCTGGGCCCAAATCCATCGTTTTTCCACTCCACACCACCCTGGGTTAGACAATGGCGATATGCAAATCAGCGCTGACCCTGTGCCCCATGGGAACAGTCCAGTCCGAACTACAAAAGCCATGTCCTTCCCAGAACGGAAACAAGCATCCGAGGACCGGCCCGGTTTCGAGGTAACACCTCTCATCAGCCCGGCTAGCTTGGTTCCAGTGGTGTGGAGTGCCTGGGACTCACGTCTGAGCATCCCCAGTACACTTAGAGCGGTACCTGCAAACACAACAATGATGGACAGAATGTGGATCAATGTCACACATTCACCCCAGTCCAAAGATCTGGGCCCAAATCCATCGTTTTTCCACTCCACACCACCCTGGGTTAGACAATGGCGATATGCAAATCAGCGCTGACCCTGTGCCCCATGGGAACAGTCCAGTCCGAACTACAAAAGCCATGTCCTTCCCAGAACGGAAACAAGCATCCGAGGACCGGCCCGGTTTCGAGGTAACACCTCTCATCAGCCCGGCTAGCTTGATTCCAGTGGTGTGGAGTGCCTGGGACTCACGTCTGAGCATCCCCAGTACACTTAGAGCGGTACCTGCAAACACAATAATGATGGACAGAATGTGGATCAATGTCACACATTCACCCCAGTCCAAAGATCTGGGCCCAAATCCATAGTTTTTCCACTCCACACCACCCTGGGTTAGACAATGGCGATATGCAAATCAGCGCTGACCCTGTGCCCCATGGGAACAGTCCAGTCCGAACTACAAAAGCCATGTCCTTCCCAGAACGGAAACAAGCATCCGAGGACCGGCCCGGTTTCGAGGTAACACCTCTCATCAGCCCGGCTAGCTTGATTCCAGTGGTGTGGAGTGCCTGGGACTCACGTCTGAGCATCCCCAGTACACTTAGAGCGGTACCTGCAAACACAACAATGATGGACAGAATGTGGATCAATGTCACACATTCACCCCAGTCCAAAGATCTGGGCCCAAATCCATCGTTTTTCCACTCCACACCACCCTGGGTTAGACAATGGCGATATGCAAATCAGCGCTGACCCTGTGCCCCATGGGAACAGTCCAGTCCGAACTACAAAAGCCATGTCCTTCCCAGAACGGAAACAAGCATCCGAGGACTGGCCCGGTTTCGAGGTAACACCTCTCATCAGCCCGGCTAGCTTGATTCCAGTGGTGTGGAGTGCCTGGGACTCACGTCTGAGCATCCCCAGTACACTTAGAGCGGTACCTGCAAACACAACAATGATGGACAGAATGTGGATCAATGTCACACATTCACCCCAGTCCAAAGATCTGGGCCCAAATCCATCGTTTTTCCACTCCACACCACCCTGGGTTAGACAATGGCGATATGCAAATCAGCGCTGACCCTGTGCCCCATGGGAACAGTCCAGTCCGAACTACAAAAGCCATGTCCTTCCCAGAACGGAAACAAGCATCCGAGGACCGGCCCGGTTTCGAGGTAACACCTCTCATCAGCCCGGCTAGCTTGATTCCAGTGGTGTGGAGTGCCTGGGACTCACGTCTGAGCATCCCCAGTATACTTAGAGCGGTACCTGCAAACACAACAATGATGGACAGAATCTGGATCAATGTCACACATTCACCCCAGTCCAAAGATCTGGGCCCAAATCCATCGTTTTTCCACTCCACACCACCCTGGGTTAGACAATGGCGATATGCAAATCAGCGCTGACCCTGTGCCCCATGGGAACAGTCCAGTCCGAACTACAAAAGCCATGTCCTTCCCAGAACGGAAACAAGCATCCGAGGACCGGCCCGGTTTCGAGGTAACACCTCTCATCAGCCCGGCTAGCTTGATTCCAGTGGTGTGGAGTGCCTGGGATTCACGTCTGAGCATCCCCAGTACACTTAGAGCGGTACCTGCAAACACAACAATGATGGACAGAATGTGGATCAATGTCACACATTCACCCCAGTCCAAAGATCTGGGCCCAAATCCATCGTTTTTCCACTCCACACCACCCTGGGTTAGACAATGGCGATATGCAAATCAGCGCTGACCCTGTGCCCCATGGGAACAGTCCAGTCCGAACTACAAAAGCCATGTCCTTCCCAGAACGGAAACAAGCATCCGAGGACTGGCCCGGTTTCGAGGTAACACCTCTCATCAGCCCGGCTAGCTTGATTCCAGTGGTGTGGAGTGCCTGGGACTCACGTCTGAGCATCCCCAGTACACTTAGAGCGGTACCTGCAAACACAACAATGATGGACAGAATGTGGATCAATGTCACACATTCACCCCAGTCCAAAGATCTGGGCCCAAATCCATCGTTTTTCCACTCCACACCACCCTGGGTTAGACAATGGCGATATGCAAATCAGCGCTGACCCTGTGCCCCATGGGAACAGTCCAGTCCGAACTACAATAGCCATGTCCTTCCCAGAACGGAAACAAGCATCCGAGGACCGGCCCGGTTTCGAGGTAACACCTCTCATCAGCCCGGCTAGCTTGATTCCAGTGGTGTGCAGTGCCTGGGACTCACGTCTGAGCATCCCCAGTACACTTAGAGCGGTACCTGCAAACACAACAATGATGGACAGAATGTGGATCAATGTCACACATTCACCCCAGTCCAAAGATCTGGGCCCAAATCCATCGTTTTTCCACTCCACACCACCCTGGGTTAGACAATGGCGATATGCAAATCAGCGCTGACCCTGTGCCCCATGGGAACAGTCCAGTCCGAACTACAAAAGCCATGTCCTTCCCAGAACGGAAACAAGCATCCGAGGACTGGCCCGGTTTCGAGGTAACACCTCTCATCAGCCCGGCTAGCTTGATTCCAGTGGTGTGGAGTGCCTGGGACTCACGTCTGAGCATCCCCAGTACACTTAGAGCGGTACCTGCAAACACAACAATGATGGACAGAATGTGGATCAATGTCACACATTCACCCCAGTCCAAAGATCTGGGCCCAAATCCATCGTTTTTCCACTCCACACCACCCTGGGTTAGACAATGGCGATATGCAAATCAGCGCTGACCCTGTGCCCCATGGGAACAGTCCAGTCTGAACTACAAAAGCCATGTCCTTCCCAGAACGGAAACAAGCATCCGAGGACCGGCCCGGTTTCGAGGTAACACCTCTCATCAGCCCGGCTAGCTTGATTCCAGTGGTGTGGAGTGCCTGGGACTCACGTCTGAGCATCCCCAGTATACTTAGAGCGGTACCTGCAAACACAACAATGATGGACAGAATCTGGATCAATGTCACACATTCACCCCAGTCCAAAGATCTGGGCCCAAATCCATCGTTTTTCCACTCCACACCACCCTGGGTTAGACAATGGCGATATGCAAATCAGCGCTGACCCTGTGCCCCATGGGAACAGTCCAGTCCGAACTACAAAAGCCATGTCCTTCCCAGAACGGAAACAAGCATCCGAGGACCGGCCCGGTTTTGAGGTAACACCTCTCATCAGCCCGGCTAGCTTGATTCCAGTGGTGTGGAGTGCCTGGGATTCACGTCTGAGCATCCCCAGTACACTTAGAGCGGTACCTGCAAACACAACAATGATGGACAGAATGTGGATCAATGTCACACATTCACCCCAGTCCAAAGATCTGGGCCCAAATCCATCGTTTTTCCACTCCACACCACCCTGGGTTAGATAATGGCGATATGCAAATCAGCGCTGACCCTGTGCCCCATGGGAACAGTCCAGTCCGAACTACAAAAGCCATGTCCTTCCCAGAACGGAAACAAGCATCCGAGGACCGTCCCGGTTTCGAGGTAACACCTCTCATCAGCCCGGCTAGCTTGATTCCAGTGGTGTGGAGTGCCTGGGACTCACGTCTGAGCATCCCCAGTACACTTAGAGCGGTACCTGCAAACACAACAATGATGGACAGAATGTGGATCAATGTCACACATTCACCCCAGTCCAAAGATCTGGGCCCAAATCCATCGTTTTTCCACTCACACACCCCTGGGTTAGACAATGGCGATATGCAAATCAGCGCTGACCCTGTGCCCCATGGGAACAGTCCAGTCCGAACTACAATAGCCATGTCCTTCCCAGAACGGAAACAAGCATCCCGAGGACCGGCCCGGTTTCGAGGTAACACCTCTCATCAGCCCGGCTAGCTTGATTCCAGTGGTGTGCAGTGCCTGGGACTCACGTCTGAGCATCCCCAGTACACTTAGAGCGGTACCTGCAAACACAACAATGATGGACAGAATGTGGATCAATGTCACACATTCACCCCAGTCCAAAGATCTGGGCCCAAATCCATCGTTTTTCCACTCCACACCACCCTGGGTTAGACAATGGCGATATGCAAATCAGCACTGACCCTGTGCCCCATGGGAACAGTCCAGTCCGAACTACAAAAGCCATGTCCTTCCCAGAACGGAAACAAGCATCCGAGGACCGGCCCGGTTTCGAGGTAACACCTCTCATCAGCCCGGCTAGCTTGATTCCAGTGGTGTGGAGTGCCTGGGACTCACGTCTGAGCATCCCCAGTACACTTAGAGCGGTACCTGCAAACACAATAATGATGGACAGAATGTGGATCAATGTCACACATTCACCCCAGTCCAAAGATCTGGGCCCAAATCCATAGTTTTTCCACTCCACACCACCCTGGGTTAGACAATGGCGATATGCAAATCAGCGCTGACCCTGTGCCCCATGGGAACAGTCCAGTCCGAACTACAAAAGCCATGTCCTTCCCAGAACGGAAACAAGCATCCGAGGACCGGCCCGGTTTCGAGGTAACACCTCTCATCAGCCCGGCTAGCTTGATTCCAGTGGTGTGGAGTGCCTGGGACTCACGTCTGAGCATCCCCAGTACACTTAGAGCGGTACCTGCAAACACAACAATGATGGACAGAATGTGGATCAATGTCACACATTCACCCCAGTCCAAAGATCTGGGCCCAAATCCATCGTTTTTCCACTCCACACCACCCTGGGTTAGACAATGGCGATATGCAAATCAGCGCTGACCCTGTGCCCCATGGGAACAGTCCAGTCCGAACTACAAAAGCCATGTCCTTCCCAGAACGGAAACAAGCATCCGAGGACTGGCCCGGTTTCGAGGTAACACCTCTCATCAGCCCGGCTAGCTTGATTCCAGTGGTGTGGAGTGCCTGGGACTCACGTCTGAGCATCCCCAGTACACTTAGAGCGGTACCTGCAAACACAACAATGATGGACAGAATGTGGATCAATGTCACACATTCACCCCAGTCCAAAGATCTGGGCCCAAATCCATCGTTTTTCCACTCCACACCACCCTGGGTTAGACAATGGCGATATGCAAATCAGCGCTGACCCTGTGCCCCATGGGAACAGTCCAGTCCGAACTACAAAAGCCATGTCCTTCCCAGAACGGAAACAAGCATCCGAGGACCGGCCCGGTTTCGAGGTAACATCTCTCATCAGCCCGGCTAGCTTGATTCCAGTGGTGTGGAGTGCCTGGGACTCACGTCTGAGCATCCCCAGTACACTTAGAGCGGTACCTGCAAACACAACAATGATGGACAGAATGTGGATCAATGTCACACATTCACCCCAGTCCAAAGATCTGGGCCCAAATCCATCGTTTTTCCACTCCACACCACCCTGGGTTAGACAATGGCGATATGCAAATCATCGCTGACCCTGTGCCCCATGGGAACAGTCCAGTCCGAACTACAAAAGCCATGTCCTTCCCAGAACGGAAACAAGCATCCGAGGACTGGCCCGGTTTCGAGGTAACACCTCTCATCAGCCCGGCTAGCTTGATTCCAGTGGTGTGGAGTGCCTGGGACTCACGTCTGAGCATCCCCAGTACACTTAGAGCGGTACCTGCAAACACAACAATGATGGACAGAATGTGGATCAATGTCACACTTTCACCCCAGTCCAAAGATCTGGGCCCAAATCCATCGTTTTTCCACTCCACACCACCCTGGGTTAGACAATGGCGATATGCAAATCAGCGCTGACCCTGTGCCCCATGGGAACAGTCCAGTCCGAACTACAAAAGCCATGTCCTTCCCAGAACGGAAACAAGCATCCGAGGACCGGCCCGGTTTCGAGGTAACACCTCTCATCAGCCCGGCTAGCTTGATTCCAGTGGTGTGGAGTGCCTGGAACTCACGTCTGAGCATCCCCAGTACACTTAGAGCGGTACCTGCAAACACAACAATGATGGACAGAATGTCGATCAATGTCACACATTCACCCCAGTCCAAAGATCTGGGCCCAAATCCATCGTTTTTCCACTCCACACCACCCTGGGTTAGACAATGGCAATATGCAAATCAGCGCTGACCCTGTGCCCCATGGGAACAGTCCAGTCCGAACTACAAAAGCCATGTCCTTCCCAGAACGGAAACAAGCATCCGAGGACCGGCCCGGTTTCGAGGTAACACCCCTCATCAGCCCGGCTAGCTTGATTCCAGTGGTGTGGAGTGCCTGGGACTCACGTCTGAGCATCCCCAGTACACTTAGAGCAGTACCTGCAAGCACAACAATGATGGACAGAATGTGGATCAATGTCACACATTCACCCCAGTCCAAAGATCTGGGCCCAAATCCATCGTTTTTCCACTCCACACCACCCTGGGTTAGACAATGGCGATATGCAAATCAGCGCTGACCCTGTGCCCCATGGGAACAGTCCAGTCCGAACTACAAAAGCCATGTCCTTCCCAGAACGGAAACAAGCATCCGAGGACCGGCCCGGTTTCGAGGTAACACCTCTCATCAGCCCGGCTAGCTTGATTCCAGTGGTGTGGAGTGCCTGGGACTCACGTCTGAGCATCCCCAGTACACTTAGAGCGGTACCTGCAAACACAACAATGATGGACAGAATGTGGATCAATGTCACACATTCACCCCAGTCCAAAGATCTGGGCCCAAATCCATCGTTTTTCCACTCACATTGTTGTGTTTGCAGTAACCGCTCTAAGTGTACTGGGGATGCTCAGACGTGAGTCCCAGTTACTCCACACCACTGGAATCAAGCTAGCCGGGCTGATGAGAGGTGTTACCTCGAAACCGGGCCGGTCCTCGGATGCTTGTTTCCGTTCTGGGAAGGACATGGCTTTTGTAGTTCGGACTGGACTGTTCCCATGGGGCACAGGGTCAGCGCTGATTTGCATATTGCCATTGTCTAACCCAGGGTGGTGTGGAGTGGAAAAACTATGGATTTGGGCCCAGATCTTTGGACTGGGGTGAATGTGTGACATTGATCCACATTCTGTCCATCATTGTTGAGTTTGCAGTTACCGCTCTAAGTGTACTGGGGATGCTCAGACGTGAGTCCCAGTTACTCCACACCACTGGAATCAAGCTAGCCGGGCTGATGAGAGGTGTTACCTCGAAACCGGGCCGATCCTCGGATGCTTGTTTCCGTTCTGGGAAGGACATGGCTTTTGTAGTTCGGACTGGACTGTTCCCATGGGGCACAGGGTCAGCGCTGATTTGCATATTGCCATTGTCTAACCCAGGGTGGTGTGGAGTGGAAAAACGATGGATTTGGGCCCAGATCTTTGGACTGGGGTGAATGTGTGACATTGATCCACATTCTGTCCATCATTGTTGTGTTTGCAGTTATCGCTCTAAGTGTACTGGGGATGCTCAGACGTGAGTCCCATTTACTCCACACCACTGGAATCAAGCTAGCCGGGCTGATGAAAGGTGTTACCTCGAAACCGGGCCGGTCCTCGGATGCTTGTTTCCGTTCTGGGAAGGACATGGCTTTTGTAGTTCGGACTGGACTGTTCCCATGGGGCACAGGGTCAGCGCTGATTTGCATATTGCCATTGTCTAACCCAGGGTGGTGTGGAGTGGAAAAACGATGGATTTGGGCCCAGATCTTTGGACTGGGGTGAATGTGTGACATTGATCCACATTCTGTCCATCATTGTTGTGTTTGCAGTTTTCTTTTTACATTATTCATATTATTGGAGCTACTCATTCCTTAATAATTTAGTAAAATTCTATCAGTAGGCAATCTTCCCCAGGAGCTTTGTCTGTGGCCCTATTATTAATTGCTATTTATATCTCATCCTAATTTTTATTGCCATTTATTATTACATGCACTGATTGTCATTTAGGGAGTTATTAGGAGTCTGGCGGTCCATAGACAGTGGTGCAGTGGTATTGAGGCCGCAATATGTCAAGCATATTACGAGTTTCCTCACTGCCACACTTTTCATGGCGGTGCGTGAAAAGTGTGGCAGTGAGGAAACTTGTAATATGCTTGACTTAGATGGGAAAGCTTCTTTGGTTTTGCCTCTGCTATTGGCATGGTCAATAGATATTTATTGTAGGAAAAGCTTGACAAATTGGGAATTGCACTATTTATTTATTTTTTACTCAAGTACACACTGACACATGGGACCGCATAATAAGCTTTCAAAAAGAAATAAAAAGACACATGAGCTAAAATAAAGGTGTTTTTAGATCTGCTTTTGTTTGGGTTATAGAAAGGTGATATATTTGAGAAGCTGGCTAACTCGTCGGTTTCCACCAAAATTTGGTAGCCAGGCAATTTTCCTTTTAATGTATGCCGAAGGTACAGTCCCGGTTGAGAAATTTCTACAGAGAATGTTGAAAGCCCTGGTTACATACAATACACAGAATAGCTAGTTGATTAATACTGCAATAAATGCTATATTAATATTGGGACAAAGGAAAAAGGCTGGCCCTAAATGATGACTAGGGAGCTCCAGTAGATTTCAGTATAAGTTCAATAATTAGTAAATGGTTTTCCAGAATAACTTATTTACCTGACTGTCACATTTATTTTCTCTGTAATGCAAAGACAACTCATTCAAATTAAAATATCATGTCCTGAAATTAATATATAGTTATGTTCTAGTTGGTTCAATGAAATCAATATTAAAGAAGTGCATTGGAAAATCCAGTCCTCAAATCTTCTACGGTATTAGGGAAATGCAAGGACACATGAATCAAAATGTTGCACCTTACTTTTCCTTACTGGTTGAAAGATCTACTCTTTGCTACAGATGGTGAAACAATGACAAATCAAACTCAAATTTGATCTCACTAGGATTTCTTCGATATCGCGCAAAGCATTCCAGTTCTATATTTGCCATTTAAAAACGTTCATGGATAACTTCCTAAAATGGAAGGGGCCGATTTACTAAGAAGTTACACAACACAGCAAGACAACGTGCTGTGTTGCATGACAGGTAAAGGGTAGAATTCACAATATATACAAAAATATGACTAATTTCTGCTTTCTACCTGCACTGGTGCACTGTGTGCTTTCTAGTACCAGTGCAGCCACCCTTGCACCATGGTGCAAGGGTGCCTGCCTTACAGGCAGGATTGTTTTTGTGCAGGAAGGCATACCTTCCTGCACAAAAACAATCCGTAGATGCATTTTGCTCTTTCTATGTGTTCTGCAGAATGGATCACACAGGGAAAGAGGAAGTAACACGAAGAAATAAAGTTATTTCTCCTTGTTACAAAACACCACACTTGGGAAGGCATGCAACTTTGATGCAATCCCAGATCTACTGACCTTAGTTAATCTGGGATTGCATCAAAATCCATAGGTGGATGCATAGGAACGCCTATGCTCCACCTATGGAATGCTTCTCAATTTAGAGTATTGTAAGGCAGAGATTTGTGCCGCCTTACATCACTCTGGATTTACTAAACCAAGCAGAGCCATGCAAGGTGGCTTTGCTTGGCTTAGTAAATCCCACTTAAGGCATTGTGTTGCCTTGTGTCACCTTGCTTGATACAAGGGCATCTCAAGCCCTTAATAAATCCACTGTGAACTTGGAGAAAAATAAACGTTCCTTCTGAGCTATGTCCCTGGCAGACCATCATTTCAAATGCATTCAAAAATCCTCGCTCAATGAGGATCTTCTTAAGCAGTTTAATTCAATTCAGGTTAAATACCACATGAGAACTGTCAATATTAGATAGCGTCAACATTTCTTAGCACTTCTTGTGATCTGCCAAAGTTGCAACAGGATATTAGGAGTTCATTAGTGATAAATACGAGGCATCAGTTGTCCGCTTTCAATTTCTATCGATCTCCAGTAGATTGCTAGATTAAAGCAAATTACCCAGGAGAAGAAAGGAAACTGTGCAACTATAGAAATCAAAGTATTTCTTCTCTGTGCTGTGCTTGTCCCTTCTTATTGCCAGAGATAATGTTTTATTTTAAACCTATGTTCTTAAAACATAACATCCGCACTATTGAAGGTGTGCTGTAACTCTGCTTTGGTGGCTACGCTGATGCCTTTTCTAGCAGCATGATAATGTTCCTTCATAATACACAGCAATAACGGAAAGTTGCTACAAAAACATACATATTCTTTCATCACTCATAGTCAACGAAATTGTATTTATGTAGATCATTTTTAAGGCTGTCACTAGCATTTTTTTTTTTTTTTTTTACTTTTTTTTTTATTTCCACAGTACAGCAATATCAGTTAACAAACACAAGTCGAAATTGAATCCAGAATTACAAAAAAAAAGACAGAAAAGAAGCTTATGCATTCCTGTAAAAAATCAAAGCATTGAACAAGCTGTCGAACCCTAAATCATAAATCGCACCTTCATACATTCAAATGGGCATTTATAAAGCTGCCAGATATTCATTCCTAATTTACGTTTCGTTGCCCCCTTTATTGCATATAAACTTAATACTAAATTAGCTAATCAATACAATTTAGCCCTCCAGAGCTCGAACCTTGGTGGCTCAGGGCATAACCAGTCCCGGAAATACATAAGCGAGCAATGGTCATTGCTACAAACAGTAAAGATGTTTGTACAAAACACTCCCTCTTGTGACTAGACGCCCCATCCCTAGGAGCATTAAGGCCGGAGTGATGTTAAACGTAACCCCTAAAATAATAGTTAAAAAAATTTCAATGTCATGTAGGAACCTATTCATTTTATCACAGCTGAAAAAAATGTGTACCATATCAGCGTTGTCATCCCCACAACGAAAACATTTACCATCATAACAATCACCCCACTTTTGCATACGTACAGGGGTGTAATACAGTCTAAATAACGTTTTGAAAAATTGTACTTTTAAGTCTGCTGATAAGAAAACTTCCTTTGATCTTGCAAGTGCATCTTCAATTGATACATCAATTTCAGATTCTCCCAATGTTGATGACCATTGTAAATTATGTTTCTCCAAATCATCTTTTTAAAATGAAATCAGTATTTTATACAATACTCCTATTTTGCTCTGAGATTTAATAGCCTCAATCAAAGGATTAGAGATCAAATTTAATTTTCTATTTAACAAAAAATCCCGTATCTAAAGAAACTTAAAAAACTGTGACTGTGATACATTTTATAACTTAGCCAAGTCTCCATACTGTTTGATAAGTCCCCCCTCGTCATATAAATCTCCTAACTGGTGTACTTCCCTATCTCGCCAACCAACAACAATTGAGTCACAAAATATGGAAGGGAGCAATTTAGTTGCATTCATGGGAGTGTAGTAGGAAAGAGCTCCTAGGTCAATTAATTTACATACTTTCCTCCATGTTTTTATAGCTGCATCCAAAATCTTAAACCTAGTCCTTTTGTGGTAACTCCCTTCAATTTCCCCAAATAAGCTAGGATTAGCTTCTATTCCTAAAACTAAATAAAAAATAGAGCTGGTTGTTATTATGTTGCGCCCATCCGCCCCACACAATAATACACCCATTTTTTGTAGAAGACAAACATAATAATACAGGGCGAAATCAGGTACTGCTAGACCACCCCTTGCAGTTGGCAGTGACATAAATCTCATGGCTCTACGAGGTTTCCCAGGGGCCCATAAGAATTTGGAACAAAGTGCCTGTAGCTTCTGTAATTGGGGTGGCGATATTTCTAACTGTATTGCTCTAAATAGGTATAATACCCGTCGAAGAATATTAATTTTTAAAATATTTGCTCGACCAATCAAAGTAAAATGTAGCCTGCCCCATCTCTTCAAGGAATCTGCAATATTACTACATAGTGATCCCCAGTTTGCGTCTACGACTGCAGTCATAGAGGCCCTAATCTTTACACCCAAATATGTAGCTTCAGTCACAGCTCTTGGGTCGTTTAATACCACAGTGTCAGTACATACAAGTTGCGTTTTAGTGACATTCAGCTTGTATCCCGACATCTGACCAAATTTCTGAATTAGCCGTTCGACCTCCAATATTCCGGTAGCCGGGTCCTCAGATGTGATCGCAATATCATCCACATATGCGAACACTGTATAGGGTGTGCTACGTACAAAAAAGGGCTTAATTAACTGACTTCTAGAAAGCATTTCTATAAAGGGATTGATATATAAGGCAAAAAGTAAAGGAGAACAGCTGCATCCCTGTCTCGTACCTCTAGTAATCCGCACTATTTCTGAGATTGATCCCATTACCGCTATTCTAGCTACCGGTGAAGCATATAAAACTTGCAATGCGATCATGAAGCCTTTCCTAAATCCCACGCTTTCCATTAATGTCCATAAATACTGTCATTCTACACGGTCAAACGCTTTTTCTGCGTCTAGCAAAATCAGCCCTAGTTTGTATTTCTCTACATGTCCTATATCAAACAAGGTAATTACTTTATTAATGTGTGATACCGTCCCCTGACCAGGTATGAAACCATGTTGATCTTGAGATACCAAAGAGGCAATTACTTTGGAAAGACGGTTAGCTAAAATTTTTGAGTATATTTTACCATCACAATTTAAAAGTGAGATAGGGCGATATGAACCGGGCAGCTCTGCATCTTTGCCCTTTTTACTGAAAACTACAATTGTGGCTTCATCCCAAGACTTTGGGACTAGCCCACTTTGAGCAGCCCTAAACGTAGCCAACATCATTTTCTTCAAATACTCAAAAAAAGTTTATATATCTCTCCAGGTAGCTGGTCAGGGCCAGCTGCCTTCCCCATCGCCAACGTCTTCACTGCATTTGTTAATTCTTCCATCGTTATCAGGGCATCCAGTATATCTACCGCCTCTGAGTCTAATTTGAGGAGCTCCCCTAACAGAGTTGATGTTATTTCCACAGCCCCCCCTTGTTGGCTGGTGTAAAGATGTAAATGTGTAAATGTATGAAACTTATATAGCGCAGGACTTACCCTGGGGCATCTCCGCGCTTGCTTAGGGAACCCGTCCTGGTATTCCCCTGTGAGAAACCCCGGCAGGGTATCCACAAGGTGAAAGCCAGGCATCCCGCCGCGAGGGGCCGATGTGTAAGAGTCAGTGTAAAAGTGTTGGAAAATAGCTAAAATCTCTTTTGGGTCCGACCTTGATATCCCTACATTGTCCTTTAATACTACAATGTTACGGCTAGCTTCATTCATGCGCAGTTTAAGAGCTAGACATCTTCCTACTGACTCCCCGTACTCATGACATAATTTTCTATTAGTCAGATACTTTCTTGCAGTCTCCTTATCCCAACCCCCCGTTATTTTAGCCCTTTTTCCGGCAACCACATCCTTTAAATTGGAAATATTACCCTGATTTGCAATACCGTGCATTAGTTTCTCCTCTGACTTTTGCAGATCAGAGTAATAATTCTGTAACTCTTTTTGAAGTTTTTTTTTGGTGAAATAACCCAAAACTCAAAACCTTCCCCCTAAAACAAACTTTAAAGGTATCCCAGACTATGTTGATACTAGCTGAACGCCTGTTATTATCAAAAAATTCCTTTAGCCACCTGGACATATGTTCTGTAAAGTTATCATTAACACACAGCTTCCGGTCAAAGGAGAATTGTTTAGGTCTACCGGTTTCCCCCCAGCCAATCAATATTAATACAATAGGGGAGTGATCATATGAGTTTTTAGGGTAAATCTGCATTCCAGACCTGACCATAGAAGCGGTCCCTAACAAAAAATAATCTAGCCGCACCATCTTTTTATGGGGAAAGGAGTAAAACGTATATCTGGGGTCTGTCGAAAATATTGTGCTCCATGCATCTATCAGGCCATGATCTTTCAATATATTAAACAAAGCCTTAAACATCTGTGGTTTTCGCCCTTTATAGCTTTTTGGCCCTCCCACAAAATCTTGACTAGTTAAATTAATGTTCATGTCCCCACAAATAATTTACGTGGTAGGCATTGTTGCAAGCTCTGTATGCAACTCTTCCAAAATTGCTGCTTTGTCTAAATTAGACCCATAGATATTACATATGGTAAAGTTCCTACATCGCCTGCCAATTTCAACAATAGCCCAACGGCCTAATTTGTCTGCTGATTTTCGACGAGCGATGAATATGTTCGATTTTGCTTTTTTTAATTCCGAAATTCTTTATTGTATATAGAAAAATATAATTTTACATACAGGGAAGAGGCTTATACATGAGTGGAAAAAGAAAGAGAAAAGAAAATAGGCTGAAGAAAAGAAAAGAGGGGGGGGCGGTAGTCCGTACTCTTGAGATCATTCGCCAGTTCGTAGTCTCATAGTCTCATAGTCCATATTGCGTCCATTGGTGTACCATGGCATTTGTACGTCTCTGTGATCAATCATCTTGTGCCCCGCGCCGCCCCGGGGGGACAGTGGAGTATATGTTCGATTTTGCTAAAATGGCCACCTACCCCGAGTCATTACTGATTGTTGCGAGGGGACTAAGACAGAGAATCCCAGATCGGATAACAAATGGTGTTTACTCCACGGTAAATGCGTCTCTTGAACATAAACAATGTCCGGGTGAATATAACGCAATTCAGCAGCTACCCTCTTTCTTTTATTAATATTATTTAAGCCAGAGACATTTAAAGAACATATGCGAATATCTCTAGACGCCATCTAGCATCAGGCCAAATTTTCCGATGAAACTGCACAAATCTAAACAGTACCTTTACCCCGCAAGCACATTTTGTTGCTTTTTCGTTAACTCTTTTATGCTGAAACTGTGGATTTTTTCCCCCCATTTTTCCCCCACCACCGTGACCTCCCCTACCTCCCTCCACCCCATAAATCCAAATCTTCCCCCTCCCACCCCACCCTTCCCTTTAACAAGGCTTTAGGACTTATGGTCCTGAAGATGCCGACTGCCAAATTTGCTACCCTTGTCCACAAGTCACCAAAAAATCCTCATTCATATAAAGGAGAGAAAAAAGAAATATCTATAAAGCTAATGATTATCATCAACCATAATACATTATCTTCAACATTAGGAAGTGAAAGAAACAACAAGAGAGCACTAAATTGAAAGACAACAGTACTTACGATCTGTAGTCCAGGCTCAACTGTCAGTCAATACCCAATATTTTACTGGATGTTTTACTGGATGCTATTCAAAAACTCTTTGGCACCTCCCGCTGTAGAAAAGAATTGTGTACGATCCTGATATATTATCTTCAATTTTGCGGGTTTCATTAAATAAACATGCGCCACTTTAGCCTGAAACGGTGTAATTAATTGGCGAAGCTGCCAGCTGCTCTCCATAGTATATCTGCAGAAATCAGTTCTTACAAAAAACTCAAAGTCTGGGCCAGTTCTCCGCTTGTCCGGGCGGGCGAGTTTGAAACATCCTCGCGGGCCAAGAAACTATTAAAAGAGATTACCAATGCCCTAGGTCTAGCCGTGTTTTGTCCACCAGAATCTCCTGCAGGTTGTCCTGTGCGTACTCGAGTATTAAAAGGAAACCGATGCACTCTCTCAATTTCCCTATCCCAATCCCATTTGCTTAATTCTGGAAAAGCGTTCTTGAATAAATCCACTATAAATTTACGAGCGTCCTGGCCCTCTTTTCCTTCTGGAACTTGTAAAACCCGCAAGTCATTTCTGCGCGCTCTGTTTTCAAAATCCGCTAGCTTCCATAACGTATCCTCCTTTGTCGCCTGCAATGATTCTGTGACTACTTTCTGTTGCGTTACTTCATCTTCTAAATTTGAAAGGCGGGTCTCAGCCTCATTAAATCTGGTTGTAAAGTCCGCTTGTGATTTTGCTAATCTGCGAACCGAATTCTGTAGTTTTCGACAGAGATTCTGAACCCTCGGGCTTTCTTCTCTAGTTTCATCGCGCAAGGACATAATGGATTCATAAATCATTGATATAGATATTTCCCCATCCGAACCCTTGGGGAACCCGTCCTGATATTGATGCTGGGTGCTGTGTTCGCCCTTGTTCTCTGCCTTTTTTTCTACATTTTTACGAACTGTAGATGAACTACTTTCAACTATATCCACTGAATCATCCAAGCATATACTACTATGAGGGCTCCCCCCCTCCATATTCATGTGCTGGGCATATTGTGAAACTAAGTCCTCGCAGGATGAAGGGAACGGCTGTTCTGACATAGAGTAAAAGTCTCCAGATTCCGCATCCTGTTGTGCACTTCAACCTTCCTCCCCCCCTGTTGGTACCTGGGGGTCATTATCATCATCATGATCAGAATTTCCATCGATTCTGTTGTTTACTTTGATTGTCCAAGTCGATAGTTGTAGGCGGGGGAGAGTTTACAGCCACCATCCCAGTGGAATTTGGACGTACCTGACCTTTTGCAACATTGTTACTGTGTAAACTGTTGTCTTCTAACGCTGATACATCCGTTCCTGCGTTTGTAACCATTAAGGTAGCGTGTTCCTTCTCAGTATTAGTTTGATTTTTACCCCCTTTAGATTTGTCCTTTTTAGCAGCAAAAATCAGGTTGTCTACGAATGATTTAGCACCGGGTGCCCCACGAACATGCGGTGCACTAAAGGCGATTGAGGCGGCCCCCTTCCGTCCGCGCTCCGGTCCCCAAGCGAGTGGAAAACATATAAAAAATGTCACTAGCATTTTTTACATGTTTTCTAATACATGTTAGTTTGATTGGCAGTTAGGCATGTTCATTAAACACTTTTGCTAGTCTTTGCTGTTAGTGTAGAAAGATGTTTAAAACATCTATTTTTAATGCAGAACACAGAATAATGAAAAGACTCCACAAATACAATCTGCAGATACACTACATGTTACTCCTTTTCTAACTAAAATACAAAGTTCTATAAATAATTTAAAATATTAATATTTAATATACTTTCATAGTTGTTTTCTTTCTTCAGGGAATTGAAACAATTAACTTCACTCTTCAACATGCCTAGCCTCGTATCTGAGTCTTTTTTATCTTTACAGTGTCTACAACTTCTAAAGCAGTGTACAAGATGATAACAAGATGCTAACATCCAGACTGTGTGCCACCACTGCTGCACAAAATGTTGGGCCCGATTCACAAATGTAAACTTAGATGTTTGGTCTAAACTTAGACCAAACGTCTACATTTATGACTTTTGGAGTTCCCATAGGGTATTTACGAGTAGTCTCTTTATGCCAGCACTCGGGCAGAGATACGGCCCGATTGCAGACATAAAGCTAGTACTCATCAATGCCCTTTGTGAATTCCCAAATTCATAAACTTAGATGTTTGGTCTAAGTTTAGAATAAAATACTTAGAATAAAGTTGTGATTTATTGGTTGTTTTATGTGGTGTTGAATTATTTTTGACAGTCTACTCTATCTATCTATCTATCTATCTATCTATCTATCTATCTATCTATCTATCTATCTATCTATCTATCTATCTATCTATCTATGCTTTGACGCTTTGTGTGTGTGTGTGTGTGTATATATATATATATATATATATATATATATATATATACATATATATTAATAAATGTATATATATATATATTTACTGAAAAAATATAGGTTTCAGGGACGTTATAGTTATTTGGACTTTTCACTTGTACAAAACCAGAGAAATTCGGCCGTTATAGTTAGTTGAGCTAACTATAACTCACACCTGCTCAATGCACTGCCGATGACGTTACATATTACATCATTCATGACATGGTCAGTGGCATCACTGATGAAATCTCAAATGACATCATCATCCAGTGACTGTGTGTTTCTGTAAAGTGTAAATATGTATATATATATATATGTATATATATATATATATATACATATATATATATATATATATATATATATATATATATATATATATATATATATGCGCCAAGGTGTATTGAAGAATGAGTGGGTGTATAAGTGTCTGAATGGATGATTTAGTAGGTGCGAGACTGATTGTATTAGTGAGTGATTAATTGTGTCTTACTGAATGCATGGGCTAGTGACTAAACTGTGTGAATGTCTGTATCAGTCTGTTAGTTGGTCTGTAAGCGGCTGCATAGGTTGGTGAATAGCTACATGAGTGTCTATATGGGTTATTGATTGGTTGTTTGAGTATCTGTATGGGTGCCTGAGTGTCTGTGTTTGTGGGTGGGGTTATGACTCTCTGCATAGATGTGTGAGTGTGTGAGTCATTGGGTGTATAGGTTCAACACTGCATGTGTGAAGGGCTGTGTGGGTGGGTGTGTTGGTGAGTGAATGGATGCCTCAGTGGTACATGTGTGAGTAACTACATATGTGAAAGGCAGTATATGTGAGTGTTGGAGTTTATAAATGACTATATGTGAGAGTGAGTGATTGTAAGAGAGCCTGTATGGATGAATGTGTGCTTGTATCAGTAATTGTATAAGAGAG
This sequence comes from Lissotriton helveticus, assembly GCF_964261635.1. Classification (NCBI taxonomy): domain Eukaryota; kingdom Metazoa; phylum Chordata; class Amphibia; order Caudata; family Salamandridae; genus Lissotriton; species Lissotriton helveticus. The sequence continues at coordinate 1,264,774,255 of NC_136059.1, read as the reverse complement.
TAAGTATGTGTTAGTATCTGTATGAATAAGTGAGGTAGTGTGCGTATAACTGTATAGGTGAGTGCATGACTGACTAGGTGTATGAGTAACTCTATAGATGAGTGACTAGGTGTATGAGTAACTCTATAGATGACTATACAGATACTCTATAGTGAGTATCTGTATAGGTGTATGAGTACATATGATTGAGCCATATTGATGAGTGACTGCAAGTATGAGTGACTGTATGGGTGAATGAGTGGATGTGTGTGTAGACCTAGGAATCAGTGAGAGGGTATGTAGTAACTGGTATTGGTGTGTCTATGGTTTTGAAAATGGTAGTCTGTATTTTAGAAGGGGTGTATCAAAGGTTATATTAGGTTATGAGGAGGTGCATCAGATTATCACACGGATGATGTCATCAGTGATGTCACTTGAGATGTCATCAGTGATGTCATCAGTGATGTCACTGACTATGCCATGAATGATTTAAGATGTGATGTCATCAGCAGTGCATTGCGGGGGTGCGAGTTATAGTTAGCTCAACTACCTGTAACGGCCAAATTTCTCTGGTTTTGTACGAGTGAAAGGTCCAACTAACCATAACGTCCCTAAAACCTATGTTCTTTTTGAATGTGAATTTTCTAAGGTTTTTTAAATGCTAATTTCTAACTAAAACGTCCCTGAAACCTATTTTTTTTCAGTGAATTATATAAACACATCCATACTTTTGTACTCATCAAAATAACTGTAACAGTGCTGTGTTATAGCTCATAATTCAACCACGATTAAAACTTAGTTCACACTAATCAAAATATTAAACCTTTGTAATGCTAAATGTTTCCTATGTTGTTTTTAATTTTTTGCAATCTGAACTATACTTTATTCATATGTCTTGTATCTAGCTAGTATTTGGCATTTTCAGTCACGAGAAAGCAAATGAGACTCTTTGGCGGTTAACAGTTTTCAACCTTTCCCAACATGTGCACATGTCAAACAATCAAACTGTGACCACATGTTAATAGAAAAAAAGTGATGTCTAAGTGTGTGCACTGCACGTTGCTTCTATAGACTACTTTGTAACCAAAGACTATATAAACCACACCCTGCCCTCTGACAATAGATTAGTTTTGTTTTTGCGAGTCATTTCACTGTCTCCAGTCTGCGATCCAGCTTGACTTCTCCAGCCTCGAATTTTTTTTTTGCGACAACAAAAAAGATGACGGACTTGTAAGTTGTTAGATTAAAGGATAGTAGATATGTTTAATACATAACTATTTATCCGAATGCTGGAATTACCATTGTAATTGCTTTTTGTGTTCTAGGAAACAACTAACTAAAAGTATTTCTTCAAAGAATTATATATAGTTTAAAGTTTTATTATATTTGTATATCAAGGGTTATCAAGATATCAAAACTTTAGGTATTTGTGTACAGATTCTAAAAAAGTTCAACGTATGTTTAATATTCAGTTGTTACATTGTTTGTTTATTTGCATTTACATCTTACATCAGCAACACCTGTTCACAAACAGACAGAATTCAGGAGAAACTTCCCTTACAAAACTCTACATTCTCGAGTCTTTGAAAACAGAAATATTAACAGAAATAAAACGCTTCATAACATTTTGTCATTTATCTTTTTTCTCTCTTATCACCCTTATTCTCCTTCTCCCCTGGGGTGATATAGTGTGGCCGTGTATATTCTACTACTGCCTTTCTATTCTACTCTAGCTTTGCAGCCGATCAGAGCTTCGTATGGTGACCTCTTAATCCCAGAATGAAAATCTCTGTTCTTCACAAGTTGGACGAACCTCAATCCCTCACTCCCACAGCTAGTTTTTTCATCTTGCATCCAAGCAAACAGCATATTTTCAATGTCCTGATTAGCTCTCTCGATGCTCCCCTGACTTTGTGAGTGGCACGGCTTACCATGGACGATCTTCAAGGTGGGCCAATACTCCTTTAGGCTGCTTACCACATTTTTTGCAAATTCCCTGCTGTTATCGGACTGTAGAATCGTTGGAGCACCAAGCAACGTAAATATGTCGATGAGCTTGTAGGCTACTTCTTCTGCTCTCTTTGATTTCAGAGCCCTGAGAACTACAAACTGAGTGAGATGATCTTGGTACACCATTATAAACTTGTACTCTCTGTCAGGATGGGACTGAAAATCGATGAGATCGACCTGACAACGGGAGTCGAATTTAGAAAAAAACATTGGCTTGAACACAACACCTTTTTTAACATCTTTTTGCTTCTTCTGGCAAAGCTCACAAAGGTGAATGTACAGCTCAAGATCATGACGGGTAATGTTCTTATAGTTGGGTGAAAGTTCTTTCAACATCCTGTCCCATCCTCCATGACCAATAGCCAAATGGGCCTTATGGAGTACGTCAAATAACTCGGAGTCCGCAACGTAAAACTGAATAGCACTCCTACCTTCTTTAACAAAATTGATCAACTTAGTCGTATTCTCGACCATCATTACGTCATAGTGTTTCACCAGCCAATAGTCCCGTGGTTCCTTCTTAATGGTCGTCTTAGCCTTTTTCACATCGTCCACTAACTTTTGGTAACTGGTTTCGGTTAGGAAAACACCGGTTTTAGCAGCATTGGGTCTTACTTGAGATAATTCATCGCAGAACCGTTGTTGCATTCTATACATTACCTAGCCATTCTATAGAATACCGGATTTCACACATTCCCGGGCGTGAATAAAATGGCGGGATTAGTGGTATTATATACTTTGCCGGCAGACAATCCGGCAAAGTATACAATGCCTAGGCAATGTATAAAATATCAATTATTTCATACTTTGACATTCGATTTTCAGGCATTTTCAGGCATTCTTTACATTACCTAGGCATTCTATAGAATGCGTCATTTCACACTTTGACTGTAACATATATATACACGAGCCACACCGATCCAAGTTTGCAAAATTAAGTTTTTATTTCGGGCACAAACTATATAAATATATATTGATGTGATCAAGACCGGGGAGACCTGGTCGAAACGCGTCATGCTGGAGGATTAAGCCACATTAAAGCACTTTTTGAAATTCAGCTTGCTGTGGTCCGTGCCTGATTCCGAGAAGGAGTGAATGTCAGGAGTTTCTTTCATTATATATATATACATATATATATATATATATATATATATATATATATATATATATATATATATATATATATATATATATATATATATATATATATATATATATATATATATATATATTCACTGAAAAAACCATAGGTTATAGACCATATATAGTTAGGAATTAGCATTTAAAAAACCTTATTTTACTCAATTCTTCAATATGTAAAACATATTTAAACTTTACAGAAACACACAGTCACTGGATGATGTCATCAGTGATGTCATTTGAGATGTCATCAGTGATGTCATCAGTGATGTCACTGACCATGTCATGAATGATGTAATATGTGACATGATCAGCAGTGGATTGCGGGTGCGCGATATATAGTTAGTGCAACTAACTATATATGGAATTTCAATGGTTTTGTGTGAGTAAAATAAGGTTTTTTAAATGCTAATTCCTAACTATATATGGTCTATAACCTATGCTTTTTTCTGTGAATTTCAATGGTTTTTTAATAGCAAATATCATAAGCTGTCGAATGTCAAGTATGTGGTAAGTAAAAACATTTTCGTGTTTATGCACACTGATCTGCTTTGAATGCTGCCCCCCACCCCTCATTTCTATTAGGAGTACTCTCTCTTTGCAGATAGTGAAGGGTAGTTAACGCAGGCCTTTGCCCCCGTTGTAATCCGTCGTGCCTGCTTCTCTCTCCATTTGATTGATTGTTCTCTTTGGTTCATTCTCTATTTACAAACAAGCACAGAGTCGCAATACTCTGTTTAGTCTTTGCAGATAGCGAAAAATCGTGTAAAAAAAGAAAAGGAATCGAGCAAAATCAGTAGGCCACTAATGGGATCTCTTTTTGACCTCCCTAAAATAGAAACATTAGGAACAACCTGTTGATAATACCAATGTGTATGTACATAAGCGGCGTTCATTTGTGTTCACAGTACCCCTTCTTGATTGTTTGAATCGAGCATTGAATTGTTCGAAGTTGGTTCTCTTAAGAATCTTCTCTGCCTGCAAACGAGGAAGAATAGGAATATTCTCTCTCCCTTTGCAGATAGTGAAGGGTAGGTAACGCAAACCTTTAACACGTCGTGCCTATTTCGTTCCTCATTGATTGATTGTTTCCCCAAACATTGACTGTTTGGGAATTGGTTCTTTTTGGATGTATTCCCTGTTTGCAAATATACGTAGGAAAATCTTTGCAAATAGTGAAAGGGTACGTAATGCGAACCTTTCTCCCCCGTTGTAATCTGTCATGCCTATCTACTCCCCACTGATTGATGCACCTGTTTCACCCGGACCATTTACTAGAGATACGTCATCTGGCCCGACCAGAGAGCACCCCTAGTGAAAAGGACATATGCAATAATAACGAAGTGATCACTGTATCCTGTTAACAGAAACTTTAGCATGAAACAACCTGGAAAGAAAAGAATAGGAAAACGAAAATCAGTAGGCCACTGATGAACATAAACTTTTATTAAACAACGAACAAAGAAACGATAACATAACGTAATGATAAAACCTATTAATGTCCTAGAAACAAGAAAACGTTAGAAATATGCCAGTGGTGAGAGACCAGAAAAACAGTAAGAGAAACCAAATCACCCCTCGCTGTCCCACCGCCTGCCACGCCAAAAAAATCGATAGACTAGGGAAAATGCAAGTCAGTAGAACATCCGCCCCCACTCTGGAAACTTCCAAGGTGGGGCAGGGTTGCGGCTACGCCCAGCCGGGAGCAGCCCATATAAGGCGGATCCTGCTGCCACGCCTCGGCCAGGAGATCCTAACGTAGGGTGTAGCCGGAGGAGAGGCCGAGGCCAGCGGGACCTGGCCAGGGGATTGCCTTTACAACGCTGAAGAGTTTCAGGGGGGGGGAATGTCTCCTCGACCCTCCCCTCTCTCTCCCAGTCCGGCCGCGGTGGCCCTTGAGAGTTGCAGGTAGTCCCGCCACATGCTCTTCCGGTCCGGCCACCAACGGTCGGGGGGCCGCGGCCGACGGGATCCGGCTGCAGCCGATAAACCAAGAAACCCGTTCATGGGGCCAGAGCCAGGGGCGTCCGGCCGACATCCACCGGAAGCCCGGCCCGAAGACGGACGGGACACTTCTTCTCTCTTGAATAATGGCTGCGACAACACTGGGGGGGGGGATGTCTTGCACATGCCTCCGACCCCCCCCCCTCGTCCTCATCGCCTGGTCCGGCCATAACAAATCTCAAGCGAGACGCCGTGGGGTGCACTGGGAGGGAGAGACGATGCGAACAGGCCTCTCCCGCCTCCCCAGTGGAGGCTTCCCACCTGCACCCTCGGCGCTCCAAGCGCCCGGAAAAGGGTTCTTCCACTGTGGCGATGCTGCAACGTCTCGCCCGGCAGGGTGGAGCCCGTCCGCTCATTTGACCCCGCGATCGCCAGTAGCTACCGAACTCTCAAAATGGCGGTCGACCTGGCAAGAGCGGGCCCAGCATAAAGAAATGGCCCGGTCACTGGTTGACTCCACCACCGTAGTCCTCCACGACCTTGAAGATTCTACAGGAGCCGCGGGAGTCTCCGACCCCCGCAGACACCCCCGATGGGGAATGACTGCCATGATCGCCCGTGGAGTGACGAAACTGTATCCGCGGGACGTCGGCGCTCCCATGCTGGCGCCAGCCTCACTTTGAATTACTAGAATCCTGCAGACCTCAGTTCCGGTGAAAGCACAGTGTGACCCGGTAGGAAAAATTGTTGCACCCTCTCCCCTTTTTGACTGATAGTTCAAACCACCGATCCTTTCCTTTGCCCTTTTAACGGAACTTTGGACTGCCTCCCCCTCTTTTACATTTTCTAGAGAAAACAAAACATTAACCACTACATTAGCATAGCAATTGACACCAGAACTGTTTTCAAATTGAAAACCAACAACATCTTCAACAGAATCCTTTTTGTTTCTGCTGTGACCCTGCTACAGCACAGGCATTGTCCCCAGCAATAATTCTGCAATGCCGGTAAGAATAGCTGTGGTGCCTACTGGACTCACTCACCCCCGCGGCGCCCCACGCCGTTATTTGCTGGGCGGCAACTTACTAGACATCACCTTCGTGACATCCAGATTTCAGCGCTTTCTGCTGCCTTGGAACTATTCGCACAACACACCGCTACTGACAATCCACCCCCCGCGGCGCCCCACGCCGTTATTTGCTGGGCGGCAACTTACTAGACATCACTTTCGTGCCATCTAGATTTCAGCGCGTTCTGCTGCCTTGGAACTATTCGCACAACAGACTGCTACTGACGACCCACCCCCAGGCAACATCTTCTGAATTTTCATAATTTGAAAGAACTAGTAACATGTCCTCATCAGGAATTCAAAAGAAATTGCCACGGTCTCTTCGTTGTTTAAATGCTTTTACTGTTTTTGTTTTGTTGTATATATTTATATGTTATTAAAGTTTTATATTCCTACTACTTTGTTGGAGTGCTATATATTTTTAATGTGACACATAATTGTAAAAACTTTGATGTACAAAGAGTCATTCCTGGAATCTTCCGCTTCAGGCTCGGTCCCCTCCCCAATCACAATACAGGATGGTTTTCAGATAGTAGGAACACGTGTGGTGTGACGGATCTCATCGGGTGTGGGCCTTGATCTACTATAACTCCTTTAAAGAGGGGTGATTCTTTACAGCTGGAGCCATAAACTACATCTGCACGGCTAGCTGATAGCCTGGACAATCGGACACAGAGGAAGAGGAGTGTCAGAGGGTGCGGTAGTGAATAGGGCGAAAGGGAGGTGTCGGGCGGGCACAGAGTGTGATTCTCAGGGAAGAGCAGCGCAGATGGGGGGAGGTTTATTGCCCATGCATAACACAGAGAGCGGGGGTGACCAGTGCCTGGGGAAGATGCTTGCGAGGGTGGGGAGCCATGCTACGAATCGACAGCGTGCAGAGAGTGGGTCTGGTCAAGGCATCTAAAATGGCTGCCGTGCACGACAAAAGTGTGGCATTTCAAAAAAGGCAAGCTGGCGCAAACAATGTTTTTCAACACTTCCTCATTTCCTTCGAATCGAACGTTAACAGACGTTGGTGCATATTACCAAAGTTAAGCGATATTTATCGCTAACGATGCTTACCAACGAATTTTTTACCGCTAAGCATCGTCAGAAATTATCGAAGATAAACCTTGCTATTATCAAGGTTTATCGCAAATGCGATAAAAAACGGCCGCAATGCATGAATATCGCTAAAAAGTCAGCGATATTCATGCATTACCGAGCTAATGCTCTTAGCCATGTTATCCACCTCCCATTGGATAACATGGCTAAGAACTGCTCAGGGCAGGTATAACTTTTTGGAGATATTCGCGCTTAGCGCGAATATCTCCAAAAGTTGGTAATAGGAGATAGATATCTTGCATGTTGTAATGCAAATTATTGTGGTATATGGAACTCATACCATAATCTCTCAGGAAAGCAGAAACTGATCCTTTTGGGACCGCCTGAAAAGGCCTACGGGGTGAGGGGTACTCTACTTTGCCCCCTTTTCACGTTCCGAACTATTTTATTTTACTCTCTTCTGTAATTACACAAAATAGCAGCGATAAGATGCATCGGAGACACACAGTGAGAGAAAGGAGGCCGGAGATGAAGAAGAGATGTCAAATACACATTGGAGATAATATAGTGGCAGAAGGGAAGTAAATATGAGTAAACTTACCATGTAACATAAAAATGTTGCACTCTATACTATAAGTCTCATTTTATACTACAATCACTTCGCTACAACCTCATAAATTAAAAATAAAAATGAATAATGTCTCAAACAATTTTTGATTTCTAAATATAAATTTATTCTTCAGAATTTTCTAAATTTGAAAGAACTAGTAACATGTCCTCATCAGCAATTTCCTCATGAAAAGTCTGCAATGATGATTCTTGTAACTCTATGGTCTCCAAACATTCGATAAATTCGCCATCAACAGATTGATCAAAAAAATCATTCAAGTCATCTCCTCCTTGTGACAATATTTCATTATTGGTGCTGTCAATTTCAATCAATGTAGTGGAATCATTCAAGTCATCTCCTCCTTGTGACAATATTTCATTATTGGTGCTCTCAATTTCAATCAATGTAGTGGAATCATTCAAGTCATCTCCTCGTGACAATATTTCATTATTGGTGCTCTCAATTTCAATCAATGTAGTGGAATCATTCAAGTCATCTCCTCCTTGTGACAATATTTCATTATTGGTGCTGTCCATTTCAATCAATCTAATGGAATCATACAAGTCATCTCCTCCTTGTGACAATATTTCAATATTGGTGCTCTCAATTTCAATCAATGTAGTGAAATCATTCAAGTCATCTCCTCCTTGTGCCAATATTTCATTATTGGTGCTGTCCATTTCAATCAATCTAATGGAATCATACAAGTCATCTCCTCCATGTGACAATATTTCATTATTGGTGCTCTCAATTTCAATCAATGTAGTGGACAATTCAAAAGAAATTGCCACGGTCTCTTCATTGTGAGCCATTTTATTTTGAAATTGCTTGCTGTAAATTGCAGAAAAAAATAATCACTTTCCTTTATCGTTTTTAGTAATACATAATATAAAACTAACTTTATCAAGTATTTAGTATAACAGAAAGGACTGCAAATAAATAACAGAAAACATTTTTCAAATTATCTTCAAGTGTACAACATAATTTACCTTACAAATTAACAACTCACCTTTTTAAAAGTAGGAGAAGTGTTAGTACTGTGTAAATCAAACACCAGAAATTCACCACCAAAAATTCCTCACAAATGTACCTCAGACAGTAGTATCACAAAATGGCTGTGGTTTCCTCTCATTTGACATATATACATAACCAATTAACTTTCATCACACACAAATACAAAACCAAAGTAACATTTTAATTGGTTCTAAATTTCAACACTTTCAAATGTGTTTTCCCCATGCAATTTTCCATAGGACATTTACATACGTCTACAGCCTGAATGGCTGAACGGAATTACACCAAACTTGGCAAAATGGTACATCAAACCTAAGAGGTCAGGAAGGATCTACTATGCCCCCTTATGGTCATTTCCCCCTTCGCTTTGGCCTCCTCTTGTCTCTCGATCCTACCGAGAGACAAGATGGCGGCCGCTACAGACTGTTTGGAATGTTGACAGACGCCGGAGAACCAATCAGCTCCTGAACGCGAAAAGTACGCGAAGCGGAGCGCTGTTACAGATATATATCTTTTTTTTAACGTTAATTTCTCAAAATCCACTGGAGCACATATATTGAGACCTAGCAAAGGCACATCGGGCTACCAGTCCCTAATATTTTGCCAAGTCTCGTGCAAATCCATTCAGCGTTCGATTATTGTCATTTAGATACGTCTACAGCCTGAATGGCTGAACGGTATTACACCAAACTTGGCAAAACGGTACATCAAACCTAAGAGGTCAGGGAGGATCTACTATGCCCCCTTATCGTCATTTGCCCCTTCTCTTTCGCCTCCTCTTGTCTCTCGATCCTACCGAGAGACAAGATGGCGGCCGCTACGGACTGTTTAGAATGTTGACAGACGCCGGAGAACCAATCAGCTTCGCTTCACAAAGCTCCGTTGCGCGAAAAGTACGCGAACTGGAGCGCTGCCCGGTCCGCTGTTACAGATATATATCTTTTTTTAAACGTTAATTTCTCAAAATCCACTGGAGCACATATATTGAGACCTACAAAAGGCACATCGGGCTACCAGTCCCTACAATTTTGCCAAGTTTCATGCAAATCCATTCAGCCGTTCGGGCTAAAAGTGAGGCCAACCGCCCTATGGAAAACTCAATGTTAAAAACACGTTTTGGGACCCCCCTTTTTTCTCGACCCCCCCTGGACGAACCCCCCCCAATTTTCAGGGGCTGCTCAGAAACAAAATGTGCCATTTTCCTGAAAATTTCAGCCAATTCCGTCCACAAACGCCAAAGTTATTAGACATAGAATTTTCAAAAAACCCATAGAGAAAAAATCCTAACTATATATACCTACTGGCGACCGCCAGTAGGTAATATATATATATATATATATATATATATATATATATATATATATATATATATATATATATGTATATATGATTCGGACAATTCCGACCACTTCCGTGTCACAGCGAAGCAGGAACTCAGACCACCACAGCGACTCAGGCAAGGTATGTTTTTATATACGTTTCTTCCACAGCCTACAACGACGCGTTTCGGGCTTCACGAGCCCTTGATCACATTCAGCTTTATACACGTCTTTATCACTTTTTCTACATCTTTATCACCGTGCACGCCCCCTCTCAAATGGATCCCTGGTCACATGATCATAGATAGAAACAACAGACTTATGTGTGTGCTGTACTATGTAGCCGGTATATATGCATAAATGCAACTGTGTATTTCACGATAAATCGCCATAATGTTTGTTACTTTCAAACAAATGTCATACAAAGCACATATTAAAGTATAAATACTCTATTTCATATGTATAAACTGGATAAATCCCAATATGATATGCTGCTTTGATATGCAATCATATTGTCCTATGTGGCTATTTGATACACATATATACACAGTTTTTCCTATTTGTCAATAATGATCATCCCACTAGATCTCAATCTTACTTTATCTAACAAAGTGCTCGAGTGCCTATTTTTTTAAACTAGTGCAAATACTATAATAAAGTGCCATACTATATGTGCAACAGCCTATAGATAATAAATATAAAGTGTATTGTGTGCATTTACAAACAAAGTTGATAAAATTATATTTCATAGCAAATCCATTCCATACATTCTCAATAGTAAAAAGGTTTCCTCCAGCCAGATTAAAACCACTATTAAAAGTATATACAAGATGCATAAAAATGCTAAAAAATACAATATCAACAATGATTGTTAAAAAATATATTCTTGTTATTAGAGAGAGTGTGTAGGTCATGTATTACGTTCTTATGGGCAACATGATATAGCATAGATCAACTTCACTCATGCTGTCTAATACATATGTTTTTTTGCTCATCCCAGATACATATAGAATCACTATATTTACAAGTAGGTATGCATATACTCCGCATTATTCAGACCCCTGTGGCCATTTGCTGTCCAATTCAAGGATAAATTTGGTCTCTAATTGCCTCAGTTTCCTCTCTCTGTTCCCACCTCTTTTACTGTTGGGGACAGCACTGATGACAAAGTAAGAAAGACAATTTATATCCTTGTTATGTCACTTGTAGAAATGGCAAGCCACGGGATAGGCTGCATCATTGTGGAGGATAGCTCTCAAATGTTGTAATATCCTGACGTGTACCTGTAGTTTTGTGCTTCCCACATAATTCAAACCACAGGTACACGTCAGGACATACACGGCTAAATCTGTTTTACAGCTATAGCTGCCTTTGATGGAAACAGGGGATACATCAAATGGTGTCTGATATGATGTTTTATTGCAACCAAATTTGCAAGCCCGACAAACCGTGCATCTTTTAAATCCCCTGGACGGCTGTAACCATGGTGTCGCCTTTCTCGTTTCTGGGGAGTTCTTGTCTAAATCATTGCCCATGGATCTACCTTTTCTAAAAGTTACAACAGGGGAAGGAGTTAAACGGTCACGTAGAATACTGTCTGTTAGGACAATGGGCCAATGTTTCTGGACAATAGATCTAATTTTCCTCTCTTGCCGTGAATAAGTACTAATTAATCTGGGGTTGTCTGTTTCATTCTTCTCATCTTGTAATTTAGTTGCTTCTTTTTTTAAAAGACTAGCTCTTGGCCATTCACTTGATTTGCTGATGGCATCATTGATGAGTTTATCATTATACCCCCTCATATTTAATCTTATTTGCATTTCTTTTAGGCAATTGTTGAAGTCATTTTCATTACTGCAAATGCTCTTAAGTCTGAGGACTTCTCCATAATGGATACTTGCGATTAGATGAATAGGATGGGAGCTGTTGGCGTGAAGTGTAATATTCCCCGCCGTAGGCTTTCTAAACATAGTACTCTCTAGCCTGTCATTTTTAACGCAGAGTCTAACATCTAAAAACTCTATTTGCGTTTTATGGATGTGTGAAGTAAAAGTCAGGTTCAAGGAGTTATCGTTAATCTCCTCAACAAACTTATGTGCAATCAAGCTATCGCCACGCCATATTATAAAAACATCATCAATGTATCTAAGATACGTGGCCACATGTTGCTCAAATAGCGTCTTATGTTTGCCCCTGAGGACCTGTTCCTACCACCAGCCATTGTAAAAACACGCGTAGCTGGGGGAAAAACAGGCCCCCATGGCAACTCCTCTCAATTGCTTGAACAGTACATTGTTGAAAAGGAAAAAAATATTATTAAGACACCAATTGATCAGTTCAACAATAACTTTGTAGTGAGCATAGAATTCAATAGGTCTAGCCAGAAAATATTTGATTGCCTGCAGGCCCTGTGTGTGGTCTTTACTTGTGTATAATGATTCTATGTCTAATGTAATTAGACATAGATCATCTGACCACACTACATCTTCTATTTTCGGCAAAAAATCGCCTGTGTCCTTAACAAAGCTGGGGAGTGATGTCACTAGATCTTGTAAAAAGTGGTCGATATATCGGCCAATATTCTCACTGGCACTATCGATGGCAGAAATAATTGGTCTGCCCGGTACCGGTGTTACTCCCTTGTGTATCTTCGGAATAAGATACAAAATGGGCAACACCGGATGGTCTTTATACAGGAATTTCCTTTCATCATTAGATATCAAGCCCTCTCTTCTCCACTGTGCCAACATTTTCTGCAAGGTTATTCTAGCATTTTCATATTCTTTAGATTACGTTTTTTATAGCATATTTCATTACCCAATTGTTTATTGGCTTCTGCTATGTACTGTTTTTTGGGCCATAATACTAGATTTCCACCTTTGTCAGATTTTTTTATGACAATGTCGCAATTTTCACCCAGTTTTTTGATTAATTTGTCATAGGCTATTTTCTTTAAAAAAGTGCTACGTTGTTGTTTGTATTTCTTAACATTTTGGTTCCGTTTTTTCAAGTCATTTACAATCATATCATGGTAGGTATCGATTGAATCTTTTGGCATGAGGGGAACGAAGCAAGATTTGTTTTTAAATGGACTGATTCCAGCCCCTTTCTGAACAAAATCTATCTTACGTAATCTTTCTTGTGTGGATAGATCAGTAGAGTCCATAGGGTCACTATTAGCTAACCTTTCTTCTTCTTCAAGTAAGTCATGCATAGTGACTACACCAGGGACATCAGAAGCCAATAGGGACAGAACATAATCATACCCCTGCATATTTCTCTCTGAAACATTTGCTTGGTTTTTATCTGCTTTTAATGCAAAGTATTTTCTCAATTTTAGTTTGTGAATGAAACAAAATACATCAATTCGAGTTCGTGCATAATTGAAATTCTCGCCAGGACAAAAATTCAATCCTAACGCCAGAAGTTGTTGTTCTGCCTTGGTGAGATCCACATTAGTTAAATTTACAATACTATTGTCTATTGACGTCTGTTCCTTTGCCAGAACGTTTTCTTCTTTGTGGCACGTCTTTATCACTTTTTATACATCTTTATCACCGTACACGCCCCCTCTCAAATGTATCCCTGGTCACGTGATCATAGATAGAAACAACAGACTTATGTGTGTGTTGTACTATGTAGCCGATATATATGCATAAATGCAACTGTGTATTTCACGATAAATCGCCATAATGTTTGTTACTTTCAAACAAATGTCATACAAAGCACATATTAAAGTATAAATATTCTATTTCATATGTATAAACTGAATAAATCCCAATATGATATGCTGCTTTGATATGCAATCATATTGTCCTATGTGGCTATTTGATACACATGTATACACAGTTTTTCCTATTTGTCAATAATGATCATCCCACTAGATCTCAATATTACTTTATCTAACAAAGTGCTTGAGTGCCTATTTTTTTAAACTAGTGCAAATACTGTAATAAAGTGCCATTCTATATGTGCAACAGCCTATAGATAATAAATAGAAAGTGTATTGTGTACATTTACAAACAAAGTTGATAAAATTATATTTCATAGCAAATCCATGCTATACATTCTCAATAGCAAAAAGGTATCCTCCAGCCGGATTAAAACCACTATTAAAAGTATATACAAGATGCATAAAAATGATAAAAAATATAATATCAACAATAAGTGTTAAAAACATATTCTTGTCATTAGAGAGAGAGTGTAGGTCATGTCCTGATTAGCTCTCTCGACGCTCCCCTGACTTTGTGATTGGCACGGCTTACCATGGACGATCTTCAAGGTGGGCCAATACTCCTTTAGGCTGCTTACCACATTGTTTGCAAATTCCCTGCCGTTATCGGACTGTAGAAACGTTGGAGCACCAAGCAACGTAAATATGTCGATGAGCTTGTAGGCTACTTCTACTGCTCTCTTTGATTTCAGCGCCCTGAGAACTACAAACTTAGTGAGATGATCTTGGTACACCATTATAAACTTGTACTCTCTGTCAGGATGGGAATGAAAATCAATGAGATCGACCTGACAACGGGAGTTGAATTCAGAAAAAAACATTGGCTTGACCACAACACCTTTTTTAACACCTTTTTGCTTCTTCTGGCAAGGCTCACAAAGGTGAATGTACAGCTCAATATCATGACGGGTAATGTTCTTATAATTGGGTGAAAGTTCTTTCAACATCCTGTCCCATCCTCCATGACCAATAGCCAAATGGGCCTTATGGAGTACGTCAAATAACTCGGAGTCCGCAACGTAAAACTGAATAACACTTGTACCTTCTTTAACAGGATAGACCAACTTAGTCGTATTCTCGACCATCATTATGTCATAGTGTTTCACCAGCCAATAGTCCCGTGGTTCCTTCTTAATGGTCGTCTTAGCCTTTTTCACATCGTCCACTAACTTTTAGTAACTGGTTTCGGTTAGGAAAACACCGTTTTTAGCAGCATTGGCCCTTACTTGAGATAATTCATCGCAGAACCGTTGTTGCATTCTATACATTACCTAGCCATTCTATAGAATACCGGATTTCACACATTCCCGGGCGTGAATAAAATGGCGGGATTAGTGGTATTATATACTTTGCCGGCAGACAATACGGCATCATATACAAAGCCTAGGCAATGTATAAAATATCAATCATTTCATACTTTGACATTCGATTTTCAGGAATTTTCAGGCATTCTATACATTACCTAGGCATTCTATAGAATGCGGGATTTCACACTTTGACTGTAACATATTTATACACGAGCCACACCGATCCAAGTTTGCAAAATTACGTTTTTATTTCAGGCACAAACTATATAAATATATATTGATGTGATCAAGACCGGGGAGACCTAGGCGAAACGCGTCATGCTGGAGGATTAAGCCACATTAAAGCACTTTTTGAACTTCAGCTTGCTGTGGTCCGTGCCTGATTATGAGAAGGAGTGAATGTCAGGCGTTTCTTTCAATATATATATATATATATATATATATATATATATATATTCCAACAATCCTCGTTTCGTGTGGAGTGTGAAAAAAAGGAAGCCCAGGCCACAATCCTTGGTTTAAAGCGTGCTTTTAATTCAGCTTTGCTGCTGAATTAAAAGCACGCTTTAAACCAAGGATTGTGGCCTGCACTTTGGTTTTTTCACACTCCTCACGAAACGAGGATTGTTGGAATATCAGGGCGTTGCGAGGACGTCCCGGCCCGCCGCTGTGAGAGGCTGGGGAATCACGCCAAAAATTGAGTTTGGGATATATATATATATATATATATATATATATATTTATATATATATACATCTCGAAAACTCCACTGCCAGCCGTCCTTTGAAGTATCACAAAAGATGGAGCAATGACCACCATTCAGTGCACAGAATCTCCTTTATTTGGGTTAAACTCTGTCAGCCATTACGCGTTTCGGCACCGAAGTGCCTTGATCACATGACACGTTAGTCAGTCACCTGACTGCTTTTATACCAACACCATGCTGTGTTAAAGTGACAGTGATTTTACAATTTGTTACTTCATGAGGGATACATACAATTTTCCAGTTTCTGGATGGACAGTTCTATACCCCTCTGTAAACAATCAATGAATGAATTGCTCTGCAATCACGGTATAAATACCAGGCTTTATCAGCTTCCTGCTGTTGCACAGAACAGTTCATGTGCAACATTAAGCAATTATAGGCCAAGTGCAAAGTGCAATACAGTGTGATGGGTTTGAGTTCAGTGCAGGAAGAATTGGCGCTCTAGCGTGTACATATGCTGGTCAAAGAACACAGTATTTGAAGAGCCACGGTGCAAACAGGTCAGGGGAAACAAACCCAGAGGAGAAAAACAACCCCTGCCAGAGTGCGGGAAAAACCCATACAATGGATAATTTACAAAGAGTAATGACGGTCGATGAAACCCCAAATTTGTTCTTCACTGTTCGTATTCAAAAAAGACAGAGGTCGACATCCATTGTTTCATTTGCAAAATGATGTGTTTCAACTCGATCAGTACAACGAAACATTAAATCAGCCGACACGTGTTTCGTCACACCATGTCTAGATGTGACTCTTCAGGGCTGTCGATTAAAGTGAAGGGATCATGAATATAGGCGGATCGGTGGGAGCGTGGCTTGGTGCAGATGAAGGTAGCCACCTAAGCAGTGGGCTCCGCAACCGAGCCCCCAAAGATCCTGAATAAACAGAACTCGAGACCCCCGACTCCCGCTGGAAGGGGTAGCCCCATTGGGAAAGCGATCTGTGGCTAGAACCTGGCCCGAGGACCCGGTGAGGCTCGTTTGAAAACTGGCCAGTGCGGTGCGGGAAGTGAAGCCCAAGATGGTGACCGCAGAAGGAAACCGAAACTCCGAGCGGCCGTGATTGTGAGGACAGCTGCGAGTGGATGTGGCTTCCGACCCACAATGAGGCGAACAGTGGTGACACCCGGAGAGCCCTCGGACACCGAATGAGAGGCAGGTGAGAGGCAAGGCCGCAGTGGACGACGACTGCGGAACGGCTGGGACCTGTGTGGAGATGCACTGGGATTCTTTGAGGTATCCCTGTGAGCGAAGACGGCCGTAGGAGTTTCTGCCCTAGCGCTGGGGAGCGAAGTGGAGTGCGGCTGGGGGCTGCGAGCAGCGGGGGCTTTGAGGCTGATACGCACCCTGTCCCGGAGGAACGAGTGAGCGGGCCCGCCGGTGTTGGAGCGGGGAGGTCCACACTCATGCACAGGACGGCTGGAAGGAGACGATGGGAGACTGCTGCTGGGGCCGTGAATACCCGCTGGAGCGCATAGCGCGAACCCCACTCTCACCAGACCATAGGGCTGAATCAGGCAGTAGGCACGGGGGGCGCGCTTGGTGTGTACCCTGGAGTAGCAGCTCTGGAGAATATCTGGCTAGATGTAGTGGGCAGCCCCGGTGGCAGTTGGAGCTTCACCGCATATTAGGCAACATGTACTGAGACCAGAGGGGGAACCATAATGGGGATTAAGCGCGAGAGAGACCCGACCTGAGAGAACACAGGGAAAGATGGCGGCCAACACAACTATATGCCAGGGGAATCCTGAGGACGCTAGATGGGGATGAAGAAGGGAGACTGGCAGAACTCATCATCATAACTGGCACTGGTACCTGGGCATTCAAGGCTTAGACAGACGTTGACTAAGGCTATAGCCCCCCACTGATAACATCTCGAACCTGGGACCGGTCCTATCAGATTGCGGATCGGGCAGGGTGGAGAACCACGACCCTTGGGGACTGTTGCAGGCGGAAATCCCCGGAGCTGAACTATAACAAACTAACCACGAGGGCAGGGCAAGTGACGATCCCCACTGCTGGGCCTGAACATGGGGAAGCCGAAAGGGAGCAAGAGCGGAGCTCAGCCAACATCGGATGGCGAACTGCCTGATCGAGGGGAGCAAGCGATCCTGAACAATTGCGGGACCCCCACCTACAACTTCAGCTAGATAAAATCCTGATTGCTATAGCGGACTCCCGCTCGGCGCTTCAGCAAGACATAGCACAGGTGGCCACGGGATTGGGCTTGCTGAGGGCCGACCATGGTAAATTGGCCGACAGAGTCAAATCAGTGGAGGGAGCATTCCAAACCATCGAACCATCACAGAAGGACCTCAAAGCCACCATGACTAATGTATTGGAGCGTATCGATGCATTGGAAAGGAGAGCAGAAGATGCTGAAGGACACAATCACAGGAACAACATCCGCATAGTGGGTTTGCCGGAAAAAACGGCCGGACATGGTACAATATCATGAAAATTGGCTCAAAACAGTGGTGGCACCGGAAGGCATATCTACCTTCTATACTTTGGAGCGAGCACACAGGATACCGGCTAGGCCACCTCAGCAGGGGCGGCCCCGCGACTGGTGGTGGCCCGACTGCTGCACTTCCGGGACAGAGACCTGCTGCTCCAGAAAGCACGAGTGAATGGCCCCTACCAAGTGGGGAATAGCAGGGTTAATATTTCCAGACTACACATATGAAACCCAGCACCGGCGAACCTCCTTTCTGACCGTCAAGAGGGAATTGAGAAACTAAGGACTTCAATACTCCCTCCTTTTCCCGTCTAAGCTGAGGATCATTGTTGATGGCAAAACGTGTTATTTTGATACCCCGGTTGACGCCTGTGCTTGGCTGGAGTTGTACAGAGCTGAGAAGGACGACAATGAACAAAGGGCAAAAGTCATCACAGAAGGACTGCCTCCACGGAAATCGCGAAGGCTTCATACCAGACAGCGGGGCCTGAGGAGACCCTCTTCGTCAAAAACGGAAGCAGAACGGCAAGACGTATTGGAAGTGGTGTCCGCATTGTCGGGAACACAGGAGTCTCTATTGCTGGGTGGAACGTAATCGGAGGATAACACTCGGTCTTAAACGGAACACTCGGAGACGGACAGTGTGCGCCTGCCGAAGGTCACGCCAGCAGCAGCAGAGGGGATGTTGGATGAACGGTAGTCACGTCTGGAGAGCCGAATGGGTTGAGAATTCAGGACTACAGTGGACTCCCTGATACAGGTTTTAGGGGGGGGTTGTTCGATTGATGTTGGGGGAAGGGTGGCATCTGAGGTGTCCACTTATCTGGGGCTTGGCTGGACTGTGAGGAGTACAGAAGTAGGGCGGCGGCCCGTCGACACACAGTCCCTCCTCATCGCCCTTAAGGCGTGCCCTCAGTGTCTGCTGTTGGGCTTAGAAGTGTGTTAGAGTTTGTAATGGTTTGGATGGGAACTAGATGGTTGTTACTAGGTCCTGTTCATGGGGGGATGGGTAGCTGGGGGTGTTTGGAGGGGAGTTGGGGAGGGATAGTCACCGATGTAGACGCAGAGTCACGATTTAAAATGCAATGGTTACTAATGGAGAATAGGTGATACCGCTTATTTACGATGCATTACCTGGAATGTGAGGGGGCTACATACTATGACACGACGACATAAGATACATGCCTACTTAGTCCGCAGGGGGATACACATAGCACTACTCTAGGAAACTCACCTAACTAAGGCCGAGGGCGTGGCACTGCAGCGAAGATGGAAGGGCCAAGTGTATAACACCACATACTCAGCGTTTGCAAGAGGCGCTCTGATCTGGATTAGAGCGGGGGTTCCTTTTTCAAGTAGTTCGACAGACGAATATTCTCATACATCGCTCCAAAAGGGTGGAACGGTTTCTCACTGCACACTAGAGCCTCCTCTCACCTTGAATTCTGCAAAAAGCGGAAGTTCTGAATTTTCCATTAACCAGCCTACCGTAAGCTGGGATAGGCACACACACCTGCTCAGTGCCAGGGTACCCTCGCGTGAGATAGTTCGCTTCACAAATACACTTAACATGCCCTGAAGGCAGGTTTGTGGCCATAGAAGGTAAGCTTAGAGGCAGGGATATAGCATTTTGTAGCATTTATGCACCTAATGCCGATCAGTTGGGTTTCCTGGCAAAGCTGTCTGGTTCTTTAGCGCACTATTTTGCGAGTCCTTTGGTGATGGGTGGAGACTTCAATTCCATAACAGATATATCGCCCACTGGCCGATTCCCCGATACATAGGCTGACCAAAGGTAGGCTAGACTGGCAGACCAAGTGGGGGTTAGTGGATGCGTGGCGTACTCATCACCCGCTGGACCGAGACTACTCCTATTTCTCTGGGATGCATGAGCTGCATGACAGACTGGACACGGTGTTGTGCTCCCCCACGGTGATGCCCACCGTTGTGCAGTCTGAATACTTGATTAGGATGATCTCCGATCATAATCCGTTGCTGTTCACCATGTACTGGATGACCAGGATCTCATGCATCCCAACATGGAGATTACGACCTGAAACGCTGGTTTTCCAAAGAGCAGTGAGGGAAGGGATCACCCATTATTTTGAGGAGAACGCTGGCTCGACCGCCACGAGGGCAACAGAATGGGATGCCTTTAAGGTGGTTATGAGGGGGATTTGCTTAGGGAAACATGCGGGAGTGCGGAAGGAGCTTCTATGCGACCTGAACCGAGATGAGGATAGGTTACGAACGGCAGAATTGACAAGACCTTGTCACCCTGAGCTTCAGGAGGAGGTTAAAGCAGCGAAAGAAGCAGTGGCAGCAGAGATAGAAAGGTTGCGTTGCTTCGATCATAAGGCTTATACGACGAGGGTTCATGCAGAGGGAGACAAGGCAGGAACCTTGCTGGCTTGGTTGGCCAATCCAACAAAGAGAGGTTCCCCTATAGTGGCATTAGAGACGGATAGTGGGGAGATAGTTCACACCCAAAATGAGATCCTGCACGTTTGTTTGCGCTATTATGAGGAACTCTATAAGAGCTCACTGATAGCCAGGGACCCTGCCATCGACGCCTTTCTGGAAGAGCTGCCATTGCCTGGGCTGGAAGAGGAGCAGGCGAAAGGCTTGGGTCAGGACATAGAACTGGGAGACATTCGGAGTGCTATTAAGAACATGGCCAGAAATAAAACCCCGGGAACAGACGGATTACTAATAGAGTTCTATGAGAAATATATAGATTTGCTGGCGCCGAGACTCCAGGAGGTCTACAGAGAGGCGAAAGAGCTGGGACAGTTGCCTGATTCCATGCGGGAAGCTCTAGTAATCCCACTTTTGAAGCCAGGTCGTGAGGGAACGAATACGGCCTCCTACCGCCCATTTTCGATGCTAACCACAGATTACAAAATATTGAGCAGTATCTTAGCGACCCGCCTTTTAAACTATATGACCACGTTAATTCATGAAGATCAAGCTGGTTTCATACCGACGAGAAATACGACTACAAACATCCCGCGATTGGTGCGCTTGCTGGAGCACGACCACCCAGAGGCGTGGCAACCAATGGTATTGTCGGTAGATATCGAGAAGGCGTTTGACAACTTAGAATGGAGATATTTATATAAAACAATGGGGCGCTTCGACCTGGGAGCGGACTTTATTCAATGGACAAAGGTATTGTACATGTCAGATGTAGCCAGGGTGCGAGTTGGAACGCTGATATCGTCACAATACCCAGTAGCTCGGGGAACGAGACAGGAGTGTTCACTTTCCCCTTTGCTGTTCGCCTTGGCGGTAGAACCACTAGCGACAAAAGTTCGATTGGGGACCTACTATGGGGGTTTGTGGAGCAGAGGGGGTCAGCAATATATATCGCTGTATGCAGACGATCTACTGCTATTTCTTGAGGATGCTAACAGAGCGCTGGTGGGAGCGGGGAACTTGCTTTCAGAATTTGGAGACATCTTGGGCCTGAGAATAAATTGGTCAAAGACATGCCTGTTCCCGGTGAGGCAGGGGGAGACCCAGCCCGATACAGATAGGGCAGTAAGGTGGGAGCCCACCTGGGAGTGCATGTCTATCACGCTGCCACTGACATGCTAGAGGGTAACGTGGGACATGGCGTGAGGGCTTTGAAAAGTAGCATGACCTTTTGGGCCACCCTCCCATTGTCGGTGACGGGTCGAATAGCTCTATTAAAAATGATAGCGCTTCCTCGTTTTTTATACTTTTTTAGAACATTGCCAATATGGATATCGCTCATAGTGAATTTCCTGTGGGGAACGGGTAGACGTAGGGTCGCACTGGCGACGCTCATGCGACCCAAAGCTGAGGGAGGACTAGCGGTCCCGGCCTTCGAGCTGTATTATTTAGCGGCTCAACTTTAGTTCTTAACACAAGCAATAGCGAAGGAATTTAGAGGTCCGCAACAGCAGAGAGGTAGGGGAGTACCGCGCCACATCCTGTCATTTATAGTACTGCAACAAAAATTAGACCTTAGGGATCTGCTAACGAAAGAAAAAACGCTCAGACTCTGTTGGAATTGCTCCCAACGTAGGGCGGGAGTCCTATATCCATATGCACCCGAAATCCCTTTGGGAATGGCAACGGCATTGCCACACAGCGGTGACTGGTCGCAACTGCAGGAATGGGAAAACGCAGGAATCCAAATACTTGGAGACCTATATGAGGAGGGAGTAATGCTGCCCTATCAAGCATTACAAGAGAGGTATGACCTTCCGAGAGGGGGATTCCTCTTACATGCAGCGCTGACGAGGGCGCTCCAGGCACATTGGCGTGAAGGGCTGACGGAACCTAAGACGACGATGGCATGCCAATACACCATGATGGCAGCCGGGACTTTTAAGGCGGTCATGTGTCTTTACTCCAGAATGCTCAATGAAGGGTTAGTGCCCCTGGAGACACTGAAAGAAAAGTGGGAAGCGGACATAGGGAAAACTATCCCTGACGCCACCTGGACACAGATAGTGCATAGAGCCTGGAAGAGCACAAGAAACACGAGGTTTCAACTAGTGCATTTCTATATACTCCATAGAGCATACTTAACGCCAGGAAGGATCCGGAAATATTTTAAGGTGGAAGAGGCGGCATGCCCCAGATGTGCACGATCCGGGGCAGAATTAGAACACATGCTATGGTCTTGCCAGGTGATGGGATCCTACTGGGAGTAGGTGCGAGACGTCCTATACACGATTACGGAGAGACAACTGACATTTGACATGGCCATTAGCGTTCTGCACTGGTTTCCACATACATCAAAAAACAAAGTAACAAGTAAATTTGTAGATATGGGACTCATACTGGCAAAACGAGAAATCACGAAACATTGGAAGGCGACAGTAGGACCTAGCAGCAGGAGATGGAGGGGTGAGTTCATAAAGTGGGCAAGCAGTGGAAGCACACTGAGATACCAGCAAGCGAGACGGCGGAACAATGACAGAGCGTTGGAGCAGGCAACGGCATGGTAGATGTTAGTGCAGGCATTACAAGATTACGAGACACAGGATGAATGAGTAGAGATGGCAATGAAAAAGAGGGTGCCCGAGCCATAACAGGTACATCAAGAGACTAAAATATAGTGACTCCTGAACACACATGAAAGAAGGGATTGATATTGAAGTGCACGTCGGTGACGAGGGATGGGGAGCGGGGAGGGGGGAGCTGTAACAGTTAAGGGAAGTGGAGGGTATGCAAATTGACGGGCGCTGTTTATTATGGTTGATTAATTGCAATGCACTAATTGTGTGACATATCATGTAACGAACAATAGGATGGAGGATTATTGCTGGAATTAAGATGTTTTAGTGACTATTGGTTCGTATGTGTATGTGCGAGAACTGTACAAAAACCCAATAAACTACGTGTGAAAAAAAATGAATATAGCAGGATTGGTGGGTAGTACGAACCAACGCGGAACAAGTGTAAAGAAAAAATTGAAACCTAGGCGTCTCACGGTCATTGGACGGGTACATCCTAAGAATAAGGAGACCTGGGCTCCCACCGCTGTGTGTCTATCGTCTGGTGTCTTGTGTTCCGGTTAATGGACCATTAGTCATCTAGACATGGTGTGACGAAACACGTGTCGGCTGATTTTATGTTTCGTTGTACTGATCGAGTTGAAATACATCATTTTGCAAATGAAGCATTGGATGTCGACATCTGTCTTTTCTGAATACGAACAGTGAAGAACAAATTTTGGGTTTTATCAACCGTCATTACTCTTGTTAACGTGTGCACAGGATTTTGTGAATTGCAGAGTGCAATACAGTACTACCTGAATATATGTCTACACATAAATAAATATATCAATAGATCTTAAAAGTATGTCATAGAATCTATTTAAAATATAATGGAATAAACCCAAGTGTACATTAAAGGTAAACTCTGTGCGGGTCTGAGTATTCATACCCTTAGTTCAATGTTAATATCAACATCACCTTTGCACCTTGTTTTGGACTTAATTTCTGTATTTTAGATGGGAACCCTGTTAAACTCTAGGTGTCCCTTGAAGTCCATCTAACTTGCTTATTCGTTCATCCCACATATATTATTTATCTGTGCATGTTATTTCCTTATTGCCTTATCACATTGTTGTGGATGGTATGTGATATTAGTCATAGATACCCTCTATTTTTGCAGTAACCATTGTTAAAAGACAGAAGCCTCGGTCTTTAATTAGTGCGCTTATAAGTGAGATGAAAAATAGGTGTGTGTGCAAAACCTTAAAAAACCTACATAAAACCATATGGAAGAAAGTCTTCAACTTATTATCAGTTTTTTTGATGTTAGCCCATAAAGTACTTGACATTGTTCTGTACTATGCATCTTACCCTGTATAATGTTGTTCTCTCAAACATATCAGCTTTCCTGTTTCCTGCCCTATTTGATTAATAAATTTAAGATTGTGTTTAAGGGGGTCGTTATGTTGTAAAAGACCTATCGATAGTAACTGATTTTGTTAACTGGACTATTCACATGTCAGAATGATCATAAATATGTGTATAAATCCTCTGTAATGTTGAGGCCTTTGGGGTGTTTGGAATCCAGTTCTAAGATATACCTGATTTCCACTTTGCCTAAGGCTCCCTCTCTGTTGCCCCCTCTCTTGATGAAAGGCACACTGTCAATTAAATAGTATTTTAAAAACTTAGGGTCTGCATGATGCAATTCATTGAAATGGCGAGCGACGTGGTACATAGGATCTCGATTCTTAATTGCTCTAATATGCTGTAAAATCCTTTTTCAATTCTTGTTCACAAGCCATGCAGGAGTTGCCCGCCGTGACTCGACGGAACCAGAGCGGCCAGACTCTCTGACGCTAATTAGGAGTGGATGAGTCCAAACGTGAGAGACCTGATATAAAACATTCACTCTGTGACTTTAAGCTGATGTCAACCCACTTGGGATTTTAATTGCATTTATTTAGAGAAACAACAAACACCCACAGGGGTTTTATCTTACTTTGGGACTTCAAATACCAAGTGCCCTTGCGGGCGGAAGTACACGCCCAGTGGGGCGGGACAGTTGAATAAATGAAACAGGTGTTCCCAAAGCAGTTTGTTGTTCGTTTTTCTCTGCATGGCTTGTGAACAAGAATTGAAAAATTTGAAACGCGTTAAGCCTCGCACTTTGGATGCCAGCGGTGAGCACGAGGTGACTGTGGTCCTCACTGCAAAGGGACTGTCCACAGGCGCTCCCACAAAGGGTAACCTTTTTTTGTGTGGATTTAGTAGCGGCTGTGCCTAGTCGCGGGAGTTGCCCGCCGTGACTCGACGGAACCAGAGCGGCCAGACTCTCTGACGCTAATTAGGAGTGGATGAGTCCAAACGTGAGAGACCTGATATAAAACATTCACTCTGTGACTTTAAGCTGATGTCAACCCACTTGGGATTTTAATTGCATTTATTTAGAGAAACAACAAACACCCACAGGGGTTTTATCTTACTTTGGGACTTCAAATACCAAGTGCCCTTGCGGGCGGAAGTACACGCCCAGTGGGGCGGGACAGTTGAATAAATGAAACAGGTGTTCCCAAAGCAGTTCGTTTTTCTCTGCATGGCTTGTGAACAAGAATTGAAAAATTTTAAACGCGTTAAGCCTCGCACTTTGGATGCCAGCGGTGAGCACGAGGTGACTGTGGTCCTCACTGCAAAGGGACTGTCCACGGGCGCTCCCACAAAGGGTAACCTTTTTTTGTGTGGATATATATATATATATATATATATATATATCCCATGAAAAAGTTTTGCCACAACGGGAGAGCCAACACAGGTAGGTGAAATTCACTTCTTTATTCAAGCAGGCAGCATGTTGATTTAGCAGAAACAGCCATCCATTTTTACGATCACCAGACACGTTTTGGGTGCGATACCCTTAATCATTGGCAGTTCTTTGAAATGGCAAAGCAAGGCACCATTGCACATCATATTTAACATCTGAACACCACCCCAATGGGTGTGGCCTAATCACATGGCCTTCTAGTGGTCGTAGTTATGCACAATTTCAAACTCCAGTGAGTCCGTCTTGCTTTCCAAATAATATTCACTTTCCATTTACAGTATATTACTAATACATTTTATCATGAGAGCATAAAAAAAATAAAAGAGAGAGAAAAAAAAAGATCGAAACAAGATAGAAAAAGAGTATTTACATAGGACGAGAAGAGGAGTGGAACGAGGACTACAGATAAACATTTTCCAAATTAATTGGGGTTAACCCACCCCTTTTCTCCATTCATTAATCGGAAACCAAATTTGTCGCCCTCTTATTCTATCCCTTTTCCCCTTCCATGCATAAATCACATTTTCTATGTTACAGCTATATAACAGCCTTGCTACCCACTGCTGCAACGTAGGGGTGTTCTATCCTTCCAAGCCGTAGCTATACATAACCGCAATACTGCCATTGCTACAAAGAGAAAGTACTCTTGATTATCTTTGGGAGTATCGTTTGCAA
This sequence comes from Lissotriton helveticus, assembly GCF_964261635.1. Classification (NCBI taxonomy): domain Eukaryota; kingdom Metazoa; phylum Chordata; class Amphibia; order Caudata; family Salamandridae; genus Lissotriton; species Lissotriton helveticus. The sequence goes on along the minus strand of NC_136059.1, from coordinate 1,264,747,391 downwards.
CCCCTAACAGAATTAACTCTGGTTTTATCTTTACCTTCACTTTTAATGCCACGTCTAAAAATGTCTCCATGGCTTCAATGAGGGGCAGCAAACTAGGACAGGTAGCAAACATATGAGTTATATCCCCCTCCATATTATCACATCTGGGGCAGGTAATCCCTTGTGATCCCCCCCATTGTGCGATTTTGGCAGGCGTATAGTACAGTGTGTACAAAGTTTTAAAATGCTGCGCTTGCAGAGCTGATGAGCGAAGGATTTCTTGACCCAGCTGTAGTGATTTCCCAAACATCCCCCGCACTATCCCTAATCTATTCATCCATTTCATTTCCACCTTTTCTAGGTCATCACCTCTATTCTTAATTAGCTCCATGTACAGCCTTCCGATTGTGCACCCCTGCCCCTCCTCGATAATCTGCAGGATTGTATTGCTTTCAAATCCTCGCGCCCCTCCTGCCTTGCCTGCTAAGAAGCTTCTTATCTGTAAGTACTTGAAAAAACTTCTTGAGGTCATTCCATATACCCCTTGAAGGACTGCGAATTGCTGCATACCCTCTGGCCCTATGAGATCCCCACCTTCTTTACCCCCAGTCGTTCCCACTCCCCAAAAATTACATCTGAAAAAATATCCTGCGGTATTGTAGGATTTTAGACCAATCTAGTATGTGTGTGCATTAAATCTACCCAAGCCAAAGCTCTTCTTAAAGGCCTTCCAAATCTTATATGCCACCTCCACTGATTTAGATTTTGTTTTTTTGAAGGAGCTCGGCTCTGTGTGTTTCAGAAATACGTTCTCTGTTTATGCTCCTAACACCAAACCATATATTTCCATGGACCCAGTACGAGTTTCTTCCTCTATTTCGGCACCACCCAAAAGACCTGTCATCTGCTGTAATGCTGCCGCCCAATAGTACAATTTCAAATCCGGCATTGCCCAACCCCCCGCTCCCGTGGTAATGACATATATCTCAGTGCTCTTCTTGTTTTTCCTTGGGACCAGATGAAACGATTAAATACTTGTTCTATTGTGTTAAACCAATCAGCATTGAAAAATAGCGGAATTTATCTAAATAAGTATAAACATTTAGGCAGGACATTCATTTTCACAAAGTTTACGCATCCCACTATAGACATATGTATATTATGCACTCTGTCTAGATCTCGCTTTGCCTTGTTTATTATTGGCCTAATGTTTATATCGACTAGCTTATCTAGTTTTGCCGTGATAGTCACTCCCAAGTAAACACCTTCAGCCACCACCCGTGAGTCTGTACATACTGTATGTGCATTATGAATTATTTGTGTTTTGGCCTTATTCAGAGCATAGCCAGCCACCCGTCCAAACTGATCTGCTTCAATTTCTATCTCCCTGATAGCCTCAGTGGGTGTGGGTGTAATAACTGCCAGGTCATCCGCGTACGCAAGTACTTAGCAGAGGCCGATATTTGTTATCATTGGCTGTATCAGAACATTTTGTTCAAGTTTCGAGATCAGCGGATCTATGTACAGCGCAAACAATAAGGGTGAACACGGGCAGCCCTGCCTTGTACCTCGTGTAATTCCAATCGGGCTTGAGCGACCCGCGTTCACCCTTATGCATGCTGTTGGAACCCTGTATAGTGACTGTATTGCTTTCACAAAACTTTCCCCACATCCTGCTTTCCTCAGTACCGCCCATAGGAAATCCCAGGCCACGCGGTCAAAAGCCTTCTAGGCGTCTAGCAGGAGGACTGCCATGGGTCCCCCTGCGCCCCCCTGTGCTATCCCCTGTGCGTCAAGATAATCTGAGGGATACCGAATGCGAGGATGGTGCTAACACACTACCGGATACCTACGCTGTGACAAGAATGCAAACAGCTAAGTTCGGCGGCGCTGCCACAGAGTCAACGCTGGAAGCCAAAAAACTAAAGGAGAAGGAGAAAGGAAAAGACAAGGAGAGAAATGCTGAATCATAAGCGGAGATGAGGGCGGAAAGAAAAGCGGCAGCGGCAGCAGCAGCGAGAGAAAAACTGGCTAAAGTGACTCCGAAAACCACTGAAAGTAAGACACAAAAGGCTGCGACTATGAGGCAACCTACCTTGCAGGAAGTCTTTACAGCAGGCACCGGGGTCGGATCCGGAGATGCAACCAACCTCGTGGTCGATGGCAGCGGTGCTAAGGAGCATCAAGGAGTTGCTGCAGGGTCACTCTCGTCTACGGAGGTGCGCGCGCAGAGATTGCGGAACACGGATGCGCCGAGCCCAGAGCGAGACTGCCAGGTACCGGATGTGAAAGCACATCCCGTAGGAGAGGAAAACTGTGCCGCAGAAGATGCTGGGACTGCGGAGGACATAGGTGCAGGTACGAGTGGGTTGGAGGCCGCTGAGCTCGGGGAGGTAAGCTGCACCACGGCTGCGGTGAACATAACAGACCCTCCGCATTTGCTTTCACCTGATCGAGTGGAACAATTAGCAGGAAATGAGACAGAAGGGGAGGCAGGGGATCTCGGAGGTGCTAACGGGACTAACTGCACCAAGGTGACTGATGTTATGAATGTTGTGAATGTCGACCTGAGGAATCCCGTTGCAGCCAAAGCAATGGCAGATGAAGGTAGAGCTCAGGGGGACTCGGTAACCCAGAAAGCACAAGTAAACACGGAGGTGGGGCGGCAGGCCCCAGGGTCCCCGAATGATGACTGTTTTTTTACAGGGAATGAGGAAACACGAGCCTCTGGTAACTCAGAGGGGACTATATCGGGGAGCGAGTCCGACAGCAGCGCTGATGGAACCTCCGAGGAAGTAGATAAAGATTCAGATCTGGAGACTTCAGATATAGGGTCAGAAGAATCTGCGCAGCAGGTTTCTAAAACGCAAAAAAAGAAACAACAGCAGCAACAGCAGAGAAGTCGTCATCGCTATAAACGGCAGGAGCCTGTAAGTCCAACGCAACCTGAGGCGGCAAAAAAGCTATTATGGGATTATGTTATGTTCTGTTAATAACACTTCTATAGTGCACAGCTGCCCCAGCCAAGGGGCGTCCCGGCGCTTCAGAGAGAGTACCCAAACACAACACAGCAGAGCAAAGACAGCAGCGCACAGATCCAAGAACTAAGATGAATGAGGGAACAAGTACGTTTTAATAGCCCTCCTAAACTTCAGAAGCTCATCAAGTTCACGAATGTGGGACGGAAGAGAGTTCCACAGTTTAGCAGCCAAAATCCGAAAGGATCGACCTCCAGCCCTGCACAACCTGAACCAAGGGACCACCACCAGGTTTTGACCCAAAGATCTTAAAGAGCGCGTAGGCACATAAGGCACCAGAAATTTATCAAGGATCTTGGGAGAGGCCAGCTTGAGGATCTTGAAAGCTAGGCACAGGGTCTTAAAATGGATCCTCTGTGCCATAGGCAGCCAGTGCAGAGAACGGATGGTATTTTCCGCAGAGCAGAACCTCGGTAAGCCTACCAATGCTCTAGCTGCGGCGTTCTGGACACGTTGCATCCGGGCGATTTCAGCCTGGTTGGTCCCCAACAGGAGCGAACTGGCGTAATCGAGCCGAGATAGTATGGATGCCTGTATAACCAGCTGCCTGGTAGTGGCATCGAAGAACCTCAGAATAGGTCTCAATCCTCGTAAGATGCCAAAACAGGTGGCCGCCACTTTCTTAGTGTGGGCACAAAAACTGAGGGCAGGATCTAGCCAAACCCCCAAGTTTTTTACCTCTGAGACTGGAATAGGAGTTGCGCCCAGTTCAGGGGGCCACTATGTGTCACCCCAGAGATCAGTCCTCTTGCCCACAATCATGACCTCAGTTTTTTTAGCATTAAGCTGGAGGCAGTTGGCATTCATCCAGCTAGCCACCGCCAGGAGTCCATCCCGGAATCTGGGGGCGTCAAGGTCGGAGTTCCCACTTAGGACGACTGCCAGCTGCGTGTCGTCAGCATAGGAGACCATAGTCATGCCCCACTGCTTGACGACAGCCACCAGCGGTCTCACATAAAGATTGAATAGTGTGGGACTCAGCGACGAACCATGAGGCACACCCAGCTCCAGTGGATAAGACTTGGACTCACAAGGCGGGGTGGCTACTTTGAAGGTCCGATCAGCAAGGAAGGAACTGAACCAATTGAGTGCAGTGCCTGAAACACCCGCCTCTCCAAGACGTTGGAGTAAGATCCTGTGTGAAACCGTATCGAACGCGGCACTAAGATCGAGTAATACTAGTGCCGCAGTCTGACCAGAGTCAAGCACAGAACGAAGATGTTCAGTCATTGAGAGCAAGGCTGTCTCGGTGCTGTGACCAGCACGGAAGCCATTCTGGGAGGAGTCTAGAATCCCTGCCCTCACAAAATGTTCAGACAATACCCCATTCACATAGGCCTCAGTAATTTTAGCGGCCCAAGGGAGGAGAGAAATCGGGCGATAACTCTCAAGTTTAAGGGGGTCCATAGAAGCCTTTTTCAGTATGGGTGTCACAACAGCCTGTTTCCATTTAATTGGAACAACACCCGAGGCAAGCGAAAGATTTATAAGATGGCACACTGGAGGTAGACAGATAGCAGCAGAGTTTCTAAACTGAGCTGGTCTCAAAGGATCCGCTGGTGAGCCAGATTTTATCTTGGAGGCCAGTGTAAGAAAAGTCTCCATCAACAGACTAGGAAGTGAGATTAAGGTCTCACAAGTGGCCAATGTAGAGCTAGTGGGCTCCGCTACCGGCTCAGTGATGGAAAATGCACGATAGATAGCTTGAACTTTTACAGTAAAAAAAGCAGGCAGATCTTCGCAGTGAGCCACTGAACATATTTCCGCTGCAGGAGCTCTTTTGGCCGTCAGGTCCTTAAGGACCTTGAAAATTAACTTAGACGGATTGAGGCTATTTCTAAATTCCTGAGAGTAGTGGGCTGCACGGGCTCTACAAACAGCTCTATGGTATGTTTTAATTTTAGAGAAGTACAGGATTTTTTTCCCAGTCTCATAAGATTTCCGCCAATCCCTTTCGGCCTGTTTACACGCTTTTTTTAACGGCACCAGGGTACTGTCGTACCATGGGCTGGGTTCTCTAGTGCAAACTTTAGTCCAAGCAGCGGGAATCAGTGCATCCAAGGCCCGAGAAACCCAGTCACAAAAAAGGTCATACCCAGTTTCTACATTGAGAAAAGGGCCTAGCGGGTGGACCTCCAAAAGATGATGAAAGTCCTCCAATTTAAGTTTCTTCCAGTGACGTTTGTGCACTACTCTATCCAGGGGTTTAAATGGGTGCTCTTTAATCAGAAGAAGAATTTTCACTAAAAAGTGATCTGTCCAGGCAACTGGGCTGGGTGTAGCCACCTTAGCCCCAGTCAGATTCGTAAAAAAAGGGTCAAGCGTGTGGCCCCCCACATGGGTGGGGAAGGAGACCAGCTGATTTAACTGAAGAGCCTCCAGATCCGCCAGAGTACTACTAATGGCAGATATATGACCACAGTCAAGATGAAGGTTAAGGTCTCCAAGTATGCTAAAGTTTGCGCAGCCCATTGCCAAAGAGCTAACACATTCCGGGAGAGCCTTTCGAAAAGCAGTGTCACAACCGGGGGGACGGTAAATTAAGAGGCCAGAGAAAGTAAAGTGATGTCTAATGGAGATTCTGAAGAACGCGCTTTCACAACCTGCCAAATCCACTACCCTCCAGTCACATGGGTAGCAGGACGTTACGGCCACGGCAATGCCACCTCCCCTAGATGTCCGATTTTGAGTGAAGAGGGAATACTCAGGGGGGAGTGCAAGATTCACAGCTGCCGTGTCCACTTCCTGAAGCCATGTTTCCGTCATGAAGAACACGTCAGGTGACTCATCCCTCATGAGATCATGAAGTTCAGCAACATCAAGTTTATACCAGGAAGACGACCTGGCTCAGGGGGGGTCAAGTGCTCAGCAGAGAAACCAGCACAATGATAGTCCTACTATGAAATTACTATACTCTACTCTGAAGCAGATGCCGGTAGAAGCAAGGGCAGAGAGTAAAAGATCTAAACAGGCGAACAAGAAAATCCAGAGCTCCATCAGCACGATGAACAAGCTATATGCTGAGATGGCAGGTAGGGTTACCGAGGTGGAGGGAAGAACCGACAAACTGGAGGATGAGGTGACTAGATGGCATGAGTTCAGGGAGGCTCAATCGAAAGTGACGGAGGACATGTACTGGAAGCTCGAGGACAATGAAAATAGACAGAGACGCAATAACGTTAGGCTTTTGGGATTCCCAGAGGGTTCGGAGGAGCAAGATCCTAGGTCCTTTGTAGTCCCACTTTTCAAGGGGGCATTTCCTGAGATGGGGAAATGGAACTGGGAAGTGGAGGTGCAGAGAGCACATAGGTTCCCGTTACTGCAAAAGAGAACATATGGTGCCCCACAGAGACATAAACCTAGAGCCATATTGGTGTTCATTGGGAATTTCTTGGCCAGGCAGGAGATTATGGACAGGGCTAAACCACAGGATCGTTGTACATTCAAGGGAATAACCTTTTTCGCACGACCGGACTTCTGTCATGTCACCGTGAAAAGGAGATGGAGGTTGCGCCAGATGATTGAACCTTTCAAAAATTTAGGATGTGATGCGTATCTTTTATTCCCGGCAAGACTTAAAATAATAGTGGAGGGGAAGACAAGGATGTTCTTCTCGGAGATCAAGGCACAGGCCTTTCTGGATGAACTGAAGGAGAAAAGGAGTCGGGGGGCTCCAGGCTGGTTATTCAAAATGCCTGAGATATGGAAGATGCATTGTATATACTGATACTGGATTTGCAAATTTGGGCATAATGATAGGTTTTGAAGGGGATGTCACTCGATTTGATTTCATAAGGTGTGCGCCAAGGGGGTTTCTTTCTCACTTGCTTCTTTCTTTTTTCTCTTTTTGAAGTATTGTTTAAGTAGGAAATGTACAGTACAAGACAGCAGTAAGGGTTTGGAAGTAGGGAGGGGGAGGGATGCGACACTCCGCGGGGCTAAGAAGCAGCCACACATAGGTCAGGACTGACCTATTTGCCTGTTAGGGGGGGAGGGGTGGGGTCAGGGGGGCACAGGACAAGGGGTAGGTGCAGGGGTAATCAGGACCAGGGACGAGGACATGGAAACGATAATTTCAAGGAATTGTAAAAGAGTTGTTAAAATTGTAATAAGAAGAAAATATATGGATTGTGAGATTATGTTTAGTCTAAATGTGTACCAATACTAACCCCAACGCTAATACCAAGATATTGACACTAAATGTGTGTGGTCTTAATGATAAAGTTAAAAGGCAGAAAGTTGCATTGATGCTTAAGGAGTCACGGGCAGACTACATATGTTTGCAGGAGACCCACATAGAGGGAAATAAGCCGTACTTGCTGGAACAGCTAGGGTTCCGAGTGCTAGCCCACTCTAAGCAGGGTGCAAAAATAGGGGTGTAGCCATTTTAACTAGGAGGTCGGATACCCGGATAAGGAAAAAACTGGAGGACCAATGGGGTAGGTGGGCACTGATAGAATGCTGGATTGGGGAAGAATGGGTCACAATAGGCTCGATATACGGATCAACCGAGGATGACCCAGAGGTGTTCGACTTTCTGGATACAGAGTTGGCAACATGGGCACCAAAAATAATTTTAGCTGGGGATTTTAATATAAATGGAGCTGGTGGGCTAGGCCTGGATATAAACGGACAATATTCTGGGAGGAAAAAGAGGGTTTGTCGGGCAATTCAGAGGATGGCGTGTAATAACTCACTAATTGATGCATGGGGGAAGTTGAAACCATCGGAACCACGCTACACCTATTAATCAGCGCCACATAAAATTTGTGTTAGATTAGATTTTTTGTTTACTTCCGGCCTGCCTTTATCCAATTTGCATATAGAGAGACTCCCACGTATAGTATCGGACCACAACACACTTATCCTCACAGTTAAAGGAGAAGGTTTTAGGAGACTGGAAAGGACCTGGACTTTTGAGAAGGAGTTATTAGTAGATCCAAATTATGTAAGTCATATGCATGTATGGATAAAGAACTTTTGGGACATTAACAGAAGTAGTACTACTGTAGGAAATGCATGGGACGCCTTTAAGGCAGGGATCCGAGGCGAGACTCTGAGTTTTAGTCTGGCCAAGCAGAAAAAAGAAAGGGAACTCTCAGAGCAGTTAAGGAAAGCAGTGTCAGACGCAGAGCAGAAGCTGGTGCAGGCTATTAGAGAAAAGAAAGATATAGACCAACAAGTTTTACGTGTTACTTTGGCGAAAGCGGCTGCAGAAGAAAGGATAGCTATAAAAGAAGCAAAAATTTTCGACACAAAAAGAGAGAACTGCTATGAATAAAATGAAAGGGTTGGCCACACTCTTGCAATAAGAACTAGACAAAGAGTAGCTAGGGGGGAAATCAAGGAAATAAGGGATAGTGGAGGCAATATTGTTTCAGGTGAGAATAAGATTAGGGAGGCCTTTAGGCTTTTTTACCATAGACTGTATAGCGAGGAGAAGGTCACATCAGTTGAGGGTATAGATAGATATCTTCAGGACGTACCAAGCAGAGTAATTACTGATGAGGATAGGGAAATGCTGGGGGCCCCGTTGAGTGAAGAGGAAATTCTGGAGGCTTTGTTGAGCTTACCGTCTGGGAAAGCCTCCGGGCCGGATATGATTCCAGGGGAGTTTTACAAAGTGTTCTTCAAGACACTGAAGATAGATCTAATAAATACAATACTTAAGGCTCAGAAAGGAGTATCAACTCCGGCTAGCTGGGCGGGGGCAGATATAACAATAACTTAAGAAGGGAAAACCACCTGTTGAGCCTGGGTCATATCGCCCGATAACATTAATAAACTCGGATGTCAAGATTTTCTCTAAATGTCTAGCTATAAGATTGGCAAGAGTAATAGTAGGATTGGTGAGCAAGAATCAACACGGGTTTATTCCAAATAGGGGCACCACACAGCATATAAGGAAAGTAATCACCTTATTAGTCTTCCTCTTTTCCATAGAAGCTCAACTATGAACTCAGTGAGACGAGAAAAAGAAGGAATCACTGAGGAGCACTTGTGGCCCTGGTCAGAGGTATGAGCTGGGCCACTGGAATTATGTTACTGTATGGCTGCACCGACTTTCGCACAATTATTGTTCATTAATCAGTTCACTATATGCATATTTCAAGAAACATGGCTACTTGGCCCCCAACACTTTGTAGGGTTTTTAAATTATAGTGTCCCCGCTGAAAAGAGTGAACGAGGGCGACCCTCGGGTGGTTTAACAATCTGGATCAAGCAGGATTTTGAAATCATTGTAAAAGTGCTTCAGACGAACCACAAGGACATACAGATTGTATCACTTATAGTTAATCAGGCTAAACCTATAGATATTTACAATGTGTATGCCAGGAGCACAGGAGGGAAGAAATCTGGGACTTTAGTCGCCCTCGAAGATCTTATTGAAAAATATTCCGCACATTCTCATGTAATTGTCGCAGGAGATTTTAATGCAACTTTTGAACCATTGTCAAGTGGTGAGTGTAATCTTACAGAGGAACAGGACAATCAGTGGGGGGTGCCCAAATTAGAATTGGAGCCAGTGAAGAGGTGGATTGACCTGGCGATCCAGATCAACTCTATCTGCCTAAATAAAGGACTAAGAGCGGCCAATGGTAGGACCCCAAAGGATAAGGCAGGTGCCGTCACTTTCAAGAGCGGTCACAGAGAAAGTAGAATTGACTATATATTAGTCAAACTCGAAATATGGAATCATCTAGAAGACATGATGGTCATTGACCGTCTTGAGAGTGATCATAACCCTCTATGTATGATCCTATCATATTGGAACGTGCCTGTCGCACTAGAGGGGCTGAGTGATGAATCCCCCCAAAATGTTGTCCTTGCAAATGATATGCTCCACCTAAAATGGGCCAAAGTTGCTGAAAGCCAGTCAAACATTGACTTTATTTTAAATAAATTAGAACAAGCTACTAGGGAGCTGAGTGCCTGTGCAAATGTCAAAGCCGCAGTAGTAGATAGAGAAAACGGTAGCAACGTACATGAAACCCTGTTTTCTCAACTAAAAGGTTTATTTGTTAAAAAGAGCAACCCAAATAAATCCTTAATTAATAATTCTCCCTGCTGGTACACCCAGGAATGTAGAAAAGCAAGACTAGATCTAGGTCAGGCTATTAAAACAGGATCTAGTGCTAGTGTGCGCCTAGCAAGGGGCGTGTACAAAACTACTATGTAAAAATCCAAGCGTGCCTGGGATGAAAAAAAGTGGGGGGAGCTTAAGGAGGCTAGTTCAATCAAGAATTGCAAACAATTTTGGAATTTGTTAAAATGGGGATTTGAAGGCCGACCAGAAAAGCCCCAAAATTGGGTAGCCCTAGACGAGTGGGTGGCCTACTTTAGACCCCAATATGCCAAAGGCCCAGAACTACCCTCAGAACATAGAGGTAGGGTCATATACACCCCATGGTTGGAAGATGCGTTTACTAGCAGGGACGTCCAATATGCTCTGGATTCTGTTACACCTGGGAGAGCTCCAGGCATAGATGGCGTCCCAGCAGACATCTTCCTATATGACAGGGAACTCTGGGGAAGTACATATTATTATTGGCAAATGTGATAGCAAAAGGAGCACCTATACCCGAATCCTGGAATGGGGCGGAAATAATTCCTGTCTTCAAAAAGGGCGACAAGTCACTCCCTGGCAATTACCGCCCTATCAGTCTGATCGATACCACCCAGAAGATCTTTGGCAGACTGGTATTAAATAAAGTTCAGGAGTGGGAGTGCGAGATGAACATTCTATCCCACCTCCAAGCAGGATTTAGATCCTGCATAAGTACAGTCGACCAAGTACTACACTTCGCCATGCTTTATTGGAAGACTGTCTAACTAGGTGGGGGTAGTCTATATGCTGCCTTCATTGATTTGAGGGCAGCTTTCGATCTTGTCCCGCGCTCAAACTTGTGGCTTGTTCTGAATGATAAGGGTATGCCTCCTGCTCTCCTCTCCCTAATTGTAAAACTTCATGAACATAACTTTGCCCAGATAAGATGGGGTCCTCCTGGAAGTGTTACAAATCAGTTTCCAGTAGGGAGGGGTGTGCGCCAAGGTTGCGTACTAGCCCCGACCCTGTTCTCTCTCTTCATCAATAATGTGGCAAAAGTTCTGGTTGAGGCAAATATCGACGCTCCAATTTTAGCAGGTGCGAAGGTACCAATTTTAATGTTTGCTGACGATTGTCTCATCATTTCCAAGACCCCAAGTGGCTTACAAAAAGCACTAGGGATCTTTGAAGCCTTTTGTACCAATTATGGGCTGGAAATAAATGTTTTAAAATCGAAGTTTATGAGTTTTAATCAACACAAGTCATACAGAGGGAAAATACTTATGAATGACTTACCCCTAGAACAAGATAAATCATTCTGCTATCTGGGTGTTACCATCCAGCATGATTTGAGATGGAACGAACAGATAGATTTAGCGACGCTTAAGCACCGACAATTGGCTGGGGCACTGAATAGAGAACATGTTAAGTCCCTGACAAAACCGGTGGCCCCGGCAATTGCCGTGTATAACGTAAAGGCGGTAAGCGCTGCACTTTATGGTGTAGAGATATGGGGGTTTGGGAATTTAAAAAAGCTCACAGGCTCTGAAAATAGGTTTTTACGCAATCTTGTTAATCTACCACAGAGCACCCCCATGGGCCCCGTTTTCCAGGATCTGGGTATGAGACCAATTGAGATTATTGCAAATCTCCGTCCAGTATTATACTGGAGGCGTTTATGGGTAACACCGGAACTGAAAATATTCGCCACAGGGCTCATGGATATAATCAAAAGTGATGTCTTCCATCAGGTAAAATGGCTCTCTGGAATTAGAGCGATCCTCAGAGAGCTGGGTCTGGTGGAGATATGGGAGGACCCAATTAATGCTACATTTCCCTAAAAAAAAAGCAATAAAGGGTTTATACTGGGGATTGATATCCTCTAGAGCTTTTAGGACCACTGCTCCGCTTTCACTAACGGGGGTTTTCATGGAGTTCAAGGATCAGGCTCTATTTGAGACATTCTGGGACGACATAGCAAAGCCACTGGATAGAAAGCTCTACTTTCAACTAAGAATTGGCAGTATTCCTGTCAGTTAATATCAAACAATGGTTCTGTCGGGTATGAAAAGCGATTACTTCAAAAAATGCATTTATCTCATCATTGTTCAACGGAGTCCATCAACTACTTCGGACTGTGCTCTAAGTACAGAGCTTGCTCCCAACTTAAATCCAATTTCAACAAAAATCAAAAATCAGGGTGATCAATTACTTTTAATCCATGAATTTCATTTTTTCTTCCATTCTTACCCTGTATATACATATTTTATTCACAATTTATAACAAACGGCGCACATTAAAATTAGGTGAGGTGTGACATCATGTGAATATTCGTGACATTAGAACGTGCTTATGTACAAGTGAGTGAAAAAGAAAGGAGGGGTAGAATTGTCTTATTTGGCCAGTTTAGAGTTGGTAATCGTAATTAACCCAGTAATCCATTCAATGGGTCAAGCATCATAACTGAGTATTCAACTGATCCAATGTTATTATTATCGTCGACGTTTCGACCCTGTGAGACGCCTTAATTGAGGGTCTAGCGCGGGTCTTCTTCAGGACAAGGGGAAGTGGTGAGAGCGCCTCGGGGTTTCCGTATACTTGACCCCAAAGGATTGCAGAAACTGAATTTCAGGAGCTACTGATATCTAGTAGCTGAACAAAGTTCTCCTTGTAACTGATCAAAATTCCCACTGGGATATTCTTTTAGGCTTTTTAGTGATTCCTTCTAGTCAAGTTCGCCTTATCATTGAGACGATCTATTTCAAAGTTCAGATTGTCTCCTTTGACAGGACAGAGCGCGCAGTTTGCTTCTGTGGACGCCACACTCACCACTTCCCCTTGTCCTGAAGAAGACCCGCGCTAGACCCTCAATTAAGGCGTCTCACAGGGTCGAAACGTCGACGATAATAATAACATTGGATCAGTTGAATACTCAGTTATGATGCTTGACCCATTGAATGGATTACTGGGTTAATTACGATTACCAACTCTAAACTGGCCAAATAAGACAATTCTACCCCTCCTTTCTTTTTCACTCACTTGTACATAAGCACGTTCTAATGTCACGAATATTCACATGATGTCACACCTCACCTAATTTTAATGTGCGCCGTTTGTTATAAATTGTGAATAAAATATGTATATACAGGGTAAGAATGGAAGAAAAAATGAAATTCATGGATTAAAAGTAATTGATCACCCTGATTTTTGATTTTTGTTGAAATTGGATTTAAGTTGGGAGCAAGCTCTGTACTTAGAGCACAGTCCGAAGTAGTTGATGGACTCCGTTGAACAATGATGAGATAAATGCATTTTTTGAAGTAATCGCTTTTCATACCCGACAGAACCATTGTTTGATATTAATTGTATTGCCCAGGTTCTGAGGGATACTGGGTCACCCCATGGTGATTTATAGTATTCCTGTCAGAGCATTTACATCAAGATGGTCAAGTGGAGGAAATGCCTCATGTCCATGCTGCTCGGATCCCCTAGAAACAATCAGTCATCTACTCTTTGGGTGCCCTGCATACTCTGCTCCACGTAGAGTTTGGTTGCGACTAATGTCTGAACTACTGGGCACAAGGAGTGGAATAGTGGCCACTAGAATTATTTGTACAAGTTCTAATCCATTAGTGTACATAGCTGTGGCAAAATTTTTAGGCTGGTCGTGGAACATCAGAAGTAACAGGATGAAGGGATGAGTCATTGAATGTCTATCTTGTGACCACATTATATATATAAGTATGATGAAATTATTGTAAATATGATGAATTGTATCTCTGTTTGTATTCTTGTGAAATTTTATCTCTATTTAAATGAAAGGATTTTAATGGTATGCTTTTATGACAATCGTCGAATAAAGCTTGTTTGAATTGAATTGTTACTGTATGGCTGCACCGACTTCCGCACAATTATAAATTTTCCGCATTAGCAACATAATCCATTATCTTCTCCCTAATCTGCAGATTTGAAGAGAAAAAGCATTGTTTCTAGCGCAAACGTTACCAAAAATGTAGCAACAAGTGTTACAACGTGGTGGAAGGCCCTTTGCAAACCTAGAACTTATTGCTAAATGTGGGTGTTAAATTGGTCCTAATGGTGTGCAAGCCACTCTTGTACCTCTCTTGCCTCTTTCTGCATCCTTCTTTTTGCACATTTCTTTCTTTTTCTGAACTTCTCTTGTCTCTTTCTGCAAATCTCTTCTACTTTCTGCACATCTGTTGCCTCCTTCTGCACCTCATTTGCTTCTTTCTGTAGCCCTCTTGCCTCTTTCTGCACCCTTCTTCCCTCTTTCTGCACCTCTCTTGCCTTTGTCTGTATCCCTCTTACGTTTTTCTGCACCTTTTTTCCTCTTTCTGCACCTCTGTTACTTCTTTATGCACTGCTCTTACTTATTTCTGCACATCTCTTGCTTCTTTCTGCACCTCATTTGCCCCTTTCTACACTTCCCTTGCTTCTTTCTGCAGCCAGAACAGCTGGAAAGAATTGCGCCAAATTTGGCAAGATTTTAATTTGTAGATCACACTTTCTTTATTCCAGTGTAAATCCATTCAGTAGTTGTGGAGAAAGTTAAAGGGAAAAAACAAGGATATCTGTGATTGTGACGGCTTTGCGAATAATAATGAACTTTTCAACCAGGAAGTGTTGACAGTCATCTTGGAACTTGGCTTCAGCTGAGTCCCTCCAGAAAAACAGGAAAAAAAGTAAAGGGGGCAGTGTAGGAATACCTTGACCCCCCAAGCCCTGGTCTTGGGGTTTCCCTTGAACCCCGCCATGGGCATAAAAGCATTGTTTTCACAGCAATTTCCACAAAAAAGCTACACGTATTGCTGTGAATTAAATAAAAAGGCTCGGGCTCTCACACTTGAATTCATTGTAGCCCTCGGGTAGCCTGGCCCAGGGGGCATGCGAGGATTATTACAAAAATGGCGAGGGGCTCACAGGGCCCCCCTTCCAAGGGCTTAAAAATACCCTCTGGACCACCACTTCCCTGGGGCTAATTATATGAGGAAGCAGCGGCTGTGTGGACCTCCCAATGGACCACCACCTACAAGTTAATTGCTTGGGGGGACGTCGCAGAGCCCTGAGCTCTGGGTACCACCACCTCCACAGGGCTTAAAATAAAATGATTGGGGGGCCTTGTGGACCCCTCGAGCCCCTGGAACCACCACCTCTTTGGGGCTAATTTAAATATGGAGCAGGGGTGCGCACGCCCCACCCGAGGCCTGTGGACCACCACCTCCCTGGGGCTTTCTTTTAGTCGTAAAGGAGGGGGCCTCAAAAACCTCCTTGGTGCAGGCATATGAAAGTGAAAGGAAGGCGCTGCACTGTCCCCCTCCTGGAGCCACAAATGGCACTGGGGACTCCCACCCCCAGGGTCAGCTCCTGCTATGTCCCAAAGTACCCACCCTTAGAACATAGCTGTTTACTGTAACTTGACAGGAGCTTTGACAGCTCCCACCAAGTCAGACCATACACTCTGCTTCCAGTAAGTGGGAGCTAAAAAAGTGCTATCACTTGCTGGAAGCAGAGGTTTTGTCTGTTTCCCTGCCCACTGTCAAGCGGGCAGGAAAAAAGACAAAACACATTCTCTCACAGACTGGGTGCTGCATGTATAGCAGCTCCCTGTCTGTGAGAGCAATGCCGTCTCCCACAGGAGGCGGGGAGCCGGCAGGGACAGTGGGGGCTTTGAGGCTCCCCTGCTGTCCCAAAGGAGAAAGAGGCAAAACAAAGGTGAGAAGCAAGCAGAAAGAGGCAGAATAAATGTTAACAGCGAGCAGAAAGATGCAAAATAAAGGTGAGACATGAGTAAAAAGAGGCAGCCTAAAGGTCAGAAATGAGTAGAAAGAGACAGAATAAAAATCAACAACAAGCAGAAAGAGGCAAAACACAGGTGAGAAACGAGTAAAAAGAAGCAGAATAAAGATCAGAAATGAGCAGAAAGAGGCAGAATAAAAATCAGCGATAAGCAGAAAGAGGGAAGACACAGGTGAGAAACGAGCAGAAAGAGGCAGAATAAAGGTCAGAAACATGCAGAAAGAGGCAGAATAAAGGTCAGCAATGAGCACAAAGAGACAAGGTAAAGGAGTGCAACAAACCCAAAGAGACAAGATAAAGGAAAGAAAGAAGAAGAAAGAGGCCGAATAAAGGTGGAGGCAAGCAGAAAGAGGCAAAATAAATGTCAGCAATGAGTAGAAAGAGACCTATGAAAGTGAAAGGAGGGGGCCCCTCGACCCCCCTCCTGGAGCTAATAATGGCACTAGGGTTGGCTCCTACCATGTGGCCCCCTCCCCATTACAAATAGGCTGGGCCTCAGTGGATTGAGTACCGGAGCTAAAATTGGCTCGGGAGTGGGGTCGTGGTGCTCCCTCCCCTATTACAAAAGAAAATAAAAAATAAAAACAATGGACCCTGGTGATGGGGTCTGGGGAAGGGGGGCCATGTGGCCCCCCGCCCATACACGTTTTTTTCAAAGGCGGGTTGAGTAAGACCCCGCCCGCTTACTCAACCATTCTGCTAAGGAACCTCCTGGCGCATAACTTGTTGGGGAGGAAATCCCCTTGGCTCATTGTATTGTATTGTATAGCGAATTTGTAGAGCGCAACTTTCACCCAACGGGTACCTTGGCACTAGCGTACGTGACATCAACACCCGCTGATGGAAAGAGGTGGATTTGCGATGAGCGTTCTCGAAACCGCAGGACTAAAATCTGGGAAACAGCCAAGTTTTAACCTTCTTGCGGGAGCGCAGGTTATGGTTTACTCAGATAACTATAACTGCTGGATTTCTATGGTTTTGTACAAGCAAAATCTGATCCTAACTATAACATTTTGCTTTCTTGCAATTGAGGGAGGGGGGTCCATGAGCACCCCCCACAGCCCCGGGACAGCCACCTCCATGGAGCTTGAATTAAATACAGTGCAGAGGCTGTTGTGAACCCCCATCTGGAGCCCCTGCGACCCCCACCTTCCTGGGGCTTTAATTCAATACCGTGCAGGGATACGTGCAGACCCCCCACAGCCCCAGGCACCGCCACCTCCCAGGGGTAAATAAATTAAAGAAATGTGGGAGGGGCGCACGCCCCCCCCACATATCTGGGGTCCGCCACCTCCCCACAGCAAATATAACAATATAATGAAGTCCTCCATGGGGCTAAAGTAAACATTGGCCCTGGTGACTGCCATCCCCCAGAACCAGGTCCTTTATTGTCCACCCCAGGGACATTGCAGTTTGCTGTGGCTTGGTGGGAGCTCCCC
Organism: Lissotriton helveticus; assembly: GCF_964261635.1. NCBI lineage: Eukaryota > Metazoa > Chordata > Amphibia > Caudata > Salamandridae > Lissotriton > Lissotriton helveticus. The sequence goes on along the minus strand of NC_136059.1, from coordinate 1,264,730,070 downwards.
GCTGAGCCACAGCAAATGCTCCACTTTCAGCAAGGGAGAGCTCACAAATGCTTTTGTTTGCTAAAAGCAAAGCATTTGTCTGATTCCCTGCCCGCTGTCAAGCAAGCAGGGAAACAGACAAATTGCTTTAAAATCCAGAGAGCTACATGTTTAAAACCCAGGGAGCTACATGCTCCCTGGGTCTCAAAGCAAAGCCGGCTCCTGCAGGAGGTGGGAAGCCAGTACGGACCACATGGGCCTTGAGAGACTCCCCAGTGGTACCTAAAGGTGAGCCATGCCCCGGGGGATGGGGTCCCTGGGGTTTAAATCGGCCCAGGGAGGGGCCTGTGTGTCCCCTCAACTTTTTCTTACAATATGTAAATAAAGGTCACATCCCGGAGATGCAGTCTACGGGGCTGAAATTGGCCGAGGAGCCCCCTCCTATTATTTATGTATTTAAAAAAAAAAATTAAAAAGAGGCAGCACCCCTGGGGATGCGGTCCCTGGGGTTGAAATTATCCCAGGGAAAGGGGGCCACATAGCTCCCCTCCCCGAATAAATGATAAAAAACAATTAAAAAAGCCCCGCTTCCTTTCACCACCACTCTGCAAACAAGCCTCCTGACGCACAACTGGTCTGCGGATGAAGTCCCTTTGGCTCCAGAGGGTCATTGGGGACCAGCAAGCCCTCATGTTACCTCCAGTAAGTCCCAAACAGTATGATTGCTAAGAGGACTTCAGAGGCCATGCCCCCTTTCTCCACCACTCTGCAAACACACCTCCTGGCACACAACTGGTTAGGGATGAAGTCCCCTTGGCTCTAGAATGTCCTTGGGGGCCAACAAGCCCTCCTGTTACCTCCAGTAAGTCCCACACAGCAGGATTTCTGAGAGGACTTCGGAAACTACTCCCTCTTTCCCCACCACTCAACACACAGGCTAGCTGGTCGGAGGATGAAGTCCCCTTGGATGCTTAGGGTCCTTGGTGCCAACAAGCCCTCCTGTTACCTTCAGTAAGTCCCACAGAGCATAATTGCTGAGAGTACTGTGGAGGCCATGCACCCTTTCTCCTCTACTCTGCAAACATGCCTTGTGGCGCACTGCTGGTTAGGGAATGAAGTCCCCATCCGTGATGTCATCAGTGATGTCACTGACCATGTCATGAGTGATGTAATATGTGAGGTCATAAGCAGTGCATTGCAAGTGACATCTGAACCTAACTATAACATCACTGTAACCTTTTTTTTTCAGTGAAAAAAAAAATATATATATATATGCACATAAGCACATATATATATATTACCTACTGGCGATAGCCAGTAGGTATATATAGTTAGGATTTTTTTCCTATGGGATTTTTGAAAATTCTATGTCGAATAACTTTGGCGTTTGAGGACAGAATTGGCTGAAATTTTCAGGAAAATGGAACATTTTGTTTCTGAGCAGCCCCTGAAAATTTGGAGGGGTTTCGTCAAGGGGGGGCCGAGAAAAAAGGGGGGGCCCAAAACGTGTTTTTCCCATGCAATTTTCCATAGGGCGGTTGGCCTCACTTTTAGCCTGAACGGCTGAATGGATTTACACCAAACTTGGCAAAATTGTAGGGACTGGTAGCCCGATGTGCCTTTGCTATGTCTCAAGATATAGGCTCCAGTGGTTTTTACGAAAATGAACTTTGAAAAATATATATTGGGCTACATTGGGCTATATATATGTTGGAGCCCAAATGTAGCCCAATGTAGCCCAATGTAGCCCAATGTAGCCCAATGTAGCCCAAAGATGGCCACCAGAGACAAAAAAAAACAAATGTAGCCCAAACATCAGCCAGATGTAGCCCAACTATAGCCCAATGACAGAATGTCCCAGAGTGTTCTAAAGAACAACTAGAGTGCTAACAGTCCTACTTATTACAAAGGTATGGCACACCTGAAGCCATCTTGATTGGAATAAAGTGGTAACTCTTAAAACATTTAATTTAAAAAGGAACAAAATGAGGGGGTTCATTTTTCCATAGAAAGTATGATTAGCCAATATATGACGAAATCCCGCATACCATCAGTCCGCAAAAAAAATCCCGCATGTACTATTAGGCCGCAAATTAAAATAACGAAAACTTTTAGAACGAATATGCCTTTAGCATACACTAAACAACTAAACTACCCTAAACCCTAAAACACTACCCCCAGCATGACCCTACACTACACAAACAGTACAACACTACCCTAAACCCTAAAACACTACCCCCAGCATGACCCTACACTACACAAACACTACAAAACTACCCTAAACCCTAAAACACTACCCCCAGCATGACCCTACACTACGCAAACACTACAACACTACCCAAAACCCTAAAACACTACACCCCAGCATGACCCTACACTACGCAAACACTACAACACTACCCTAAACCCTAAAACACTACCCCCAGCATGACCCTACACTACACAAACACTACAACACAACCCTAAACCCTAAAACACTACCCCCAGCATGACCCTACACTACGCAAACACTACAACACAACCCTAAACCCTAAAACACTACCCCCAGCATGACCCTACACTACGCAACCACTACAACACTACCCTAAACCCTAAAACACTACCCCCAGCATGACCCTACACTACGCAAACACTACAACACTACCCAAAACCCTAAAACACTACACCCCAGCATGACCCTACACTACGCAAACACTACAACACTACCCTAAACCCTAAAACACTACCCCCAGCATGACCCTACACTACGCAAACACTACAACACTACCCTAAACCCTAAAACACTACCCCCAGCATGACCCTACACTACGCAAACACTACAACACTACCCTAAACCCTAAAACACTACCCCCAGCATGACCCTACACTACGCAAACACTACAACACTACCCAAAACCCTAAAACACTACCCCCCAGCATGACCCTACACTACGCAAACACTACAACACTACCCAAAACCCTAAAACACTACCCCCAGCATGACCCTACACTACGCAAACACTACAACACTACCCAAAACCCTAAAACACTACCCCCAGCATGACCCTACACTACGCAAACACTACAACACTACCCAAAACCCTAAAACACTACACCCCAGCATGACCCTACACTACGCAAACACTACAACACTACCCAAAACCCTAAAACACTACCCCCAGCATGACCCTACACTACGCAAACACTACAACACTACCCAAAACCCGAAAACACTACCCCCAGCATGACCCTACACTACGCAAACACTACAACACTACCCTAAACCCTAAAATACTACTCCCCAGCATGACCCTACACTACGCAAACACTACAACACTACCCAAAACCCTAAAACACTACCCCCAGCATGACCCTACACTACGCAAACACTACAACACTACCCTAAACCCTAAAACACTACGCCCAGCATGACCCTACACTACGCAAACACTACAACACTACCCTAAACCCTAAAACACTAGCCCCAGCATGACCCTACACTACGCAAACACTACAACACAACCCTAAACCCTAAAACACTACCCCCAGCATGACCCTACACTACGCAAACACTACAACACTACCCTAAATCCTAAAACACTACCCCCAGCATGACCCTACACTACGCAAACACTACAACACAACCCTAAACCCTAAAACACTACCCCCAGCATGACCCTACACTAAACAACCACCACAACTCTACACTACACTAACACAACACTACACTACACAACACTACACTACACTACACAATCGCTAACCCACGAAAAAATTAACACAAACCCACTTACCTCTCTCGTCATCGTGGTTTTCACAACGCAAATGCATTTACCATACATGCCTTTAAAACGTAATTCTTTGTAAAGGCATGCGCGATAAATGCACATGCGTTTTGAAAAAATGCGGGATAATGGTATGCGAGGTCAATGACCTTGCGGGATAATGGTATGCGGACTGAAAGTCTGCGGGATAAAAAATGCGGGAAAATGGCTGCAAACCATGATTAGCAGCAGACTTCCCTGGTGAGCACTAGCTTTACTACAGTGATCTAATGAGCAACTAGAGTGCTAACATTCAAAATTTATGGCAAATGTGTGACACATCTGAATGCCTTCTTGATAGAACCAAAGTAAACAAGCATTGAAAATGCAATAGATCTCGCCCTCGTTTAAGTTAAAGCCATTCTGTTTGTAATGAGGTGGCTTTTTAGCTTTGCTTTTATTAGTGTTTTTAAAACTTTCATGTAAATAACATGCATATGTATGCATATATGTATATGTATGCATGCATTTATATTTATATAGATATGCCGATTATATATGTTTATATATGTATATTACCTACTGGCGATAGCCAGTGGGTATATATAGTTAGGATTTTTTCTCTATGGGATTTCTGAAAATTCTATGTCTAATAACTTTGGCGTTTGTGGACGGAATTGGCTGAACTTTTCAGGTAAATGGCACTTTTTGTTTCTGAGCAGCCCCTGAAAATTTGGGGGGGTTTCGTCAAGGGGGGGCAGAGAAAAAAGGGGGGTCCCAAAACGTGTTATTCCCATTCATTTTTCCATAGGGCGGTTGGACTCACTTTTAGCTCGAACGGCTGAATAGATTTACATGAAACTTGGCAAAATTGTAGATATGGTTTGCCCGACGTGCCTTTGCTATGTCTCAATCTATGTGCTCCAGTAGATTTTGAGAAATTAACGTTTAAAAAAATATATATATCTGTGACAGCGCTCCGGTTAGCGCCCCGGTTCGCGTACCTGACGCGTAACGGAACTTCGCGAAGTGAAGCTGATTGGCTCTCCGGTGTCTGTCAACATTCTAAACAGTCCGGAGCGGCCGCCATCTTGTCTCTCGGTACGATCGAGAGACAAGATGTGGTGAAAAACGAAGGGGGAAATGAAGGAAAGGGGGCAAGGTAGACCACTCCTGACCCCCTAGGATTGATGAGGGGGATATTAAAGTGCCCCGCGGGGCAAAAAATAAAAAAAATTGTTTTTTTTGCGATTTTACGCCGTAGAGGCGCGTCCCGGTACGCGAACCGGGCAGCTCACCGGGCAGCTAACCGGCAGCGTAGCTGTCAACATTGTAAACAGTCGGAAGCGGCCGCCATCTTGTCTCTCGGTAGGTTCGAGAGACAAGATGTGGTGAAAAAAGAAGGGGGAAATGAAGGAAAGGGGCAAGGTAAACCCCTCCTGACCCCCTAGGAATGATGAGGGGGATATTAAAGTCCCCCGCGATTTTTCGCGGTAGAGGCGCTTCCCGGTACGCGAACCGGGCAGCTAACCGGCAACGTAACGGGTATCCGCCATCTTGTGTTTTTGGAGCGTCCGGTTCGCGTACCGGGTAGCGTCCCGGTAAGCGTAACAAGGGGAAAACCAAGAGAAACAGTAAAAAAAAAATTAAGGGAATAGATTTCCAGCAAACTTGGCAAAATTGTAGGGACTGTTTGTTTGATGTGCCTTTGTAAGGCCTCAAGATATGTGCACGTGTGGATTTTGTCTAATTAAGGTTAAAAAAAATATATATATCTGTAAGCGTGCTCCGGCACGCTTACGTTACGGGTTTTGTTTGCGCTGCAGAGCCGATACGTCACGGTTATGCGACGCGTCATGAGGCGTCTCACGTGGCTACGTGATACGTCACGTAATAAAGAATATATTTTACAGCTATAGATATTAGCTTTTAAAAAACCAATGAAATTCACTGAAAAAACCATAGGTTATAGACCATATATAGTTAGGAATTTGCATTCACAAAACCTTGAAAATTCACTGAAAAAACCATAGGTTAGAGACCATATATAGTTAGCTGGACATTTTATTGACATAAAACCAATGAAATTCCATATATAGTTAGTTGCACTAACTATATATCGCGCACCCGCAATCCACTGCTGATGATGTCACATATTACATCATTCATGACATGGTCAGTGACATCACTGATGACATCACTGATGACATCTCAAATGACATCACTGATGACATCACTGATGACATCTCAAATGACATCACTGATGACATCATGACACACCAATACCAGTTACTACATACGCACTCACTGATTCCTACGTCTACACACACATTCACTCATTCACCCATACAATCACTCATACATACAGTCACTCATTATTACAACACTATCATATGCACTCATACACCTATGCAGACACTCACACACTGCCACTCATCCATGGAGTTACTCACACACCTAGTCAGTCCTGTAAAGAATCAATCACACTTCCATTTCCTCATCTATACAGTTAAACACAGAACACCATACTTCAGTGACATCACTGATGACATCACTGATGACATCTCAAATGACATCACTGATGACATCTCAAATGACATCACTGATGACATCATGACACACCAATACCAGTTACTACATACGCACTCACTGATTCCTACGTCTACACACACATTCACTCATTCACCCATACAATCACTCATACATACAGTCACTCATTATTACAACACTATCATATGCACTCATACACCTAGTCAGTCCTGTGAAGAATCAATCACACTTCGATTTCCTCATCTATACAGTTAAACACAGAACACCATACTTTTCACACATATACTAACACATACTTACTCTCTTATACAATCACTGATACAAGTACACATTGATATGCACAGAGTCACACACCTCCCAGCCAGCCACACACACACTCAGTCTTCCATACATCCACTCATTCTTCAATATGTAAAACATATTTAAACGTTACAAAAACACACAGACACTTGATGATGTCATCAGTGATGTCATCAGTGATGTCATTTGAGATGTCATCAGTGATGTCATCAGTGATGTCATTTGAGATGTCATCAGTGATGTCACTGACCATGTCATGAATGATGTAATATGTGACATCATCAGCAGTGGATTGCGGGTGCGCGATATATAGTTAGTGCAACTAACTATATATGGAATTTCATTGGTTTTATGTCAATAAAATGTCCAGCTAACTATATATGGTCTCTAACCTATGGTTTTTTCAGTGAATATATATATATATATATTCACTGAAAAAACCATAGGTTAGAGACCATATATAGTTAGGAATTAGCATTTAAAAAACCTTATTTTACTCACACAAAACCATTGAAATTCCATATATAGTTAGTTGCACTAACTATATATCGAGCACCCGCAATCCACTGCTGATCATGTCACATATTACATCATTCATGACATGGTCAGTGACATCACTGATGACATCACTGATGACATCTCAAATGACATCACTGATGACATCACTGATGACAACTTCCAGTGACTGTATGTTTCTGTAAAGTTAAAATATGTCTTACATATTAAAGAATGAGTGGATGTATAAGTGTCTGGATGAAGGATTTAGTAGGTGCGTGACTGACTGTATGAGTGAGTGATTAAATGTGTCTCACTGAATGCATGGGTTAGTGACTAAACTGTCTTAATTTGTGCATCATTATGTCTGTTGTGATGTAAAATGCTGCATGTGTTGATCATTAGCTATACGAGAGGCTATATGTGTTATTAATTGGTTGCCCAAGTATTTCTATGGGAGATTGAGTTTGTGTGGGGGTGGCTGGAAGGTGTGTGACTCTGTGCATAGATGTGTGAGCAGTTTATTCACTAGGTGTATGAGTTCAAGAGTGCATGTGGAAACAGCTTCATGGGCAGTTGACTGTGTGCATGAGTGTATTGATGAGTGAATGGATATCTCAATGCTACATGTCATAGTAAGTACATATGTAAAACACAGTACATGTGAGAGTTGGCATATATAAATAACTGTGCATGAGAGCCACTGAATGAGTGAGTGGTTGTATCGATCATTGTGAACTTGTATCAGGGATTGTATAAGAGAGTAAATATGTGTTAGTATATGTTTCAATAAGTAAGGTGTGTATAACTGTATAGTTGAAGAAATGGAGGTGAGATTGTTTCTGTGCATGACTGACTGGGTGTGTGAGTAACTCCATGGATGAGTGGCAGTGTGTGAGTGTCTGTATACACTGAGTGTATCTAAGGTTATATTAGAGTCTGAAGAGGTTTATCGTATTAGCACAAGAATGATGTCAAATGAGACGTCATCAGTGATGTCATCAGTGATGTCATTTGAGATGTCATCAGTGATGTCATCAGTGATGTCACTGACCATGTCATGAATGATGTAATATGTGACATGATCAGCAGTGGATTGCGGGTGCGCGATATATAGTTAGTGCAACTAACTATATATGGAATTTCAATGGTTTTGTGTGAGTAAAATAAGGTTTTTTAAATGCTAATTCCTAACTATATATGGTCTATAACCTATGGTTTTTTCAGTGAATTTTCAAGGTTTTGTAAATGCTAATTCCTAACTATATATGGTCTATAACCTATGGTTTTTTCAGTGAATTTCAATGGTTTTTTAATAGCAAATATCATAAGCTGTCGAATGTCAAGTACGTGGTAAGTAAAAACATTTTCGTGTTTATGCACACTGATCTGCTTTGAATGCTGCCCCCCACCCCTCATTTCTATTAGGAGTACTCTCTCTTTGCAGATAGTGAAGGGTAGTTAACGCAGGCCTTTGCCCCCGTTGTAATCCGGCGTGCCTGCTTCTCTCTCCATTTGATTGATTGTTCTCTTTGGTTCATTCTCTATTTACAAACAAGCACAGAGTCGCAATACTCTGTTTAGTCTTTGCAGATAGCGAAAAATCGTGTAAAAAAAAAAGGAATCGAGCAAAATCAGTAGGCCACTAATGGGATCTCTTTTTGACCTCCCTAAAATAGAAACATTAGGAACAACCTGTTGATAATACCAATGTGTATGTACATAAGCGGCGTTTATTTGTGTTCACAGTACCCCTTGTTGATTGTTTGAATCGAGCATTGAATTGTTCGAAGTTGGTTCTCTTAAAAATCTTCTCTGCCTGCAAACGAGGAAGAATAGGAATATTCTCTCTCCCTTTGCAGATAGTGAAGGGTAGGTAACGCAAACCTTTAACACGTCGTGCCTATTTCGTTCCTCATTGATTGATTGTTTCCCCAAACATTGACTGTTTGGGAATTGGTTCTTTTTGGAGGTATTCCCTGTTTGCAAATATACGTAGGAAAATCTTTGCAAATAGTGAAAGGGTACGTAATGCGGACCTTTCTCCCCCGTTGTAATCTGTCATGCCTATCTACTCCCCACTGATTGATGCACCTGTTTCACCCGGACCATTTACTAGAGATACGTCATCTGGCCCGACCAGAGAGCACCCCTAGTGAAAAGGACATATGCAATAATAACGAAGTGATCACTGTATCCTGTTAACAGAAACTTTAGCATGAAACAACCTGGAAAGAAAAGAATAGGAAAACGAAAATCAGTAGGCCACTGATGAACATGAACTTTTATTAAACAACGAACAAAGAAACGATAACATAACGTAATGATAAAACCTATTAATGTCCTAGAAACAAGAAAACGTTAGAAATATGCCAGTGGTGAGAGACCAGAAAAACAGTAAGAGAAACCAAATCACCCCTCGCTGTCCCACCGCCTGCCACGCCAAAAAAATCGATAGACTAGGGAAAATGCAAGTCAGTAGAACATCCGCCCCCACTCTGGAAACTTCCAAGGTGGGGCAGGGTTGCGGCTACGCCCAGCCGGGAGCAGCCCATATAAGGCGGGTCCTGCTGCCACGCCTCGGCCAGGAGATCCTAACGTAGGGTGTAGCCGGAGGAGAGGCCGAGGCCAGCGGGACCCGGCCAGGGGATTGCCTTTACAACGCTGAAGAGTTGCAGGGGGGGGAATGTCTCCTCGACCCTCCCCTCTCTCTCCCAGTCCGGCCGCGGTGGCCCTTGAGAGTTTCAGGTAGTCCCGCCACATGCTCTTCCGGTCCGGCCACCAACGGTCGGGGGGCCGAGGCCGACGGGATCCGGCTGCAGCCGATAAACCAAGGAACCCGTTCATGGGGCCAGAGCCAGGGGCGTCCGGCCGACATCCACCGGAAGCCCGGCCCAAAGACGGACGGGACATTTTTTCTTTTCTCCTTGGTAATAGCAGCGGCAACACGCCAGGCACCACTTCTTTCTTCAAAAATGGCTTTGACAACACTGGGGGGGATGTCTTGCACATGCCTCCGACCCCCCCCCCCCGTCCTCATCGCCACCGGCCATAACAAATGTCAAGCGGGGCGCCGTGGGGTGCACTGGGAGGGAGAGACGGTGCGAACAGGCCTCTCCCGCCTCCTCAGGTGAAGGCTTCCCAGCTGCACCCTCAGCGCTCCAGGCGCCCTGAAAAGGGTTCGTCCACTGTGGCGATGCTGCAACGTCTCGCCCGGCAGGGTGGAGCCCGTCCGCTCATGTGACCCCGCGATCGCCGGTAGCTGCCGAACTCTCAAAATGGCGATCGACCTGGCAAGAGCGGGCCCAGCATGAAGAAATGGCCCGGTCACTGGTTGACTCCACCACCGTAGTCCTCCACGACCTTGAAGATTCTAGAGGAGCCGCGGGAGTCTCCGACCCCCGATGGGGAATGACTGCCATGATCGCCCGTGGAGTGACGAAACTGTATCCGTGGGACGTCGGCGCTCCCATGCTGGCGCCAGCCTCACTTTGAATTACTAGAATCCTGCAGACCTCAGTTCCGGTGAAAGCACAGTGTGACCCGGTAGGAAAAATTGTTGCACCCCCTCCCCTTTTTGAGTGATAGTTCAAACCACCGATCCTTTCCTTTGCCCTTTTAACGGAACTTTGGACTGCCTCCCCCTCTTTTACATTTTCTAGAGAAAACAAAACATTAACCACTACATTACCATAGCAGTTGACACCAGAACTGTTTTCAAATTGAAAACCAACAACATCTTCAACAGAATCCTTTTTGTTTCTGCTGTGACCCTGCTACAGCACAGGCATTGTCCCCAGCAGTAATTCTGCAATGCCGGTAAGAATAGCTGTGGTGCCTACTGGACTCACTCACCCCCGCGGCGCCCCACGCCGTTATTTGCTGGGCGGCAACTTACTAGACATCACTTTCGTGCCATCTAGATTTCAGCGCGTTCTGCTGCCTTGGAACTATTCGCACAACAGACTGCTACTGACGACCCACCCCCAGGCAACATCTTCTGAATTTTCATAATTTGAAAGAACTAGTAACATGTCCTCATCAGGAATTCAAAAGAAATTGCCACGGTCTCTTTGTTGTTTAAATGTTTTTACTGTTTTTGTTTTGTTGTATATATTTATATGTTATTAAAGTTTTATATTCCTACTACTTTGTTGGAGTGCTATATATTTTTAATGTGACACATAATTGTAAAAACTTTGATGTACAAAGAGTCATTCCTAGAATCTTCCGCTTCAGGCTCGGTCCCCTCCCCAATCACAATACAGGATGGTTTTCAGATAGTAGGAACACGTGTGGTGTGACGGATCTCATCGGGTGTGGGCCTTGATCTACTATAACTCCTTTAAAGAGGGGTGATTCTTTACAGCTGGAGCCATAAACTACATCTGCAGGGCTAGCTGATAGCCTGGACAATCGGACACAGAGGAAGAGGAGTGTCAGAGGGTGCGGTAGTGAATAGGGCGAAAGGGAGGTGTCGGGCGGGCACAGAGTGTGATTCTCAGGGAAGAGCAGCGCAGATGGGGGGAGGTTTATTGCCCATGCATAAGACAGAGAGCGGGGGAGACCAGTGTCTGGGGAAGATGCTTGCGAGGGTGGGGAGCCATGCTACGAATCGACAGCGTGCAGAGAGTGGGTCTGGTCAAGGCATCTAAAATGGCTGCCGTGCACGACAAAAGTGTGGCATTTCAAAAAAGGCAAGATGGCGCAAACAATGTTTTTCAACACTTCCTCATTTCCTTCGAATCGAACGTTAACAGACGTTGGTGCATATTACCAAAGTTAAGCGATATTTATTGCTAACGATGCTTACCAACAAATTTTTTTCCGCTAAGCATCGTCAGAAATTGTCGAAGATAAACCTTGCTATTATCAAGGTTTATCGCAAATGCGATAAAAAACGGCCGCAATGCATGAATATCGCTAAAAAGTCAGCGATATTCATGCATTACCGAGCTAATGCTCTTAGCCATGTTATCCACCTCCCATTGGATAACATGGCTAAGAACTGCTCAGGGCAGGTGTTACTTTTTGGAGATATTCGCGCTTAGCGCGAATATCTCCAAAAGTTGGTAATAGGAGATATATATCTTGCATGTTGTAATGCAAATTATTGTGGTATATGGAACTCATACCATAATCTCTCAGGAAAGCAGAAACTGATCCTTTTGGGACCGCCTGAGAAGGCCTAGGGGGTGAGGGGTACTCTACTTTGCCCCCTTTTCACGTTCCGAACTATTTTATTTTACTCTCTTCTGTAATTACACAAAATAGCAGCGATAAGATGCATCAGAGACACACAGTGAGAGAAAGGAGGCCGGAGATGAAGAAGAGATGTCAAATACACATTGGAGATAATATAGTGGGAGAAGGGAAGTAAATATGAGTAAACTTACCATGTAACATAAAAATGTTGCACTCTATACTATAAGTCTCATTTTATAGTACAATCACTTCGCTACAACCTCATTAATTAAAAATAAAAATGAATAATGTCTCAAACAATTTTTGATTTCTAAATATAAATTTATTCTTCAGAATTTTCTAAATTTGAAAGAACTAGTAACATGTCCTCATCAGCAATTTCCTCTTCAATCATCTCATCTGGAATCTCCTCATTAAAAGTCTGCAATGATGATTCTTGTAACTCTATGGTCTCCAAACATTCGATAAATTCGCCATCAACAGATTGATCAAAAAAATCATTCAAGTCATCTCCTCCTTGTGACAATATTTCATTATTGGTGCTGTCAATTTCAATCAATGTAGTGGAATCATTCAAGTCATCTCCTCCTTGTGACAATATTTCATTATTGGTGCTGTCAATTTCAATCAATGTAGTGGAATCATTCAAGTCATCTCCTCGTGACAATATTTCATTATTGGTGCTCTCAATTTCAATCAATGTAGTGGAATCATTCAAGTCATCTCCTCCTTGTGACAATATTTCATTATTGGTGCTGTCAATTTCAATCAATCTAATGAAATCATACAAGTCATCTTCTCCTTGTGACAATATTTCATTATTGGTGCTCTCAATTTCAATCAATGTAGTGGACAATGCAAAAGAAATTGCCACGGTCTCTTCATTGTGAGCCATTTTATTTTGAAATTGCTTGCTGTAAATTGCAGAAAAAAATAATCACTTTCATTTATCGTTTTTAGTAATACATAATATAAAACTAACTTTATCAAGTATTTAGTATAACAGAAGGACTGCAAATAAATAACAGAAAACATTTTTCAAATTATCTTCAAGTGTACAACATAGTTCCCCTTACAAATTAACAACTCACCTTTTTAAAAGTAGGAGAAGTGTTAGTACTGTGTAAATCAAACACCAGAAATTCACCACCAAAAATTCCTCACAAATGTACCTCAGACAGTAGTATCACAAAATGGCTGTAGTTTCCTCTTATTTGAGATATATACATAACCAATTAACTTTCATCACACACAAATACAAAACCAAAGTAACATTTTAATTGGTTCTAAATTTCAACACTTTCAAATGTGTTTTCCCCATGCAATTTTCCATAGGACATTTACATACGTCTACAGCCTGAATGGCTGAACGGAATTACACCTAACTTGGCAAAATGGTACATCAAACCTAAGAGGTCAGGAAGGATCTACTATGCCCCCTTATGGTCATTTGCCCCTTCGCTTTGGCCTCCTCTTGTCTCTCGATCCTACCGAGAGACAAGATGGTGGCCGCTACGGACTGTTTGTAATGTTGACAGACGCCGGAGAACCAATCAGCTTCGCAAAGCTCCGTAACGCGAAAGGTACGCGAAGCGGAGCGCTGTTACAGATATATATCTTTTTTTTTAACGTTAATTTCTCAAAATCCACTGGAGCACATATATTGAGACCTAGCAAAGGCACATCGGGCTACCAGTCCCTAATATTTTGCCAAGTTTCGTGCAAATCCATTCAGCCGTTCGATTATTGACATTTAGATACGTCTACAGCCTGAATGGCTGAACGGAATTACACCAAACTTGGCAAAATGGTACATCAAACCTAAGAGGTCAGGGAGGATCTACTATGCCCCCTTATGGTCATTTGCCCCTTCGCTTTGGCCTCCTCTTGTCTCTCGATCCTACCGAGAGACAAGATGGCGGCCGCTACGGACTGTTTGGAATGTTTACAGACGCCGGAGAACCAATCAGCTTCGCTTCACAAAGCTCCGTTGCGCGAAAAGTACGCGAACTGGAGCGCTGCCCGGTCCGCTGTTACAGATATATATCTTTTTTTAAACGTTAATTTCTCAAAATCCACTGGAGCACATATATTGAGACCTACAAAAGGCACATCGGGCTACCAGTCCCTACAATTTTGCCAAGTTTCGTGCAAATCCATTCAGCCGTTCGGGCTAAAAGTGAGGCCAACCGCCCTATGGAAAACTCAATGTTAAAAACACGTTTTGGGACCCCCCTTTTTTCTCGACCCCCCCTGGACGAACCCCCCCCCCCAAATTTTCAGGGGCTGCTCAGAAACAAAATGTGCCATTTTCCTGAAAATTTCAGCCAATTCCGTCCACAAACGCCAAAGTTATTAGACATAGAATTTTCAAAAATCCCATAGAGAAAAAATCCTAACTATATATACCTACTGGCGACCGCCAGTAGGTAATATATATATATATATATATATATATATGAATGTAACTCACCACCAAAACAAGACTCCTGCCTTAATAGAAATGACGATAAGCAGACCCGAATTCAGTGCTTCAATCAGAGTGATTTATTCCTCAGCCAGCCAGCTGCCATAACGCGTTTCGCTTCCACCGAAGCTTGATCACATGGCCCATATATATATATATATATATATATATATATTATATATATATATATATATATATATATATATATATCCAAAAAATAACTGTAGTGCAGCACGCTCTCAGGACAAACAAAAGACGCAGCCTCCCAATCTGAGCTTGTGTTGAATTAAATCAACTGAGAGCATGCTGCACTACAGTTATTTTTTGGATATTGGATTGCCGGGTGACTCCGCCGGCGTGCACGCCACACTTAAAGGGTCGCCAGGGGTCCGAAGGAGTACTACGTCTGGATATATATATATATATATATATATACATACATCGACTATATATAGCATGTATGCATTTGTGTGTGCACGTCTGTGTGAAGGAGGGTTTTCTTGTGTATGTGCCTCTATGCCTACCTGCTGAGTGTGTGGATTACTATAGAGCAAAGTTGACATGGGGCTGGTGTAATAATTATGAGAATGGCATATTTTAGATCAGGTATATTGTAGGCATTTCAATATTCCAGTAAGAAGCCTGACCCTTGTAACACTGCCCAGAGGATAGCTAGGTTAATCCCACTTTCTCCTTTTCTTAGCTGGTTCTGCTCCCACTATATACTCAAGGAAAGTATGGGGCACCTGTTTGTTCAAAAGGAGAAGATGGAGTGAGGGGTTAAAGAGACGGTTAGAATGACACTTGTTTCCAGCAGGATGCTTTGTAAAACCCTACACTGGGCTTTCTGAGATACTAGATGGGACAAGCACAATATGGCTAACTGTCCAAAGAGGAAGCAGAAGAAACGACGTATTTGATAACAGAAGAAGGTTCTTAAGAGGTAAGAAGGATAGAAATGCTTGATGCAGCGTATCTGTTGAAAGGAGGAATCGCTCTAACTAGCCCCCCGGCAAACCCAGAAATTTGCTTGAGAACTGAAGATGCATAGCATTCCTCTCCTGCCGGAAGGTAGAATCATAGTTGCAAAACCAACAAGCATTTGCAATGCAATAGGTCTCGCATTAGGAAAGTTTGAGCTATTGGTATTGTAAATGACACATTTTTTATTTATGTGTTGGTTTTGAAAATAGCGAAATTAATAGCTTTGTCATTTACAATGCCAATAGTTTTAACTTTCGCAAACGTGACACCTATAGCATTTGTAATGCAATATGTGTTGTATTTACGTGACTTACATGTATTGATATTACAAATAACAATGGCTTTTAATTTGTTTTAATAATTAATACTTAAATAAGTTATTGTAATTTATGGCAATAGCTTAAACTTTTGTAAATAACTTTTATGAAGATCATGTTCAGTGTATTTTATTGTGACGAAAATCCAAGAACAGAAGTGAAATATTAACATATTTTTGTGCCATTTGCAATAAAGCTTGAAACATTGAGAGAACATATTTGAACCAGTTGTTGTTGAATGGTTGCACAGTGATGCTGTGGTGGCAGTGAGTGATGCTGTGCGTTGAGTTGTGCTGAGTGATGCTGTGGCGTTGAGTGGTGCTGAGTGATGCTGAGGCGTTGAGTGGTGCAGAGTGATGCTGTGGCATTGAGTGGTGCAGAGTGATGCTGTGGCGTTGAGTGATGTTGTGGCGTGGAGCGATGCTGAGTGATGCTGTGGCGTTGAGTGGTGCAGAGTGATGCTGTGGCGTTGAGTGGTGCAGAGTGATGCTGTGGCGTTGAGTGGTGCAGAGTGATGCTGTGGCGTTGAGTGATGCTGTGGCGTGGAGCGATGCTGAGTGGTGCTGTTGCGTTGAGTGGTGCTGTGGCAATGTAAAATATAGCAAGGCGAGAGCTGGAGGGGCCTTGTGAGGAACCAGAAACATTTGAAGCTAACGAGGATGGCAGAGAGCTGATGAAAGGGACGCTTGTGGATGCCTGAAGCTTGTGGATGTCTGATGTTTGTGGATGTCTGATGCCTGATGCTTGTGGATGCCTGACGCCTGTGGATGCCTGACGCTTGTGGATGCCTGACGCCTGTGGATGTCTGACGCCTGTGGATGTCTGACGCCTGTGGATGTCTGACGCCTGTGGATGCCTGACGCCTGTGGATGCCTGACGCCTGTGGATGCCTGACGCCTATGGATGCCTGATGTCTGATGTTTGTGGATGTCTGATGCTTGTGGATGTCTGATGCTTGTGGATGCCTGACGCTTGTGGATGCCTGACGCTTGTGGATGCCTGACGCTTGTGCATGCCTGAGGCTTGTGCATGGCTGACGCTTGTGCATGCCAGACCCTTTTTGGATGCCTGACGCTTGTGGATGTCTGATGGGTGATGCTTGTGGATGTCTAATGCTTTTGGATGTCTGATGCTTGTGGATGTCTGATGCTTGTGGATGTCTGATGCCTGACACTTGTGGATGCCTGACGCTTGTGCATGCCTGACGCTTGTGCATGCCTGACGCTTGTGCATGCCAGACCCTTTTTGGGTGCCTCACGCTTGTGGATGTCTGATGGGCAATGCTTGTGGATGTCTGATGTTTGTGGATGTCTGACGCTTGTGGATGCCTGCCGCTTGTGGGTGCCTGATGCTTGTGGGTGCCTGACGCTTGTGGGTGCCTGACGCTTGTGCATGCCTGACGCTTGTAGGTGCCTGACGCTTGTGCATGCCAGACCCTTTGTGGATGCCTGACGCTTGTGGATGTCTGATGCTTTTGGATGTCTGATGCCCGTGGATGTCTGATGCCTGTGGATGTCTGATGCCTGTGGATGTCTGATGCCTGTGGATGTCTGACGCTTGCGGATGTCTGACGCTTGTGGATGTCTGACGCTTGTGGATGTCTGATGCTTGTGGAGGCCTGAAGCTTGTGAATGCCTGATGCTTGTGGATGCCTGACGCTAATAATGTGTGTGCGCGTGCCTATAAAGCATGCACTGACGGCTGTTTGTGTCTGCCTAGTGAAAGCGTGCACTGACGGCTGGAGTGTGCCTGTTAAAATGTGCATTGACAGTTGGTGGTGTGTGTGTGCCTAGTGAAAGCGTGCACTAACGGCTGGTGGTGTGTGCCTGGTGAAAGTGTGCACTGATGGCTGGTGGTGTGTATACCTGGTGGAAGCGTGCACTGACGGCTGGTGGTGTGTGTGCTTGGTGGAAGCATGCAATTATAGCTGGTGGTGTGTATGTTTGGTGAATATGTGCACGGACGGCTGGAGGAGTGTGCCTGTTAAAACGTGCAATGACAGCTGGCGTTGTGTGTCTGTCTGGTGAAAGCGTGCACTAACGAATAGTGATGTGTGTCTGATGGAAGCGTGCACTAACGGCTAGTGGTGTCTAAAAGATAGCAACTAGGTCTAACAAAGGTAGGGCTTATGCTTACCTACACCCACACACCTACAAACCGCATAAGAACACAGAAGCTATCATCACCAACCCATACACAAAGTGTATGCCATGTACTAAGGGTCTGATGCTTATAATCTCTGAGAAGAGCTCAAGCAAACTGTTCTGGACCCGCATGCACATTATTGTAGATAGTCAAGAGAAGGAGAGCCCGCAGGAAAAAAGGTGACATTAGCACAGTCGTTACCGTGGCTCGGAATTTCTACAGATAGTCCATTTTTCCTTGGGCATCACCAAACTTGCTAGGCCTGGGCATGCTCGGCCTTACATGTGCTGAGCAACGTGTCATCGGAGATGAAGATGCTACTTGCACAAAATACTATCTCACTTTGTTCCCTCCAGAATGTCACCAGAGCCTCAGTCAATGGATTAAAAATATTTGTAGCAAGTCACAATCAAAAAAAGATTATGTTTATACTCCAAACCCATGCGGCACAGCAAGTCACCTTCCACCACACGCCACACCCACACCCACACCACCACTACAGACATGACAGGCACATTGAGGTTACTAGGACATGCACAACTCTCTTTTGACATTGAGGCTATCCATTGCAACTCAGAGGTCTTTAGTCAACTGCCACTCCAAATAATTCCCAACCCTGCTTGTGTGTGTGGGGTGGTTGATGGCCTAGTAAGATTCATGCAATGCTTCTTGCTCCTGCTTTTATTTGGTTACAGTACGAATGTTGGGCGTTGTCTGCCTGTAAGTCAACACCCTCTTTATGTATAAATTATGTCCTCCGTCTAAACTAGGGCTGGGCTTGTTGGATTACCAAATCTTAAAATTCAGTCACGATTTTAGAGTTAGAATTGGTAACAAACATGCAGTCTTCTCCTAAATTCTTTGTATGTAAATTGTCCCCACACATCATGGAGGATATTTTAAAAAACGGACTTGATCATACTTGCTGGCGTCTCAATGGGCTAGTCCTATTCCAGCCCTCCACTATAGTTGCAAACACATTATATTTCTCTAATTAAGGCCTTTTACCTCAAAGACATTGGCAGTGGTCGGTCGTGTTAATTATTTCCAACCACATGTGAGGAAGTGCTGTACAGTGAACAATAAACACGCCGACTCCGTGTGGCACTGCCCTTCGTCTTACACTTCACATTAAATCATTAAAGCATTCTGCACTGGCGGTGTTGAAAAGGGAAACGTCATATCCTCTTAGGCCAACACGGAACAGCCCCACCCAACCCTCCGGAGGGCAAAAGGTGAACGCTCGTGTTGTTTACCGCGGGTGTCTGCAGATCACGTCGAGCTTGAATGGAGTGCCCGGGCACACATCCTGCCCGGGGACAGTTTTCAGCAGCGACCACGCACGGGGCGCAGCCCGGCCTGTCTGGGTCAAGGTGGGAACGGAAGGCTCCAGGCACCACTCCCAGACCCTGGAATAATAACACACTGCCCGGCTGAAGCCGATATCTGAAACATCAAGGCCGGAGTGTGGAGAACGGCCGTCATTGGTCAGTGCAGCGCGCCGACAAGAGAGGGAGAGGCTTCCTGTCTGACGCCTCTCGAAATAAAAAAATAAAACGAGTCATACGGGAGCCAATAGGAGCGCTGGAGGGCGGGGTTAAACTCTATGCACGCATGCTGCTGAGTTTCAGCGATCGGACCAGGCGCGAAATGAAACGAGACTGACCCAATGGCTGCTGAGGGAAAGAAGGACACGGAACACGCGGAAGAGCCTGGGGAATGTGGGGGGGGGGTGTACGAGTGTGTCTGTGTGTGTGTGTGTGCGCGTGTGCGCTTGGGCCCATGAGTGGGGGGGTGGGTGCGTGCGTGGCTGTGTATGTGCGCGTGAACTGGGGGGGTGCGTGTGTGTGTGTGTGCTTGCGTGCACTTGTATGTGCCTGCGTCTGTGTGTGTGCCTGCCTGCGTGTTTAGGTGGGAATCTGAGGCAGGGGATGTGCACGGCGCCGGGCTGGGCGTGCGCGCTTACGAGGTGAAGTCGACGCTTGTGCCCATCCCCTGTCTCAGATTCCCAGGAGAAGGACGGCTATAGTTGGAGAGCTAGACGCATGCAAGCATCCGTATTCTAGCTCGACCTAAAAAGGGGAAAAGCAAGTCCAGTCCAAAATGAATGTAGCGGTCAGTACAAGAGAAAAAGACATGGGAGAATGAGGCAACTGCTAAAAGGGAAAAGCAACAAATGTGAAGGAATATGGATTTGAACTATAACGTCAAGCGAAGGAGTTAAAACAATTGATGTAGCCAGAGACAACCTTCTGCATCCACTAACTCTTTATAGGGCTCTATTTTCTCTAGCCTGGATGTCAACGGCTGGTCCTCTGGTGGCTAAGGCAGCGTTTTTCTTGTAGGCTATTACCTTCCCTTATCGTAATCTCCACTTCCTCGTTCCCCATCTGCTCCATGTGGTACGTTTCCTGATTCTCTTATGTGGTGTCTTACACTGAAACCTGACAATACCTTACCTTATAGTTATCCATCCTTTACATATTTAGGGAGTTAATGAAAACAGCTTGGCAACCCATTTCCTAATAGTGCCCTATATGTTAGACATTTTCAACAACGTAGAGAATATTGGCTATTCTTTGCATCATAGTGGCTTATCTATCACATATTGTGGGCATTCTTGAAAAATGTTGGCTATACCTATATGAATAGTAACAAATCATTGACATGTTGTCGAATAAGTATTTTTAACAACATTCTGCTTAATTTGGTATAATAGTTGCTCAGCCTTGACATAGTGTGGGCACCATTCTGGCTATCCCTGGCATTAGCAGTAGCATTTCCTTCACAAATTGTAGACATTCTTGTCATATCTGGTAATCATTGGTATAACTATGGTGGACGCCGTCTCAGATTGTCAACATTCCTAGTATTTGATGACGATTTATAGGTATACAAGTCAAAATCCATCCATCAGTGACAGTAATACACAAGAGTACTTGATGAAAATGACACCTCGATGCTGAAAAGCTGGAATTTCAGGACAAAAATTGTGCTTTGTTTGTGAATATGGCATAGATATGTATGGGGACTTTGACACATTTTTGTGACTCGAAATAAATGCTGTGCAAAGGTCTGAAAAAACATTGAAGAGAAACCAAATGGTAAAAAAGAATACAAAGAAAGTGTTGGAAATTACACCAGAACCACATGCCATGAACGGTGATGGGGGTTCTAGTAACAGAATAAGGTCAATTCAGTACATCCCATGAGATCAAAAGCTCCTCTCATTACCCCATTAGGATCTCTGAAGCACAGGCCTAATTACAAAAGGAGAAAATGAAAATGGCTGAAGTGCACACTTCAAATGGCTGTGACAAAACTTACTGTATACAATGCTCTTTGGTGCTGCAAAATTATTTTGTCACATGAATTTAGAACTGCTATTTTACTTTGATTAAATCAATTTCCTCTCATATTATCCCTCCTCTCTACCTCAGTCTCTCTCTATCTCTTTGGTTTTCTGTCGTTCTAGCTAGTGGTTGGCCCATTGGCTGCTCCAAACACCTACCTGTCAATTAATCAGTTTCTCTCTTTCTGTAGATTGATTGGCCAGTCTCTGAGGGTGTGTCCTTGTATTTCTAATTGTTTATTAATCTAGTGGTCTGTCTCTCTCTCTATTTATCTATCTGTAAATCCGGCATTGGGTTTACCTCTCTGTCTTTCTCACTATGTATCTGAATGACGGTTTGGTCTGATTCACAAGGACATTTTCGTCCATAAAGGTATGTTTACAGCTGAAAATGGTGTGATTTCTGGCTGCTGGATATTCACAAAGGTAATTTAGCTAGTATAGTGACTGCCAGATAATTGTACACAGCTATGTGAGATTAATTCTCGTCTAATTGGTTGAAAGTGGACTTTACATGGAGTTTGAATACGCCCATAGACACATCAGTTTGTGAACTTTAACAATCCGCTGGCTAACGCTTTTCACTCCTTGAAATGGTGCAGTTTTTGCTCTGGCAAAATATTGGGCTTTATTATGAGTCTGGCGATCCACGGACTGACAGACTCCCGGGGACCAGGGGGTGCGGTCAACCGGCCGCCCCATTACGACCAGGGTGGTTGTGCTGCCCTATGACCAGTGCAATTGCCAAAGATCGGAGATCCCTGGTGGTGGTGGTGCGGTGGTCTTGAGGCTGCAATGTGCTTTGCGGTCCCTCTGCAGCCCCGGCAAGCATAATATGAGTTTCCTCACTGCCACACTTTTCATTGCAGTGCGGCTGCCGTGAAAAGTGTGGTGGTGAGAAAAGAACAAGAGCCCTACAAGGCCCCATGGGTTCCTCCAACCATGTGGATGCCCATGGGTGCACAACATGTGCCCCCCTGAGTGTATGAACACTAGTACCTGCATGACATGGACAGCAGCAGCCAATGCCCTGCAGGTACTGCCTTTGACGTTCCCACTGCGGTGTCTATTTCATAGGCACCGCCTTACGATCGCCAAACAAATGCCCACCAGATAGGATCCTAATCTGGCGGGCGGTTCAAACATGGGTTTGGCGGTGGAGTCACAGGGTGGTCCCGCTCCTGCACTGCAAAAATCGCGAGTTGTAAATCTAATCTGGCATTCCCAGCATTCAGGTTTGTGACATGCAAATCCCTAGCTGCCATCGGTGAGTGTTTAGCTTGCTCAGCCGACTTGGGCAGTCCATTTTTCTGCATTTTATGACCCTATTTCCATATCTGTCTATGTATCAACAGCATGTTTGTCTGTTTATCTCTCGAATCTCTTACTGTCACTTTTCCGATTCTTTCTCCTCCTTAAGAAGTCGAGAGTTCTTCATGGCTGTTTTTTCCCATCTCGCAGAGTTCATATCGTTTTCTAATTGTCCTTTTCCCTCTCAAGGACTCAATAGACAATGCAAATATATCCCATCGTGCATACAGTATTTCATTTAGTTAATTTAGTGCGTGATGAAAGAGACATTGACGTGGTTAAGAGAAACTAAAAAAAGACTTAGAACTCAGCGGCAATTAAAGTAAGAGGTGTCAAGAGTATATCCTGTAGTGATTGAAACAGGCTATTCTGTTCAAGGGCTCAGCTTACTGCTCCGAAAGAGAGAGAGAAAATACATGTACACTGTTTATGATTTACATTTCAATAACAAGCTGCATTTACATAAATATGAAAGCCTTGATTTTGCTTTGCTACGAAACTAAAACGCAGATTGAGCACTGCAGCTTTTATTGATGGCAGTCCTAGTTCTAATTACATTTAGTGTACGTGTTTTAATTTTCACACTACAAGCGTGAAAATAGCACTGGGGCCTTTGCAAAGGGAATTTGGTGGTAGAAGCAAAAATCTGAACATTTTTACATTTTCTTAAAGCATACCTTTTTAGTATGCAAAAGAAATAAATGAAATATTCAAAATCCAAATTTGGTGCAACACCAGATGTAAAAATTGACCTGAAATTGTCTGTGGAGTATGAGATAGGAGGGCCAGGCAGTGGTTTAAACCAGTGCTTACTTCTCTTGATGAGCGTTCTGCATACGTTAATTTCATGGATGGTGTTGGTATAGTAATTGGCTTTAGGTTACATGAATATTCTGCTTGCTGTGTGGAAGGAACTCAATAGTGTGAAGTCATCATGGTCTCTGCTTTTCTCCCATGTTCTTTCCTGTTAGAACTGGGGGTCTCTAGTTGGCAGAGGTAGGTGCCACTGTCCAAATAGGGGCTCTTGCTTCTAGTCAGGTTAAGGAGGAAACACTCTTTAGATAACATCTGCTCACCCACTTGGTAGCTTGGCACAAGCAGTTCAGGCTTATCCAAAAGCAATGTGTAAAGTATTTGTACCAGCACTCACAGTAACACAGTGAAAACGCCACAAACTGACTCCACAACCGTTTAGAAAATAAAGGTATTTAATCTAAACTACACAAGACCAAAACGACAAAAATCCAACATACACAGTTCAAGAATATGGTTGCAAAAGAGTTCTTAAGGTTGCGATAAAATAATCCACATTTGCGTGAAAAGTTCACAGTTGTGTCACGTTTTGCCAACAGTACCTTTTAGAAACGACACAATTCTAAAGCAGAAGTTGGTGCTGTGGAAAACAAGCGATGCGTTGCTCCTGTGACCCTTGGGAGGCGATGCGAGAACCCCGCTGCAGCAGCGGACGTGTTGCGACGAATCCGGTCTGTATGGGGAGGAAGGCGGACTTGTATAGATTCCGGTGCGTAGGTTCCGTAGGAAGTTTTCTCTCGAAAAGGCACAATGCGATGATCTTTGGAGTTGCGATGATCTCCGGGGCGACGATGCGCGGACCAGCGGTGATCTCTCTCTCGCAGCTCCTCGATGCGATGGCTTCTGCGACGTGATGCGGTCCGCAAGCAGTGCGGCGATCTCACCCAGCGACGACACTAGCAGCGATTGTAATCTTCCCGCACCGGTCTGGTGCGTCTGGCAAACAAAGGATGCGATGGCTCTGGCAGCGGCAACAGGTGCTGCAACGATCTCGACCTTCGTAGCGGCGGGAATTTCCTCGCACTGTCAGGGATGGGCTCCGCAAGCGAGCGATGCGACAAAACTTGCAGAAAGTCTTTAAAAGCTTGGTTTCCAGCTTCCCAACACAGGTACAACTTCCAGAGGCACCACAACTGGCCCAAGCACTCTAGGAAGGACAGAACTCTCGCAGCAGAGTTCAGGGAAGCTGGGGGGTGAAGTCCTTTTGGTCCTGGGACTTCAAAAACAGGGAGCCAGCTCTTCTCAGGCCCTTGGAGATTCCTTCAAGCAAGGGGACACAGCACAAAGCAAAGTCCTTCCCCTCTCCTTGGCAGCAAAGCAACAGCAGGTCAGTCCAGCAGAGCAACAGCAAGACAGTCTTCCTTCTTCAGTTTCAGCTTTCTCCTTGGCAGAGGTTGCTTCTTGATTCCAGGATGATCTTATTTTCTGTAGTCAGGGGTCCTGTACTTATACCCCTAAAAGTCTTTGATCCCTTTGTGCAGGAGGGCTCTGAGCCTGGTCTGAATCAGTTCTGGGTGTTCCTTGAGCACTTTGTTTTCCTGGCCTCTCCTTTCCTTTCAGGGAGAGGGGCAGGGTCGTCAGCCACCCAGCAGGAGGTGTAGCCAGCATTGTGGAAGGCAGGCACAGCCCTATTCAGGCCCAGGTGCTATCCCCTCCCACCACTCAAGATGCAGATGCAGTCATTCAGCCTAGGGCTGACCCAGCCAGCCTCCTTGGGGCTCTCAGCCCCTGTCACTCTCAAATCAGACAGCCAATTCACAAACAGGCCAAGGCACACAGAAGGGTCAGACAAGAGAACAGCAACTTTCTAAAAGAGCTGTTCTCAAACACAGGATTAAAAAACAACCTTTCCTAAAAGATGTGTTATTAAATTCTGAGTTCAGGGATACCAGACTTTTATGTCTTGCTCATATGGGAAGATATGCTGGTAGTCACTGTAGCCAGCGTTCCCCATGATAGCCTATGGGGCAAGATAGCCTTACAATAGTGAACAACGAAAATGGCTGTAATTCACTACCCGAGCATGTCAGCTGCACAAGTACATGCTCTACCTTTCACATACACTGCACCCTGCACAAGGGGGTACCTTGGTCCTTCCATAGGGGTGACCAATGTGTACCGAAAGGGAAGGGTTAGGCCTGGACAGTGGGGACACTGACCAGGAGGACATGGCAGTTCACAGACTGCACACAGGCACTGTGGTGGCAGGCCTGAGACACCCTTTTAGGGCTACTCATGTGGGTGGCACAATCAGTGCTGCAGGCCCACTAGCAGCATTTGTCAACACCAGCCCTGGCACACCCAGTGCACTTTACTAGGGACTTCTTGGTGATACAAATATGCCAATCATGTGTATCCAATCACAATAGCAATTTACACAGGGAGCACTTACACTCTGACACTGATCAGATGGGGCAGAGTGTCCAAAGCATTTAAACCGGCAAAAACGAAATCCAGCACAGCATCAAAAATACAGGATGTAGAGGCAAAAAGATAGGGGAAAACCACGCCAAGGATGTCAAGTCTAACATTTCCTATCTGCGAATGGAGGGCTTGTTCTCTGATGAGGTATGTGGACCCAGGGTACTGAAGAGTTCAACTTGAACTTGTATGTTTTAGTTTGAGTGAGGGTGTACTGTTCACCTGGTTTAGAGAAATTCACTGAGGTCATCTAGAAGGGTGCACCCACAATGAGAACCACACTCACTGGTTAAAATATGCATCTCTAGATTTATACACCATTCTGCCAATCCAAGAACCTGTCATATTTGGAAAGAATTTGAGAGAAAATAGATGTTTGTTCAATGTCTTATTCATTGTACCTTTGGCATTCTTTGTTCCAGATATTTACATATGTATAAGAAGTCTGCTAAATGTTAGTAGTATATCCACCACCACCCTCAGCTGTCTCAGCACCATAATATCATGCTCAAGCAACTTGAAGCACTGAACGATTGGAGGACCTGTTGTGTACTAGATCTTCTGCCCCTCTTCACTTTTGAATAGACGTTTGCAAAGCACTTACACACAACAAAGAAAAACATGGCACGCATATATTTGTAAATGTACAAAACTAGAAATGTACCATAGAGCAATTGGGAAGTGTTTTTATAATATGTTCCCAAATGGGAAGTAAAAAAAATACATAAGTGTAATCCGTAATAACTCACTCATGTTAACAATATTTTGGTGCTCTGTATATTATTTGTATTGGGCTTATGGTGTGAGTGACAATGTTATGCCATATGGCTTAAATGCATATACCTGCTAAAATATTTTTTTTACTTGGCTAGGGTATGCACCTAAGCCAAGCAGAACTCACCACTATAGTCAGGGTAAGGGAATTACACTGCCAAGATAACCGCTGGTCACGCCCTTGGTAGATTGGAAGAGCAGTCAGGCTTATCCGAGAGGTAATGTGTATAGCATTTGCGCAACACACACTCACCAGTGACACAATAAATATTCCACAAAAGAGGCACCACACCGTTGTATATAAAAATACATGTCTGTATTGCATGTAAACATAGACCAAAACCGTGGAGAAGTGTGGCTCAATGGTTAGAGCGGCAGACCCTGATGCAGAGGTCTAGCCCGGGACCAGGGTTCAATTCCCCGCCTCGGCGGGTCTTGGGCTCAAAATTCCACGGACCTGATAATTCTCGCCTCGGTGCCTATTCCAATCATGGAGTCCCACTCTGCAACTCTGGGCAATAGCTTGCTTAATCTCCACAACGGCCCCCACAACGCTAAGGATGCCTGGCCTCCACCTGGGGGTGCCCAGGAGTGGACACCTCACAGGGAAAGCCAGGATGGGTTCCACAGCGGTATTCGTACAAGCGCCTTGAGACCCTTGCGGGTGAGTAGTGCGCTATACAAGTATCAATTTACATTACATTTACATAAACCAATAGTCACTTTGCCAACTAGGCAATTGTCATAACATAACAGTTAGTGTAATAAGGTAAGGACTTATATGTTGCACATGTCACCAAAACATCATGAAATACAACATTACTGTGCATATTATACCATCACATTATATGTTACTCATTATCCTGAATTTGTATAGCATAAAACAACATATCCTTGTGAAATTGAAATGCAGCATGTAATTAAACATGAATCACCCCTACTGTGCATGTTCATTTGTCTCATTTGCATTCAACTCACCTCCCAGTTCTGCCTTTCCTGAGTCTGTTGGAGGAGACTGCACCGTGTAAGCCATTAGACTCGCTGCTCCCGCCCCCGGACTACATTTCCCAGTCGCCCCCCGTGTGGCACACGTTCACGCGTCAAGGGGGAAGTGCCAGGAGGCGCTTTTAAGTGCCATGGGGCTCCAGCAGCGCAGGACGCGCGCGGGCGTGCCCGGGCGCTGCCTGGGCAAAGCCTGGGCCAAGGGCGGGCCCGTCCGCACCCGTCAGGCACCGGAAGAGGCTGGGCTGGGCCACCCCCCTAACTCCACTGGAACTTTGAACCTGGCCCCCCTGGAACTTTGAAACACTCGCCTCACTGTCCGTATATTTGCTGCCAACATGAAGAGGTTAGGTGAGGACAAACTTAAGGTGCTTAATTGCAGTCTTTAGTCTTACTACTGTGGGGTGGAGACCGCAGTACATCTTGGACATTTATTCCTTGGAAAAATATAGAGGACTTGAGCAGAACCCTCCTAGTTTTCCTTAAGGCTTTGGACTGTACGGACTGTCCTGTTGGTACTGGGTCTGCCCATCCGGTCATCTGTTCACTTAGTAAGATGAGCAGGAGGAAGGCAAAGGATTCCCTGGTGGGGGGAGCATAAAAAGGACATTAGAAGCATTTTTATTGAGGTCAGAGTCTTTATTCGTGCATGAGATACAGTTGGCCAAGAATAGACTCTCATTGGACTCAATCGTCTCGCAGAAGAGGTCATCAATGGGGGTCTAGCTACGGCCAGGTCATCCTAAGTTGGCAACCCAGTAGTCCAAGACACTGTAAACTGTGACCATATTGCAATTAACCTGAACGCCACGGCTGTAGCATCACAAGTGACAGGATCATTAACGCAAACATCTGAGTTATTATAGGAGGTGCTGTGTATGACAAAGCCAGTTGCAGACGAGAGCGAGGAGAGCTGCGTCCCACATCCAGAACTATCATGCGGGTCAGGTCAGGCAGAGGGAGGCCCCGCTTTGGTCACGTCACCGAAGAGGTTCTTTATGATTTTGGTGTTAGACACCTTGATGCCCTTGGGCTTAGTCGCGCAATATAAGATTCCTTTCATTTAATTTCAGGTGTGAAATAGTCATGTGGGAAGGCGGGGAGGTGGTCACCCGGTCCAAAAGGGCATTATTCGATAGAAGCGAGACAAGTAGGGCTGTCACCCCTTTAGATGGCCCCATGGTAAAAGCTAAGCGAACTCGAGGGGTGGGGCCTCACACTGTGAACAGTAAACCCAAGGGGAAAGGAGCGTCAATCCTGGCCAAGGCTAAAGACACAGAAGGTCCAGTAGGGAATTCACAGCGCACAAATTGTGGAGATGCAGGAAATGTGGGGGGGAGGACGCAGAAATGTGGTCCAGGCTGGAAACAATGTTAAGTACCCACCTAGGGAAAATCACATTAATTGAAGATAAAGTGTTCCTGTTGATTGCCCAGATTAGCAACCATACAATGGGGTAACGGCACACATTGTAAATAGCTTGGGGGCATTAGATGTTCCCACCTCTTTAAGGGTTGCTTTGCCCTCAGAGAGACATAATGACAGGACAAATGCTGGCGAACATCAGAAGGGAATAATTGAGGGTGCAGATAAAGAGCTCTTGGTAGGGTCTAGGGACGGAAATGCCCAGAGTTTAAGAGGTGCTGTGCGAGATACCAGGCACACGAGGGAGGGACCTGAAGATCAGAACCTGAGGCCGTATGTAGGCTCGGAAAACACAGGGGGCACAGCCTGTAAAGCACTGGCACCACAGGACATTGTGTCCGTCCAAGACGACTGCGATAGGGGCACCATGGCTCTGCCAGTTTTAGACCTTCTGCTGGCAGCCTCCCCTTACACAATAATCCTGACAGGGGTCCCTGCGCTTAGTGGAAATAGAGAAGAAACCCCGCAAATGCTAATTAATAAGGCGGCCCACTGGCTGAATAGAAATTTGCATTTTAACATCACAAACCACAGGCATATATTAATGGTGAGACATGTGTCCTGGATTGGTTGTAGCAAGAAGTGCTTCCCAGGAGACACTGTGATTTTAAATTTTAGGTTTCCATGGCTGGTACATGACCTCCTTACCCAGTGCAAGGGGCCCTTCCAGGCAGGGGGCGGTTCGACTATTAAAATATTACCACTTGTGTTCTTTTATAGGGATATGAGGCGAGCAAACATTAAAGACAACCAGAGGAGTCTTCAAGCAGGACGTGTCCGAGGGGGTCCCCCGGTTCAGTTATTCATTCGGTATGCCCCTCTTGCAGACGTCTCAGCTCTAGACGATATTGATTGACGTAAAAGGAGCACCCCGTCTGGGGATGACCGCAAATTGGATTGCGCTTCCCTCAATACAGGCACGGGAGGGACATCACTGTTACAGGCCAAGGTGCCTGTGTTCCCGTTTATCTCAGGAGACTTTAGTGGCCCTGTTAGTGAGGGGAATATACTAGCAACCACTGTCCCCCCAGGCCCACTAGCTGTCTGGCACTAGATAGCCCAGACACCTCTAGTCATGGTTCTATTGAGATTATTTCATGGAATATAGCTGGGCTCTCATCCAAAATATCCAATACTGAATGGCTACTCTATATAAAGCGTTTCCAGGTTATCTGCCTGCAGGAAACATGGGAGACGGACAGTAGCTCGCTCTCCCTTGAGGGTTACAAAATGTACTTTGTACCGGCTCGCAAGGGTGCTGTGGGAAGAGCAAAGGAAGGCCTGATTACATACGTGGACTGAAGGCTCAAGGGGAGGTGGGATGATTTAGGCTGGGACTCATACTTTTTGGAGGGGGTTCGACTCTGTGTGAAGGGCCACAAGTTAATTTTTATTCATTTTTATAACGCTGTTTTATTGGGTCAATCCACAATAAGACTGAAGGAATTGGAGAGCAGGCTAGCAGGGATACACGATCAGGGGGACCGGGCGTACCAGTTGGTGTTACTAGGCAACTTTAATTGTCACCTGTGCCCAAACGTGAAATTCACAAGAGGGGATTGGTCTTCTTGCCCACTGGAAGAGAGCCCGCATGTAGAGCACACAACAGAGGGAAAGGAGCTAAATAAGTTGTTAGGAACCTGTGCCCTCACACACACTATGGACCTGATTAAAGTAGGGGAGAATGGCCTGGTCCATCCAACCTTTAAAGGTAGAGGCTGTGTTTCTTTTATTGATTTTATTTTAGTTTCCAACAGGTTAAAGTGGGGGATTTTAGGGTTTAGAGATATAGCTAAGCATTTTTAGTGACCATAACCCACTGGTCATGTCGCTCAGTGATCCAAATTCAACTAATCACCCTGTCCATATGGGGGAGAGTGGCATTTTATGAGCTACCAACCAAGGGAGGAGACTTAGCTGGTGAAGCCCTTTATAGAGCTTTATTGGCGGACAAACAACAGTACGTGTGGAAGTGCCTAAACCCAAGGTGGACGTGGCAGAACTGGTTACAGCCTTTGAAGGCGTCACTAAGCACATTGATAGTCTACTTAGGACCAAATCCGTCAGAAAGGAAAGGAGGACCTTAGGTGGTTCGATCGTGATTGCTCTTTGGCTTCGAAAGAGCTGAAGCGAGCTCTAAAAACAGCCCCTAAGGAAAAGAAAAGGGTGTCCACATGCCAGGCACTTTATAAGCAGGCAGTTAAGCGTTGTAAAACCTCCTTGCAACAGCAGGCTTGGGAGAATTTGAGGGAAGCGGCTGAGTCTTAGAACATGACTGCCTTTTGGAAGGTTAATAATGACCCCTGCTTCCAAGAGGCTAGCAATCCTAAGATAGCAAAACACATCCTGCCAGAATCCTGGTACGGGTACTTTAAGGGGCTATACAATCATGGCATGACAGAGGACTATATAGTAGATGAGGAAGGGGGCGAAACTGCAGGACACATAATATTTTCTTTGGGCGAGATATAGGCGGGCATTGAGGGTTTGACAAGGAATAAGGCTCCAGGGCCCGATGGGGTTCCCCCTGATCTTTTTTTGAGTCAGGTACAACTGTGGGCACCTATTCTGACCAGAATTATTAATGCTGCACTGGATTCTGGTATGCCTGCATCCTGGTCTACAGCCACTATTGTACCCATATTTAAAAAGGGAAACAGGGACAGCCCATTATGTTACCGTCCCATCTCTCTCAGTGATGTGACAGTGAAAGTTTTAGGTAGGGCAATCCTTAACCGCCTATTGGATTGGGCAGAAGAACACCATGTAATCACTGACACTCAGTATGGGTTTAGATCAGGACGCTAAACGGCCGATCAATGCCTCAATTTATATCTATTTACAGCCAAGTACACCGTTGCGAGTCAGGAGAGGGTGTACTTGGCTTTCATGTACTTGACGGCGGCTTTCGACCGTGTGAACCGCAAGAAACTGTGGGCACTCATGGGGGCTCTCGGCGTGGACCCGGGTTTACTATATTTCTTAAAAGCTCTACATAGGAACACTTTTGCCGAGGTCAGATACAACGAGGAGGGGAGCTTGACTGATCAAGTTCCATGCTCAAAGGGGGTAATACAGGGTTGCATATTGGCACCTTTTTTATTCATCCTGTATATAAATGGTCTGGAGCAGGCATTAGATGCTCTGGGGGTGGACTCTCCAAAGATAGGAACAAGGGGGGTCCCCGTTCTGCTTTACATAGATGACGCAGTACTTCTCGCGCGGACCCCCCGAGGCCTACAATGCCTACAATGACGGCTTTGTCCATTTCATGGAGAGTCTAGACGTGTCAATCTTTCCAAATCATATATTATGGAGGTGGGGAAGACGTCGAAAAGGAAATACAAATATATGATTGGTGCCCACTGCCTAGAAAAAGTCCAGACATTTTCTTACTTGGGTATTTTATTTGATACCCGTCTTACTTTTAAATCCTTGCTAGATGAGAAAGTGCATTCCTTAACTAGATGTACAGGCGCCATTATGAACTTTGCGCGTAGGTAGGGTCGCTGGTCACCGGAACAAATTTTTAAACTCTACAACTCGATGTGCTGTGCCAAAATACTCTACGGTAGTGAGGTTTGCGGCTTTACTGACCCGCAAATTGTCCAAATCGAAGAGAACAAATACCTGCGGCAATTGCTGAATTGTTGGAATAAGATTTGGACCAACCCCAAGGCCTCACTAACCAAGGAGATTATAATGGACTGCTTGGCACGTGACCAGGGGAGGAACATCCCATGGCTGAAGTATGTGAGGGAAACCTTGTCAGCCCTGGGTTGGGCAGATTTCTTTAATAACCCCACAAAACTGTTACAGCGGGATAAGGCCCATGTTAAAATGGTATTCACGAAACATGTGGCATACCGGAGGGATGATAGAGAAGTGAACAAACCCTCTGTGAGAGCGCACCTTTTGACCAAATCCTGCTTGGGCATTGAACCTTACTTGTCTTTTATCCACAAGCCCAAGATAGATTTTTAATGACACGCTTCAGGCTACATCTATTACTTCATAGTCTAGCGGTGCCGGCAGGTTACACTAAACTATAGAGCTGAAGGGCCCGTGCGGCTGCAACCAACGGTCTCCGCAGGATACCCTTCACTTTGTCTTACTGTGTCCCTACTATGCGCACCCCAGGAAGTGATTTTTGAAAAGTATTTTTTAAAAAGCTGGTTTTAAGCAGGCCAAGTTGGCTCTATTGTTTTTTAAATTGTCTACAGAGGATTTAACTCTTTTTTGTACTGTAAACTTTCTAAGGTCGGCAATGCGACTTAGAAACACCAGAGGAGAGGAGTGATTACACTGATTTTAGTATCGCTAGGCTAAAGCTCCTGTTAATGAATTGTGTGAGTGAGGGTACCTTTAAAAGAAATGACTACCTATTGTGTTACCTGTTAGGAGGCTGTATCTTGCATGTGTTAATATTTAAACTGATGATGCCAATTCCTTTTTTTAACACACGACATTTATTAATCACCTGTACAAGAATGATACTAGAGAACGGGCTTTATCAGCAAATGTTTTGTATATGTATTTTTGTGTTGGGTCTGTCTTTTTGTGATAACTGTGTCATTTGAAT
Source organism: Lissotriton helveticus (assembly GCF_964261635.1). NCBI lineage: Eukaryota > Metazoa > Chordata > Amphibia > Caudata > Salamandridae > Lissotriton > Lissotriton helveticus. The sequence continues at coordinate 1,264,696,205 of NC_136059.1, read as the reverse complement.
GTTTTTATAATCTGCACTTTTATGGTATTGTACTGATGCCGAATAAAATATATATAATAATAATAATAATAATAATAATAATAATAATAATAATAATAATAATAATAATAATATATTAATACAACCATCCAAATAAACTATATTACATCAGGACATAAAGTGCAGCAGCTATGTTATTGAGGGAAAACACATGAATTGCCAGGTATGCACAAACCCTATGGAACAGAAGCAACTATGCCACCATTACAGTGAATGCAACACATTCCTTGGTGAAGCCCCTAAGCAGGGTACAGAAGCTCCTGCACTTCTATTAGGGAAAATACGGTATCCTAAGTAGCAATCCCTGTCAGGCTTAAACTCCCAGATTCCTCGGGGGAATTGTCCTGTTGCTGTTACCCTCCTGCTCCACTCAGTAAGGAGTGGGACAGGCAACAGATGGGGTAAATATGGGCACTGATTTGCCAAAGTACCCCATGAGTCCTCCGTGACCTGCACAGAGCGAATCCAACCGCCCATGCATGCAGTGCGGTTGGCCCCTCGTGTGCAGCTCCCCTCGCCTTGCTGAGAATCAAACTGGTTCCTTCCCTGTCTGCACTGCTGTCTCACTTGTGAGCTAAAGAATGAGGATGGATTAAACCCAGATCAGTTGACTGGGGGTGAGTGATTGCAATGTTCAATACTCCGTCCATAATCCCCCTTGGTTTTACCTTGCAAATATGCCCCTTTCTGCCACAGTCCTCTGCGGCAAAGGGGCATTCAATGGGTTATGCAGTGGTTGCTCCAACGCAACACCAATTGCTTTTTGATGCTGGCCCCAGATTTCAAGGCTGGGGCAGCACCAAAAACCTAGGCCAGGGAATTCCTAGTCTTAGAATGGCGATACAAGGAGAAATGATCAATTTCTCCTCGTTTTTTGCTATTTCTATGTGTGCTGCATTCTGTAGCACACATAGAAAGATCAAATCACCAGTATTGATTGTTTACTTGTAGGAAGGTGTCCCTTCCTGCACATAAACAATCTCTCCTACAGTGCAGGCACCTGAGCAACATAGCGGCAAGGTGCCTACACTGGCACTAGGCATCTTTTTTAGCCCAGCGCTAGGGGAGCCACTGGGGTGCGCCATATTCTTGTGAATACAGTACATCCATGTGTTTTAAAAATGTCACAGCGTGGCATTGCCTTATTTGGCGTAACACAGCTCTCTGACATTTTTTGGTAAATATGCCCCAAAGAGTCATACGCACATAGAAATGCCCACTTTTTAAAAGTGGAATTTTTAAAATAGTAATGAAATATTCAACTTCACCAATAAGCAGGATTTATCACCACTGTTCCAAACATATCTAACATGTCAATGCTACTCCTTCCAGATCAGAAATGACCACTAAAAAAAATATCAGTGAATTTGCAAAGCAAACCTATGAGGGGAACAGGCCTCACAGCAGTGAGAAACCAAATAATGAAGGCACATGTCCTTAATTTTACTTACACAGCACCCTGCCCACAGGGCTACCTAGGGCCTATCTTAGAGGTAACCTAAACATAGTAAAAGGGGTGTTCCAGCTATGGCAAGTAACTTTAAATGCCAGGTCATTGTAGCAGTAAAATATATGCAGGTCCTGCAGTGGCAGAGGTCTGAGACTGGTGTGAAAGTCTACTTCTGTGGGTGGCATAAGCAGCGCTGCAGGCCACCAGTAGCATTTAATTAACAGGCTCTTGGCATATGGGATGCAACTGTACAAGGGACTTACAGGTAAATTAAATATGCCAAACAGGAGTAGACCATCGTACCAAGTTCAAAAGGGAGAGCACATGCACTTTAGCACTGAATAGCAGCGGTAAAGTGCCCACAGCCCTATAGCTAACAAAAACAGGTCAGAAAACAATACTGGACGAAGGCAATGTTGGACTTGGCCCATTTTCCCAAACTTTTTCGCTTTTCACCCCCCTGTTTTAGAATATCTCCCCCATGGTAGAAAACTGTATAGGCCATGTGTGGGGTGAAATGCCAGGTTAAATGTAATGCAATGGTGTGCAGTTGTTAACCCCCCATTGTAAAAATTTACCCTGGTAACATGCTGCATTTAAAATGGATGCCATGGCTGTAAAGTAAAGTAAAGTCCACATTTGTAAAGCGCACAATCACCCGTAAGGGTCTCTAGGCGCTGGGGGGCCGTCGGGAAGATTAAGCGAGCTATTGCCCAGAGTCACATGGTGCTGGGCTGACCTGCCGCCGGAGCCGGGGATCGAACCGTGGTCCCCAAATTCCAGCGTCAGTCGCCCTGGCCGCGGCGCCACACCTCTTCCACACTGTGTGTGATGCCACCTGACTGCAGTAGGTTAGCAGTCTAGATGTTCGGTTCCCAGCCATTCCTGCTTTTGGAGGGAAAGCCTGGCACCCAGGGTGCTCTACTCCTCCCCCTGAGCCAGTTAGAACCAGTTCCCCAGAGGCTTCTAGAAGCTTCTGGCACTGCCTGATAGGTGGGGTGAGGGGCGTATAAGTACAGGGGCTGTGCCACCATGTGCTCAGTCAGAGCAGGGACAGGGACGTGAGGGCCACTTGGGCCTGTGTGCTGGACCCTGCACCCAACTAAAACCCCTCTGCTGTCCACAGGGCTAGTGGAAGCCCCACTGCAGGAGTACAGGCTGCTGTACAGGAGGAGTGCCATGCTACAGTGGAGGATGGTGAAAGCCTACCGCCCTGTCCTGATGAGTACCTGTCCCAACCTCACTCACCTGAATACCAGGTACCGCAGGAACGATGAGAGCCTCCCCTCTCACCCACAAAGCAATCCTCCACTCAGGTCTAGAACTGATAGGGCGATTGCTCTGCAGGGGAAGGGGGAGAATTCACCTCAAGCACGAGAGGTGTCTTCTGTAGGGAGGGATGAATCAAGGGAGGAAGTGGTGGAGAGAAGGTGTTCCAAGGGAAAACAGGTTTGTCAGGGGAGTGGGACTCAGCCGGGCCTGGAGAAAACAACAAAAACCAAAATCTCGAATGCACTTCAACAGTTTGCAGTAATGTCATAAAACAATATCCCGCACAAGATGATCGCTACAAATAAGTCTTTTTCTTACCCTAAAAAGGAAGTTTGTCACGCCTGGGATGAGGGGAATAATAGCCAGGGAGGGTTCCTCTCTGGACCAGCTATTAGAGTCCCCTCCTTTAGTACCGGATACCCCTGGCGTGAGGAAGGTGATGCCACCGGCTCCTACTGTGCGCCTCTTCAGGAACCAGGAACTGAAAAGGAATGTACCCTTGGAACATTGGAGGTGGTGCCGCCGGCTCCTGCCGTGCACCTCTAAAGACTCATAAAACAGGATAATGGTAACTGAAGTGGCGTGGGAGGCGGTGCTGCCAGCTCCTGCCGTGCGCCTTGATAGCAGGAAGGCCTGGTTGAATTTTCACCAAGCTAGTTGTCTCTCACGGCCTCTAGGTGATATCTTCTCACCCGGGGCTTGTAACACAAAGGCAAGGTCAAATAATACTGTTTTAAAATGATGTAGACTAACCTCTTGATACTCCCTTAGACTCTCTTTAAGGGAATATAGGGTCCCTTTGTCTCTTCCTAGAGACAACCAAGTCAAAGGGCGATTTCCGACGCTCAATAACCCGAAATGCCAAAACCGGCTATACTGCAGCGAGAGGCAGGCAAAGAAAAGAAAGAAAATATAAATTTAATTGTGTTCGCTAAGCCTTTTCCTCGCACCTAACTCGGTGTAGACCACGCTAATGTCCTCGTGGCTACCGCTGAGTAAGTGGATAGTTCTAGGCAGCTAGGGATGCCATACGAAGCCCTGCCGTGGCCTCACCCGCGCATAGACTGCGGGCGGCAACGGCCGCGTTCGCGGAAGTTAGTCACAGCGGCTTAGGTCGCACAAGTTACCTTCTACAGTTTCAGCCGGGTTATCTCAGCAAGCGGCAACTTCCACCAATGGGGCAATGCAGAGAGCGGCTCCGGCCGTTCGGAAATCTTACCCGGGGAGGAGTGCTCGAATGCTTCTGACTTCCTGGAATGCCGTAGTTTCTCCGACTCGCACTAGTCCGTGCGCGGAGAGGGAATCAATGCGCAGCTCTTTCCAAGAACCACAAAGGGGGGGAAACAAGGGTTGGAGGGATGGAAAACACGGGAACTAAAAAAGGGGGTCTCTGTAAGGGCCTGGAACCAGGTTACAAATGAAAAAAACAAGCACCGGCTCAGCAGATGGGAGGGGCTATATATACCACCTCCTTCCCATAGAGTTTCAACCTCGGAATTAAAGGGGCAGGGCCCTCTAAACGTAGACGAGGAGGCCAAAGTCCCTGCTCACCGGAATAGGTGGTAACACAGGAATAGGTGGTAACAGTACCCACTGACTGCTGACCTTGCCCGGTAGTGCCTGCTGCTCTCCTACCTGGCCCCTGAAGAAGGAACGCCATCCTAGGTCCCTGAGGCTGGTGGAACCTTGCGCCACGCGAGCGCTACCCCTAAAAGTGCCTGGACAGAAGAGCGCTTTACCTGACTGCCAAGGAGCACCTGTAACTATTCCCAGAAGGAGGTGTGGAGCGCGACCTGTTGTCCCTGAGCCTGCTGCTGGGACCTAGTGCCTTGTGAGCGCCCTGCTCAAAGTGCCCATGAAGAGGAGCTATGTGACCCCTAAGCGCTGCTTGCCAGGCTGGAAAGGAATCGCCACCTGTTAATAGCGCCAGGCTATCAAACTGCTAGACTGAAAGTGTCTGCTGCCCTCCTGCTGGTGCTGTGTCCCTGAAGCGCTGCATTGGGGGACCTTGCCACCTGGGGCGAGCGCTGCCCACGAGAGGCACTGGGTCGCCCGTGCTGTGCCCCCCCCCCCGTGCTGAGGAGCACGGGCTGCTCAAGATCACCGCCGCTGCCCGGGGTACCTAAAAGAAAGCACTGTGCCCGAAAAAGCGCTGTGTGACCCTAATCACTGCCAGAGCCCAGGAGACGAGGAGGGGGGGTTGAGCGGGCCTCGCCACGCTGCGACAAGAAGAAGTGCCACCGAATATCACCGCCGTGGCCCACAAAGCCTGGGGAGGGCCGCCGCAGTAGTAGGAGAGGCCGCACTGGGCCGGCGGTGCATAGAGGAGCATTTCCAGGCAACCAGGGCACCGGCCACGGCCCCAGGAAGCCGCGCTTGGATTGGCCCATGGGAAAAGGCGTGACAGGAAGCCCAGAGTTGAGGGGAGCCAGGCGGGAGCCCACCCTGCGCTGGCCAGCGTTGACGGAGACGTCGCTCCGTAAAGGCAGGGCTCCCCGGGAAGGAGGAAAGGCCTGCACAGCCGGCGGCCGTCCGGGAGAGAGACCGGAGCTTCTGCGGAGAGTCAAGGCCCCGCCAGATAGCCGGTGAGTAGGGCCCATCAAGGAGTAGAAGGGTGTGTGTCAGGGCACATCACCGGTGCCCGCCCTCTTTGCCCAGATGGATCCTCACAGCTGCCCCGTCTGACAGTGGGCAGCTGCATCGGCGGCGCCGTATGATGTTCTCGAGCCCCAGGGAGGGGCTCCGACGTGACTCACTGATCAGCGGAACCCAGCTGCACAGCAGGTAGCGCCAGCTGCCACGTGTGGGCGCATTCACGAATTTCGAGACTCGGCGTGACTACGCAGTGGCGCTGACTGCTATTCTGCTACGTTGAGCCCAATCTGCACAGTATGGGGGGACCGCTGCAGTGTCATAGCTTTTGGTGCTCATGAGGTACGGGTAGTAGGGTGACCAACTGGCATTGGTGCAAATTCAGGACGGTGAGTGTAAAAATTCAGGACAAAGGGTCAAAATTCAGGACACAAATTCAGGACAGGAGGTCAAAATTCAGGACAAAACTTCAGGACAATAGGTAAGTTTTACAGACACATCAGAGTTCGCGAATAGTATATAATTAAGCCCAGCCATTTCCAAACATATTCAACCATTTGCAAACCTATCCATCATGTATCCTTCCATCTATCATTTCACTCATCCATCCCTTCATTCATCCTTTCACTCATTCATCCATCCACCCTTTCACCCTACCCATCTGTACACTTATCCATCCACTCTTCATCCCATCCATCCATTCACTCATCCATCCAGCCATTTACCCATTTACCAATCCAGCCATCCTTTCACTTACTAATCCTTCCACATATCCACTCTTTTAGTTATCCATCCATCCCCCCTTTCTCTCTCCATCGACCCTTTCACTTAGCCATCCTTCCTTCCATCCATCCATCCACCCACCCATCCATCCATCTACTCATCCACTCATGAATCCATCCATTGACCCTATCACTCATCCATCTATCATTTCACTCCTTCACTGATCCATTCATCCTTTTGTCCATCTACCCTCCCTTTCACTCACTCATCCATCCTTACATCCACCCTTTCACTCATACATACATTCATTCACCCGTGCACTTATCAATCCATCCATCATTTCACGCATCCACCCACCCACCCATCATCCACCCAACCATCCACCCACCCACTCACCATCCACCCACCCACCCACTCACCATCCACCCACCCACCCACTCATCATCCATCCATCCATCCTTTCACCCACCCACTTATCATCCATCCATCCTTTCACCCACCCTCCAGCTATCCATCCTTTCACCCACCCACCCACTCATCATCCATCCATCCATCCCCTAATCATCCATCCATCCCCTCATCATCCATCCATCCTTCTACCCACCCAATCATCCATCCACCCATCCTTTCACCCACCCACTCATCCATCCATTCATCCATCCATCCTTCCCCTCATCATCCATCCATCCCCCATCATCCATCCATCCTTCTACCCACCCACTCATCATCCATCCATCCTTCCACTCATCATCCATCCATCCATTCTTCCCCTCATCATCCATCCTTTCACCCAACCCCTCATCATCCATCCATCCACCCTTCCCCACATCATCCATCCTTTCACCCACCCCCTCATCATCCATCCACCCTTCCCCTCATCATCCATCCATCCTTCTACCCACCCACTCATCATCCATTCATCCTTCCCCTCATCATCCATCCATCCTTCCCCTCATCATCCATCCATCCATCCATCCTTTCACCCACCCCCTCATCATCCATCCATCCCCTCATCATCCATCTACCCTTCCCCTCATCATCCATCCTTTCACCCACCGCCTCATCATCCATCCATCATCCATCCATCCTTCCCTTCATCATCCATCCATCCCCCCTCATCATCCATCCATCATTTCACCCACCCACCCATCCATCCTTCCCCTCCATCCATCCCCTCATCCATCCATCCATCCCCTAATCCATCCTTCACCTCATCCATTCATTCTTCCTTCCCCGCATCCATCCTTCCTTCCCCTCATCCATCCATCCTTCCCCTCATCCATCCAGCCTTCCCCTCACCCATCCATCCTTCCCCTCACCCATCCATCCCCTCATCCATCCATCCTTCCCCTCATCCATCCATCCTTCCCCTCATCCATCCATCCTTCCCCTCATCCATCCATGCGTCCCCTCATCCATCCATGCGTCCCCTCATCCATCCATCCTTTCATCCACCCATCCTTCCCCTCCTTCCTTCCCCTCCATCCATCCCCTCATCCATCCATCCTTCCCCTCATCCATCCATCCTTCCTTCCCCTCATCCATCCATCCCCTCATACATCCATCCTTCCCCTCATCCATTCTTCCTTTCATCCATCATACATCATACATCCTTCCCCTCACCCATCCATCCATCCATCCTTCCCCTCCATCCATCCCCTCATCCATCCATCCTTCCCTTCATCCATCCTTCCCCTCATCCATCCTTCCCCTCATCCATCCATCCTTCCCCTCATCCATCCATCCTTCCCCTCATCCATCCCTCCATCCCCTCATCCATCCATCCTTCCCCTCATCCATCATCCATCCTTCCCCTCATCCATCCATCCTTCCCCTTATCCATCCATCTTTCCCCTCATCCATCCTTCCTTTCATCCATCATCCATCCTTCCCCTCATCCATCCTTCCTTTCATCCATCATCCATCCTTCCCCTCATCTATCCATCCTTCCCCTCATCCATCCTTCCTTTCATCCATCATCCATCCTTCCCCTCACCTATCCATCCTTCCCATCCATTTATCCTTCGCCTCATCCATCCATCCTTCCCCTCCATCCATCCATCCTTCCCCTCATCCATCCATCCTTCCCCTCATCCATCCTTCCACTCATCCATACATCCTTTCATCCACCCATCCTTCCCCTCCTTCCTTCCCCTCCATCCATCCCCTCATCCATCCATCCTTCCCCTCATCCATCCATCCTTCCTTCCCCTCATCCATCCATCCCATCCATCCATCCATCCTTCCCCTCCATCCATCCCCTCATCCATCCATCTTTCCCCTCATCCATCCTTCCCCTCATCCATCCATCTTTCCCCTCATCCATCCATCCTTCCCCTCATCCATCCATCCTTCCCCTCATCCATCCATCCTTCCCCTCATCCATCATCCATCCTTCCCCTCATCCATCCATCCTTCCCCTTATCCATCCATCTTTCCCCTCATCCATCCTTCCTTTCATCCATCATCCATCCTTCCCCTCATCCATCCTTCCTTTCATCCATCATCCATCCTTCCCCTCATCTATCCATCCTTCCCCTCATCCATCCTTACTTTCATCCATCATCCATCCTTCCCCTCACCTATCCATCCTTCCCATCCATTTATCCTTCCCCTCATCCATCCATCCTTCCCCTACATCCATCCATCCTTCCCCTCATCCATCCATCCTTCCCCTCATCCATCCTTCCACTCATCCATACATCCTTCCCCTCATCCATCTTTCCCCTCATCCATCATCCAGCTACCCTTCCACCCATACATCCAGCTATTTACATTTTCTCTCATCCATCCTTCCCCTCACTCATCAATCCATCCATCCTCTCTCATTATCCATTTATTCAATCTTTCATTCATCCATTCACCCTTTCACTAATTCATCCAGCCATCCCTTCACTTACCCACTCGCCCACCTTTCCATATTAATTTGAGCTGAGCCCTTTTGAGAAGAGGCCCATCAGGAACTTCACCCTCGCTGCAGGAGCCATTGCAGGACTGGGACAGAAGCCACCCAGGGCGGAGACAGGATCCACCACACGGGGGACAGGAGCCATCACAGGCGGGGGTGGAGGGGGGAAGGGGATAGGATCCACCACATTGGGGGGGACAGAAGCCATCACGGGGGGGGGGGACAGGAGCCATCACAGGCGAGGGGGGAGGGGGTACAGAAGCCATCACAGGAGGGGGAACAGGATCCACTAGGGTGGGCACAGGGGTGGGCATGCAGTATTCTAGTATCATCTTGGGCTCCTCGCCCCCTCCTGCACAAGACAACAAGAAGACAGGCTCTCTGTCCAAAATGCCATCCCCCACTGTGATGTACAGTACTTACAGGAGATACTCTAAGAGAACTGTTTTAACTGATTGTCCTCCATACTTTGTTAATCAGTGTGGGTGCGATTGTGCCATTTCTTTATTTTATTACACTATAGACTGCATGTTTGAAGAACTGAGGTTTGCTTACAGTTTAGTGACAGTAATTAAGCTCTGTGAAGAGAAACCACGTGCTGCCTCAGTGTAATCTGGCCGAATCTAGGATGTTTGGGGGCCCTGGGTAGAAATGGAATGTGTCAGGCCCCTCTAAATTGCAGAGACATGAGTCATTCAGGTCTGTTTGCATGTGAATAGATGCCCCTGCTCTTGAAGCTGCAGCCCCTCCTTCTCAGTCACCTTCAAGCACCTCTTAACAGCTCATCACGGGCTGGAGGTGTGAGGGGTGCCATCCCGCTGTGCCTCTCCAATGCTGCTGGGTGTCTAAGCTTTGGAACAGCATCGGAGTGAAAGAGGGAGGTGGGGGCAAGCTGTGGCCGGTTAAAATTACGGACAAATGGCGTCCGTTAAAGAATCCTTCACGGACAACGGACAGACGGCCAAAATTACGGACTGTCCGTGAAATTTACGGACGGTTGGTAACCCTAACGGGTAGGGCTACTGCTGATCCGATGTCAGGATGTCTGTATAGTGTGGTTGAATGGCCTACCCTAGGGTTAATGTTCAACGGCCTGATGCACTAGATCCATGCCAGGTTACGTTCATGTCTAGGGAAAGGCATCCTGATTCATGCGCTGAGTTCTAGTACTAATGACATGCAGGGATGTCCTGTTCCATGCCTCCCGCAGCCACGCGGTTCATGCTAAATGTGTTGATGCTTCCCCTAATGTGCACATTGATGAGTTCATGCCTAGTGTCTTGTTGCCTAAGGTTAATGCCCCATGCTAAGGGTGTTCCAAGCTGTTAGGCTCATGTAAATGCCTCACATCAGGGTATGGTGTTCTAGGTGCCCCAGGTGGGCCCTGCTCATTTTTTGGGTATGCCCATTGTTAATGGAGTTTCTGCCTAATTTGGACGCCAAGGGCCACTTGATTATGCATCCTGAAGTTCTAGGCCTAGGGTGAAGGTCCTGCTAAGAGACTTTATGGCAGGTGTTCCTGCCTGACGTTAATGCTGACGCCTAATGAGGTTTCATGCCAAATGATAATGCTTTACGTTTTTCTATTACAGCATTGCAACTGATGGACTTATCTTTTTCATTCATCCATTATCCTTTCGCAATGGTTCTGGCAGCGGCCCGATTGGCCCTTCCCTGTAAATAATCCCCATTGTAAATATTGCCCTGGGGCCAGTTGCTGCAGTATAGTGATAATTGTGATTACATGTGTAGGTTTAGTCCAATACAAAAGTTATTCTTTTTCAACAAAACTGGTGTCATGTCTCTTTTTGTGGGGTGCCTTGTGTATCGTTTGTGTGTACTGCGTGGATGCTTCACACATGTCCTCAGGAGTTTGGCCTGTCTGCTCTGCACGACGCTACCCCATTTCTAAAAGGCAACAAGTTTGGGGATAACCCAGCAGAAAGGGCCAGTTCCAACAATACCTATACACTTTAAGTACATTTTGTCACTGTAAAATGAGCTTGTGGCATGTCTGACATATTGAGTGTGCTGGCACTGATCCTCTCCTGCTCCATTACTAAGGGCCTTTCACTCATGTGTGCCTCACAATGTAAAAGAACACTCCCTCCCCCAATTATTAAGTCACTTTTACTTGTATCAAGTACTCATGTGATAAAGGAAAAATAGCCCAAAGGAGGTGCTCAACATTTACCACCCAGGAGGAGATGAATATTTTACCTCTGACCCCATTATTCCTTCAGTCGCCTTTGGAACCTAAAGGAAGGTATAGAGGGTTTGTTTCTGATGAAGAGCTCGTAGCTCAAAGTAAACATGCAACCTGGGTCCTCACTAATCTAAATATTCAGTCAGCTGAGAGAGTTCTCATGTACCTCTTGAGATTATGGTTCAAGGGAATCCCATTCTTTCCAGTTGAGCTGTGTGCCCGGAGTCTATAGTTGCACAGACAATTGTAAGCACCCATTCAATGGCGTGCAGAGCATTAGTGTGTGTTGAGAGCTCTAGCAATTCCCCTGCACATTAAAGCACAGGGTCATTACTTAATACAGAGCTATCAGGTCTGCGACTAAAATGCAAATTAACACATACATGGTGAGGCGGATAAACTCATCATCCACATATACTCTAGAAGATCCTTTGATAATAATAAAGTGGATGCAGTAATTCTGTAGTCTCAGTCAAAAGTGCATGTTGTATGTTAAAAGCACTGTTCTGACCTACACTATCATTCAGATTTACAGTAACCTTGCCAATGGCTATGAACAGCATGATTGACAGTTTTATGGGGATCCGTGTCAGCCAACCAAATTCATTTTTGCATTCAGAGCAATGGCCTCCTAATCCAATTGGTTGAGGTACACTTATAGATGTATTGATTCTCTAATCCAGTCCATTGAACGTTTTGGTGATCTAGGGGCATATTACCAACAACTACCGATAATTTTTGTCTCTAACTTGTTTAGAGACAAAAATTATCGCCGCACATCGGCGATTTTTATCGCAGATAAACCTTGCTATTAGCAAGGTTTATCGCAAATGCGATAAAAAACGCCCGCAATGCATGAATATCGCTGAAAAGTCAGCGATATTCATGCATTATCGAGCAAATGCTCTTAGCCATGTTATCCACCTCCCATTGGATAACATGGCTAAGAACTGCTCAGGGCAGGTGTTAGCTTTTGGAGATATTCGCGCTTAGCGCAAATATCTCCAAAAGTTGGTAATAGGAGATAGCGATGTTAGCGACTGTTTCCAGTCGCTAACATCATGGCACGCTCACTTTGCATATCATTAGTGATAAATATCACTGACGTGCAAAGTGGGGCCCATGATGGTCGCTATCTCCTATTAGCTGTCGCTAACTGGTGTTAGCTACAGCTTGGTAATAGGGAGATAATTTTATCTCCGCTTTCTTGGCTTTTAAAGCCAAAAAAGCGGAGATAAAACCCCTTGATAATATACCCCCTAGTTTGGTGTCTCCAGATATAACGTGTTCCACTTTCAGTTGTCTCACTTCCTACAGCGGCATCTCCTCTGCTAGGCTGGGCTCCCTATGTCAGTATCTCCGGGTGCACAAAGCTTTACGAATGGACACATTAATCGTTCAGGTGGCAACATATAAAAAAGAAATGGATTGGCCCTTTCTGAAGAAAAAAGGGGGAGACATGCAAGCAGAAAATATAAGGGAAAGAACTGGAAGGGCACAAGAAGGTACAGCTAGGTGAAAGTAAGAGGAAGGAAAAAGCGAGGTGCGAGAAACAGAAGATGAGGAAGAGGTACAAACATGTTGAGTGGCAACGGAATACAATAGGGTAATTAATAATTGCTATTTTATGCAACGGTGGGTGAGTAGAAATATTTCTAAGAAGTGGGCATTCAAAAGAGGATGGAGGTCAAATTAAGAAGTAAAGGAGATGTTAATGAACCAAAAGTTCACTGATCAGTAATTTAAAATTGCGATTGTCAGATGAGCTGGACTACTTTAAAGGCTTTGCGGCCTGTTCCATGTTGGCTCTGGGTCACTTCACTGAAAGTGTTCAATTACTAGAATCAATAAAGGTAAAAATAAATTTCTAACGCTGTAAATTTCTACAGCTCAAATGGCACATTTTAGTTAAATCTCTGCTCTCCATTTGTTTGCAACATTTCAGTCAAGGGACGCCCACAATAATCCCCATCCAAAATCGCAATAAGGTATCCATTTCTAAACCTAATTTAGGAGTCAGTAATATTTTACTAATTCCTAAAATGGGATTAGTACATAAACATTTTTTTTTTAGCTTTCTCCAACACTCTGGTTTTGAGAAATGGAGGATTTGAGATTGCAAAAAAGTTTAGTACATCTGACCCTATGTGCCTTGAGAGATAAAATGATATTTTAATTGGAAAATCCAGGCTTAATCTGCGATAGCAATGACAAACAAGCATTTACAATGCAATATGTCTCGCATTATTAAAGTTTGAGCTATTGGCATTGTAAATGACAATGCCTTTTATTCATTTGTTTTTTAAACCTGCAATCGGTGCATAAACACGCACTTTGAACGTATAGTCCTTGCTTATGATGAGCAAGGCTGGCAGTAAAAGAGACTGCCAGCCTTGCTTCTCATAAGCATGGACTTTAAGTACAATGGGGCATATTACCAACAACTAGCGATAATTTTTGTCTCTAACTTGTTTAGAGACAAAAATTATCGCCGCAAATCGGCGACTTTTATCGCAGATAAACCTTGCTATTAGCAAGGTTTATCGCAAATGCGATAAAAAATGGCCGCAATGCATGAATATCGCTGAAAAGTCCGCGATATTCATGCATTATCGAGCAAATGCTCTTAGCCATGTTATCCACCTCCCATTGGATAACATGGCTAAGAACTGCTCAGGGCAGGTGTTAGCTTTTGGAGATATTCGTGCTTAGCGCGAATATCTCCAAAAGTTGGTAATCGGAGATAGCGATGTTAGCGACTGTTTCCAGTCGCTAACATCTTGGCACGCCCACTTTGCATGTCATTAGTGATAAATATCACTGACATGCAAAGTGGGGCCCATGATGGTCGCTATCTCCTATTAGCTGTCGCTAACTGGTGTTAGAGACAGCTTGGTAATAGGGAGATCATTTTGTCTCCGCTCTCTTGGCTTTTAAAGCCAAAAAAGCGGAGATAAAACCCCTTGATAATATGCCCCATTGTCATTTACAATGCCAATAGCTCAAACTTTAATAATGCGAGACCTATTGCATTGTAAATGCTTGTTATAAATCTCCAGGTTTCCAACCCCGCTCTCTGGAGGCGTCCGTCCTTTCTACACACTCCCAAACATAGCAGGTAAAAAGAGAACTATTGCGATTTGGCCAAGATCACACAAAGCAGATTAGCTGGAAACCTGGATTTGGAAACTTTTCTTAGTTTCCTGGTTAGTGAGGTCATTACACTCCCACTCCCTCGGCATCAATGTGACAGTTCATATGTACTCTTAGACTGCTGCCACGGCCGTGCACTAGTGCTTGCGGCCAATATTATCGGACATTGTGCTATATATCTGTTTGTGGTAGATAGTATAGTACATCTTGGGTAGTTGTTTTTCCCTTTCCCGCCATATTACCAAGGTTTATCGCAAATGCGATAAAAATCGGCCGCAATGCATGAATATCACTGAAAAGTCAGCGATATTCAGGCATTACCGAGCTAATGCTCTTAGCCATGTTATCCACTTCCCATTGGATAACATGGCTAAGAACTGCTCAGGGCAGGTGTTAGCTTTTGGAGATATTCGTGCTTAGCGCGAATATCTCCAAAAGTTGGTAATAGGAGATAGCGATGTTAGCGACTGTTTCCAGTCGCTAACATCTTGGCACGCCCACTTTGCATGTCATTAGTGATAAATTTCTCTGACATGCAAAGTGGGGCCCAAGATGGTCGCTATCTCCTACTAGCTGTCGCTAACTGGTGTTAGCGACAGCTAGGTAATAGGGAGATAATTTTATCTCCGCTTTCTTGGCTTTTGAAGCCAAAAAAGCGGAGATAAACCCCCTTGATAATATGCCCCTGAGTGTACCACCTGATTACTTAGAAATGAACACACCGGTGGGTTGTGCGCATGTTGCACTAGTCGACTGTGCAGTGAGATGGAAAACCTGGACATGGTTTTTAGACTGCGGAGGGAGGTGGTGCAGCAGAGGAGGGTATTTTACACTGTGGATTCAGGGTGTACAGCAGGGGGTGTTGTTTAATACTCTGGAGTGGGATGGGAACGCAGTAGACTGTGTTTTACACAGTGGAGGGAGGTAGGAGGTGGCGCAGCAGGGGATGGTGTTTTGTACAGTGGATTCAGGTTGTACAGGAGGAGACAGTGTTTAATACTGCAGAGTAACATGGTTGGGGGCCAGAAGGAGCAGTGCTTTATACTGTGGAGTGAGATGCAAAGTGCTGCAGCAGGGGAGGATGTAATATATTGTGGATTGTGATTGTACAACAGGGGATTGTGTTAAATACCGTTGAGTGAGAGGAGAAACCGGAGATTGTGTTGAACCGTGGTGGAGGTGGGACAGGGTCTGGTGCTTCAGACTCTGGAGTCAGGGGTGAACCAGGAGAGTGTTTACACCAGGCTTCTCCAATGAATAGCTCGTGAGCTCCTGGTAGCCCTCCAGATACCTGTGAGTAGCCCCCCCCACCCTGTGCGCAGCTCAGCCTACCAAACTAGAAGCTTTTCATTGGCTGAAATATTATATGTATGCCAAAATCGAAAATTAAGTAGTCATAATGAAATTGTGCGTATTCTCAAAACCCATCTTGTCCATACTATATTTAAAACTGATATCTGAATGATAATCCATGCAGCTTGGTGGGGGATTTAGGTCTAATATTACTGTTTTGGTGTTATCACTGTAGCTGTTATGTGTTACCCTTGTAGATGCATTCAAAATTGGAAATACCTTTTTTATTTACATTAGTACTGGTCATCCTGCAACAAGGTGTTCACAGCTTGTAATCTTGCATAGGGTGCATAGAAAGGCCACTAATACAATCTTTTCTTATGTGTGTGGCACTGATATTAGTAGCTGGAGGTGATTTGCATTGAACGTAAGAAACTCTTTTTACTGGTAAGGTTGTAGACCCCTGGTTTAGACTGAGAAGGGAGGTGGGACAGCAAGAGACTGTATTTTAGACTGTGAAGGGAGGTAAGACAGCAAAGACTGTATTTTAGACTGTGAAGGGAGGTGGGACAGCAAGAGACTGTATTTTAGACTGTGAAGGGAGGTGGGACAGCATGAGACTGTATTTTAGACCGTGAAGGGAGGTTGGTCAGCAATAGACTGTATTTTAGATTGTGAAGGGAGGTTGGTCAGCAATAGACTGTATTTTAGACTGTGAAGGGAGGTGGTACAGCAGGAGATTTTGTTTTAGACTGTAGAAGGAAGTAGGAACCCAGTAGATGGTGTTTGGATTGTGGGCAGAGGTGGGGCAGCAGGGCATGTTGAAATTGGCAATGTATATACACATAAGCGGCGTTCATTTGTGTTCACTGTACCTCTTGTCGTATGCAGAATGGGTATTGCAAAACATATCCCGCCAGCATAGACCCATGCACACATATATACAACAGCCATTTTAGGTACCATGGTCTCTCTGTTTGCGATCGATCATCAGTGCCCTTCCCTGACCCTGCAAGCTTCCCCCATGCACCCCGACCGCCCCCACTCTCACATGCACAAGTCATGAACCCTTCTCCTTCTGCATGACGCTGTCACTGGGAATCACACCCCGCGCCTGACCAACACCTCCTTTCCTTCCATGAATACCCCTCTTTTGATAAACCCTTCCTCAACGCTCGATTGTCCACACCGATCCTTCCTTTCATGAATATCTCTCCTTTGATGACCCCTTCCTCTGAGCCCGATTGTTTGCACGGACCGCTGGTCATCCCTTAGCCCGAGGATACAGTTTATTGCCCACTACTGTATGCACTCGCCCCTCTTCAAAGGAGCTACTATTGATCATGACCTTCCCACCCCCCGGGATTCGATCAGGCGCACACATTCCAAAGGAATCAGCAGAACACTCAGCTGCGTGACAGCCCCCTCCTATTGTATGGAGGGTAAGGGCCTCTACTGTAGCCACGTGTTGGAATAAGCCGGAACTGGGGGGGGGGGGGTGCCGGGGATGTCATCTTCATACTTCACAATGTCTTTATTGTAATAAAGAACGTTCACATGTCTTAAACCAGTGTATAAAAGACCAGGCCTCAGAGAAACTTGTTAGAGCACCTCCTGAAGACACTATGCGAGTGTCCGAAATGACAGGCTCTCCTCATGAGAAATAAAACTCTGTTCTTGATTTCCTGCTTCCAGTGCCCGTCTCTTTATTTGGTAATTATTTACGATGGGAACTAAGAGGCGCCTTGCGCCAGCAGCCTGGGCATCCGGTGCGTTATGGGCTGACTTTTCCACAATTGGCGTCCCAACGCGGGGTCCATCAGCGACATAAGGTCCGGTAAGAGAGGTCCAGACGATGGGGTGAACATCTAAATGATTGGCGTATACCTGCCTTGAGAGGGCCCTCGTCCGGCTGCCGATTGAATGAACTTCACCGATTCCGAACGGACCTCTCTCAAGTGACCTATTGTCCTGACTGGAATCCCACAGGAATGCTGCGGTAAAAACATGGAGAAAGAGAACGATCGGGCGCTGGAAAAAGGAAGGCGAAGAACTGTCCACACGGTCCGGTCCGGGTAAGGTTAAGTAGGACGTCTTTACGTCTAATTGGTAGGATGGCTTTATCCACCTGATTGATTGATTGATTATTGATATTGGAAACGGTATTTAGATACTGGTATTGTTCATTGATTGGTTCATTTAGCCTTGGGTGCTACTTGAAGTATTGGTTCTCTTGGAGACATTCTCTGTTTGCAAACAGCGACAGATAGGAACGTCTCTCTCTCTTTGCAAATAGTGAAGGATAGGTAATGCGGACTTTTGTCCCCCATTGTAATCCGTCATGCCTATCCTTTCTCCCCATTGATTGTTTGTTATCGGTTTTTATCGATTATTGCTCTTTGAGACATTCGCTGTCCACAAACGGGGAAGAATAGGAATATTCTGTCTCCCTTTGCAGATAGTGAAGGATAGGTAATGCAGACTTTTGTCCCCATTGTAATCCGTCATACCTATTTTTCTCCCCATTGATTGATTGTTTGATCGAACATTGAATTGTTCGAAGTTGGTTCTCTTAAGGATCTTCTCTGCCTACAAACGGGGAAGAATAGGAATATTCTCTCTCCCTTTGCAGATAGTGAAGGGTAGGTAACGCAGGCTTTTGCCCCCGTTGTAACCAGTCGTGCCTATTTCGTTCCTCATTGATTGATTGGTTGTCCGAACATTGACTGTTTGGAATTTGCTCTTTTTGGAGGTATTCTCTGTTTGCAAATAACATAGAAAAGAAATACCCTGTCTAGTCTTTGCAAGTAGTGAAGGGTAGGTAATGCGGACCTTTGTCCTCCGTTGTAATCTGTCATGCCTATCTACTCCCCACTGATTGATAAACCAGTTCCACCCGGACCATTTACTAGAGGTAGGTCATCTGGCCCGACCAGAGAGCACCCCTAGTGAAAAGGACATATGCAATAATAACGAAGTGATCACTGTATCCTGTTAACAGAAACTTTAGCATGAAACAAACTAGAAAGAAAGGAATAGGAAAACGAAATCAGTAGGCCACTGATGAAATTTTTATTAAATAACGAATAAGGAAACGATTACAATGCTTAATGATAAAACATATGATTGTCCTAGAAACAAGAAACGTTAGAAATAAGGCCGTAATAGGAAACATGAAAATGATAAAAGAAGCCAAGCTTGACATTGCGACGGCCACGAGGCAACGAGGCTTCATCGCCCCTCGCTGCCCCAAACATGTCTGTCCCACCGCCTACCACGCCCCAATAACGGCAACCTGGGAAAGATACAAGTCAGCAGACATCCGCCCCCATTCTGGAAACTCCCAAAGTGCAACAGGTTTGCGGCTACGCCCAGCCGAAAGACGAGATCTTCAACACATGTGGGGCGGGTCCTGCTGCCAGCCGTCAGCCGGAGGTCATCACATGAGGTGGGCCTGAGGAGAGGCCGGGGCGCACGGGATCCGGCCGCGGTGGCGGCTGCGACAACGCTGGAGAGTTGCAGGGGGGGGAATGTCCATGTCCTCGACCCCCCCCTCTCTCAGACAGTCTGGACCAGCTTCCATAAGAGGCCTGGGGTGGAGAGGCCACTACGCGAAATAGCCCGAAGGCGGCACCACGCGCCAAGGTCTGTCTCCAGGATGAACCAAGGGACCCGTTCCTGGGGCCGTGGCAAAGAGCGTCCGGCCGCCATCAACCGGAGGCCCGGCCCGAAACGTACTAGGCGCCACTTCTTCTATAATGGCTGCGACAACACTGGGGGGGGGGATGTTTTGCGCATGCTTCCGACCCCCCCCTCTCTCTCATCGCCTGGTCCGGCCATCATGTATATTAGCGCCGAGGAAAACGGCGTGGGGTGCGCTGGGAGGGAGAGACGGCGCGAACGGGCCTCTCCCACCTCCCCAGGTGGAGGCCCCCAGGAGCAACCCCTACGCTCCACTCACCCGACATGAGTTCGCCCACTCGTAAAATGGCGGACGATCCTGCTGGAGCGGGCCCGGGGTGAAGAGATGGCCCGGCTGCTTGTTGATTAAGAAACGAGTCCCACCATCATAAAAGTTCTCCTCGACCTTGAAGATTCTATAGGAGCCGCGGGAGTCCCCGACCCCCGCAGACACCCCCGATGGGGAATGACTGCCATGATTGACCACGGAACGATGAAAATGTGGCCACAAAACGTCGTCGCTCCCATGCTGTCTCCAGCCTCAGTTTGAATGACTAGAATCCTGCAGACTACAGTTCGGATCAGTTCCGGTGAAAACCCAGTATGACCCGGCAGGAAAAATTGTTGCATCCCCTCCCCTTTTTGACTGATGGTTCAGACCACCGATCCTTTCTTTTGCCCTTTAACGGAACTTTTTGGACTGCCAAAAGAAGCTCTGGGCCAACCACGAGTTAGTGGAGATTTAGACTATGCCTGGATCTGCTTGACTGCACCCAAAATGGCGCCGATGCAAATGAAACTTTCAACTCCTTGTTGTACCCCGATTGTTCAGCCCTGGTGTCATGAAATATGTATGCAGGGTTTTTTTAACCACATGGATTGATATAGGATGTGTACTGATTATATGTTCGGACAATTAATTGATTCGGGATGTGTACTGTCAGTTCGGGCAATGAATTGATATGGGATGGGTACTGGTTATATGTTCGGACAATGAATTGATATTGGATGGGTACTGATTATGTGTTCAGACAGTAAATTGACATCAGATGGGTATTGATTGAACATTCGGACAATGAATTGTTGTTAAGTTTGGCGCATCATGATTATTGAAAGTTCGAAGTTCAACACTTATGACACCCGCTCACACTGAAATCTCGACATGATTCTATTGCACTTGTTGCACTTTTAAATTATGAAATTAACAAACACTGAATCCATTAAGTTTTTCACTAATAAAGTATCCCCACATCTACAGTTCCAGCCCGCTCCGTGGCCGGCTCACGGGGTTGTAGGCCCGTATTTGTGCACCGACATTCTTATTAAAGATTTTTGGAAAAAGCAAACGTAGTTGTCACGCGTAGATTGATAAGTTTCGAATAAATGATCACTATTTCCGATATAACTAAAATACAGGTGAAAACGACCTAGCTCGATTAGTTAAGGGTTAAGAGGTATAATACATAGAGATATTGCAGATATGAAGGGTCCAAGTTTTAGTTGTGCATTTTTCCTTTTTGTACAGCCAAAAGCAACCGCTAAAGATCCTGGTATTTAGCCTATACTTTGTATGCTACCTGTATAAGAAAAGTCACATTAGCGGTCCACCTGGGCTCGAACGCCCAGTTGGCAGGGACTGCATCCCGTGGAGATAGGCCGAGTATGCAGTAAGTAAAAGCCTTTCTGGGTTTATGCGCGCTAATGTGTCTATCAATGTAGCCCCTGCCCCTTCTTTTTCCCTCTCTCTGCAGGTCACATCGGAATGTCGATTAATGTACGAAAATGGTGATCTAGCGGACAAAGAGACGGGAAAGAGGGTTCGATTATGGTACCTAACCGCGACAAACCCCGAATAATGCAACCAAAAAAAAATGATGACGTACAATAATGAATACATTCCTACGTTTGACTAAATAGGGAAAGTTTAAGGAATATTCCGAGGTAAGGTTTACACAAGTACCCTCCGCCGGGAGGACTAGGAATATTGCCAATATTTAAAAACCTACTACCTCCTTTTTCGCATCCTCATAGACATGTAACTCAGAAGCTGCCCCATTGTTCTCCAATTGACACCAACTGTTGTCTCAGCCTGGAAACACATTTGCTAAAATGACTCGAAAATATCACCGTGAGCATTAGCCCGACCAGGTTAGTTCATGACCAATTGCCAAAGGCGTAAGTGTGTACAATCAAAGCCACCAGTAAAGGCAGCCGACGAATAAAAGAGAAGAAAAAGGTAAAAAGAGCTTAGGATGCTAAGGATGCACAGCATATAGAAAAAGATAATTTTGGCCAATAACTGTTTTATGTTTTGTCTTGGATTTTTGTATATAATACATGTATTGTCTCCCCCGTCTGAGTTTGTGTATACGTGATGCATGGATCTACGTCATCCCTCTGCCTGTGTTCCGTATTACTTAACCCCTGCTGTTCTGTGTTGTGTGCGCACTGAATGGACCATTATTGTACACGTTTCTCTCTCTCTCTCTCTCTCTCTCTCTCTCTCTCTCTCTCTCTCCACGTCATACGTGTACCAAATGGTTCGTTTAGAGTGTGGGCGTCTCTCTCTCTCTCTCTGAGGGTCCCCCTGTCCCCCCCCCCCCCTTGTGCAAGAACGTTGTGCCCCACCGGCACAACCCTAATTGGGTCTCTTCGAACACAAAGGTGTTCGGCAAAATTGACAGGAACTAAAATGATTGTAACTTGCCATAATACTACCTCTCCTTTCTGCAAAACGATAGAACCCGAGTTGGTAATGAAAGAAAGGACAGGTCAGACGACTGATGTCCCCTAATCTGGCCTTTTTATAGGGGGACTATAACGTCAATGGTCTTCTGTTTTTCAGTTCGTTAGAAATGCAATCCCCAATGCCCAGATTGCCCCACCCCTCTGCACTTAAGTGCGAATGTCCAAAGCGTCCCCGCTTCTCCCGATTGACCCCAGTTCCATATCAGCTATCCCCGAAGTATAATTGATGACCTTGGTTAACTATCGCTCCCCAAGTAAAACATGTTTTACCTCTGTCCCCCCCTCATGATGATAACCCCCTGCTTGCAAGATTTAGCCGACCCGAAGGGAAATGTAAGATTGTCAGTACCTAGTCCGATTCCCCCCCCCACGTACGTCACGAATGAACACCGAATAGGTTTACGAATTCAGTAGAAATGCCCTCCTACATACTCCATAAGTGATTAATTCTGACTGTGATCGATGAACATATCCCCCACCTAGGTAGGATTGAGAACGGAATTGAGATGTATAAATGTCTTCTCCAGCCAGTGTTTATAAAAACTTGTTTTGTACCCATTCAAAGATACACTCACCGGAGGAGAGGAGCTGGACGTGACGCACAGCCTGGCCACAGATCATGAGGCACATGTGACCGCAACCAAAGGTGGAGCCGCAGAGCAACGAGACGCGGGACGAGGCACAACTTTCAAACTCGGCAGATGAAGGAATGAAGGGCTGCCTTGAAGCCCTCGACTTGCTGACCCACTCGTGCCTGAAGTCCCCGTCCCCTTTTGAGTCCGACTGATGGGCCTGCCTGCTCGTTGTCCTTTGCTCCCTTGGTCCCTTGGTGTGTTCGAAGATCTGGCCCCACTCCGCCCTCTCTTCCCTCGATTATTCAACAAACTCTTTCACATAAGTTTTTGACTATAGAATTAGGTTTTGCCACGGAAGAAGAAAGACACGCAGGTGCCCAGCATAAGGCACCCCTAAGAAGATCAGTTAGGAAACAGGACTGGGATCTAACAGCAGAGGACTGATCGCACCCTGCAACGCGTAAGGATGATTCCGAGCTGGACTTATAGCTCCACCGCCGGTGCTCAAAAGCGCCAACGAAAGGACAACGGACTACCAGAGTCTACCAGTGGTGGCTCATCGTTGAAAAGACCTTTTCACATAAGACCCCCCTTCCTGAACTTTCTACCCACCCCTTGACTAGTTGCTTACATCGAACTGAATTCCTCCCTCAACTATTTTTTTTATTGCTTTCAAAAATGTTTCATCGGTCACTCAAGTCCAAAAGTTTCATATAGCACTTTTTTTTACTGTATGTTGATGTCACTGAAGAGAAAGTCAGAACCTGAGTCTATAATGTGTCGGAACGTTTTTCTTGATTGCCCCCGACTAAAGTGTTATGTCGATCTCTAGACTTGTATGAATAACCCAACAAATGTAAATTCATACGTACCACATTTCGCCAATCGTAGCGACTACATATGGTTATATGCAATCTGCTAGCATTGACAAACGCTATTTCATTGGCCGCACATGACTATATGTACACTCCATCAGTTGGGGTAAACACAAATGTACTAGCGTATGTTAAAAAGCGGCGACTGTTGAAATTGGCAATGTATATACACATAAGCGGCGTTCATTTGTGTTCACTGTACCTCTTGTCGTAAGCAGAATGGGTATTGCAAAACATATCCCGCCAGCATAGACCCATGCACACATATATACAACAGCCGTTTTAGGTACCATGGTCTCTCTGTTTGCGATCGATCATCAGTGCCCTTCCCTGACCCTGCAAGCTTCCCCCATGCACCCCGACCGCCCCCACTCTCACATGCACAAGACATGAACCCTTCTCCTTCTGCATGACGCTGTCACTGGGAATCACACCCCGCGCCTGACCAACACCTCCTTTCCTTCCATGAATACCCCTCTTTTGATAAACCCTTCCTCTACGCTCGATTGTCCACACCGATCCTTCCTTTCATGAATATCTCTCCTTTGATGACCCCTTCCTCTGAGCCCGATTGTTTGCACGGACCGCTGGTCATCCCTTAGCCCGAGGATACAGTTTATTGCCCACTACTGTATGCACTTGCACCTCTTCAAAGGAGCTACTATTGATCATGACCTTCCCACCCCCTGGGATTCGATCAGGCGCACACATTCCAAAGGAATCAGCAGAACACTCAGCTGCGTGACAGCCCCCTCCTATTGTATGGAGGGTAAGGGCCTCTACTGTAGCCACGTGTTGGAATAAGCCGGAACTGGGGGGGGGTGCCGGGGATGTCATCTTCATACTTCACAATGTCTTTATTGTAATAAAGAACGTTCACATGTTTTAAACCAGTGTATAAAAGACCAGGCCTCAGAGAAACTTGTTAGAGCACCTCCTGAAGACACTATGCGAGTGTCCGAAATGACAGGCTCTCCTCATGAGAAATAAAACTCTGTTCTTGATTTCCTGCTTCCAGTGCCCGTCTCTTTATTTGGTAATTATTTACGATGGGAACTAAGAGGCGCCTTGCGCCAGCAGCCTGGGCATCCGGTGCGTTATGGGCTGACTTTTCCACAGGCATGACGTATTAGACTCAAGAGAAGTGGGTGATGAGACAGCAGGAGATGGTGTTTAGACTGAGATATTAGACAGAATGTGGGACACCAGGAGATCATATAATATGCTCTGAAGGAGGCAGGCAGTAGGACAGCATGAAGTGTTGTTTTAGACTGGAAAGTGAGGTGGGAAAATATGAGATGGTGTTTGGACTGTGGACGGAGGTGGGTGATGAGAAAGCGGGGAAGGTGTTTTAGACTGTGGAGGGAAGTATGAAGTGGGGGGCATCCGTTTGTTTATGGCATGGTTCCATGGTGATGGCCCCACCCACCCCGCCACGGCCAGAAGTCATGTGTGTCACTTCGGTCCATGTGTCACTGGCCGGGTCATAGCATTCCACTCTGTCCAGGAAGTTGTGCCCATCATATCCACCAAGGACATAGATCTTGCCTAGGTGGACTGTGACGCAAAGTGCACTATGCTGGTGTTTCATGGTTGCTGCCAAAGTCCAGGTGTCGCCACGTCATAACATTCCATGCTGTTTAGCTGGTCCCACCCATAGCATAGATGCAGTTGTCAAGAGCACACACGCCTGCCGCACTCCTCAAGGTGTTCATGGGAGCAATCATTTTCCACTTGTCCTGCTCCAGGTAGTAACACTCTGCTGAGTTCAGGCAGTTTGTCCCATCAAAGCCACCTACAGCGTACAAAAGTCGGTTCAGGACAGCCACGCCCACACCTATCCTCCCGTCAGCATTTGGGCAACCAGCTCCCACACATCCTTCTCAGGGTCATACCTTTCAACGCTGTTGTGATGTATGCAGCCGTGAGACCCTCCCACTGCATAAATCATGCCATCGATCACACCCCTCCCGATGCGGTTCCTGGGAACACTCAGGGGCGAGCAGGGAGACCACTGATTGTTCATGGGGTTGTAGCAGTCCATTGCATTAGAGCCAATGTTTCCGTCGGGGGCATTGTTCCTCCCACCGCTTAAAAGAGTCCACCCACCATGGAACCCGCCAGTCTGCTGCAGGGCACCTGCAAGTCCTACAGTCTGATCCAAGTCCAATCACTGGGGTTGTATGCCTCAAGGTAGCTCAGTGTCTGTCGGTAGTAGCCTCCAGCCGTGTAGATGACCTGCGGAACCTTTGGAGTACGGCTGGGCTGAGGAGAGGTAGGCCGGTGCAGCGTGAGGTCCTCAAAGATCTTGGCTAGGTAGTCCTTGCAGCGGGCATCCAGTTTAAGGATCTCACACTTCTGCATCTGCATTTGGAGGAAGTTTGGTGTGAGCGAGTGGCAGCGGACGGCCTTCAGTAATGCCTGCACATAGAGGTGCCGGTTCTCACAGTCATACTTAATCCAGTTGATGCATGTGTGAAAGACTTCTGACTCACACTGGATATTCAGCTCGTCTTGACTACTTAAGGTCACCAGCTAGCAGTGTGACAGGTTGAAGAATTCTTCCTGCTTAGCAACCTCTCCAAAGTGCATGTAGATGTACTCGCGTGCTTTCTGGTGCAGCTCGGCGCAGCCCATCTCCTGCCAATGGCATTTCTGGGGTCCCGCTGCCCGACAAGGAATTCACTGCAAGCCTTCACAACACTGTCAATCTGGTACATGACAGAGCCATTCCAGACATGCAGTACACTATTCTCCCCCACCGAGATGGATGCCATATAGACGCCTTCCTCCGCTGGTGGCTGCCCAGGCCTACTGGGTCTATTTGAGGACGTACGGCCGGAGCATGCATCACGATGCTGTGGAGCCGTTACCCCCACTCCTCCCACTGGCCACCTCTCTAGAATTACAGTGACCCGCTGGGGCCTGCCTGCTGCCTGACCCCCGCTGATCCCGGTGAGTGGCGCTGCCATGGGGGCTCCTGCGGCGGGGTTGGGTGCGTGCACGCCGCACCGCGGGGCCTAGGCATACCTCTCTCACAGCTGGGGCTCTCCTGCTCTGCCTCTCTCGGTCGGCCGTACTGCACTGGCCCCGCGACGAGGGCTGCACGACCCCTGGTCTCCCCGCTGTCTTTGCTCCTGTGGCTCTGCCGTCTGCTGCAGTGCACACAACGGGGGCTGACGTCCATGCGGCCATTCCTCACCTGCTAATCACATGCCCTGCTGATTCCTCATGCCACCTCTCCACGCTCCACACTGGGGACCTGTCATTTTACTGACGGTTAGCTTCGCTCACCACTCCTGGGCTCAAGACCTCACTGCTGCACCCCCCGTTCATTGCTGGCTGCCACGCTTACCTTCTGGAGCACGCAGCGGGGGTGCGGCTGGAGCCCGCACCGCGCTGCCTCAGTACCGCTTCTGCCTCTTCACCATGCTGACCTGCTGGGACCTGCCTGCCAGCTGGCCCCTGCTGATTCCTGGTGAGTGGTGCTACTGTGGTGGCGGGGAGGGGACCAATGGGGAGTGGGGAGGGAGGAGAAAGGCGATCACAAAACTGAAAGAACAACAAAGCAGCGAGTAGTGCGCACGCGCCCATATGCTTTCAATTATTGCGCCTGTGTCTGAGCATGATAATTGAAATCATATGGCAGGAAATGCGCGTAATAGACACCAATAGGCCAGGGACTGAGCTATGCGCCCGCCTCTGGCCTATTGTGTGCTATTTTCGAAACGAACACACAGGGAAAGGCCAATAGCCTTAAAACTAAAAATACACACACGAGGGTGCTCAATTCCTGGGTACATTTAGAAAACCCGGAGAAAAGGACTCTTGCTGCGCAGTACTGCTGCACAGTGCAACGCATTGCGTGAGCCCTAAAAAGAGCAGTTTTTTCTCCAGGGAAAGGTGCAAGTATTTAGGCAACAGCAAATCAAGATTACAGTCAGAAGACAAAACAGTAAAATATTAAAACAAATTTAGTTACAACAGGAAATATTTAATGATTGAAAAAAGACCAAAACAAAAATTAAATAAGAGAACAGGAAATATGTTTTTTTGCAGAAAGTGTCAAAATCAGTCATAGGAACAGTGGAGTATAACAGGCAATGGTAATCTGTGCGTATTACCAAAAAGGGAATATTGGAGGTGACTCCCTCTAATCTGCTGAGTTTTTCTTCAGAGGTGACATATTTGTCCAAGTGTAACACATCAGGGCCAATTATGATGTCGGTTGGAGATTCCACTGATTGACACCGTGGTGGAAACAGGAATGACGACCTCCGATCAATTGTTCCGACCGCCTAATTATGATGCGACCTCACATGGTGTGGTCGCGTTCCCACATTTCCCTATGGGAGCATGTGTTACGGCCGTACCACAAGCTCCCACAGGAAAATGGAACGTTGTGTTAATCCCTGCACCCGGTGGCAGGCACCTCAAGGTGCCTGCCAAGGGGTGCAGGGATTAACAGGGGGGCACCATAGGTGCCCTGCGTCCCACAATCCGAGGCAGCAAGTGAAAGGGGGCACTGCTAGGGGCCCCAAACATGCTTTCAGACAGGGTTTCCATATCGGAAAGGTCGGCATGGAAACCCTGCCAAAAACCATGCATCATAATCCGGGCGGCGGGAACCGCTGTACATATGGATTATGGGCTGATTCAGACTGGCTGACGGGCTCCTAAAGCCCATCAGAAGCCAGCCAGAATGAGCGTCCAGTTTCAAATCTAACTAGCTGTATCACAATCAGCCGGTCAGAATTGAAACCAACGATGTTCGTTGTAAAGCCTCCTAACTTGTCAGAGGCTTTACGACTGACAACGTAATTGGCCCTTTAATGGTGTCCTCCTGCCTCTGTTGTCTCCATTGGCTCCCTGTCAAAATAATATGCCAGTTCATGATGATGACCCACGCCTGCAAAGCCCACCACAACTTCAGATCCACCTACATCAACAACTGCCTGACCTTCCACAATCCCGCTAGACAACTCTGCTCTGCCTCCCTTTCACATGTCTGCCTCCCTCTGTGGATAAGACGTGCTATACAAATATATTTATTAATTGATTGATTGATTGAAATGGGATGCAGCCAAGAGTCCAAATTCATCTGATGCTGTGTACATTTGCTCTGGTCAATCCACATGCTCCAGGACTGATTGGAAATGCCTCCAGAACAACAGATAAGGGAGAGCAGTGGAAGGCAGTCTCAACCACTCACTTCAGCCAAAGCTCCAGTATAGTCCACTGGCCAGCTATTTTTCCAAAAAGATGGCCTTCTTGTCCTTTATGTCCCTAGGGCTAAAGAGACTACAGGAGAACTGCTGGTCTGGGCTTTGAGCAGCGATTTGAACGCTGGCACGTAAGTAGAAGCAGGATCCAAGGCATATGTTCTTCCAAAGCAGACACGGACAGCAGGTTCTCCCTGTGCTGATCATCTCTAAATCCAATTGTGCTCTGAGGTACTGGAGTGGTAAACCTTTCTTACAGGGTTAGCTAGCCAATTACTGGCCATAACCCGTAAACCAATTTTATAAAAAATTACCACAGGTAATCTAGCCTTCTTTTCCAGCACCTCTTGTCATTTTACATTAAACTACCCTGGAAAAGTTTGCTGTGGGCATCTTTCAGGATGTCAGGGCTGCAGTGTCAATCCGTGGAGTACTCAATGCCCACCTAGGGTATGTCCTAGCAAAGTGAAGGAAGTGCCAGGAAACCCTTTCCTGACTTGTTATTAGACAAGGTTCCATTCTGTTGTGAGTGGTGACAGCTTGGCTGGAAACATGCTACTTTAAAATGGTCTTCCTCACTCTTTTTACTGTAAACATGCCATCTACCAGGTCCCAGCCTGTTCTTTGTGATACCATCTACTGGTACTGTCCACTTCCATGGATTCCAAAATACCTCTGAATGAATGACCACTAATTACCTGTCCACTGCGTTCCTACAGAGGACATTTGTCATCCAAGCCTATTGCTTCCCAGAACTGCTTTCCAAACCCCATAGAATAATTAATTGCTGCCCCTGGAAAATTGAGCACTATTTAGAACTGAGTGAATTTCTGTCAAGACATTAAGGCATAGAAAATACATGTAATAAAATCCCTCTTTCAGCACAATTACTAAAGGTCTATGATCACTGTGGAATTAGATATTTCACTACATATTACAATGGTTCATGGATTATTTCTGTAGGCATTTCCTAATTCAACATATGAAAATGATAAATTGTATTCACATGTAGGCTTTTGGCATAGTGATGACTGATATATCCTATGAAGTGAAAATTACCTTCCTTATCTTGTCACTGCAGGGACATACCAATCTACATATTAGACATGCTTGACTGTTGCACATTATGCACACATACTGTGCAGGCTTCAATGCACTACATGCAGGTGATGCAATTAATTTCAAAGTGGTCTTTTAACCAGGTTAAAATAGTTTCCAGGTCCAAAGCCATGCTTTTAAAGTTATTCATGTATGTGGTAAAAATCCACGCTGTAGCCAACTCCTGACTTTTAACATTTATGCCACTGGTGCACTCCTTGTGCCCCATTACAGTGGTGCTACCTAAAAGCCAAATACAAAAATTGGGGTTAGCCACTCTTTAATTATGTTTAGTGGTCAGAACACAGGCACTGGGCACTGTTTAGAAGTTTCTCAGTGTCCAAACCTATATTATGCCGGGGGATTCAGTCCCCTATATGCAAGATTATAAAGTAGACAAGCAAAAGGATGCTCTTTCCCCCGCAGGCCATCCTCCAGACAAAGGTCATATGGGAATTTGGTCAACCCTACGGCAGTTCTCACCACCACCGTAGAAAAATCTGAAAAGATTAACCGCATTGGAGTGGTCAGAACAAGATGAGATGAGGTTTCACCATAAAATCTTATCCTTGTAGTTAAAATAAAGCACTTCAACAGTTAGAGATTCTTCTTCTTGAGTCCACAATTGCACGAGTCACCTGAGTGGTCTGTGCTCAGCCTGAACCTAGAAATAAGTCTCAAACAAGTATTGTCTTAGCTGCTTTAGAGGTCACAGAGGTCGCAAAGATCCCCATTCATAGGCAGTTAATCGTTGTTCCCTTGGTAGTAGCCATTGGCCCATTAGTTCTACTGTTAGGTGTTGGCCTTCAATATTTAACTGGGAAAGTATTCCCCTATGCCATGTTCTTAAGCATCAGTCTGTACACAAGCTCCTTTTTGAGCCGGGAGCACTGATTATTAATGCAGCACACAATGTCTTCTTCCGGACATTGAAATATATTGGGCTACTTCCTGGAAATCAGATCAGTCAAGGGTGCAATATATGCCCACACCTTTGTATAAATCTGCAGTGATAGCCAAGTGAAGCCTACAAAGGCTTTCACCTAGCCCCAGATCTTTGAGGCTTCCATAATGGCCCTGATCCATGGTTGAATAGCCTCTATGGGACCTCTACCTACCTGATGGCTATGGTGCACCACATATCCCAGCACTATTAGTCACTTATATGCCTTGATAGATAGGCTTGGCTTCTGCAGGTCCTGGGGCACCCTCCTGATTTTGATGGTCCTCTGAACTTGGGCTGTAAATTTTAGCAGCGCACAGCTGTGGGGTACAACAAGACAGAATGTCTCTATGGACATGCACTCCTCACTACTTCTCCGTACGTCTCAAATGTTCTCATGCTCTTACCCACTTCCCAAAATGACAGAACAAATGGACCTAGCCTATACGGTTGAAATGGCATCCCTAATCCTAGCATCCCCGTCACTTCTCCCAGACACTAACATCACCCAGAGTTTGGCACAAACTCAGAACTGGGATGAAGTGAAAGAACTAAAAAGCGAACAAATGAACACTTTACTACACAGGGTAATCATAACTGAGGGGCATATTACCAACGTTAAGCGATATTTATCGCTAACGATGCTTAGCAACGAATTTTTTACCGCTAAGCATCGTCAGAAATTATCGCAGATAAACCTTGCTATTATCAAGGTTTATCGCAAATGCGATAAAAAACGGCCGCAATGCATGAATATCGCTGAAAAGTCAGCGATATTCATGCATTACCGAGCTAATGCTCTTAGCCATGTTATCCACCTCCCATTGGATAACATGGCTAAGAACTGCTCAGGGCAGGTGTTAGTTTTTGGAGTTATTCGCGCTTAGCGCGAATATCTCCAAAAGTTGGTAATAGGAGATAGCGATGTTAGGGACTGTTTCCAGTCGCTAACATCTTGGCACGCCCACTTTGCATGTCATTAGTGATAAATATCACTGACATGCAAAGTGGTGCCCAAGATGGTCGCTATCTCCTACTAGCGGTCGCTAACTGGTGTTAGCGACAGCTAGGAATAGGGAGATAATTTGATCTCCGCTTTCTTGGCTTTTAAAGCCAAAAAAGCGGAGATAAACCCCCTTGATAATATGCCCCTGAGTACCTACTGAGCAATGCTGCACCCACAGGACTCATTGTGACAAATGAACCCTGCATATTCCTCCAAGACCCCTTAATCAGAAAGGAATGGTCACTCATCACATGGCGATGTACTATTGATTGGCTGATACCTATCATCAACACCGCAAAGCGCATTACTGAAGCCATGCTGGGGAAGATCAAGACAAGTGAAGATGTCCTAAATACCCAGATCAGAATTACTGTCTACAAGTAAAAACTGGACGAGATTAATAAGGAGATCTCGGAACACAAAGATTTCCTCCTACAGAGCAAAGTCACAAAACTTCAAAAAGAGCTGAAGAGATTCTCCCACGAACTAGTCTAGCCCTATTTCAGAGATAACTATAACAAAAAGAATGAGTCTGATGCAAAATCAACAGCAAGACGTGATACCGGCTCAGTTCCCTCAGACACCGACAATTGGTCAAGCAACAATTCTACCTCCACTAGGAAGAGGTGAAGGAGACACAGACAACAGAGAGGTAACTTCTCGAACCCTATCTACCCACATCCCCAAATGATGTAATGGCCAGGCGGCTATGCTCCGCCACCTTATCAAGGCCCACCACCACCACAACAAATACCCTTCTTCCAACCTAACCACCCCAACCAGAATTCTTTTGAGG
Organism: Lissotriton helveticus; assembly: GCF_964261635.1. Classification (NCBI taxonomy): domain Eukaryota; kingdom Metazoa; phylum Chordata; class Amphibia; order Caudata; family Salamandridae; genus Lissotriton; species Lissotriton helveticus. The sequence goes on along the minus strand of NC_136059.1, from coordinate 1,264,663,625 downwards.
ATTTGGAGGGAGACAGGTAAGAAGAGGACAGAGAGGGGGACAACGTGTCTAGTGGAACAACTATGGGACAGAAGGAGCCAACACATGGAGCTAAACCAGAGTACAAATTCAACCAGGGCCAAGCAATCTATGAACATGGTTGTCAACCTTTAGGATGTACCCCTAACAGAAGACCAACTGTCAGTCCTCAATAAAGGATTGGGATTGATCCCAACCACTGAAATGGACAAATTTAAAACAAGATGAGTTGTTCAGAAAATGTGAAATAAAAGTCTTTTTCCAAAATTACCCCCCCTGTGGAAACAGCTGAGGGGTTCGCTGATTTGTAGAAGAGAGCGAATTTCAATCCCCCTATCATCACAATCCCCCCAGAAATACTGGCTTTAGAAGAAGAAGTAACAAAATATGTGGAATTGTATAAACCAAAGGCAGCCACATTCCAGAACCTCTCAAAATGTGAAAACACAGCCTTAAATTGCCTTAGCTAAAGAGACAACATAGCAATAAAACCAGCTGACAAGGAAGGAGCAATACTGGTCCAGAGTAAGGAAGATTACAGACAAGCATGTCTATCCCTACTACAGGACAACAGCCATTACACAATCCTCTGCACCGATCCCAACAGCAGAATACAAAAGAAGAACACCAGACTAGTGGAGGAGGCGAGTAAAAAGGGCTGGATTAACAAAAAAGAAAAGGAATTCTTGACCACAAAGCAACCCAGAACCCCACGGTTCTACACCATTCCAAAAATTCATAAAGTAAGGACACCGCCACCAGGAAGGCCCATAGTGTCCAGCATTGGTTCCATTCTGGAACCACTGTCCCAATCCATGGACTGTTTCCTAATACCACTTGTCACAGAAGCTAAAACATATGTCAAAGATACAACACACCTTCTGACCATTTTACAAGATCGTGATTATGATGACCCGGCATGTGAGATATTACTCTGCCTCGACATCGAGGCCCTCTACACCAGTATCCCCCAGGAAGAAAGCCTAAGAGTTTTTCAGGATCTCCTACTTAACAAAAACTGGAAGTGGAGAGTCCCCATTGACTGGATCATGGAACTCGCCAGACTAGCTCCGATGGAAAATGTATTCTGTTTTGAAAATCAGATCTACCTCCAACGTCACAGAACTTTCATGGGCAGTGCTTTCACCCCCAGCATTGCCTGTTTGTATATGAGCTGGTTTGAAGACAACATCTGGTCAAACAATCCCTACAGAGACCGAGACGGCGCTTGTGATCATGATGGATAACCTGCGCATGCGAGCCGACGGGAATGCTACTGTTCTAGTGCTTTTGACATGTCGGCAGCATTCGATATGGTGAATCTTTGGTACACAGACATAATTTCGACCTCAAAAATATCGACATACACAAATATCGAGTCAAAAATATAGACTAGACAAAATATCGACCAGACATAATATCGACTACAAAAATATCGATTACTATTGATATTAATAGCAAAAATATCGAATCAAAAATATAGACTAGACATAATATCGAGTAGATAGAATATAGACAACAAAAATATGTCAAATTAGGTGTTTTATAATTTGTAATAATTGTGTAATATAAATCTGTAGCGGGTTGTGGGTTTATAGGGGAACAGGGTGGGAAGTAATTTAAATATAATTATATAAATATGTAATATAATAGTAATTGTTAATTAATTAATAATTGTTAATTAATTAAATTATAATTGGTAATTAATAATAATTGAATAATTGATAAATCATTACTTTTTACTATATTATTTTTTTTAGCGGGTTGTGGGTTTATAGGGGAATAGGGTGGGAAGTAATTTAAATTTAATTAATTAAATATGTAAATTGATAATAATTGTTAATTAATTATTATTTGGTAAATAATTAAAATATAATTGGTAATGATAAATATTTAAAGAATAAATAAATAATAATTAGTAAATTAATTTCTGTAGTGGGTTGTGAGTTTATAGGGGGATAGGGTGGGGAGTAATTTAATAATAACTAATTAAATATGTTAATTAATTAAATTTGTTAATTAATTAATAATTGACCATTAAATAAAATTTACTTCGTAAATAAAAGTAATTGGTTTTGGAAATTAAATTTAAGTTTTGGGTTTTTGTGTAAAGGGGTATTTTTAGGGTTCAGGGTCAGTTTTGGGTTTTTGGGTAAAGGGGTATTTTTAGGGTTCAGGGTCAGTTTTGGGTTTTTGGGTAAAGGGGTATTTTTAGGGTTCAGGGTCAGTTTTTAGTTTTTGGGTAAAGGGGTATTTTTAGGGTTCAGGGTCAGTTTTTGGTTTTTGGGTAAAGGGGTATTTTTAGGGTTCAGGGTCAGTTTTTAGTTTTTGGGTAAAGGGGTATTTTTAAGGTTCAGGGTCAGTTTTTAGTTTTCGGGTAAAGGGGTATTTTTAGGGTTCAGGGTCAGTTTTTAGTTTTTGGGTGAAGGGGTATTTTTAGGGTTCAGGGTCAATTTTTAGTTTTTGGGTAAAGGGGTATTTTTAGGGTTCAGGGTCAGTTTTTAGTTTTTGGATAAAGGGGTATTTTTAGGGTTCAGGGTCAGTTTTTAGTTTTGGGGTAAAGGGGCATTTTTAGGGTTCAGGGTCAGTTTTGGGTTTTTGGGGTACAGGGGTACAGTGTAAAAATAAAGTAAAATTAAATTAATTTAATGAAATTAAATTAAATTAAATAATATTATATTAATATGTTTATTTAATAATATGTTTTATATATATATATATATATATATATATATATATATATATATATATATATATATATATATATATATATATATATATATATATATATATCCAAAATTATCCACAAAGTGAGTGTCTTGCGCTCTCAGGCAAAAAGGCAAAGGGGATCCCAAGTGTCAATAAAGCAGTTTATTACACAACGCGTTTCAGCAAAGAAGCCTTGTTCACGTGTAACCTCACAAAGGAGAACACCAGTTTTAAATAAAGTTTTCCGTGCTACAGACTAATAGTCAACATAAAGGTTGGACTGACAGAGATTAATGGCAGACATATTGGAATGGTCACTAGTAAATGATTCTTGGCTTAGTGCCACAGAGAAGGTTGCCTATGTTGTTGTTCATTACACATTTGCCTCAAATAAATAAATAAATGACAATGCATGAACATCAATACATAAATGTAAGCAAGGAAAAGAAAAAAGTTTGAATCAAAATCATTATTCAAAAATCCCTGTAAAATACAGGTGGAATCGGCATATATCATTTTCAATTAGCGTGTCCTTAAACAACATTGCTATTTGCCCGCCATGAGATGTAAGCTGTGGTACTTTGGGAGAATATTATTATTACATATTCCTAGGCGAAGTAATTATAAACCGCCTCATCGAAACACATGTTGTGGATCAAAATAAGTAACACGGAGGGCCTTGCAATGAACATGAAAAATAAGTAAGGTCTTAATATACAATTCTGGGTATGCCTGTTCAAATATATACAGTAGTAATTTACGGTCTAAATACACTTATAGAGAATATCTATATACATATATACAAGCCCCTTACTTGAAATGAACAGGGTACTCGTGGTCAGATATAATAAGTAAAATACATTGTAGTAGATGACATGAATCTATTCAAAAAGTATAAGTATATGTATATAAGCCCCATGTTACCGTCAATCGAAAAAACTCAGAATCAAGTTAAGTTTGTAGAAAATGATAAAGTATCAACAAAGTCCGACATAATGAAGTACCCAAAGTAAACTAGCAACCTCCTAAAATTAAGACGTGCAGAGTCCCGGGTGGTACCTTTGGAAAATACTCATGGGGCTGCACCACTGCCATCCCAGCAGTTGATTAGGTGAGTATATGGGTATCACATCTGCCTAATGATGTGTTGGTTCAAAGTTTGCCAGTATGTCTTATATATGGAAAAGTCAAACCTTAGTAGTTGGTGTCTCAGAATGTGATACAACCTCGAGCAGTGATTCCTGGAGTGCAAAGGTTGGGTACGCCCGTGCAGGTGAAGTCCAGTGGTGGGCCCCCTCCTTTCCTCCTGAGGAATGAAAGGACAAAATCAAAATGTGAATTGGAAGTTAAAATAAAGGAACATGTGAGAAATGTAAACATTGAAAGAACATCATAATAGGAAAAAACATCATGTTAAGAAATGTCAGAAGAGGATATGAAGAGTCAGAACATAACATATCATATTGTTGATATCACTCGACAATTGCCTTTTTGCCTGAGAGCGCAAGACACTCACTTTGTGGATAATTTTGGATATATTAATGTAACCGGCCTGCTTCGCCGGCATCTGCGCCAACTTCCTTTGGGTTCCAGCACTCCAGAAGAAGCTGTGTTGTTTTTCATATATATATATATATATATATATATATATATATATATATATATATATATGTGTGTATTATTTTTGGTGATCTAATTTTTTTATTTATATTAATTATTTATTAATATTACATTTATTTAATAATTATTTCTAAGTTTATATTAAATATATTTATATATATTATTTTTAACTTAATTTTAAGACATTTAAAAAAATCGATATTTTTACAGTCTATATTTTTGTAAGTCGATATTTTGGAGTCGATATTTACTTACCTGTTTGAAGATAGGCTGTCAATATTTTGTACTTCGATATTTTTGACTCGATATTTTTGTATGTCGATTTTTTTGATTTCGATATTCTGTAAGTGATCCGAATCTTTCCATCCTAGTGGAGAGACTTAGGAGGCTAAGGGTGAAGGGGCGAGCACTGCAATGGCTCCAGTCCTATCTGATGGGGAGACAGCAGGTAGTGTCCTTAGCACCCCTTTCCTCCAGCAAATCTCCGGTAATACACGGAGTGCCGCAGGGCTCTGTGATCAGTCCTATTCTCTTTAATGTATATCTGCAGCCCCTGCTTCCTATTATTAAATCCTTTGGAGTCAGCTTAGTTAATTATGCTGATGATACTCAGCTGGCGTTCCCCTTAGAAGGTGAACATGCGATCTCCCTGGATACTTTCCAGCCAGCCGTGCATGCAATGCACGGCTGGCTGGCTCAGGAGAAACTCCCTTCAATTTAATAGCGGAAAGACCGAGGTGCTTTATTGCTCCTCGGTGAGGATACCTAAACCCCTACCTTGTGAATTTAAATTCACTCCTGAGGAGGAGCCAATAGCGCCGGTTAAGAAGGTACGCAACCTGGGGGTTTTGATTGATGACAACCTTCAGATGGAGTCTCATGCAAATAAGGCGGCCAATGTATGCTTCTCCTTAATACGGATACTACGAAAAATACTTCCGCTATTACCGACTGAGTCACGCCCACTGGTGGTAAAAAGCACCGTGTTAAGCAGGCTTGATTACTGCAATTCTCTGTACTCGGGTGCCCCACAATACATCATCCAGGGATTGCAGAGAGTACAGTCTGCAGCAGCGAAATTAGCACTCAATAGGCCGCAAAGCTCATCCTCCACCACTGCTCTGAGAGAGATGCACTGGTTGCCCATTAAGCAAAGGGTCCAGTTTAACTCCCTATGTCTGACTTTTCAGAGCAGTGCATAAGCTGGGCCCAATCCCTTTGCAGGAAAAGTTCAAGTGGCACCAACCCAAGAGACAACTTCGCTCCTCCAGCGCCGGCCTATTGTCGGTCTCCAGGTTCAAACGTGCCAGGTCAGGAGGGAGGGCATTCAATGTGGTGGGTGCCCGCCTTTGGAATTGACTTCCCCTGAATCCTTGACAAAAGGACAATCTGATTGAATTTCGAAAGAGCTTAAATACCTGGGTCTTACCGAAAGCTTAATCTCTGCCTCCTATACATTCGGCCCGACCTCTTTCCACTCTGGTCATTCTCTTCAGTCGGAAGCGCCAGGATACCCGTAGGGTGACAGTATGCACTATATAAGTATTAAATCAAATCAAATCAATCAAATACGTCTCTGGATAAGATACATTGATGACGTCCTGGTACTCTGGCGGAATAGTGACAACACTACTGAGTCCATTAACAACTGGCTAAATGAGAGAAACCCTTTCCTATGGTTCACTATGACCCACAACAACACGCAGGTGTCCTTCCTCGATGTCAACATTTTCACAGAAAATGGGAGACTGAGTACTTCTCTGTACAGCAAAGCTACAGACCGGAACAGTCTGCTGCACTTCGATAGCCCTCACCCAAGAGCAATGAGGGAGAACCTACTAATGGGCCAATTTCTGTGCATCAGGCGCAATTGTTTTAAGACAGAGGACTTCAAAAGGGAAACAACAAACCTGAGCAGGAAACTGCAGGACCGTGGCTACCCGGTCCATGTCATTAACAAAAACAGGTACACAACATTCCTAGGAAAGACCTTCTTGAGGAAACTAAGAGACCTGAATCAAAACCCTTGATATGCGCAACGACCTACAACTAAGCTTCTGACATGGTGAAATGCACCATAAACAACATTTTTTATATGTAGTTAACGATTCAGCGGGCTGTAACCTCCGGACCCTCTACACTGGGAGATGCCGCAGATGGATCGGATATCCTGACTCAGGGACACCATCTAACTGCTGAATCGTCAACTACACATAAAAAGTTGACTTTGCTACATCGGGAAGAGACGAAGTGACGCACTGAAAATTGGGCCAACTTTTGTAGCACACACTCTTTTTAAGGTTCTGATCCAGGGACTTCTTTCAATTACAAATACCTCAACAAAAAGAAACCCTTCCCTTCACATTGGGAATAGACGGTTGTTTGTAACATTAAGTGGGCCTGCCTCTGTGATACACCCTATAAAACGATGTACTTCTTACTACCTGCATAAAATGGTTGGGGCCGACTCTTTTTCATTACATTTCACATGGCGATACACTCTATAAAAGCCCTGAGGAAGCTCCCTGTATGGGAGAGAAACGCGTTGGCTGATCAACTCTTTTTTCGTATATAATGAAATCAATGGACTATTGCACTCAATACATTTTTGTATAAATAAAGAAAAGGACTTTAAAAAAAAACCTTGCTAGTTTTGGACTTCATATTTGTACGCCCCCACCCAGGCTTAAAAAATACCTTTTGATCTGGAATCACAGGGACGCCACTCAGCAGCTGACGCCAGGGGTAGCGGCACATACACAGGCACTTTGTTGGAACTGGGATTAGGGTGCGGCAATTTTTGGGTCCGCTGCTGTTTCTCTTTTCAACATGTGTTTTTTGTTCAATCTTTGCCCCTCAACCCCCTTCAAGGGTGACATTTGCAATGGGATGAAACTTTACCTCACTGTCTGTGTTCACTATGGGATGGGGCAAATCGGGGATAATCGGCTCTGGAGATACCATGTTGAATCTCATTGTATTCATACTGATCCTAATCTCTCTCAATGCCTCAACTCACTTCCATTTCATGGATGGCTACTGTCTGTATGTTTTTGTGTTGGACGGCATACAGCCTTCCAATTCAACGTTAAACACACTCATGGAAACTAGGGCAACTTCTGTTTACTCACTCATCCTCACAGGCCAACTCCATTCATGCCCTACAATTCCCAAGGGAACCCTGGGGGCTTCATCCAAAAAGTTCCCACTCTTGCACCCTTTCTACAGACAATGAAAGGAGCTCCTTCAGGGGGTTATAATAAGGTTATCCTCACCATTCTGCCCAGAAGTAGGTTAGGCCTTCTCCTCCTTCTTAGGACTTAGGGCCATATTGAGAACATTTATCCGTCTATTTACCAACTTCACCATTACTTTCCCTATTTATTAACCAACCCACTTTTCCTGTGTCCCCACCATCTTCCACGACACACTAGTGTGGACCCAAAGGTCAGCTTCTTCCTTAAGTTCTCTAATGTTAATAAGCTTTATATTCACTAACTGCTGCTGCAACAGCTATTCAAGATGTTCTCATTGGAAATGTTCATTATAAAGCCCACACTAATTTGCTGCTTTTTTATGGAACCTCCCAGTGACATTAATGATGCATCTGCAAAATTGACCCATAACTGCTGAGGCTTTGTGTTTTCCCTGAATTTTCATAGAAGTATCTCAGGAGACAGCCCAAACCTCCTCTGCACAATTCTCTTCATCTGAGTGTAGTGTTTGTGTTGTGTCTCATATGTCTTATCTGAAGTGAGAATTGCATTCTTCCACTGAATGTCCAACCTTTCCAAGAGAATGGACCCCAATAGTTATTAAGCATGTCTTCTGCCATCCCACCACAAAGTTAGGCATTACTTGCTTTCGTAAGTGGGGTGTTAACTTATCTATCTCTGGAGCTTCATTCACCAAATTGGGTGTATGGACCTGGTAGCTTTCAAGGACCATCTTCCTCTGGCTCATCAGCTAGCCTGGCTGTTGTATCCTCTAAAACACAGTTTCCTATCTTTGAATGCAAAGTTAGCTGCTGTCATCAGAAGCCCTTATCTTATCTGCAGTCAGGTTGTCTCTTACTCCTCCATTGCCAGAGCAGTAGGCATCAACTTCAGATCCCTTTCAGCGTTCTTTTTCTCATATTCCAAATGGTAAACTTGTAGCTCAAAATGGGAGAAAACATGGGCTGGCACATCTGTACCCAACATTGGATGGAGAGAAGATGAGAGTTTATCTGTCTGGCTTTATTCCTTGGGCAGTAGAAGTAAACAAAAGTCCCTTTTGGGCAACAAACTCAAGATACACTCGTTCAAAACTCACTCAAAATCATAAATCCCTCAAACAAAGGGTACCCATAAATCAGGACCCATTACTTAAAGCTAAAATACCACCAAATTCAAAATGTAACATCAGAGGCTTTATTGGCATAAAGAAAATTCCCATATAAAAACATAATTGATTTAGATCTGAAAACATTCAGTATTATGCAATTCATATACAGTGCAATACATACAAAACAAACTATGCAGGTTATGGGGATGTATGACATTACAACGCATGCTTTTACCACGCATAGCGCTTTGGGGTGCTGGATAGTGAATAGTTTAATTTACTATTCCAACTCCAGTCCCCGGGGATAATAGGGAAGGTGTTGGATAGTAAATTAAATCTATTCGCTATCCTAGAGCGCCCCCCAGCGCAATGCGTTGTAATGGTTTGTGTTGTAAAAGTTGCGTCGTAAAGGCACTGCGTGGTAAAAGTTGCGTTGTGAAGGATGTCTCCCAGGTTATGGCAACTTCTTAATCAATAAAAACAGGGTATAAGTTCACCTCAGAAAGAACCTCACATTGTGGTATAAGGATGGGAAACCATTTGGAGCTAACGGGAGGACTCTATTGCACAGTCTTAAGAGACATTGAGTTCATATCCTGGGTAATATACACTTTAATTCATTCCAGTAATTTCTCGTGGTTGGATTGAGTAGCATTAAGCGTCAAAGTGTTCCGGTGGTAGTGAATTGATAAATCCCACCTTCTTCAGGAGAAAAATGTATAAGGGAGTGTAACCTCCCTCCTTGGAGAACTAAAGGTATGCGTAATCTAAGAGAAAGGGGAACATACAAAAAAATTTTTTTCACAAAATTCCATTTGGGTTTAATCAACACCCCTTCAGAAACCATATCTTCAAATTTATTCTGCGGTCCTCTAACAGATACATCATGGTGAACTCAACCCTCCGTCCCATTGCATCTATCAGTTCATTAATCGCGTTTGGTGGAATTCAGTTTACTAGAAGGTCCTCTCCTTACTCATAAACTCTTCCATACACAGTCATTCAAAACACATCTATTCTCTCAGTTTTATACTCCCAAAATATAAGAAACCACACTGACCACTATGAGTGATGTGCGTTCAAATGATGTGGAAAAACTACAGCATTGTCTGGTAGGTCAGTCTTTTTAATGTCATGCTGGATAGTACCTATCCTCTGTTCTAAAAATGGAAACAAAGGCCTATTAGATATTTTAAAAGGTGTAGACATAGTTTTAGCTGTCTAGGTTAAACTGTCACTACCAGGATTCTGCATCCGGGTGATCTTACCTGAGCGACAGGTTTCTATTTTATGATATATGCGGAGTAGCTCGGGATTCAGTGTAGGCCAAGGTGTGTTTCACTTCTGCTGGCAGCGATAGCGCACAATTATACCCCTAGCCAGGAACAAAGTAATTCTCCATTTGCTCTTCCCACACCAGCTGCGGTCCAACCTTGCCTGTATTCCAATTCCCATACCAGGATTTAGTTATTCAGCCATTTAATAAAGGCCCTAAAAAAGCAAACAGGCCTCATTATATTCTGTATTTTAGACATATGGCCACAAATGCAATGCAAGCTATTTAGATCCTTCTCATACAGAGATATCTACAGCCTATTTATACCCCTCTATACTCAAACCGAATATTAATAATACAGTTTTCCCTATTGTCACACTTAAAATAAGGAAAGCGGCATGTAACTTAGCTCCATGTGCTTTTCATTAGTATGCTCAAGATACTGAGTATCGGCTGGTGCTAAAGGTCACTTCGAGGCCTTTGGAGTGGTGTGTATGTTTTAAATCAATTTTAGAATCATGCCGTTCTTTAAATTACCTACTCCAATCTATCGAGTGATACAAACCCAGGCTCAAGAAAATGCTGTTATTTTGCTGGTTATCTTAGCCATGGCCGTATTGTCCAAAAAGAACCGGCAGGCCGGGTTAGTGCAATTTTAAATGTAATAAATCCCATAGAGACAGCAAATGGGGGCAAGCGCTACACATCGCTAATCTCAGAGTGTAAACATAAGACATACGGCCCAAATGAAAGGTCCAGGGCGGGTTAAATAAATGTGTACAAACGCCTCGCACAGCATGATGATGAGGCAGAAGGTAATTACTACACGCTGGGTGCCTGGCTTATCTCGGATATCCTGGATTAAACAGGAAGGGCAACAAGTCCTCCACGGTGTACTCCCTTACTCTAAGGTATGAGTGTGAATCTAATCGGGTGGAGTTTCTCATGGTATTAACCTGTTAGAGCATCTTCATGCATCTAGGCAGATTCCCCCTCCCTGTGTATTGTGTGCTCCATGTGTGCTTTCCTCTTGCTGGAAGAACCTCTCCTACTGCCGATATGATCATTAGGCGCTGTTGGGTGCACGTTTAAATGTCCAGATCTACCCAGAAGTAGAACTAACCTGACCTCCTAACAGTGATTATGGCACTACCAGGGACCCTGTCTGCGGCAGCCATCTTACAGTGGGTCATAGAGGCTGGAAATACTTTACCTTGTTTTTATTTAGGGGACGTGCCTCCAATACAACTCCCAAAAAGCAAGTATTAATATTGTGGCCATTAAATGAAACTTTGCCTCGTCCTAAAGGCCCTCCTTAGTGCCCAGTATTTTTATGACCATGCCTCGAATTCCCTGAGAGGCGGCCATCTTGCAGCGATTATTAGAGTCCTAACTCAGTTATTGTAATGGCTGATCGATGTACCTCACACCATCTAAAATAAGGTGTGTAACGGCCCACTGTGAAAAATCTTTCCTTGGCCATTAATATAAATCCATAATTTCCCATAGCCATTAGAAAAATGTCAACAATGACCAGTCTGGTGTGGAGAGATAAAAATCTCCCCCCACTGTGAAGAACCGGGTCATTTAAAACCCAGCGGTGCCAGGGGACACACCCGAAGTCTCCGGATTCACCTGTCTCAGAACTACAGAAACGCGGACTCTTCTTGGTGACGTCAAAGATCAAATTTATTGGCTGCAACCAGTAACAGAGGTCCACGAAGTACAAAGGCTGTATATTCGTAGGAGACTGCTCAATTTTACAAAGCAAATCGTTCCTTTTATACCAAATATTGTGCTTCAGGCAAACATTCCTTATTTACAGTTGACCAATCCCATGTGTGCACGACAAAAGTATTGCATGACAAACCCACATTTCATTGTCCAGCCCACCATCAATTTTCCGGGAGGGCCCAACACTCTTCATCAGATAAGTCGAGCGGACCCCTAATAAAACCGGGCACCTCCCCATCATAAACGGACCATAAAGAAAGGAGCAGAGACAGGTGTGAGTAAGATTAGACATAGTTGTGTGCAATAAAAGGTTTCTAATGTCCTGTGCCCTGATCCTCAATCTTGACCAGCTGCCGAACGAGGAACTGGCTCAACAAGTTTGGCCTCGGGCAACAGAGTCAGCTTGCCCAGGTCACACAGAAGTCCGCTAAAGGTGTACGTGTCTCAAGGACCCGTTCGGCCTTAGTCATCGGCCTATGTGAGGGCAACCACAAAATGGCTGCCGTACACAAAATGGAACCCAAGGGTTCAGAACAGAATCCCTGATTTCATGATGATCACGTTACTCGAACATGACGAAAACACTTGTACATCTTACGCTCGCCGTTTTCGGTCCGCTGATACCAAAATCGGCATGATACGACGACATTTATGAAACGGGTCTAGAATCTCAGAACCTCACCCTCCTTTTGCCCTTACATAGGCAATAACCTAAACCCATGTCAGTCTGAATCTAGGTCTATACTCATCAGATCATTAAGATGTTGCTGTAGCATCATCCTATTACTTAGCACGTCTCGTGATACCGGTCTCCTTACACACGATGTAGCACAGAGACCACATATAGCAGGAGCACACTGTACACAAAGACAGAACAGGAAAAGGATGGCTAAGATCATCCCAATGACCATCAGAATCTTCCATCCCCACGTGGATATCAGTTCCCCGAACCATCCCATCAATGACCAATCTCCTCTATCCACGAGCATAGATTCGGAGATCTTGTGTAACTTGGAAATGGCCTGGTATACTGTCGGAGCATTGTCGGGAATGAAAACACAGCAGCTCGATTGGATCAATTTACATACCCCTCCTCTATCTGCAAGTATGGCGTCTAACGCAACTCTGTTCTGGAGAGTCATAAGACGATCCGACTGGAGCTCAGCAGTCAAGTTACTAAGGGCACCGGCAGTTTCAACTACGGTGGACTCAACCACTCTTGTTAATTGCCGTATGTTCCTGCTGTTAACCATCGGACCCCAAAACGGCAGAAAACCCTTCAAGAAATCTCCTAACTCTTGTCCTGCAGTATCTTTCTTACTGAAGACACCTCTGACAACTTTCGTCTTGTGGTAATCTGCCGCGGCTGTATAGGTAGGAGGCAACAGGAACGAGACAAAACATGTGCCCGAGAAATCAGGGGGCAACCATGTGTACGCTCTATCGTAACAGACAAAATAGGTACCCTTAGCTGCTAGAAACGATGGGGAAGTCTGGGACGCAAAAACATACGTCTCAGTGCAGATACTCTTCCCTAACTGAGCTCTCGGATTCTTGCCATTACCTTGCAGACAAAGATGACCCTGATGGGTTACGATCCAAATCGGAGAGGATCTTTTCGCTCGCTGGTTCTCACTCAGACTAGCTCCATATCCAGTCACGTTCCATCCAATATACGCTAGTGTCTCATCTCTCGGGATTGTCTCATAGGAGCTAACTCCTCTAATCATGTCGACTATTCCCTTAACTAGAGCACTATTCTTTGGATTGTCCTACACAGAACGTAGGGGGTAGACTTCGTGAGCATATATGAACATCGTTCTGTATGCCCACACGGAACCATTGTAGCTGAATGGCAGGACCAGGTAAGGAATACCTTTATCAGTAGTGTGCGGCATAAGACCACACACCCAACAGTTAGTCGTGTTCACTACTAGTTGGTGTTGGTGCAGAAGCTGAACAAAAGAGTTATTAACAAATTCTAATCTTCTAATGGACTCATGTTCAGGCAGAGGATGAAAAGAGTGTGGAGAAACAGTAGAAGGAGGTATGGGCTGTGTAGTGGGTGCAAACGTCACTTGAAAAGAGAATATTATATATCCCACCAAAAACATCATTAAGCTAAGCAACATGAAAAGACACAATATTAAAAACCATTTTCTGCTCATTATTTTACACATTCTGCTTTTAAAATTCATTTCTTCAACAGGTCTCTCCATCTTGAAAAACTCCATCCTCTAACCGTGCTGTTCGCAGCTGTTGGGTGTTCCGTGCTAAGGAATGCACCTGTCAGTCCAGGGAACGCCCTTGGACCAACCAGAACCGTCGACCTAACGTCTTCGGCTTGCACTCCAAAGACTTGGCACCGCGACCTTACAGCTGAACCCGGATGGTGGTTCGAAAAACAAAAATCGGTCAAAACAGTTTCTCAGATGGTAGAGCTGAATGTTCAAAAATAGCAAAAGGAAAAATGTGGTTACTTTATTTGTTCATGACTCTTGGTCGCAAATTATAACGGCCTTTGCCAGGTAATGTCTGGTCGCGGAATAGGAGTTCAGGCTCAGTAGTGTCCAATCGAACTGACGGTGGCACAGCTCCTTGTAGAAGATCGTCGCTTTCTCGCTCAGAACTTGTCCCAATTAAACGTGCATCGCGAAAAGGCAGAAAACGAGGCACAGTGTAAGTTTCTGAATCAGGGATACCCTCCTGGACCCACTGGTCGTACGGCAGAGGCAAAGGGACCCTCTTACAGTGTATGCCGTGGATCCAGTTCTTTTTTCCTTGTACTCGCACTGCAGATCGCGTTGATAGGAGCACCAAGTAGGGACCAATCCAGCGAGGCTGATCGTTCTTTGTCCGCTGGAAGTTCTTTATTAGCACCCAAGAGCCAGGATCGATGACATGTCCTGGATCGTCAGAGGCCTGAGGTAATGTATCGTGAACCTGTTGGTGTAAGACACACAATTTAGCCGTCAAATCATGAAGATAGTCAAGCAATACAGGGTGTTCAATCTCACTGAATTTCGTCGGCCTCGGCACTCCCCATATGTTGGCCGGGCGACCAAACACAATCTCATAAGGACTAAGTCCTACTCGGGAATATACAGTCATCCTGGTTGACAAAAGTGCTAATGGCAGAGCAAAAGGCCATTTAAGACCAGAGCTCGCCTGTATATTGGCAAGTTTCAGTTTAAGAGTGCCATTATAGCACTCTACTAGTCCAGCTGATTGGGGGTGATTTGCAGCGTGGAACTTCTGTCGGATTCCTAGCCCTTCACACACTCTCTTCATTACTTAACCCACAAATTCACTCCCATTATCACTCCTCACCATTCTCGGCAAACCATACCTAGGGAAAAACTCATTGATAAGGGCTTTAGCTGTGGACAAGGCGGTATTATCTTTCAAGGGATATGCTTCTACCCATCTTGAGAAGGCACAAACAACTACGAGTACGTATATCAGGTTGTTGCATCTCTCCATGTGGATAAAATCTAGCTGCAAAACCTCGAACGGATATGTCGGAGGCGCAAAGTGACCAGCTGGGGTTGGAGTTCCCTTACCAGGATTGTACTTCAAGCACACCATACAGTTCTTGACCACATTCTCTGCACACTTAGGAATTCCAGCATTTTGCCATACCGGAGCCAACAACCTACAAATCCCTTTCACACTGATATGAGCCATTCCATGCGCCATCGTAACCACTGCAAGCACGTACGCATCGGGTAACAACCATCGCTGATGCTCTGACAACTCAACCCAACAACCATTTGCATCCAATTTACCCATACTCTCTCTCCATACAATCAACTCTTCTCTGTAGCTTCAGCTTGAATAGACTTCACACTCTCTATCGTATCCTCGCACATTCCTCTATCCGGAACCCATCTTGCGGACCCGCAACATACATCCGACTCATCACATCCCTTGCCACGTCTTTCGCCACTTCGTCTGCAAATGCATTACCACGACCAACGTCATCGGTAACCTTCTTGTGTGCACTGCATTTCACAATCGCAACTTGCAACGGCAAGGTAAGTGACTCCAGAAGCTCATTTACCAACTGACCATTCTGAATCTTCGCTCCATGTGACATGAGGAACCCACGTTCCTTCCACAAGCGTCCGAAACTTTGAGCCACACCAAACGCATACTAGCTGTCGGTATATATGGTCACTTTCTTTCCTTTCGATAACACACACGCTCTCGTAAGTGCGATCAACTCCGCTACTTGGGCTGAATTATGTGGGATATGTGCAGCGTCAACAATCGTATGCAAAGTCGTAACAGCATATGCCGCAGTCGTATCACCATTCGGAAGCTTGAAGCATGAACCATCCACCCATAAGGTACCATCACACTTCACAAGAGGAGTGTCCCTAAGGTCTATTCTCCCTTTCGTTTCCTCTTCTGTCCTGAGACAGCAATCATGCTGTTCAGAAGCATCTGTCTCAACTGAAATTGGCAATAACGTAGCTGGATTTAACGTATTGCATCTTTTTAAGTGCACATGACTCGCTAAGAGTGTCAGCTCATAACCTGACAATCGAGCACTAGTTAAGTGCTGTGTCTTGGTCCTGTTTAACAAGGTATCCACTGCATGTGGAACCATTACTATCAGTGTATTATTCATCACCAAACCAGCAGACTGTCGAATAGAAACAGCTGCTGCCGCTGTGGCTCTCAAACAACTCGGCAACGCTCTAGCTACCCGGTCTAAAGTCGATGAAAAATATGCACATGGACGCTGCATGTCCCCAAAAGATTGTGTCAACACTGACAACGCACATCCCTCTCTCTCGTGGACATACAACGTAAAAGACTTGCTGTAGTCGGGGGTACCCAACACAGGAGCCGAACACAATGCATCACGCAATTCGGAAAAACTTTTCTGACAATCTTCAGACCACGGGAGGGGATTCGGTGTATCTTTACAGGTCAATGCCACCAGTGGTTTGGCCAGCAGAGAAAAATTCGGTATCCATTGTCTGCAATATGACGTAATACCCAGAAAAGCGCGCACTTCTCTCTGTGTAATTGGCACACTCATGTTCGCAATCGCTTGAATTCGTTCTGTGGTCAATCTTCTTCCCTCCTTCGATAAGAGATGACCTAAGTAGGTCACTTCTTGTCGACAATATTGTAACTTCGAAAGAGACACTTTGTGATGGAAGTCAGACAAATGACGCAACAACGACAAAGTAGCTTCTTTACAAATCTCCTCAGTATCGGCAGTGACTAACAAATCGTCAACGTACTGGAGAAGAGCAGCACCATCAGGTAAGGCAATCGTGTCAAGCTGTGTTTTTAAAGCCTGACTATATATTGACGGACTCTCACAATAGCCTTGAGGAGCGCGCTTGAACCGGAAACTTCGACCTCCTAAAGAGAAGCCAAAGATATCCCTACTCTCCTCGGCAATTGGGATGCTGAAGAAAGCATTCTTCAAATCGATCACCGAAAACCAAGTTGCCGAAGCTGGAATCATAGTCAATAAAGCAGTGATATCCGGAACAACAGGAAACTGTGGCACAACTATCTTATTCACCTCTCTAAGGTCGATCACAAACATGTAAACAGGCGCTTGCGAAGAATCGGTGCGTTTCAAAACAGGCAAAACAGGACTATTGCACACAGTACCTCTTGTTTCCTCGATCATATCTTTCTCAATCAAATCATGGATAATCGCTAGCAACGCCCTTTCACCATCATTAGAGATCTTATATTGTGGAATGCGAGGCATTTTAACATTCGCTTTTAACGTTACAACGTATGGTTGTATCTCCAAATGACCCACATCATTTGGACCAGTAGCCCAAATAGTGTCAGGAAGAGAAGACAATTCGGTTGGAAGTTGATCCCTCGACAAATACATTGGAGAGACCACTCTCTTACCTAATGTAAGTTGTACTCCCGAAGGAGAGCAATACAACGTTGCATACAATCTTTTCAACAGATCCAATCCCAACAAGTTCTCACCACAACCTGTCGTCAGAATAAGGGGTGCTTCTAGTTCACGAGGTCCAATAGAAAGAGACAAAGGACTAGAAATCGGGTTTCCAACTGGGGCGCCAGAAAAACCTACTGAAACATTCGTTGAGCCAGACAAAGGTGCGCCAGGGAGTCTAGAGTGCATAATAGAACTCTTCGTAGCACCAGTATCCAACAGAAAAGGCTCTGACACACCTGATGTAATCACTTCAACATAAGGTCCACTCTGATCTACTGGAACTGAAACAACTCCCTCTCTTTGTCCATGGCTGTCCTAGCAATCATTACCATCCATATTCTCACCTTTGACATAGTAGTCGTCAGCATAGTACTGAGTTGTCCTACCAGACGCATTATTCTGCTGATCGAAACAATTCATTGAATTTTGTGAAGGAAAGGAACGCGCGTTCTGGGGGAACGCTCCACGTCCCCTACCTCTTGAAGCTTGCGGAACACCTCGACCTCTTGCACCAGAGACACCATTCATACGCTGTAACAGAACAGGGCAACTATGTTTAAAATGACTCTCTTCTTTGCAATATGCACATTGATTAGGGCCTACAGGATAACGCGGTTGAGAAGGCTCAAATCTTTGCGAGTTTCTCTGAAACTGCTGGGGTTGCTGATAATCACGTTGGTTACTACAAGGCGGGTATGCTTGCTGTAAAAGGACCTTGGTCTTTAAATATTTAGTCTTTTTGTCTGCTCTATGCTTCTCATCTTTATCCCTATTTTCGTAGTACTGTGCAGTAGCCAATATCTGCGCTGAGGAGGAAACAGCCCAAGAACTCTCTGAATCCTTTAACTTGGTACATAACTCAGGGAGTAAATTATGCACAAACCTATCAACAAACAACCGTTGACCACCCTCGGTACTCATGTCCTGACCGGTGGGCAGTCATAATATCGAGTTTTTTATTTCGACTGGACAGAATATCGAGTAAAAAATATAGAATGGACAAAATATCGACTAGACATAATATAGACAACAAAAATATCGACTAGAAAAAATGTATATCGAATAGAATGGACATAATATCGAATCAAAAATATAGAATGGACATAATATCGACTAGACATAATATAGACAACAAAAATATCCAATTTAAGGTAAGTTAATAATATTTTTAATTTTTTGTGTAATATTATTCTGTAGCGGGTTGTGGGTTTATAGGGGAATAGGGTGGGAAGTAATTTAATTATAATTAATTAAATATGTTAATTTATGTATTGATATTTATTTAGAATTAATTGTTAAATAATTATTAATTGGTAATTAATTAAAATATAATTGGTAATTAATTATAATTTATTAATTGATAAATATTTTAATTTTGGTAATTCATTTTCTGAAGTGGGCTGTGGGTTTATAGGGGAATAGGGTGGGAAGTAATTTAATTATAATTAATTAAATATGTTAATTTATGTATTGATATTTATTTAGAATTAATTGTTAAATAATTATTAATTGGTAATTAATTAAAATATAATTGGTAATTAATTATAATTTATTAATTGATAAATATTTTAATTTTGGTAATTTATTTTCTGAAGCGGGCTGTGGGTTTATAGGGGAATAGGGTGGGAATTAAGTTTATTTATTTACTGATATTTATTTAGAAATAATTTGTAATTAATTAATACTTGGTTATTAATTAAAATATAATTGGTAATTAATTAAAATTGATTAATTTATAAATATATTAATTTTATTAAATTATTTTCTGTAGCGGGTGGTGGGTTTATAGGGGAATAGGGTGGGAAGTAATTTAATTATAATTAATTATATATGTTAATTAATTCATTGTTAATTATTTAGAATTAATTGTTACTTAAATAATAATTGGTAATTAATTAAAATATAATTGGTAAATAATTTTAATTGATTACTTGATAAATATTTTAATTTCATTAATTTATTTTCTGTAGCGAGGTTGTTGGTTTATAGGGGAATAGGGTGGGAAGTAATTTAATTCTGATTAATTAAATATGTCATTTAATTTATTGGTATTTATTTTGAATTAATTGTTAATTAATTATTAATAGGAAATAAATTAAAATATAATTTTTAATAAAAATAATTGATTAATTTTTAAATTGTAAATTAATGTATTGTTAATAGGTAATTAATTAGTATGAGTAGGCAATTTTTATAATTAAATAATTTTATTTTGTATTTATAAATAAATATTTAATATATTTTATACACTTGTAAAATATTTTAATTATTTGTAATTGGTATTACTATTTATGTTATTTATATCTATTTGTGAAGTATTTACTTTCCCTACTATTGCACTCTCTGAAGTTGGAATAGTAATTTTAACCCCTCCGCTATCCAACACTTTCCCTACTGTTGCACCCACTGGAGTGGGTATGCAACGTTTACAACGCAACTTTTACTATGCAGTACCATTACAACGAAACTTTTACAACGCAAAAACTTTTACAACGCATACATTTACAAAGCATGTTTTACAACGCAGATACCTTTACAACGCATACCATTACAACGTAAGTATTGGTAAGTATATAATTATTTTTAAAATGTTATATGTTTGGGTTTTTGGGTAAAGGGGTATTTTTAGGGTTCAGGGTCAGTTTTCAGTTTTTGGGTAAAGGGGTATTTTTAGGGTTCAGGGTCAGTTTTCAGTTTTTGGGGTAAAGGGGTATTTTTAGGGTTCAGGGTCAGTTTTCAGTTTTTGGGGTAAAGGGGTATTTTTAGGGTTCAGGGTCAGTTTTCAGTTTTTGGGTAAAGGGGTATTTTTAGGGTTCAGGGTCAGTTTTCAGTTTTTGGGTAAAGGGGTATTTTTAGGGTTCAGGGTCAGTTTTCAGTTTTTTGGGGTAAAGGGGTATTTTTAGGGTTCAGTGTCAGTTTTCAGTTTTTGGGTAAAGGGGTATTTTTAGGGTTCAGGGTCAGTTTTCAGTTTTTGGGTAAAGGGGTACTTTTAGGGTTCAGGGTCAGTTTTCAGTTTTTTGGGGTAAAGGGGTATTTTTAGGGTTCAGGGTCAGTTTTCAGTTTTTGGATAAAGGGGTATTTTTAGGGTTCAGGGTCAGTTTTCAGTTTTTGGGTAAAGGGGTATTTTTAGGGTTCAGGGTCAGTTTGGGGTTTTTGGGGTACAGGGGTACTTTGTAAAAATAAAGTAAAATTACATTTAAATTAAATTTATTAAATAAAATTAAATTAAATTAAATTATATTACAATATTTTTTATTAATTTATATTCAAAAAATTATTATATACTTACCAATACTAACGTTGTAATGGTATGCGTTGTAAAGGTATATGCGTTGTAAAATCTTGTGTTGTAAATGTATGCGCTGTAAAAGTTTTTGCGTTGTAAAAGTTTTGTTGTAATGGTAGGCGTTGTAAAAGTATGCTTTGTAACGTCATACATCCCTGGAGTGGGAATAGTAATTTTAACCCCTACGCTATCCAGCGCTTTCCCTACTGTTGCACCCACTGGAGTGGGAATAGTAAATTTTACCTCTACGCTATCCAACACTTTTGCTAATGTTGAACTCACTATAGTTGTAACAATAAATTGTAACCATTTTCTATGCTACGCTAAAAATGTTATATATGTTTATTTAATAATATGTTTTTATATATATATATATATATATATATATATATATATATATATATATATATATATGTATTATTTTTGGTGATATAATTTTTTTAATTATATAAATTATTTATTAAAATGAATTTTTTTTAATAATTATTTCTAAGTTTATATTAAATATATTTATTACTATATTAGTTTTAACTTAATTTTAAGACATTAAAAAAATCGATATTTTGACAGTCTATATTTTTGTAAGTCGATATTCTGGAGTCGATATTTTGGTACTTACCTGTTTGAAGATAGGGAGTCGATATTTTGTCAATCGATATTTTTGACTCGATATTTTTGTATCTCGATATTTGTGAGGTCGATATTATGTCAGTGATCCGTCTTGACCACTGTGGTCAATGAACGTTTCTTTAAACCTAGTGAAGAAGTCAGATACAGTTTCATCCTTCTTCTGCTTGCACGCAGACAATTTGTCCCAGTTTACTCGCATAGCGGGCATTAAAGTCTTTATGTAGGTAATGATCCTACCAGGAAGGTCTGCAACTACAGGCTCAGGTTTAGCACCACCAACTTGTCGCGCATCCGCAGCACCAATATTAGCCCATGTTTCACCTAACTCTTGCGCATGATCAGTGTGACGAATCAATCCCCATAAAGGTTGCGGGACCACGTTTCCAAACAACATGTCTATATCCGCTAAATTCATCACACAGGAGTCTGCGGTCTGTGATAATTCCTTATAATACCCTGCAGGATTTTTACGGGGGTCAGGTAAAGTCTGCTTAAGAGCCAAAACTTCAGCGCGTTTCCATGGAACATGTACCCAAACACGTTGAAAATGAGGCGGAACAGCCGGATTAACGTTTGGGTCCCCTTCCCTCCAAACTGGGGGAACTTCTCTCATGGGATATTGTCGCACCTTTCTCCTAACAGAAATGTCAGGCTCAAACAGCGGCTGGGAAGGAGACTCACTCCTAAACGACAACAACGTCGCAACTGCTCTTTCAACATCGAGACCCACAATCGTGCCTTTTGCAAACTCGGATTGCACATTGGACAACTCTGGCGGAGTCTGTCCCAAATCATCATCTTCCCATTCCTCACGAAGAAAACCGCACATCTTATCGAACACATATCTCTGTTTTGGTGCTTCCCATTGACGGAAGACATCCATAACAGACTCTAAATCATATCTTAAGGGACGAGTGATCCATTTATGTGCTAAATGATCCAATACTTCCCTCTCTCGGGAATCAGGCAGTTGACTACGCAACTGCTTACGCTCTGAAACGGGGGTCGTACTAAATGACCCAAGGAAAGGAGACAAGAGAGTAGTGACAGTGTGACAGTATCAGTCATTCTCTGTCGAACAGAAGGAGAAGTTGACAGAACAGGAGAAAAAGCGGACTGAGAAAAGGTCAACGTAGGAGCAGTAGCAGAGGAGGTAGCGAGAGCAGGTGAAAAAGTTGCAGGAAGTAAAGGCGGAGCAGGTAGCAAAGGCGGTGGCCCTTGAGAAGGCTGCGCCAAAGGAGTAGGAGCCAACTGAAGAGGAGCTGGCGGCTGTGGAATAACAAGAGGCTGCACAACTGGGGGTTGCACAACTAAAGGTTGCGGAGGTGCTGTAGCACTCTGCACATAAGGGGGTGGCGAACTCAACAAATGCGACATCAAGGGATCTTTCTCAAGTTCCTTCGCTGCATCTTGTTGAAGAGGCGGCAAAGCTGGGTAGCATTTATCAATCACCATTTTACGTTGCCTGTGCAACTGCTCATTCGCTTGTTCTTCTTCGTTATCTTTAAACTGCATAGCAGCTTGCATTATCGAGATACCCTTCTCTCTTTTATTCTTCTTTGCTAATTTAATTTCTTTCTGTTTGGCTTCTTTTCGCCATAGGCGGAAAGAGTCAAACATCGCCGGACGGGCTTGCTTCTTAAAAAGTCTAACCTCTAGATTATCTAAAATTTCCGTATCAAAACTACCATATTGGGGCCATTTGAGGACACCATCTTTCCTAGTGTACCTAATCCATACTTCATTGTACGTGATGGGGCCCACGCCATGTTTCACGTAAAGCTCATAGGTTGGAGTTCCAATCGGAGGAACCGGACACGAGTCCTCCAATCGGGAATCCCTGTTACGACCACAACAAAATATCTTACTAAGTCTGCTAAGACCAGGCATCTTCGCTCTCTAGTCTAGCTTCAAACTTCAAGGGAGTATCAAATACGATAGTCTCGCGAATACACGAGTCCCTCGGCTTTGGTACTTGCAAGTCCCAAATCAAAGAACCCAAATCAAAGATCCCAAGGGATATCCAAAAACTAAGGACTGGGAGACGCTGCACTCATACTTAACTGAGCTATCGATGACGTCACCAGAAGACCCGTCTATCGTCTCGCTCTACAAATCGTCTAAGGCTCCAAGACAGGGCGACAGTCAGGGCAGCAGTCCTTTGTAGCTGTTGGAAAGCGGGGAACCTCGCAGCAAAGACTTTCGGACCACGACGACATACAGGGGTCGATGAAGTGGATGGCCTTCCTCCAGAATTTTCACACGAAGCTCCTCACGATCTTCAGGCTTGGACCGGTACCGCTGAAGTCGCCCCATGTTGGGCGCCAAATGAAGAACCGGGTTATTTAAGACCCAGCGGTGCCAGGGGACACACCCGAAGTCTCCAGATTCACCTGTCTCAGAACTACAGAAACGCGGACTCTTCTTGGTGACGTCAAAGATCAAATTTATTGGCTGCAACCAGTAACAGAGGTCCACGAAGTACAAAGGCTGTATATTCGTAGGAGTCTGCTCAATTTTACAAAGCAAATCGTTCGTTTTATACCAAATATTGTGCTTCAGGCAAACATTCCTTATTTACAGTTGACCAATCCCATGTGTGCACGACAAAAGTATTGCATGACAAACCCACATTTCATTGTCCAGCCCACCATCAATTTTCCGGGAGGGCCCAACACTCTTCATCAGATAAGTCGAGCGGACCCCTAATAAAACCGGGCACCTCCCCATCGTAAACGGACCATAAAGAAAGGAGCAGAGACAGGTGTGAGTAAGATTAGACATAGTTGTGTGCAATAAAAGGTTTCTAATGTCCTGTGCCCTGATCCTCAATCTTGACCAGCTGCCGAACGAGGAACTGGCTCAAAAAGTTTGGCCTCGGGCAACGGGGTCAGCTTGCCCAGGTCACACAGAAGTCAGCTAAAGGTGTACGTGTCTCAAGGACCCGTTCGGCCTTAGTCATCGGCCTATGTGAGGGCAACCACAAAATGGCTGCCGTACACAAAATGGAACCCAAGGGTTCAGAACAGAATCCCTGATTTCATGATGATCACGTTACTCGAACATGACGAAAACACTCGTACATCTTACGCTCGCCGTTTTCGGTCCGCTGATACCAAAATCGTCATGATACGACGACATTTATGAAACGGGTCCAGAATCTCAGAACCTCAACTGACGTTGTCATAATCCCTGCCATCTAATCCTAAATCTAAATAATTCACTGTCTACCTGGATCCTGCCAGGATAGTGCATTGTCCAATTGGTCAATGGCGTCCAGAGGTATCATAGAAGAAAGAGATATAGGACGAACCAGTAACCCATGCTGGTAGGGTACAAAAACACTACCCAGCGATGATCCGTTCCCAATCCTCTCTAATATTGAGCCCTTGTCTGATGGTATGGAACTTAATAATGAATCACCAACTTTTCTCCTAATGTCTCTATTACCACCCCTCCTCTGGTCTCTGATCTTTTCTAGTGCTACCAATCTGATATCTGTAAGGGTATGGTTTTTCTTCACCCAGTGGTTCACTAGGGGGGTATTCTCTTATCTGGTTTTTATGGCGGACCTGTGTTCGTACAATCGCTGTTTGAATTCCCGACCCATTTCTCCTACATACCCCAGTCCACATGGACAGAGTAGCAAATATGCAACTTGTTTGCTTTTACAGTTATTCAAAGGGGTGATCGCATGTGTGGCTCCGTTAAGGGTCACCCTCTTGGGTTGCCATGCATCGAAGCAATTGCCACACTTGTGTTTCCCTGTCGCTCAGCCACCATCTAGTCTGCTTTGTGTCTCATTGTGATCTTCTCTATAAGTGAACACTAATGTGTTCCTTAAAGTCCTGTTCTTTCTGAAGGCGTAGAGAGGTTTTGGGAGCCCCCCACTCTCACCCTCGTTTAGAATTTTCCAGTTGCGGTTCACAATATTTTTCAATAAGTTACTTATACCTGAGTATTGACTTACTCTAACTAGTCTATCCTTAGTTTGTTTTTATTTGCTGCCATTCAGGAGACTTTCCCTATTGTAAAACCTAGCTCTCTTAAATGAGTGGTTGATTTGTTTTTTGGTGTTTCCTCGCTCTTTCAATATAGCCTTTAGTTGCTCCGAATGGGTGTAGAACCTTTTAAAATATCTAATCGGCCTTTGTTTCTACTTTTAGAACAGAGGATAGGAACTATGCAGCATATCAGTAAAATACTGACCTACCAGACAATGCTATAGTTTTTCCACATCATTTGGACGCACATCACTAATAGTGGTGAGTGCGGTTTCTTGTATTTTGGGAGTATAAAACTGAGAGAATGGATATGTTTTGAATGACTGTGTATGGGAAAGTTTATGAGTAAGGAGAGGACCTTCTAGTAAACTGTAATCCACCAAATGCGAATAATGAACTGATAGATGCAATGGGAGGGAGGGTTAAGTTCACCATGATGTGTCTGTGAGAGGACCGCAGAATACATTTGAAGATATGGTTTCTGAAGGGGTGTTGTTTGAACCCAAAGGGAATTTTATGAAAAATATTTTTTTGTATGTTCCCTTTTCTCTTAGATTACACAAACCTTTAGTTCTCCAAGGAGGGAGGTTACAATCCCTTATACATTTTTTGTCCTGAAGAAGGTAGGATTTATCAATTCACTACCACTGAAACGCGTTGACGCCTAATGCTAATGCTGTCCAACCACGAGAAATTACTGGAATGAATTAAAGTGTATATTAAGCAGGATATGAACTTGATGTGAACAGTTGGATAAGTATGGGCCGAAAATTTGTTCCGCTCGCGATCCGCGAATCTTGCTAAATTGCGGTAAAATCCACGAATCCGCGAGCGGGATGAATTTTGTTCAGGAAGCACTTACAGGGTTACAGCAGGTGCCCAAGTTGAAGCTAATTTCTTTGTAACCATTTCCTGAGCGGCGCCTCATTGCCTACTTGCAACTATTCTCTGACCCTGCTCTGACCCTCGAAGCAGGGTCAGAGAATAGTTACAATTAGGCAACGAGGCTCCTGTCACAAAAATTAAACCTCAGCAGGAAGCACTTACAGATATAAATGAAGCAGGTGCCCGAGTTGAAGCTCAAATTCAGTAACGCATTATTATTATAATCAGCCCAAGAATCTAGTGAGCACGGTCGAGGCTAGGCAGGTGTGCTTTCTCCTCAAATCTACCGTCTACAAATAGCTGTAATCCGTGAAGGAGGTCTAGGCATCCACGAGTTTCTCGAGCGCAATCCCCCTGTACTTCCAGTGACCAGGAGGCTGCTTTCTCCTCATCTGCTGCGCTGATCGGTCTCTGACCTTTATAAACAAGAGGCATGTGAACGCCTAATCTTCCTCACTAATAGCACTTTTACAAAATATATATATCTCTATATTCTGCTCTCCCAATCATTTTTTTTTATAAAGAAACCGGCATGGGGTTTACAATATGCGTGGCCCTTTACTTTAAACTCGAAAACTGAAAGAAAATGAAGAAAACCTTTGCCCTAAGATAGGACAGAGGACCCCCAGCTAAAGCTGGGGAGCTGCTGCTGATGGGCTGCGCTGGCCCCGGTTCCGGGCCCCCCCTCTCTCCGCTGTCCGAGGCAGCCCGGGAGCAGGGGGCCGCTGAGTCAGAGAGCCAGGCCGGTGACATGAAGGGCCCTGGCCCCAGGCACTACTCGGACCCTCGCCTCACTCTCTCTTCTACACGCAGGCACAGAGGGGCGGGGCATAGACATTATTTGCCTATGAGGGCCCTGTCCTTGATTTAAAAAACAAAAACACACACACAATAGGAGATTTGCAGCCGCCAGTGCTTGAGGGTGAAGAAGTTGCTTCCCCAGAGTTGGGGTGAGCTGCATCAGCTGCTGAGCGGGAGTCCCTGCAGCCCCCGGGGGCAGGTAGAGAAGTGTCCCGAGCAGAGTGCCTCAGAAGCATGGCTAGGCGCTTGCTGCTGCTAGTGCCAGCCCCTTAAGAAGGGAGGCCCCAGCCTGTGCCAGAGTGTCAAATAAGCAAGTGCGAGAGAGGGCTGTGCTTGGCCATGTGCAGGAACTTTGAAAGGGAGGGCAGGTGTGAAAGGGAAATGTGCAAATGTACTTGAAAGTAGCCTGGTGATGACACCGCGCGGGCTGCGTCTGCACAAGAGGTGCTGTAGGCATTTTGCTTCTCGCTGACACCAGGGGGTGCTCCTCTGTCGCACAATCGCACACACCCTTTCTCACTAAAGGCACTTCCGTTTTTTTTCTTCTGTTTTGGGGGGATTTATTCTATTATTTTAGTTTATCTTTCTTAAAAAAGGAAACGCCATCTAGTTCACAACACGCAGGGCCCATGACTTTACATTCGGAAACTGAAACCCCCCCTTTTCTCCTCATCTGCTGCGCTGATCGGTCTCTGACCTTTAAATTTGCCCATACTTACAGTTGGATCAGGTCTTGTAACAACACTCATAAGTCTGTGCAATAGGGTCTCCCCGTTAGCTCCAAATTGTTTCCCTTCCTTATATCCTACTGTAAGGTTCTTTCTGATGTGAGTTTTTTTTTAAAGAAACTTGTACACTGTTTTTATTGATTAAGAGGTTGCCATAACCTGCATAGTTTGATTGGTTTTTAACACATTTTGTATGTATTGCACTGTATATGAATTGCATAATACTGAATGTTTTTAGATGTAAATCATGATGTTTTTGTATGCGATTTTTCTTTATGCTAATAAAGCCTCTGACGCTACATTTTGAATTTGGTGGTATTTTAACTTTAAGTAACAGGTCCTGATTTATATGTACCCTTTCTTTGAGGGATTTATGAGTTTGAGTGAGTTTTGAATGAGTGTGTCTTAAGCTTGTTTGCCCAAAGGGACATTTTTTACCTCTACTGCTTAATGGTGCTCTGGTCCCTTCGGTGTGTGGGGCCACCTCTCTTCTGTAACCACCTTTATTCCTTGGGTTCCTCTTGTTCCTGCTATTGCTTTGGGCCTGATATGCTCTTTTTTCTCTTTGGAAATATGTGCATGCTTTTCCTCCTCTTGGAGGTCTTTTGCCAGGTCAACTTTCTTGGCTCTGCTGTCTTCAAATTTGGCATATTGCTTTCATTGTAGAATGTGACAGGCCTTACAAATCAAACACATATTTTCCAATGATAAATATATTGAATCCCAATTTGGAAAAGATCCAGTTAAAAGGAACATCTTTTTACCAATTTGCTACTAAATCTAATAAGGGACTTGTCATTCCTGACTGTAAAATTGTAAGGTAGTACTGGATACAGGTCTTGTGCCAAAGTGTTTTCCTTGATTATTAGCTGGGGGAAAGTTCCCATGGAACCAGTAAAATGAGAAAACCTCGTCAATCAGTACCCTTACAATTCAATAATCTGTTCGTCCTAACTGGTTCTTTAAAAGTTACCTCTTTATTTCAATATTTCAAATGCGTGCATTGCATATACTATGAGAAGTTGTAAAAGAATTTGTGCATGAAAATAATCCAATTTCTAATTTTATGTTCTCTAGCTGGGCAGTGAAAGTGAATGGAGGTTTTTTGAATCAGTCTTCATTATATAGCTCGTATCAATGACTGTCTTTCTCATCAAGGGAAATAAAAGCTGATCTTCAAGTGTGTGCACTGAGGAAAAGCCAAACGTGTCTTCAGTCGGTGTGAAAGATAGTGGCATCTCTATAAGTAATTTGTAGCAGGACACACAATGGGTGACATATAAAAGCAGTGGGGCCAACTACAAAGGGCAATCACGAAGATTATGAACTTGCATTTAATATATAAATACACACAGAGAGAGAAAGAGAGAAACACACATACACAAAGTAATTTGAATATTTTAAGCAGATTGTGAATTCAACTTTACTAATTCCAGGTTTGTGGAAGGGGTAGTGGTTGTCAGAGTTCCTCAATCACTCCAGTTCTACACTTCACACCATTTTTTCTTCAGTCTTTCAAGTAGACATTTATGAACTTTTTCCTCTGATATTTTTCTGAAAGCCTCAGTTTGCATGTCTCAAACCTCATCTCTTTCTTCCGCACCCACGTTTCACTCTCCCATGCTCATACTTCGTTGCATGTCCTTCCCCTCACCTCCCTCGCACACAACTTAGCCTCTCACACATAAGCACTGCTTTTTCTTTATTTTTCACCCTGGCAGTATTTCGACACTTGTCTACCACTGATGGAGCAAGGATTCAAAGAAAAGAATCTTGCTCAAATCAAACTCTTGTTAACATGTACTAACAAGTTGGAATAGAGATATAAAAGATAATTAACAGACATACAATATTCATACACAGTGAAAAAGGCTTTCTGCTTGCTTA
Source organism: Lissotriton helveticus (assembly GCF_964261635.1). Classification (NCBI taxonomy): domain Eukaryota; kingdom Metazoa; phylum Chordata; class Amphibia; order Caudata; family Salamandridae; genus Lissotriton; species Lissotriton helveticus. The sequence continues at coordinate 1,264,633,768 of NC_136059.1, read as the reverse complement.
AATAACCAAGAATAATTTGCTACGTAAATGAAATCCCTTTTTAAACTGAGAATTGCTTTGTGCGAACCCGTCCTGCGTACGTAACCATGTGATTAACCCATGTGAGAGGAAAATTCTCACGCATGTGCAGAGTTGCTAACCGTACGCCTTGAAGTACTGCATGCCTGGCATATGTTTGCCTGAATCTTAGAAGAAGTTTTTCGCTGCTAACACTTTGCTTAACAAATAGGAAAATAACATGGGATGGAGTAGAAGGGGGAGGTAAACAGTGATAATAACATATTCGAGGAATTAACATCTGTTTATGATTCTCTCGTCAATAGTGAACGTTTTGGGCCTGATATGCTAAGCCGAAGGAAAAGATGGAGGGTGAAACGTAATGCAATGTTGAGTCAGCGCATTAGGATCCTGGAATGACCCGCTGACCGGGACATTGATTGTCTGCCAAAACCTAAGGATGAAAGCTTGCGAAAAGATCCTCAACTGAAGAAATTATATAAAAACTGTATCTATCTATTGTGTGAGATGTATGTGAAAAGGAAGTGTCATGAGAATTGAATAAATTAAGTGGGAAGGGTTTACTAATCAAAGAATTAGTTAAGGTTTTTGGGATGACCGCAGGATGTGATGATAACTCTCCTCCCCAGACCCAATCACAGTTCAGGATTCACAGACATTCGTAACCTTTGAGGGTGGGACATGCAAACAGAAAGGAAACAATTTGAGTGACTTAAGATTAAGATAGAGAGCTAAGCTGCTGCTGCTAAGAAGAATTGTTGATGCTGAGTGAGGAGTAGGCGAGAACTGCTACTGAGAAGAACAGACTGGGAAGATTCAATACTGAAAGACAGCCTGATTAGATTGAAGATTTGCAGAAGAATATCGAGGAGGGAGAGAGTGTGAGAGAGGGTTGTGCTCTGGTACATCGGGTTAGAGCGAAGTGTATTAAGTATAAATCTGTCCTGCACCTGTCCTACAGTCTTTGTCTCCTGACTTTATCAGGTGACCACCACCAACCCTTCTGGCCAGGGGTTGGGTTTCACATTCCACTACTAGGTAAATAAAATTCTGTCATAAATTTAAGTTTCATTGCAAACTATGAGATACTATGTCCTTCTGTCTCTTCATCTATCACTCTTAATGCGTTGAGATTGTTGAATGCATTTGTGTATGTTATTTGATAAATGAATTTTTCTCTCCCATAAAAGTTGATGGAGTTTGCACTGTGAATCTGTACAAAAGAGCGTTCGTTTTGATTGAATTAAATAAATAAATCTATTGAATCTTACCTGGAGTCTGTGATTATTTTTACTGCGAAGTTATAATATAAATTAGTGAGTTTGTTAATATCACCAACAACTACTCGACAAATGGTCCATTGACCAAAGGAAGAGTGTTGATCTATGAAGATTAGTTAGGCATAATCTAACTCAGATCAAAGAAAATAAAACTTGACCCCCAGCGAAACAGTCAGGAAATCTAAATGCGTATATGGGCCTATTGTAAGTGATACGTTGATGTGTAAAAAGTTTATCCTGGCCTTTCGCTGGATCACCACCTTCACACACTCTTGCATAGAATCATATTTATAATTTACAAATCTGACCATTTCTATATGAGCTATGCAGAAAGGGAAAGGATTGGATGAGCATGTGTTCTGAACCTCTTTATGGCCCACAGACTGGCACTGTGAGAAATTTGCTCTGCCTTTGGCTTGGTTCTTAATCGCAGACCCACAACCCAGTGCATAGCTAGCCCTGTGGCCACCCTTGGCGGTCCCTGCATTGGCCGCCCTTGGCGGTCCCTGCATTTGCCGCCCACAGCTGCATTGAAGAGCGGGGGGAGGGTGCTGGCGAGATTTCGCACATTACTGCCCCGCAACAGCCACATTGTAGAGCAAGGGGGTGCTGGCGTTTGCCGCCCCAAGACGGCAGTTAATAGCTGGAGAAGGAAGCCACCCCCAAAACTTGTGCCGCCCGGGGCTGACCGCCCCTGCCCCACCCTAGCTACACCACTGCCACACCCTGAACTAACAGAGATATAGGAAGCCAGCTATTTTGATAGCAACACTATACACGAGTAACATTTTGCGTGAAAAAACTAAAGAAACACATCATCCTGACAAAATAAAATACTCTTAGGGCATTCAAGAGCAAGTAAAATTTGAAATGTAAACAGTATCAACATTGCTGTACCAATATCTTTTTTTTGCTGGCTTCAGCTGTCGCACTGTGGTGGGACCAAGAGCAGGGGGAGGACGACTATAGATGGGACACCTTCCCCACCAGGCCCTCTCGCTACCCTGTGAGGTCACGATTCAAGATGAGCTCACTTACACTTGCAGTGAAGAAGTGTAAAGCCTAATGTTCATCCTGTCACGATGTCCTTTGTGGTCCCTGCATACTGAGCACGTGCTACTTACTGGATGACTAGGGCGGGCCGGTATCTGCTTACATTGCAAATCGGGTGAGGGTTGGGCTGCAGCACAGAAGGTGTCCTGATGAAAACGTATTTTAGAAACATGTTCAGATGTCAATAAATACAAATGTTAACACCTACAGTAGGAAGGCCTTGACCCAGCCCGGGACTGGTTCTAAACCAGCCAGATCCATTTTGAGATTTCCAAATTGTGTTGCACACCAATTTGCCCGCAAGTCCTGAGACGCACACACCTACTGTGCACTATGCATGCTCAATCGCACACATAGAAGGCGTGCGCCTACGCGTGACAAAACATTTTGGGATTCCTCTAAGTAAGACTGTTCTCTTCCGGAGAATTAGGATGTGACTGATTGTCCACAACGTACGAATTCGTCCCATTTTATTCAGACAAAAGAGGGAGAAATGTGCAATTAATGTCGCCTGTCTTCTAGACTCCAGCAGCCCATCATTCAAAATGACATGCAGATAACAGTGAACAGCAGAGATACTGGGGCAATTTTCGGCTCTAGACCTGTGAGGTAATCTATGTGACAGACAGCTGTTTCCCTGTTTCCGTGCCTGGAGAGAAAGGCGCGAGGGCAGGTGAGGCCATTTGAAGGAGGTGGAGGAACGAGATAAGCAGTGGATAAAGCCTGTACACCGTGGTCCACAGGAAGTGCGCACAAAGACATTCCTTCAGCTGGGTGGCGCCTGACATTGAGCGCCATTTTGTGTCTTAAGGGGCTAGCGAGCAAGCCTGCCGGGGTGGTCTGGGGAGATATCCATGACAAAGACATACACTTTTTTTTCGCTCGGATATCTCCTTCTCTGATAACATTTGAAGGTTATTTGTACCCTGCAGCTCGGCGTGTAATAAATCACTCCGCAGCTATGATAGCCATTTAGTACAACACTGGATTCTTATTGCTCCTTTCGTCCATGCTGTCATCTCTCTGCTCAGGGGGTGTCAGGGGAGCTGCCCTTTGGGAAAAGGAACTGCTGCAGCGTTGAATTGCAAAAAATAGCTGCTTCTACGCCCAATAACGTTGACAATATGCGCCGATTGTGCATTTTCAGCACAATACCTCCTTAGGCACACTAGGAAATATTAGGTTACTAACATGTATTTGCAATCAAAATATAAATCATGTCATATCTAGGTGCACACGCTTTTAGCAATTATAGTTCTATAAAACAAGCTCCATGCCACCTATCGACACTCAATTAACCTATGAATTATACCATATCAATAAAAAAACAGCCGCCTTATTGGGTAAGCTATTACAGCTGTGCACTTTTTATGAAGTGTGTGTTGTTGATTGGGAGAGTGATGTTAAAATGTAATCACACAGTTGACTGTGTAATAAAATAAAGCTTTCTGACTCTGGCAATTGTACTTATTTTAGACTCATCGTATAACTGCACATTTCATTTCTTTTTCTCCACATGCAAATAAAAAGATTTTTTTTAAAGTAGTGATTGAGCAGTACTTTTCTGATGTGTTAATCAAAGTATAAATTATAAAATAATTATAAGGAGTTAGGAGTAACTAGTAAAAAACAATCTGTATGAAGAAATAGATTCTCCGACACCCCAGAAAACACGGTTGCGTTTGAGTTACTTTCTACGTTTTGCACAACTTATGCTGCATGGAAGTAAGCATAATATTAGAAAGACACCGAGTGTGGGAAAAGGCTTTACAATGCTTGTTTATAGACGCAAAGTTACACCCTGGTGGATTTTTACCACACTACCAGTGCCATCTCTCATCTTGCTTGTAGGGAAACACCCACTTGGCCCTCACTGCCTGAAATAACCATGGACATTCTGCAGACGTCATATTTAATGCAGTCATTATTGCCACAGTGATATTTTTGTACAGAGCCAGGGGCCTGCGGTGGTTTCATGTAAATCCGTTCACAGTTGTGTTTTTTAGAAATTACCATTTATTGACGGGTTGAGCATAAAGGGATAAACCATCAGAAACGTTTGAGTTTTCGGGACCAATAGGTATTGTGACACTGTAGTAATCAGGCGGAACCAAAGCTTAAAAAAAAAATAGCCTCTTTTGATTTGCTGCAGATCTAAAGAAGGACCCGTGGAAAAAAAACCAATCTGATTGGGTGTCCTATTAATTGGATGAAATGTTGAGACCTCCATTGCAGAACTCGAACATGAGGTCTGGAGGCCAGGCCCTGCAGCCAACCCACCGCTGCTCATGGCCAAAGACCATGCTGTTTTGGGGGGACATCTGTGAAGGGTTGGGTGCAGGTTGCCAGTAGGGATTGGCCACAGTGCCTGTCTAGATGACAGAAATGCTATGTGTCCTGCATGTTTCCATAGGTTAAGTCCATTTCCAAATGATTGGTGATAGCTAATTGGGCACAGGTGTAGCTTGTTGGATTATTTCCAGTCTGCAATGCATGTAATCCACTGTCACAATAAATGGACAATGTAATCATTGATGTCATCAAGGATGTCATTTGAGATGTTATCAGCGATGCCATCAATTATGTCATTTAACAAGTCATGAGTGATGTAATATGTGATGTTGTAAACAGTGCATGACAGAGGTGCAAGTCATAGTTAATTCACTAAGCCATAACTGGTGAATGTTAGTGTTTTTTCCCAATTTATCTTATCTAATTTCAACACCTCACTATAAAGTCACATTAGACTTTTCTGTTCTCAGGAATTTCATCTTTATTTTTTTAAAGTATACAAAGCATGCAAAGATTTTGTTACCAACTCTAACTATAATGTAAATTTAACTAATATTTTCCTGTATTTCTCTGTGAATATATATATATATATAGGGTGTATTCTTGCGTGTAAGACAATGATTTAATAAATCTTTGTCTGCTGCTTTAAGAATCCGGGTTTGTGTCCGTTTCTGCTGTGTTTTCGGCAAGTTGGAGAAGCACGGCTTGGGCATGATATATATATATCAGGAGCTGCTTTCCACCTAAACTGAGACCTACCCAGAGTTCTCTCCTTCTTTTTTGCATAATTTATGCGTCACTCTATGCCTGAAAGGGTTTTGTTTTGACTTAATACTGGGTGCTCCCTTGTGTCTGGACAAAGCTATACCTCTCTGAAGAGCTCTAATTAGAGCGAAACACTGTGTCAGGGGTTGCTTTTATTCATTTCAGGTTGGCTTGAGTTGGTATTTTACCAATTCAAAGCTGTAATATTGTGCCTGGAGTGATAAATGGCTTTTGTTATTTGACAGTTCGGCAAGGACTGCACTGTACTAGTCCTATGCTTAAAGACTTTGCTGTTTAAATGGCGAAAGACTTTGTCATTTTCTATCTCGGCATGGATAGCACTGTCTAATCCTATGCTTAAAAACTTTGATAGAAAAACAGACATTTGAGGTGAGCAGATCTAGAGTGTCGCTGGTGTTGAGAGTGCTCTAACAGGAGCTGCTTTCCACCTAAACTGAGACCTACCCAGAGTTCTCTCCTTCTTTTTTGCATAATTTATGCGTCACTCTATGCCTGAAAGGGTTTTGTTTTGACTTAATACTGGGTGCTCCCTTGTGTCTGGACAAAGCTATACCTCTCTGAAGAGCTCTAATTAGAGCGAAACACTGTGTCAGGGGTTGCTTTTATTCATTTCAGGTTGGCTTGAGTTGGTATTTTACCAATTCAAAGCTGTAATATTGTGCCTGGAGTGATAAATGGCTTTTGTTATTTGACAGTTCGGCAAGGACTGCACTGTACTAGTCCTATGCTTAAAGACTTTGCTGTTTAAATGGCGAAAGACTTTCAGCCTGATTCATGTAGGTAAATTGCACTCGCAAAGGGCCAGATTCTGAGAATCTGGCCCTTTGCGAGTGCGATTTTTGCATTTGGTATTCACAATCCCAAATGCAAAAATCGCTATGTAAGAATTCGCATATTTGCGTGGAATGGCATTTAAGGAATCTCTAATAGAGATTCCTCAAATGCTATTCATGACACAAAACAAAATAGCGATTTTGGACTTTTGGGGCCGCTATTTACCGAGAGGTCAGACCTGTCGGTAAATAGCAGAAACTCAGAAAAATGCTTTTAAAAGCATTTTTCTAAGTGTAGTGTAGCTCCTATTTTCCCAATAGGCTCTGCGCATTGGAATAGTACCTACAGCAGTAAAGGCCTAGACCAGACGTTAACTAGGTCTACTACTGTCGATACTAGACTTAATTTTTGGGTTTGCCAGCTAAGCTCAGAGTTCGCTAGAAACTTTCTCGAATGTTCAAGGAAGGATTAACTCCCCTGATTAGACAAGAAGGGATTTAGTTTCTGACAACCATAGAACATGACAACTTTGCTCTCCCCTAATCAAGAGTCAATCTCAAGAGTCGTGTGAGCACAAGGCAATTATTTTACTCAGTCAGTACGTGCATTCTTAGTCTCATCAGAATGTAGAGAAAAGGAAGAGACGGGCGTGTTCAATAAAAGGTGTTATTTATTGATCAGTCTCTTTTCTCGTACAAGAGAAATGGATCGATATTATTGCAATACTTATAGTTAAGTAAAGTGCATACATTAGAAGCAATAGTATAAAATAATACTGTAAAAACATTGATATGGTTTCTGAGCCATATGATGTTTAAAATGATTAAAATATATTTACATACACATATACATTTGACTAAACGTACTCAACTGGTGTTTCTAAATACGCCTACCCCGTGTACCTGACCTAAGTCTAATGCGTGGGCGGGAATAGAAAGTTACAGTTTAAGTTAAGTTTGTTTTTGCCAAGTGAATAACTAAAGAATTCTCTGTGAGGGGTTATTCAGTTCTGTACCTGGAATTTAGGATGAATGAGGAATGGTATCTCTTTCTCTGCTCTCGATATTCCAGGCTGCCTGCGAGGGCTGCCCAGAAGCGCCGGTGCTGGGTCTCTCGGCTTGAGATAGCAGCGCGTCTCTCAGCGCGTCAGGAAGGCGGGGCTGCTGCCTGCGGGGTCTGCTTCTGCTCTCGGCTTCGGCAAGTATGGCTGCTCCGTCTTGTCACCACGCGTGTGTTTGCATAGGGCAAGGTCGGCAATATTTATACCTTAAAGGTGCCGGGATTGACGTAAGGATGGACATAGGTACGTCAATAAAGATGTCATACGACTTGCTCGTTAGCACATTCTTTACTAAAGTTCTCTGTGAAATCAAAACAATGGCCGCACGGATTATCCAGGTTGTCATAGGTTTGATTTGTTATGAGACCGTCGTATGCCTTATCAGGGGCTGGAGGAATGTCGCTTGTCTAATTAGATCTCAAGCGTTATGACCTAATCAGATAACACGTTCCTGTGCCGTAGTGTGACTGCGTCAGATAACGGTATCTGCATCATGGGGGTTTTCTTGCCTCATGGGCTGACTGTTAGTTAACTAGCTAGGTAGTTTAACCAGAATAGGGTCAGGAATAGGGGGATCGATTCAGAACCTATAGAAATACACAACACCCACTCCACGCTAACTATGGTCATATCTACTAATCTATGCATAGTATAACATAGTACAACATACTATAGAGTATAGTGTATACCTTACCACCCCAAAATACATAAATGCATTTTGAAATTTTCAAATATACTGAAAAATTGCAGTCATATATTGTATGCACTTAAGCTATGAATTAAATGCAAAAGTAAGCACGTATTTTATGCATTATTGCTTGTTGGTATATGAGAAATACACATGAAATGGCTCTTAATATGGCTATACAGAAAGAAAAGTCGAAACCATTTCATCACATAATATTTTTTGTGAACATACCAGCGGGCAGCTAAAGTCTATATAAAGTATCTAAAAATAGAAATCTTAGTTCTCTAGGAATAGTTTCTTACTTTAAGCAGAAGATCAGTGTCCCGGGGAAAAAATATATAGAAAAATATTTTAAGGGCTTGCTGAAAAAGGTTGCTGTCCGTGAACTGGATTGTAATTGTTCATGCGACTTTATTTTTAAAGTTGAAGGCCGAATTCAGGGAACGCCGTGTGCGAGTTTACTCAAAAGTCTCTATTTCTGTTCCGGAGAGAACATCATATCATTCAGGCTTTCGAAAAAACTGTCAACAGCTTCATGGGAAAGTTCCTCTAAGTCGGAAATAGGGGTAACCATGCATTCGTGCGCATGATTGTCTCCATTGACATTCTGATTTGCATTGCTGACAGAAGGTCGTACCTGTTCGATGCTGCTTTCATCTTGAACTTCACTACTCTTCAATCGCAGTGGTGAAGATTCCAGGAATGCCGTCATCAGAATTGGCAGCCTTTGAGGGCAGCACAGTGCGTGAACCTTGGTAGGAACCAACAGTGTATCTGCATCCACCGGCGCATCCGATTGTAGCGTCAGACAGGTGTCTAACACGCATTCTTCTCCGCATAGCAGACACCTTAGTACAGGTAAAACACACCTTTGCCACATTGGTCGAAATGATAGAAACCAAGTCATGTTTAGGTCTCTAAGCCGGGAGAGTCCCAGGATTTTTGATATCCGGTCCCGGTATCCAATGGCTAGGATCGTATCTTCCATTGTCGCGAGAGTTTGATCTGTGACATGGGTTGCCATAACGAAAAATAAGGACCAGGAATAGGATTCCTGCAATTAGTCCTAGGATCAGGGGAAGTCCGCCAAAAATCGAATGGACGAAATCTGGAAAAATACCCAGTATGGCTTTGAATGGTGTTAATGCCATCGAAAATACTGTCTTAAATACCTTTGAGACCCCAGTGGTATCAGAAATATTTAAGATTTCGCTCAGGATTTCCGCGAAATGTACGGGGGAATTAGTCGATAATAATGTATGTATCTCTGCAGTCGTCCTTGCGACTTGTAGATCATATGTTTCTTTTGATGACGTGAGCCTTGTAGGCGTCTGTAGAAGCACTGTTTTCATTCTGCTTAAAGTATCTATTCGAATAGAAGTAATTTTCAAACCGGGCCATGCCCTTGCCTCCCTGTCTGGTAAGGAGCTGGGGAACAAAGAACGTCCACAGCACTTGACCTTCGCCGTCGTGGTGACGAGATAAGGAGTCCCGGGCATAAGACTACAACATCTGCGGTCTACAATAAGAATGTAACTCCCATTATAGAGTCTTTGAAAGAATGGTTCTATTTCAGTTGCAGGTGCGCCTTGCTGGTGACATGAAAGGTTGTATGAATTCCCTTCACAGGCTCCGTGCAAACTAATTCCGTTACACAGAAGCGTGCCGCTTAGTGACATAGCACAATTGTTGCCACTAAGAAACACTTTCTGTCCTTTGTTACTGACACATGCATGTGAATAGGGCAGGTTCCAAGTTGTTTTAAGGTACCCCTTTCCCAATTTCTCGTACATGCCAGCCTGTATATATTTTTGGCAGTATTGAAACCTGAAGGTTGAGATTGGAATATTTATGATTCCGTGGATTATCCATTCACTGACAGGTCGTTCTGACATTGTCATTGGTAATCTTTCTAGTTTTTCAATGCTCAAGATTGTATAATCAGCACCCTTCTGCGCCATACCGATTTGTCTATCAGTAAGGTTAAAGATTTGGAATAGTGACGTTGTGTTGATTAAACGCCAAGGCACGTAGCCTGAACGCAGATTTTGTAACGTCCAGCCAAGCTGTACAATAGAACGCAATTGTGACTGTCCATGTTGTAATAACAGTAAGTCTTGCGATAATATATCGATTGCTGAAGACACAATGCTGTCCAATGAAAAAATTCTGGAGGACAGAGTCATTAACCCATTGTCCACTACAGAAAGTGATTTTTCCAAATTAATACGATCAATTTCACGTATTCTCTCTGCTGTCTCAATTTGAGTAACCTTCCAGGCCTCATTGTATGCTGCATATACAGAGGCTGCTATGAAACGCTTATGACGCTGTTTGCGTGGTCCCAGTATGAAATCACGCAAGTCAGCACCATCAGTAAGTAAAGTTAGGTGTTGCTTAATTTCAGGCAGTGTGGAAGTTTGTAGCCATTGAAGGCATAATTTGCCCACACTGTAGGTTGTTATTATCCCTGGGTGATGTCTTTGGGGATATCTAGGGTCTGGCCTGGTCATTTTGAAACCCTGTGTTTTATTCAGGAATCTATCTTGACAGTTATTTGTATCTGTGGGCCAGATCAACCATTGTTTCCAATCAGGATGTGTTCTGTTTTGGTTAAGTATATGGTTTATGTCTATTTCTTCATCTGTTTCAGAGCTATTGCTAAACATTGTTGGCTTTGGAATAGACAGGTTATTTAAATCTTTGATTTTGGCTAAGCCAAGACAGGTGGTTTGTTGAACAGTGTCATTTAAAAATATCATTTGTTCTGGGATCATGCAGGCTCTAAACAAAGCTTCTAAACCCTGTACTTGCCATTCTTTTGTACCCCAAACACTTTTCAAATCAACATTTTTGTCCCAATAATCAAATCCAAAAGTATTCATTTTTTCAAAGAACGAATCAGAATAAATCAATTTTGTGTTGGTTATCATGGTTTTCATCCCTGTCTTGTTTGACAATTTGTAATAAAATGTTTCAGCATTAGTTATGTTAAAACCTGAAAAATATGAATATTTGTCATAAACGGTTCTAGAGCTTCCTTTTGGAGGCGTAGCACAATGTTCCCATTGATTATAATTTAAAACATTTCTAGCTTGTGCAGATTTATGCAAGAAATGGTTACCATAATGGTTATAGCAATACATACTATCATAATTTGTAGAACCCTGCAAATAATCATGTTTTGTAAATTTAGCAGACATTACTAAGTCAGACATCATATTATTTATACTTTCAAAGTCCCAATCATCAGCAAATGAGTTTGGTTTTGCAAAATCACTCAAGGAGATCTTGATTTGGTGTGGATATTTCAGGATCTCGACCGGACCATAAATTTCATAGTCAGTGTTGTCCCAGGCTACCCCACCAGGTATTGGAATTGCTGTGAAGTTGGCTGAAGAAAGTTCTGAAGAAAGTTCTCGTTTCTTGACGTGTGAAGATGTGTGTGGTTTGAGGACCAAGTTGATGTTCTGACTTGCTGTGTCCATTTTAGCATATTTTCCCTCAATGAAGCGTCCCAAGGTAAATACCATGATGAGCCAAAGTATGAGGATAAATGCACCAAAACCCACCCAAAATTCAATCCATGGAGAAACCAGATATGTTTCTTTCAGTTGTTTCAAAAGTTCCTTAGCTTTGTCTTTAAAGGATTTTGATGATGGCTGTGTCTTTGGTTCACTGAAGCCTTCAGAGGAATCATCGAAGTTGATGAAGTAACCAGATGCAGTTCTGTCAATTGTTCCAATTGGTTCAGGATTTTTGTTTTTTGCATTTTCACTTGGTACTTCAGTATAGATTGGTGTCTTTCTGCTAAATGTCTTTATTTGGGTTTTCAGAGGTCTTAGTTCTATTGCATTGTTGCATAGTCCTTGTTGTTCTTCTGTAGGCGTTTCGAATGTGATGAGCCTCTTTGATAGGACCTCTGTACTGGTAGCAAACCTTGGTGTTCTGCTACTTATTGGGAGTCCACTTGGCCTACTGTTTGTTATCGGCCACATGTTGTGGTTTTACCAGGTCGATGGATACAACTCGGTTCTCCTTTTTACCAGCAAGTGGCGGTAGTACAACTGATCTTGTCCCGTTGACAGACAAGACAGGAACTGCTTTTCTGTAAGAAGGCCCAAATTCCTTCTTTACCGTGATCTTCTCCCTGACTAGATCCCCGACTTTTGGAATCCAGACAGGTCTTGCTGGGACAGGTGGTGAATCTTCAGTGGTCGTTGGCTGTTGTTTCAACTGTATGTTGCTCAGGTCTTTTCTTGTTTTGTTTAAGTCCTGCAAAATAGCCAAACGGTCTTTGACATCAAAGGTTTTTTCTATTACCACTGAAGTCTGACTATCAAGGTCAGAGATCAACATCCTAGTTCCGAATAATAATTCGTACGGACTGAATCCCTTCAGAGAATTTCTTGGCAAGTTATTTAGACTACGTTGGACACTTATTAGATGTTTGACCCACCCAGCTCCCGAACCTAATATCCTTTCTATTATAGATTGCTTTCTGCCTTGGTTTTTTCTTTACACCGTCCCATACCCTCAGGAAGGAAGTGAGAAGATTCCCGCTGGGCTGTGCTCATTTGGCCATTCTTTCCCCCCCCAGGCTGGATTGCCTGAGTGAGAAAAAAAAAAATGGTCGAACGTAGCATGCTCTTAGCGTATATGCCATTTAGACTCGCAAATCTTGTATAACAGTCCGGACGTCAGCCGACTGCTGTGGATCTACATTATAAGTGGAACTAGCCTGTGTATGTTAATCGCAAGCCATTCTTTTTGCTGGTAATATTATCTGCATTGATACGACGAGGTATTAAACTGCTTCTCTCCCCACTGCGATCTCTGTTGCAGTTTGGGCAGTTTTTTACAAACATGGTGTAGTGCAGGCTCATGCCTGGCCACCAGTACCGTGATTGTAATTCTTCCAGAGAATCTTTTAATTTAAGGTGTCTGAGACCCTCGCCCATGTGTGCGTCTGCGATTAACAAGTTTCTCCTGTCCATGTTTGGAATCACTCTATCCCCCACTCCAGGGATTCGAGCAAAAGGGACGGAGTTTGCATCGATTATGTATGTATAATTGAGTGGATAATTGATCGGTAACGCTGAGCAGTCGCCTTTTGATGACGTTTTCACCGCCAGCAATGTTTCGCCGTCAATGTATTTTAATGTACGCTTTTTTCGATCTACGGGAGCCGGTTTACTGGCTGCCGCTGCGGCTGTTTCAGCCAATGAATTCCCTACAACGTGAACGCCATCACGCTGGTGACTCAGTGAGTGTGTCACGTGAGTCTTTGGTAGTTCTTTTTTCAAAAGAGCTACTTGTTCCCAGAGAAGTCTCTGCTTTATTGGTGCATCTGTGTCATCTTTGTAACCGTTCTGAATCCATGTCTGCAAATCCTTGTTATATGCTTTGACGCAGAAATATGAATCTGACACTATAAGTGTCGGGAATTCGCGATCCGCATTATCTAGCGCCATTTTCAAAGCTAATATTTCAGTTTGTTGTTCTGAATTGGTTTCTACTGAGTGTGTCTTTGTTAATAGAGGTCTTAGTTTACCTCCGCGCCACACTTCTTTTGTAATCTCACATGTGGGATTGTATGCATGTTCTCCCCAAACTGAGGGTTGAGCATGTCCGTCTGTATAGATTACACAGGCGTAATGTCGTAGAGGCAGAATGTCGATTGGCAGAGGATACGTCTTTTCATATTTTAGATTTTTTAATTCTTCTAGTTCTTAAAAGACTGTCAACCAGGCAATACTTGATAATTCATATCCTCCGTACTGGCTTTTCAGATGGGCAATTCTGGACTTTTTGAAGTTGAATTTGTAACCCTCTGCAGCGAAACCAAGTATTATGGTGTTCACTCTTTTCAAGTGAGTCTCCAAGTCATCATCTGTTAAGTAAATGTCATCGACATAAGATAATGCTTCATCATCATATAGTTGTAGTAATTCTGTTACTCTCGCTGAGAATACCCCCGGGCTGTTCTTGTACCCCTGGGCTAACCGACAGAATTGTTTTTGAGTGCCATTTACTGAGAAAGCTGTTAAATATCTGCTCTCTGGTGCTATGTTTTGACAAAAGAATCCATTGGAGATGTCCAAGGTTGTTTTGTATTTTTTGCGCACTATGTTATTCATTAGTGCAGCACTGTGTGAGTTTTGCACTGCAAAGGTTTTGCAACATGTGTTAAGGTGTCGGTAATCCAAAACTAGACGATATGAGTTGTCTGGTTTGGCGACCGGAAACAAAGGATTGTTCATTTGTGAGGTGCAAGTTTCAATCACCCCCTGGTATTCTAGCTGGTCTAGTATTTCATTTACTTGTTTTTTAGCTTCTTGCTTAATTGGGTACTGCCTTTGTGCAGTTGGTTGTGATTTTAACTGGACTTTGTGAGGAGGAGAATCCTCATCCCATCCTACATGATTTTTATATAAGGCAGGTGCTAAGGCCACTGCCCACTTTCTAGCAAGTGTGTATTTTTTATGAATCGGGATTTGATTCGAGAAGGCAGGCATAATTACTTCTTCGCCATGAGGGCACTCCCTGACAAACTCTGGTGGCCAGTCTTTTTCAGCTAGAAGGATGTCATAACCCTTTGAGAGGTTATCCCAAAATAGTCCCCTTATTTTCCTAGTCTTATCTCCCTCTATACGTAATGTTATCTCGTATATCTTGTGGGGCTTGCTAACTCTGGTATCTGCAGTTTCCACTTGAAGGTATTCATTCGTGTCCACTGTCTCCAGATGATTCATAAGGACTTTGCGAGCTATGCTCACCTCTGCTGCGCTGTCTAGCATTGTCTGAGCCCACTCTCCGTTTTTCAGTTGTGTCCTCAGTATTCTCGGCATTGTTAACTACCTTGATACTGGCTACCTTCTTTTTTGGAAATTGTAATTTCTTTTTCAGTTGAGCAGGTTCCTTGTCTTTGGACTTGGCGTGCTCTTCTGATCGTCCTCTTCTTTCCGATTTCTGCGAGGAATTCTGAAAAGATTGAGAGGGACGCGTATCAATGTCTTGATATCTATCAGGTTTTTTAATATTATCCCTATTTCTAAGGTTATATCTATTCCCAGAGGGGTCACTCTGGGGTGACCTTTGTCTTGGGTTTGGAGATTTCTCTCTTCGCCTAGGAGACCTTCCTCTGGACTGGAATTTCTTTTCTTTAGGATTGGATTGTTTATTTCCATCCCAGTTCTTTTTTGGTGAATTATTATTATTATTAAAAAACATTTTTTCTGGACTTGTAGTTAGTTGCGGTTTTACTGGTATTCCACCTAGACTATCTCTGCCTAGTTCTTCATAGGATTTTTCTATGATTCTGGCAATTTCAGCTGGTTGGTCTGCTATATCTGTCTCTTTTAACCTCTGGCGGATCGCCACGTTTGCTGCTTCACCTTTTATGTTGGCTAATAATATAGCCGAGACCTGCTTGAAGTCTTTCAGTAATTTCATACCAAGAGTTAAAGCAGGTTCTGGACCGTATTCATCTTGAATTTGTTTTAGCACATCTGGTATCACCGAAATGGATGGAACACCGTGCGTTTTTGTATAGATGGAAGCAAAGACTGTACCCCAAGTGTCACAGTCCTCAATGTGTGGTGCGATTCCCATTGGGAGACATATAGTCAGAATCCTGTGTTTTTCCAGCGGGGTGGTGTCAGGAAACACCGCCTCTATTTGGGTAATTTTCTGTGCCAACCAGAATGGTATCTGTTCCCGTTTAGCTGGAACTTTACCTAGGCAGGATTGGATGTTCTGTGGTGTAATTTTATTTGTGTTCCCCTGGTGAGGGGTCAGCTGTGGAAGTTTAATCGCTGGCTGAATTGTTGAAGTCCGCATTACATACTGAACTAATTGTCTGTGAATTTTTATTAGTTGTTTTAGCTGTATTAACAGCTCTGCTGCAGGCATTCTATCGATGTCTGGATGCGGTGTGTATCCGGCTAAGACCGGCCACGTTGCTCCTGGTCTTCCTAAAGGACCGAGCCTTGTAATGTGATTGTTATGTATTAGGGCGCCATCAAATAAGAGCAAATGCTCTTGGAATTTGAGTGGTACTTCCACCTCCTCGAAAGGAGTGTACGTTTCAGGAGGTTCCTCTACTTTGTAATAGTGGAAGTACTTTGTTACAGCATTTGCTGCTGGAAAATGTATCCATAAATAGTATATCTCTGTCTGCCGATATTCGTGTGCCTCGATTACGAATATGACTGTGCCACCTCTAGGTGTCAGTCCATTTTCTATAAGTTTTAAGGTTATAGATCTCCTTTTAATGACCGGAATGAGTGTTATATTCGGGTCTGCTGCTTGCATGGTAGCATCAGCATCTGCGAGTTCAGTAGCTAATCTAACTGCCTCTCTTTCTTCATCACTGTCTCCCATTTTACAGACAGGATGGTATTATGTCTATTTGCAGATCAGGTTTCTTTATGGAAACAGAGATTAGATGCACAATATTCTGGAACTGTTTTATCCTTCAACGTTGACTAGACCAAGAACCATACATAGGAGTTCCCTCCTGCGAGGTTTTGGAGGATATAATAACCTTTCACCCACTCCAGACGTCTTTGGAGTATTTGGGAAAAGGGGTCTGAGTGAGAAAGCACGACTGAGTTACTCTAAATGTCTTACGTTAGTTTTATCGCCCTTTCCAAACGCATTGGGCGCCATGTAGTGTAGCTCCTATTTTCCCAATAGGCTCTGCGCATTGGAATAGTACCTACAGCAGTAAAGGCCTAGACCAGACGTTAACTAGGTCTACTACTGTCGATACTAGACTTAATTTTTGGGTTTGCCAGCTAAGCTCAGAGTTCGCTAGAAACTTTCTCGAATGTTCAAGGAAGGATTAACTCCCCTGATTAGACAAGAAGGGATTTAGTTTCTGACAACCATAGAACATGACAACTTTGCTCTCCCCTAATCAAGAGTCAATCTCAAGAGTCGTGTGAGCACAAGGCAATTATTTTACTCAGTCAGTACGTGCATTCTTAGTCTCATCAGAATGTAGAGAAAAGGAAGAGACGGGCGTGTTCAATAAAAGGTGTTATTTATTGATCAGTCTCTTTTCTCGTACAAGAGAAATGGATCAATATTATTGCAATACTTATAGTTAAGTAAAGTGCATACATTAGAAGCAATAGTATAAAATAATACTGTAAAAACATTGATATGGTTTCTGAGCCATATGATGTTTAAAATGATTAAAATATATTTACATACACATATACATTTGACTAAACGTACTCAACTGGTGTTTCTAAATACGCCTACCCCGTGTACCTGACCTAAGTCTAATGCGTGGGCGGGAATAGAAAGTTACAGTTTAAGTTAAGTTTGTTTTTGCCAAGTGAATAACTAAAGAATTCTCTGTGAGGGGTTATTCAGTTCTGTACCTGGAATTTAGGATGAATGAGGAATGGTATCTCTTTCTCTGCTCTCGATATTCCAGGCTGCCTGCGAGGGCTGCCCAGAAGCGCCGGTGCTGGGTCTCTCGGCTTGAGATAGCAGCGCGTCTCTCAGCGCGTCAGGAAGGCGGGGCTGCTGCCTGCGGGGTCTGCTTCTGCTCTCGGCTTCGGCAAGTATGGCTGCTCCGTCTTGTCACCACGCGTGTGTTTGCATAGGGCAAGGTCGGCAATATTTATACCTTAAAGGTGCCGGGATTGACGTAAGGATGGACATAGGTACGTCAATAAAGATGTCATACGACTTGCTCGTTAGCACATTCTTTACTAAAGTTCTCTGTGAAATCAAAACAATGGCCGCACGGATTATCCAGGTTGTCATAGGTTTGATTTGTTATGAGAACGTCGTATGCCTTATCAGGGGCTGGAGGAATGTCGCTTGTCTAATTAGATCTCAAGCGTTATGACCTAATCAGATAACACGTTCCTGTGCCGTAGTGTGACTGCGTCAGATAACGGTATCTGCATCATGGGGGTTTTCTTGCCTCATGGGCTGACTGTTAGTTAACTAGCCAGGTAGTTTAACCAGAATAGGGTCAGGAATAGGGGGATCGATTCAGAACCTATAGAAATACACGACATAAGTTGCATGTTGCACACACACATGTCCTTTGGACATGTGTGCGCGCAACACCTGTTCAAATGTGCATTTTAGGGGTGCTACAGGGCGTCCTTTGGACACCCCTGGCACCCTTAAAATCGCTATCTCATTTGCGAGTAGCAAATTGCTACTCGCAAATGAGGGATACTCCCCATTCATGCCATAGGAATGAATGGGGAGTATTTGCGAGTAGCAAATTGCTACTCGCAAATAAAGAACATGTAGGAATCGCTATTTTATTAGCAATTCCTACATGAATGCCGTTTTGCGTGTCCTCAATAGCGAGTCGCTATGATTCGCTATTAGGGACACGCAAAACGGCATGTACATGAATCAGGCTGTTTGTCATTTTCTATCTCGGCATGGATAGCACTGTCTAATCCTATGCTTAAAAACTTTGATAGAAAAACAGACATTTGAGGTGAGCAGATCTAGAGTGTCGCTGGTGTTGAGAGTGCTCTAACAGGAGCTGCTTTCCACCTAAACTGAGACCTACCCAGAGTTCTCTCCTTCTTTTTTGCATAATTTATGCGTCACTCTATGCCTGAAAGGGTTTTGTTTTGACTTAATACTGGGTGCTCCCTTGTGTCTGGACAAAGCTATACCTCTCTGAAGAGCTCTAATTAGAGCGAAACACTGTGTCAGGGGTTGCTTTTATTCATTTCAGGTTGGCTTGAGTTGGTATTTTACCAATTCAAAGCTGTAATATTGTGCCTGGAGTGATAAATGGCTTTTGTTATTTGACAGCTCGGGATATATATATCGAAGGTGTCCACCTTTGAGTAGCACACGAACAGCAGCTTGGTTTATGTATAGGTGAGGACGGGGATCCACTCGTAGACGCCGCTCCGTACGGGATCTGCCCGACGCGTTTCGAAGCTCCATATGCTTCTCTTCAGGGGCTTTAACGGAAGCGGTGTGCGCAACCACCAACCCACTTCTCCATTTTATATGCTACACACCCACCGATGGGAGGCTCAAATGAGACTGTGCATTCTGGGAAGTGTGGTCCGGGAAGCACACAATCAAGTCCTGTATGGACTCCACAAGTGGGCCCGTCCTCGATTCCAAGTACGACTGCTGCTTCACTTTCGTGACCCCCAGGGTACCGGGGTGGTGCATACTCCACGGCTGGACGGCCGCGTATAAATCAAAGCTCGAAGGTGTCCACCTTTGAGTAGCACGCGAACAGCAGCTTGGTTTATGTATAGGTGAGGACGGGGATCCACTCGTAGACGCCGCTCCGTACGGAATCTGCCCGACGCGTTTCGAAGCTCATTATGCTTCTCTTCAGGGGCTTTAACGGAAGCGGTGTGCGCAACCACCAACCCACTTCTCCATTTTATATGCAACACACCCACCGATGGGAGGCTTCGATGGGATATATATCAAACACCAAAGTTGCCTGCTGTAAGAAGGGCCACATGCAGGTATGTATATTTTCACCATTTATTCTCGAAGGACACACAGGATGCAAACATCAGTAATGCCTCGCAGAATTAGTTCACCTGCCCAACGCATTTCATGTTCTAAAAACGTTCTCAGGGGCTACGGCATTTTGAAGACAAGTTATTGGCTGCGTTCAATTGCACTTATATTTCAAGTGTTCCCCCCGCCTTAGTGGGCGTGTGCACCCTCGTGGCCTGCTGGATGTTGTGGTGCTATAATCTTCCTTTCTTCCTTTTTAAAAAAAACAAATAATATCCCCAGTGGGTTGCGTCAGCAACGCTGATGTCTGTACTATCATAACAGTCATCCAAGGGCATACCTGCTTCCACGCTGCAGCGTCGGTTAGCACTGTCAGGACTGCATGGAGTGCAGCGGGCCACTTCACGTAGGTATGTATATTTTCACCATTTATTCTCGAAGGACACACAGGCTGCAAACATCAGTAATGCCTCACAGAATTAGTTCACCTGCCCAACGCGGTTCATGTTCTAAACACTTCCTCAGGGGCTACGGCATTGTGAAGACATCCCTTGGATGACTGTTATGACAGCACAGACATCAGCTGATGCAACCTAATGGGGATCGTATTTGTTTTTTAAAAAGTTAGAAAGCACGCGGGTGGCCATGCCCACTGAGGCGGGGAGAACACTTGAAGTATAAGTGCAATTGAACAGAGCCATTAACAAGTCTTCACAATGCCATAGCCCCTGAGGAAGTGTTTAGAACATGAAACGCTTTGGGCAGGTGAACTAATTCTGCGAGCCATAACTGATATTTGCAGCCTGTGTGTCTTTCGAGAATAATCGCGCACTTGCACTAAGTGACTGGACCTCATAAAAAGGAAGAAGAAATTGTTCTAATGGTCAAATGAAGAGTACACCACTTAGGGATTCTTGAAACTCGTTTTGAGGACTACATTTCCCAATATGCAAATCGGTAGAAAACAGCGTACCCATAGAAATAAAAAGAATCCACTAAATATTAAGTGTTGATCTCCTAACTTGGTATTTAAACATATACTTTTCTTTATTTATTTGATCACTGGCAGAGTAGTGCTATCTAGTTTTCCAAGTTCAGCAGTGAGTGAGAGTTTCAATGGTCAAAATTATCTCATAAAATGTAATAAAAGTTCATTGATGACAGATATTGGCCTTTCACCCTTTTTTTAAAGTTTTGTGCGTGCCCTCTTCTAACATTATCAAGAGTGATGTTGGAAATAATTTAGGAATAATGTTCATTTTACTTCTTATAATCAATCCTGGTTACAGTTTTACATCTGCCAAAGAAATGTTGTGGATGCCTTTCTTTTCGCCGCTGCCACTCCAGGTGGGTCAGGTTGATGATGGAATTTTGGATTATTGCACTGTCGTCAAGTTCAGCATAAAGAATGAGATTCTTAAAGTTGGAACCACCACAGGGGACACTTTTATTTCAAGGATATAAATGGAAAAGAGGCTCAGGGTGTTCCTTATATGTTACCTGCTCTTCTTACGGTTGCTCATGATGACATGATGATTCCAGCTAGTCCAGTTGAATTTCATTGACCTGACACCCTATGAAGGAAAAGGAATGCTGGTACATATTGGTCCTCCATATCAGAACAGTGTGTGCCCACACATATTTCATTCACTCGTGATATTATTTATTTATTAAAAAAACTTTATTTAGTTAGATTCCTGTTACATCTGTTAGGAAAGTACTACATTGGCATGATTAGTCAGTGAGTGCAGACACGTAGGCCACCGACTGTGAGGAGGCAGAAGGGGTTTACATATTTATCACACTAGTAAATACTGTCACTAATTGTTAGTCAATGCCTCATACAGGTTTTCCTGTGAAAACAAGTAGTTTCATGCAGAGGTTGGTGCTTCCGGTGCCAATTCCCCATGCGTTGAAATTTAAGGCATCTTTTCAAGTAGAGAACTCCACCATTGTTGTCCTGCTGAAATTCATTAGGGGGATATTGTGGGTGAATGCGGTGATTATGCTACAGCTCAAAATTCGGATTCCTGCACAAAAGAGAATTTAGACCGGCATCGGATTGTATTTATCCACTTGGAATGGGGTTGTAAAGTGTAACATGGCTCACTGAGTTAAACATGTGCCGATTACATTTACTTTGACCTACTGTTTAAGAGTTAAAAGCCTGACATTGCTTATTCTGATGTCTGCCCTCTGGATGTTAGTACAATCAGTACATTTAACTAGGTAACAATAATTCTTGTTATTTACAACACTTAGATACCACATTATGAAGTGCTACTTACGTAATGTGGTATTAAGTAAGTACATTATTGTATTAATTGTTAAAATCATCACGTAAAAACAAACGCATACAACTAATTAATAAGATTGAGTTGTGAGTCCATTTCCTTAAATACAAACAATTAAAACTGATTATTCACAGAGTCTCTTCAACATCTTGTTAAAACCAATACAATCAACATAAATACACAACCACTTTAAAATGATGGTCACTTCCCTGTAGCACCGACCAGTCATAGATCTATCATACCATTACATATTGAAAATGCAAAGCACCCACCACAATTCAAAATATACACTTTGCAGCCGCCTTGAAGGCGGTCGCATCATGATTCAGGGTGCGGGACCTTCAACAGCTTGTCGGGCGGTCCCGTTTCCCACTTGGATGGCATTCGGACCTAAGTGCAACTGCCATCCTAATCAGGCCCTATATGTTGTAGACTTATATCCTTCAATTTGTGGGAGTATGTGGAATACTCATTTAATCCTGTGTACCTACCAGAAGATTTAATGCCATGCTTTTGTGTTATATAGCATATTGCTTTATATATTTAGTAATAAACCTAGCATTTGAAAAGCTCCATCCTTCCTATGAAAATTACATTTTGGTTTTTGTTTATGACCTAATTGCCTATCTCTTAATTTGTGCATTTGTTTGATGTATACTTGTTTCTGCATTTTTGTGCATTGTTTTGAGGTTCGTAG
This sequence comes from Lissotriton helveticus, assembly GCF_964261635.1. NCBI lineage: Eukaryota > Metazoa > Chordata > Amphibia > Caudata > Salamandridae > Lissotriton > Lissotriton helveticus. The sequence goes on along the minus strand of NC_136059.1, from coordinate 1,264,611,333 downwards.
ACATGCAATCCCCACCTTCCAGTAGTTATTCAGTGGGGCTCCACAGAAGTTAGAAGGTTACCCCAAGAAGTTAAAAAGTTTACCAACCTCTCATAAAGTCTGTAATTTATGGTTTCTTTTATTGGGCACTCAACCTTCTACATTGTGAAGTGTGTAATTAACACATCTCACATATTTGTGTGAGCCTTTACACCCTGACACTGCCAATCTAATGCATGATCTATATGAGAAATCTGATAGGTTTGTTGTTGACATTTACACAAAGCATTTCTTTCCTTTTCATAAAGTTAGAGTACACATGCTTGGAAAATATATTTTCTCATAGTTTGAACTTTGTGAAAACTAAAAACAATAAAACAGCCAATTTGAGGAGAAAAATGTCAAACCACTAGTTTTGATATTTTCTGAGAAAAATATCACTCTGACTTGGATGTAGTAAACATGCATTCATAATGGTTTTCATGGTCTCAGTCTCATGTCTGAACCTGAACAGTCGCCCCAGTACGTTCAAAATAATGCCATCAACAACAAATTGAATTTAGGCACACAAGTAAACAAAATCCACTTTAATTTTAGGGACTCAGTTTTTTAGTATTTTAAATATAGGAAGCAATTTCACTTTATCAAATTGAACGTCTCTTTCTCATTCTAAAAGTAATCCAGTGCTCCATTCTTTCTATTTTCTGCCTATCATACTAGGCTAGTTAATCATACCAATAAGAAAGGCCAAATCACATAAACAACAAGTTGATGGATGTAATACTTGAATTAATCTCAGCCACTGGCCGTGTCCCAATCAATCATTTTGACCCACCATGCCACCTCAGTTTGGACCCAACCATATGCAAATCACCCTTGTCTCTGATCCAATGGAAACTGTACAGCCCAAACTGCTAAGTCAGGTCCTCCCCGAATCGGAATACAAGCAACCTAGGACCAGATTCACCCTGTCAAGAGCTCATCAGCCAGGTATAGGTTGTTTCCAGTGGCATAGTGAGCAAGGGACCCACATCTGAGCATACCTGTTGTACTCAGGACATCAACTGGAAAAACATCAGGTTGATGGATGGAACTGTTAAATTAATCTCTGCCAATGCAATTGCTTGGTGCCACATCCCAATCCATCATTTTTCGCCCACCACTCCACCTCAGTTTGGACCCAGCCAAATGCAAATCATATTTGACCCTGCTCCAATGGGAACAGTCCAGCCCAAACTGCCAAGCCAGGTCCTCCCTGAACTGGAATACAAGGACTGGTTTCACCCCTATAAGGGCTCATAGGCCAGGTATAGTTTCATTCTAGTGGCACAGTGAGCACGGGACCCATGTCTGTCTGGGCATACCCTTCACACTTAAGGCATTAGTGGCTGAGACTAATTCGACCATTCCATCCAGCACAATTTTATTACTTTTGTATATCATTTAAGGTAAGCACTGGAGTGGCCACAGATTTAGGCTGACTCGTGTCTTAAGTGGTAGAAGACCTGGAACAGCTCTAGTTTCTCTCCTAAAAGTGGTAAATCATTTTTTGTCACAACAACTTTCAAAGCATGTGCTGATATTTGGCAGCTTTTAATCACGTTTTTAAAGTAAACAACTAAACATAAAACATAAAACAACAGCATACACAAAATAATATAACACCACAATTAAAACACAGCATTCCACATTAGAACAAAACCATCAATTCAGAATGCAAGACTAAAACTGTAATATGACAAGACAAATTCACAGAGCAAAATGACAGCAGCACAAAAAACAACAGAACACAAGACCACCGCAAAAAAATGCCACACAACAAATATACACAAAGGTTCCTGTCACACATTGCTACCTCTAAAATCCTATTTTGATATCACAGTGGTAAAAGATGTGTAGAGCAAACATTACCTTAATTGTGCCTGTGAAACGTTTTCCAATCTGGCCTGGAGGTGAAACGCACTGGAGTCAATGCTGACTAAAAAATGATTTCTGGCAACCTCATCAGAACAGTGTTAAGTATTGCCTTCTACTGCCTCAATCATGCTTTTTCCTTTATACTGAGGAAATTCTTTGGCTTGTCAATGAAAATTCACTCTACTTTGGGCTTCTTAAAAATCAAATCATCTGCATTCATGTGTTAAACAAAGCCACAGCCAGGCGGAGGGCTGAAATTAACTATATTTCCAAGATCACATATGGGGCAGAAAATTCCCGACCAGGCTCTGAAGAATGTGTGCCCCTGCCTCGTGTTCCATGCTAGCAAGTCTGTGCATGTTTTTGACTATTTTGCCCCCGCACGCACAACAATCACACATATCTTTGGTGGGTATTTTGCCCCTGTTTAATGTTGTTAGATTAGAGGGACAATCAAAGTGCATTCCAGCTTTTGAGAATAACTGCTATCTTCTAACTGGTCTGAGAGGGACTGGCAGTGGTGGCAGTGGCTCATTACAGTGGAAGGAACAGGCCCTTTTTCCTGTCACCCATAGAAAACCCATTATAGAAATAGTATTCCATATATAAACAACCAATATCCTTATCTTTTTTATTTTGTTTCTCGATATTTTTGTAGTTACAGTGTTTTTGACACAGTATTTATGTCACACAATATTTTTGATTCAATATTTTTGCCATTCACCTATAAAAAGTTCTGCTTCTTAATGAGGCTCGTTCCAAAGACTTGGAAGACTAACTCTGAAGCATGGATAGTGACAATTTCACAACCCTCCAGAAATTACTGGTTGGTTGTGTCCTCCACTTTAATATTTAATTACTCTTCAACCCTTATTGTTGCTCAATTCTGAGTTGCATGGATTACCCATCTAGCTTGTTGGTCTTGTTAGTTTTTACCTGAAGCACAGGCTTTAACAAAAGATGCTTTAATTCCATGGTTCGCTCATATATATATACATTCGTGTTAAAAAATTGGAGGAAACTATCATTGAAAGAAAAGTCACAAAGTTTGCACGAGATAAAAATGATTACGCCATGGGTAGAATCTTTACCTTTTCTCGTAAATATGATAATTTAAAGCGTAAAGCCCTCTTGAAAAACAACAGTTCCACAATGGGCCAAACTTTAGACAGCAATGATACTTCTTCCATCCCTGCTGATAATTCTGATGTCTTATCTGTAAATTCACGGACTTCCAACAGCGATGAGGGTGGATCTGTTACATCATTACCAGGCCCAAGCATGCGTGATAACTACTCTCTAGTTGAGGAACTGAGGGGCATATTATCAAGGGGGTTTTATCTCTGCTTTTTTGGCTTTAAAAGCCAAGAAAGCGGAGATAAAATTATCTCCCTATTACCAAGCTGTCGCTAACACCAGTTAGCGACAGCTAATAGGAGATAGCGACCATCTTGGGCCCCGCTTTGCATGTCAGTGATATTTATCACTAATGACATGCAAAGTGGGCGTGCCAAGATGTTAGCGACTGGAAACAGTCGCTAACATCGCTATCTCCTATTACCAACTTTTGGAGATATTCGCGCTAAGCGCGAATATCTCCAAAAGCTAACACCTGCCCTGAGCAGTTCTTAGCCATGTTATCCAATGGAAGGTGGATAACATGGCTAAGAGCATTTGCTCGATAATGCATGAATATCGCTGACTTTTCAGCGATATTCATGCATTGCGGCCGTTTTTTATTACATTTGCGATAAATCTGCGATAAAAATCGCCGATTTGCGGCGATAATTTTTGTCTCTAAACAAGTTAGAGACAAAAATTATCTCTATTGGTTGGTAATATGCCCCTGAATTTTGTAAGCGAGGACCGACGTTATTCCCTGCGCTCCTGGAATCCTCAATTAAAACAAGGAAATCAATCAGTCAACGCAGGCGCGCAAGGAAGCGGATCTGTAAACAAAAATACCTCTCAAAACAAAGCAAAAAAGAGTTGGAGAAAATAACAAGCACAACTGAGAACACAGTAATTCATCTCACTGGTCTTGTCTTGTCTAAAGCTGAGGAACAATTACTTTCATTAGGACTTTCTTATTGTCCGCCAAATAGGTTTTCATATAATCAAACGAGGATTGATGTTTTTAAATTCATTCGCAAAATAGAATTGATCAAACATTTCCAACTGGAATCTAAGCGAACAAAAACAGTCAACATGCCTACTTGTAAAGATTCAACATCTACGCTCCAAGTACGAGATATCACAGGCTTACAAAACCTTTATGATTTGGCATATAACGATGATTCACAGCCTCCACCGATAGTAAGTCAAACTATCAATGTGAATTGTCCGGTTACCAGTCCTTTCCGTCCTAAATCCACGTTTCTACCTTTAATGCCAAGCGACGCGGTAGATGTGTTCAGCGACAGAGTCATCACAGAATTGAAAAGTTTAAACAGACAAGTCATGATTCAAAACAAACAACGGGATTATAACAACAACCAATACAATCAGCTTGTAAAAAAACTCCAAAACAACAAGGATGTGATAATTAAAAATGCGTATAAAGGGGGAAATACAGTCTTATGGCAGTTAAAGGACTACATGACTGAGGCAGAGAGACATTTATCAGACATTTCATGTTACTCAAAATCTTCTCAACCCATCATGTTTCAAAGTCATGAAAAAACCCGCAAACAAATTTCCAATTGGAAAAGACTTGGTTTACTGTCCAAAGACAAAAGCAAATTCTTAACAAATGATCATCCCGTCACTCCGAATTTATATTTCCTCCCTAACATTCATAAGCAAGTTACATCTACTCCCGGTCGCCCTATTATATCTGCGATTGGTAGTATGAATGAAAACATATCCAAATATGTAGACTTTTTTTTGCAACCCAACATGTCCAATCTAACATCTTACCTAAAGGACACTACAGACTTCTTGGCCAAAATTGCAAGTGTAAATTGGTGTGACAATTATCTATTTCTTGTAATGGATATCGAGTCTTTATATACATCCATTAACCATCAACAGGGTATCAATGCTTGTAAATTTTATCTGAGTAAACGTGATATATGTTTCCGTGATCATAATGTAATGTTGATGGAAATGATCAGAATATGCCTCACTACTAATTTTTTCCGTTTCCATGGCAACATCTACCAGCAACTACGTGGTGTGGCAATGGGCTCGTGCTTTTTCCCCAGCTACTCATGTTTACATGTGGGTTGGTGGGAGGAGCACAAGCTCAGAACCACACACCGGCGCTGGTTAAGCAACATCGTCAATTATTGGCGATATATAGATGATGTGTGTATAATCTGGAAGGGGACATTGGATGAGGCGTCATCTTTTGTGTCTGATCTTAATACCAACACATTGAATCTTAAATTCACGGCCTCTATTACCTCAGATACAGCAGATTTCCTCGATGTACAGTTATTTATAAAAGATTCCAAACTTGAAACTCGATTACACCGCAAATCTACAGCGGGCAATTCGATTTTACATGCCCGAAGCGCCCATCCCCGACATACTATTAAAAGTATCCCCTATGGGGAATTCATTCGCATCTGTAGAATTTGCAGTGATGCCATATCACTTGATGAGTGTTTACTTTAATGGACTCCAAACGCCGATTTTTAAATAGGGGTTACTGTGAACCAATTTTGGATCAAGCGTTAATTAGAGCTAAGGCGCTAGATCGTAAATCCCTACTTGCACCAAACAACTCTGATAATGTTGTTTCAGAATGCGCAGTAAGATTAATCACAACCTTCTGTGCACAGGAACGCAAGATACGGCGTATCATCTGCAGGGAATGGCCAATTGTTTTGACCGATATTATTCCAGGTCCCATCTTACCTGCCACCCCTGATATTACCTTCAGGAGGGCTCCTTCAATGCGAGACACATTGGATAAACCATCACCTGAGGTGCTTCCTAAAAAACCTTGGTTCCACAAAACAGGATTTTTTAAGTGTACTTCCTGTCGTGCTTGCACGTTTGCAAAAAACACTACCCACTATATGACTGCATTTAGTGAGGTCCCTGTACCTATTCGAGAACATTTGACCTGCAGGTCGGAATATGTGATCTATAAATTAAGATGTACCTGCAATCTTGAATATATTGGCAGCACGAAACTTCCTGTGCATAAACGCATTCTGCAGCACATAAAAGCGATTGTCAATAGTGATGAAAACTACCCTGTGGCAAGACACTTTCGATCTGTTCACAACAAATTGCTAAAAGATCTGGAATATACTGTCTTGTGCTCAGTGCCCCAGCCCGGGCGGGGTGGGGATAGGGAAAAGCTATTACGACAAAAGGAATCGCACCTCATATTAGCATTGGATACCAAGGCCCCTAAAGGGTTAAATGTAACGGAAGACCTTAATAACTTTTTATAAATCTGGCCAGAATACTTGTTCTATTTGATAACGTTGTTGGTACTGTTTAAGAAATTAGCATATTCTTTTTGTGGAATGAATTTATATATTTTAGGTCATCGGCTGATGATCACTATCACTATAATTGGTTATATGTTTGTATTCTGACTTAACCATATTTCTACAATTTGATATGCTTTTTATCACAAAACTGCAAGCTTTATACAACTGCCTTTACGGCTTACTCGGCTGTGAGCAACATTTAATTTCATTTTAATTTGGTGTTGATTTTATGACTTAGATTTTTCGGTAACAGTATGGCACTTTTGAGCACTAATATAGACATACCATATGAATGAATTAGATGTCCACAAAGAATATACTATTAAATGTGACCCTAACATTCGTAATAGGCAATTTTGAAGGTTTACGGATTGCGTGACAGTTATAACGAACTTATTGCTATATATATTCTATACAGTGACATTTGTCAAAGTATTGTATTTTTATGTGCAATTTTGAAATGTATTATGACACTATGTCGTTATTATAATTATTTTCATTATTTGCAATCATATTTACTGATTATTATAGATTAACTATTCATTAACTGTTTTTGCTTCTATTTTTTCCAAAATACGTTACCTTACACAATTTTACATTAAGATGTTAAAAATGTCAATTGAATCTTTGGTCATTTTAGTCATGTAATAATGGCGTCTGTTTGTATTTTTCAAACATACCTTTTTGCATTGGTCTGTCTTCTACTTTTATTATTATCACTGTGTGGTAGTGCACTTTTTTTGATTAGTCCGACCATTATGTCTATTATAAATTGATTGTTCCTTCTGAGCGCGTTATGTGAACAAGCTCCCTTGTGGAGTGAAACGCGTCGTCGGATGGACACTTGTCCTTTATTTTCATAAAAATAAATAACTTTATTCTGCTAAACATCCGAGAATTGGATCTTCTTTTGTTATGGCTGCATCGTAATAATTGAGGTTGGTGTGAGATCCGCACCTGAAGGAATTCCGGCTTCCATCGTCGGAACATGATTGTTGGATTCATATATATATATATATATATTACCTACTGGCGATAGCCAGTGGGTATATATAGTTAGGATTGTTTTCCATAGGGAAATCGCAACATTCCATTGGGAATAACTTTGGCGCCGGTTGAGGAATCTTCCTGAAATTTTCCTTAACTTTGCCTCGCGGCGCTCCGCTCCTTCCCTGAAAGTTTGGGGGGGATTCGTCAAGCGGGGGCCGAGATAAAAGGGGGGTCCCAAAACGTGTTTTCCCCATGTTAATTTCCATAGGGCGGTTGGACTCACTTTTAGCCCGAACGGCTGAATGGTTTTCCACCAAACTTGGCAAAATTGTAGGGACTGGTAGCCCGATGTGCCTTTGCTATGTCTCAAGATAAGTGCTCCAGTGGTTTTTACGAAAATTAACTTTGAAAAAATATATATTGGGCTACATTGGGCTATATATATGTTAGAGCCCAAATGTAGCCCAATGTAGCCCAATGTAGCCCAAAGATGGCCACCAGAGACAAAAAAAAACAAATGTAGCCCAAATATCAGCCAGATGTAGTCCAACTATAGCCCAATGACAGAATGTCCCAGAGTGTTCTAAAGAACAATTAGAGCGCTAACAGTCTTACTTATGACAAAAGTATGGTACACCTGAAGTCATCTTGATTGGAATAAAGTGTTAACACTTAAAACATTTAATTTGCAAAGGAACAAAATGAGGGGGTTCATTTTGCCATAGAAATTATGATTAGTGCTGAAGAAAGAAAAATTAGGGCACATTTTGAGTGACTTCTCAAATCCTCTTATATTTCATTAAAAAAATTCTGATATGCAGTCTCCCAAGATGGCCACCAGAGACAAAAGAGCCCAAATGTAGCCCAAATATCAGCCAGATGTAGCCCAACTATAGCCCAATGACAGAATGTCCCAGAGTGTTCTAAAGAACAACTAGAACGCTAACAGTCTTAATTATGACAAACGTATGGCACACCTGAAGTCATCTTGATTGGAATAAAGTGGTAACACTTAATACATTTAATTTGAAAAGGAACAAAATGAGGGGTTTCATTTTGCCATAGAAATTTTATATATATATTTATTCACTGAAAAAACCATAGGTTACACACCAGTTATAGTTAGGAATTAGCATTTAAAAAAACTTTGAAATTCACTGAAAAAACCGTAGGTTTCACACCAGTTATAGTTAGCTGGAAATTTTACTCGCATAAAACCATTGAAATTCCCACGTTATAGTTAGTTGGACTCACTATAACTTGCACGTCTGCAATGCACTGCTGATAACGTCACATATTACATCACTCATGCATATATTTAAATATTTAAACATTACTCGCTAATATATGTATTCACTAAGATACACTTAATAAGCCAGTTAACCAATCAATTTTTTTTTAAAAACACTGAAAAAACCATAGGTTTCAGGCCTTATATAGTTAGGAATTAGCATGTAAAAAACCTTTGAAATTCACTGAAAAAACCATAGGTTTCAGGCCTTATATAGTTAGGAATTAGCATTTAAAAAACCTTTGAAATTCACTGAAAAAACCATAGGTTTCAGGCCTTATATAGTTAGGAATCAGCATTTAAAAAAGCTTTGTAATTCACTGAAAAAACCATAGGTTTCAGGCCTTATATAGTTAGGAATTTGCATTTAAAAAAACCTTTGAAATTCACTGAAAAAACCATAGGTTTCAGGAGTTATTTAGTTAGGAATTAGTTTTTAAAAAACCTTTGAAATTCACTCAAAAAACTATAGGTTTTAGTGGCGTTATAGTTAGCTGGACATTTTACTCATGCAAAACCAATGAAATTGCTCCTATATAGTTAGTTGTACTAACTATATTTCGCGCACCCGCAATCCACTGCTGATGATGTCACATATTAGATCATTCATGACATATATATATATATATATTCACTGAAAAAACCATAGGTTATAGACCATATATAGTTAGGAATTAGCATTTAAAAAACCTTATTTTACTCACACAAAACCATTGAAATTCTATATATAGTTAGTTGCACTAACTATATATCGCGCACCCGCAATCCACTGCTGATGATGTCACATATTACATCATTCATGACATGGTCAGTGACATCACTGATGACATCACTGATGACATCTCAAATGACATCACTGATGACATCATCCAGTGACTGTGTGTTTCTGAAAAGTTTAAATATGTTTTACATATTGAAGAATGAGTAGATGTAGAAGTGTCTGGATGAAGGATTTAGTAGGTGCGTGACTGACTGTATGAGTGAGTGATTAAATGTGTCTCACTGAGTGCATGGGTTAGTGACTAAACTGTCTTAATTTGTGCATCATTATGTCTGTTGTTCTGTAAACTGCTGCATGTGTTGGTCAGTAGCTATATGAGTAACTATATGGGTTATTGATTGATTGCCCAAGTATTTGTATGGGAGACTGAGTATGTGTGTGGCTGGCTGGGAGGTGTGTGACTCTGTGCAGATCAATGTGTACTTGTATCAATGATTGTATAAGAGAGTAAGTATGTGTTAGTATATGTTTCAAAATGTAAGGTGCTCTATGTTTAACTGTATAGATTAGAAAATGGAAGTGTGATTGATTCTTTACAGGACTGACTAGGTGTGTGAGTAACTCCATGGATGAGTGACAGAGTGTGAGAGTCTGTATAGGTGTATGAGTGCATATGATAGTGTTGTAAAGATGAGTGATTGTATGTATGAATGATTGTATGGGTAAATGAGTGAATGTGTGTGTAAACATAGGAATCACTGAGTGCGTATGTAGTAACTAGTATTGGTGTGTCAATGGTTTCAAAAATTATACTCTGTATTTAACACTGGGTGTAACAGAGGTTATATTAAAGTGTGAGGAGATGCATTGTATTGTCACATGAATGATATCATCAGTGATGTGGTCATTGATGTCAAATGAGATGTCATCAGTGATGTCATCAGTGATGTCATTTGAGATGTCATCAGTGATGTCATTTGAGATGTTATCAGTGATGTCATTTGAGATGTCATCAGTGATGTCATCAGTGATGTCATTTGAGATGTCATCAGTCATGTCATCAGTGATGTCACTGACCATGTCATGAATGATGTAATATGTGACATCATCAGCAGTGGATTGCGGGTGCGCGATATATAGTTAGTGCAACTAACTATATATGGAATTTCAATGGTTTTGTGTGAGTAAAATAAGGTTTTTTAAATGCTAATTCCTAACTATATATGGTCTATAACCTATGGTTTTTTCAGTGAATTTTCAAGGTTTTGTAAATGCTAATCCCTAACTATATATGGTCTATAACCTATGGTTTTTTCAGTGAATTTCAATGGTTTTTTAATAGCAAATATCATAAGCTGTCGAATGTCAAGTACGTGGTAAGTGAAAACATTTTCGTGTTTATGCACACTGATCTGCTTTGAATGGTGCCCCCCCCTCATTTCTATTAGGAGTACTCTCTCTTTGCACATAGTGAAGGGTAGTTAACGCAGGCCTTTGCCCCCGTTGTAATACGTCGTGCCTGCTTCTCTCTCCATTTGATTGATTGTTATCCAAGTATTTACTGTTTTAGAATTGGTTCTCTTTGGTTCATTCTCTATTTACAAACAAACACAGAGTCGCAATACTCTGTTTAGTCTTTGCAGATAACGAAAAATCGTGTAAAAAAAAAAGAAAAGGAATCGAGCAAAATCAGTAGGCCACTAATGGGATCTCTTTTTGACCTCGCTAAAATAGAAACATTAGGAACAACCCCTCATGACAAATACAAAACTAGTGAGATGAACTGAACTCCACACAATGATGGCTGCAAAACAGCTCGGCTCCGCCACCCACCCCGCCCAAAATAACGATAAAGAGCGGCTGCCATGATTGGTTGCGGAATGGCCACGACGGAGCTACGAAATGGTGCTGCTCTCATGCTAACCCCAGCTTCATTCTGAAACATCCAGAAACACTGTAGACTACCAATTCGATCAGTTCCGGTAGCGCCCCAATGTAACCCGGTAGAGAAGAACTAGCCCTCCCCTCTTTGACTGATGGTTCTTGTTGCCTGTCCCTTCTGTTGTCATTTAACAGAACTATTTAGCCTGCTGAAAGGGGTTGTGTTCCGACCGCTGGTTGGTGGAGACATTTTGACTATATTCTGGACCTGCGTTGTCGCGTAATGCGTCATATGACGCGCCGCGTTAGCGCATCCGGAAGTCATCCGGGGCGCGCAGCGCGTAACGTAAGCATAACACGTCATGTGACTTGTTAATAAAACTTTTCATTGGTTCATTTTACTTTTCTTATTCTAATGATGAAAGGCTTGGTCATATGACCTAAAAATTACGCTTTTTATTACTTCCGAACATTATTTTTTCTTAAATATATGTTATAATGTTCCAGGCTAATGTACTTTCCCGGAAAATTTACAACTGTCCTGCAAGTAAAATATATTCTTTTTTCGAGAAAAAGAGCGTTTCTTCGTCCCATGACGGAGCCGTTGAGCAAAAGAGGGTCGACCTGCTGTCTTAGTCGCCGATACGCCTGAATATGAGATTCTTATCGATCACTTTATGTTGCAGGAGTAGAAAACACAACAGCCCTTGACCATTTATCTTTACTGCGTTCCTTCGTATTATACCTTTTACCCTTCATGTAATTGGTCTGCTTTATTTCACTTGCCTTTTAATGATTCTAAAACAGTGACTATTATTAAAAACTTTACCAATGTATATACTACTACCATGTTTTCTTTTAAAAACCTTTATTGTGAAAATTTCATTATACAAATACGAGCCTATGGGCCGGCCACGGAGCAAACTGTAATCGTATATGATGAGTAGACATTTACACCGTAGAGGAACGTAACGGGCGGGCCATTAGGTTGCAAGAACTAAGGTGTCTAACAGTTACGGAATCGGTGGACGTACATTTTATAATTAAAATACGACAGGGCCAGTTACAATAAAATTATCTAGATATACATTTGCGGGCAAGTACCATGGGTGACGTTAATTCGAACTTTCAATAGTACAGTAATCAATAACACATCAGAACTTAATATCAATAGGGATGTCGAAATATTCAATCAATTCTCGTCCCCGCCCGCCATGTGCTTCAAAACTGCATACGTATCTCGTGATTTCAAGGTTCTGCAACCAGTACACAACAAGGAGTTACGAGTCCCATTTATTCCGGCGCCATTTTGGGCGAGGACGGGCAGGTCCAGGATATAGTCAAAATGTCTCTACCAACCATCGACTATGATGATGTTCATATGCTGTATTTATTAGAGTAACACTCATCTGTCCACATGAAATTAATTTGCCACAATCTAAACATGTCATTTTAATCTTTCCAAAGTTCTTCTAAATATTTGGGACCGTTTCCCTTGCCTCTGATGCTGTCAGTGCCACTTCTTTGATGAATGTACTAGCAGGTCAGGGGTTCTCCTCCAAATCTCTCTTTTATGCAGCACTATAATTAATTGGTGCCACCTCTCCATATGACGATGCATGGTATAGTTACCATAACTATATTTTTTTTTGGTTCCTCTGGAGAGTTCATCGTGGCAGATGAAGCGTGTAACGTACCGGGCATTTACCTTTTTTTGCATGTACAGGAAAGGAAAAAAAAATCGAGCGTCCGAGTTCTAAGGTGTCCCAGGGCCATTTTAGTGGACCAGGCCCAAATCCAAAGAACAGGCCGCCATTTTGAGAGTCCTGTTGCAGCCGCCTGTCGCTGTAGCATCAAGAGCAGCCGAAACTCAGCTGAATGGCAACTGAAACGGTAAAGGGGCGCCCCACTACAGCAGACGAGCCTCCACCTAGGAAGGCCCGTTCACGCCGCCTCCCCCCCCCCCTTCGGGCACCCCACGCCGTTATTCGGAGCAGTATTGTAGGATGGCCACACCATTGCGGCAACTTGCTAGACATCACCTCGGTGGTAACCGAATCTCAGCGCTTTGTGGTGTCTTCTATTCAGAAAACATTGTTGTGCTGCCTTCGACCTATTCGCCGCAAGTGCGCACGCAACTCAGCTGCATAGCTTGCTAGACACCACCTCGGTGCTAACCGAATCTCAGCGCCTTGTGGTCTCTTCTATTCCAAAAATATTGTTGCGCTGCCTTTGGCCCCATTCGCACATCGGTCCGCTACTGCCGCCATCTCACAGGCCAACGGGGCGCCCCACGCCGACTTTCAGCATTGTAGGATGGCCACACCAGTGCACCTTACCAGACACCACCTCGGTGCCATCCGGATCTTGGCATCTCAGCGCCTTGTGGTGTCTTCTATTCAGAAAATATTCTTGCGCTACCTTTGCCCCATTCACACATCGGTCCGCTACTGACGCCATCTCACAGGCTAATGGGGCGCCCCACGCCGAGTTTCAGCATTGTAGGATGACCACACCAGTACAGCAACTTGCTAGACATCACCTCGGTGCCATCCGGATCTCGGCGCCCCACTGCAGATGAAGTGCCTCTCAACTATGAAACCACCACGGTGACATCCGGATCTTGGCGCCTTGTGCTGGTTCCGGCCTATTCACACATCGGTCCGCTACTGACTCCATCTCACAGGCTAATGGGGCGCCCCACGCCGAGTTTCAGCATTGTAGGATAACCACACCAGTACAGCAACTTGCTAGACATCACCTCGGTGTCATCCGGATCTTGGCATCTCAACGCCTAGTGGTATCTTCCATACAGAAAATATTGTTGCGCTGCCTTTGGCCCCATTCGCACATCGGTCCGCTACTGACGCCATCTCACAGGCCAACGGGGCGCCCCACGCCGACTTTTACCATTGTAGGATGGCCAAACCAGTACCACAACTTGCTAGACACCACCTCGGTGCCATCCGAATCTTGGCATCTCAGCGCCTTGTGGTGTCTTCTAGTCAGAAAATATTGTTGCGCTGCCTTTGGCCCCATTCGCACATCGGTCCGCTACTGACGCCATCTCACAGGCCAACGGGGCGCCCCACGCCGACTTTCAACATTGTAGGATGGCCACACCAGTGCGGCAACTTACTAGACACCACCTCGGTGCCATCCGGATCTTGGCGCGTTGTGCTGCCTTCGGCCTATTCGCACATCGGTCCGCTACTGACGCAAACTCACAGGCCAACGGGGCGCCCCACGCCGACTTTCAGCATTGTAGGATGGCCACACCAGTGCTGCAACTTGCTGGACACCACCTGGGTGCCATCCGGATCTTGGCGCGTTGTGTTGCCTTCGGCCTATTCGCACATCGGTCCGCTACTGACGCCGCCTCACGTGCCAACGTATTTTCTCCGCATTTTATACCCTATGCCGCATAACAGGTCATGTGACTTGTTTATAAAACTTTTCATTGGTTCATTTTACTTTTGGTTTCCTAATGATGGAAGGCTTGATCATATGACCTAAAAACAACACTTTTTATTGGATGAAAACTTTTTTTTTTCCCAAACGATGAAAGCCCCACCTTGTTTCTGGATGTTTCAGACTGAAGCTGGCGTCAGCATGAGAGCACCACCATCTCGTGGCTCCGTCGTGGTCATCCCGCGAGCAATCATGGCAGCCGCTCCCCACCAGAAGCCTACAGGAGTCGGGGCCCCCAAAACTTTTGATGAATCCTCAAGGCGGAGGGGACGCTTTCGAGAATGGGGTCCAAGACCTAGCAGACAAGCGTCCGATTTCCAAGGTGTCCCAGGGCCATTTCAGTGGACCAGGCCCAAAAAGGAAACAGCCTGCCGCCATTTTGAGAGTCCTGTGACAGCCGCCTATCGCTGCACCGCAAGAGTGGGCGCAACTCAGCTGAATTGCGGCTTTTGACACAGTGGACCAAAAGCGGACGGAATGGCAACTGAAACGGTAAAGGGGCGCCCCACTACAACAGACGAGACTCCACCTGGAGAGGCCCGTTCACGCCGCCTCCCCCGGGGCGCCCCACGCCGTTATTCGGAGCAGCATTGTAGGATACCAAAACCAGTGCGGCAACTTACTGGACATCACCTTGGTGCCATCGTTCTGCTGCCTTGGAACTATTCGCACAACAGTTTGCTACTGATGACCCACCCCCCGCGACGCCCCACGCCAGAAATCTGGACGTTGTGCTGCGTTGGGACTATTCGCACAGCCGACCGCTACTTCGTTGTTTTTCCCTAAAAATGTTTATATGTTATTACTGTTTTTGTTTTCTTGTATATATTTATAAGTTATTAAAGTTTTATAATCTTACTACTTTGTTGGAGTGCTATATATTTTTAATGTGACACATAATTGTAAAAACTTTGATGTACAAAGAGTCATCCCTGGAATCTTCCGCTTCAGGCTCGGTCCCCTCCCCAATCGCAATACAAGATGGTTTTCAGATAATAGGAACGCGTCTGCTGTGACGGATCTCATCGAGTGTGGGCCTTGATCTACTATAACTCCTTTGAAGAGGGGTGATTCTTTACAGCTGGGGCCATAAACTACATCTGCAGGGCTAGCTGATACCCTAGGACCGGCCTGGACAATCGGACACAGAGGAAAAGGAGTGTCAGAGGGTGCGGTAGTGAATAGGGCGAAAGGGAGGTGTCGGGCGGGCACAGGGTGTGATTCTCAGGGAAGAGCAGCGCAGATGGGGGGTGGTTTATTACCCATGCATAAGACAGAGAGCGGGGGTGACCACTGCCTGGGGGAGATGCTTGCGAGGGTGGGGAGCCATGCTAAGGATCGACAGCGTGCACAGAGTGGGTCTGGTCAAGGCATCTAAAATGACTGCCGTGCACGACAAAAGTGTGGCATTTGAAAAAAGGCAAGATGGCGCAGACAATGTTTTTCAACACTTCCTGATTTCCTTCGAATCGAACGTTAACAGACGTTGGGGCATATTACCAAAGTTAAGCGATATTTATCCCTAACGATGCTTAGCAACGATTTTTTTACCGCTAAGCATCGTCAGAAATTATCGCAGATAAACCTTGCTATTATCAAGGTTTATCGCAAATACGATAAAAAACGACCGCAATGCATTAATATCGCTGAAAACTCACCGATATTCATGCATTACCGAGCTAATGCTCTTAGCCATGTTATCCACCTCCCATTGGATAACATGGCTAAGAACTGCTCAGGGCAGGTGCTAGCTTTTGGAGATATTCGCGCTTATCGCGAATATTTCCAAAAGTTGATAATAGGAGATAGCGATGTTAGCGACTGTTTCCAGTCGCTAACATCTTGGCATGCCCACTTTGCATGTCATTAGTGATAAATATCACTCACATGCAAAGTGGGGCCCAAGATGGTCGCTATCTCCTACTAGCCGTCGCTAACTGGTGTTAGCAACAGCTAGGTAATACAGATATAATTTTATCTCCGCGAAGCGGAGCGCTGTTACAGATATATATCTTGTTTTTGAACGTTAATTTCTCAAAATCCACTGAAGCACATATATTGAGACCTAGCAAAGGCACATCGAGCTACCAGTCCCTACAATTTTGCCAAGTTTCGTGCAAATCCATTCAGCCGTTCGATTATTATTATTATTTTTTTTTTTGCCCCGCGGGGCCCTTTTAAAACCTCCACATCAAACCTAAGAGGTCAAGGAGGATCTACTATGCCCCCTTATGGTCATTTGCCCCTTCGCTTTGACCTCCTCTTGTCTCTCGATCCTACCGAGAGACAAGATGGCGGCCGCTACGGACTGTTTGCAATGTTTACAGACGCCGGAGAACCAATCAGCTTCGCAAACCTCCGTTACGCGAAGCGGAGCGCTGTTACAGATATATATCTTTTTTTGAACGTTAATTTCTCAAAATCCACTGGAGCACATATATTGAGACCTAGCAAAGGCACATCGGGCTACCAGTCCCTAATATTTTACCAAGTTTCGTGCAAATCCATTCAGCCGTTCGATTATTATTATTATTATTTTTTTTTGCCCCGCGGGGCCCTTTTAAAACCTCCACATCAAACCTAGGGGGTCAGCGAGGATCTACTATGCCCCCTTATGGTCATTTGCCCCTTCGCTTTGGCCTCCTCTTGTCTCTCGATCCTACCGAGAGACAAGATGGCGGCCGCTACGGACTGTTTGGAATGTTCACAGACGCCGGAGAACCAATCAGCTTCGCTTCACAAAGCTCCGTACCGCGAAAAGTCCGCGAACCGGAGCGCTGCCCGGTCCGCTGTTACAGATATATATCTTATTTTGAACGTTAATTTCTCAAAATCCACTGGAGCACATATATTGAGACCTAGCAAAGGCACATCGGGCTACCAGTCCCTACAATTTTGCCAAGTTTCGTGCAAATCCATTCAGCCGTTCGGGCTAAAAGTGAGGCCAACCGCCCTATGGAAAACTCAATGTTAAAAACACGTTTTGGGACCCCCCTTGTTTCTCGGCCCCCCCTTGATGAACCCCCCCAAATTTTCAGGGGCTGCTCAGAAACAAAATGTGCCATTTTCCTGAAAATTTCAGCCAATTCCGTCCACAAACGCCAAAGTTATTAGACATAGAATTTTCAAAAATCCCATAGAGAAAAAATCCTAACTATATATACCTACTGGCGACCGCCAGTAGGTAATATTTATTTATATGAACGAACCATGGAATTAAAGCACCAACTCCCACAGAAACTCAATGGAACAAACAACCAACTCCCACAGAAACTCCATGGAAATCAGGCTCGGGCACAAAGGAGTTCTGGACTCGACATTTCTCTATTAGTGCAGATCACCCTCAATCCCAAGCATAAGGAGAGACGCGGTTCGGCCTTCAGAAGGCCTTTGTCAATCGCTTGTTTGTGCTCACAGGTATTCTCACGGGGTGCCGTGCTGACCGAATAGAACAGTTCAAGTTCTTCCGCTGGAAATGGTGCTCCTTATCAGGACTAGACGGCATTTTGTCCGCACGGCACCCGCGAGAATCCAAGTGAGCACAAACAGTTTCCTGTTAGACCTGACACCTTTTGGCGTGGTTCTTCCCCCATATTTTTGCCTCTGACTCATGTGTTTTGATGCTGTGCTGGATTTCGTTTTTGCTGATTTAGATGCTTTGGACACTCTGCCACTGCTGATCAGTGCCAGAGTGTAAGTGCTCCCTCTGTGAATTGTGATATTGATTGAATATACCTGATTGGCATATTTGTATCACCACGAAGTCCCTAGGAAAGTGCACTGTGTGTGCCAGGGCTGGTGATGACAGATGCTACTAGTGGGCCTGCAGCGCAGATTGCGCCACCCACATGAGTAGCTTTAAAATAGTGACTCAGGCCTGCCAGCGCAGGGCCTGTGTGCAGTCAGTGGACTGCCCTGTCCCCCTGGCCAGTGTCTCCACTGGCTGGGCCTAACCCTTCCCTGTCTGTGCACATCAGTCACCCCTATGGAAGGCTCAAGGTACCCCCCTGGGGAGGGTGCAGTGTATAGCTAAGGTAGAGCATGTACTAGTGCAGGTCACGTGCTCTGGTAGTGGGCAGCAGCCATTTTATGTGCTCACTGCTGTAAGGCTCTCTTGCTCCATAGAGTAACATGGAGGAGACTGGCCCCATGTGATACCAGCCTATCTTCCCATAGGAACAAGATGGGACATAAGTGAAAGATATCCCTGAACTCAGAATTTAATGACACATCTTTTAGTGAAGGGTGTTTTTAAATCCTGTGTTGGAGAATAGCACTTTTAGAAAGTGGCTGTTCTCTTGTCTAACCCTTTCTGTGTGCCTGGGTTTGTGGAATGCTTGGGTGTGACAGGGGGGCTGCAGAGCCCCCAGAGGAGAGGGTCGGAGCCAGCCCGGGGATGAAAGGGCATTTCTGCCTGCCTGGGAGGTGGGAGGAAGGAATGCCTGATAAGTACTGGGCTGTGCCGGCCACCTCCCCCATGCTAGCTCCCTCCTGATGGTCAACTGACACCTCTGGCCCTGAAGCTGACAGGGAGAAGAAAACCAGAGACACCTCAGTGCTCCGCAACCCCCAGAACTGGTTTAGACTGGACCCAGGGCCTCCATGCACAAAGACTTCAAAGAACTTCAAAGACATTGAGGGGTATAAGGAAAGGACCCCTGACTACAGAAGTTTAGATTCCGAAATTCTGCAAGCAAGAAGGAACCTTTGCTGGAAGGAGGACAGCTAGAGAACTAAAGGAAGACTGCCTTGCTGTGTGCTCTAAGGGATGACCTGTTCTACTGTCCAACTGGAAGCTAGGGACGAGAAAGGGACTTTGCTGTGTGCTGTGACCCTGCCTACTTGAAACTGCCAAGACTCTGCTGTGTGCTGTGTCTACAACTGAAACTCCAAGGGCCTGAGAAGAGCTGGCCTCCTGTTGGGAACCCAGGGCTAAAGGTTCCTAAAACTGTTCCAGAAAACAGCTGAAAGATCGCGCTGTGGTGAC
Source organism: Lissotriton helveticus (assembly GCF_964261635.1). Classification (NCBI taxonomy): domain Eukaryota; kingdom Metazoa; phylum Chordata; class Amphibia; order Caudata; family Salamandridae; genus Lissotriton; species Lissotriton helveticus. The sequence continues at coordinate 1,264,591,642 of NC_136059.1, read as the reverse complement.
CTTGGACGAGTGGCACTCGACCGGGGAGCGTGAGGAGGGGATCGGTGTGCTCATCGGCACATTCCCAGCGAGGGTTGGAGGCTTGTGGTGCCTCCCCTCGTGAAATCCGCTCCCAAGGGGTTGTGAGCCGAGAGGGGGGTCTCCTCGTGACCAGCGCCCTCGAAAACCCTTTGCCGCCAAATCCCCATCGCGGCCCGGGGCCAGGAATACCCCCCAGAAGGTCGCCGATCGTTGGGGAGCTGAAGCGGCGAAGAACGAAGCCGCCGCGCTCCCATTGGCTGAGGGAGCCGAGCCCCCTCACTAACGCCGCGACGGGATTGGCCCGTGTGGCGCAGCGTCATCAGTGGTGGAGGGCCGTGATTGGCCGAAGGAGCGGAGCGTCATCGTTGGCCTGTCCCGGGAGCCGCACTGCCATTGGCTGACTCCCGGGTGCTGCGGGAGGCTCGACCCAACGCCGCGATGGGATTGGTTGGTCCCGGCGTGGAGAGGAGGAGGAGAGGAGACGACCCCTCAGCGAGAGCCGACCTCGCCGAGGGAATCTGAAGCGTCCCGCACCCCTGGCCAGCCATCCCCCACCAGGTGAGCAGCACCGCCTCCCCCGCCGCTCGTTGGATTGTCGAGAGCGGGCGGGAGAGGACAGGGGACCGGCCGGGGCGGGGACGCGTGCGAACTGCACGGCCTGGGGCGTGTGAGGCCCAAGAAGGCGCGAGGCTGCACCTGGGGAGGGAAAGAGTCCCCGAGCCTCGCGTAAAAGCGCATTTGCAGCGCTGGAAGCCCCCACGTAGCCTGGCACGTGGGCAGTAGCGTTAATGTTCGTTTTTAGAGCTAAGTGAACATAAATCCGTGGCATTATTTCTCACGACTGATTAAAGAGACTTGAGACATTATTTTTTTTCCATAAGAACTTCCTATTTACAAGTACCATCCTAAAGATTAAGTGCAACCCGTAAGATTGAATGCAACATTTTTCTAAAGAAGTGATTATCATGCGACTGCTTTAATTACTTGCTGAAACTAGATAAAGTTATATATTTTTATAAAAATACTTACCTGTGTGGTCTCAGTTTGTGGTGGATTGGGGATTATTGTTGTGTTAAGTGCAAATGTTATCCACATTGCCTCTGTTTAGCCTAGACTGCTCGCGCCATGCTACCTAGAGGGTGAGCAGGGGTTATCACAGAGGGTTATTCCGTCGCCCTGACTGGAAGCAAGGGTCCCTACTTGGTCTAAGGTACTTACCTCTGCCAACCAGAGACCCCGGGTTCTAACATTTCCCAACCTACTAAAGGTGTTAAATATAGTGAACCAGGAATGGACATTGAACTTACCACAAGTTATATTTTTTTGTTCACCTGTCTGAAGACTTTCAGTCCCGCAATGCAGCAATAAATAAAGGTACGCCGCAATTGGAAAACTGCGTAATAAAAAGGTGTGGCAACATCAATCAGGTGCTTTTTCAATGCTGTTCCGAAAAGCCCAGGAAGAAGAGGTGCCAAGCCATCGAAACACATTGGCTTGTTTCATGAAATCAGGAACTGCTTGTGCAAACTACTCGAGGTGACAGCCTGGATGGAAGGGGTGGGGTCGAGTGACCTTATCGACTGAGAAGGCATTTTGTGTGTATATATATATATATATATATATATATATTAGCCCCATTCCGGGTAGACCAATCATTTCTGCCATCAAGAGCATCGGCGAACATTTATCACAATACGCCGATTACTATTTACAAGATCTGGTAAAAGACCTGTCAACGTATATAAAAGATACAGGGGATTTCCTGAACAAAATCAAGGAAATTGAGTGGGATTCAAACATGAGACTTATAACTCTTGACATCGAATCATTATATACATCTATTGACGATGAAGTGGGGCTCAATGCCATCAAACATTTTCTAAAATGTAGACCAGTATAATGTTATGAGCACAACAAGGTCATACTGAAATGTATTGAATGTATTGAATGGTGTCTTAATAACAACTTTTTCATGTTTGGCTCACAGATGTATAAACAACTACGTGGGGTGGCAATGGGATCGTGCTTCTCCCCCAGTTATGCCTGTTTAACGGTAGGCTGCTGGGAGGAGCAGAACCTCAAACAAGTGCATCAGAAACAATACAACAATACAAAGCACATGTCAGGCATTGGCTCAGGTTCATTGATGATGTTTTTATTGCATGGTACGGTGTCGAAGAAAGTGTTTTTATTAACAATCTCAATGACATTATGGCCAACCTAAAATTTACTTCACACATCAGTGTCAAGGAGGTGGACTTTTTAGATCTGAAAATCTATACAGAAGCGGGGAAAATCAACACCCTGCTACACAGAAAGGCCACAGCAGGCAACTCAACGCTTCATGCATCAAGTGCCCACCCCCAACATCTAATCAAAAGCATACCATACGGTGAACTACTAAGAATAAAACGAATATGTAGCACCACAAACCAACAGGAGGCATGCACACGAGAGGCACTTGAGAGATTCAGACAAAGGGGTTACAGTGCATCTACCCTTAACCAAGCCCTTACCAAAGTCACTATGAGGCCAAGAGAAACACTTCTAGTATCTAGCAACACAATTGTACATGACATTGATGAAACCAACACATCTAGGCTCATCCTTACGTTCAACAAACAACATCACCAAATCCGATCTATCATCAATCGCAATTGGACGATTATGCTGACGGATGCAGTTCTAGCCCCCGATTTACCCAGCACGCCAACCATTACATTCCATAGAGGGATGTCAATGAGATCCCAAATTGTGCGCAGCAATCCAGAAACCGTCAAAAGTAAAAAAAACTACCTGGTTACAAAACAGACAAGGTTTCTATAAATGCTCATCTTGTAGGGCGTGCAGATTTGATATTTCCACCACCAAATATAAAACTCCTTTCAGTCCTAATGAGATCAAAATCCAGGGTAATTTCAACTGCAAAACCGAGGACACTGTATACGTTCTGACATGCACCTGTGGCCTCAGATATGTGGGCAGTACAAAGCTACAGATACATGTAGGAATCCTGCAACATCTCAGGGCAATCGTGAACAACGATACAGCGTACCCGGTCGCCAGACACTTCAAAGCAGTGCATGGCAATGATCTCAAATGTCTTCAGTACTTTGTAATTGCAGCTATTCCTGAAAATCCTAGAGGAGGCAAAAGGGAAAGGGCCTTAAGACAACTAGACAGCAAGTATCCGAAAGGGCTGAACGATAGAGAGGACCTCCACAACTTTTTATAAAGCCATTCACCAGCAAAATCCAAGATTTTAAACTGTAGAGATTTGATCCTATGGTTACTGTAACAGATATCTTCTTCCCTGCCCCTCCCTTTTTCCCGTTTTAATATGTATATTGATTTTTTAATATATATATTTTCTAAATAAACCCTACATATGGAGAATTTTTTTCCCCACTTTTATAGAACAATTGCACATTTTGCACAAATCACAATTTTTGCACTGTCTAGGCACTTTTTTCGCTTGGGTAATACTTGATATGCATTGGATTAACCAATTACTTGCACAAAGCGATGTTTTGCACATACTGAATTTATTCAGGTATCAATCAATCCTAGTACTGTAGTGAATTTTTAATAATATTTGTAATATTTGTTAAATCGCATTTGTAACAAATATGGTATTGATGTATTTATTTATTGATATACACATTTTTTTGTACTAGTTCAAATATTTTTATGATGAAATGTAATATTTTTATCATACACTCCCCTTTTTTTTTAAATCTATGAAATTGTATGATTTTAAAATTCACAACTACAATGTACTGTATGGATTTTAGCATTCTCGCAGGCAATTAACATAATCAAGTTTCTCCCGTACAATAGATCTATTTGGGATGACAAAAAGATATTGTTTTATCATGAAGCATTCCATGTCTTAACAGTAAAAGTGCTGCAAGTATATTTTCTATGTCTATGGTATCACATGATAGAGGTGTAAGCATCACAAAAAAAGGCATAAAAATAGTAAGCGGACTGCGTTTCCGCCAGTGATCAAGGATACTCTATTATCTGAAATGCGTCTGACGAGGCTTCTGATAAATCAAGACCTGCCAAACACGCAAACTGGTGTCCGTTTCCATTTCTCCAAAGCATCGCCGGCTGGTGTGCAAGGGACGACCTGTGGAAAAAACCTTTTGTATATATATATATATATATATATATATATATATATATATATATATATTCACTGAAAAAACCATAGGTTATAGACCATATATAGTTAGGAATTAGCATTTACAAAACCTTGAAAATTCACTGAAAAAACCATAGGTTATAGACCATATATAGTTAGGAATTAGCATTTAAAAAACCTTATTTTACTCACACAAAACCATTGAAATTCCATATATAGTTAGTTGCACTAACTATATATTGCGCACCCGCAATCCACTGCTGATGATGTCACATATTACATCATTCATGACATGGTCAGTGACATCACTGATGACAACATCCAGTGACTATGTTTCTGTAAAGTTAAAATATGTCTTACATATTGAAGAATGAGTGGATGTATAAGTGTCTGGACGAAGGATTTAGTAGGTGCATGACTGAATGTATGAGTGAGTGATTAAATGTGTCTCACTGAGTGCATGGGTTAGTGACTAAACTGTCTTAATTTGTGCATCATTATGTCTGTTGTTCTGTAAACTGCTGCATGTGTTGATCAGTAGCTATATGAGTAACTATATGGGTTATTGATTGATTGCCCAAGTATTTGCATGGGAGACTGAGTGTGTGTGTGGCTGGATGGGAGGTGTGTGACTCTGTACAGATCAATGTGTACTTGTATCAATGATTGTATAAGAGAGTAAGTATGTGTTAGTATATGGTTGAAAACGTAAGGTGCTCTATGTTTAACTGTATAGAGTAGAAAATGGAAGTGTGATTGATTCTTTACAGGACTGACTAGGTGTGTGAGTAACTCCATGGATGAGTGGCAGAGTGTGAGTGTCTGTATAGGTGTATGAGTGCATATGATTGTGTTGTAAACATGAGTGATTGTATGTATGAATGATTGTATGGGTGAATGAGTGAATGTGTGTGTAGACGTAGGAATCAGTGAGTACGTATGTAGTAACTAGTATTGGTGTGTCAATGGTTTCAAAAATTATACTCTGTTTTTAACACTGGGTGAAACAGAGGTTATATTAAAATGTGAGGAGATGCATTGTATTGTCACATGAATGATATCATCAGTGATGTGGTCATTGATGTCAAATGAGATGTCATCAGTGATGTCATTTGAGATGTCATCAGTGATGTCATCAGTGATGTCACTGACCATGTCATGAATGATGTAATATGTGACATCATCAGCAGTGGATTGCGGGTGCGCAATATATAGTTAGTGCAACTAACTATATATGGAATTTCAATGGTTTTGTGTGAGTAAAATAAGGTTTTTTAAATGCTAATTCCTAACTATATATGGTCTATAACCTATGGTTTTTTCAGTGAATTTTCAAGGTTTTGTAAATGCTAATTCCTAACTATATATGGTCTATAACCTATGGTTTTTTCAGTGAATTTCAATGGTTTTTTAATAGCAAATATCATAAGCTGTCGAATGTCAAGTACGTGGTAAGAATTTTTTTTTTCGTGTTTATGCACACTGATCTGCTTTGATTGCTGCCCCCCACCCCTCATTTCTATTAGGAGTACTCTCTCTTTGCAGATAGTGAAGGGTAGTTAACGCAGCCCTTTCCCCCTTTGTAATCCGTCGTGCCTGCTTCTCTCTCCATTTGATTGATTGTTCTCTTTGGTTCATTCTCTATTTACAAACAAGCACAGAGTCGCAATACTCTGTTTAGTCTTTGCAGATAGCGAAAAATCGTGTAAAAAAACAAAAGGAATCGAGCAAAATCAGTAGGCCACTAATGGGATCTCTTTTTGACCTCGCTAAAATAGAAACATTAGGAACAACCTGTTGAAAATAGCAATGCGTATGTACATAAGCGGCGTTCATTTGTGTTCACAGTACCCCTTGTTGATTGTTTCAATCGAGCATTGAATTGTTCGATGTTAATTCTCTTAAGGATCTTCTCTACCTGCAAACGAGGAAGAATAGGAATATTCTCTCTCCCTTTGCAGATAGTGAAGGGTAGGTAACGCAAGCCTTTAACACGTCGTACCTATTTCATTCCTCATTGATTGATTGATTGTCCGAACATTGACTGTTTGGGAATTAGTTCTTTTTGGAGGTATTCCCTGTTTGCAAATAAACGTAGGAAAATCTTTGCAAGTAGTGAAAGGGTACGTAATGCGGACCTTTCTCCCCCGTTGTAATCTATCATGCCTATCCCCACTGATTGATGCACCTGTTTCACCCGGACCATTTACTAGACATACGTCATCTGGCCCGACCAGAGAGCACCCCTAGTGAAAAGGACATATGCAATAATAACGAAGTGATCACTGTATCCTGTTAACAGAAACTTTAGCATGAAACAACCTGGAAAGAAAAGAATAGGAAAACGAAAATCAGTAGGCCACTGATGAACATGAACTTTTATTAAACAACGAACAAAGAAACGATAACATAACGTAATGATAAAACCTATTAATGTCCTAGAAACAAGAAAACGTTAAAATATGCCAGTGGTGAGAGACCAGAAAAACAGTAAGAGAAACCAAATCACCCCTCGCTGTCCCACCGCCTGCCACGCCAAAAAAATCGATAGACTAGGGAAAATGCAAGTCAGTAGAACATCCGCCCCCACTCTGGAAACTTCCAAGGTGGGGCAGGGTTCCGGCTACGCCCAGCCGGGAGCAGCCCATATAAGGCAGGTCCTGCTGCCACGCCTCGGCCAGGAGATCCTAACGTAGGGTGTAGCCGGAGGAGAGGCCGAGACCAACGGGACCCGGCCAGGGGATTGCCTTTACAACGCTGAACAGTTGCAGGGGGGGGGGAATGTCTCCTCGACCCTCCCCTCTCTCTCCCAGTCCGGCCGCGGTGGCCCTTGAGAGTTGCAGGTAGTCCCGCCACATGCTCTTCCGGTCCGGCCACCAACGGTCGGGGGGCCGAGGCCGACGGAATCCGGCTGCAGCCGATAAACCAAGAAACCCGTTCATGGGGCCAGAGCCAGGGGCGTCCGGCCGACATCCACCGGAAGCCCGGCCCGAAGACGGACGGGACACTTCTTTCTTTTATAATGGCTGCGACAACACTGGGGGGGGATGTCTTGCACATGCCTCCGACCCCCCCCTCGTCCTCATCGCCTGGTCCGGCCATAACAAATCTCAAGCGAGACGCCGTGGGGTGCACTGGGAGGGAGAGACGGTGCGAACAGGCCTCTCCCGCCTCCCCAGTGTAGGCTTCCCAGCTGCACCCTCAGCGGTCCAGGCGCCCGGAAAAGAGTTCTTCCACTGTGGCCATGCTGCAACGTCTCGCCCGGCAGGGTGGAGCCCGTCCGTTCATTTGACCCCGCGATCGCCAGTAGCTACCGAACTCTCAAAATGGCGGTCGACCTGGCAAGAGCGGGCCCAGCATAAAGAAATGGCCCGGTCACTGGTTGACTCCACCACCGTAGTCCTCCACGACCTTGAAGATTCTAGAGGAGCCGCGGGAGTCTCCCACCCCCGATGGGGAATGACTGCCATGATCACCCGTGGAGTGACGAAACTGTATCCGCGGGACGTCGGCGCCAGCCTCACTTTGAATTACTAGAATCCTGCAGACCTCACTTCCGGTGAAAGCACAGTGTGACCCGGTAGGAAAAATTGTTGCACCCCCTCCCCTTTTTGACTGATAGTTCAAACCACCGATCCTTTCCTTTGCCCTTTTAACGGAACTTTGGACTGCCTCCCCCTCTTTTACATTTTCTAGAGAAAACAAAACATTAACCACTACATTAGCATAGCAGTTGACACCAGAACTGTTTTCAAATTGAAAACCAACAACATCTTCAACAGAATCCTTTTTGTTTCTGCTGTGACCCTGCTCCAGCACAGGCATTGTCCCCAGCAGTAATTCTGCAATGCCGGTAAGAATAGCTGTGGTGCCTACTGGACTCACTCACCCCCGCGGCGCCCCACGCCGTTATTTGCTGGGCGGCAACTTGCTAGACATCACCTTCGTGACATCCAGATTTCAGCGCGTTCTGCTGCCTTGGAACTATTCGCACAACAGACCGCTACTGACAAGAATATTTCATTATTGGTGCTGTCAATTTCAATAAATCTATTGGATAATTCAAAATAAATTGCCACGGTCTCTTCGTTGTTTAAATGTTTTTACTGTTTTTGTTTTGTTGTATATATTTATATGTTATTAAAGTTTTATATTCCTACTACTTTGTTGGAGTGCTATATATTTTTTATGTGACACATAATTGTAAAAACTTTGATGTACAAAGAGTCATTCCTGGAATCTTCCGCTTCAGGCTCGGTCCCCTCCCCAATCACAATACAGGATAGTTTTCAGATAGTAGGAACACGTGTGGTGTGACGGATCTCATCGGGTGTGGGCCTTGATCTACTATAACTCCTTTGAAGAGGGGTGATTCTTTACAGCTGGGGCCATAAACTACATCTGCAGGGCTAGCTGATAGCCTGGACAATCGGACACAGAGGAAGAGGAGTGTCACAGGGTGCGGTAGTGAATAGGGCGAAAGGGAGGTGTCGGGCGGGCACAGTGTGATTCTCAGGGAAGAGCAGCGCAGATGGGGGGAGGTTTATTGCCCATGCATAAGACAGAGAGCGGGGGTGACCAGTGCCTGGGGAAGATGCTTGCGAGGGTGAGGAGCCATGCTACGAATCGACAGCGTGCAGAGAGTGGGTCTGGTCAAGACATCTAAAATGGCTGCCGTGCACGACAAAAGTGTGGCATTTCAAAAAAGGCAAGATGGCGCAGACAATGTTTTTCAACACTTCCTCATTTCCTTCGAATCGAACGTTAACAGACGTTGGGGCATATTACCAAAGTTAAGCGATATTTATCGCTAACGATGCTTACCAACCAATTTTTTACCACTAAGCATCGTCAGAAATTATCGAAGATAAACCTTACTATTATCAAGGTTTATCGCAAATGCGATAATAAACGGCCGCAATGCATGAATATCGCTAAAAACTCAGCGATATTCATGCATTACCGAGCTAATACTCTTAGCCATGTTATCCACCTCCCATTGGATAACATGGCTAAGAACTGCTCAGGGCAGGTGTTACTTTTTGGAGATATTCGCGCTTAGCGCGAATATCTCCAAAAGTTGGTAATAGGAGATAGATATCTTGCATGTTGTAATGCAAGTTATTGTGGTATATGGAACTCATACCATAATCTCTCAGGAAAGCAGAAACTGATCCTTTTGGGACCGCCTAAAAAGGCCTAGGGGGTGAGGAGTACTCTACTTTGCCCCCTTTTCACGTTCCGAACTATTTTATTTTACTCTCTTCTGTAATTACACAAAATACCAGCGATAAGATGCATCGGAGACACACAGTGAGAGAAAGGAGGCCGGAGATGAAGAAGACATGTCAAATACACATTGGAGATAATATAGTGGCAGAAGGGAAGTAAATATGAGTAAACTTACCATGTAACATAAAAATGTTGCACTCTATACTATAAGTCTCATTTTATACTACAATCACTTCGCTACAACCTCATAAATTAAAAATAAAAATAAATAATGTCTCAAACAATTTTTGATTTCTAAATATAAATTTATTCTTCAAAATTTTCTAAATTTGAAACAACTAGTAACATGTCCTCATCAGTAATTTCCTCTTCAATCATCTCATCTGGAATCTCCTCATTAAAAGTCTGCAATGATGATTCTTGTAACTCTATGGTCTCCAAACACTCGATAAATTCGCCATCAAGAGATTGATCAAAAAAATCATTCAAGTCATCTCCTCCTTCTGACAATATTTCATTATTGGTGCTGTCCATTTCAATCAATGTAGTGGAATCATTCAAGTCATCTCCTCGTGACAATATTTCATTATTGGTGCTCTCAATTTCAATCAATGTAGTGGAATCATTCAAGTCATCTCCTCCTTGTGACAATATTTCATTATTGGTCCTGTCCATTTCAATCAATCTAATGGAATCATACAAGCCATCTCCTCCTTGTGACAATATTTCATTATTGGTGCTCTCAATTTCAATCAATGTAGTGGAATCATTCAAGTCATCTCCTTGTGACAATATTTCATTCTTGGTGCTGTCCATTTCAATCAATCTAATGGAATCATACAAGTCATGTCCTCCTTGTGACAATATTTCATTATTGGTGCTCTCAATTTCAATCAATGTAGTGGACAATTCAAAAGAAATTGCCACGGTCTCTTCATTGTGAGCCATTTTATTTTGAAATTGCTTGCTGTAAATTGCAGAAAAAAATAATCACTTTCATTTATCGTTTTTAGTAATACATAATATAAAACTAACTTCATCAAGTATTTAGTATAACAGAAGGACTGCAAATAAATAACAGAAAACATTTTTCAAATTATCTTCAAGTGTACAACATAGTTCCCCTTACAAATTAACAACTCACCTTTTTAAAAGTAGCAGAAGTGTTAGTACTGTGTAAATCAAACACCAGAAATTCACCACCAAAAATTCCTCACAAATGTACCTCAGACAGTAGTATCACAAAATGGCTGTGGTTTCCTCTCATTTGACATATATACATAACCAATTAACTTTCATCACACACAAATACAAAACCAAAGTAACATTTTAATTGGTTCTAAATTTCAACACTTTCAAATGTGTTTTCCCCATGCAATTTTCCATAGGACATTTACATACGTCTACAGCCTGAATGGCTGAACGGAATTACACCAAACTTGGCAAAATGGTACATCAAACCTAAGAGGTCAGGAAGGATCTACTATGCCCCCTTATGGTCATTTCCCCCTTCGCTTTGGCCTCCTCTTGTCTCTCAATCCTACCGAGAGACAAGATGGCGGCCGCTACGGACTGTTTGGAATGTTGACAGACGCCGGAGAACCAATCAGCTTCGCAAAGCTCCGTAACGCGAAAAGTACGCGAAGCGGAGCGCTGTTACAGATATATATCTTTTTTTGAACGTTAATTTCTCAAAATCCACTGGAGCACATATATTGAGACCTAGCAAAGGCACATCGGGCTACCAGTCCCTAATATTTTGCCAAGTTTCGTGCAAATCCATTCAGGTGTTCGATTATTATTATTATTATTTTTTTTTGCCCCGCGGGGCCCTTTTAAAACCTCCACATCAAACCTAGGGGGTCAGCGAGGATCTACTATTCCCCCTTATGGTCATTTGCCCCTTCGCTTTGGCCTCCTCTTGTCTCTCGATCCTACCGAGAGACAAGATGGCGGCCGCTACGGACTGTTTGGAATGTTGACAGACGCCGGAGAACCAATCAGCTTCGCTTCACAAAGCTCCGTTGCGCGAAAAGTACGCGTCCTAGGACGCTGCCCGGTCCGCTGTTACAGATATATATCTTTTTTTAAACGTTAATTTCTCAAAATCCACTGGAGCACATATATTGAGACCTACAAAAGGCACATCGGGCTACCAGTCCCTACAATTTTGCCAAGTTTCGTGCACATCCATTCAGCCGTTCGGGCTAAAAGTGAGGCCAACCGCCCTATGGAAAACTCAATGTTAAAAACACGTTTTGGGACCCCCCTTTTTTCTCGGCCCCCCCTGGACGAACCCCCCCCAAAATTTCAAGGGCTGCTCAGAAACAAAATGTGCCATTTTCCTGAAAATTTCAGCCAATTCCGTCCACAAACGCCAAAGTTATTAGACATAGAATTTTCAAAAAACCCATAGAGAAAAAATCCTAACTATATATACCTACTGGCGACCGCCAGTAGGTAATATATATATATACACAGATATATATATATACATAGTTCAGACAGGGCTACATCCTGTCGTGATCTTGCAGCTACTAAGGTCTCTTTGGGAGTCTAAGACATTAAGAATTAGAGCAGCGGTGATTTGCATTTACGTGACTGTTTAAGAATTCCCCATTTTAACAACATGCATGTGCGCAAAGATCGTATTTTGCATAACATTGTGTTTCACTCGCACCATGCATTGTGGGTCTAGTAGTTTACTACCACAGTCACGTGATGCGCCGTTTGAATAAGAGACTCTAGCGCACCTGGGCGCCATTTCCTGTCCGTGAGCAAGGCAAGACGCCGAAACGTTGGACATCAGGAGCAGGCGCTTGTGTGATTCCGAAATAAAGCCTATTGCAGCTGTATTGGGTCTCACCTGTGTTTTGTTTGAAGATATTCATGGGCTGCCCCGTGCCCATGTTCGTGAGACCACCCTGAAGGGCCATGAGCTCCGACAACTGGGGAAGGCATCTGATGCCTCGTTTGGAACTTTTAATGCGGAGACTGGTCCACTCGTGCCTCCCAACCCACTGGGGACTGCCACTGAGGAACAAGGTTGGTGCGTGGAAGGGGTTCAGACAGGGCTACATCCTGTCGTGATCTTGCAGCTACTAAGGTCTCTTTGGGAGTCTAAGACATTAAGAATTAGAGCAGCGGTGATTTGCATTTACGTGACTGTTTAAGAATTCCCCATTTTAACAACATGCATGTGCGCAAAGATCGTATTTTGCATAACATTGTGTTTCACTCGCACCATGCATTGTGGGTCTAGTAGTTTACTACCACAGTCACGTGATGCGCCGTTTGAATAAGAGACTCTAGCGCACCTGGGCGCCATTTCCTGTCCGTGAGCAAGGCAAGACGCCGAAACGTTGGACATCAGGAGCAGGCGCTTGTGTGATTCCGAAATAAAGCCTATTGCAGCTGTATTGGGTCTCACCTGTGTTTTGTTTGAAGATATTCATGGGCTGCCCCGTGCCCATGTTCGTGAGACCACCCTGAAGGGCCATGAGCTCCGACAACTGGGGAAGGCATCTGATGCCTCGTTTGGAATATATATATATATATATATATATATATATATTACCTACTGGCGGTCGCCAGTAGGTATATATAGTTAGGATTTTTTCTCTATGGGATTTTTGAAAATTCTATGTCTAATAACTTTGGCGTTTGTGGACGGAATTGGCTGAAATTTTCAGGAAAATGGAACATTATGTTTCTGAGCAGCCCCTGAAAATTTTGGGGGGGGTTCGTCAAGGGGGGGCCGAGAAAAAAGGGGGGTCCCAAAACGTGTTTTTCCCATGTTAATTTCCATAGGGCGGTTGGACTCACTTTTAGCTCGAACGGCTGAATGGATTTGCACGAAACTTGGCAAAATTGTAGGGACTGGTAGCCCGATGTGCCTTTGCTAGGTCTCAATATATGTGCTCCAGTGGATTTTGAGAAATTAACGTTCAAAAAAAGATATATATCTGTGACAGCGCTCCGGGTAGCGCTCCGTTTCGCGTACTTTTCGCGTTACGGAACTTTGCGAAGCGAAGCTGATTGGCTCTCCGGTGTCTGTAAACATTCCAAACAGTACGGAGCGGCCGCCATCTTGTCTCTCGGTAGGATCGAGAGACAAGAGGAGGCCAAAGCGAAGGGGCAAATGACCATAAGGGGGCATAGTAGATCCTCCCTGACCCCATAGGTTTGATGTGGAGGCTTTAAAAGGGCTCCGCGGGGCAAAAAAAAAAAAAAAAAATCGTTTTTTTTGGTGGGCTGCGCAAGGTTAGCGTAACGGGAAGCGGACTGGGGAGCGTACTACAAGGAAACAAGAATGATTGACTTTTAACTTATTGTATGTTTATAGACTTTTTAAAACTTTTTTTTCTGCTGAGTGACGTCTCGGCCTATCTCCACGGGATGCAGTCCCTACCATCTCGGCGTTTAAGCCCAGGGGGACCGGTAGTGTGGGAGAGATAACGTCTGTTAACGTTCGATTCGAATGAAATCAGGAAGTGTTGGAAAACATTGTCAGCGCCATCTTGCCTTTTTCCAAATGCCACACTTTTGTCGTGCACGGCAGCCATTTTAGATGCCTTGACCAGACCCACTCTCTGCACGCTGTCGATCCTTAGCATGGCTCCCCACCCTCGCAAGCATCTCCCCCAGGCACTGGTCACCCCCGCTCTCTGTCTTATGCATGGGCAATAAACCTCCCCCCATCTGCGCTGCTCTTCCCTGAGAATCACACTCTGTGCCCGCCCGACACCTCCCTTTCGCCCTATTCACTACCGCACCCTCTGACACTCCTCTTCCTCTGTGTCCGATTGTCCAGGCCGGTCCCAGGCTATCAGGTAGCCCTGCAGATGTACTTTATGGCCCCAGCTGTAAAGAATCACCCCTCTTCAAAGGAGTTACAGTAGATCAAGGCCCCCACCCGATGAGATCCGTCACACCACACGCGTTCCTACTATCTGAAAACCATCCTGTATTGTGATTGGGGAGGGGACCGAGCCTGAAGCGGAAGATTCCAGGGATGCCTCTTTGTACATCAAAGTTTTTACAATTATGTGTCACATTAAAAACATATAGCACTCCAACAAAGTAGTAGGATTATAAAACTTTAATAACTTATAAATATAAACAACGCAACAAAAACAGTAAAAACATTTAAACATTTTTAGGAAAAAAGAAGGAACAATGGTCAGTAGCGGTCGGTTGTGCGAATAGTCCCAAGGCAGCACACCGTCCTGAGTTCTGGACGGCACCCAGGTGATGTTGCCTGGGTGCCGCACTGGTTTTGGGTATCCTACAATGCTGCTCCGAATAACGGCGTGGGGCGTCCCGGGGGGTGGCTCGTCAGTAGTGGTCTGTTGTGCGAATAGTCCCAAGGCAGCAGAACGCGCTGAGATGTGGATGGCACCCAGGTGATGTCAAGTAAGTTGCCGCACTGGTTTTGGTATCCCACAATGCTGCTCCGAATAACGGCGTGGGGCGCCCCGGGGGGGGGTGAGGCGGCGTGAACGGGCCTCCCCAGGTGGAGGCTCGTCTGCTGTAGTGGGGCGCCCCTTTACCGTTTCAGTTGCCATTCCGCCCGCTTTTGGTACACTGTGTCAAAATCCGCCATTCAGCTCAGTTGCGCCCACTCTTGCGGTGCAGCGATAGGCGGCTGCCACAGGACTCTCAAAATGGCGGCAGGCTCTTTCCTTTTTGGGCCTGGTCCACTGAAATGGCCCTGGGACACCTTGGAAATCGGACGCTTGTCTGCTAGGTCTTTGACCCCATTCTCGAAAGCGTCCCCTCAGCCTTGAGCATTCTACAAAAGTCTTGGGGGCCCCCGACTCCTGCAGGCTTCCGGTGGGGAGCGGCTGCCATGATTGCTCGCGGAATGACCACGACGGAGCCACGAGATGGTGGTGCTCTCATGCTGACGCCAGCTTCAGTCTGAAACATCCAGAAACAAGGTGGGGCTTTCATCGTTTGGGAAAAAAAAAAGTTTTCATCCAATGAAAAGTGTTATTTTTAGGTCATATGATCAAGCCTTCCATCATTAGGAAACCAAAAGTAAAATGAACCAATGAAAAGTTTTATAAACAAGTCACATGACCTGTTATGCGGCATAGGGTATAAAAAGCGTAGAAAATCCGTTGGCACGTGAGGCGGCGTCAGTAGCGGACCGATGTGCGAATAGGCCGAAGGCAGCACAACGCGCCAAGATCCGGATGGCACCGAGGTGGTGTCTAGCAAGTTGCCGCACTGGTGTGGCCATCCTACAATGCTGAAAGTTGGCGAAGGGCGCCCCGTTGGCCTGTGAGTTCGCGTCAGTAGCGGACCGATGTGCGAATAGGCCGAAGGCAGCACAACGCGCCAAGATCCGGATGGCACCGAGGTGGTGTGTAGCAAGTTGCCGCACTGGTGTGGCCATCCTACAATGCTGAAAGTCGGCGTGGGGCGCCCCGTTGGCCTGTGAGTTCGCGTCAGTAGCGGACCGATGTGCGAATAGGCCGAAGGCAGCACAACGCGCCAAGATCCGGATGGCACCGAGGTGGTGTCTAGCAAGTTGCCGCACTGGTGTGGCCATCCTACAATGCTGAAAGTCGGCGTGGGGCGCCCCGTTGGCCTGTGAGATGGCGTCAGTAGCGGACCGATGTGCGAATAGGCCGAAGGCAGCACAACGCGCCAAGATCCGGATGGCACCGAGGTGGTGTCTAGCAAGTTGCTGCACTGGTGTGGCCATCCTACAATGCTGAAAGTCGGCGTGGGGCGCCCCGTTGGCCTGTGAGATGGCGTCAGTAGCGGACCGATGTGCGAATAGGGCCAAAGGCAGCGCAACGCGCCAAGATCCGGATGGCAACGAGGTGGTGTCTAGCAAGTTGCCGCACTGGTGTGGCCATCCTACAATGCTGCGCCGAAAGTCGGCGTGCGGCGCTCCGTTGGCCTGTGAGTTCGCGTCAGTCAGTGGGGGTTGTTTGAGGATCTGACTGCATTGGAAAGCAATGTGATGCTGTGCGTCGCCCCCAAGATGAAGGTTCCTCAGCTGCAGTGGGGCGCCCCTTGGTGTTTCACTCGCTATGCAGCTGAGTTGCGTGCGCACTTGCGGCGAATAGGCCGAAGGCAGCACAACAATATTTTCTGAATAGAAGACACCACAAGGCGCTGAGATTCGGTTGGCACCGAGGTGGTGTCTAGCAAGTTGCCGCACTGGTGTGGCCATCCTACAATCCTGCTCCGAATAACGGCGTGGGGTGCCCGAAGGGGGGGGGATGCGGCGTGAACGGGCCTTCCCAGGTGGAGGCTCCTCTGCTGTAGTGGGGCGCCCCTTTACCGTTTCAGTTGCCATTCAGCTGAGTTTCGGCCGCTCTTGATGCTACAGCGACAGGCGGCTGCAACAGGACTCTCAAAATGGCGGCCTTTTCTTTGGATTTGGGCCTGGTCCACTAAAATGGCCCTGGGACACCTTAGAACTCGGACGCTCGAATTTTTTTTCCTTTCCTCTACATGCAAAAAAGGTAAATGCCCGGTACGTTACCTGCCTCATCTGCCACGATGTACTCTCCAGAGGAACCGAAAAAAAATATAGTTATGGTAACTATACCATGCATCGTCATATGGAGAGGTGGCACCGATTAATTATAGTGCTGCACAAAAGAGAGATTTGGAGGAGAACCCCCGACCTGCCAGTACATTCACCAAAGAAGTGGCACTGACAGCATCAGAGGCAAGGGAAACGGTCCCAAATATTTAGAAGAACTTTGGAAAGATTAAAATGACATGTTTAGATTGTGGCAAATTAATTTCATGTGGACAGATGAGTGTTACTCTAATAAATACAGCATATGAACATCATCATAGTCGATGGTTGGTAGAGACATTTTGACTATATCCTGGACCTGCACGTCCTCGCCCAAAATGGCGCCGGAATAAATGGGACTCGTAACTCCTTGTTGTGTACTGGTTGCTGAACCTTGAAATCACTAGATACGTATGCAGTTTTGAAGCACATGGCGGGCGGGGACGAGAATTGATTGAATATTTCGACATCCCTATTGATATTAAGTTCTGATGTGTTATTGATTACTGTACTATTGAAAGTTCGAATTAACGTCACCCATGGTACTTGCCCGCAAATGTATATCTAGATAATTTTATTGTAACTGGCTCTGTCGTATTTTAATTATAAAATGTACGTCCACCGATTCCGCAACTGTTAGACACCTTAGTTCTTGCAACCTAATGGCCCGCCCGTTACGTTCCTCTACAGTGTAAATGTCTACTCATCATATATGATTACAGTTTGCTCTGTGGCCGGCCCACGTGGTTATAGGCCCGTATTTGTATACTGACATTTTCACAATAAAGGTTTTTAAAAGAAAACATGGTAGTAGTATTTACATTGGTAAAGTTTTTAATAATAGTCACTGTTTTAGAATCAGTAAAAGGCAAGTGAAATAAAGCAGTCCAATTACATGAAGGGTAAAAGGTATAATACGCAGGAACGCAGTAAAGATAAATGGTCAAGGGCTGTTGTGTTTCTACTTCTGCAACATAAAGTGATCGATAAGAATCTGATATTCAGGCGTATCGGCGACTAAGACAGCAGGCCGAGCCTCTTTTGCTCAACGGCTCCGTCATGGGACGAAGAAACGCCCTTTTTCTCGAAAAAGGAATATATTTTACTTGCAGGACAGTTGTAAATTTTCCGGGAAAGTACATTAGCCTGGAACATTATGACATATGTTTAAGAAAAAATAATGTTCGAAAGTAATAAAAAGCGTAATTTTTAGGTCATATGACCAAGCCTTTCATCATTAGAATAAGAAAAGTAAAATGAACCAATGACAAGTTTTATTAACAAGTCACATGACCTGTTATGCTTACGTTACGCGCTGCGCGCCGCGCCCCAGATCGCTTCCGGGAAGCTGCGCTTCGCGCACCGGAGCACTTCCGGATGCGCTAACGCGGCGCGTCATATGACGCATTACGCGACAACGCAGGTCCAGAATATAGTCAAAATGTCTCCACCAACCAGCGGTCGGAACACAACCCCTTTCAGCAGGCTAAATAGTTCTGTTAAATGACAACAGAAGGGACGGGCAACAAGAACCATCAGTCAAAGAGGGGAGGGCAAGTTCTTCTCTACCGGGTCACGTTGGGGCGCTACCGGAACTGATCGAATTGGTAGTCTACAGTGTTTCTGGATGTTTCAAACTGAAGCTGGCGTTAGCATGAGAGCACCACCATTTCGTAGCTCCGTCGTGGCCATTCCACGAGCAATCATGCTAGCCGCTCCCCACCAGAAGCCTGCGGGAGTCGGGGGCCCCCAAGACTTTTGTAGAATCTTCAAGGCTGAGGGGACGCTTTCGAGAATGGAGCCCAAGCTCTAGCAGACAAGCGTTCGAGTTCCAAGGTGTTGCAGGCCCATTTTAGTGGACCACGCCCAAATCTGAAGAGCCGGCCGCCATTTTGAGAGTCCTGTGGCAGCCGCCTATCGCTGCACCGCAAGAGCGGGAGCAACTCACGTACATGGTGAGCGAGACGCTGTAGTCAAAAGAGCAGGCGGTAAACAGCTGAATAGCGGAAGAGGCACAGTGTAGCAAAAGGGGCGGAATAGCAACTGAAACGGTAAAGGGGCGCCCCACTACAGCGTGTCTTTAGGTGAAACGGATTGTGGGACAAGGTCAAGAACGGAAGAGTCACCAAAAGGCAAAAAGTTCCGCTTGACCCCGGGAGCCGGCCACCTATGTCGGGGGCGATCTCAGGCCACACCAGGGCAACACGACTTGCGGAGGGGGCCGGAGCCAAGCGCCCCCTCCGAGTCCGCGCCATGACACCGTCCCTCGGGGGCCTCCGTCAAGCGGTTCAGGGTGGCACCGCATCACATTGTTTTCAAATGCAGTCACGTCCTCAAACAGCCCCCACTTACATTGAGAATAGTGAAGCTGTAGCAAGTGCAAATAGGCTTCAGACAGTGTTACAAGCACTCCTCAAAACTTTGAATTATCAGAGTGCATGAGTTTCATGCTCGATCGATTGAGCTAGCCGGATCGGGCAACAAAAAGTATAAAATAGTTATGTAAATAGTTATTTAATAAAATGTTTTACCCTGTTACTTTGCTGGTGTGTTGTATATATTTGTAATATTTGCATAGAGTTTATCGTTATTTTGGGCGGGGTGGGTGGCGGAGCCGAGCTGTCTTGCAGCCATCATGGTGCGGAGCTCAGTTCATCTCACTAGTTTCGTATTTCTCATGAGGGGTTGTTCCTAATGTTTCTATTTTAGCGAGGTCAAAAAGAGATCCCATTAGTGGCCTACTGATTTTGCTCGATTCCTTTTGTTTTTTAACACGATTTTTCACTATCTGCAAAGACTAAACAGAGTATTGCGACTCTGTGCTTGTTTGTAAATAGAGAATGAACCAAAGAGAAACAATTCTAAAACAGGAAATGCTTGGATAACAATCAATCAAATGGAGAGAGAAGCAGGCACGACGGATTACAACGGGGGCAAAGGCCAGCGTTAACTACCCTTCACTATCTGCAAAGAGAGAGTACTCCTAATAGAAATGAGGGGGAGGGGGGGCAGCATTCAAAGCAGATCAGTGTGCATAAACACGAAAATGTTTTTACTTACCACGTACTTGACATTCGACAGCTTATGATATTTGCTATTAAAAAACCATTGAAATTCACTGAAAAAACCATAGGTTAGAGACCATATATAGTTAGGAATTAGCATTTACAAAACCTTGAAAATTCACTGAAAAAACCATAGGTTATAGACCATATATAGTTAGGGATTAGCATTTAAAAAACCTTATTTTACTCACACAAAACCATTGAAATTCCATATATAGTTAGTTGCACTAACTATATATCGCGCACCCGCAATCCACTGCTGATGATGTCACATATTACATCATTCATGACATGGTCAGTGACATCACTGATGACATCACTGATGACATCTCAAATGACATCACTGATGACATCACTGATGACATCTCAAATGACATCACTGATAACATCTCAAATGACATCACTGATGACATCTCAAATGACATCACTGATAACATCTCAAATGACATCACTGATGACATCTCAAATGACATCACTGATGACATCACTGATGACATCTCATTTGACATCAATGACCACATCACTGATGATATCATTCATGTGACAATACAATGCATCTCCTCACACTTTAATATAACCTCTGTTACACCCAGTGTTAAATACAGAGTATAATTTTTGAAACCATTGACACACCAATACTAGTTACTACATACGCACTCAGTGATTCCTATGTTTACACACACATTCACTCATTTACCCATACAATCATTCATACATACAATCACTCATCTTTACAACACTATCATATGCACTCATACACCTATACAGACTCTCACACTCTGTCACTCATCCATGGAGTTACTCACACACCTAGTCAGTCCTGTAAAGAATCAATCACACTTCCATTTTCTAATCTATACAGTTAAACATAGAGCACCTTACATTTTGAAACATATACTAACACATACTTACTCTCTTATACAATCATTGATACAAGTACACATTGATCTGGTACCGCACACGGCGTCGTCATCTTTTGCTGTATCTATTGGACTTGGTCGGAGGAGTCCACACAAGACGACGCAAATCTTGTTAAGTGGGGCAGAGAATAGTCAAACAGGACGTTATATATATATATTTTCAGATTGACAAAGACTCCTATGGAGTCAAAACACGTCTCTCGTGATCCTGGGTTGAGGGTGACCTGATCCATTAAAAAGAAGCCTTAATCCTACACTCCTGCGTCCGTGCCTCCTTCGTTGGATTTGTTGTCTGAGGAAGCTGGATTGTTTTGTCTATATATATTACCTACTGGCGGTCGCCAGTAGGTATATATAGTTAGGATTTTTTCTCTATGGGTTTTTTGAAAATTCTATGTCTAATAACTTTGGCGTTTGTGGACGGAATTGGCTGAAATTTTCAGGAAAATGGCACATTTTGTTTCTGAGCAGCCCCTGAAAATTTTGGGGGGGTTCGTCAAGGGGGGGCCGAGAAAAAAAGGGGGGTCCCAAAACGCGTTTTTCCCATGTTAATTTCCATAGGGCGGTTGGCCTCACTTTTAGCCCGAACGGCTGAATGGACTTGCACGAAACTTGGCAAAATTGTAGGGACTGGTAGCCCAATGTGCCTTTTGTAGGTCTCAATATATGTGCTCCAGTGGATTTTGAGAAATTAACGTTTAAAAAAAGATATATATCTGTAACAGCGGACCGGGCAGCGCTCTGGTTCGCGGACTTTTCGCGCAACGGAGCTTTGTGAAGCGAAGCTGATTGGTTCTCCGGCGTCTGTCAACATTCCAAACAGTCCGTAGCGGCCGCCATCTTGTCTCTCGGTAGGATCGAGAGACAAGAGGAGGTCAAAACAAAGGGGGAAATAACTATAAGGGGGCATAGTAGATCCTCGCTGACCCCCTAGGTTTGATGTGGAGGTTTTAAAAGGGCCCCGCGGGGCAAAAAAAAATAATAATAATAATAATCGAACGGCTGAATGGATTTGCACGAAACTTGGCAAAATATTAGGGACTGGTAGCCCGATGTGCCTTTGCTAGGTCTCAATATATGTGCTCCAGTGGATTTTGAGAAATTAACGTTCAAAAAAAGATATATATCTGTAACAGCGCTCCGCTTCGCGTAACGGAGGTTTGCGAAGCTGATTGGTCATTCTGTCACTGGGCTATAGTTGGGCTACATCTGGCTGATATTTGGGCTACATTTGTTTTTTTGTGTGTCTGGCGGCCATCTTTGGGCTACATTGGGCTACATTGGGCTTCATTGGGCTACATTCGGCTAATTAGCAAATAGCTCATCGCAAACTAGGAATGGTAAAGAATCGCTATTTATTCCTTAAAGTTCGCTATTTAGGAAATGCAAAAAACTTTGATGATACATATGGCGGTTCATCTCTAACAAGATAAGAAGCATAGGGATACATTTATGATGACTGGCGCATCACCAGGGATGTGTTAGTCATTCTGTGCCGCTGTTCCGTCACCTATGGTGTGCTGCATTTACAATGCGGCGCATCATGGGGCAAAAACAGCACAGATGCGTGATGTATCTGTGCCGTAAAGGTGGCGCATTGCTGGAGTTGTATCGCAAGTGTGATGAAGCTCCAGCAAGGGTCGGGGGTGCCCCTGTCGCAGGGTTTCTGTTCTCACACAGAACTGTGGACAGAGGATTGGAACCTCGGCGAATGCATTGCTGGAGTTGTATCGCAAGTGTGATGAAGCTCCAGCAAGGGTCGGGGGTGCCCCTGTCGCAGGGTTTCTGTTCTCACACAGAACTGTGGACAGAGGATTGGAACCTCGGCGAATTAGGGTGTCCCAAAACTCACGTTAGTAATCAAAAACTCCTTAGCAAGCTAGGTACAGTGTCACATTGGATATAACAAACTCTCAATGTTTAGACAATCCAGAATATGAACTTATAGTACCTCAGGATACGTGGAACTCATGAACAGTCGGTCGTTATAGATTTCTTAGAAACCAGAACATGGAGTTAAGAAGAACAGATGTGTATTTGAAATGTTTATTTACTAATGCCGTCTTCTCAGGCGTAGTACCTTAGATAATAAAAGTACACATATTATCAGTAGCAAAATTACCAGCATAGTTACTAGTACATAAAAAGTGAATGGTGATAGTATGTTAACATGCTGTAAATGAATAAGAGTTAGCAACACTTATAAGCAGCCGCGGGCCGTGGAGGGAGTTACGGTGAGGCAGGGAGGCGGGGAGGGGGAGAAGCAGGGTGGAGAATACAAGTACACATATTATCAGTAGCAAAATTACCAGCATAGTTACTAGTACATAAAAAGCGAATGGTGACAGTATGTTAACATGCTGTAAATGAATAAGAGTTAGCAACACTTATAAGCAGCCGCGGGCCGTGGAGGGAGTTACGGTGGGGCAGGGAGGCGGGGAGGGGGAGGGGCAAGGTAGAGAGGGCTCCACCCTGCTTCTCCCCCTCCCCGCCTCCCTGCCCCATCGTAACTCCCTCCACGGCCCGCGGCTGCTTATATCTCACCCTCCCTAATACACATATTATATTATTTGCTAAGAAGGTCTCTTTGTGTTGATTTAGGGCGTGCCCATACTTTAGTGTCTTAGATTTGAAGGAATCACATCAGCATACACCAGCTCTCTCTTCATGTGAACCGCATCAACTGTTGTGTATGTGTGTTCGGCAAAGCAATATAAAACCCGCCTCATGCCCAGAATTGGCAGAAGTTGCACTTATGTTATGAGTATGAAGTCGTGGAGATCAGACCTCATAACAATTCTGTATCGTGTTGTTCTTGAAACTTTAGCACTCGCTGTACAGATATAGTTTAACAAGTAAAGCAGATAGTAGACCAATAACATATTATTCTCATGTAAACCACGATGAACTACTAGGTGGAAAGCTAAAGCAACAACTAAGTGTCGTGTGCAGAAGTTGCAAAAAAGGAAAAATGGCGTTTAAACCGGTAATGAGCCCATGCTAACTTAACACGGTGTAAAGATATCCAGGACCTAGATGACACCTCCTCATGATCCGGAAACGAACTGAATAAGATAATAGAAGTGCCATCTCATGAGAGCAGATTGCAAGTTTATATGTGGACGGTCCGCAAGGTAAAGCATTAAAAACTAGGAAAATTTAATGCTAAAGAAAAATAAAACAGCCAAGTACTTTATCGAGTCTTAAGCCAATAGGCAAGGTAAATAATAAAAACTTGACAAATAAGTCAATGAATTGTCAATGAAATGCTAGTACTCAGCATATCAAACATGAAAAAGGTCTATGACATAACTGTGTATGCAAAATAAGCTGCAACAGCCTCCAATAGGAAGTCACCGTCTTCATCCGAAACCATTCAGCCATCCAATTTAAAAGCGGAAAAGAACATACGTGCTCTCCCAGCACCGGATCCTCTATCACCATCAGAGGACAGCTCGGTGGGTTTTCAAGAAAGCTCTGTTCCAAGAAAGACTGTGCTGCCGCCAGTAAATTCCAGGGACCAAGTAGTCCATGCATCAATGCCACAGCCATAATCCTTTCGCCAGGACAAACCAACTCGTGAGTAATGATAGGAGTCATCAGCTGATTAAAGTCGACGTCAGGAGAAACCGGTCCGCAGAGACACAAATCAATGGCCCAATCGAAATCACAGGTCAGGCAGTGAAATACAGGCTGGACACAGGTGAAGTAGGAGAATCGAAAAGATAATCCATATGCCGTGCTTAATATCGCCAACGGCATTGTGCCATAATATTCTAGCATGCGATTGCGGAACAGTGTCAGCAGCTGCAGGGTGGGAGGTTGCATAGGAGGGACATCCATATTTAAAAATGTAAAAAAGCACAAGAGCGTCCGCTGGTAATGCAAGTAAAAATGCCAATCCACGAACCAGAGTGCAGAAAATAGAATGAAAGGAAGCAGGGATGACTCCAAAGATTTTCTCAAATGAAGTCACGAGACCACTGGTAACAACTTTAAAAAAGTGCGCCAGGGACTTTGTGGAGGATGCGTTAAAGATAGTCGGAAACATGTTGCTGAAATTGAAAGGCAAATCTTAATTGAAAAGGGTGTGCACCTCTGTACGGGTGTTCGCTATGTGAAGTACGAAAGTTTCACGGGCCGAACTCAAGGCCACCTCTCTCTGAGACAAAAGAGCTCTTATTCTTGCCATGCCGTTGAAACGTGTCCCAAGGTTGGTATTTGTGGCCAGATTGAAAACTCCCTATGTTCATGTGTGGGAGGAAATAGAACATTTCTGCAGCAAATAACCCGTTCACTTACTGTTACGATAAAAGGAATACTTTTAATTAACTCAGAACAATCTTCATTATTGAGCATCAAATAACTACCATTTTCCAACAACTTGAACGTGGGGATGATAGCAGGAACTGGCGTGCCTTGCAACACGCAAGCCATATTTGGTCGGTGTTTGTTGCATGAACCGTGTAACTGTATGTGCCTACACATTAGTGAATGATCTGGCGTCTCAGTGCATTCCTCTCCATTCAGATAAACTTCTTGATCATCTTTGAAACATCTGTATGTGTATGGAAGCGACCAGACCTCATGAAGAAAAGCACTACCTAAAGGTTCATAACGACCTATTGGTATATATTTCATACAATTTGAAAACTTATATAAAGCAAAAGGCAGCGTTATTAAACCGTGGATAAGGCATGTTGCCAAAAAACCCGCAATCCTCTGCTGATGATGTCACTGAGCATGTCATGAATGATGTAATATGTGACATCATCAGCAGTGGATTACGGGTAATGGTATCTCTAGTTTACTCCCTTATAGCTGTCTTTCTTTTAACATAAGTGTCTGTTTCCTTCCCTTATACTTACTGTTTTTGGTTCGCTTCCGGTTCGCGTACCGGCGAGCGAACTGGGAAGCGAACTAAGAGAAATAGAGGTTGGCACAGTTCCAAATATTGTACCAATTTTTTAATAACGGGGAGGTAGTTCTGAAAAGAACTTTTTTTTTTATTTTTCTGAACATTTTTTTACTGTTTTTGAATTTTTCGGAACAGTTTTATATTTTTTTGGGTTTTTCTTGGAGGGGGCAATGAAAACGATTCATTGTAAAGGGCTCAACAGGAGCAACAAAACAAAAAAAAGAAGTATTTATTATTTTGGGCGTTTCGGACAAACTTGCATATGATAGTCAATAGCTCTGTTGATCAGAGTGATGCTTTTTTCTCCGTAGGAAATGAATCCATCGCAAAATGCGCAGATGTGTTTTACATCACCAAATCTCATTTGTATATTTGGCACCATCTCCCTGCCCTCTGGTCCCGTTACTTCCGGTACAACAGATCTTCTGGCCATAATAGCGAGATTATCTAGGTCGTTCCGAAACTGTGCAGCACTGTAGTTGTTAGGATGCCACCTAGTCATATGGCGATGCATTGTGTAGTTTCCGAAACTGTATTTTTTGTCGGTCCCTCTGGACAGTCTATCTTGACATATAAGGCAAGTTACGTATCTTGCATTTACTTTTTTCTGACCTTTGGGAATTTTAAAAAATTGCCAAATGAAGTTTTCTTTCCGGTGAGACGTCCTGGGCTGCTCAGGCAAAAACTGCCTCTCTTCGTGCTCGTCCTCCTGTTCCTCTTCTTCTTCTTCTTGTTGAATTATAACTTGAGCAGGTGGTCCACTCTTCCTTGGATGTGGTGGAGGTGGTGGGGAAGCACCAGCTGAAGCTACTAAAGAAGCCATTGCTCAGTGATCACAAAGGGTCTTTCTCTCACAATGATGAAAGTCAGAGTGAGGAAAGAAGGAGGGATTTTCATCATTTGGGAAAAACAAGAGTTCTCAACCAATCAAAAGTGTTCATTTTAGATTATATGACCTAGTCTTACATCATTAGGAAACCAAAAGTGAAATGAACCAATGAAAAGTGTTATTACCAAGTCACATGACTTGCTGTGTTTACGTTAAGCGCTTTGCAGGGCCTCCCGGTTTGCTTCCAGAAACCTGCGCTTTGCGACTCGCTTCGCGTACCAGTTCGCTAACGTAGTACGTCATATGACGTATCACGCGACAACGTGAAACGTCATGCGGACGGGAGGCGTCACGATGTTGTTTTGTAACGCGGCACTAGCGGTAAAGAAACGTTTACCGGCTCGCGGTCTATTTCGCGGCATCAAGGTCAGCTAACGGGAAGCTTCCCGATTTGCGAAGCGGGAACGAAGAAAAAAAAATATTAAAAAAAAAAATTATTCATAAACATATAAAATATATTTTTGGATTTAAAGAAGAATACATTTTACAGCTACAGATATTAGCTGTTAAAAAACCAATGAAATTCACAGAAAAAACCATAGGTTATGGACCATATATAGTTAGGAATTAGCATTTACAAAACCTTGAAAATTCACTGAAAAAACCATAGGTTATAGACCATATATAGTTAGGAATTAGCATTTACAAAACCTTGAAAATTCACTGAAAAAACCATAGGTTATAGACCATATATAGTTAGGAATTAGCATTTAAAAAACCTTATTTTACTCACACAAAACCATTGAAATTCCATATATAGTTAGTTGCACTAACTATATATCGCGCACCCGCAATCCACTGCTGATCATGTCACATATTACATCATTCATGACATGGTCAGTGACATCACTGATGACATCACTGATGACATCTCAAATGACATCACTGATGACATCACTGATGACATCTCATTTGACATCATTCTTGTGCTAATACGATAAACCTCTTCAGACTCTAATATAACCTTAGATACACTCAGTGTATACAGACACTCACACACTGCCACTCATCCATGGAGTTACTCACACACCCAGTCAGTCATGCAAAGAAACAATCTCACCTCCATTTCTTCAACTATACAGTTAAACGCACCTTACTTATTGAAACATATACTAACACATATTTACTCTCTTATACAATCCCTGATACAAGTTCACAATGATCGATACAACCACTCACTCATTCAGTGGCTCTCATGCACAGTTATTTATATATGCCAACTCTCACATGCACTGTGTTTTACATATGTACTTACTATGACATGTAGCATTGAGATATCCATTCACTCATCAATACACTCATGCACACAGTCAACTGCCCATGTAGCTGTTTCCACATGCACTCTTGAACTCATACACCTAGTGAATAAACTGCTTACACATCTATGCATAGAGTCACACACCTTCCAGCCACCCCCACACAAACTCAATCTCCCATAGAAATACTTGGGCAACCAATTAATAACACATATAGCCTCTCGTATAGCTAATGATCAACACATGCAGCAGTTTACAGAACAACAGACATAATGATGCACAAATTAAGACAGTTTAGTCACTAACCCATGCATTCAGTGAGACACATTTAATCACTCACTCATACAGTCAGTCATGCACCTACTAAATCCTTCATCCAGACACTTATACATCCACTCAAGACATATTTTAACTTTACAGAAAAATACAGTCACTGGATGTTGTCATCAGTGATGTCATCAGTGATGTCATTTGAGATGTCATCAGTGATGTCATCAGTGATGTCACTGACCATGTCATGAATGATGTAATATGTGACATGATCAGCAGTGGATTGCGGGTGCGCGATATATAGTTAGTGCAACTAACTATATATGGAATTTCAATGGTTTTGTGTGAGTAAAATAAGGTTTTTTAAATGCTAATTCCTAACTATATATGGTCTATAACCTATGGTTTTTTCAGTGTATATATATATATATATATATATATATATATATATATATATAAAAATAAATAAATATATATACATATTTATATATATATATATATATATATATATATATATATATATATATATATATATATATATATATATATATATATATATATATATATATATATATATATATATACATCAAAACAAAACCCTTTCAGGCATAGAGTGACGCATAAATTATGCAAAAAAGAAGGAGAGAACTCTGGGTAGGTCTCAGTTTAGGTGGAAAGCAGCTCCTGTTAGAGCACTCTCAACACCAGCGACACTCTAGATCTGCTCACCTCAAATGTCTGTTTTTCTATCAAAGTTTTTAAGCATAGGATTAGACAGTGCTATCCATGCCGAGATAGAAAATGACAAAGTCTTTCGCCATTTAAACAGCAAAGTCTTTAAGCATAGGACTAGTACAGTGCAGTCCTTGCCGAGCTGTCAAATAACAAAAGCCATTTATCACTCCAGGCACAATATTACAGCTTTGAATTGGTAAAATACCAACTCAAGCCAACCTGAAATGATTAAAAGCAACCCCTGACACAGTGTTTCACTCTAATTAGAGCTCTTCAGAGAGGTATAGCTTTGTCCAGACACAAGGGAGCACCCAGTATTAAGTCAAAACAAAACCCTTTCAGGCATAGAGTGACGCATAAATTATGCAAAAAAGAAGGAGAGAACTCTGGGTAGGTCTCAGTTTAGGTGGAAAGCAGCTCCTGTTAGAGCACTCTCAACACCAGCGACACTCTAGATCTGCTCACCTCAAATGTCTGTTTTTCTATCAAAGTTTTTAAGCATAGGATTAGACAGTGCTATCCATGCCGAGATAGAAAATGACAAAGTCTTTCGCCATTTAAACAGCAAAGTCTTTAAGCATAGGACTAGTACAGTGCAGTCCTTGCCGAGCTGTCAAATAACAAAAGCCATTTATCACTCCAGGCACAATATTACAGCTTTGAATTGGTAAAATACCAACTCAAGCCAACCTGAAATGATTAAAAGCAACCCCTGACACAGTGTTTCACTCTAATTAGAGCTCTTCAGAGAGGTATAGCTTTGTCCAGACACAAGGGAGCACCCAGTATTAAGTCAAAACAAAACCCTTTCAGGCTCCTGTTAGAGCACTCTCAACACCAGCGACACTCTAGATCTGCTCTGGTGTTGAGAGTGCTCTAACAGGAGCTGCTTTCCACCTAAACTGAGACCTACCCAGAGTTCTCTCCTTCAAAGCTATACCTCTCTGAAGAGCTCTAATTAGAGTGAAACACTGTGTCAGGGGTTGCTTTTAATCATTTCAGGTTGGCTTGAGTTGGTATTTTACCAATTCAAAGCTGTAATATTGTGCCTGGAGTGATAAATGGCTTTTGTTATTTGACAGCTCGGCAAGGACTGCACTGTACTAGTCCTATGCTTAAAGACTTTGCTGTTTAAATGGCGAAAGACTTTGTCATTTTCTATCTCGGCATGGATAGCACTGTCTAATCCTATGCTTAAAAACTTTGATAGAAAAACAGACATTTGAGGTGAGCAGATCTAGAGTGTCGCTGGTGTTGAGAGTGCTCTAACAGGAGCTGCTTTCCACCTAAACTGAGACCTACCCAGAGTTCTCTCCTTCTTTTTTGCATATATATATATATATATATATATATATATTTTTTTTTTGGGGGGGTTTGGAAGCTCCTAGTATGTCATCTCCTAAAAATACCTTTCTGTCTTAATAAGGTCTATTAGTAACCATTTGGACGCTCCCAAGAATTTAATTTTGTGATCCACTCCAATCACCAGTCTTTGTTTTCAGACGCTCTTTAAGATTGTAAGACTCCTGGTAAATACTTTAATAAAGGTAAGAATGATGATTCTTTCTCTAAACATATCAAATCACCCACAAGTCTGCTTACCGCATCCTTTCCAGTTGTTAATGCCCCATTGACACCAAGCCCAGAACGACAGCCGTTGATGTCTCTCTACCTGTGCCCCTTCCCAGGGAGAAATCAGCCATTGCATTGCTGTTAACCATTCATTCTTTACAGCAATACTTATTAATTCATGTATTTAATTAGGAGTTGAAGAGCTAGGCTAGCATGGACATCGTGGTGCTGAGAACCCTAGCAAAAGATAAACTGAAAGTATTCCACTTGGAAAAACCAAGTTTAAAGTTTTATCTTAAAGGTGTGCTAGTTAGATTATGGACACAGAGACAGAGGAATCAAGTTCAATTTCTTGGCTGCCTGGTAGAGTAAGGAGCAGCTGCCACATTTGGCAACCTTGATACAAGGAACAACTGCCAGATGAGGATTAGCTGAGTGCAGAGCACTGGCAGGAAGATGGAAATTAAGTTGTGTATTGAGATAAGAGGGGCTAGTATTGTAGAGTGCTTGGACAGTGAAGCACAGAGTCTTGAAGAGGACACGCTTGTGTACAAGAAATCAGCGCAGGTGCTTGCGGTGACCTGAGATGTGGGCATGACCGTGCCGAGGCTAAGGTGAGCAGAATAATTCTGAATGATTTGGATTGTTGGAGGAATTTAGTCTGAGATGCCATGATAGAGAAAGTAGGAAAAGTTCAATTGTGATACCATCGTACCATGGTCCATAGTTTTCCTAGTGCGAAGAAAACGTTAGGAGAGGCATTTGAAGAGCATTTTATGAGTGAAAACTATAAGTGGCAGAAACGTTTGCTACCTGATTGGGCAAAGTGAGAAGGCAATCATAAGTGATTCCCAGGTGTTTTATGGAGTCAACAGAGTGGCGTTCAGACCCGTAGGCCACAAGCCAGGGGACCAGATAGTGGAACATTTACCAAGCATGATCAGCTCAATTTCATTACTATTTAGCCAGAGGCAATTAAGTTGCATCCGGAAAGCAACAATAGTGTGCATGCCTAGAAATTAAATTAGGTCTGAGGTAGATTGTGAGAGATGGAGATGGGGATTTATGTGTCTTTAGTACAGGATACTAAGTTTAAAGAGATATATGTGACTAAGTTGGCCATTGTTTACACGTGTAGGTTAAACACAGGGTGGCTGTGTGCAGAGGCCTGCAACCTCCCTCTGTCCATTCTAAAATCCCATCTTTTCGGATTTTTTGCCCCACAAGACATCTATTTCTAGCCCCAATCCTAATGTATCCATTTTATCAGGCTTTGACATACAAGCAAAAGACTAAAAACAAAACATAAAAATAACAAGTCCATTATTATAGAACTATAACTCCCTTGAGATACCACAGCCTAAAACTAAGACCCGGACCTACTGAGCTGAAGACAGATCTTTGACATTGAAATTGACTGCTCCTATGTTGTATCATTCCAAATGATTAAACCCTGCTGGGAATTTTTATGGGTGCAGGTTAGTGACAAACTTCTTCAGCTTATCCCTTTCCCGGTTCTTTCTTCAAGCGCAGTGGTCCCACTATCTATTTTTCACCAGATCCTTAGAAAGATACTATCTGTTTGTTAATGTCCTCCAATGACTGTTGCTTTCAAGGATGCACATTAATGAACACAGCACCTTTGCATGATCCCTTAATGCTGTTTTTAATTTGTACCTCTGTTTAAATTTGGCAATTATTCTCTCTTCGCTTGCACCACCGAGCTATATAATCAATCAATGCTGCTGATCATTCTCGTGCATTTTAGATTCAATCCTGCACCGTGGGAAACATATGTAACTATGTACTTATATTGGGTGGCCGCACAAGTTTGATTGAAGTGGGCACAACGCCACCTTATGCGAATAATTGTGCTACCTCTTTTCCCATATCTTTTTAATTACACCGCAGATATGGAGTATTTATTACATTGTGATGTCATATTACTATTAATGTGAAGATTTTAATTTATCATACAATAAAGCATTTTCTACTTTCTTACTGATGCCAATTTTCAATGCCTTTCCAGTTTGAAAGCAATTGTCATTTGAGTTGAATGTTACTCTGTGATGACGGGTAACCAGCTCCTCAGTTTCAGCCTCCCAAACTTTGAGTTTGTATAATTTTAAATTTGGATTCGACATTTGTGCTATCGTTGCAAGTACTGTCTATTCAATGAGCTTGCTAGTCCTCAATGGATTGTAAACCCTATCCAGCCATTTAACACACAGAATGGTTCTACCCTCCATTTTGGACTCTTTCAATTTGACCTTATAAATTGGAACTTAGGGCTGCACAGATTCTTCTATGGGGCACTAATCATGTGGTGTTCAATGCACCACTTGTTTGATTGTTCCTTGCATTTGCTATGACTCATCTGTGTGGGCTAAGTCTTCAGTCCTGTGATGGAACTTGTTTTGTGATCAGTT
Organism: Lissotriton helveticus; assembly: GCF_964261635.1. Lineage (NCBI taxonomy): Eukaryota > Metazoa > Chordata > Amphibia > Caudata > Salamandridae > Lissotriton > Lissotriton helveticus. Next base: position 1,264,558,636 of record NC_136059.1, on the reverse strand, counting down.
TGTCTACCAGATCACTAGCCTGCACTTAGAAAGATCTGACCCCTCAGATCTTCTTTTGGATTATGATTGTCCTTCTCTTCAGACTCCATGGTCTAGGATCATGAATCTCTCTTCCAAACTCTCATTAGATGCTCTTGCTTTTACCTTATAATCTAATGGGTCCAGGTTAACTATCATTTGCTACGATGGGTCAAACATAGATTAATGGTGGATATCTTTAAAAGATAGCTCTCACAAGAAGCAAACAATTTGGTTTACCTTCTATATGTGTTTAGCTTGTTTTTTGAAAAATAAAATTGAACATTTCTAGAATGCATGAATATAAACTAAAAGCAATGGGTACAATTGGTATACTGGGCATTATTTACCAATTTTCCCATGCTTCAGGTATACAGAAAAGGTCTAAAGTATCATTGACCTAATAGTCTCCCACCGTGACTATGACAATGGATTATGGATTTAAGTTAGGCTCTTCACTGTTAATTATTAAAATATGACTGCAGGACAACTCCTTAACCTATCAATGCAGACTCATATCCCGCCAGGGGTTTTAAATTTTTACTGGCTTTCGGTACTTAATTAAGTTTAACTTGAAAGCAATGTACATCACTTATGGAGCAATTCATGGTACAGACCCACACTTCCTTAAACAAAAAATCTGCTCTTATGGCCACACAAGTTCTCTGCAGGCCGGGCTTGCCCAATTATTGACTGCATATCCATTTAGAAAAACAGTACAGTCAGCTAAACTCCGGCATGAACAAGTTGTTTTGACAACTACCTCCAATTTTGGAAAGCACTAAAGACTTGGCTGTTGACTTCACTGTTACACAAGTCACTGATTGGGACCCAGATAAACTGCCAAACAGGTATGCATGGTTTTGCATCCTCTCACACTCTGCAACGCCAAATGCATATTTACTGTGGCGCACAATGTTTGGAGCGTGGCTTTGATCCTCATGCACCTCAACCAAAATCTCTCATATAGGTTGTTCTACATCCAACACTTTTCTAACCACAAACCTCCTAAAGGGCACCCAAGTAGGAGCGCTTCACAAACAGGTCAGACGTATGAAATGCTATACAGGTGCTGCAACACAATGCAATACAAAACAATCCTATCCCATGCCTTTTTTTTATTCATGGATTATATTGTATTATATAGTCTTCTCTGGGGAAGTAGCATCGCTGGGTTTTGTTATGAAATATGGCACAATAAAAAATCCCACATGTTCAAGGGATTATTGCTGTGAATTAAGCGAAAACGTGATGGTAAATTGTGTAGCAGTAACAGAAGAACCACTTTGCCAAACGTTTGTGAAATAGGAAGCCATTTGTGTTATGTAACTAAAAAGCCAGCAGTAAAAAAACATGGTCACCCTTTTGTTGCTACATGAAGCACAGGATGGACAGGAATCAATAAAGAATGTGAGGAAGAATGCCACCTCAGATTCTTTTTCATGACCTTGGAAAAATTCCTGTCTCGGGCTTGGTACACCACACACAGGTATTGACCACTAACATCTAACTGTTTAAGGATCAGGCTGATTCAGAACAACCAATGGTGATGTGAGTGGATTTCTTTTTAAAAAAAAAAAATTTTAAGTGTTTTTATTGGTATTTACAGGGTACAGAAAGAAACATATACTGACAGAGTATTGGCTGGTATTCGCCATAGTTTTAAAAACATACAACATAAAACATAAACCTTCTAGTGGTGGCGGTTTGCTCGACAGATATGAGACCTATTTGTTTCCTTGGTGGAAGAGGTGCAGCTAAGACGATTTGAGACTGTCCATGTACGTGTCTAGTTTGAGCCACATTGGTCTGTTGTGAAGTCTCCCTGGTGTGTTTCTGAGGGCGGCTGTGTCTGCGCCTCTTAGGAATGTCATCCAGTTGAGCCAGCCTTTGAAGGTGGCCTTGGAGGTGTCCTTCCAGTTTGTTAGAATTATTTTTGTTGCTGTGGTGAGGAGAAAGTCAAGTAGGTTTTTGTCTTCCTGCTTTGTGATTTCCTGCGTAAGGAGTGCTGTGCTTAAGGTGGCAAAAGATAGGTTGATGGTGGATCCTAGTGTATTGTTGATAAAAGTTGACACTTGTTTCCAGAATTTCTTGACTTTGGTACATCCGAATATGAGATGTTCTAGGTCTCCTTTTTCTACACCGCAATTCCAGCAGATGTCATTGTCTCTCAGACCTGTTGATGCTAGTCTTGCCGGTGTGCAATAGGCCTGGTGGAGTCGCCAAAATTTTGTTTGGGCAAGTACTGGGGAAATCATATTCTTAGATGGTGAGGCCCAGATAACTTTTGTAATCAAACTACAAAGAGGGGAATTGAGGCTACTATGCCTGCACTATTAAGAAAGTCCATATAAGTAGAAAGAGAAACAGGTGCTGGTGATCTGGGACACAATCCCCTGAATCCCAATATTAGAGAGCCAAACAGCTTGGCTTACCGAACAAATTTGCACAAAAATGACCCCGCACTCTTCAAATGTAACTACAAAGTCAATGCAATATCAGCAGTATGTATTGATAAAATTCAATTGTTCTTATCGATGTTCTCCCAAGAATTCATGAGTCAGGTTTCCTTCGTCAGAAAAGATTCTTTTATTCACAAATGATGATTAAAAAACAATAGCCAACGCGTTTCATCCGTGACCGGACTTCTTCAGGGCTTAGGCAAAGTTCTTTGTAAAGCTCCTTGTCAGTCTTAACACAGGGAATTCAAGTATTTTATCGAAACGAAGTAATCGTTATGGTTCCATCGTGCAAGAAGTTCAGATATTAGTGATTTATGGGAAGTGAAGACCTCAGAGAGTGTTGGCGTATAAAGCAAACGTCTGATCTTCAAGTACTCCCTCTGCTTCTAGTTGTGCTGGGAACTGTATGCCGCGACTTTTCCATACACTCATGTCCAGGGTTTTCCCTCTGTATTTGATCTTGTTGTTCCCCCAAAGTGTTTCCCACTGTGAGTTCTTGATGCTGGTTTCTAATTTCCGATCGAACAACAGTAGTGCCTGTCTTGTGAGCTTTAGGATCAAGTTGCTGCTGAGTGCTTGTTTGTTCGCAGTTAGTAGGGTGAGTGTGGTAGTGTGGTTTAGCATGGCTCTCTCGATGGCTAACCATGTTGGCATGTAATTTTGGGTTGGTAATACCCAATGCATGCCTTGTCTAGCTATGAAAGCCATCTGGAAAGTTTTAGGGTCGGCTAGGTTGAGCCCTCCTAGTTTCTTTGCTAGTCTAAGCTTGAGAAGGCTTATCCTTGCTGTTTTGCCTTGCCAGATAAAGTTACTGAACATTTGGTCATTTGGTCTAGTTTTTTATGGAAGCTTTCCATCAGGGGCAGATGTAGCATGTTTGCCAGGTAATTGATTATAGGTGTGATCATCATTCTATACGTCCCCACCAAGTTATAAACTTGGGAGACCATGAGTCTAGTAGGTCCTTTACCTTGCGTAGCGTAAGTGTCTCGTTCAGTTCCAATGTGCACCTTAGGTTTCTTTTGAACTGGATACCTAGATATTTGATGGATTTAGGCTGCCTTGGCAACCCCATGTTTCCTAGTACCTCCTTGGTGGTGTGTACATTTAATGGCATGCATTCCGATTTGTCCTTGTTAAGTTTATAGCCTGAGTGTATGGCGTACCTCTCTATCGTGTTCATGAGAGCAGGTATAGAGTCGGCAGGTTCGTTCGTCATGATTAGCAGGTCGTCTGGATAGGCCGCGATCTTGGCCGTTGTGTTGTTTACCTTTATTCCTGCGATATGGATGTTTGCTAGGATATCTGTGATCAGGGGTTCTGGAGCAAGAAGGAATAGCAATGGAGATAGCGGACACCCTTGTCTCGTGCCTCTTTCCGTTCTAAAGGCGCTGAGGATCCACCGTTTATGGCAATTTTTGCTGTAGGTTTTTTATATAGTGCCATGACTTTCTAGGTGTATTCACTTCCTACGTTGTACTCTTGCAGGCACTTCTCCAGGAAGTGCCATGAGACTCTGTCGAAGGCTTTTTTGGCATCTAGTGTGATAGCTACAGCCGGGAGTGTTGATTTAGAAGAGTGTTCGATCAGCTGACATAGCAGTCAAGTGTTGTCAGGCCGAATTTGAAGACCGGCAGCGGAACGGGAACATCAGAATCCTAAGCATCCCTGAAGGAGAGGAAGACAAAGCGGGCTCCTGCGTAGCCATGTTACAAGACCTCATCCCAAAACTAACGAACCTAAAGTTTGATAACCCCTTCAAATTAGACAAGGCATATAGAATTCCAGCGCAAAGACAAGGGAGCAGACAAACGCCAAGACCAATATTATGCAAGCCGCTTCGGAAGAACACGAACCTGCAATGGCGAGGCAGTAAGATTATGCTTACGCAGGACTACTCCAAACCTACAGTGGACATCAGGAAAGGCTTCCTGGCACTTAGAGAAGATCTAAGAAAGAAAAACATAACCTACTCGTTTGCCGGCCCAGCAAGATTCAAAATAACCAACAAAGGCTCGACCTTAATCTTCAACGACCCAACCGAATTATCACAATACCTGTCTGGAACAGCACCGCAAGAGATGGAACTAACAACTACGTCATCGAAAAGAAGAGCGTCACAAGACGGAGCCAAGGAATAAAATGAGGGCCGACAAGTGTTAAACAACTGCTCACACAAGAACTCTAAACATAGAATGAACGTGAGTAATCCGACCATATCTACCTCAAAAGCACAAGAATGATCAGAAACTCTAGCACTGAATATATCCGACAATGTATCTACCTCATCCAAAGCGACGTGCACACCTCCAAGGGCCAGCCAAAGCATATGAGTACTAGAAGAACAACAGTCCCATAATGAGACATCAAAAGCAAACCGAAACCTTTAAAGGAACTACAAGAACAGACTAACTGGGCAGCCGGCAAAGTCACGCAAGAATCAAGGGAGGTGAACGAAAGACAATTGCAAATAGATCGACAACCAAAGAGACGCCCCGGGGAAGCAAGAGGGCAGTGGACATTGCTGTCACACGTTTCAAATACGAAAAAGAAGAAGAAGGGAGGGAGGGGGGGACAGATGGGAGGAGAGGGAGAAGGGCTGAGTTATGCTCGGTGTATTTTGTTGTATGTCACGTTCGTCTTGTAAGTCACGTCAAAAACACACAACCCAGACAGATAGCAGAACCAAGCCAGGCAGATCTCGACTGCACAGGCAGCCAACAAGAGGTACCACAGAAACCAGCAACCACTGACCTGAAAAGTCAGGAAAGACAGCCACCAACCACGCACTGCAATGAATAGCAAAGAGTGGATTTCATTGTTTTGTTAAATTGCAACCCTTTGTGTTGAATGGTTCTGTGTCAAAGGGTTGTTTCTCCTCTAATTGCATTTTTATCATAAGGTATAGTTGTAAAGTGAATTACGGGAAATGTAGTCTTGTTCTACTGTTTTCGTCCCATCTTATTCGTTATTCTAGAAAATGTGCCTTGAAAGCCCCATTGGTGGAGTCTAAGGGACGTATGTATGATTCCCATTTGCAAACCAGGCCTGTGTATTATGCACACCAACTGGGTTTTAAATGGGTATTTCAATTCAGGCTAGGTACTAACAGGTCACATTTTCCATTCAGACATGTGTCACGAATAAATGTGCCTAATGAATATTAATCAGGCAAGTCACAATTTGGGACCCACTTTGATTCATTACAAATGCAATTTAGGCCTGGAGCACATAACATTTTTAAAGCAGGCATTGTTTGTTTAAGGGACCGCTGCTTCTATTAAACAACAATATTTCCGTTTAGGAAATCCCCATAATCATTGTAATCTTATCATTTATCTACAAACGTGACTTATGCTTAAGGGATTATCAAAAGACAATCCACTTCAGGTAACATATGTAATGAAAGAGTAGTTATGTATGTATGAACAAATACACTTTTTTTAAATGCTATATTACAGTGTTGTTGGTAGCTGCTTGTGACACTGTACACCTCCCTCACGCAGGATAACAAGATGTGTTAAAAAACAACATGAAAGTGATTTAGGAGTAGGGGACTAGGATTTTGAATTAGATCGAGAGAAATGAAGTTCTGGGAATTTTCAACATTCAATGTTTTTCCACTCTTAGTGAATCTTCAGAAGAAGATGTGATATGTAAGCAAGTATGTTTGTTTTTATAAAGCGCGCAATTGCCTGAAGGTGTCTTAGCGCTAGCGGTTAAACAACAGCAGTCAGTATGAAAGTATGGAGTTGCGTCCAACTTACCTGGTTTTCAGTGAAAAGCAAGGTTTTTAAATGAACTGTTTCCTAAACTGCATCAGATTGGACTGAGATCTCAAAGTAAAGGGCAAAGAGTCCCAAAGTGTACCTGCGCCAGAGGCGAAGGTTCTTCCACCCCATCTAGCTTCGTTGAATCTGGGAAATATTGTCACTCTCACTGAACTTGATCTAAGGGCCCGATTGTGAGAGTGCCATAAGAAGATTTTTTGAAAACATTCCGGCCCGGTCCAATGTAGGGCCATATGGACCAGTCACGGTGCCTGTTCATCACTGGGAGCCAGTGTATCCTCTTCAGGGCTTGAGCTCTAGGGGCAAATTTGGGGTCCTTCAAAATCAGTATGGCTAGTGCATTTTGCAGGGACTGGAGTTTATTCAACAGTTGTTTTTCAGACCAAGGTACAGATCATTGCAGTAATCGATCCTTGAAATGAAAAGTTCCAATATCACAGTTTTTTAGTAGCTCCGCTGGAATAAACAGGAAGATCTTCGTTAGTTTTCTAAGTAGGAAAAAGCAAGACAATGTTATTTGGTTGATTTGTTCGTAAAAACACAGTTTGGTATTGAAAATGAGACCCAAGTTTCTGGCCTTTTGAACAGAGATGGGAAGGGGGCCCAGGTTAGGTGGCTAACAGGATGTGTTTCAGAAGGAGGTGTGATTCCCAAAGAGTAAAACCTCAGTTTTATCTGAGTTTCGCTTCAGGCAATTTTCCTACATCCACTTGGCTGTGTGAGACATGCAGTGGCAGAAATGTAAGGCTTCCTTTTCCATGTCAGATGATATGGACAACACAATTTGTGTGCCTTCGTCGTAGGACAAGACGGCAAAGCTGTAGCTGCGAATGAGCTTTATAAAGGGAGAGACATAGACATTGAAGAGCGTGGGACTCAGGGAAGACCTCTGAGGCACCCCACAGGGGAGAGAGAAAGGGTCTGAGATGAAGTCTCCCAGCTCCACGGTCTGTTGTCTTTCACTTAGGAAGGAGCTCAGCATGGCCAGTGCTGACTTGTCAAACCCAAGCACCTGCAGCCAATTAAGAAGGAGTGAGTTGTGGACCATATCAAAGGGGGCAGACAGATCTAACAAAATCAATGCCACCTTTCTACCCTTATCCATCACCATTCTAAATTCTTTGGTGGCTGCTACCAGGGCAGATTCTGTGCTCCGGTTCGCTCTGAACCCATACTGTGAGGCATCAAGGAGCTGATTAGTTTCTAAGAATGATACAATATTTGTGTTCATGGCTTTTTCTAATATGTTTGCTGGAAAAGGAAGTCACGATATAGGTCTATAATTTTTCACATCATACGGGTCTGGCGAGGGTTCTTTCAACATCGGTAGAATGGAGGCTTTTTTCCCAATACCTGGGAATTGGCCCCTGTGCAGTGTGTAAGTTAGTAAATCAGTAAGTGGCCCTTCTGCTAAAAAAAAGATCACATGTAGGATCCGGTGGGGCAAGGGCCTGAGGGGGCCCCAAATGTTGTGTCAATGATTAATATGCACCACTGGTCACTGGAAAATGGGTGAAACACATGAACCGGTGCTGCTTTTCATGGGTAAATAAGACCTAATGTCACCAGTTTATGAATGGCTGGAAACACTAGAGCAACATTAACAATAATTTGAAGCTGTGTCAAAGCATTTGACAACCAAAGAACTACAGGGAGACTATTTAGTTGGCACAGGATGCATTTTCTTTTAATTCTATGGCATCTTGTGTTCAGTTTAGTGTGCTAGGCTATGACAGCTTAAATTACAGAATATCAGCAAGTCTAAGACTTGAGTTACATTTTTAACCTAATAAAAGCCAGTCAATATCTAGCACAATGGGACTTTTAAGAATGAAATGACTAAATGTTCAAGCCTTTTTGGCAACTATGTTCTGCATCTGAAAGTCCTGCCCCAAGATACATGCCCTCCTTTGTATAAAGAGTTCCCGCTCAAGCATGCTGTAGCATGAAATGAGCTAGTGATTTGAGTTCAACAGTATATGAAGGGGAATACACTCCCAGAGTTCTTTTTAGGTAAAAAAGAACAATAAGGCTGTAGCTACAGATAATAAATGTTACAAGATGTTGGCCAGAAGATGAGTGTGTTGAGCAATTCCATACAATCTACATTCTCACTATTCATGGTCCTATAGGCACAAATTCAAATTTTGTCCAAGATGAGAGTACCTGGTATGAAAACTAACTGGGAGTAGTGAAGGAAAATTTACCAGGTTTAGCAGCCTCCTAGAAACAGTTTTTCGTACATGGTGTGCTCATTTTTTATATTGGAAGTAACTCTAGTGCTCCAAAGGTGTAAAAATAGCCATGACCAAGTAATATTTCTCTTGTGCTGTTAATTTGGCCTGGAGGCTTTTTCCTGCACTATTCAAATGTGTTCTGTAAGGTGAGATGTCCTTATGTCCTGGCATCAGAAATACAAGTTAAGTCTTCTCAATATCGTACAGTCAGTATTAACCTCAAAGGGCATGATCCTTTCCATCTGGAAGAGTCTCAGAACCTTTAAAGTAGTGTAAACACAACTACAAAGGAGGAGCGGCCTGTGCAGGTAAGAGCTGTGAGGGGGAGTGGGGGAAACTTAACATACAACGAGGTAAAATTAAATAAATAAATAATTTTTCCTCGTCGTCATCTGTCGAGTTAATACCCCACCCCGTTCCACCACTCTTACTTGCACGAGCCGCTCCTGCTACAGAGTAGTGCAAAGCGGCAGAATCTGGCCAGCCATGCCAATAGAGGCCGTACCTGCTGCGTTTCTAACTCGAGGTCCGCAAAACTACAATAATTCTAGAAACTCCTACCCTGGTTAGCTAAGAAACTAAAATACAAAATGGTGTCTAACTTATGCAACAGTAGAACTCAATCCCAGTGTATGTTTCCTCTCATGTAATTGGTTGTGAGCGTCTGGGTACCATAAACCTAGGACCAGATTGCTAAATTTATGGGGCAAAGATGTCCATCAGATAAGTAGTAATGGGCAATGGGATTTAGTTTTATTAATGAGCTGTCCAGGGGAATTCTGTAGAAGGGTTCATGTGAGTTGTATACCAATATTTTGATTATTGAGTGGGTAAACCCAAATCTGTCTAAATTTTTTTAAATTCATTTTTATAATGTTAAAGAGGGCGAGCTGATTAATCAACATCTGGGCGCCCTTGAATATTTTTTGTCAGATTATAAAACAAATCATAACACTGTTTTCGATGTTATCCTTATGGGAGATTTTAATATTCATCCTTGTAGATGGGAATGTCACCTAGATGATCAGCTAGGGCCCCCCAGTTCCGTGGTTCCACACTTTGAACATAGTAGACAGGGAGAGGCCCTAGAGGACCTCCTTGCCAACATGAATCTATTTGAGTCAGGTATTGGTGAGGGGGTGGAGAGGGTCCCTACCTTTACAGGTAAAGGGTCAAGTACAGTTATAGATTATATTTTTATATCACCTGGTGTTTTACCTAGGGTCACGGCCTATAAAGTTGTACCATCTGTGTTTAGTGACCATAACCCGGTCATCCTAGAGCCGGACCTAGGTGAAGTGAGTGGTTTTAAGGACAGTGGGACAGGGGAGATTAGCCAAATGACCACAAAAGATCAGGGGAGGAGGATCAAATGGTCCAGGATGGTCCCTGAAGCCTTTTTTGAGGACCTCTCCACTAAGGCTGATGCAAACTTGGTAATTTGCCTAGACAGTTCTGCTCCCAGTGTGGAGATTATTGGCGCGTATGTTTCTGTATGTAATCAGATTGCTAATGTTAGAAACGGGACCTCTGGCTGGCCAAGGCTTGCGTCGAGGTCAGTCAGGGATCACCATTTCCAAGGTCAGGGCTAGGGAGTCACACACCAAGATAACCCCCGCTCACCCTCTAGGTAACGTGGCGCGAGCAGCAAGGCTAATCTCAGAGGCGATGTGTAAAGCGTTTGCGCGCGCACCCCAGCGACAACAACCAAAGGCCCACCACAAAGGAAACTCCACACAAGGTTATATCAAAAATAGCCTTTGTATTATAATAATAAGAACACATTAGATAACACACACACTTTACAATGTGCCAACAGGCACGGGCAAGATTTACAAGGGATTATGTACAGGACAGGGCCACCTGGACCACTGTCAGGGGTATGCACTTGTTAGAAATAATACTTGTAGGTATAACACTTTAGCACATCAACATACAATGACTGTAACACAGAAATAGTAAATGTAGCATACAACCAGTAACTACTGGTAAAGGGAAAATACCTCCTACGCCACCCTAGTCTCTGTAGGGAAATCACGCAGGGAGCTAGGACCTATGGAAGGAAAACCTATCACCTACTACGCCACCCTAGTCTCTGTAGGGAAATCACGCAGGGAGCTAGGACCTATGGAAGGAAAACCTATCACCTACTACGCCACCCTAGTCTCTGTAGGGAAATCACGCAGGGAGCTAGGACCTATGGAAGGAAAACCTATCACCTACTACGCCACCCTAGTCTCTGTAGGGAAATCACGCAGGGAGCTAGGACCTTATCATCAGGACCTATGGAAGGAAAACCTATCACCTCCTACGCCACCCTAGTCTCTGTAGGGAAATCACGCAGGGGGAAGGAAACCTAAAATAATCACCTAGGCAAGTAACATTTAGCAAAGGCAATTAAACATCAACATTCCTCTCAGCAGGTCACTTTTAGCAAAGGGAAATAAAAGAACAAGGCATTACCTAAGCAGGTCACTTTTAGCAAAGGTAATGACACAACCAATCCTCTAAGCAGGTCACTTTTAGCAAAGGGGATAAAAACATAAAGAATTACCTAAGCAGGTCACTTTTAGCAAAGGTAATAACCAACAAGAATTGCACATGAAACATTAAAACAACTTCAGAGGTGCAGGTAGAACATTTGCGCAGGAATCATATAGCAAAGAAATCACAATGCGCAGGGTGCCTGTAGCACAACACTCAAAATGTCCCTCAGGCCAACTGGCCTCGAAAGGGGCTGAATGCCCTGAGTCTCAAAGTCAGGGGTCTGCGCAGGCAGCACAGAACACAAAAGCCTAAACGTAGCAACTGTCCACTAAGTGCTGGACAGTTGTGAATAGCAGGTAGGCAAACGTTGGAGCCAGGTGGGCTCAAGCACACAGGTGGGGAGACACAGCGTGGGAGCCTCGGGGCTACAACCAACTAGCTGCCTGTGTCCCCCTAGAGCCTCTGTGGCTCGCAAAGCAAATGTGCACTAGTGTAGAGCTTCAGCGCTCTCAAACAATTAAAATGGCCCCAGAGCCTCTCGGGGCTCAAAGATCAATAACATGCCCCCTCGAGCCTCGGGGCTCGTAACATAGGAGTAGGGCGGGAGCCTCTCGGGCTCTAAATAAACCAATTGCCCCCAGGAGCCTCGGGGCTCCAAGCACCAAAAATGCGGCCACGTGGGAGTCCCTCACGGGGGACTCAGGAATCAATAATGCCCCCGGAGCCTATCGAGGCTCCACACAACAGTGCGCGCGAGATCGCGCTACGGGGGAGGGGCGGACACCGGCAATGTGTCCCGCGGCCCCTCTCCCTCCTCGGCACTCACCGGGTGTCTCGTGGCGGGCGGAGCTCCTCTTCACACGGGGAGCCTCCTAGCAGCGCGGGGCTCCTCTCCACACGGGGAGCCTCGGCGAGACGCGCCAAGCTGCTTCCTGGTTCCGCTCTCCTCCCCCGATGACGCGGCGGGAGGCTCGACCGCCTGGGCCAATCCCAGCGCGGCCGGGCTATGACGCTGGCGGCTGCTTCTGCTCGGCCCGGGACTGCGGCGGTGATCACGGGGCAATGCGGCGTGGGCAGCCGCTCTTCAAAATAAATATAACGGGGCAATGCCGGGTGGCACCGGCTCTCCGAAAATAAAGGTAAAGCGAGGTAGGCACTCGCTCGGTCCTGGCAAAGCGCTCCAAAGCGCTAGAATCAAAATAAAGCGCACCCAGCGCTTAGGGGGAAATAAAGCGCTCTTAGCGCTAAAAGCAAAACGAAGCGCTCCCAGCGCTGGGGACAAGGGAGAGCGCTCCCCCAGCACAGCAAAGCTCCAGCAAGGTCTGGAGGCAGACAGGGGGGCAGGGCAGGGCCAGAGCCAGCACACTGGGTCTCCAGGCAGGGAGACAAGCCAAGTGGCGGTCCTCCTGGCCCCAGCAGCAGCAGCAGCCCCCTCTGGCAAGGATCCACAAGCAGAACAATTTCTGTGGGGACGCAGCCCCATATTTATACAGAGAAATCCTTTGTTAGGAGGTGCAGGGTGGGGGGAAACCAGTTGCAGCTGGCTTGGGAGTACCCTTGATGGCCCAACCACCCCTTTCATTCACTGGGGAGGCTTGGGTCATTAGACAAACCACAGGGGGGCGGAGCCAGCATTGTGTGGGGAAAAACCCAGCCCATCCAGGACACAGATCTACTCCTCCCACACATCACTCATGCTGATCTCACACTCACCACCGGGCAGACCCATCCAGACTTCCTGGAGCCTGGCATGCCAGCCAGCTCCAGCCAATCACGCTCCACTATCCTCACTGCACACATACATCAATGTCCAGAAGTAGCACTTCCCTTCTAGACACATACAAGCCGCACATACCATTGCGCAGCATTCATTCTCACGAGTTCATACATACTAAACTCGAGCCTGCACTCCCCACACATCAGGAACTACCAGGGCACACACATTCCCCATGCATTCCTATGGGAGGGCAGGCCAGCCATACTACACGCACGCACTTTCACTCTGGGACACAGGGAAAAAGTGCGCCAAGACCCAAAAATCACTACACAGGGTCACAAATAAAGGCAAAAAGATTAGGGGTGAACCTGCCCTAAGGCCCAAGTCTAACACGACCCCCTTCCAGCCAAAACGCAGGGCAGACCGATCACCACCGTGATGGGCTTCCCTGCTTGGGGCGATAAAACAAGGACGCGGGCCCACAACTGCAGGGACACCCTCCTGTTTTACGCCACGGTGAACCCCTAGGGTTCCTTCTAAAACTACTGTAGGGACTAACTGGGGTACCCCACTGATACTCTCCAGTTGCCCTCGGCGAGGACCAGGCCCTAGGCCATCCAGGTACCACTGGATCCTGTCTACTCACAAAGTGGGGGGTAGTAACCCCTGGCACATAATAGCCATGCTCCACTCTTCCTGTCTGCAAGACAGGGCTAGACTTCCACTGGTTCTCCAGCCTAGGGTCTACAACCTTAGGTGGACCAGGAGTCTCAGGGAAGGCTCTCCTCCCCTTACCTCTTCTCCTAGGGTTCCTCCTCCTCCTGCGAGGGGTCCCCTCTAAACAACATTCTCCCAACCTAGGGTTTAACCCCTCAGGTGGTACCGGGGTCAGAGGTGGGCTCTCCCACCCTCTGCACCCCCTTCCAGAGTCCTGCTCCCTCCCAACCGGGGCGGTACCTCTGGAGAAAGAACTGATTAGGACACTGATTACAGTAGTCCCACCCTTCAGGTCAGGCTGATCCTGAACCTGGCCATCCAACCTCTGGTCTAAAACCTTCGGTGGAACCAATGCCTGGCACTCCAGGACTTCTGGGGACTCACATCCTATCCCCAACTCACTCCTTTCACTGGACTTCTGTACTCTCCCTCCTGGAACGGTACTGCCAGCTTCTGGAAGCATGGAAGCTCCGCTTACAGATGCTCCAGGTTCTCTACACACTAGGAGATCTCCCTCAAGTGAACTAACAGGCAAGTCTAGGTTCCTTTCCTGGTGTTCCCTAAAGAAACCATCCAGGCTCTGTGACAGGGCTTCGGGCATCTGGGGACTCTCGGTCACACACTCACTCCCGCTCCACTGAGACAGGCAGTCAGCCCCTACACCCTTCTCACTAACCAAGGACCTAGCTGGGCTACTCTCACCCTCCTCCACCACACTGGGCTGGAAGACACCTGACCCACTATTGTTGGAATCACTCACTAGTGACTCAAAAGAACCTCTCGCACTTTCCCAACGGTCTGCTTCCTCTGCCAGTTCATATGGCTCAGACAATCCACACCCTAACAGGTGCTGGCACAACTCTGGCACACAACAACTGAGCAACTGCTCTCTGATAAACATATCGAACAATATGTCCCAATCACATTTCGTGGGCTCCCGTACCCAATCACACAGGGCTCCACAACAGTCATCCTCAAAGTCTACCCAAGACTGATGAGACGGTTTCCTAAGGTTCCTAAACCTCAACCTATTCTCCTCCTCTGGGGAAACAGGAACCATACTCGGGGAACTGGGAGTGGGACTGTCCACACTAATATTTAAAAAGCTGCCACCACTGGACTCCACCCTCCCTGGGGAATCCAGACAATTACAATTATGCGCAGGGAAGAGTCTATCCTCTAGGGCTGCTCTCTCACAGATGATGGCCCTTCTCTCCACCTCTATCCTCTCCTGCGCTAAGAGTCTCTCGATCTCTAGCTGCGCCATAGCCTGGGCATGCTCCAACATGAGCTTTTCCATCGCTAACTGATGCTCCCTCTCTTCCTTCCTATCTAACCAATCCTCTGGGGACAGGACAAGGGATGTGGCGCTGGTACTGACACTGGACTCAGCAAGGGACTCCCTACCTATGGGGTCCTCACTATCTGCTGACATCCATCCACTGTCATCCTCATACAACTCACATTCTTCAGGGCTCTCCACAGACTCACCATCCTCATGACGTGCGGCCCGGGCCCTCTCTCTCTCACTGTACTCAAGATCCCACTGACCCTTTTGCCATTGGATCAGGCTGTCCCTAAGCTGGGACTGAGTATCCGACACACTCACCTCCATGCCTCCCTCTTCACAGAATCTGACCAGCTCTGACCTACTGTACCTAAAAAGACAACAGAGATCAAAAACAGGCTCCATTTTGGCGGACGTTCTCAAGAAGAGTTTGACACAGGGAACCTGGGGGTCTGAGCTTACACAGGAGTACACAATTACACAATTCAGCAAGATTCCTATCTCAGAGAACTTGCACTCCACTGTCCAGCGTAACACACACTCATTCACACACAACCCTCCCCTCGGACTGGTAAGGCAGTTTCTACCACCCCTGATTATCTCAACCTGACCACTAGCGACACAGGTACCAAACTCTGGGAGCAGGGCGGGGAACAAGGTACTGGACAAAATACAAATGACACCTTTCAGGAGAAGCAAAACTGAACTTCCCTAAAAAACAATAATCCCCAAAATGTGGTTATCTAAAATTGCAGAGCTTTGAAGTGTGGCCTGTCGCCACTGTGGTACAACGCAAACGCAAGTCCAATCCCACCGCTAGCCACCAATGTTAGAAACGGGACCTCTGGCCGGCCAAGGCTTGCGCCAAGGTCAGTCAGGGATCACCATTTCTAAGTCAGGGCTAGGGAGTCACACACCAAGATAACCCCCGCTCACCCTCTAGGTAACGTGGCGCGAGCAGCAAGGCTAATCTCAGAGGCGATGTGTAAAGCGTTTGCGCGCGCACCCCAGCGACAACAACCAAAGGCCCACCACAAAGGAAACTCCACACAAGGTTATATCAAAAATAGCCTTTGTATTATAATAATAAGAACACATTAGATAACACACACACTTTACAATGTGCCAACAGGCACGGGCAAGATTTACAAGGGATTATGTACAGGACAGGGCCACCTGGACCACTGTCAGGGGTATGCACTTGTTAGAAATAATACTTGTAGGTATAACACTTTAGCACATCAACATACAATGACTGTAACACAGAAATAGTAAATGTAGCATACAACCAGTAACTACTGGTAAAGGGAAAATACCTCCTACGCCACCCTAGTCTCTGTAGGGAAATCACGCAGGGAGCTAGGACCTATGGAAGGAAAACCTATCACCTACTACGCCACCCTAGTCTCTGTAGGGAAATCACGCAGGGAGCTAGGACCTATGGAAGGAAAACCTATCACCTACTAAGCCACCCTAGTCTCTGTAGGGAAATCACGCAGGGAGCTAGGACCTATGGAAGGAAAACCTATCACCTACTACGCCACCCTAGTCTCTGTAGGGAAATCACGCAGGGAGCTAGGACCTTATCATCAGGACCTATGGAAGGAAAACCTATCACCTCCTACGCCACCCTAGTCTCTGTAGGGAAATCACGCAGGGGGAAGGAAACCTAAAATAATCACCTAGGCAAGTAACATTTAGCAAAGGCAATTAAACATCAACATTCCTCTCAGCAGGTCACTTTTAGCAAAGGGAAATAAAAGAACAAGGCATTACCTAAGCAGGTCACTTTTAGCAAAGGTAATGACACAACCAATCCTCTAAGCAGGTCACTTTTAGCAAAGGGGATAAAAACATAAAGAATTACCTAAGCAGGTCACTTTTAGCAAAGGTAATAACCAACAAGAATTGCACATGAAACATTAAAACACCTTCAGAGGTGCAGGTAGAACATTTGCGCAGGAATCATATAGCAAAGAAATCACAATGCGCAGGGTGCCTGTAGCACAACACTCAAAATGTCCCTCAGGCCAACTGGCCTCGAAAGGGGCTGAATGCCCTGAGTCTCAAAGTCAGGGGTCTGCGCAGGCAGCACAGAACACAAAAGCCTAAACGTAGCAACTGTCCACTAAGTGCTGGACAGTTGTGAATAGCAGGTAGGCAAACGTTGGAGCCAGGTGGGCTCAAGCACACAGGTGGGGAGACACAGCGTGGGAGCCTCGGGGCTACAACCAACTAGCTGCCTGTGTCCCCCTAGAGCCTCTGTGGCTCGCAAAGCAAATGTGCACTAGTGTAGAGCTTCAGCGCTCTCAAACAATTAAAATGGCCCCAGAGCCTCTCGGGGCTCAAAGATCAATAACATGCCCCCTCGAGCCTCGGGGCTCGTAACATAGGAGTAGGGCGGGAGCCTCTCGGGCTCTAAATAAACCAATTGCCCCCAGGAGCCTCGGGGCTCCAAGCACCAAAAATGCGGCCACGTGGGAGTCCCTCACGGGGGACTCAGGAATCAATAATGCCCCCGGAGCCTATCGAGGCTCCACACAACAGTGCGCGCGAGATCGCGCTACGGGGGAGGGGCGGACACCGGCAATGTGTCCCGCGGCCCCTCTCCCTCCTCGGCACTCACCGGGTGTCTCGTGGCGGGCGGAGCTCCTCTTCACACGGGGAGCCTCCTAGCAGCGCGGGGCTCCTCTCCACACGGGGAGCCTTGGCGAGACGCGCCAAGCTGCTTCCTGGTTCCGCTCTCCTCCCCCGATGACGCGGCGGGAGGCTCGACCGCCTGGGCCAATCCCAGCGCGGCCGGGCTATGACGCTGGCGGCTGCTTCTGCTCGGCCCGGGACTGCGGCGGTGATCACGGGGCAATGCGGCGTGGGCAGCCGCTCTTCAAAATAAATATAACGGGGCAATGCCGGGTGGCACCGGCTCTCCGAAAATAAAGGTAAAGCGAGGTAGGCACTCGCTCGGTCCTGGCAAAGCGCTCCAAAGCGCTAGAATCAAAATAAAGCGCACCCAGCGCTTAGGGGGAAATAAAGCGCTCTTAGCGCTAAAAGCAAAACGAAGCGCTCCCAGCGCTGGGGACAAGGGAGAGCGCTCCCCCAGCACAGCAAAGCTCCAGCAAGGTCTGGAGGCAGACAGGGGGGCAGGGCAGGGCCAGAGCCAGCACACTGGGTCTCCAGGCAGGGAGACAAGCCAAGTGGCGGTCCTCCTGGCCCCAGCAGCAGCAGCAGCCCCCTCTGGCAAGGATCCACAAGCAGAACAATTTCTGTGGGGACGCAGCCCCATATTTATACAGAGAAATCCTTTGTTAGGAGGTGCAGGGTGGGGGGAAACCAGTTGCAGCTGGCTTGGGAGTACCCTTGATGGCCCAACCACCCCTTTCATTCACTGGGGAGGCTTGGGTCATTAGACAAACCACAGGGGGGCGGAGCCAGCATTGTGTGGGGAAAAACCCAGCCCATCCAGGACACAGATCTACTCCTCCCACACATCACTCATGCTGATCTCACACTCACCACCGGGCAGACCCATCCAGACTTCCTGGAGCCTGGCATGCCAGCCAGCTCCAGCCAATCACGCTCCACTATCCTCACTGCACACATACATCAATGTCCAGAAGTAGCACTTCCCTTCTAGACACATACAAGCCGCACATACCATTGCGCAGCATTCATTCTCACGAGTTCATACATACTAAACTCGAGCCTGCACTCCCCACACATCAGGAACTACCAGGGCACACACATTCCCCATGCATTCCTATGGGAGGGCAGGCCAGCCATACTACACGCACGCACTTTCACTCTGGGACACAGGGAAAAAGTGCGCCAAGACCCAAAAATCACTACACAGGGTCACAAATAAAGGCAAAAAGATTAGGGGTGAACCTGCCCTAAGGCCCTGAAGCCTTTTTTGAGGACCTCTCCACTAAGGCTGATGCAAACTTGGTAATTTGCCTAGACAGTTCTGCTCCCAGTGTGGAGATTATTGGCGCGTATGTTTCTGTATGTAATCAGATTGCTAAGGACCTAAAGGCTGAAAACAAAGACAGACCCAACCAGTTACGAAGATGGTTTGATAGTAGCTGTTCCAAAGCCCATGGTGCCCTTCTCCAAGCGTTGAAGATAAGACCCAGAGATAGGGTTCTTGTCACTAGCCGTAGGAAGATATATAAATTGCAGTAAATTAAAGAGGTGGCGTGGAACAATTTTTTATCAATTGAAGTTCTACGTGATAGCAGTACATTTTTTGGGCGACTATAAACCATCCGTTTTTTTCAGGACAAGAGAATTCAAATATGGATTGTGTCATCCTCGATGAACGATGGCTCTCACATTTTAGGGAGATTTATGATAATGAGGGCCTTGTTTCTCTGGAAGATGACAATATCCCTACTCAGGGTATGTCTCCCTTAATTTTTGAAGTGTTTGAGGTAGAAAAAGCAATCGTGGAAATGTAAAAAAATAAAGCCCCAGGTCCGGATGGGGTCCCAGCGGACCTATACAGATGTTACCCTAAATTTTAGGCTAAGATTTTAACTAATGTTTATAATGCCTCGAGTATATCCGGGTTCCCAGTGTCATGGGTTACATCTGTCATAATCCCGGTTTTCAAAAAGGGGGTTAGAGGGGACCCCTCGTGCTACAGACCAATCTCTCTTATAGACTCAGCAGTAAAAATCTTGGGTAGAGTCATTTTGCATAAACCTAGGGATTGGTTAGATGGCAGAGGGGTCCTCTCTAACCTCCAATATGGTTTCAGAGAGAATAGGAGCACTCTGGACCAATGTCTGAATTTACAGCTCCTCATAAGCAAATACACAGTGGCCAAATAAGTTTTTTTTTATATGGGTTTTTATATGGGTTTTATGGACCTCTCTTCAGCGTTTGACCTGGTTAATCGGACAAACTTTGGTCAATCCAGCGGGAAATAGGCATTGACCCACCACTGGTCAATTTTTTAGCTGTTTTACATCAGGGTCTTTTAGCGTCAGTCAGGGTTACTCGTGAGGGAAGATGCACTAGCCTCTTTAGTTCGAAGAGGGGTGTCAGGCAAGGATGTATCCTGGCCCCCCTCCTCTTTACTTTATATATCAATGCCCTAGAGAAGTCTTTGGGGGGGCCACTTTGGATGTCCCACGTATAGGAGACTCAGTTATTCCGGTTCTCCTGTACGCGGATGATGCCTTTTTATTGGCACGTACTGCCCTCGGTCTCCAGAGGCTGTTGGACTCCTTTGGGGATTTCATGGGGTCTTTGGATCTGAAAGTAAATATTAAGAAGTCGCATGTCATGGTGACCGGGGTTTGCCGTAGGAACTTGAAGTTAAAATCCTTCTTCTGTAATGGTGCCGAGGTGACCATGGTCCCGGTTTTTACATATCTCGGGGTCCTCTTTGATGAAAGAGGAACCTGGGGTCCACAGCAAAAGCTTAAAAGTAATGCTGTAGCTAGGTCTACATCAGAATTTATGGGTTTTGCTAAGCGGCTGGGGGCAAGACCAATGGAGGCACTTTTAAAAATGTATAAATCCAAATGTTTGGCCATAGCTACCTATGGTGCATCTCTATGGGGTTACACTTCCCAGGATAAGATTCAAGTGGCGGAAAATAAGTTTTTAAGATCTCTTTTAGCGGTTCCCCAGTCTACCCCAACCTTTTCTTTACACACAGAATTAGGCTTAGGATATGTTACGGATCAGGTAAAAGTTGCCCCACTGATCTACTGGTTAAAGACCTGGCTAAATGAAGAAATCACTCTGAACCATCTGATTCTAAGTGATTGTGTATCCATTGATAAGGCCAATAGGGTCCCCTGGCTTGTGTACGCAAGATCGATGTTCACTAAGCTAGGGCGTCCCGAGATTTAAACATCACCGGAATGTATTAAAAGAGAGGACGTAAGCTGGACAAAGATCCGTTTTTAGGGCTCGGACTCCTCCCCCTGGGGGAGGAGTTAGAGAACTAATGTTAAAGGAGAAAAAAAAGAAGAAGAGGGCCTTGGAGAGAGAAATTCCAGACATTCCTTAGCGTTTTCTGGCATCTGGTCAGTGATTCGTCTTCCCTGTGCTGTGTATGTAGTAGCCTTGAAGTGATAGGCTGTAAGTAATGTACGCGTGCCCGATGTGGCATTTTGTGTGCGAGAGCGAGCATGGCAGAGTGATTAATCTGAATTACGAGCAGTCAGAGTGCCCGTGTAATGCAAGCCAGATGATGCGAACGCGTTCACAGCGGTGAGCGCGTTCAATGTTAAATGACGAGAGGCAGCAGGCGACGCTCACAGAAGATGACTCATACATGCTCGTCCACACTGTAGTTCTTGTTTTAAGTTGCTACGGGGTGTCTTTTTTCTGCCTCTGCGTGACAGTCTGTAAGAATAATGAGCGATGGTGTGCTGACTGTTTATTTTTAGGGTCTGGGAAGGGGAGTGTGTCCGTCCGTTGTTTGAATGTGTGTAGGTTTCAGTTCAATGATCTAGAACACGGAGGAGAGAGACGTTGTCTACGTAATCAGATTTTTTAAAACTTCACTGCCCCACAGTTTCTAGAACAGGCTGTTGACTGCAAGACTGATGCACATTCCCAGACCACCGTAATTTCTAATGAACTTTAGGCATTTTGAACTTTCTGAACCCTGTCTGATGCAGCCACTTCACTAATACATAACAGAACAGGCACAGTTTCCCTCGCTGCTGTATAACCGCCAAATGGTTCCAAGCCCATACAGTCCATGGCCTCTCTGGAAAGGTTTCCAGGTGGATGCTAGTTCGCTGAGGGAAAAAGTTGGAAGCGCCTATTAACTGAAAGACCGGCAAGGCAACAAGGAACGGCAATGGCCGTGAGTGTGACAGTGGAGGAGGGTGAGCGGCGGACATGGTATGGGCACACAAAGTGAACTAGACGGCTAGAGTGAAGTCACCTCACATGCGTGCATAGAATATATTCTTTGAGATTTAGGAACGCGTGCTGCTTGGCGAGTTGTGCTGGTGGAAGCTGTGCACAGCGCGAACAGGGCTACCCGC
Source organism: Lissotriton helveticus (assembly GCF_964261635.1). Taxonomy (NCBI): domain Eukaryota; kingdom Metazoa; phylum Chordata; class Amphibia; order Caudata; family Salamandridae; genus Lissotriton; species Lissotriton helveticus. The sequence continues at coordinate 1,264,536,903 of NC_136059.1, read as the reverse complement.
CCAAGGATGTGCATAGTGTAACTCGTTTCTGCACCCGTGGCAGTGCTTGCATCCAGGGTCATAGGGTCACTTTCTATGGGTCCGTCACCTGAGCAGCCCCAGATCGTTTTCAGTCCCGCTTCTTATAGCCCCTTTAACGTGATTCCCCCCTTGCTGACATATGTTTATATTTCTTACCAGGTCTAGTTTTATTATTTATTTTAATCCCAAAGCACGTGTTTGAGGCTGCACTGTTTATGGTGGTCTTGAAAAGCCTGGCAGACTCCGAGATAAAAGGGAGTGGGGGGCTGCTTCTGCAGATGGAAACAGTGATAACTCACTGAAAGAGGTCAGGGTGGGATTTGCAAAGCAGGCGCCCTGTAATAGAATTCTCCATAATCTATTATCTCAACAGGACACCCAGAGACCTATTTCAAGAGATGCTGCCTCCTTCTGCGGCCCTTTCAGTTACCCTAATGCGTTATTAACCGAGAGGAAAGTCCAAATGCACAATTGCAATTTTACACTTCTGGGGGCCACGTATTTCCATTTTTTTGTCGCAAGCACGTGCTGCTATTTACGTTCTATTTCACCTTAAAGAAAGTACTTTGTGGGGCGGCGACAGAGTATACCCCAGCGGTGGGAATGAGAGGGAATTTGGGATCGACCCCAGCACCTCATTGCCATTCCCGCACATACTTAAAACTATAGTTCCTCGAATTGATTGTTAGCAGCACTTGAAGTGTTCCCTCTGACTCAATGTTGGTCGACTTTTGAAACTGTTTAAAGAGAACAACAGAAGCTTAAAGAGAACAGCAATGGATATGGAGGAGCTATTGTAGTAAACACAGTGGGCAGTGCAAGAGGGGCAAGGAAGCACTATTTGACTGGATCATCTCGTTGTAGGGGGGGGGGGGCTGCTTTAAACCGAGCACGGGGCAGGAGAATGGGACGGGGGCACACCTTAATGCCTTTGCAGGGCCATTGTAGGATCACAGCGTGCCCTCTGCCGACACGTGTTGGGCGGTGCCCTTCTCTGGGGCGTCGCATATAATCGACTGTGCAGGTACTTTGGGAGGGGGGGGCTCTCTGGTGTTAAAAGAAACGTGTTATTCTGTAAACACACCACACACGGACACCCCAGAAAAAGAACGATTCGTGTATTTCCTTCCTTTAGTGACTGCAGAGTGAGAACCATGCACTTTAATCCCCAACTGGAAAATGGTTAAAACAATTGTCGACCTATTTATATTTTGGCATTGTATCGGGCACAAACACCACCAGCCGTCAGTGCAGGCTTCCACCAGGTACACACCACCAGACGTCAGTGCACACTTTCAACAAACACACACACACACACCACCAGCCGTCAGTGCACGCTTTCACCAAGCACACACACCATCAGCCATCTGTGCACACTTTTACCAGGCACACACACACCACCAGCCGTCACAGTGCATGCTTCCACCAGGCACACACACCTCCAGCCAGCAGTGCATGCTTCCACCAGGCACACACACCACCAGCCATCAGTGCACAATTTCTACGAACACACGCACCACCAGCCATCAGTGCACACATCAATTGTTAACGCATCCACAATTAAGTATTGTAGCAGGGTGTCCAGGGCCAGCAGTGTGTGTGTGCAGGGTGAGCAGAGTGTGAGTATGCAGAGTGAGCAGAGTGTGAGTATGCAGAGTGTGAGTATGCAGAGTGAGCAGAGTGCGAGTATGCAGGGTGAGCAGAGTGTGAGTATGCAGGGTGAGCAGAGTGTGAGTATGCAGGGTGAGCAGAGTGTGAGTATGCAGGGTGATCAGTATGCGAGTATACAGGGTGATCAGTATGTGGGTGTCCAGGGCCAGGAGTGTGTGAGTGTGCAGGGTCAGGAGTGTGTGAGTGTGCAGGGTCAGCAGTGTGTGAGCATGCAGGGTGAGCAGTACGTTGGTGTCCAGGGCCAGCAGTGTGTCAGTGTGCAGGGTCAGCAGTGTGTGAGTATGCAGGGTGAGCAGAGTGTGAGTATGCAGGGTGAGCAGAGTGTGAGTATGCAGGGTGAGCAGTGTGTGAGTATGCAGGGTGATCAGTATGCGAGTATACAGGGTGATCAGTATGTGGGTGTCCAGGGCCAGCAGTGTGTGAGTGTGCAGGGTCAGGAGTGTGTGAGTGTGCAGGGTCAGCAGTGTGTGAGCATGCAGGGTGAGCAGTACGTTGGTGTCCAGGGCCAGCAGTGTGTCAGTGTGCAGGGTCAGCAGTGTGTGAGTATGCAGGGTGAGCAGAGTGTGAGTATGCAGGGTGAGCAGAGTGTGAGTATGCAGGGTGAGCAGTGTGTGAGTATGCAGGGTGATCAGTATGCGAGTATACAGGGTGATCAGTATGTGGGTGTCCAGGGCCAGCAGTGTGTGAGTGTGCAGGGCGAGCAGAGTGTGAGTGTGCAGGGTGAGCAGAGTGCGAGTATGCAGGGTGAGCAGAGTGCGAGTATGCAGGGTGAGCAGAGTGCGAGTATGCAGGGTGAGCAGAGTGCGAGTATGCAGGGTGAGCAGAGTGCGAGTATGCAGGGTGAGCAGAGTGCGAGTATGCAGGGTGAGCAGAGTGCGAGTATGCAGGGTGAGCAGAGTGCGAGTATGCAGGGTGAGCAGAGTGCGAGTATGCAGGGTGAGCAGAGTGCGAGTATGCAGGGTGAGCAGAGTGTGAGTATGCAGGGTGAGCAGAGTGTGAGTATGCAGGGTGAGCAGAGTGTGAGTATGCAGGGTGAGCAGAGTGTGAGTATGCAGGGTGATCAGTATGTAAGTATGCAGGGTGATCAGTATGTGGGTGTCCAGGGCCAGGAGTGTGTGAGTGTGCAGGGTCAGCAGTGTGTGACCATGCAGGGTGAGCAGTACGTTGGTGTCCAGGGCCGGCAGTGTGTCAGTGTGCAGGGTCAGCAGTGTGTGAGTATGCAGGGTGAGCAGTGTTTGAGTATGCAGGGTGATCAGTATACGAGTATACAGGGTGATCAGTATACGGGTGTCCAGGGCCAGCAGTGTGTCAGTGTGCAGGGTCAGCAGTGTGTGAGTATGCAGGGTGAGCAGAGTGCGAGTATGCAGGGTGAGCAGAGTGCGAGTATGCAGGGTGAGCAGAGTGCGAGTATGCAGGGTGAGCAGAGTGCGAGTATGCAGGGTGAGCAGAGTGCGAGTATGCAGGGTGAGCAGAGTGCGAGTATGCAGGGTGAGCAGAGTGCGAGTATGCAGGGTGAGCAGAGTGCGAGTATGCAGGGTGAGCAGAGTGCGAGTATGCAGGGTGAGCAGAGTGTGAGTATGCAGGGTGAGCAGAGTGTGAGTATGCAGGGTGAGCAGAGTGTGAGTATGCAGGGTGAGCAGAGTGTGAGTATGCAGGGTGATCAGTATGTAAGTATGCAGGGTGATCAGTATGTGGGTGTCCAGGGCCAGGAGTGTGTGTGTGTGCAGGGTCAGCAGTGTGTGAGCATGCAGGGTGAGCAGTACGTTGGTGTCCAGGGCCAGCAGTGTGTCAGTGTGCAGGGTCAGCAGTGTGTGAGTATGCAGGGTGAGCAGTACGTTGGTGTCCAGCGCCAGCAGTGTGTGAGTGTGCAGGGTGAGCAGTGTGTGACTTTGCAGGGTGAGCAGTGTGTGAGCGTGCAGGGTGAGCAGTATGCAGGGTTAACAGTGTGTGAGTGTGTAGGGTGAGCAGTGTGTGAGTGTGTAGGGTGAGCAGTGTGTGCGTGTGTAGGTTAAGCAGTGTGTGACTGTGCAGGGTGAGCAGTGTTTGAGTATGCAGGGTAATCACTATGTGAGTATGCAGGGTAATCAGCTTTTCACCAAGCTCACACACACCACCAGCCGTCACTGCAAGCTTTCACCAGGCGCACACACACACCATTAACCATCAGTGCACACTTTCACCAGGCATACACACACCACCAGCCGTCAGTGCACGCTTTCACCAGGCACACAGAGTAGTGAGTGCAGAGTAGTGAGTAGAGTAGTGAGTAGTGAGTAGTGAGTGCAGAGTAGTGAGTAGTGAGTGCAGAGTAGTGAGTAGTGAGTGCAGAGTAGCGAGTAGTGAGTGCAGAGTAGTGAGTAGTGAGTGCAGAGTAGTGAGTAGAGTAGTGAGTAGAGTAGATTAGTGAGTAGTGAGTGCAGAGTAGTGAGTAGTGAGTAGAGTAGTGAGTAGAGTAGTGAGTAGTGAGTGCAGAGTAGTGAGTAGTGAGTGCAGAGTAGTGAGTAGTGAGTGCAGAGTAGTGAGTAGTGAGTGCAGAGTAGTGAGTAGTGAGTAGAGTAGTGAGTAGTGAGTAGAGTAGTGAGTAGAGTAGTGAGGTGAGTAGAGTAGTGAGGTGACTAAAGTAGTGAGTGCAGAGTAGTGAGTAGGGAAGTGAGTAGTGAGTTGAGTAGTGAGTTGAGTAGTGAGTAGAGTAGTGAGTAGAGTAGTGAGTAGTGAGTGCAGAGTAGTGAGTAGTGAGTAGAGTAGTGAGTAGTGAGTGCAGAGTAGTGAGTAGAGTAGTGAGTTGAGTAGTGAGTTGAGTAGTGAGTAGAGTAGTGAGTAGAAAGTAGTGAGTTGAGTAGTGAGTAGAGTAGTGAGTAGAGTAGAGTAGAGTAGTGAGTAGAGTAGTGAGTAGAGTAGAGTAGTGAGTAGTGAGTGCAGAGTATAGTAGTGAGTAGAGTAGTGAGTGCAGAGTAGTGAGTAGTGAGTGCAGAGTAGTGAGTAGAGTAGTGAGTAGTGAGTAGAGTAGTGAGTAGTGAGTAGAGTAGTGAGTAGAGAGTAGAGTAGTGAGTAGTGAGTAGAGTAGTGAGTAGAGTAGTGAGTAGTGAGTAGAGTAGTGAGTAGTGAGTAGAGTAGTGAGTAGAGTAGAGTAGTGAGTAGAGTAGAGTAGTGAGTAGAGTAGAGTAGTGAGTAGAGTAGAGTAGTAAGTAGGACATCACAGGCAGCAGCTGTGCAAGCTTCTTACACTCACAAGGAGACCACAGGCAGCAGAGGTGCAAGCTTCTCACACTCACAAGAAGGACATCACAGGCAGTAACGGTGCAATATTCGCACACTCACAAGGAGATCACTGGCAGTACACACCACATAAACACACTCCATAACACATAGCAACAATACATTGGCATTTACAATGCCATTAGCTCAAACTCAAATAAATCCGAGCCCGATTGCATTTCTAATGCTTGTTTAAATATGCTAGCAATGGAAGGTGAGGAGCAGGAGTTAAAGAAACTGTGTGTAAAAGCTAATTATGTGTTATTAACTACTCCCTCATTGGAACCGTATTTAAAAATTGTAACTAGACCATTTCATCGCCAGCTTTTGATTAGATTTCCTTTTAACTTAATTCATTTAACCCTTGGCGTTTTTCCTACTTGGGGTAAACCAGAAAATTCTTACCCATACCATTGTGATAACTTTTCCACACAAGATACGTTGCATTTCGTCATGTTCTGTGAGTACTACTCTGACATTCGGAAAAAGTTTTTAGTTCCGATTTTAAGAGAGGTGGGTTTTTTACAAGTTAGGCCCGCTTTCATCTACTTGCAGATGTTAAGTAGTACTCGCGATATCTATTGTGTTGCTAGTTTTTTGGTGGCTGCTGCTCAGATCAATACTAAAAGATTAGCCCCCTTAGTAACCCTGCCTGATTCCTAGTTGTGTTAAAAAAAATGATGATGTAATTCTGGGCCCTTACTATATATTTTATAAATGATTGTAAGCACTGACTGTATATATATATGATATGAAATGTTTTTATAAATGTTTTTATCTTATCTTTTATGATTTTAAGTAATCGAATAAAGTGTTTTGACTGACTGGGTATACCAATATGGAAGAGTGGACCCCTAATTGTGGGTTCATCTCAGTGCCGAACCAATAAAATGACCACGTTTTACTAATTAGTGTAATGGCGATACTCCATAAGTGAATGCAAGTAGAAATTATCCAACGGATAAGCCACCTTGGCTGATTAACATGTGAATGATAATTAAAACAATGGTTGGCGGGTAATCTTGCCCTCTGTATTTATAACTTCTTGTGAGACTGGTAAATTAGATGGAAGTGAGAACCTAAACATGCCATAATAGCATAAACAAATGTCAAACATTTCTAGAAATATGGCAACTGTTATAACTGGTCTAACATAAGGTAGCTTCCACATTTAAATGGAGTGCTAATAGCATTTTGTTAATATCTTCACTATATAAACATGTGCTGGTATCTTTGCAATGTAATTTAGCAGTAAATTTTTTTTAAAAATGTACATCTTTGACTCGTGAAATTGATCTACACTGATGAGTTATTAGCCTTCAGAAACTGGGGCTCATTTGGAAATACTTGACCAACTCATTCTTGAGTTTCCCAAAATGTGTGGTTAGATAGATAGACAGATAGATAGAATGATAGATAGATAGATAGATAGATTGTTTTGACTCTTTCATATAAACCTGGGGAAAAATGTGAAGAAAACCGTATTAATGTGTAAATGAGTCGGTGGAAAGAAGGAAGGTTAGTTGGTTGTTGTTAGAAATATGGCTGCCACGAGAACAGTGACTGCAGTGGCACGTGGGAAAGCGGCTGTTGTTATTTCTTTAGCGCAAGCTGCTGGGAGAAAGGCAAATTAGAAAAGGTCATATATCTAGGCATATAATAACACAATGTATTTTGCCTGAATAATGCAATCAACCTCATTTCGGAAAAGACTGTATCCTTGCTTTTACATTTACATCCTCAAATGATCACTAAACATGTTCGGTAATTTAAAAAGCTGAGACAATCAAGCTTGCTGGGAAGTGTGAGAGCCCGAGGCACAATGATAAATGTCCCTAGCCAGGCTTGCATTCTCAAATGGAATGTGCCGGTATCCTGTGCGGTGTTTTTCTTTGTTTTCCTGCAGGATGGAAATATTTTGAGCTTATCAGCATAGTGTTTCCAAACTCCCTCTAATCTATGTGCAATGAATCTTTCATAAAAAGATGAAAGGTAAATAATAATTATTAAGAAATGCAGTGTTGTTTTTTGTTAGTCATGCGTTTTTAGAGGTGCTTCTTTTCTTAAACTCATTTATTTGGATCTTGCTGTTGTTTGCAAATAGCAAGAGCTCCTTCACATGTGTGACGTCTTAAAATATACATAACACATTCACAGAGATGCTAAAAACTCGGGGCATATTACCAACAACTAGCGATAATTATCGCTATGTTTGTTTAGCGGCAATATTTTTATCGCCGAGCTGCGGCGATTTTTATCGCTTAGGAACCTTGCTATTATCAATGTTTATCTCCTAAGCGATAAAAATCGGCCGAAATGCATGAATATCGCTGAAAAGTCAGCGATATTCATGCATTACCGAGCTAATGCTCTTAGCCCTGTTATCCACATACCATTGGATAACATGGCTAAGAACTGCTCAGGGGCAGGTGTTAGCTTTTGGAGATATTCGCGCTTAGCGCGAATATCTCCAAAAGTTGGTAATAGGAGATAGCGATGTTAGCGACTGTTTCCAGTCACTAACATCTTGGCACGCCCACTTTGCATGTCATTAGTGATAAATTTCACTGACATGCAAAGCGGGGCCCAAGATGGTTGCTATCTCCTACTAGCTGTCGCTAACTGGTGTTAGCGACAGCTTGGTAATAGGGAGATAAATTTATCTCCGCTTTCTTGGCTTTTAAAGCCAAAAAAGCAGAGATAAACCCCCTTGATAATATGCCCCATTGTTCTCAGTTGGTACAGGCTTTCCTTAGTAAACATTACAGCTTATTTCCTGTGCATTAATTATGCCAGACCTAGCAGTAGCGGGCCATGCAGGTAAGTGCGGTGGGCCGTGGGGTGGGGCAGAAGTGGGGAGGGGTGGGGAGGTGGAAGTGACAAACGACGGATTAGGGAAAATGAAATAAATAAACAAATACAAACACTCACCTTGTGCTCGCCGCATCGCTGAGTCAGCGATGTGGCAAGCGCAAGGTAAGTGGTTTTATTTATTTATTGCATTTTCCCTATTTGGTAGTTTATCACTTACAACCCCCCTACCGGCCCACCATCTTACCTACGCGGACCGCCACTGAGGCCTAGTCTGGGAGCACAGGGGCTGCTGGGCTTCAGTCAGGAGGGCAGGATTCATTTGCCTCTGCAAATTGTGCCACGTACGACCCCTTCAGCATTTGACACTCAGTGATGGCGATGTGATTAGTCACAAACCTCTCAGGGAGGTATCTTAGGGGTGCTTCACGTTCAGAACTCAACAATCACTCAGCAGAGCAATAACAGATTACCCCACTCAGTTCTTGACTTTGTTAAAAGAAAGTACTTTAATACTACACTCTACAGCTCATAGATAAGCATGCTTAACTGGTGTGGAGCAACTGTACTTGGGGAGTGTCCTCCACCCTCTCCTTCTCCTCTCACTGTCTCTCCTCGCCCAGGTTCGAGCATTCTTCTGGGCAGGTATCAGGCACCGGAGCCGTGTTACCTGTTCTATTGAGTTTGCATATTTAAACATTCCTGTTAGTCCAGGATGTCCTTATCTCACCACTCTGAAGTTTTGTCTATGTTTAGGCGGTGGCAAGGACCAACAAAAAGTATCTGTCTGTCTTCTGGAAGTGGATAAGATGGCTATAGGTGCTCCAGTACTCAAATCAGGTGTGTGGAGGGTAGCAGTAGAGTTTAATACCCTGTGTCTGTGCAGGTGCTGTGTGAGAAATTGGGTTGTTGATTGAGGAGGGAGTGAGCCCCTCTCAAGCAACAGCCACAATCGCCATCAGAGTGAACCACTAAAGTCGCTAAATTAACCTGTGCTTAACCCTCTGGTAGCTTGGCACAAAAGAAATCAGTCTTAACTGAGAGGCAATGTGTAAAGTATTTTTGCCACAATCAAACAGTAATAAAGTGAAAACACAAAGAAAGACAAATCCCTTACCAATTCAGAAAAATAGAGTAAAACCGAATCAATTATTTGACTCCAACACAATAAAATTCTAATCAGTAGAACTGGAGATATGCAATTTTAAATATTCAAGTTAAGGTTAGCACCTAAAAGCACAAACCGCCACTCATTAATTGACCATATGACTGGGTGAAAGTCACAAGTTCATGCCGACTGTGATGGAGCGCAGGCCAGAAACAGGGACCAGTTTAGTTCAGGTGAAAAAGTTGCCTTTGAAATTCCATGGCGAAGAATTCCATTCACAGTGGAGGAGGCCGCAAGGAGCAGGGAGAGCATCATGTATGGTCACTTCTGTGGTGTGAAGATCCAGTCAGGCCTCGCAGCAGTCATTGCTGGAGATTCATGTTGCCGGTCACTGCGGGTTGTCAATGCTGTAGTATGAAGTGCTTGCGTTGCCGATCTCTGTTAACGGTCACTGTAGCTGAAAGAGTCAAGTTCAGTGGAACTTCGAGTGGCAAGATCTTGCGCAAATAGGCCTGTTCGCAGTCCTGAAGAGCCCAAAACTTCAGGATTTCTTCCTTTATTCAAGGAGGAGTTAAAGTCCTGCTACACAAAGTGTCCAGGACCAGAGAGGTCCCTCCTGGGAATCAGAAACTCACTCCAGCAGAGGCCATCAGGGCTCAGGCAGGTCAAGTTGCTGGTCCAGGCAGGACAGTGCAGCAGTTCAGTTGGGCCGTTGCAGCGAGTTCACTGGAGCCTGTTGTGTCCCTGTAGCTCAGAACAGGAGGTCAGACTGCTAACCCTTGTGGCAAGGTTACATGTCCAGTCTTCCTTCTCAGCAAGCAGGGCAGCCTTCAAGCAACAAGTCAGCAGGGTATCCATCTTCTGAAGTATCCACAGATCCAGGAGTGTTAATGAAGATTTGGGTTTGAGGGTGCCATACTTATACCTGGTGTCCACTTTGAAGTAGGAGATGCTTCTGGAATATTCCTCTACATAGGTGTATGGAATTGCCTGCATCCTTGCCCTGCTCCCAGTGTGTCTGGGGCCACAGTAGACTACTGTGAAGTTCATTGTCTGTGAGCTGAGCAAGTGCCCTTAAATGGAATTTGGGTTAGGTTGACAGCTCTGCCCCCTATCATACTGTATAGAAGGAATAAACAAAGGCCAAATGCCAACTACACCTAGTCATGTGACCCAGGATCTTGCTGTGGACACAAAATGGTTAGGACAAGACAATGCCAACTTTCTAAAAGTAGAGTTTTCAGACTTGTGACGTAAAATTTGACTTTACCATTAAAGAGAGTTTTAAATTGCAATTCCTCAGATACCAAACATGACTTTCCTACCTGCTCCCAATGAAATGTTAATCAAAACAAAACAAGATGCCAATACTGCGATGAACATTCAGCTATTTTTATGCACAATGAAATTAAACAATTGTCGCATATACACAAGACGCGAAAGTGTCTGTATGAATCTTTTATTCTTTTTAAATTCTTTTTATCAATTTTTCTTTGTGATTGAGAAGGGTTAAACTATTTTTGAAGTGGGGGAGAGGGGGATCTCATTTAGAAGTTAAAGGAAGTGGAAAGTTTCACCCGGAAAAAATTGAAAATATCTCATTCATACACACTAATTAAACATCCGTCATTTATACTGTGAAGCATTCATACCAGCATTCTTACTGTCATTTGTGGACACACCAGAAAATTAAATAAAAAAGTGCACAGTGAAAGAAAGGGAAGAAGAGACAAAATTGACGAAATTAGGAAAAAATCAAATTAGGTAAAACAGAAGGGCCACACCAAGGTTCAGCAGAACCCGTTATTCTAGTTGGTGGGGTGATATTATGATATACAATGATATTTACAACAGATTTTGAATTAGGCCATCGCATCTATTTACAATCTAGATATTTCACAATTCTATTCAGCGTAAAGATTGGCCTTATGTACAGTGAAGGTCGACGCATTTCGAAACCCCTTTGCTGTGGGGATTCTCCTCAGGACCTCGTAGGGTTCAGTCCTGTGAAAAATAAAACAGCAGAATCTTACTAAACCAAACTCCTGAACTAGAACCCTCAACTTATAGACAGACAAGCATAACCCAAAAAGTTACCTCGTCTTCTTCGTGGATTTCAAATGTAGCAATTCTTGCTAGTAGCACTGTTTTCTTATGGTAGACTCATTTGTCGATCTGTTCTGTTAACAAAAACTATACTGTAAGAAGCACTAAACAAGGGCACTATGAAAATCATCCGCTAGGGCGTCTGTCAAGCGCAAGAATCAATTACCTGCAAATCCAGGTGAACAGATGTGGAAGCTAACGTCTTCTTTTGACAATGTTATCCAATTCAAAGCCTGCAGTGGGCAAAGAAGGAAAAATGGACGCTCAATTAGTCATCGCGAACGAGCGCGGTCGCTTGCTCGATTGTGATCTAAATCTTCTTGTGAAGTCTCTCATATCGCTATGGAGACGCATTCTCGGGGGCACAGAGGGCTGCCGGCAGCCAGGCTCACCTTGTTTGGAAAACGGAATCCTCTCCCTCGCTCGGCGTTTCTCAATCTGCCGTCACGTTGGAGGCCATCAATCTCGATGAGTAATATGATGCCAGTCCTTGACGCTCAGTAGTCTGGGATTCGTAGTTGTTGATACGGCAGAGCTATTTTGTTCCTGTTCACATTTTATCAATCCAAACCGGTGTTTGTTGGAACAGATGCGTCCATGTAGTTCATGGTGCCTCTTTTAGAATGTCTTTTCTACATGCAATGAATTAAAGACGATTGATGTTTCTCGTGGAGAAGCATAGTGCATGCTGGGCAATGTAGTTACTTTGGACTATCATCGGTCCGTGTGATTATTGAGCAGCCTCGATATTACTCCGTGAAGATCATAGTGCATGCTGGGCGATGTAGTTAGTGAAATCTATCAGTTTCATAGCGGCACTCACCGTGGTGAAATGTCAGTGTAAACAGATTTATGAGGTCATAGATGGTATAATTCAGACATCTCGTTTAATCCTGTCACTGCAGAATTATATTTTAAGATGAGAATTGCCTCTCGTGTGGATAATTTCGCTTCCATGTCGCCTCCCCTTTGATCAGGTTCTATCTTGGAGATGACTGTCCACTTGACATCATTTTCTGTGTGTGCGTGGTCGATCCAATGTTGCACCAATGGGGCAGTGAGAATGGTCTTCTTGATCCTCGATTTATGCTGGCTGATCCGCTGCCTGATCTCTTGGCTCGTCTTTCCTATGTATAGTTTGTTTCATGGACATATGATGCCATAAATAACGTACTTGGTTTTACAATTTGTGAATTTGGAATGTTTCCATGAAACACCATTATGTTGGAACACCTCTCCTTCCATCGTTAGAGGACAACAAACACACGTTCCACAGCGGTGGTGGCCTTCAATCGGTGGTAAATTCAGGTACTCTCTAAGCGATGTAGGTGTTTGTTTAGGCATGGCAGCTCTAACTATGTGGTTTGCCACACTCTTATCTTTCTTGAATGCAAAGAGTGGTGGTTCCGCTAGCTGGCTATCCAAATCCTTTACCAAGTGCCAATTCTTGTGTATTTCTTTTTTTAGCCAATTGGACGTTGGGCAAAATGTAGATACGCAAACTATCCTAGTTTGATCAGTTTTGATTTTTTTGGTTAAGAGTGTCTCTCTTGGTGTCCACCACGCCCTTTTGAGCGCACGTTTGAGCAATTTGGCTGGATATCCGCGGAGTAATAGCCTCTCTTTTAGAACATTTGCATGGGACATATATTCGTCTTTGAAGGTGCAATTCCTGCGGATCCGCAGGAATTGTCCCAGGGGTAGATTCTCCTTTAGGCTTCTCGGATGATAACTTGAGAAATGCCATACTTATACCTGGTGTCCACTTTGAAGTAGGAGATGCTTCTGGAATATTCCTCTACATAGGTGTATGGAATTGCCTGCATCCTTGCCCTGCTCCCAGTGTGTCTGGGGCCACAGTAGACTAGTGTGAAGTTCATTGTCTGTGAGCTGAGCAAGTGCCCTTGAACGGAATTTGGGTTAGGTTGACAGCTCTGCCCCCTATCATACTGTATAGAAGGAATAAACAAAGGCCAAATGTCAACTACACCTAGTCATGTGACCCAGGATCTTGCTGTGGGCACCAAATGGTTAGGACAAGACTATGCCAACTTTCTAAAAGTAGAGTTTTTAGACCTGTGACGTAAAATTTGACTTTACCATTAAAGAGAGTTTTAAATTGCAATTCCTCAGATAGCAAACATGACTTTCCTACCTGCTCCCAATTAAATGTTATCACTTATTAAATGTAACAAGGTAATCCAATGTTATCCTATGGGAGAGGTAGGCTTGCAATAGTGAAAAATAAATTTGAGAGTTTTTCACTACCAGGATATGCAAAACTTAAAAGTACATGTCTGGCTTTTTAAATACAATGCACTCTGCCCAATAGGCTAATTAGGGCCTACCCCAGGTCTTAGTTATATGTACTAAAAGTGATGTTTTTGGCCTGACAAAGAGTTTAGTTTGCCATGTCAACTGAACACACAGGCTGCAATGGCAGGTCTGGGGCAAGTTTGAAAGGCTACTTAAGTGGGTGGTACAATCAGTAGTATAGTTATAGCATTTAACGTACAGGCTCTAGATACCTGTAGTACCACTTTACTTGGGACTCACAAGTAAAATAAACCTGCCAATTCAGTGGAAGTCAATTTTAGCATGTTTAAAGGAAAGAGCACCGTCACTTTAGCACTGGATAGCAGTGTAAATGTATGCAGAGTCCCTAGGAACAAAAAAACAAATTGAGCAAAACAGGAGTGAAGGCAAAAAGTATAGGAGAAGACTACCCTAAGGATGACTGATCTCCCCAGCTGTCAGTTTCACAGATCTCTGGCTTGTCACAAGCCCATTTCTGGGCTTTGGGTGAAGTGGGGTGGTAAACTGTGGGGTCAAAGTTCATAGAGCTGCCCCGAGGCACTCTTCTTCCAGCAGTATGACCCACTCTCAGCTCACATGCTGGGTTAATGGCACAGTCTGCTCAGGTGCAGTTCAAAGTGACAACAGGCCAGTATGAGTTGGCACAGCTTCATGATGTCACAGTGGCACAGTCTGCTCTGGCACAACTTGATGTTGTAGTGAAAACTCTGCTCGGACACAACACCATGATGTTACAGAAGCACTGTCTCTGTGGGCACAACTTCATGAGGTTGCAGAGGTACAGTCCTCTCAGGCACAACTTCACAATGTTTTAGTGACACAGTTGTTATGGGCACAATTTCAGGACAGACATGGCTTGGCAGTTCCGGCTGGACTGTTCCCATGAGGCACAGGGTCAAGACTGATTTTCATATGGCCATGTCTGAACTGGGGTGGCTTAGTGAGCAAAATAATGATGGATTAAACCCAGATCTGTGACTGGGGGTGAATGTTTTGCCATTGTGCAACATTCCGTCCATCATCTTGTGTATTTCACAATTTCATAATGTTACAGCAGCACAGTCTGCTTGGGATGCAACTTCTCAATGTTGCCCTGGTGTTGGTCACTCACAGGATAGACCGTGTTTCGGACACTGGAGGATGCAGATAATGGTCCCTCATCTTCCTGGGTGGATGGACCCTCAAGGTCCGGCATCAGCTTCTTCTGGCTCTTACTGGACAATCATATGGCCGGCCGGCCGGTCTCCCACAGCTTCTGAACAGGGGACAGCTTTTTGCTCCCATGTTAGACATCAGGTGATGCCCTATTACCACAGGGGGGCTGGATGTCAGACAGACACCAGCTCTGGTTGCAAAGGAATTCTATGAGTACCCTACAGAGCACTGCCTTTTTTGGTCAAAGAGAACTTTGTACTGGAAAAACAAGTGGTCAGTTGTGTGAGAAGTTAGCCTGGTATATGATGTCCACTAGTTCCAGTGGGCACCTTGCACCAGTCTAATCGACCCTTATTGATGGTGGTTGTAAAGTCAACCTTATAGAAAGCTATTCTAGGGGTAGTAATGACGAGTAGTCTTCAGGCTAAGACTTCAGAGAGCGAATTAAGCTGGCTGTTTTACCAATTATAATCTCTTGAGTACCAAATGAAAGCACACCACACAAGGTATATATCAAATATATATGTATTTATTCTAAACACAACCCCTCTGGACTCTTTATGAGGTCAGAGGTAAAAGTACAATACAAGGAACTTAATTAGCATACAATTAGTTGCACAGTATACATTTGCCCTAGGGGCCTCACAAACCATATACTGAAATAGTGGTATTAGAACCACGTGAGAAATAGAAAGCAGGCCAAGGGCCTGTGGAATCGCAGGGGCTACTCAGGACAACCAAAGGTTAGGATGTAGGAGGCCCACGGGAGACGCGTGCAGTGTCTTAACACAGCCGCGGGTTACCATTGACTTTCAATGGGGAACGAACAAGTTACAATTTTAAAGAAAAAGGGTACAAGGAGGTGAACTGCGATGGAACCCTTTTAGACTAGGACACTTGGAGAGTCAATACCCACGGGAGAACCAGAGTACTCGTGTTACCTCACCCAGGGAAGCCGGGTGCATAGGTGTCTTTTCGTGTCGGGTTTCGTCGTCGATTCCAATGGAGAGCTGCGTAGAAGTGCTGCAGGCGACCAGAGGAAAAGTGTCGGGTGGATCCAAGGGTGGATCGGAGATGTGAAGAACCTGAAAGCAGAGGAGACAGAGTCTGAGCCAGTGACCAGGGCGGCGATAGAAAGATGCCACCAGATGTTGGGTGATTTCAGGTGAAAAGGTGAAGTTTGCCTCTTCAGCCACGAGGTCCAGGAGGCTTTGACGATGACCAGGATCTGGATTCGAACTGTCCCACAAAGGATCTAGTTGACTGCAGTGTCAGTATCTGGATTTGACCCAACAAGCCTTGGCAAACGCAACCAACGCAGGATGTCAAGATTGGCTTCGGTGCAGACCAGTAAGGTCTGTGGAACTTCTCCTTTGCAGGGAAGTTGGAGCAAGCCTAGAGCAACCAGGAAAGCAAGTTGAAACAAAGGATTGTCTTCTTGGGGGCTCCCTAGCCAATGGACTAGGAGCTGCAAAGACGTGTTGAGCTGAAATGCCCAAAGTGGGCCCACGGGACACCCGTGGAGTGTGGGCCTCTGAGCTTCGGTACAAAAAGTGCTTGGGGCTTCAAACACCTCAAAGCACAACTTTGGGATACCTCGGGAAGTTGGTGCAGGTAGCAAAATGCAGGATGTCTAGGAGTTCCAGTCCCACGTCCCTCGTGTCCGCCACGGGTCTCAGCTTTGCTGTGAGCAAAGGTCAGGTCAGAGATGTCTGGAAGTCTATGTCCTGTGTCGCAGATTCTTCGGGATCCGGCAGGAGCCTCGAAAATGCAGACTGGCAAAGAAGCCGTTGGTGCCTGTTTGAACAGGGTGGTCACTCCTTGACCACAAGGGAGATTTCTTCCATCTTCCAGTCGATATGGAATGTCGAAGGTCCAGGATATATGTTACAGAGTTTCGTCCAGGGTAATCTAAAGTCCTAGGGACTGGGGTTCTATACTTATAGTAAATTTAGGGGTTGAACTAACTCTAAGGTCCCTCCTATGGGTGGACCTGGGGTGGGGGTGGTTACACCCTTCCCCTTTGTCCAGTTTCACGCCAGAGCTGGGGCTGAGTGCCCCAGCAACTGGTTTGAACTGGGAAATGAATGGAGCACCTAGTGTGCCCCAGGCAGTGTCTGGAAAGCATTCACTGAATGCAGCCCTCCCTGCCCCAATCCACAAAGAGCCTGTCTGGGGAGGTGCCAGCACCTCCCTGGGCAGGAAACCTATTGTCCAGGCCTCCCCTGCCGGAGTTTCATCCAGTGGTACAAAAGGGGGTGGTGATGGACGTTTCATCCAGCAGCAGGAGGGCAGACTCATGTCTGTGGCAGCAGCATCCATTTTGTGATGCTGAGGCTCTGTTTAACTTTAACCGGGTAAACCAGTAACTACATGTCCTCTCCCTCTAGAAGGGTGGAATGCTACCCCTGCCACCAGGACTGGTGGGGGGGGGGGGGGTAGTTTTCCAAAGTGTTTGACACCTTACACAACATGTTTTAATAAAGCCATACCAAACTTAGCATTAACCGCGAGGATTATAATGCACTTAAGAGTATATGGTATGGCTATATCATAGAACAGCTATATGGAGATGGATCCAAAAGCTGCAGAGGGGCTCAGCTCATTCTAAGGCACCCTCTCACATAAAACCAAGCATTCTACCTCCAGGATTGTCGAGGTTTGCCTTACGAGTGGCTTATAGGTGTATATGTGTCTATATATGTATATAGATATAGGTATACTATATCTAAGTAAGGGGTGATTACACCACCTTACCCAGGCTGTATGAACAGGCCTGTGGTGTCAGTTTGGAAGGCAAACCAGGGGTGGCACAATACATGCTGCAGCCCCTGGTAGGCCTAGGGTGCACCTATGCCCTGGGTACCTATGGTACACTATACAGGGGCTCACAAGGGTGACCCAGTAACCAATCTGATATGTACCTAAAGTACATTGTATCAATTTAGAGAAAGAACAGCTGGGCTGTGGGCCTTACTAGCAGGTCCGCAACCACACTAAAGTAAAAAAACAGAGAATCATAGCAAAAAGTGGGGGTAACCATAGGAAGCAGACCGTACTCTCCTACAAGTTGCTTCTTTTACATTGACAAGGAAGACAGGAAATGTGGTTTATCTGTTTGCACTTCTAGAAGATGTTTGGAAGCCATTTGGGTCACTACTTCTTTCAAATGAACTCTACAGGCTGGTCTCAATGCACAACCGTTGTGCAGAGTGATTCATTTCACAGCTGGGAAGTTTCCATCCAGAAATACCAACAAGAAGCACAAAGAGGTTGGACATTTTGCACCTTGCTGTCAACAGCCACACTGAACAGCAATCAGGAAACGAACAAAAGGCTTGTCTCATCTTAAGGGTCATTTACACTCTGAACAACAGAGACAGCAGCCCCACTCTTCACCTACACCATTTCCCAAAGGGCAGGGCTCAGGAAGACTAATAACAAACAACTGCTATCAGCAAAATGACCTAAACAGATTTCTAGAGGGAGGCCTGGCTCCTTTCCCCCCACTTCAGTTTCAAGGTCTGCTCCCTACAGCTTCAAGAATGTCAACAATACAGTTCCACTGCCTGGGAACACAAACTCACTTCCTTCTTGTGGACATAAACAGTACATTGGCTTCCAAAATGTAACCTACAGGACCCTAGTACTCTGGTTCACTCATACACACAATGTATATACCACACAGACCACACACGCACATGTAAAACATACACCTGGGATGTTAGCAAAACATACACCTGAGTTTGCGCAAATAAGCAAAGCATTACATGAGTTGGTCAGTAGGCGTCCAATCCAGTGGCACAGACCAATTGATCAATTGTTCTGATCACATCTACTGATTCATGAAACATGGAAGGCTGCCACCACCTCTCTATATACTAAACTCATGACAGTGACAGTGGCCCCTCTCTCAGTCAAGTGCTTGTTTGGTGCACTCCTCCAGGATAGATAACAGGTCACTCATGAGCACACACAAAATTAGCATGAGGCAGGCCAAAATCAAAAACCAGTACACCTAATACTCCCAGTAGGGCACTCGGGGAAGGGAAATATGACTTTCCACCATGCATGGGACATTCTTATTTCAACACATTACAAAACTGCAGAGTTTAATATCAGGTGGCATATATACAAGAACGTAACGGCGCCGTAGCGTAAATTATTTGAAGTTACAGGGCTTTTTTTTCTCCTTATTTACTACAGTTAGAGGCACTTTTCCAGCATAAACAGGAATTTTCAAGATCACCACTTCTGTTGGCGGGACTTAACGAAAAAGAGATGCAAGGTAGGCGTTCCCATGAAAAAACGGCTGCTAAACACACTTCACAATATTTATAATGAAATTCCAATATGCCGCTAACCCCCAAAACTGCGGCTAACTCAAATTAGAGGCAGTTTTTAATGGCCAGAAAATAGCTGGTCTAAAAATTGGCACAAACATTTGGGTCCACATATAAGATGACTGGGTGCTGGACAGCGCTGCGAGGAATATTGCTACGCTGCCTTGCACCTAAACAAAAGGTCAGGAATGCACCCTATCAATAAGATAGGGAGTATTAGTGGGCCCCATTCATGAAAAGTGTTGCATCACTGCAATAAAACAGTGATTGGACACTTTTCACTGTGTCCCTCCTTGCACAACCATGACTGTGCCGTATTTACTACCGAGTTCTCAGCGCCGGGACGCCCCGTTGGGGCCGCTGCGCGCTCTATAAAATTCTCAAATAAATAAATTATAAAAATAATGGTGCTCCATGTCACAATCAATGCCAGATATGCCTAGAATCCTGACGTATCTGTCAGCGCTAAAGTCATGCATTGCTGTAGTTGTGTTTCGAGCATTACGCAACTCCAGCAATTAATGGTGCCAGCCTATCCCTACTGCACTGCGCCACCCTTACACCTGCCACAAGGCAGGCGTAAGAATTTGACACAATGTCGTCCTAGAATTGTCCGAGTGAAATCTCATAGATTTCACTGCACCACTCCTAGGAAGCTTTGTTGCGTGGGAACCCACATGCTGCATACATCATATCTGACACAGGTAGAATGTGGCACAGGGCTTTAAAAGGTCATGCATATACCTAGATATGTCACTTTGTAAATACAGTGCAACATGGTGCCAAATTTACACTGCAAGTAAAATGCAAGCAGAAAATGACTCACCAGCGGCATTAAACTGTCGGAAGGGGCTCATGAATAACCCCCCCTGTGTTTTCCCCTATGTTGACGTACAATGGCTACCATGCACCAATGGAGGCACCCTTGCACCATGGTGCAAGGGTGACGGTTTTGCGGAGTTGATTGATGTTATGCAGGAAGAGACACCTACCTGCACAAAACCTATCAATCCAGGGAATTTCCTCTTTCTCTGTGTGCTGCAGAATCCTGCACACATAGAAAAAGTGAAAAAAGTGGAGAAATGAAAACATTTATCCTTGTAGCGCCTCCAAACATCACCCTTGGGGTGGTATTAGATTCTGATGCATTCTGAAGGTTTACGGTTTCTCGTAAACCTGGGAATGCTTCAGATTCCATTGGATTGGTGTGGGAACGCCCACAGCAACACCCATTGAACCAGCGGTGGCTCTGCCGCTATAGCGGAGGAGCATGCCCCACTGCTTTCAAGCAGTGTGAGAAGTAGAAACATAAAATGATAATAACTGAAAGTTATTATTATTTTATGTTTGTGCTGCTTTGCGAATGGGGCTGCTCTTGAAGCAGGGCAGGGGAGGAGTGGCCACTCAAAACTAATCCCAACACTGCACTGCAGCATAGTGATTGGTCAGTGGGGCCTGGCTGTGCTTCCTGTTCCTCTAGGAGAGCAGGAGCAGAGACGCGGAACCCGGCGGCAAGTTAAGTAATATATTTTTTTAAATAACGTGCTCCCTCCTACAATCGCAACACCCCCCCTTCAACCCCTCCCCACGACCCCCCACTGCCGCCCTCACCTCGCCACCCACGTGCCATGACGGCCGCCATGCATGGAACGGCCCTTTCACATTGTTTAATGCTTGAAAGGGGCACATATTTACAAGCCCATGAAAAGCCACGTAAAGTGGCCATGTAAACATGCTGCGGCACAGTGGCATAACACAGGCCCTTGCAGCCACTGCGGTGTGGGGGGCAAGCTCTAGGGGGCCCCCTCAGAACATTTCTCTGGCCAGAGAGCTTCAGACTGAAATCGGAGGGGGGCTCGCCACATACCTCGCAGGAGGTCCCTCTCAAGTTTCGTTACACCAGTGCTGTGGCACACTGTGCAACCAGAATGACAAACACGCGAAGTAACAGTGTTTCAAGAGTGCTGCTAGGGCCTTGTAAACGAGGCCCTTGGATAATCGAAGAACTCCCACAATTCATCTTTGGCAAGGTCAACAATGTCATGGACCTCATGCCCTTGCAGTCAGGACATGCATCGCTCATCTGGACCTGATCCCCTCTAAGTGCTGACCTCGGCAGACCGGAACTTCAGTAAAAGGACGCTGGAGACCAGGGACCGCCGAAAGCCAAAGACTCTCTGAAGCTGTCTGTAACCGTGGAAGAAGGAGAGTTGCACAACCAGTCAACATTAAATGAGGTTATCTGCCCTCTGAGGAGTCACATCCGAAGGCTACACAGACTCTGCAACCGATGACCATGTCGCAGTGGAGCCCACGTCACTGGGGGAGCATTCAGGGGAAGTGTTGAGATCCTGTCTCTCAGTGCGATTGTGCTTTGTCGGTGCTCCATGCAGCAGATTCTGCCTCTCTTGTACAACCTGCTGCAGATTGGAGGTGGCTTGTAGTTGTGGCGGGAACGCCTGCCCCTCCTATGCCTCCCTGTACAACTGGCTCCCTGAATGACAGCTTGTTGCGCAGAGCCTTCACTCCCTGTCCTCAGCACTCGGTGACCAGTAGATTGCAGCTCTGTCCAGCACTGTTCAATGGCGTCAATGTTTTGAGGGTCAAAATCTGAGATCACTTGCAGCCTTTATGGGTAGAGGAGGGAGTATTTGATGTCCAACTCTCGGAGGCATTGCTTAACCACTAGAGACAAGCCTCTCTGCCTCTGCACCCCTGTGGCATAGTCAGGGAAAAAAAATTACTGTGGTGTTATCCACTTTCACCTCCTCCAGCATGCGTACCTCCCTCAGGACAGTATCATGATCCCTGTAGGAGGCAGAAGAGAAAGGTTCTAGGACCGGTCCCCGACAGCGTGTTCCTCACTGGCACTCAATGGGCCTGCTCCACAACAAGGAATAGGGAGAGTGTACCTGCTGGCAGTAGGTCAAGCAACCATGTCTCAGTATATGCCACTGTATCAGCCCCTTCTGCTCCCTCAGGCAGTCCCAACACCCTCTCGTTATTATGCTCTAAGTGGCTATCTGCAATCTCCCATGTTCTTTCCAGCGACCTCACATGTGCCATTAGCTGCTACAGCTCCAAAGCTGCACTCAGGGTGCTCGGAGTGACTTTGGCCAGTTCTTGCTCAATGTTGTGTATTTTGTAAATCAGCTTGTGATGATCTGCCAGCTTCAGGGTGAAGTGGACTGTGATTTTTTCTATGCGGCCCTCAAAGGATGTGCCCGTTTGTTCGAGTGAGGTACCCACTGCATACCACTGAGGCCAGGTTCTAGTTTGGAGTCCAGACTGTCCACTACAACCTGTCCCAGTGGCCACCGATCCCCAGCCGCTCAGGTTACCGACACTGAGGAGCTGCCAAATGTCGTTGCTGCCGCCTTCTGCAGGCGGGCCATCGTTGTGCCAGTTGGGCACTATTTTTGACATGCGGTGCAGTGCAGTGTGGCCAGCCAGACCCTCTCCTCTAGTCAGGTGTATGCTAGCCAGGAATCCTTTGTTCGGGCGGCACCCATGGAAATCCCCCATAGACCCAAGAGCTCACCACCAGGGGGCAACGAAAGGCAGCACCACCTGGTCGCCTCCTCCGATCTAATAGTGGCAACTAGATTCTGTGTTCTCCAGTATCCCAGTAACTGACGGCAGATCTAGAGGTATACCCAAGGGCCTGGGCCTGAATCAACCCTCTGCCCCTGGCACATGCCGCCACCAACGGCCGATATTAGCCACTAGAGCCAGTTAGTGGATTCCCCCACCAGTCTTTCGCAGTGTCCTCAGTGATGTTGTTCAGCTGCAGAGCAGGGATTGCTCAGGCCATGGTGTGTGCCACTCACTGGTGCTAGTCCTGGGCCCGGCTCGACCCTCGGGCCTCCTTCGCTCCATGTCCCACCTTCATCTCACCTGAACATCGACACATGGGCAGTCCACCGCACTCTCTCAGAATTTGTGACTCAGCCAGCAGGAGCCTCAGCCTGGTGGCATTTCACAATCCTGGGTACAGCAGTCACGGCCACGTCTGAGGGGGAACCTCCAGATGCATGTGATGCAACAGGGCCCACTTAGACGTGTAGTTGCAGCGCTCCCACAACACAAGTTCAGTGCAGCTCAGGGGCCCCATCCTCCACAGCATCCGGGCAGTGCAACATCCTCCAGCCTGCGATTCCATCTCCTCCGTGCACCCCGGTGTAGTGGTGGCACATGTTATGCAATCTAGATCTCCCTACGTCAGTGCGCAGGAGCGCCTCTACAAATCACAGCTCCAAGGAGCACCAGGCGGTCTTCTCACAGAAGGCAGCGTGTCTCCATGTGACCTGCCAGACTTTGCTACCAGTTAAGGGCGATTGCGATGGATCAATGTCTACCGCCACGGCCCACAGGATTGGGCCCGACTCGGCCCGCCTCCACAATAAGGCCGCAGTGACTCCACTGCCCTGCCGCCTCCCACTCCAGGTCTCAGACGCAGGCCCAGCAAGGCCTCCAGGCCCCGGAGATAGTCCCTGCTTCCAGGCATCGGCTGCCATCGTGTTGCAAGGATGGCGCTATGAAAAGTGCTGCATCACTGATTTTCCCCAGCGTTGTGCCACTTTTCATAAATGAGGACCTGAATCTGCATTACCTCTTCTCCTTGGACTCTGGCTGGTCATCCTGGTTGTTGGAGGGTTTGAGGGGCATGTTGACTTCTGCTGAACTTGACCCTGGCTGTTCCCATCTGCATTCCTTTGTTTTTATTTTATTTTTTTCATAATAGTGTATTTATAGACTATTTTTGCCTCCAGAGACTGAAAAGTGACAATGGACTGACTAAGGTGATTTTTTTTGCAGCTAATTGGCCTTTTGTCACTTTTGTCTCGCTTACGTCAATTTTTTTCGTGCCCTGATGCTAGTGTTAGCGGCAATTTTCGCCGCTGATACTATCGCCATGTGGCGATGTATGTAAATACATTGCTAACAGGACGATTTTCGGTGATAGACAGCGTTAAAAAAATTACTGCTTACTACTGCAAAAACTGGTTTGCACAAATTCTTGTAAATATACCCACACATCTCTACAAATGAAAGAGTACAAAGATAAGGATCAGCTCTCTCTTTGGAGCAGAGACTTCACTCCAACCTAGCTCTTGAGAGAAAGGTCAATTTTATCTTAATTCCATTCCATTTTTGTTACGTTTCAATCAATTTGGTGAATATTTTAAGGAAGTTTAAGTGTTTACATAGATTTAGCTTGGTGATATATATGTATCATTTCTATGTATTGAGTTCTAGACTATTCAACTCAGGCATGTGCAAGGATTTTTGGCATACTAGAAGAGAAACATGTTAACACAATTTTCCTAACATTGATTGGAAATATTGGTCTTGGAACAATTAACCTGCCTAATATTTCTCTTTAGGTTCCTAAATTTATGGATGCATGCATCCTTACTACAACTGTCTCAATTTTTCATGGTATGGTTAGCATTGTGGAGTCATGATTCCTGCTTCCCATTATTTTATTCATCACTTTTACCATGGTCATCAATTTAACCAACAATGCAGTGATTTATTTGAGCTGGTGCTGGCAACAGCACTTATTTCTTAACACTGGCACTTTTGATAGTCACATGCTGGTGCTGTCTGGTTATTTTCACATTAACACATCAACAGAGTACTTAAGAGTTTAAAACATTTTAAAAATAATACGAAACCATCCAGGCCATTTTTACAGCCCAGGCCTAGGAATTGGGGATCACCAAGGCCAATAAGGATTCGAGGGAGGGAGTCCAAAGGATGCCTGCTTCCCCATTAAATAAGTTACTATGGATGTGCCAACACCTGTGTCATACGGCTTCTACTTTCTCAGTAGGAGCTGTGTGTTTGATGGACAACATAAATGTTGGGATGGTGCCAGACTGATTCTATGCACCCCTTCAAGATATGTTGGTCTATAGTCCTGCTAGCTCATAGTGCTATCTATAAATACCCCTAAAACCTGAGAAGGTAACAAATGGAAGGGGCAACTTCAGAACATGACAACCCTGGCACTCCATGGAATCATGGTAACATATCTGGAGCCTTTCGGCTCAGTCACTTGTGCATACCCAGAGAGATACACAAGAAATACACAAACAGGCATTTCAATATTTTTTAAACCGGTGTGATTCTTGTGTAAATCATATGTACTGCATAATTAATAGACAGAAGCAGATGAAACAGATTAGCAATATGAGAACAGTGAAAAGGGTAAACAATTCCAGCATTGTGCTAAAGCATAATATATTTATGCTGCCATATATGTACGATGTAGAGTGTCCTCCTACTATGCGCTCCTTAACCTAGTTACCAAGGTTGATCTGCCAAAATCCCCTACTGGATGAGCCAACTCCCCATTACCTGTGAGTGGATGTGTTTAGGTCCCAGTTTTGGTCACAATTTGAACATCCCTCCTCGCAGAGGGAAAACAGGAATCTGCTTGGCTGAGACTTTGACAAAAAGCTACCTTGCAGTGACAGTAGAGTGCTTCTTTGATTTGGGCATGAAAAGTAGTGTGTATATATAATACACACATCCATGCTTCATGCTGAGGCCTCAGTCACGCTGTATTTATTTATCCTTTTGTGATAGCTGTGGCGCCTTACAGACGAACAACAAACAACACCATTTGAATATTGGGCATTTAGGCTCTGTACTAAATGTTCTAGGTGTCCTGAAAGTGTGCCTACAAAGTGGAAATGTAAGTAATATGGTTTCAGATAAATGAATCCTGTACTTTCATGCAAGCAAAAATGTATCATAAGTCACTGTGTATAAAAGGATGCAACTTAAATGTGTGCATGTAAATGGCAGTGTTTCTTCACAGGCCTAACCCAGCCATGTGACACCCACTTCTCGGACAGAAGTTGACTAACGCTATCCAACACTAACAAAAGCAAACCCAAGCAACGCTACATGATAAATATATACACATAAAAAATGCATAACATTTTTAAAAGGCAATCGTACTGTTTGACGCCACAGAATTTAAAAACCCAAAATTAAAAATATAAAAGCAAATAAAAATCAAACTTAAAAAGTAATGAAATTTAAAAAAGAATTTGGAATGTCAGTACAGGCTGAATGAATAGTTACCCCAATCAAAACTTCCAAATTGTTTATGTGTTCCAAGAGGTAGACTAAACATTTCTATTCCCAGCAACCACAGATGAAGGTCCCAAAAGGCACATCTTGGAGAAGACATTTGGAGCAAACATGTAACCATCCTATTGCCACAGCAGCCACTGAAAGAGTAACCACAGCCCTTAAGGAAGCCACAGTACCAGAGCTAATATCCAATTCACCAGGAGCAAAAGCATGCCAGGATGGCTCATAGAATGCGTTAAGAAGCAATACCAAAGGCAAGAGACAGCGATACAAACAGGTCTTTAAAGGTTCCACCAGTACTTCTATGTCCAGATGCTGAACTGGTTGCATTCCAAGGCACAAAGTTCAATGCACACTCAAAGTTGCACAGCAGACAATGGAATACAGCCTTCAAGCAGTTTAGCTACACAGGCCAAAAGCACAAGAACCAATGCTCATTCAATTCCTGAATCAAGGGTGTGCCGAACCAATGTACCATGTGTTCATGGCACAGGAGCACATGTGGCAGTGCCAGTTCCATTTGATCTTGAAATGGGACATCCATTGCGGAGCAGAGAAAATAAAAACACAGTACCGACAATCAGGAATAGGACCAGCGAAAGAACTCCAAGGACGCTTCCGAGCACAGAGAGTATAAATGATGGAATGTCTCCAAAGACTGTCTGGAAGGTGATAACCAAACCAGAGCCTAAGCTTCTGAAAAATTGCACTACCCCCGCAGTGCTAGACATGTTAAAAATGCAGTGCACAAATTCTTCAAAATGCAATGGGAAACTAGTGCGGAGTAGCGACTTTATCCACGAAGAAGACCTTGCAACTTGAGGATCAAACTCTCCCTTTCAGATGTTAAGGTCACATCTTTCTGAAACAGTAAGGCTTTCAGTCTGCTCAAGGTGTCAAAGTGCTCATTCAAAAGTTTTATAGAAGGCCAAATCGTCGCCTCCCTAACTATAAAGACAGGTGGAAACAGTACTTGATTATAAAAGGTCGCAATAGGAGAAACTGTGACAAGTTAGGCTGCAGCAACCCTGATCATTCAACATCAAAAAACTCCTGTTAGAGAGAAATCTGAAAGCCGGGCAGACCACAGCCACTGGGGAATCGTTTAAGTAGCAAGATAAGTTTGCCATGGACACATTACAAGCTCCATGATACAAACCTTCCTTGCACACTAAGGAATGACTTAAGCACTCTCACTGCCAGACCTGCTAAGAAAAACTTCAGTCTCCCTATTCCGACTGCAGAATATAAAAGGTAAAACCCAAGACTCATGTACATACCCTCCCCCGAATGCTTCAAATCTGCCTACTAGATGGTATTGTAGACAGTATTAGAAGTGGTATGTCAACATCGGCATAGTAATGAACCCGTGGATTACCCAATACGCTGAAGGCGTTTCAGCAACAGTGAAAGGTAACTTCTCCAACTTTTCTATGTGTACCATAGTGCATGTCACATTTTTGCTTGCCATGAATATTTGCTGTTTTGTAAGGTGGTATGGTGAAAACAGGCTTGTTGCCTTAATACGTGCCATGTTACGCAACCAGAACAAAGTATCTGAAGTGTTCAAGTCAATAGCATGGTCAGTCTAAATTGTGACTGCCCATATTGTAGTGCGGACATATAATTTTGTATCATTTCTATTGCAGACGGCACTATGTTTACCCAGAGAGTACATACTGGATGATAAAGTGGTCATACCGTTATCAACCACTGCTAGTACCTTTTTCTATATAAGCCCTGTCAATCTTCCACAGTATTTCAGCAGCTTTCTGAGAGAAACTTTCCACACTTCATTGTATATTGCATACAGGAAGCATTTTTGATTTCGTTTTTGAGAACCTAGCAAAAAGTCCCCTAGTTCCATGTCATCAGAAAGAAGTGTTGTTTTACCCATGACAACGTTGAGGGCTTTAGCCAATCAAGGCACAACTAACCAACACTGTAAGTTGTTATCACCCTGAGAGTTCAAACTGCATGTAACGCAGGTTGGACCTGGTGATCTTGAAACCCTTGGTGCTACAGAGAAACCGTACCTGACATCCGTTAGTATATAATGGCCACACTAACCATCCCTTCCAATTGGTATCTGATGAATTGTATGTGCTGTTGCGTAGCAAGGGGTCTAGTGTTTTCTACATTTATTTAAAAATATAAAAGCAAATAAAAATCAAACTTAAAAAGTAATGCAATTTAAAAAGAATTTGGAATGTCAGTACAGGCTGAATGAATAGTTCCCCCAATCAAAACTTCCAAATTGTTTATGTGTTCCAAGAGGTAGACTAAACATTTCTGTTCCCAGCAACCACAGATGAAGGTCCCAAAAGGCACATCTTGGAGCAGACATTTGGAGCAAACATGTACCCATCCTATCCCCAGTTTGCAAATCGTGTAAAATGGAAATATATGGTGTGTTCAAATCTTTGATTCAAGTCAGCTCAAGGCATGATGTTTGTTGCAAAGTTTTGTTCAGGAAAATGTTCTGTTGTGGTATACGGCATGCTCCAAAGAAAGCTTTGTTCCCCTGAGCCTGCCAATCCTTTGTTTCCCAAATTGATTTAACATTATCAGTGTCCCTCCAAAAGCTAAACCGTTATGTGGACAGCTGGAAAAGAAAAGCAGCAGAATAAATCAGCTTATTGTTTATCAACATATTCCTGTTTGTATGTCATGGTGCAAACGTATAATAATAAGAGACAGGCCTAATGTATCAAAGCAAGAAACATTAGCACATTTCTGTGCAAATGCTTTTTAACTATCCTGTGGTGGTGCAGGGCAATGTTCCCATTGTGTTTAGTTACAGACATCATGTGGAGTATTTGGTTGATGCAATTGATTTAACATTATCAGTGTCGCTCCAAAAGCCAAACTTGTATGTGGACAGCTGGGTAGGAAAAGCAGCAGAATAAATCAGCTTAGTGTTTATCAACATATTCCTGTTTGCAGGTCATGGTTTAAACTTATAATAATAAGACACAGACCTAATGTATCAAAACAAGAAACATTAGCACATTTCTGTGTAAATACTTTTGAACTATCCTATGGTGGTGCAGGGCAATGTTCCCATTGTGTTTAATTACAGACATCATGTGGAGTATTTGGTTTATGCAAGAAATGAGTACTATAATGTTGAAAAAAGAACATTTAATTATAGTTAGTTATGCCTTTGTATAGTTCATCAGCAGCCACAGCTGGTGGTAGGTGTAACTGCAGAGCGGTGACGTAGGGAGGGGGAGGAGCAAGGTGGGGTGTTGTAATGTATGGATTACGGACTTTAACAGGTAAGTAAACATATAAATAAATAAAACGAATTTCGTTGTGTGCACTGCATCACCAAATGCGATGCAGCACGCACAACAAAATTAGTTTTATTTATTTATATGTTTACTTACCTGTTAAAGTCCGTAATCCATACATTACACCCCCCACCCTGCCCCTCCCCCTCCCCACATCACCGCCCTGCAGTTACACCTACCACCGGCCGTGGTAACCAGAAACAGTAGAATGTTCAAGATCCTCTAGCATTTCATGCACTATATCAATATCTCAATCATCAGAGACAGTGCTTGGGTGATAATGTCATTCAGAGAAATACGGAACACATATGGTATTTGAAAGAGTTCTTTAGGACCATGCACATCATAAAATGCCCTATCCCAAACAATTCCAGTAGGACCATGCACATCATAAAATGCCCTATCCCAAACAATTCCATGAAGAACTGGAGCAGTTGAAATGTTCACCAGGGAAAGGTCTCTTCATACTTTATGTGATGAGGAATGTGGAGTTAGAACCATTTCACCAGTTGTACAGAATAGCGTTATCAGAGATAGTGTCCATTCAGAAGCAAGAAAATGAATGTCACAAAACCAATCGATAGGACCAGGAAAAGTAATGCAATTGCAGTCCAAAGGTGTAACAATGGAAGAACGAAGTATTTATTTTTCAGCCAAAGATGTAAATAGGCAGTCTCACCTGTAGAGGTTGAGGTACTGGTGGATCGGATGAGTCCAAAGAAAAGTCATCAAAGTCTATGAAGCAGCCAGAGGCAACCCAATTTTTTTTTTTTTTTTAAAACCTTTATTGAAACTTGCAAAGTATTACATGCGCAGGCCCACAACCACAGGGGCCGGCCGCAAGCGTATCAAATGAATCAGGATGTAGAAACAAGAACACGACCGAAAAAAGCAATATCATAGATACGTCATGTGTGAGTGCGCACTGCGAAGCATAAGGATATATTAGGTTTTCGTTTTTTTTAAAGTTATGTAGAGTAGGAACGGCTGCAGGAGCAATGGCGTCACACCACATAATAAAATAAGAAGAGGTAAGGGGGGGACGTACCCCGAAGAGCAAACAGACTCAGTTGATGAACCACACAGTTGTCAAAACAATACAGTCGCCGAGGCGGACCTAGAGCAAAAACAATACGACAGCAAACAATAAAGCAGAGCACCATTCTGAAAACTCGCCCCCCAGTAACCTAAAGGCATAGTTGAGTGTAGAAGCCTTATAAGAAAGGAAAAAGGGAAAGAAAGACAGCCAACCCTACTAAAGAGGTAAAAAACCCTCCCAGAGACAGACGGAAAAAGAAGGAAGGGACCATAGAACAAAACAAACTAAAATAACAAACCCCCCCACACCCGCCACCCTACACCACTGTAATGGCTACGGCCTACCCCACTAACAGCGTGCCTGTCACCCAGGAACTGCCCCAAAGGAGAGGGAAAGAAAAGAGAAAGCGGAGGAGGAGAAGCAGACACACTCCCGGACTCCCATGCCCACCGCCAACAGCAACCACCCGGAGACACAATAAAACCAATATTCAGCAATTATACAAACCAGTCACGGTAGGATAAATAACAGCCACCCAATTCCCATCACAATATAGGCACAACCCCGGCATTAAGAAAAGCTATTATATCGGAACCCAGCGATAAAGTTCAGCCCTGGCCAGTACGGTCCGTCCTAAGAGTCCTTGCCACTCGGGCCGCCATTTTGATGGAAAAGGCAGAGCGTCCATAAAAGTTCTTTGCAGCATAAGAGGATCGAAAACAGGATAAAAGTACATGGCTCGAACTAGGAAAGATGTCCAAGAACAGCGAGCATCCGAAACCATCAGCAAGTAACTCGTGGCCACATGGAAGTTTGTCCATAGAAGTGATGGGTGGCAGCAGGGTCAGGCAAAAGACACTAGTGAGAAGCACGGGCTGGCTAGCCGGCAATAGGGGACCGTCGAGAATCATAAAGTCCGGGCGATGCACAGGGACCCCGACCTCTGAGATGCCATACATCGCTGGTACCATCTCCAGCTGGAGACCAAACGAGGTGTCGTCCTCAGGTGCCAGGATACCGTCCACTTTCACCATCAGTGTCCGGAACACAGCGACTGTGTGCGAATGGAGCGCCCCAATGGCGGCCACAACGGCCCGTAGTGATGGCGTGCCCTCCGTCCGCTCCATCTCCTCTCGGTAGGTGACAGAGCCGGGTTCGGACCCCGGAGGCCGGCTGCTCCGGAGTCACAGGCCACAGAAATCTGATCACAAATAATGGGCGCTCCTCGTCTTATGGAACACACCTTCGCCGTCAGGGAGGACCCAGCCCGTCGACCCCCACGGGGCAGAAAGGGCTCCGGGTGCCGGGCCTCCACCACAGCAGCCGGCGTGGCACGCTGGCGTGTCCCGGGTGTGGATCGTTCAAAGGATCGTCAGAAAAATCAACAATTCAGGCACTCTTCGGGAGACCGGGCTCAGTCCAGGTCTCACGGCCGATGTTGTTCAACTCCGACTCGGGTAGTCTAGAAATCGAGGCCCCGGCTTCAACACGATGTTAGGCCGAGAATAGAAACACGGCGTATCTTCATCAGCCGATAAGGTAGAAATCTCGGGATTGCACCTCTGGAAGCAGTAGACCTTCATAGACAAGAAAATCAGGTGTGCGGACAGGATGAAAGACAGGATAATTGAGCTGTTGGCGGAGGTCGACGGAGCCGGGATCTTATGCGGCCATCTTGATTCGTAGCGTAGCTCCTCCCTCAACCCAATTTATTTTTGGCATCTCTGCAGGTCTTGCAGAACTTGGACATGACTTGATCTGTGGTACATTGACTTAAACATCATTTGTGTCAGGATTCCGAATTGAAATCTGTGTTTCAGTACACTTCCATTGAAGTGGTTGACATAGCAGGTAGGAGTGACACTCCATTGTTAGATACTGCAACCCCCGCTGGGAAGAGGAGGCTTCATCAGATATTAAAGCTTACATTGGAACTTCTTGTATGGCAGTGAGAGGAGGTTAGTAACTAGCTATGAACCCAGATGGCCTACTGTTGAGAATAAGCCATATAGTGTGGTTTTATCAAATTAATGGAGACAAATCTCTTGTTTCTGCAGCTGGCAAGAGGCGGCAGAAGTAAGCTCTGGTACCTTCAACAGCCAAGATAGCTGCTCTGTAGGATGGCCCAAATTGTTTCTTGCATACTATTTTCTCCCTGACCAGATTTCCAACCTTTGGGACAGAACCAGGAACTGCTGGCACTTCCTTCACTTTACCAGTGGCGCTGCGTTTTACTTTCAGGACCATCCTACGTACATCTGTAAGGCTGCTTTTGGAAACGTCTGATCCCAATGATCATCCTTCATCACTATTTGAGAAGACCATATAACTTTGAGAACTATCTAGATGATTATTTTGAACAACTTACAAAGTGAGCTGCAATATTTGCGCACACTATCAGCCTAGATGGTTGTTACTTGGGCACTTGGGAATAAGTACCAGTACTTTATTGATTGACTTATATAAGGATTCCTCTTCCTTATTGGATTTAGTTTAGGTAATTTATATACCTTCTTTGGTTTCAAATATCCTTTTTGGTTCCATCTGTAAATTAATTTAGGTATTTTCTGTGGGTGTCCTGAAGAAGGAGCTTAGCATGCCGAAACGCACGAGGAGAAACAAAGAATTGTTCCATCGCTAAGCCACTAGGTTTTAACATGAAACAAACCTTATACCTATGTTTTTTTTTTATTAACGTTTGAATTACTTGGATCTAATTGTTTTGTATTTGTCTGTATTATGCACATATGTCTATGTTATGCTGTTAAGTATAGTATGTTTTGTTTGTCTCACAAAAACCTTTTTTATCATGAATTAATATTATTAAAATGAGATTTTTAATATAAATGTTGAGTACACTGAGTCACTAATCATATCAATGTGCCTTGTATAGGTCAGTACATGACCTGTTAATTGACTAGGTTTCTTTTTCCTAGCTGCATTTTACTTGGAAATTGCTTTGTTCGTTCTGGAAACCATTCAGTTCCTGTGAAAAAGCCAAACGTTTGTTCATATCAACTGTGCTGGGACTGTCGATGACTGAAAATTTTGTAGTCCATGGGAGCAAATTCCAGAAATATGCGATGTACTCTCGTCAAGTATAATGAAAGGTCATCATCCATCAAAAATATGTCAATGACATAGGACAATGACTCTTGATCATAATTTTGTAGAATGTCTGTCACTCAAGCTGTAAAGATTCCATGGCTATTCTTACACCCCTAGGGCAATCAACAGAATTGCTGTTGGGAACCAGGCGTGGAAAACGAGGTCAAATACCTGCTTTCGGGTGCTATATATTGTTCATTAGTGCCGTATTGTTTGCGTTTTTTACTGCAAATGTGTGAGTAGCTGTCTTCAAGTGTCTACAATCTAATGCAAGACGATATGAATGATTGGTTTTTTATTACAGGAAACAAGGTATTATTCATTGAAGAGGGTCAACTTTCGATTACACACAGGTATTCAAGTTGCTGGAGAATTTCCCTAACTAGCTTTTTTGCCTCATTCTTAATGGGTATGATCTTTGAGGTTGTGGTGTCAATCTCAATGTTATCTTATGATAAAGGGAACCGACATCCCACCTCACATGGTTGCGGTATAATGCTGGAGCTTGCGCTAATGCCCACTCCTGTGCATACGTGTGCTGGAACGAGGTTGGAGAAGGAAGGATAAATTCCGGTTTCTCTGTTTGGGCACTCCATGACAAATTCTGATGGCCAGTCTTTTTCGGCCAGGATAATGTCATAGCCAAATGACAGGTTCACCCATAGGCAATACGGAACACTTACCCCAGTACCCGGTGTTTCCACCTTGTTGTAGTCACTCAGTGCTACTGCGGCCAGACAATCTATTAGGTTCTGGCGAACTATCGTGACCTCCGCTATGCTGTCCAGCATGGTCAGAGCCCACTCCCCGTTCAGAAGCAGAGTTTTTAATATTCGCTGCATGCTTGACCTTGAGTCCAACTATCTTCTTATTCTAGAACTGAGGTTTAGATGTTTTAGATTTATCTTCCTGTTTAATTATGTAGTCAGATGAGCGTTGTGAGTCCTTCTTCACTTTCACTACTCTGATCTGCGCTCTGACTATCCACCTCACTCCAATTGTTTTTCTGATTCCTCCTGAAAGGAACAAGAGAAACATTTATCACTATTCAGATACCTGGCAGGCTGTATAATGCTACATGTAAATAACTCCTATAGGAAACAATTCAACATGTGGACCAAAACACTCTAAACAAAAAAGTACAAACCCATATAAGTGATTAAGTATAAATTCATAATTTATTGATACAAAAACGTTTTTTCTCTCTGTCGTTTTTACGGGACTGTCAAACAGTGGAACTATCCAGTTTCGTCAGCCGCCGCTTGAGGCCGGCTCCAGCCCTGGTTGATGTTGTGCGCCATGTGTAAATTAGTTTATGCAGAGAGTTGAGTGACAGCGTGCAGGAGACGCTGCAGTTATTGTCCCCGCAGGCACTCTCAGTGGCGTGTGCCCCCGCTTGAGGCCCGGCTCCAGCGGAGACCGTATTACAATGCAAATTATGTGACCCTTGAAAGTTATTTCCCGGTAATATTATTTTTTAGGACCCACATGGCGTGAAGGCAGGAACGTAACGGCAATTTAGTAAAGCACCGACGACATTCGGCCCCAGTCTGTTTGACACGCACCCAGCACAACGCACACACTGCATTCGGCCCCAGTATGTGTGACACGCTCCCAGCAAAACGTGCAGGGCCACAAGTGTGTAGAGCGAATGGTTACTTACCACGCCTCCAGCTGAACCCAGACACCCATTGAACGCATACGCCCAGGTGTGCGATTGGCATCATAATTTAGGAATGTGGCGCGATTGTTGGTGGCCGATTGCCACGCCCATTGGCCACGGCCCTTGCTCCCATGCAATTCCACAATTTCCGTGCCCATTGTCGTTTGTCACGGCCCTTGCTCCCGTGCAATTGCGCAATTGGCGCGCCTCCAGCTGAACTCAGACGCCAATTGAACACTCTTGCTCCCGTGCATTTCTGTGCACATGGGCCACGCCCCTTGCTCCTGTGCAATTCCGCAATTGCAGCGCCCAATGTCGTTTGTCTTGCCCCTTGCTCCCGCGCAATTCCGCAATTGTCGCACCCATTGTCATTTGTCACGCCCCAGCACACGCCCCCAGCCTTTGTCATGCCCCCAGCACAGGCCCCCAGCACAACGCACACATTTAAGGAACACTTTTTTTTGTCGTCATACTGCGCCCCACCCACGCACACGCCCACAAGGGACTACTTTGCTGGCAAGGTTCTTTTACCTTTCAAATGTATATGGTGGCCATCTGTATAGCCTATGTCCTTCTGCTGCAACAGCCCTTTCCAATGCTGTATTGGGTGTTATGATTGGTGCTGTGGTTACTGAGATTACCCGCCTCAAAGGTTAGGGCTCTCTCTTTATAATATTAGTATATATATATATATATATATATATATATATATATATATATATATATATATATATATATATATATATATATATATATATATATATATATATATATATATATATATATATATATATATATATATATATATATATATATATATATATAAGAACAGTCCCTGCTCGCTCTCGCCCGGAGCCCAATCCTGGATACCACAGCGCAGCGGAAGAAGAGAGGAGACCCAAGTGCAGGTGAGCAGTGTATTTATTTTCTCGGGGAGACGGCACACCACAGCATGACGTTTCGGCTTTCTATATATATATCCAGGTCCACTTTGCAAATGTATTCAACTTGCATTTTTGCAGTAACTTATACTTCAGGATGTTGCATTTAAGTATATGTATATAGTGCAATAGTCTGTCTTTGCTATCTATCAATGTACAGATCAGCTGACTTTGGTTTTAATTTGCACTTGCACTTTAAAAAGGTCTTTTCTCTAACGCAATGCGTCATGTGATCAAGGCCCAGGTGGGGCTGAAACGCGCCATGGCGGCGATGCAGGGTGTTCTTTAAATAAATGTATTTGCACAAAGAACTTATTGGGTCCGCGAAAATTAATCTTTCTGACTTGAGTGGATTGTTCTGGATGAAATACTGTGATTTCTATGGTGTCGAATTGCTTCAGCGACACTTCGTGGTAACCCCTCCTCCGAATTGGGCGTTGTGGATGGAAGCAGCTTGCTTCATTTACGGGGCTTAATCATTGTGCTCTGGTGAAGAGCGTACCGCACGGCAGCCCCTGGATGCTAGTTATTTGTCTCTGCCTGAGGTTCTGGAGTCGAGGCGACCGGTGAGTGAAAATCGGTCTGCCGGAAGATATCCGGTTTAAGGTAGGAGACACGATTGATTGTCCAGTGGAGGAGTGTGCACGATGAAGGTGTCGCCACTGTTTAGACATCTTCTATCATTGTTCAAAGTATTTTCACCCGTATATTTGCATCATGGCCGCAGACGTGTTGCGTAGCCGCGAGGCAGCGGCGGTTGAACTTTTTGTCGATTCCCCGGCTGGGGAGTCAGAATTGGTGGTACAACAGGCAGTTGCACCCCAAGTGAACAATAGTGCCCGTGAATTATTTAAAAAATTGGAAAAAAATATGAGGTCCGAACAGGCCAAGTGGTGGGAACAGAGATCTCTCACACGTTACTTCAAGGTAGGCAGGATCTCGAGGGGCCTACGCTTCACCCTGGCACCCAGCTATGAGAATCCTGATCCTGATATGCTCACAGAAGTGGCCGAATGTAATTTGGATTCCTCGAGCAAATTGGTTCTTATACTGGTAAAATATGCCGAGAGTGATCAGCTCAAACTGCAAATTAAAGTTGACGAACTCAATGTTGAAATATCGAAACTTGAGGAAACAGACAATATCAAAAAAATGAGGAAAGACATGCTGATAAAGCTGCAAAAAGACGAAGAAACAATTAAAAGGCGTAAGGAGTACAAGTTTAATCGTGATAAACTTGATTACCAAAATGGCAACATCTTCACTTTTGCACGGAGATATGAAGGTGTAAAAGCTGAAGTGGGTGTTGCTTTACAACGTTCAAATGTGAGTGGCTTAAGTGACAACACTGCTGCATCCACGTCCGCCTCTGATCTTAGCACGGCCACTGGGAGTGAGACGGAGTGGGAAGGTGCTGGGGCGGCAAAGGTGGGGTTTCCAGCACTATCCCTGGCACAGGAGCTCAACTGTCTGTGCCAGGACAGGCGGTACACACTGAGACCTCGCAATCGAAAAACACCCCAACAACAAGAACAACCGCAAAAAACAGGAGGGCAAATGAAAAGCACAGCGCAAGGAGACACAGCTGCAGACAACGGAAGCAAGCCCTCCAAAAAAGTGACATGGGGAAGATGGAATCGCAGAGGGAAATAGAGCAAGGAGTGACAGAAAAAACAGTCATCAACCTCACAGACATTACCCTGTCTAAAGCGGAAACACAGATCCTTGCACTAGGATTATCTTATAGTCCAGAAAGCAGCTTTACCTACTCGGAAACTAGAATGGATGTGTACAGATTTATCCGAAAGCTCAAATTGAGAAAATTTCACAAACTAAGGGAAAAGAAACCCCCGGACAAAGTTCCTGAGGCTCTGTCCAGTCGGCCTTTGTTTGCAGTTAGAAATGTTAATCTGTTCCATGATCTTCAGTCGCTACAGGAGGAACAAACTGCTCCCATAAGCGAATTGGAAATGGAGCATGTAAACATTAGTGGCACAATTAAAACACCGTTTAAACCCAAGTCGGTGTTTCAACCGATCATGCTCCATGACAACCTTGATCTTTTCAATGAGCATGTCACCTCAGATCTCAAGGAATTATACAAAACTATGAACTTTGCAGGCCATGAATCTTGTTACCAACAACAAAGTTATGTTCAACTTATGAAAAAACTCCAGTGTAATGATGAAGTTATTGTAAGGCAATAGGACAAGGGGGGCAATATTGTTTTGTGGCCTCGGTCATTGTATATGGAGAAAGCTAACCTCCTTTTGAGTAACCCTTCCTATTATAAACAAAGTAATTTGCATATTGTAAAGTCTTCATGGAATGATTAGTATAGCAAATTGATTGCCTGGAAAAGTGGGGGGTTAATTTGTGAGGATGACTACTGTTTCTTAAAAAATGAACATCCGATAATTCCATCATTGTATTTTTTACCTAAAATACATAAGAGTGATACAAAACCTCCAGGGAGAACAATTATATCTGCACTAGGAAGTATCATGGAGAATACATCAAAATATATAGATAATTTTCAGCAGGAATGGGTCGCCAGTTTACCCTCATACCTCCAAGACACTGCAGATTTTTTGAGAATGGAATGATGAGTTTATCCTCATTACTATGGATGTCACATCATTATAAACCTCCATTGGCCATATTGATGGTATCAAAGCAGTAGAACACTTTTTGAATCACAGACCAGCATATTTAACTATGCACAATAAAATGTTCATTAGCATGGTTAAGAACTGTTTGGAGCAGAACTTTTTCACCTTTAACAACAACATTTACCAGCAGATTAGGGGTGTTGAGATGGGGGCCTGCTCCTCCCCCAGCTATGCTTGTTTGCATATGGGACTGGGGGAGGAGCAGGTCCTCAGGGGGCAACTTAAGGACATTGTGGAAAAACATGTACCCCTATGGCTGAGGTATATTGACAACCTCTTTTTCATCTGGAAGGGTTTGGAAACCTCTGCCAGACGTTTTATTAATCAACTAAACAATAATCATCTGAACCTTGGATTTACAGCATATATGAGCAAGGAAAGTGTGGTTTTTCTTGATGTGGAAGTTTTTATTTAAAATAATGCAATTTCCACTACGTTACATCGAAAGCCCACAGCAGGCAATTCACTGCTGCATGCGTCCAGTCATCACCCGCCATCACCCGCAGCATCTTATCCAGAGTATCCCCTATGGGGAGATGCTGCGGGTCAAACGTATTTGCAGTAATGATGTTGATTACCTAGCAGCTCAGGATATTAGTAGAAAAAGGTTCTTGGCACGTGGCTATTTGGTAGCTGTTGTTGACAAGGCGATTAACAAAACTAAATTGCTCACAAGGGACCAGGCACTCATTCCCAGAAGAACGGCTGGGATACCCATGATACATGCAAATTCTAAAACTAGGGTCATCCTTACATACAGTAAACAACATAAGGCCATCAGGGGTATTTTAAAATGCAATTGGAACCTGGTACTTAAAGACCCAGTAATAGGTGCTGGTTTGGCACTGGAAGGTCGGACTCCTCAACTGACTTTCAGAAAGGCTAGATCGATGGGTAATTGCCTGGTGAAAAATAATCCTGAAATCAGACCACTGTCTAATTGGCTATTTACACAGAAGGGATTCTTCAAATGTGCTACGTGTAAAGCATGTAAGTTTGCTAAAAACAAAAAAGAGTACACTACTCCCTTTTTGCCTCAACCTAAGAGCATTACCAAGAGAATCAATTGTAAGACTGACTATGTGGTGTACGTGTTGGAATGTTCATGTGCACTTAGATACATATGCAGCACGAAGCTGCAAGTGCACAAAATATTTCTCCAGCACTTACGCGCGATCTCCAACAAAGATCAAGCCTACCCGGTGGCAAGGCACTTTGAAACAGTACATGCAAGTAACCCAATACATCGAAGTTACTATGCAATTGACTGTGTGCCCCCACTACAGAGGGGTGGTAATCGGGAGGGTGCCCTTCGCCTTTTGGAGACATGATACATTCTTGAATTGAATACTAAGTCCCCGTCAGGATTGAATACAACTGAGGACTTATATACATGTCTTTAAATTGGCACTTTTACTCTGATATTGATTACACATATTGTCTGTGGTTCATAATGAGCCTTTTCCTATGACCATATAGTACTCTCCTTTTCGATTGATTAGGGGATGGTCTTTAAACAATCATGTGGATCACAACAATTAATATTATTATTATTTTTTATCTTTTGGGGTTTGGTTCACTTTCACCATCATGCACAGTTTTAATATTCACCATTCTCTTTTCCGGATGGTTAAGAGTTGATAGTAAGAGTTCGGCTATTTTTGAATAGATTAATAGTTAACGATGTCTGTACTGCCCACTGGGGCTTTACTTCTTTAGGATGAATTAATATTCACTTTTCGTATTAGACAGTATTCGAACTGTCGCACTTTATGCTTCCTTTTTGCACCACATGATTGTATATTCAGGACCTGGTGGATGAATACAATTAGATACTCAGTTTTATTCTTGTATCTTATACTGTAATTTTAATACATGTTTACATTTAAAATTTTTGTACTCATGATTTTCTACAGAAACATATCAATTCATTTGACTGCCCGTTATTAGATGGCGTCTTTTACCGTATGAAAGAAAAGATATATTCATATGGTTCATTTAATGAATGTTTTTATATACTTTTTTATATATATACATATTGATATATGTATTGATTCGTGTATGATCCAGGTCCGCTTTGCAAATTTATTCAACTTGCATTTTTGCAGTAACTTATACTTCAGGATGTTGCATTTAAGTATATGTATATAGTTCGATAGTCTGTCTTTTCTATCTATCACTGTACAGATCAGCTGACTGGTTTTAATTTGCACTTGCACTTTAAAAAGGTCTTTTCTCTAACGCAACACGTCATGGGATCAAGGCCCAGGTGGGGCTGAAACGCGTCATGGCGGCGATGCAAGGGTGTTCTTTAAATACATTTATTTGCACAAAGAACTTATTGGGTCCACGAAAATTCATCTTTCCGACTGGATTGGATTGGATTGTTCCGGATGAAATACTGTGATATATATATATATATATTCACTCGATCCTCCCGCAGAAAAGAAGGGATGACAGGCCACACCAGCCGGGTACGATTTCAAGGTTTTCTTTATTGGGCTTTTAAATGCTAATACCTAACTATAACTGGTGTGAAACCTATGTTTTTTTCAGTGAATTTCATAGGTTTTGTAAATGCTAATTCCTAACTATATATAGGGCCTCAAACCTATGAAATGTAATATTTTTTATAATGAATCCTATATTGTATATTTATATAATACAATTTTATTTATTTATTTATTTTTTGCCGTGGAGCGCTCCCGGGGCGCGTACCAGGGAGCGCCCCGGTCAGTGCAATTTTGCGGCGCGTACCGGGGAGCGTCCCGTTTCCGCTATTGCCGCGAACGAAAACATCATCGTGACGTATCGCGTAGTCGGGTCCGCGTGATACGCTTGGCGTATGCGCACCCGGAAGAACTCGAGCGCCTACGATCGCGCAACGTAAGCATCCGACGCGCTTACGCGACGCGCCCCGGGACGCGTGCCGGGGCGGGCCCCGGGCGCGCCCTGGGTCGCGTAGCGTAAGCGCATCGGGTCATGTGACCTGAAAATAACACTTTTGATTGGTGCAGAACAGTTTTGGTTTCCAAATGATGAAAGCCCAGGTCATGTGACCTGAAAATAACACTTTTCATTGGTCCAGGACATTTTTTTTTTCCAAATGATGAAAGCCCCCACCTTTTTTCCTTATTCTGACTTTGTCCTTTGACTGAGGAAAACCTGTTTGGAAATCTGTGACTAATATTTTGTACTTTAAAATAGCTACAGTAGCAGCAGCAGCTGGAGCATCTGCACCACCACCACCACCACCAAGAGGACCACCACAACATCACATTGGTGGTCAAGAAGAAGAAGAGGAGGAGGAGGAGGAGGAGGGGAGTAGGACATTCCTGCCAGAAGAAAATACCCCATACAGGCCAAAGCAGCACATTGTATGGGAGGTTTTTTTCCATCCCTGAGGGCAAGAAGAAAGTGAATGCGCCAAAGGTGACTTGCAAAATCTGTGGTTCTGAACTTTCAAGAGGGAACCCTAATAAGAAATATTAATTTGGCAATAACACCATGATTTGGCACATGCAGCGCAAGCATCCCAACAACTATGCTGCGGCAGAGGTGAGAGAACTGGCCAGTAACCCTCCCCAATCTTCACCCAGCACCTCCAATAGAAAGCAACCCACTCCATCGGGACCAGAGACAAGGGAGATGGTCCCAAACATACAACCACAGTTTGGTGAATTCAAGATCACTTGTATTTTTTGTGGTAAGACCATCACCTATGGTGAGCAGAGCATAAAGCTCATCAACCGTGCTGGTGACAACCACAATTGCCCCAAAAAAACATAATTTTTTCCTTATTTTTTTTTTGCTCCAGTTGAGCCGTTTACTATTCCCTGTTTTTTGTTTCTCCCCATAAAAATAACCCAAAAAAATATAAAATAGTTCATAAAAGCCAAAAAAAGTAGAAAATGTTCAAAAATTAAAAAAAAAATATAAAACAACAAAAAGAAGAAAAAACCCAGTTCTTTTTAGAACTACCTCCAATTTATAAAAAAGGCTACTTTTTTTAAAAATCTGTCATTCTTTTTTCCCCATAGTACGCTCCCCGGTACGCTCCCCGGTGCGCGTACCGGGCGCTCCCCCCGCACAAATCAGATTTTTTTTTTATTATTTTTGTCCCGCAGGGCCCTTTTATAGCCCCCACATCAAACCTAGGGGGTCAGGGGGAGTCTACTCTGCCCCCTTATGGTCATTTCCCCCTTTGTTTTTGCCACCTCTTGTGTCTCGATCCTACCAAGACACAAGATGACGGCCGCTCTGGACTGTTTGGAATGTTTACAGACACCCGAGAGCCAAGCAGCTTTCCGCTCGCGAACTCGCGTTGCGCGCTGGTACGCGCCCCGGTGCGCGTACCGGGGCGCGCTTATAGATATATATATTTTTTTGAACCTAAATTACTCAAAATCCTCTGGAGCACATATCTTGAGACATAGCAAAGGCACATCGGGCTACCAGTCCCTACAATTTTGCCAAGTTTCGTGGGAATCCATTCAGCCGTTCGGGCTAAAAGTGAGTCCAACCGCCCTATGGAAATTAACATGGGGAAAACACGTTTTGGGACCCCCCTTTTATCTCGGCCCCCGCTTGATAAATCCCCCCCAAACTTTCAGGGAAGGAGCAGAGCAGAGCGGGCCATCTTCTTTGAGAAATTCGCGAAGATTCGTCCACCGGCGCCAAAGTTATTCCCAATAGAATGTTGCGGATTTCCAGTAGGTAATATATATATATATATATATATTCCCACGTTATAGTTAGTTGGACTCACTATAACTTGCACGTCTGCAATGCACTGCTGATGACGTCACATATTACATCACTCATGACAGTGTTTTAAAAAAAAAATTGATTGGTTAACTGGCTTATTAAGTGTATCTTAGTGAATACATATATTAGCGAGTAATGTTTAAATATTTAAATATATGCATGAGTGATGTAATATGTGACATCATCAGCAGTGCATTGCAGACGTGCAAGTTATAGTGAGTCCAACTAACTATAACGTGGGAATTTCAATGGTTTTATGCGAGTAAAATTTCCAGCTGACTATAACTGGTGTGAAACCTATGGTTTTTTCAGTGAATTTAATAGGTTTTTTAAATGCTAACTCCTAACTATAACTGGTGTGAAACCTATGGTTTTTTCAGTGAATTTCATAGGTTTTTTAAATGCTAATACCTAACTATAACTGGTGTGAAACCTATGTTTTTTTCAGTGAATTTCAAAGGTTTTTTAAATGCTAATTCCTAACTATAACTGGGGTGTAACCTATGGTTTTTTCAGTGAATATATATATATATATATATATAACATTTCATTGGCAAAATGAAACCCGTCATTTTGTTCCTTTTCAAATTAAATGTATTAAGTGTTACCACTTTATTCCAATCAAGATGACTTCAGGTGTGCCATACTTTTGTCATAAGTAAGACTGTTAGTGTTCTAGTTGTTCTTTAGAACACTCTGGGACATTCTGTCATTGGGCTATAGTTGGGCTACATCTGGCTGATATTTGGGCTACATTTGGGCTCTTTTGTCTCTGGTGGCCATCTTGGGAGACTGCATATCAGAATTTTTTTAATGAAATATAAGAGGATTTGAGAAGTCACTCAAAATGTTCTAATTTTTCTTTCTTCAGCACTCATCATAATTTCTATGGCAAAATGAACCCCCTCATTTTGTTCCTTTGCAAAATAAATGTTTTAAGTGTTAACACTTTATTCCAATCAAGATGACTTCAGGTGTGCCATACTTTTGTCATAAGTAAGACTGTTAGCGCTCTAGTTGTTCTTTAGAACACTCTGGGACATTCTGTCATTGGGCTATAGTTGGGCTACATCTGGCTGATATTTGGGCTACATTTGTTTTTTTTGTCTCTGGTGGCCATCTTTGGGCTACATTGGGCTACATTGGGCTACATT
This sequence comes from Lissotriton helveticus, assembly GCF_964261635.1. Lineage (NCBI taxonomy): Eukaryota > Metazoa > Chordata > Amphibia > Caudata > Salamandridae > Lissotriton > Lissotriton helveticus. Next base: position 1,264,492,364 of record NC_136059.1, on the reverse strand, counting down.
TGGGCTCTAACATATATATAGCCCAATGTAGCCCAATATATATTTTTTCTAAGTTATTTTTCGTAAAAACCACTGCAGCATATATCTTGAGACATAGCAAAGGCACATCGGGGTACCAGTCCCTACAATTTGGCCAAGTTTGGTGGAAATCCATTCAGCAGTTCGGGCTAAAAGTGAGTCCAACTGCCCTATGGAAATTAACATGGGGAAAACACGTTTTGGGACCCCCCTTTTATCTCAGCCCCCGCTTGCCGAATCCCCCCCAAACTTCCAGGGAAGGACCGGAGCGCCGCGAGGCAAAGTTAAGGAAAATGTCAGGAAGATTCCTCAACCGGCGCCAAAGTTATTCCCAATAGAATGTTGCGATTTCCCTATTGAAAACAATCCTAACTATAACTACCTACTGGCGACCGCCAGTAGGTAATAAATATATATATATATATATATATATATATATGTACATTCATTAAATTATAATCAATAACATGTATTTTAATCAGTTTCTTGTTGGCATCATAATTCATTTAATTCATAGACCATCAGTTGTACTATGGTACACTCAATTTTCTCAAATAAACATTCTATTACAAAGAAAGAGAAAAGAAAATAACTTATACAAACAGATAACACCAAAAATATTAATCATCAAGAAAGTTCATGGCTTAAGTTAAATATACTATCTACGCTCGTTTTGGCTGAGCCTTCATCAGGTAGCCATGTATTTTTGTTATCTTGCAAGAGAGATACACAACCGCTTTAATGGTCATACTTCCTTTAATGGTGAGCAGATGAGAGTCATCTAGATCCCCCTGTGTATAGTCCGGAGGGTTTCAGAAAGGAACATAAATATTACCCCAACTAGTAAACATGCTTGCAAAGCTTCGGTGGAGTGTGCGGTTCTTAATACAGCCTGCACCGCGAGGTCGAGTAGCATCGGGGGCCTCGTTGTTAATGGCGAGCATGGCCGAACAGACCCGAGGGTCTGGCAGTAAGGCGCAATCAGTTGTATGTCCAATTTGGGATCGACGGCTCCGGAAAGGACCTTCGAGAAAGTAACGGACGCCTCAAACGCCCGTATGCACAGAATCTCTATGCGGAAACAGGCTGTTTAATGCTATCATGGTTGTGCAAATTATAGCACTTCTGTGTGGCTTCCTGTCCAGGAGACCCACCCGTGATTTAATTGTATCTTTATTTTTCTTATTATAACACTTGTTCTTAGTAGAAGACTCAGGTGCTTGCTTTGAGTTATCGTTTTCAGAATTACTATTTATTTGTGATTTACCAGGTTTGACTTCCAAATTATCTTTACGTTATGTTGCATAGGTCCCCTTGATAATTTTAGGTGATACGTGCTCCTGAAGCCAAATCCCTTAGACACTGGCGTATAGCCAATGCTGCCACTACCTTTTTAATGTTACTTAACATAATGGAGATTACTGCCACAAAATTGTCAATCTGTTTTGTTCCAAATTCTAGGTCAGGTGCTGCACTGTACTCATTCTGGATCTGTTTATGCACATCTAACAAAACAGCTAATGAAGAGGTACCATGAGTTCTGGTAAATACAGCTACAAAAACTGTACCCTAAGCGGTACAGTCTTCCACGGGGAGCAATCCCCATTTGCAAGCCTTTTGTTTAAATCCTATGTGTTTCCTGGGGTCAAGAATGGGGAAATACTGACTTGTATTTTGTGCAAACCAGAATGAAATCTCCTCCCGTCTGATGGGAACCTTATCCATGACTACATTTAGGGCCTCATTACAATGTCGGGTGGAAACAGTGTTGGATTCCGGATCTGACCGACTCGCGGACCGCTAACGATGTCTCTAAACACCATTTGGTCGGACACTCATTTACTCCTATGGAGCCCACAGTTACAACTGACAACACTGGCTCCTATGAGGAAAATAGGTTTCTGCGGAAAACGCTGCACCCTCCCTTGGGCCCAAAATGATGCCTGCCACACGGTGCATGGTTTTAAAGGGGGTCCTCTGGGTACCATCTTGACCTCCTACTGGAGGAAACAGGATGAAGAGGAGCTTGCTAGTGGCACCAAAAGTCAGTTTCCAACAGCCTTTTTGTGTTGGACAGACCGAGTCGGAAAGGCTCTTGGATTTCGACATCATAATCGCTCGGGTGGAAACGCTGTCCGTAGAGCTGGCCGATTCGGCTCCGACCGACATGGAGTCTCTGAGAGCCGGTTTGAACTGATTTGGAATGTCCAAACGGTTTCCCTTCCAACCGCGTACATCGTAATGAGTCGGGCGGATTAGTTTCCGACCGAGTCAGGTGGATGGGTTCCGATGCGGTCTAGGGGAATCCGACTGTCGGCCGAAGGCTTTTTATCCGACTTCATAATCAGACCCTTAGTGTCTGTGGGCTGATGCCCAGTGTAGCCAATTGTAGTTGTGGTACTTGAGTGGTCCTCGCAGGGTTTATCATTACTTTTTGCATAACAAACTGTGTCAGGCAACTATACATTGTTAAAACATTTTTATACAATCCACGCAAATGTACAGTTGTCAAATTGATGACATCAGGTTGTGGTGTATAACCGGCTAAGACAGACAATGTTGCTACTTGCTCCCTTATTACTAAGTGAACCTAGTCTAACGTCTTCCGTCATGCGTGGTAGGGTGCCTTCAAATCAATTTCTTGGTTATTGGTATGATAATGGTATTTCTATTTCCTAATATGGTGTGTAGTTATTTGGAACTTTAGCTGGTGTGTAGTTGTGAAACAGCTTTGTTGTGGCGTCTGCTGAAACTGTAACCCATTAATAGACTAACTTTGTTCTATATGCTTTGTGGGCCTCAACCACGAAGATTACCCATAAGTGTGAGATCATGTTGTCACAATTTCTGAGTAACAGCATGCCTGCAGTTTTTAGCAATGTTAAGTTCATCTGTTTCTGACATAGTAGAAAATGGAATTCAGAAAGTGTAACACAATGGAATAATCCTTTGAAATGCTCAAGCTTGAACAGCTACAGCCAAACCTACCTGAGGAAAATAGTCTCCACGATCATGGATGTCTCCGGTTAGGAAGTGAGTAGGGGTCTTTGGGCATGCAAAAGAGAGCAACTCAGACGATCCATTAAATAAGAACCCAACGTTGGTGGCGCCATGTTGTATGTCTTATTCTTTCTCAGTAAGACCTGTACGTTTGTTGGACAACATAAATGTTGAGATGTGCCAGACTGGTTCTATGCACCCCCTCAGGAAATGTTGGCCTATAGTCCTGCTAGCTCACAGTGCCACCATAAGAACCCCTAAACCCTGAGAAGGTTACAGATGGATTGGGCAACCTCAGAACACAACAATCCTGACTCCCCAAGGAATCGTGGTAACAGATCTAGAACCTTTTTGCACAGTCACTCATGCATAACCAGAGTGATACACAAGTACTACAAAAGAGGAATTTCAATATTTATTGAACCATTGTGATTTTTGTGTAAAATATATGTGCTGCAATAAATAATAGACAGAAGCAGCTGAAAGTGATCAGCAATATGAGAACAGTGAAAAGGATAAAAAATTCCACCATTGTGCTAAAGCAGTAAGTATATGCTGGCATATAAGTACAGGGTATAGGTTACTCCTACTATGCGCTCCCTAAACTAGTTGCCTAGTGCAGGTGATCTGCCAAACTTCCCTAATGGATGATCCAACTCCCCATTACCTGTGGGTGAATGTGTTCAGGTGCCCATCTTAGTCTCAAGTTGGACGTCCCTCCTCGCAGAGGGAACACAGATATCAGCTGGGCTGAGATTCTGACGAACAGGGGCTTCACAGTGAGAGCAGAGTGCTCATCTGATTGGACACGGAAATGCATGTGTTTGTATCATAACTGCATCTATGCTTCCGTGCCCAGGCCTCAGCCAGCCTGTCATTGTTTATCCTCTTGTGTTAGCTGTGTCGCCTTACGTAGGAACAAAAAACAATAACTGTTAGAAGGGGCGATCCCAGAGGGCCAGGCTATGCTCTCCCGACCACTCCGTGACCTACCTCTCCCACAAATACTGCCAAGTCTTAACGTGAGGTCCTCGCCGGCGAGGACTTAGAGTCTAGGATTGTACACACTGAGCTCACACCACACTTACAAACGGACACCACACCGTAGATTTCAATAAGTTCTTTATCAACAGTAAAAAGGAGTCAGCATTCATATTTACAACCGATCGAGGGATCGTAAAGTCTCAGAAATGCGGGAAGAGGGAAGCGGGACAGTCTCAATCTTTAGGCCAGCACGAAGCGTACCCTGCGCACAGCTCTCAATCCCCGAGCCGGGGGATACGAAAGATGATGATCGTACTGGCTGCTTCACTCACTTTGGGTCGAATCAGATTGTGTTGGTAGCATCGATGGTCCAGCGGACCAGAGTACTCCTCGAGCCGCGACAAGGACAGCAGGGCTCGATCTGGAGGTTAGTTCTTGAGGAGACGCGACCACGTCAGCAGAGCTCAGGATGTTCCACGAAGGTCTTTAGTGTTCAAGATCGAGCCACGACGAGGTCAGCAGGGCTCTGATGTTCTAGTTCCGTCTTTACGAGGATGAGCCGCGACAGCGTCATCAGGGCTCCGAGGTTCCATTTCCATCCTTACGAGGATGAGCCGCGACAGCGTCAGCAGGGCTCGAAGAGTTCGAAGTTTCAGTTTTCCCCGAGAGTTAAGCCGCGATCAGATCAGCAGGGCTCTCTTGTCCAGGATACAACTGCCCGCTAGTTCTTTGGCGGGCCTTGATATAGTCCAGTGGCTCTTTGATGTCCGGACCCTCGCAGGTGGAGGTCTCATGCCTTGGGGGCTGGTCGTTGGAGAGGTCTGTCGGTTGACCCTTTGATCCTTTTGAAGATGCGTCCGGGAATTCCCAGACGCTCAGCAGGGTCTGGAGCCAGCTCTCGAGGAGGCCAGAGGCGCGATCGAAATGGGCCCACTGGGGAAGGCCAGAGGTGTGAGAGAAACCAGTCTCTCAGGGGAGGCCGGAGGTGCAATCGAAACTCCCTATCTTATCTCACTCAGGGAGCCCTTTACCCCCCAGCCGGACCTGGCGTGTCTGGAGCCTAAGTTTAGCTGGGGCCGGGGTCAGGCAAGGCCCAGGGAGTCAGGGACCTCGGGAAGGGAAAAGGGCGGCCGGGGGCCCTGTGGGGTGATGCAGGTTCTGGGCGCCCGGTGCCAGGAAGGAGGACGGTGGAATGCGGGTCGGGTCGTCTGTTGGTGGGGTCGTGTAGGGAGCTGGTCAGACAGGGAAAGGGACGACCAGGGGTTTCTGGGTGCGGGGCTAGGCTAATGGGGTGCTGAGGAACGGGAGGGGACCATGCCACGAGGCCAGGTCCAACAATAACATTTGCACAATAGACGTTTGGGCCTTGTACTATATGTTCAAGGTTTCGTCATAGTGTGCCTATGAGGTATAAATGTAAGCAATATGGTTTCAGAACAACTAATCCTGCAGTGTCACCCAAGCAAATGTGTGTCAAAAGTAACTGTGTAGAAAGGAAGGCGACTTAAGAAATGTGTTCTTGTAAAATGGCAGTGATTTTTCCCAGGCCTATACCAGCCCTGTAACACCTGGGTGCTGGCCCACCCAGGGGAATTTTATTGGAATCAGGCACAGCCAGACACTGAGTTTCTTCTTTATTTTCAAAGGTAAAATGTTTATCCAGGCTTATTTCCTTTATCTTGGGATCGTTTTGCTCCTGGTGGCTCAACCTAGACACCAGGAGCATTTTCAACATGCCTCATGGCGTCTACATGGGTTATTGCTGCAGGGAGCTATAATTGCTGGCTCTCTGCACCACCTTCTCCTCTGCCTACTTCCTGGTGATCCTCTCCTGCTGGTGTGGACATCTTGGTCAGTCCTTTCACAATCAGCCACCAGACTGCCCTCCTGCCTGCACTCCCTCAAATTCCTGATCCTCCTGGCTGTCTTACAGAGCACCTGTGGGGGGCAGTGGAGTGCAGGTCGTTCCCCCAATTGGTACTCAGGGAGCATGTGGGGGCCAGCACCACTGGCCCTGGTGAGACCCACCCTAGTTCTGGAGGGCCAGCTGGTGCCCAAGTCCTTAGGCCATAGTTGCAGAGCTTCAGATGGCTTCTCTTTCCAGCTGGGTATCATGCCTGCTGCTGTCTCCCAGCTCCATGGTGTTCTCTGTTGATTATTTCTTGTGTGTGGGGTTTGAAGTGGTGGTGTAACGCTGTAGATGCCAGTCACACCTGGCCAATCCTAGGGCGCCCCTTCATCCCTCATAACAGTTCTAACCCTCCAACACAGAGTTCTGTGAAAACATTGCAACTTTAAGTTTCCTCTGGAAAGAGCTCTGCTGGGGGCCTCAACTCTGCCCCTAGCTGATATCACTAGCAGCCCCCTACTGTGTTGGCTACAGGGGCTCAGTCCTGGACCTTTATTCCAGTGGGCCTGGGCTGTTCTAGCTCAGGTGCAGTGTGACAAGCTAATTATCAGATGCAGATTTCTCCACACTCCTTTTCCCTCTCACAAAGTCTGAGTCAATCATTGATATTTTCTCCTTTTGTGTGGGGAGGAGATTGTTCCCTCTGTTGTGGAGTAGAGTAATTCATTTGGCTCAATAAGGGAAGACAAAGGCCTGGCAATTGATTATGAGCCATCCAGGAGACATATGATTATTTCTGAATTGAGGATGTCGATGTAGTGTGTTGAGAACTACAAATACAATCTTAGTGTGCATGTTTTAACCCAGTTTGACACCTTTCTGGCCATTGTAGACCTAATTGGAGTGAAACAGCACTTTAGGACACATATCACCTGAATGTATATTACAGTGAAAACACCACAGATTCTCCAGTAGGCACTACTGACTTCTTTTTGAATGCCCATTGCTATTATAAGGCTGGTCCCAGGTGTGCATCAATCATTGCAGAGTCCCTTTTGCAACAGGCCAACTGTATATAGATACTGGGCTGCATACAATGGTAATTTCAAATCCGCAGATCGCACACATGCACACTTGTGTGTGCACATGAGTTCATGTCTAACCATCCCAGAAAATATTTACTTAGTTGTGTATCAAGGGCCTTATCTTGAAATGAGGACACTGGCAGTTATTTAAAAAAAAATATTTTTCTATTGAGCTTTTAGGCATGTAATACATCTACAGTGTAACATCATACATATAGGCATGTGGGCTAAGGCCCATGCGGCATGTACAAACACATCAATAAACCATTTAATAGTTTCAGTCTCTTTCCCAAACTGGAGTGTATGGAGTGTATCAGTGTTGGAGGACGTGTTGCAGCGTGCAACATGATTTGCAATGTTCAGTCAGTGGGGCAGGCTGGAATACACTGCTGTCCTGGGTGCATGTACCCAAGTTAGCTTTCATCCACTGCTCCAGGTTCATCCCAACTATTTTTTACCTTGGTTAGTGCCTCCCTGTCTGCAGTTTCCATAGCCTCCTTCTAGGGCCCTGTAGGTAAGAAACTGTCAATCACTTCCTGCCATTGGTCTGCAGGCATTTCTTTGCATATCCCCTGTGTTGCCCTAGGCGAATGAGTGTACCCTCTGCAGTCACTCAGTTCTCAACATCAAGCTTCCACCTATTATGTGGCGGGCCCTCTGGCGACCTCCAGTGCCTCGCTATATCTCTGCGAGCCACTCCTAGTGCCAGGTCAAGGAACCTGTTACCAGCTTTCCTAGATGCCTGTATTCAATAAAGCCCCAGCAGGCATAGTTCTGTGCTAAAAGAGCATTTGTCTGCCTAGGATTTGTTCTAGGTCACTCTGGAGCCGTCGCCAGAACTGTACTATCACAGGGCACTCCTGGACCATGTGTGCAAAGTCTGCATCCACCAAGCGACATCTGGGGCAGATGATATCGGTAGTTTGGAACATAGGGTTCAGTCTGTGCGGGGTGAGGTAAGTGGTGAGCAAGAAATTAAATTGGGCAAACACAAACCTGGAGGTACTGTAAACAGTATATGTATACTCCTTCATCCTGACCCATTCCTTCCTTCTGAATTTTTGCCTTATTATGGTTTCCCATCTGGCCCTCGCCTTCGGCAGGTTATCAACTGTCATACACAGTATTGCTTTATACAACCAGGAGACCAGGTGTTTCCCCCCCCCCAAAAGTAAGGATTGTCCGCAATAGGTTGTGCATGGCCAGTCAGGGTCAAAACTCCAGATGAAGTGACACGCCGCCCAGTCCAGCACCCCATACATCAAGAATAGTGGACCTTGGAGGCCAGTCTCTGCAATGGGCCTCTTCAGGGATCGGAAGGTACCCTCTGCATATCAGTCTCCCAGAGTCAACAAATCAACTGCCATCCAGTCCGCCATCTATCAAACCATGACAAATCCTCCCCTGGTGGTAGTGAGCCCCACCATCTGAACCACCGGTGCGTACAAGGTGCGTTCACCCACACTTTTGACTGAGGTCCTCCAGCATCGGAAGGAAATGGCTAGTAATGTTGCATAGTAGCTCCAAGGAGCATAGCAAGGAGTACTCTCTCTCCGTGGGACCCCCCAAACCCCCGAAGCTCTGCCACTGCAATCCCGGCTGTCTACCGGGCCAGCCACTAGAGTTGCACTGCATAATAGAATTCAGATTGGGACTCCCAGGCCCCCTCAAGGGAGGTCATTGCAGCATATTCAGGGACACTCCACCGCTACCATATCATATTAAGTCGCAGAGCAGCTCATTCAAAGAGCAAAACCAACGCAGCAGTATCCAGACCAGGAAGTTGTCAAAATAATAGAGTTTATGAGTCAACGCCGTCATGTTTGTCAGTGCTATCCTGGCCATAATGGGTAAGCACAACCTGCACCAGTATGCTATGCTCCACCTCTGTGCCTGAATAATCTGGCCCAGGTTACTTTCCATAGTATCAGCATTTGCACGGTACACCTTAACCTGCAGGGAGGACAGCAACATGGGCTTCCACCTGAGTCCCAGCCACGGCTCAATCTTGGGCGGCCCCTCTGAGGAGGGTGTTAGTATCGGTGAATGTGATGTCAATGTATGCCATAATATGTGTACACATAACAATATCTGTACCGGTAAATATGATGCCAATATACGCCATAATCGATATGTACGCAATAAATACCAATGCCGGTAAATATGATGTCAATGTACGCCATTACAAATGTACCCATAATAATGAGGATATCAGTACATTTTATATCAATGACCACCATCTTATATGTGCACATAATATTGAACTCTTATCATTGCTGTCGAATCCATCCGAGATGACCTCCCCATCAAACTGGCGTCAGAGATACATTTTCAGACAGGCCCAGGGACACAAACCCAGGCCTACTGATTAAAAGGTCACAGGTGGGGTTACACTTAGCCAGCAGACAAAGGTGCGCACAGGGAACACCCAGAGCGATTCCACAGATAGGCAGCTACACCACAAAAGGTCAGATGAGATTGACCCCCTAAAAAACTGGTTTAGCCAAAGTAGCACCAGTTCCCAGAAAAACACAAAGTCAGATGCCACATGGAGTTATGAACACACAGCCAATCAGAACGCAGCATGCACACTACACGCAGTGATCACACGCTCCCCATGCCGGAGATCTGGACCCATTAGGTCTCCACAAAGTCGTGACCCACATGTACCACTATATCAGATGGTTGAATTTAAGGTTCATGATTTGTATGCTCTACAAAAATGTGTAATTGGTTTATTGCACTTCGAGAACTAAATATAATAATGGCCAAAGCCTCTGTACATTGAGACAGTCTTGAGTCACGACTGTTGCTGGTCTCCTGGCTGCTGCGTTTAATTTAACCAACCTGTTCCTGTTTTGCCAAATGCCTCTTGTCTTTTCATTATTTCAAGGTAAATTCATATCTGAGCAACAAGGGCATCACTGGGAGGACACAGGTGTTGTTCCAGTTCCTTTGGAGCCAGGACAACTCCTGTAGATTGGTTAAAGTCTGCATTGCCCAATATATCCCGTAGCTTGCAGTTCTCAAATATATTAGCATATCATCTACATATAGCGATATGATGTGCTCCTTGTCACGCAACCTAATACCCTTGCCTGTCCTCTCAGTCCTAATTATACTAGTATATGGTAAAAACAAAATAGTGCAATCATCAGCGGCAACAGAGGGCATCCCATCCGCGATCCCCTCTTGATTGAGAATGGGTCTGAGATGCAATGGCCCATCCGGACTCGTGTAAAGTAGGTCCACCCACCTGTCCCAACCATCACACAGTGCCATCTGGTGCATAATCACTCTCAGGTACTACCAATATAGGGTATTGAAGGCCCTCCATTTATTGATGGAGGGAACAATGACTTCAGGGCAGCCAAAGTTCAGTGCATCCCTGAGGATACAGTACAAACGTCTGGTGTTATGAGAGATACTGCAACAGGGGATAAACACTTTTCGATCATCATGCCCCAGGGCGTGCTTGTGAGGAAGCATGGCGATTGACCAGCACCTTACCAAGGGTCTTAAAGTCTAAGTTTAACATGGCGAGCGGGTGGTAGAAGGCTACTTTGAAGTAATCTCCAGAGGGTTTGAGGACTGAGCCTATTAATGCTTCCCTGGTGGTACCAGGAAGCACACCTAGTATGTGCGCCTCTGTATACATCTCCACCAGTCTCAGCACCAAGAGTAGAGTGCAGGTATAGTATAATTCTGCCGGGAGACAATTCATTCCTATTTTTTTTGCTCCTGTTCAACTCCTTCAGGGAACCCCTAACCTCTGGTTCAGTAATGAGATTTGTCATCTCCCTGTCCTCCATGGTCAGTCGCAACAGCGATGCTCTCTCAAAGAATGCCCCCACCGACTACATGAAAGGTGGGTTACGCACCTCATAGAGCATTTGGTAACGTTGAGTAAACACCTTGGGTCTGATTCACAAAGGTAAAGTTAGGCCAAAAGTCTAACTTTACTAATTTTCGGTATTCACAAAGGTAAGTTAGACTATTGGAATAAGTTAGACTTTTAGTCAAACTTTACCTTTGTGAATCAGGTCCTTAGACTTCAGGTCTAAATTTAGTGCCTGATTCACTGTGGTAAAGTTAGTCCAAAAGTCTAACTTACCTTTGTGAATACAGAAAAGTAGTAAAGTTAGACTTTTGGTCTAACTTTAACTTTGTGAATCAGGCCCCTTCTGTATCTCACATTGGGTATGTTCCATCCCTGTCTCAGGGTCTCTTATAATCATCACTATCTGTGCTCTATACCCTTTTTGCATGAGCCAAAGAAATAGTCTCCCTGCTCTACCACGCTCTGCTTGATCCATAGAGAGGTACTCGTGACTCATGAGGCAGTTTAGCGGGTCATTGAGGTGTGTGTGATTTGAATTTGCCTCCCGCAATTGGCCACACGGCTAGAGGTTTCCTTGCACCTCTATCTCCAGCTTTCGGATATTGCCCACAGCCCCAAGTATGTCTCTGTGAAGTGTTCACTTCACTCCAATTGAAAGTCAATACAGTGGCCCTGTAACACTCCCTTAAAGGCACCACATTTGATGTTGCTGTGCAATGTCTTGTGGTGATTGTCTCAGATATTGTCCCCAAGTTTTTGTGACAGTAGGTTTCAGCATGTTGGCTCATCTAGATACAATACAATCCAAAACCATTTGTAAATGGCACACCTGCCTCCAAAGAGGCATCCCAGAGCTAGCAGTAGAGGCCCGCTAACAATGCAATACTATCACAGTCAGACATATATGCCCACCAGACAGGAGTCATAGAGAAAGCTTTTAAGATTCTTTCTGAAAGGAGTTTCAGAGGGACTATGTCACAAGCAGAGAGGAAGCTCAATCCACAACTTAGAAGCAAGGAAACAAAAGATCTTCCACCTCTCCTAGCCCTACGTATCCGAGGCAGTTGGGGAAGTTTCAGGTTGCTGGATCTCAGAGACCTGACTTAAAGATAAGGCTTGAATCTGCCCCTTAGATAAATGGGGCCTTTTTGTTCAAAAGCCCTAAAGCAAAAGTTAGTGCCTTAAATTGGTTCCACTTGGTAACTGGTAGCCAATGAGGTTGGTATAAGTAAGTAGACATCTGGACCATAGCGGTATCGTCAAGATTTTTGCGAGCTGTAGAATTCTGTATTTTTTGTAGTCGCTGAATTACGTATACTGGTAGACCCAAAGACAAACTATTTGCATAATCCTATTTGGACGTTACTAGGGCATGAACAATCATTTTACGAGACTCCTCCAGTATTAGATAGAGCATACTTTTTAGGGACCTAAGTGTGTCAAACAGGTGGCAGAAATATCTGCTCCAGTGCACTCTAAATTCCAACCTCTGTGCATATGAGCCCCAGGCACTCCGTGTGTCCTACCAGCCTAGATATTTGTGCCGTGCACAGGATTTTGTCAAGGCACACGTGCAAATCATGCATGGACAAATAGAATGAGATTTTGCCTCCTTCACTCATTGCGCAACCACCAAGGGTCGCACAATCCCCAATTCTCCACCCATACTGGTAGTTATTCACTCCCCACGCTGATGGCAAGTCCGCTAGGGGCGGCACTGATTTGTCCAAGTTTATGTCTGCTATGCAGTTATAGTCTCCTCCCAGGATCATTGGGACCGCAGGTTCCAGGGTGAGGACGGTGGCCAATGAGGCCAGGAATTGTTACTGTCCTATATTTGGGGCATAACCACAACACAGGATGTTCTTTATGCTGTCCAGGTTCCCAATCAAGATTACATAGCGGCCATTCTTGTCTATACATGGTCTGCTAACCTTTAGCAGAATTCCCAGCCTAACCCGTATCATAGCCCTTCGGAAGAATGCTGAATATATTGTTGCATAGACTTGGCCTCTGCATGTTTTCTTTACTGTTTTGATGTGGTCCTCCACCAGGTGGGTCTCCTGGAGAAAGGCTTAATCTATGCTGTCATGACCTGACAACATAGCGATCTGGCAGCATAGCGCTAGGACCCTGTAGGTCCTAAGACAAGGGGACAGGTCAGCGGACACCACATCCAGTCGGGGGGCGTGGGGACGGCAGAGTGACCAGGACGAGGACAGGGGACGGACGTACTGAGTACCTGCTGCGTGTATGCAAGAAATAAAGATATGCGACTCTTACCTGCGTCCTGTGTATGATGTCAACCCCGGCGTGCAGCTAAACACGACAACTGGTGACGAGGGTAATTGACGACCCGACGCGTGGATCGTCGCGTGATCATTGACTGCGGCAGAAATAACCAGGAGCCCACCCAGGATGCGCAGGAAGAAAAGAAATAAGGATATTGAAAGAAGCAGCGACGCGGGAGCCCACCCCGACTGCCACCGAAGATCAGCCCAAATGCGGTAAGCGCTAGGATTAAGCGCGTGAATTCAAATAACTGGCGCGAGCTTTCGCGAGTGTATGATGTCAACCCCGGGCGTGCAGCTAAACACGACATATGCCTCTGCGCTTAAGTAGACCAGCATTTTATGGCGTATGCATGCAATCCCATTCCCTTGGCATTGTGTCACAGTGAGGATGGAGTATTTATTGTCCTGTGTCTGCTTAGTGTTTGTGCTGACCTTGTACCCTCCCTCCATTCAAGAGTGGGGGCGCACAGTCCCCCCATGATGCAAGTGCTATTGCACATTGTGCATTCCTCCATCCTTTCGTGAGATTACATTAAATACCAAACTGTCACTCTGGCTTTAATGCAAACTAAACTGTAACCTCCAACTCCCTTTTCCCAACTCCATGTGACAACGGACATCTGTCTGAACCAGTTCACTGCAAACATCTTCCAAAGAAGCACACCTCCTATGCCTCTCCTACAGAGAGGGTTTCTGGTGGATGTTCCAACCATGTAATCTCTCCACAGGTCACCTCCGCTGAAAGTCCCTCATAATCTCTAGCAATTATAGGTTTCTGGCAGCAGGTCTGTGTCAGCCCTTCAGCATCATACCTGTCTTTGAGCCCATAGTACCACTGGGGGTCTTTGGCCCACTTTGCTCACCTCACCATCAGGTGTCAGTTTGTCTGCTTTTATTTCCATTATTTCAATGCGTAAAAAGTACAAATACAAGTTAAAACATTACATCCAATACAAACATCTATGCCATACATCATATGAAAAAATGTCAATAACTTCACATTTCTTGACTGCCAAATATTTTCTGTCCATTAAAACATCTGTAAAGGTAAGCATATGTGTGCCTGGCCACTGTCCATAGTATAACACACACAGGGGTATGGGAGCTAAAGATAAATGATAAAATTTCCATAGCATCGGAACTAAAAAAGCTTGCCTTTGCGGTCCACAAAAGGTGCAGAAAAATAGAATACGTAACATTGTTTGAGCTGCTCTCCCATTACATGTGCACAATGACAAATCATTCATCGAGTTAGTGTTAGCGGGAAACCAAACATTACAGGAATATAAATCAGCCTAAATCTAATCAAGATGTATCTATGCTGAAGGTTCCATACAAATATAAGGTATGAACGTGAAACTGTATGCAATCATTGTAGAGTTTCCTTTATTCCTTTCCCACCTATTATTTGCAGCTTTTTCTAGGAAAATCTTTTTTAATTTTGACTTTGAGAATGAGGCACACCACAATGGCGACTCAACTAGGTCTTGCAGTCCTATATCAGGTGTCCTGGGGGAATTGAGCACAACCCCCCACGTCTATAAATTGTATGCTAGGCTGGGTGCGATGTGGGAGCCCGGGTGCAGCACCCCAACGGAGTCCTCAGTGTCTTTAGATCCTGTTGATGAAGTGAAACCAGGTTCCTGTTCAAACGTGGACCGAAAGGTGGACGCCATGTCAATGGCACCCACAGTTTCTACTGCTGCCTGCAATGTTGTGGGTCTAGTGCCTTGATCCACTCTTCTCCTCCATCTGCGCCACCTCTTTGGCTATGGCAGTTTACACCATATTCCGCTACTTGTTCCCTCCTTGTGCTGTTCACACCAATCCCAGACTCCCTCCACTTGCCAGCAAACCAGGAGTGGTCCCCAACAGGATTTTGAGGTGGTCAGAAAGAGGAGTGCATATCACACCACAGCTTCTCACAATATCTTCTTGACACCCACGTAGGAGGATGTCTTTTTCTGAACTGCTATAGTGTAGTTGGACTAGATAGCGACTGTGGTGTTCTCCACCCTCAGGCTTCTCACTGTGTGAGCCTTCTGCAGAATCAGTTCCCTGTCGTGGTAATACAGCATTCATGCCACCACTGGATGAAGTGGCATTCTCAGGGGAGGAAGGCATGCCGGCACGCTGTGTGCCCTCTATAATGCAAAGAACTGTGAGAAGCCCTGTAGCGCCACATCGGTTGTCAGACATCTCTCCAGATACTCACCATAATTCTTCCTTCAACTCCTTCGGGCAGCCCAAATGCATGAATATTGTTGCAGTGGCTGCACCCTTCCTCCATGTCAGCCCTGTGGTTCATGTTCTCCACACGGTTGGTCAGGTTCTGCACCTGATCCCGTAACAGCGTCGCCACAGGGCGCACTTCTCCCCTACCCTCAGTATTTTGCCTGACTTTTTCAGCTAATTTCTGGTGGTCTCCCCAGAAAACAGTGCAGTCAAGGGACACTTGGTCAATGTTGGCCTCTAGTAACTCCTGGGTAATGTTTACTGCACAAAGTATCTAGTCCAACTTGTCCAGGGCCCTTGGGGCTTGTTCAGAGGCAGCCATGTCCCTCTTGCACTCCTTCTCTCTCTGGGAGGACTGCACTTCCAACATTGAGGGGCTCCCAGCAGGAGCATCCTTTATCAACCTGGGTCAACCCATAGCAGTCCAGGGTGTCAAGCACTATCCCCAGTGAGCATTTCCACAATAGGCATCCAGTCAACTCTAGTGTGGACCACAACCCTGCCCTGTGTCCCTCTTCGTGTCCCCGGGGTCTGTCCCGGGATGGGGCCCTCACTTACCTGCCACGAGTTCCTGCTGGCTCAGAGAAGAACAAGCCACCTGCTACTGTACTCAGGTCGCGCTGAACCCAGGGCACCAGCGGACACTAGGGTCAGAGGTGCTAGCATCCATCCCTGGGCTCATCCTCTGGCATCTGCCTCACCATTGTGTATAACCTTCATCCGGTCCAGTCACCAACTGCAGCCAGCCCCCGATGGGGCTTGCTCTCACATCTGTCATGCTGTGGATAAGTGGGTTGGGCCTACATTGGCTCCCCAGGCGACATGTCCACAGGTAACTATGCTACCACTGATAAATCTTTTGGGATCCTCGTGGTTGCTGCCTCCTTTGCCTGACCACAGCAAGCCTACTCCCTAATCAAGCCTTTCCACCGGCCCCCCACTTGCCCATGTCACAGCCAGTATATTCATCCCCTTATACAGGGCTCCGCATGGCTCATATCCAGGCCCGGACTGGCCGTTGTGGGAACCGGGCAATCCCCTGGTCGGCCGCAAGGGTGGGGGCCGGTTTTGGGTCCTGGGGGCCGTTTTTGTTGCAGAGCCGTTTTTGCAGCATAGCTGCAAAATCGGCCCTGTAACAAAATCGGCTGAAAAGCGGCCCTGGCAAAGCGCTCGCACCTCTCCCGCCCGGGGGGCGGGGGGGGGCCGGTCGAGCACTTTGCCAGGGCCGGTTTTGGTTCCCAGTCCGGCCCTGCTCATATCTCTTGCAGCTGGCTGCTGCCCCGCTCCTCTACCAGCACTGGGATGCAGCTTCAAGGTCTGGGCCTCTACGGCTGCCTCTCTGGACCCCCGCCTGATTACCTCCCAGACGCCGTAACTCTGGTCTGCCCAAGCAGTTAACACTCTCAGTCCAATTACCATAAATTTATCATGAGTGACACTCGGGTAGTCAGAATCACTCCCAAGAAAGGCCCAAAAACTGATATTCAAAACAAAAAATCTTGGTGGACTAAATTGGTGGAACCAATTTGCTACAGGCATACTTTTGAAACTGTGAATCAATTGGGCTTCTTTTTCTTAATATATCATGCTATTTGGTGACTGCTAGATGGCGCCTGCTAAAGTGCCCAAAGAGATGCAATGAGTATGTTGTTCACAAATGCCACAACAGCGATGCCAAGTAATACTCCTCTTGGTCATATGAAGGATGTGCCAGTATTAAAAGGGATGCTCCTACGTGCCCCATTCCATGTAAAAAGGATGGACCAGAGAAGTATGTACTAATATTTTTCACAATTGTTATATTAATACGTTTTCACACTCCTGTTGTATGTATCATACATGCATGCGCCACATGACTACACCAGAGAGCCATAAGGCAATGTGGCCTACCCCTAGCCAGTGAAGCTAATGTCCTTCATTGTATAAGACTTCTTATTGGATGAAGTAACGGACATTGACAATTCATCATCATAGTGGCAGCAGAAGCAACCCATGCTACCTTGCTTTAGCATTGGACATTGTTTAAGCAACATTATTTTCACGAAACATACCCAAAACCTGAACAGTCAAATTGTAATCGTTGGCCATTGTGAGCCACACCTTTCATAGATATGCTTCAACATTCTCTCATTTCTCTCAACTTTGTAATTAAGTATTTGTAAATAATGACAGGCAAATGATATAGTCCAGTATTTAACTTCCTTTTAACAATAAACATTTCCGAGGTTGAAAAAAACACATCTTGCAACTGCCACAAAATATCTATAATAAAAAAGCATAAATAGCAGCAGCACATGGCAGTTTGTAAATTGTATCAGAACACTGACACGTCAAAACAGGAACATATTACAAATTATCAATATTGTTTTACATTACATCGTTATTTTAAATGTAAATGTATAGGCATTTATATAGCGCACTACTTACCCGTAGGGTCCCAAGGCGCTTCGACCGCTGCGAAACCCTTCCTGGCTTCCCTGAGAGATGGTCCCTTTAAGGGGTATCTCCAGGGTGAGACCAGGCATCCCCGGCGGTCTGGTGGGGCCGTTAGTGAAGATGAGGCAAGCTAATGCCCAGAGTTGCCGAGTGTGATCGCTGATCAGAGGGGGCACCGAGGCGAGAGAATTATCGAGTCCGCTGACCCTGGTCCAGAAACCTGCCGGGCCGGGAATCGAACCCTGGTCCCAGGCCGTCCTCTGCTCTCGGGTCTGCTGCCTCTAACCAGTGAGCCACACTACTCCACAGGGAAGTTATCTTCAAAATGCAGTTTTTTAAGGTCCCGCCAACAATGGGAATTGACTAGAATTAGATTATTTAAGGGTTTTGTTTACCTTTTATTAATTAATTAGTGGTAAAACAATGGACAAAGATGTGGGCTAGTGGATTTATCTGATTATGTTGCTGCAGCATTTGCTCTTAATTATGACTTTACCACATATGCCACATCATTTGTGACATCATTTGCATATTCTGTAGGTTTTCCCAAAAAAATTCAAATACAAACAGATATAAATAATACTACCAGAGAATGTGTTGCATAATGCTGTATAAAAGCATTGTTTTCTCAAATCAGTTACAATGTACGGTGGTAATGACTAGTAATTCAATCACTGCACTGTAGTGATAAACAATAGACTTTATTAGTTCATATATACATGTATTGCTGCATAAAATCAGTTTCTAGGTCTGTCAATCTCGGCTTCATTTGTTGATACCACTAACAAGCGAACCAATCCTGGAAATATCTTAAAGCACCATGTTGCTGTTATAATTCAAATGCATGACACAGATTAAGTAGGGCTGAGGAGCACTATAATTTCTATAATTTCAGGTTTAGCAAGTAGGCCCAGGAGAAATTTAAATTGCACTGGTGTAATTTGCATCATTTCATGTTGCATGTGTTACACAAATATCTTTAATTTATACTCCTATGCCACATCATGTTATTACACCTCCCTTTGTCGCAAGATTATAGTGCAGGAGTGCAGGTACAATGTGAATAACCCACATCAGTGCTTCAATAAACTATCAAATAAAAAATATCTTCATATAGAAATATTGTGTCAAGAATATTGGGATGTCAAATCCCGATTGTCAACAGGAATATCAAAGGTAAGTATACATCGTTTTAAGTGTTGTTTTTAATTACCTTGAAAAAATATCATCAGAGAAAATATCATTGTACATATTATCGTTTATAAATAAATAAATACATGGGTTATTCTATAATTATTTTTTCGTGGTGTGTTTTATTTTAATCGTTTGTTTATGTTTGTATTAGTGATTTGTAGATTGTTTTACTTATTTGTCTAAAATTCCCCAAATATATATTTTTTTACATTTTATTAATGCGTATATTTGATGTTTATGTAATTATATTTTGTTATACGAGTGGGATGTTTGATTTTTAGGGAATAAGGGTGGGGAGAATATTAAAATGTGTAAATATTAATGAAAGTTTATGCAAACGTTTTGTAAATATGCAGCATATTTCAGTTTTTTATTTACATAAAAATATCCATTTTATATGTTAAAAAATATATTTTAAAAATAAATGTACATTTGACTGTAAGCAATTGAATTTGTAAAAAAACTATTTCACAGATAATTTATACATCTTTTAAATATTTAAAATCACTTTTTTGTAATCTTAAATGTTTATATTTTTTACTATTTAATGTAATTATTTATTTAAATGTGTTATTTTTATTCCTTTACATCAATTAAATTGACCAAATAATTTTTAAAATTGAAAATTAAACACAATATATATGTTTTGGTTGTACTTTCGAAATGTGGATTAGTTTATCTTTAGTCGAAGTGGTTTGTGTACAAAATTTAGAATTATTATATTTCCAATTTTAAAATTCTATTCTATTTATAAATATATGTTCTTGGTATTCAATGTTGTGACAATGTAATAAATACGTATGAAAGTAAATGTATGTATACAATTTAAAAATAAAAATACATTGTTACTATTTATAAAATATAATCTCTTTTTAAATGTTAGAAAATAGGTAAAAGTGAATATAATTTATATAATTATTTGTGAGATTTTGAATGATGATAAGCTATTATTATTTTAATGTATTCATGCTCCATTTCAAATATAATTGTAAATAATATTTTCATTTTCTTTTTTTGAGTATTAATTGTTTTATTCTGATGTTGTTATAATATTCAATTATGTATATTTAATTTCATGTTAATAAATACAAATTGTTAATTTCTAATGTCAAATATATAGCCCATTTTGGTTTGGCAACAGTGTGTTAATCGTAATAATTTTATTTATTTTAAACATACATATCCTGTAGTGAACTTGATCCTTTGCAGCCCGGCTCCATCTTGCAGCTGCTGCTGTCCCCTTCACCTGCTACTGACACGGAGGTCAGGAGTTCAAGGTCATCCT
Organism: Lissotriton helveticus; assembly: GCF_964261635.1. Lineage (NCBI taxonomy): Eukaryota > Metazoa > Chordata > Amphibia > Caudata > Salamandridae > Lissotriton > Lissotriton helveticus. The sequence continues at coordinate 1,264,472,143 of NC_136059.1, read as the reverse complement.
CTACCTGAAGGCTCCTGCCTGCGCCTCATCCCAGGTGGTCTAGAGGCAGAGGGTCACTGCTCTGCTGCTATGGCTTCCCTTTTGTCTCTCTACCTGCTGTTTCTATCCCTCTTTCTGCCTTTTCAGTCTCTCTTCTTTTTGTTTTTCTGCCTTTGGCTTTCCTCTTTTCCATTTCCCGTCGTTTTCTCCCTTTGTCACCTCTGCGATCCCCTGGGGCCCTGCCTCGACAGTTTTCTTACCTGCTCCCATGTTTTTCCACCTCCCAGCTGCCCGCAGCACTACTTAATGGTGGCCGCTGTGCATTGAAGGTGCAGTCAACTATCCTGTAGTGGACTTGCTCCTTCGCAGCGCAGCTCCGTCTTGTAGCTGCTGCTGTCCCTGTCATCTCCTGCTGACCCGGAGGTCAGGAGTTTGAGGCCCCCCTCCATCTGCAGGCTTCTGCATGTGCCTTATCCCTAGCGGTGTAATGGCACAGTGTCACTGCTCTACTGCTAGAGCTGCACTTCTGTCTCTCTACCTACTTTTTCTGTCTCTCTTTCTGCTTTTTCTCTCTCCCTTTCTGCCTTTCTCTCTTTTATTTTTTTCTGCCTCTGCCTTTGGCTTTCCTCTTTTCAATATCCTGCTGTTTTCCCCCCTTCCTTGCCCCTGTGACCCCCCCACTGCCCGGCCCCCTCTAGTGTCCCTTCTTTCGCCCATGTTTTACCACCTCCCAGTTGTCAAGGCGCCCCAAGACTACCCTGTAGTGGACAGTGAAGGTGCAGTCCACTACCCTGTAGTGGACTTGCTCCTTCGCAGTGGGGCTCCGTCTTGTAGCTGCTGCTGTCCCCGTCATCTGCTGCTGGCCCAGAGGTCAGGGGTTCGAGGCCCTGCTCCATCCACCCCCGCTTGCACCTCATCCCTGGCATCACTGCTCTGCTGCTACCGCTGCCCTTCGGTCTCTCTACCTGCTTTTTCTGTCCCTTTTTCTGCCTGTTTAATCTCTCTTTCTGCTTTTCTCCTCTTCTTCTTCTTTTTTGCATCTGCCTTTCTTCTTTTCCATTTCCTGCCATTTTTTCCCCTTTTTCGCCCCTGCCACTGCAATCTCCAGCAGCATGCACCCTCCAGTGTCTCTTCCTGTGTTTTCCCCACTCCAAGCTGTCCAGCCCCCTCGCAGCACTACTTAATGGTGGCTGCTGTGCGGCCACGCTGCCTTTGCACCAAAGGTGCACAAAAGGCAGGCCCGTCTGTACCTGTCCGAGCCTGGACCACGCACAGCACCACGGACCTTGGCTGTCGGACCTTCCACCGCTACGACACTAGCACCATCCTCGCCCTCAACTCAGAATGCCATGCCGCTTGCTATCCAGAGTCACCGAAGAAAACCCAGAGCCCCTTCCCCTGCCGGAACTGCATCCGCGCCTTCACCCATGACAACATACCAGCTCCTCTCGCCACCCAGCCAACTAACAGCGCACCCAACTGGCTCAACGGCATCCTCCTCAATGGGTGATCCCTCCACAAACACACCACAAAAATCTGGGACCTCCTCAATGCCACCTCCCCCAACATCGCATTTCTTGCCGAAACCTGGACTAACCCCTTCTCCAGACTAGTAATCACCATCACAATCCCAGATGGCTACAAAATCACTGTCAAGGACTACCCGGACTGCTCAGGAGTTGGCATCGGCATCGCCAACAATAACACCCTCCAACTAATCACGTATTCTAACAACCCTACAACTGCCATGGAACACCTCCACCTCCACTTCCACTTCCAGTTCCAGTTCCAAACCAACCCCAATACCACCCTCCACGGCACCCTCGGCTACAGGGACCCTGGATCCCAACCGCCATTCAATGACGCCATCATAGACCTCATTGCACACCCGGCTCTCGTATCCACTGACTGCACCCTACTCAGATACCTCAACTTCCACATGGAAAACCCCAGCAACCAAAACACTGCACCTGAACTGGAGAACCTTGCCAACATTGGACTCAAGCAGCTAGGCATTGCACTGACCCACACAGCCGGATACATGCTCGACTCCGTCTTCTACACCAACAGGACCATCTCCTACAACCACACCACCAACTCCTCTGAACCAACCACCACTGTGTGCACTTCAACTTTGCCACCCCCACTGTACACCACCACCCTCACGGCCGCCCTCGCAACTGGATCAAAGCCACCAAAGAACTTCTCTTTGACTCTCTCAGCACAACCTCTCCGCCAATGACAAAGAATGCCAACACCGCAGCACACAACCTCGAAAGATGCACCTCCAACTGCGCAGACACTCTGCCTCCCCTCAAGGAAAGACCAGGCAACCAACACTCTAAGAAAGCCAGCTGGTTCACTGCTGCCCGCCATGACTCCAGACGCACCTACAGATGACTCGAGAAGAGATGGAGGAACAACAAAATCCTGGAAACCCACACCACCTTCAAATCAGCTATCAACACTCGACACACACCACCTCCTCAAAACCACAAAGAAAACTTCCTTCCAAGACTGATTCAGTGCCAATGCACACAACAGCAAAGAAATCTTTGCGATTGTTAATGAGAACTCCAGGCCCAACAGCAAGACCACATGCCTCCCTCCCTCCCAAGACCTCTGGAACAAGATTGGTGCCTTCTCCCACCACAAGATCAGACAGATCTATGACAACTTTGATACCCTAGACTCTGCCCCTTCACCCGCCACCACCACACGCAACCACGCCGCACCCCAACAGACAGTGCTTTGCTGGACCCTGCTCACAATCACAACAGAGGATCCACTCAAGAGCATAAAGAGCATCCACTCAGGAGCCCTGTTGGATCCTTGCCAGTACCACATCTTCCACAGAGCAGCCATCGCCCTCAGCTTCACCGCACCATCAACTGCTCCATTAAAATGGCAACCTTTCCCGATGACTGGAAACACATCATCAACACCCTGCTGAAGAAGTTGTCCTCAGACCAGACAGACCTCAAGAACTTCAGACCCATCTCTCTCTTCCTCTTCCTAGCCAAGGACATCGAGAAGGTCATCAATGCCCAACTCTTGGCCTCATAGAAGTGAACCACATCCTGGACACCTCTCAATCCGTCTTCCGAAGCAATCACAGCATGGAGATCATGCTCCTCGCCGCCACCGACGACATCCGCTACCTCCTAGACTGGAGTGAGATTGCAGCCCTCATCCTACTGGACCTATCGGCCACCTATGACCCTGCTCCAGCACTCACTAATTAATCAGGGATCAATACTCAATAACATGACATACAAAGGGGCCATGCACATTCACCCAAATCCCTGATGCGCTGGGAGTCAAGTTTTAGAAATTCGTTTTCTTCACAGGTTCATGTTTAACACTTCTAAATACATTACTAAACCTATATATCAACTCTCTTTCCTCTGGTCGATTGACCAATTGGTTGAGTTGTCGATGGTAATAATAATAATATCTAACTAACTATTTCGTCAGCTAAATAATCTCAGTCTCTCGGTAAGATTAATAATGTTTATCTCAATTAATTGTGTATAATAAATGCTCATTGCATACGGTTACACTTGCAAATAATGAAATTCACAAAAGGGAGAGAAAAAACATCAGATAATGCAAACAGTATCATATTCATCATCAATTTACGATATGCACATGAAGGAGTGGATTGATTAAGAGACATCAGTTTCAGCAAAATAATGTGAAACAACATACAAATGATGGAGGGGATAGATGAAGAGACATACGTTTCAGAAAAAATAAGTGAAACAATATACATACAATGGAGGGGATAGATTAAGAGACATACATTTCTGAGACAAAAATACATTTGCAAATGATTATGCAATGTATGAGTCAGAAGGAGAATACTAACGCAAAGATCAGTGAAATACCACCCCCCTTGCCATGGAGGTAGTGGGGGTTCCTTGAACTAGAGTCAGAGAACAAAGACTTCCGAACCCAGGTATGGGACAACGACACGAAAGCAAGGCTTCTCTGCAAACCGATGAACAGCGACGCATCACCCCTCTCTTCTCTCTCCTACCGATGAGAACTCTGCTACCGGAAGATCATGCTAAACCACACCCCTAAAGGCACCCCAGTTATACCCTAAAACATACATGTCCGTCCCACATCAGTTGAAACATTTCATAAAATTTGACTGTTCATTGGTTGAGCCGGGAGGTGGTTCATCACACCATCATGATTTCATTCTAATTTACTATAGACTATTGTTCCACTTCCCTTCTCATGACATCAGCTTTGACTAATTCATACATTTAATACATGTTTCTATTTTATTATTTTTCTCATGTCTCTCAGCTATGTCAACGGCAGAAATCTTGGGTCCCACGGCCAGTCTCATCCTTTTGGCAGGCAGACAATGTATTTCTCATCATATCGGCCTTGAACCTCTGCACTTCTTCCGCTGTGCTCAGCCTTTGCTGTCTATTTTCTTTATTATTTCAGACTTTCTCTCCAGTTCAACTATTGCGTCAATTTAATGCATTTACGGGCCTGTTCATCCCACTATGATGAATAAAAATACAGGCATTAATTGCACAGAAATGTACTTTTCACTGTTTACCACCAACCTTTGCACTATCCCATGTTAAAGTATTTCCTAGCAAAGCTTTAAGTAAATGTGGCATTATTCATTATTTTAAAGCAAAATGCAAGATGCGGCTTATTCATGCATTATTTCTTGTTTCTTTCAAAGCGCAATGTATATACGGTTTAGTTCTTCCATGCATTATTCACAATAGTGCATGCATCCGCAAAGCTGTTTCCCACGTGTTTCATTGTGTTTTCGTGTGTTAGTCTTTACCTCACACTTCTAATATTTATTACGGGGGTGTTCATCCAAGCAGGTTTCTTTTTGCGAAAACCCTGCTCCATCAACACTGTCTTCCACTGCATCCTACTCACAAGACTCCACGGCGCCAGCATCCGCAACAAGGCAACAGACTGGAACCATTTGTTCCTCACCATCCAGACTCAGCAAGTCCAACTACCCCAGTTCCTCTCAGAACCTACAGAGATCAGCTGCAGGGTGCCTCAGGGATCCTCCCTGAGCCCCACCCTCTTCAACATGCACATGGCCTCCCTCGCAGCCATTGTCAGAAGTCACGGACTCAACACCTATGCCAATGACACCCAGTTGATTCTGTCCCTCATCAACAAACCTGCAATCGCCAGAACCAACTTTCAAAGCAGAATGAAGACCGTTGCCACATGGATGAAAGACAGCTGCCTCAAACTGAACTCAGAGAAGACCGAAGTACCCACCCTGGGGTGCGCCCCATCAGCCCGGGACAACCCCTGGTGGCCAGCTGCTCTGGGATCCCCTCCCATCCTGACGGACCACCCTCGTAACCTTAGCATCATACTGGACTCATCGCTCACAATGAACCGACAAATCAACGCAGTTACCTCAGACTGCATCCACACACTCTACCTGCTCTGAAAGACATTCAGATAGATCCCTTCAGAATCCAGACAGAGGGTCATCCACGCACTCATCACCAGCAGACTCGACTACGGCAAGGCACTGTACGCTGGCGTCACCCAGAAATAGCTGAAGAAACTACAAAACGTCCAAAACGCAGCAGCCAGACTAGTCCTCAACGTTCCCCGCCACATCACACAACACCTCTGAAAACTCCACTGGGTCCCAAAAGAGAATCACCTTCAAGCTCCTGACACATGCCTACAAAGCTCTCCACGATGAAGGACCAGCATACCCAAACCACTGCCTCGCTTTCCACGTACCCGCCAGGGAACTCCGCTCCACCCAACTCGCCCTAGCCTGTCATCAGGATCCACAAGACCAGAACCGGTGGAAACTTATTCTCCTACCCCACCGTCAAAACCTGGAACACCCTGACCCTCCGCCTCAGGCAATCCTCCTTGCTGACCCAATTCAAGAGGAATCTCACGACCTGGCTCTTTGAATGATCCTACTCCCAGGGGGACCAGCAGCACTCCCCGATCGCTTTGAGACCCTCACGGGTGAGTATCTGATCTTTTAAAGAATTTTGATAACACTTTTTGGACATGTTTTAAATTATTTATACTTTTTTTTTTAAATGTAACAATTTTTTAAAATTTGTAATTTAAATCCCCTTATGTTTATTTTAGTCATATAAAAAGGTTATAATGTTCTTAAAATATTTATATAGTTTTTAATGTTTATTTTTGTGTTTTGTTTAATTTAACATATTGCTATATTTTATGTTTTCTAAGTAAAATGTATTTCATCTAGTGACATCAATGTAGTAATTCTTTTGAGATTAAAGGTACAATATTTTTGTTTCCGATATTTTTGTTATCAATATTAGTGAAAACAGATATCTTAACCAGCAGTGTTTTTGTTATCGATATTTGTGCTTTTATTCACTAGGTATAGAAAGGCAATATTTTTGTGAGTCATATTTATTTTCTGATATTTTTAGGAATCGATATTGTGTTTGTCAATATAATGTCATTGATACCCAGAATCTGAGTTGAATCAGTTTACACTGTAGTTTTTGTAGCACAAAAACCGTCCTTGCATGAACAATGTACGCAAGGATACATTTTGACCTAAAATATTGTGCTAAATGTCAAATTTGCCTTTTATATGTACAATTTTCCTTACATTTTCCTCACTGAAGCGTAAACAATTCATGAAAATATCGCACACCCCATTGGTGCAAGTTGATTGTTATCTATGCTGCTGCATTAAAATTTAATGAATGTATAAAGTGCTTGTTTTTAATCATTTTCGTTTATTTTTTGTTTTTAACAGTACAATAATCCTTCAGAGGCTAAACCTATACAACTCGCAGAAGGGAGATTTATGGGCACCGACAATAACAGAACGGGAAATCTACTCTATTTCTATCAACTTCAGCTCTATTAAAAAAGAAAAGTGCCACATTTATACTTACACAGTTCACAGAGGAGCAAGGCTAGTGAAAGCATAGATTAAAAAATCACAATAATGAGGCGGTGTCTTGTAAAACGTTGTTAACAAATCACTGAATTGTTTTTTTGTCACGTGACCACTTCAAATAACAACTTCGTGTTCCAAGTGCTACATTATATTTTAATGATAGACGAATATTTTAGTTATAAATGTAGCATTTCCCTCTCAACGCAATATTTTAGCTACATTTATTTTATGGAAGGTTTTGTAGTGTTTAGTATTCCCTTTCCGTATTATTGTGGTGTTTCCACTTATTGTGGGCACGGCCAGAGGTCTAGTAATTGCAGTTGCCGAGTCCTTGACTTCTTCTAGTGTAAGATTAAAACACTCACAAAAGTTCCTTGCAAACTATTATTGTAGAAGTCAGGAGGTATGAGACGAGTTTTGAAAACTGCCGACGCCCTAGGTCAATTACTTGCTAGCCTGAAACACAAACTCCAACAGAGAGATGCTATCAGACTAGGTTGCTGCACAGCACTTTAATCTCAAATTAGCTACTGCCTTCCTTTAGTGGCAATTACAGAAACATGTTCTCAGGGTGTGTGAACAGCTTTGTAAATGCATTAGCAATACCATTTGTTATGATGTTGTTAGGTGAAGTTTGTTTGCCATTATTAAACTTTCATTTAATTACTATGTAACAAACACATCTGTACAAGAGTTGGGCTTTGAAGAATGATGTATGTGTTAGTGCATTTTTGTATATGTGTCATTTGAGATGCCTTAATTAATGTCATGTTGAGGTCACGTGCCAGGGCATGGTGAGGATCAATTATAAGGCTTTGTTGAAACTGTTTCGTAGTCATACTGTTGTGGTCTGTCCTCTTTGCCCGTCGGAATCTTTCTTTGCACACTAAATAGAATGCCTTTTTAGGAAATGTGGTCATATAACGACAGACGGCAAGAGTGAGAAGCTACAGTATGTTGAGCATGCTTCTGAAGATAACCAGAAACTAATTTTACAATTGAGACCCCTTGGCAGGTGTTGGTGTGTTAAGTGGATGCGATAGTGAATGGTGGATGCTTGTCTGTGCTGGAGTGTGAAATTGAAGTGGGAAATACAACTCTAGCAGAGTTGGCTCACTCTGGTTCTCCTTTTACTCACATAGGCAATAAGAATTGGGAGAGAAAAGAGTAAAGGCCTGATTCACTGAGGTAAGTGTACACTTTTGTGTATTGCTGTTCACAAATCAATTTTACGAGTAGTATTCCTACGACTGTAGAGTCTCTGCATATAAAAAGATAGAACAATTTCATCTTTTTATGTGCAGAGACTCCGTAGTTGAAAAGATATTACTCGTAAAATACCTTTGTGAATAGCAAACAATCATAAACTTAAACAAAAGTGTAAGTTTACATTTGTGAAGAAGGCCCTGAGTTACTTCAACCAAATATCATCATAGTTATTATGGCGGTGTCAACATATTATTTAACTGGTTATGGTGCTAATGAAAATATTTTTCAAGGGAAGAGAGGCTATTTTTAAGGTCTGTGTAGCCGGGCAGGGGAATAACCTTCTGGACTGTAGATACAGGAGAAAGAATTTGTTTTGTCCATGCTTGAGGTGCAAATGTATTGAGCATGAGAGATCTTTTTGATGTGTATTATTAGGTACTCCAAGAATATTTTAGGGCATCCGCATCATTTAATTTGTCACACCAATAGGCAGATTTGTTGGGATTCTATTTGGATTCGCCTCTGCAGCCACATGCTTTCAAAGAACGATGAAGAAGGTCTTGGCTGGAAGTGACAATATGATGCTTTTGCAGGTCCATAGCCTACTGGACGGCAATGATTGAGAGTTATGATCTGACCCTATGGCCTTTGCTCACCAGATTGAAGGATAGTAGCATCATTATAAGATAGGGAGATGGGCACATTCAGGGTAGGGAATGTGTCACATTTAGGCCATACTCTTAACACAAAGGTAGTAGCCCTCAGTTGTATTTAGAAGATTATATTGTTAATGGCAAATGGATGGTGTTGTTGCAGTTAGAGAACAGGGAGGAGAAGGTGATCACTTTTGCCTCTCGCTCATTTAAAGAGAGAGGAGTGGTTTTCAGACATTGAGTGGGAAGCCCACATATGTTCATGAGCAGTGCACCATTTTAGGTGGCTGATTATGAGTTTGGCAGTCCATACCGCTGATCTCACGGTGGTCGGTGGCGATGTGGCCACTGCGGCACCTGTGGTCTGACTTCCATATTACAACTATGACAGTCTGACCACCATTGGACAACCACCAGGGACCTGTGTTCCCTAATGGTGGCTGGGCGATCTGGGGTAGCAATATGCTTGGTGGTGCCACTGCTGCACCGCCAAGCTGATTCTGAGTTTCCACACCACAAGCCTTTTCATGGCAGTGAGCGTGCCATGAAGAGGCTGGTGGTGGGGAAACAATGGGGGCCCTACAGGGCCTCTGTTGCCCCTGTACACTGGGACGCATGCTGCAGAGGACATGATGTGCCCCCCCATGTGCATGCTGCCCAGTTTCTGCACAACGTGGGATCACCAGAGAATACCCACCAGACCAGGAGAAAACTCCTTATCCGGCAGGCGGGCGGCCAACGGTCGACATTGACGGTGCGAGAGTGGAGTGGTGGCAAGCAACCCATAACTTCTTTCTATGGCATCTAACATTTGCGTTGAGGAGGGATTACAGTGCGCCACAATATGTTTTTACTTGCAAAGGAGCTGAGAGTGACTCCTGGATCAGGAGGTGGATGTAGAGCTTGGTATAATTCAACTTCCATCTGAAGTACCTCCTACAGCTCTCATCGTTTGTGTAGAACGTCTATTGATAAATCTGTGATACCGGATGCGGACCCTTTTGCAAATGGGATCATGAGGCAACTGAGAAGTAAGCGCCAACTAGTTCTAAAGTATGCAGTAGAAACCTGACCAAATTTTGATGTGCTGTACAGTCTGGTAGTGTGCTGGTAATCATTTGGAATCCAAAGTGGCAAGGTCAGCTCCTTTGTCACCCGATGAAATATCCAGATTTGAATTTGATGGTCTTGTTTAAGTTGACAGAGAGAGAGAGGAGTGTTGGGGAGACGGTTTTTGTGAGGAAACAAGCCCATGTGTCATGAAAAGGCCAGGATATTTGCCTCAGAGAATAATGCTAAGTACAAAAAAAGATTTGTTATCCTGCAATTAGGAGAGATTTAGAGAATGTCTAGGAAGGACAAATATGAAACTAAAGGAACCACCATTTTGGAGTTTGAGAGAGCAAGAAGGCCTGAGACAGCCTGGGAAGTTGTGTGACTGAGAATAGTCTCAGAACCTCCACATCTCACATTGCAAAATAAGCATCTGAATTATCATGTTAGAAGAAGACCTGCTCACTTCAAAGATTTTGTATCGCTTTAAATTGATTATCTGTTTGCACACCTATTAGGTCTGTCTAGGCATGTCTAGAGCTAGTGCCATAAAGGGTTAGTCTTTATCTGTAGAAACAATGTCCAGTAAATGAATAGATTTCACATCCATTGTGAGCACCATAAATGGTAACTCTTTTCTCTCTAAGGAAAATTACATAGGACTAAGACATCAAGCGTCCATGTGCAAAGAGATGCATCAATCATAACCTTTGACTGGTCATTCCATTCAGGAGCATAGTCAAGAGTGAGCACCATATTGGTGATGTCAAGGGGTAACAGTGTAAAATCAACATGTAAACCATCTAATGTGTGTCCCAGAAGAGAAACTGAAGACACTCTTCACAAATGTGTGAGTAGCAGGTCTTAAAACCCCAAAGTATGAATTTCGTAATATCCTAACATCAAGGAGTGAGGATACAGCAATACCTAATAAAACTAGTATACGTATATATATTACTATGATCACAAACTAAATAAGAAATGTGAAGTTTAAAAAGTAGTCCAAAGATGCTTATGAGGTTAAACTTATATTAAACTAGCATTAACCGTGATCAATGGTAATGTGAGCTTACATTTGAGCACCATTCAGATGAGTAACTCTTATCCATTCCTTATAGGCAGTAGTACATACATAACCAAGTCAAAAGCAAAATGGTAACTAGGAATAAACAAGAACAGTAGTTCTTAACCGTTTTACTTATGTAGATCCTCACTGAATCATTACTGGAGTTCAAGGGCACTCACTGAGTCATTATTGGAAGAGGAGGATCCTCAGCCTAAGCAATTTCCGTGATTTAAACCTCAAACCAAAACACAAAAATACAAGTATGCACCAAACAACTGCTTAAAGATCAAAATATTTTGTTTAATTCACATTTAAGTATAGAAGAGGCTTTTAAATTTTCAATGTTGCTGATTTCTTTTAATATTCATGAATTTGTATTTCTTGATTTTAATTGTATTCAATTTCATAAAACTCATGGACCCCCTGAGTAGGCCTCAAGGACACACAGGGGCCCTCGGACCACAGGTTAAGAACCACTAAACTAAAGGGCTGTGTACGAGTGCAGCGTTCTTCTGACTGTTGCACTCACAGTAGTGCAGAAGTGGTGACTCACCGTCTGACGGATCACGACTTTCAAAGTTGTACTGCGGTGAACTGCAGTCTGCAAAAGCGCACCACTGTTCCCTAGCAGTGGTGCGTCAAAGGCCCAATGTAACATGCTGAGTGGAACTGGTGCAGTCCCACTGAGCATTTTTGCTGTTACCATTGGGGGTAAGAAAAACAAGAAAACTTGTAATCAGGCAGTCTTTATGCTTCTTTAGCGCAGCCATGCCAGCGGAGAGCCGGCATAACTGCGTCAAAGTCATAATCAGCCCCTAAGATATTTAAGGCCCTTATTATGAGTGGTGGTGGTCCAAGCACAGTGATCTCCGTGATCCAACTGCCGTATTACGAGTTGGGTGGATCGACTTTGCAAATATCGCCGTTGGACTGCCGAAACTCCCAACATACCGCTGACCGCTGGATTCTCAGTCGGGAAAAGGCAGCCACCATAGGGCAGTACAGGGGAGCTGCACCACCGTCTGTATTACGAGTTGCCTGCTCCACGAGCAGACAGAGGTGGTCCTGAGGTTCCGTAAAAATTATTACGATGTTCTGGGCATTGCCGAATATAGACGAGTTTGGTATCTATGAACCGCAAATGACGAGTTCGGCAAGTGTGTGTATTTTCGCTACACTACCTGCCAGGGTTCGTCTAATATTACGTGTTCTTCATCTGAACCCTCGGGTTCCATTTTAGATACGGCATCCATTTTGTTTCTTGCCCTCACGTAGTCAGCGAGCAGGTAACTGTTCGCCCCTTGACCCTCTAGTTCCCAAGCCTTGCGGAAGACGCATATTCCTTTCATGCATCTTTATGGCCTGAGGAATGACACAGCAAAGGCAGATGGCTCAGCTTGAGGGTAATCTGGCCGTGCCGGCCTATTGTGACAGCCGTGCAGGCGATGGGATCCAACTCTTTGATCCTACGATCATGCTTCCGATATTACCCCCACACTCTTTTCTCTACACGTGTCTGACTTCCTTGCAGCTGCTCTTGTCTCTTCTTCTTTGTCATTTACAACTCTAATGGGTGTGCCTAATGGTGGGAAGATGTACTTTTACAGTTGGGAACCGGCATGGCTATTGTAATTATGTTCCGGGATTCTGAACACATGAAAGCGACCCTTTTGAAGTCTACTGTGGGAACTGGATTGTAATCTTTTGTCCACATGTTATGCAATGGCAACATTCCGTATAAAAGAGAGCGATCTACATACACAATTCGAAGCAGACTCTCAGAACCTACACACTGTTGTACTTCTTGTGACTTTTGCCTCCCTGCAGTAATAAACGCTGATCTTTGACGCCGAAGGAAGTGTCCCGTGTCTCTGTAGTTTGTGCGCCGAAACAGGTATCCCATGAAGGTTATAGGTGTTGTTCCCTGGCACCGCTGGTACTGTTAAAAGTCCAGTCCTTCAGTTGGCGCCCACCGTGGGGCGACTTCAGCGGTACCGGTCCAAAGCCTGATGATCGTGAGGAACTTCGTGTGAAATCTCCGAGGGAAGGTGCACCCCGCTTCATCGATCCTGTTGTCGAAATAAGTGGCCCGACGATTTTCCTTGCGAAGATTCCTGCCTCCTAACGGCTGCGACGGACCGATGCCCTGACTGTCGACCTGTCTTCGACGCCCGGCGTAGACCTTATGTACAAGCGAGACGACAGACGGGCCTTCCTGGTGACGCCATTGAAGTTCTGAGTTAAGTATTTGTGGGTCGCTCCCAGTCCTTAGTGGTTGTTCTAGCTTTTGAAAGCTTTGTTGTTAGCCTTTAAGGTTTTGTTGTAATAGCTCACTGAGCTTTGTAATAGCCTCCTCAGGCTTTGTGGTTAGCTCTCCGAGCTTTGTGATAGCCTTAAGGCTTTGTTGTATTGCATAGTTCCATTGCATTTGTGGTTCTTAGTATTGGTCCTTAGTATTATTTGACAGTTGCAATTGCCAAAAACCGAGGGTTTTGACTTACACGAGGTTTTAATTGCTTCGGTAATCCTTGAAGTTTGATACTAGGTTAGTGTGCATGATGCCTAGCCATAGTGGTTTGTTTCGTATTTTCAAATGTTGCGCAATGGATTCCCGGTTGGAGGACTCGTGTCCGATACCTCCAGTTGGAACTCCGATACATGATCTTTATAGTCGACATGGGGTGGGTCCTATAATATATAATGATTACTGGGTCCGTTATACAAAGAAAGACGGTGACCTTAGATGGCCACCACATGGAACTTTTGAACTTTCGATTTTAGATAATCTTGAGGCTAAATTATTTTTAAAGAAAGCGAGGCCAGCTATGTTTGATTCCTTTCGGATATGGCGTAAAGAGGCCAAGCAGAAAGAAATCAAACAACTTAAAAGGGATCAAAAACAAGAGTTCGTTCCTGTAATGCAAGCTATAAAAGAATGTAGACAAGACAAAGAAGAAAAAGACATGGAAATCTCTACTAGATTGCATCACATGAAAATAGATAAATGTTACCCAGTTTTACCGAATAAATTAGAAAAGAAAGAAGAAGATTTAAAGGAGGATTCCTTGCTGTCATATTTGATGAAATCACCCCCTCCTTATGTACAGGGTGCTACTGCTCCTGTAGCTCCTCCTGTAGCTCCCCCTGTTGTTCCTCTTGTTGCTCCAGCGGCTGCGGGTCAGCCCGCTGTTAACCCTACGTTTGTTCCACCACCTGTTCTTGTTCCTACTGCTCCTGTACCTGTACCTTCGCAGACTGTTGTTTCTGCCACTCCAACTACCTTGTCCGTTCCTATGCCTTCCTTCACCTCCAGTGTTGTTGCCCCTGTTTTTCTTTCCCCTTCTGTCCGTAAGCGTGTTCCTAACTCTGTTGCTACCCTTACCCTTTATTCACCTCTTTCTGGTCCGTTATTTTCGTCTAATTTATCTGAAACTCCTCAGAGACGGAGTCAGATCCCTAGTGGTAGGGAGAAAGAGACGTTAATAACCATGGCTCATAGGTGGATGAAACATTCTGCTAATTACACTCCACGTGTAGTCTTTGATACGTTTTCACAGTTTAATGAGCCTACGCAGAGATTCGTATTTGAGGAGATGTGTAACTTTTTGAGGGAAGAATGGTATAATGATGATGTAGATAATGTACCGTCCGACATATTTGAACTTCAAAGTCACTTTTCGAACGGTATGATTATAGGAGACGATGTACGACGTGCCGTGGAACTCTTATTAGCGTTCAGACCCACAGCACATTCTCGGGTGTCATCAGATGATACCACTGAGAACTGGAAAGCGGTTCCTGGTCAGTATCCCATGAGAGAGGTTCCGCCACTTTGGGTGCCTGGAGATCCGCAGGGTAACCCTGTGGTGCTACCGCATTTTCGAAGAGTGTGGATACATCTTCCATGGAAACGATCAGAAGTTTTGCAAGTGAAGCAATCCTTACCCGATCCGCGTAAAAATCCGGCTGGTTATTATAAGGAGTTATCACAACTGGTGGAAGCTACTATTATGAATATTGCCGACATCGACATGTTGTTTGGCAATGTTGTACCGCAACCAGTTTGGGCTAAAATTCGTCAAGCCAATCACGCAGTTGAATTAGGGGGTGATTGGGCTGCACTGCTAGCAGCTGATGCATTACAAGTCGGTGGGGCTAAACCTGAGCAGTTGATCTTGGATTTGCCTCAGAAAATAATTACGCTCATGAAAACTCTCATGCCAGCGATGAAGGTGAACTGGGATAAGTTATCAGCTTGTAAGCAAAAGAAAGACGAGAGTGTCTCAGATTTCTTTACAAGGTTTGAGGAAGCGTTTGTCCACCACAGCGGCCAGGACATGGGCGCTGAGGGAGGCCAGCGGTTATTCGTTGACAAATTCGTGTCGAATTTGTTGCCTGAACTAAGCAACAAATTGAAGAATTCAGAAAGTGCGTGGGCAGTTTCAACCCCTGCGCAAATACTAGCAACGGCCCAGTATTATGAGAATAGGGAAAAGGAAGAAAGTGATCGTGTAGAAAAGAAAACTAAGGAGCTCAAAACGAAGGTTTTGTTGCAGCAAGCATACCCTCCACGACCAAACCAAAATGATTCACAACAGCAGTATCGACCACGAGCACAGCCCGATAGGACACAGCCGCGCTCTGACAACTTTGATTACAGATCTTCACTTGGGTATAATCAGTGCGCATATTGTAGGAAAGAGGGACACCTAAAATATGATTGTCTTGCCTTACGGGACCGTCTGAATGGTGTGTCGACACGTGGAAACCGTGGTGGTGGTCCTCAACAGGCACCACGTGGTAGAGGTCGTGGTTCATTCCACAATCAGATTGATCATCATCAAAATCAATCGGATGCAAATCATTATTTTGACCAGCGAAATGCGGGGTCAGTTCGATCTACACAGTATAATGTGGATGATTATTACATAGAGCATGAGACTGTTGTAAATGACAATTACTAGGACAGCCAACGACAAAGAGAGGGAGTAGTGTCAGTTCCGGTCGATCAGAGTGGGCCTTACGTTGCAGTGGCTACATCGGGTGTAGTTGAGCCTTTTCTGTTAGACACTGGTGCGACAAAAAGTTCCATCATGCATTCCAAACTCCCTGGCGCACCTTTGTCTGGCTTAACGAACGTTTCCGTTGGATTCTCTGGCGCCCCTGTTAGTAACCCAGTCTCTAACCCTTTGCCTCTTATGATTGGACCTCGTGAGCTAACGGCTCCACTGATTCTATCTACAGGTTGTGGTGAAAATCTTTTGGGCTTGGATTTGTTGAAACGATTATATGCAACATTGTATTGTTCCCCCGAAGGAGTGGAGCTTACATTGGGACGGAGAGTGATCTCTCCAATGTATTTATCGGTCGATAAATTCCCACCGGAATTGAGTTCCCTCCCTGCGTCCTTATGGGCCACAGGTCCTAATGATGTAGGCCTGTTAGATATTCCACCCTATGTGATTCAATTAAAACCAAATGCGCGATTACCGCGTTTACCTCAATATCGTATTTCTCTCGAGGGCGAACGAGTGCTGTTAGCAATCATTCATGATCTCATTGGAAAGGGTGTTGTTGAAGAAACTCGTGGAAATGTGTGTAATAGCCCTATATTGCCAATTCTGAAACGAACTGACCCAACTAAACCTCCTGTGTACCGTTTCGTTATAGATTTAAGAGAGGTGAACAAAATAGTGGTTCCACAATTTCCCGTGGTCCCTGACATTACGGCTTTACTAACCATGATTCCGGCATCTGCCTCCTGGTTCACAGTGATCGATCTAAAGAATGCTTTCTTTAGCATCCCGATTGCAGAGGAAAGCAGAGACCTATTCGGATTCTCATTAGGTGGTCGCAGTTTTAGGCTAAAACGCGCTCCACAGGGCTACTGTGAGAGTCCGTCAATCTACAGCCAAGCACTTAAAGGTCAGCTTGATGCCTTTGTATTACCTAAAGGTGCAGCTTTGATTCAATACGTTGACGATCTTTTAGTGGCAGCTGATACAGAAGCTATTTGCAAAACGGCTACAGTATCATTATTGCACTATCTACATAACTTACACCACAAGGTATCGCCTTCAAAGCTACAGTATTGTTGTCAAGAAGTTACCTATCTAGGTCACTTATTGTCAAAAGAAGGGAGAAGGTTGACCCCAGAGAGAATTGCAGCAATTTCCCGAATGACTGTGCCAAAAACTCAAAGAGATGTTCGTGCCTTTGTAGGTAGTACGTCCTATTGCAGACAATGGATTCCAAATTTTTCATTGTTGGCGAAACCATTGATAGCCCTTACGTGCAAGGATGTCCCATCCCCAGTACCTTGGTCTGAAGAGTGTCAGAAAAGTTTTTCGGAATTGCGTGATGCGTTGTGTTCGGCTCCTGTGTTGGGCACTCCTGACTACAGTAAGCCGTTTACACTATACGTTCACGAGAGGGATGGTTGCGCGTTGAGTGTTCTGACACAACCTTTTGGTGGTAAGCAACGCCCATGTGCCTATTTTTCTTCGACTTTAGACCCAGTAGCTAGAGCCTTGCCGAGTTGTTTAAGGGCAACAGCGGCAGCTGCGGCGTCCATTCGACAGTCCGCAGGTTTAGTCATGGATAATATGCTCACGGTAATGGTTCCGCATGCAGTTGACACTCTATTGAATCGAACGAAAACTCAACATCTGACGAGCGCAAGATTGTCTGGATATGAGTTGACGTTATTGGCCAGTCACATACGGATAAAACGATGTAATGTGTTGAATCCAGCAACATTGCTGCCGATCGACGCAGAATCAAGTGGTGAAACAGTACATGACTGCTATCTCAGAACTGAAGAGGAAACTAAGGGTCGTATTGACCTAAAAGATACTCCATTGACAGATCCCGATGGTACTTTGTATGTGGATGGTTCCTGTTTTAAGTTACCGAATGGTAATGTGACAACTGCGTATGCAGTAGTAACATTGAGAACGATTGTGGAAAGCGAGAGACTAAGTCAGAATTCGGCTCAGGCTGCCGAGTTAATCGCTTTGACGAGAGCGTGTGTGTTGTCTAAAGATAAACGGGTGAATGTGTTTACAGATAGTCAATACGCGTTTGGTGTGGCACATAGTTTTGGACGACTGTGGAGAGAGAGAGGATTCCTTACGTCGCATGGCACGAAGATTCAACATGGTCAGCTTGTAAATGATCTTTTAGATGCACTCACATTGCCTAAACAGGTGGCCATAGTCAAATGTAGCGCACATCAGAAAGTAACGGACGATGTGGGTCGTGGTAATGCGTTTGCGGATGAAACGGCTAAAGAGACGGCTAAAGATTTGACGACCAGAATGTATGTTACGAGCTCAGTAAGATGGCCAACAGAGACTGGTATGTGTGAAGACACATTTGAAAGTGTGAAAGGAATACAGAATGAAGCCACTGAGACGGAAAGGACAAAATGGAGAGAGAGCACGGGAAGATTGGATGAGAATGGATGTTGGGTTGATCAATCAGAGAAGCAGAGATGGATGTTACCGGATGCGTATGTGCTCGCTGTTGTTACAATGGCTCATGGTATGGCGCACATCAACACGAAAGGCATATGCAAGTTGTTGTCTCATGTATGGAAGAATGATGGGATTACTAAGTGCGCCGAGAGAGTGGTTAAGAATTGTATGGTGTGTTTGATGCACAATCCTGGTAAGGGCACTCCCATTCCACCTGGCCATTTTGCCCCTCCTACGTACCCTTTCGAAGTTATCCAGTTGGACTTTATCCACATGGAGAGATGTAATAACTTGAAGTATGTGCTGGTTGTGGTGTGTGCATTTTCTAGGTGGATTGAGGCCTACCCCCTTAAGGATAATACGGCTTTATCCACGGCAAAAATTTTGCTCAAAGAGTATTTTTCCCGCTACGGAATGCCTCGGGTTGTATGGTCGGACAACGGAAGTGAGTTTGTTGGGAGTGTGATGAAGAGTGTGTGTCGCGGGTTAGGGATTGTACAAAAATTTCATAGTGCAAATCATCCACAATCAGCAGGATTGGTGGAAGGATATAATGGCACTTTAAAACTGAAATTGGCTAAAATTCAGGCAACAACTGGTTTATCATGGCCCGACGCTTTGCCTCTGGCTCTCCTGTCGACCAGGGCAACCGTACACTCTCGAGTAGGGCTCAGCCCATATGAGATTGTGTTCGGCCGTCCTGCTAATGTATGGGGAGTTCCAAGACCAAAGGAATTTGACAGAATTGAATACCCTATGTTGATTGATTATCTCTATGATCTGACTGCTAAATTGAGTTTGATTCATCAACAGGTCTTTGAGTCTCTGCCGTCACAAACAGAGGGTCCTGGTCATCGACTTCAACCAGGGGACTGGGTCCTTGTTAGAAACTACGGACGAAAACGAAACCTTGAACCAAGATTTGTGGGCCCGTTTCAAGTGCAGCTGGCTACAAGGACGGCGGTTCGATTACACGGACGTCGGAACTGGGTACATGCTACCCACACGAAGCGAGTCCCGCTTCCTCTGCCGTCGGACATCTGGATGAGAAAAGGTCTTTCTTCTTCTGAGACCGACACTCCACCTCATTTCGTTCCATTCAGCGAAGCTCGGCTTGTATCTGACACTGTTGCTGACTCCTCTCAAACAATTTCCTCCACGTCAACTTTGGAAAACTTGACTGTTGAACAATCGCCTGAACAATTGAACACTCCTTTGCCGTCCAATCCGATATTTGAAGATCAGACTCGCCTTGGAAGTAGCCGATATTTTCTTCGTCCACGAACAAGCCACAAATAAAAAGATTTTTTTTTGTTTCTAGATTCTACATTGCTCTGAAAACAGTGGACGTTAAATATTGTGTATCTTTTTCTTCTTTTCCGTACAGCCAAGAACATTATTTAGTTAGAACCTACCATCCAGGTTGACCGTAAGGCCGTGCGGGTACTTCCTTCTGTTTAGCAGCTATCAACACAAGGTTGGTTTCTATTATCAATTTCTGGGAACTCCTGGGAATTGATAACCGCTACTCAGAACGAAGTGCGTCAAGAACGTCGCGGACGGTCGTTAGGGGATGGAATCATCATTGAGTGAGCTGTCGAAAAGAGAAGAAATGTTGGCGCAAAGATCTACATTACAAAAAATATGTCATACAAAATGGTTTTTCTCACAAGTAATCATACTGTTTCTCACCATATCTATGCTATTAGTAGGAGGAATATATTATGGGTCTCAGTCCTTATTGTCTTCTGCTACACCTACTCTTCCATCTCATAATCAATATTTCGTTTCTACTGTTTCTCCACATTCCTTTTATCCTCTGCCTCAACACGAACAAGTCAGACGTGCGGAATTCAGAAACAACTCTTTTATTCAACTCCTGCATCAGCATCAGTTAGTGGTAAACACTACCAACTGTTGGGTGTGTGGATTAATGCCACATACCATGGATAAAGGTATTCCGTACTTAGTTCTGCCTTATAGTGCACAAGGGTCAGCTCGAGCATTACAAACTATGTTCCGTAGCGCACTAGATTCCTACCCCCATCGAGAACCGCGCTCAGCAAACTCTGGTCCTGGCCCGTACCACAAGACTCTGGCAAGAGCTATTGCAGACTTAGATAGAGATATTTTTGACGCATCGCTCATCCCAGAGGAAGAGGTGCGAGCATATAGGGAACTGAGTGAAGCTGAGTACAGCTTATCAGTAGGTGAGAGGCAGCTTAAAAGCTCGCCACCGATATGGATTGTACCTCACCTTGGTAATTTCTGCTTGAAAGGTCTTGGTCGAAATCCGAGAGCTCAGTTTGAGGAGAGTGCTTGTACTGAGACGTATGTCTTACCGACGCTCTCTTCCCCTGTCTTCCTGCCTGCCAAGGGTACCTACTTTGTATGTTATGATCGAGCCTATACGTGGTTACCTCATGACTTCTCGGGTACCTGCTATATTGCAAATCTTTTGCCTCCGACTTTCACTGTGGCCTCTAATTATCACAGGAATAGAATTGTAAGAGGTGTGGTTAGCAAAGAAGATACTTCCGGACAAGAAGCGGGAGACTTCTTTAAGGGTTTCCTACCGTTCTGGGGACCGATGGTTAATAGCAGGAACCTGAGGCAGTTAACTCGTGTAGTAGAATCAACTGCCAACATAACTGCAAACGCCCTTGGTAATTTGACAGCCGAGCTCCAAGCGGATAGACTGATGACGTTGCAGAACCGTATGGTTCTAGATATCATTCTAGCAGATAGAGGTGGGGTTTGTACTGTCATCCATTCGAGCTGCTGCATATTCATACCTGATAACGCTCCAACAGTTTATCAAGCCATCTCTCAGTTGCACAAAAGTTGCACGAGTCCATACACGTGGACGAAGGAAATTGGACGCTTTTGGGATGGTTTTGGGGTCTGATATCGACTTGGGGTTGGAAGATTCTGATGATCATAGGGGTTGTTGTGACATTTCTGTTCTCATGTTGTCTTTGTGTGCAATGTGGTCCTGCCTTATGTGGCCTTTGTGCTACGACGTGTATAAGACAGCCTGTTGTCACCAAAGAGGCATTGAAGGATAGAATAATGTATCAACAACATCTGAGTGATCTGATGAGTATCGAAATCGATTATGATACCGACTAGTGCTTGCCTACATGAGGGCAAAAGGACCGTCTGAGGTTCCGTAAAAATTATTACGATGTTCTGGGCATTGCCGAATATAGACGAGTTTGGTATCTATGAACCGCAAATGACGAGTTCGGCAAGTGTGTGTATTTTCGCTACACTACCTGCCAGGGTTCGTCTAATATTACGTGTTCTTCATCTGAACCCTCGGGTTCCATTTTAGATACGGCATCCATTTTGTTTCTTGCCCTCACGTAGTCAGCGAGCAGGTAACTGTTCGCCCCTTGACCCTCTAGTTCCCAAGCCTTGCGGAAGACGCATATTCCTTTCATGCATCTTTATGGCCTGAGGAATGACACAGCAAAGGCAGATGGCTCAGCTTGAGGGTAATCTGGCCGTGCCGGCCTATTGTGACAGCCGTGCAGGCGATGGGATCCAACTGTTTGATCCTACGATCATGCTTCCGATATTACCCCCACACTCTTTTCTCTACACGTGTCTGACTTCCTTGCAGCTGCTCTTGTCTCTTCTTCTTTGTCATTTACAACTCTAATGGGTGTGCCTAATGGTGGGAAGATGTACTTTTACAGTTGGGAACCGGCATGGCTATTGTAATTATGTTCCGGGATTCTGAACACATGAAAGCGACCCTTTTGAAGTCTACTGTGGGAACTGGATTGTAATCTTTTGTCCACATGTTATGCAATGGCAACATTCCGTATAAAAGAGAGCGATCTACATACACAATTCGAAGCAGACTCTCAGAACCTACACACTGTTGTACTTCTTGTGACTTTTGCCTCCCTGCAGTAATAAACGCTGATCTTTGACGCCGAAGGAAGTGTCCCGTGTCTCTGTAGTTTGTGCGCCGAAACAGGTATCCCATGAAGGTTATAGGTGTTGTTCCCTGGCACCGCTGGTACTGTTAAAAGTCCAGTCCTTCAGTCCAATCGCCTGCTTCAAGGTGGCAGTAACAAAGGATTTTGAGTGCGTACTCACCCCTTTCTTCTTCTTCCAGGCAGATTTGACATGGATCCCTTTCTCCTGGTCCCCCTTCACAGCAGGATCTTCATGCTGAGGATTATGATCTTGTTTGTGGCGATCTACAGGTGAGCCCTTTTTAAACCATATACCTACTGCCAGGACTGTCCACATATGGGCTGAACCCGGTATTGGGTATATGGTATTTTCCACACATATCATGCGTATGTGTGCATCCGACACATCTGCAGTTGAATATGCCCACACAAGCATCAATATATTTGTGAAAAATACTCACCACTGCTGCAACATCCCCACCTCCACACCCCCAGCCCCTTGGTGAACTTGTAATACTGTGGTCATTGGACCACCAGCCCGTGGACGCGGTCCGACCACAGTCAAACGGGCATGCTCGAATTAAGGTCCCAAGCAATAATCCACAAAAACTTTGCAATGTTCAGGTTTTCTCAATGAGTTCAGTGCTTTTCAGATTTGCCTCTTGATATAATTATCATTTTGATGCTAAACCCCTAAAACAATTGAGGTTCATAATCCACATTAATGACCCTTTTGAGTGCTTGTAATTTGAGAATCCTCATAGCTTCATTTCTTGAAGTTTACGTTTTCTATCTGAAGTCCAAAGGAATATTTTGTCCACCATGATATTTAAAATTGACTGTTTAAAAAAAATAAATAATAATAATTGCCCTCATCCAGTGCAATAAACAAGATATAGTAAGCTGAAAACCCTCTTTTCAAAACTTTACCAGCAAGATTCTCCCTCACCTCGTAAGGTGTGGTAATAAGAGTTCTACTTTAAGACGAGGGTCTGTCTTATGAACTCCAAATCCAGTGGAAAACTTACTTTTTTGCTTTCCATTTGAAGTGACTGGACCCGTACTTTTACTCACAACTCCAAAGATACTTACATCTACGCCTACCTCTATGTCTTGTCCCAGTATTCATTTATAACCTTACCCACACCAGACCAGAAAGGTTGTAGCTGAGGACACTGCCGAAACATGTGGATGGTGTTCGCTCTTTCCTCTCTGCATTTTGGACATTTCTTTACCACTTGTTTGTTTATCTTTGCTAGCTTTTCCGGAGACCAGTATGCTCTGTGTAACGTAAAGAGATGGTTTTTCCTAAGAGGTGCCAATTTTATTATGCGCTGTAATGTAATAATAGATACCTGCCATGAGTATTTTACTTCCCGCGTTGGCAAGTCTCCCTCCCACAGTTCTTTTGGTACCGTGAAGTCTTCTTCCTTATGTGGTGGGTCTCCTTGTAGTCCATCTTCCATATCCATATTTCTCCTTACAATTTACCCAACTAATCAATTAATAGAATTTAAATCAGGACAGATTTCCATTGGTGCTTGATAGCAAGGAATCCCAGCTTGTCAGAGCTCTTGCTTTTATCAGCTGTCTCCGCTCCATTATGCCTGCGTCTTTAATTGGGGTTGCCAGCTTGTCTTTTAAGCATTCCGGAGTGCCTGGTGATTCCCAGATTTGAGCATAAGTACTGTAGTATGGGATTTTTAACAATTTTCTAATCTGGTACCCTAGTTTGCAGGCAGCGCTTAAAACCTCAACCTAATTTTTTGAAGTATTTTGGGTGCCCATACTTGCATAGTAAGAAACCCCCTAATAGTATTGTTTTGTAATAAGGGGTGTATTTTCAGATTTCTCCATGCTATTCTGACTCCCTTCGAGGCCCAGATTAAACTGTTTAATTCACCTTGTATTATTATATTATTATAAATTCTTTATTCGGTTAATCACAGAGAAAACCATAAAAGACAACAATTTCATCAATAAAAAGTACTGTTAATACAATAGACATATATTAAAACGAAGAGATTTAAATTTTTTAAAAAGTCATTGTTTTTTCTTGTACATGTAACTAAAGATTTTTTCTATGATTCATGATGCACTTTAAAAAATTTAGGACTAAATAACAAAGTTCTTCAGATTCTAAGGATTGTAGATGGTAAAAGGCCGGTCGGCACTGTCTGAGACCCCACCTCCTGCATATCGGGAGGATCCAACGTTTTCTGTGAGGATGGTAAAATTTACAGAACATGATAACGTGGATATTCGATTGACTAGATGTCCCGTCGCAAGGACATGGGGGCAAGCTTTGTTCCCAGGCCTTATTTATGGTAAACGCGACCATTCTGAAGAAAAGATTCAGTCTAAGCCTGGTCAGCAGCATCCTCTCGTATAATTTAGTCTGTAAGGTAAGATATTGTTGAATACCAAAGGTTTGCTGGACTATATTCGCCTGAATCACTGATGGTTTTGCAGCATCAGCGGACAGTCTTAGTGTTTCCAGATGTCGTAGAGCGAGTTCTTTAAGCTCCTTTTTTGGGAGAGATGCAATCGACTCTGGTTGGAGGTAGTATTGTTCAAGCCCGAGGTCAATAAAAAAGATCTAATGTAGCGTAGCCATTTCAGTCTGAGGGAATGGTCGAGTGACATTGTATCGGTCACAATCAATTGGGTTAATGTATTTGTGTCCGATACCCAGATACGTCTCCACAGCATCAGAGGTTGGATTTTGATAAGATCCTGGAGGTAGGGAATTCCAAGTTCCATGTGGGAGGCGTAAGTTGATGTGCCCTTCGGGGTGGCGAGAAGAAATCTGATGAATTTATTTTCAATTTTCTGGAGGGCGCCAACCTCCGTGTGGCCCCAAATACCTGCTCCGTAAAGAGCAATAGCCTGGCATTTGGCCTTATAGATTCTCAGGAGTTCTACTGGACGCCTCCTTCCCAATTTCCGTGAGAAAGACTGCAAGGCCGCTGTCGAGCGCTTAAAAAGATGACATCTAGTATCCACAGCTGGTTTCCATGTTAACTTGTGATCTATCATAATCCCAAGATATGGATATTGGGTGGTAGTCTTAAGAGGTTGGTTGTCGAGAAAGATATTTTTTGTATCTTTCTTCGCCCCCCCCGTGATCATGACAAAAGTTTTTTTTATGTTGACCTTTAAGTCCAGTGAGCTCATGAATGAGGTGTATCTGTTGAGTGAGTACTGGAGTTCACGAGGAGTTCGGGCCAGGATGACAGCGTCATCCGCATAAAGGAGCGCTGGGATCGGTCTCTGTTTCAGTTTTGGGATGTCCTGAGCCCCCCTCAACATCTCTTCCTCCAGGCCGTTTGTATAGAGTGAGAAGAGAAAGGGGGCCAGGACACAGCCCTGCCTGACTCCCCGCTCCACCCCAAACGGCTCCGTCAGCTCACCACACTTTCCAAAGCGAACTCTCGCCGAGGCCCCAGAATACAGCTCTCTCAGGAGATCCAACAGGGAGGGCTCTACACCCATTTCTCTTAGGACTGCCCATAGTTTGGAGTGTGAGACACAGTCAAAAGCGGCAGAGAGGTCTACATAGACCATGTAAACCGTGGTTTCCTTGGCGTGCATGTATTTAGCCATTATAAGACTAAGATTGAGTGCCTGCTCTACTGTCCCAAGGCCTTCTCTGAAGCCAAATTGAAGATCCGAAATGATGGCTTTATCCTCACTCCACTGTTGGAGTCTCTCCAGAATAACCCTCCCCACCACTTTGGCAAGAGAGTCCAGAAGCGAAATAGGGCGGTAGCATTTCGGATCCTGGCGATCCCCCTTTTTGAAGATGGGGACCATAACTGATCTTGTCCAGGAATCTAAAATGCCTTCGCTGGCTGCAGCTGTACAAACTCTTGTAAGGATGGGTGCCCAAAGATCTTGATTGCATTTGAAAAGATCAACCGGGACGCCATCAGGGCCCGGGGCTTTTCCTATCTTGCTTCTTTCCAAGGCGACCAAGATTTCCGAGATATCAAAAGATATTGGGATTGGATATTGTACCTCGTTGTTGTGATTTGATCGATGGTCTGTGATTTCGTAGGTTTTGAATATATTTCCAAAATGAGCTATCCAAGTTCCCTCATCAATGGCCACCTCTATCTTGGGAGAGCTATTGTCTAATAGGTATGGGGATCTAACTGTTCTCCAGAAGTCCTTGCTGTTTTTTGATAAGGAGCTCTTGTCTAGATCTTTCCACAGTTTCTCTTTCATTTGTTGTAGTCTTGCCCTACGATCATTTTTGTATTGCCTTCTCAGACGTTGGATGAGGCCCACATCTCTTGGCTTTTTATGAAGGGCAGATTTTAAGTTGGTTAAGGCCCTTGTACAGTTATGATCGAACCATCCTTTTTTTTTATAGTGATTGTTTGTTACTTTCCCCGTGAGCAACTCCTTGGCCACGGCCAGAATTTCTCCAAAGTTTGAGAGGACCTCTGCATGATTTGTCTCTAGGTCCAGGCAGTTAATGATATTGGAGTATGCCTGGTTCACTAGTTTCTTCGTGAGTTTGTGCGGGTCGATCTTCTCCCATTTTATGGAGTAGCCATTATATTTCCCCAACTGCAAACTTTCTTGTGTGAGAGCTTTAGCTATGTGTGGGGTCTTGGATTTGTATTCTGGTGGATGGAGTTCTATCCTTAAAGCGTAGTGGTCACTTAGTGTGTTTGCCAACACTTTGTGGTCTGTGACCATTGTGGTGAGCCCTTGAGAGAGCAGGATATAGTCCACTGTTGTCTGGTGGCCTCTGCCCACGTAGGTTGGGTCGAACTGGTGTTCTTTCGCCTTTAGTGAATTAGTGATCACTAAATCAAACTCTGACAGAATGTTATTCATGGCTTTACCGGATTTATTGTGGGCGAAGTGAGCTAGTGAGGCTTCCTGTTCATCCACAAACCCACATTGTTTGGAGACTGCCGTTGTGCACGGATGGAGGTTAAAATCGCCTCCCCAGAGAAGGTGAATCAGTTTGGAGATAGTCTCCCGCTGTAATAGGCATCCTAATCTCTCCTGCATGTTTTCAACAAAGATCAGAAAATCATTTTCCGATAAATTGTTGTAAGAGTTCACAAGAATGATGGTGGTGTCTTCTTTTTCAAAGGAGAGAGAGAGTATCTGACAATTAGGATCGATGAAGAGGTTAGTCACTTTTAAGCGGGATAAGGTGTTGGCAATAAAAGGTATTAGTCCTCCTTTGGGTCTGCCTATTGCACTACTTATTGCTGGGGAGGAGTAGGTTTTGTACCCCAGTAGATGGACCTCTGAGGTAATCCAGGTCTCTTGAAGACAGATGATTTTGCCTTGTTCAAGGAAATTCAGAGCCACGGGGTCTTCGATCTTGGATCGCAGGCCGGCCACGTTCCAGAATAGGAGGGGTATTGTGAGGAGATTGGGTTTAGGAACTAAGGTTGGTAAACTCGTTGCAGTGTTGTTTCTTGGCGGAGGGGAAACTGGGAGGGTAGGATTAGTGTGTTCTGTGTCTGTTGGTGGTCAGTCTACCATTTCCAGGGAGCTATATCTATTTGCTACAGGGATGTTATACCAGGATTCCCATCTAGGTGGTTCTCTACGGGGCATCCTCTGCTGTTGGTATCCCCAATCTCCCCAATTTGGTCCGTGATGTCGTTGATTTATTGTATACCAAAGGTTTTCCTGCTCTCGAGGGGGAGGGGGAGCGTAATGTCTGGTCTCATAGACTGTGGGTTGGCGCTGAGGTCGTTCTATCCAAGGGGGAACTGGGTCCTCAAAGAAGTTACTATTTGTGGGCTGTATGAAGGGATAGAAAAAGGAAAGTGGCTTGATTCTGATACCTCCGATTTCATTGGGCTGGTCCCAAGAGCTAATATAATCTGCCGCCCAGGGATCTTCAAAAGTAATAATAATACAATCCCCTGAAAACTGTTTGGTGCCTTTCCCCACCCATGGGGTCCTACGTAAGGAGGAAATCCTTCCATGGCAGTTTGGTGGCATAGGACGATTTGTCTGTAGCCAATGGTGCACTTTATTTTTTAAGGACCATGGAGGTTCCACCGTGTTGGGAGCTAATTCGGGAACTCCGATCATTACCGCTACGTAAGGAGCAGCCTCGGGGGGAAGATCAAAATAAGTTTTACTTTCTCCAGCTCCTCTGAAGGTGTTTCTTTGGGTCGTTTGGGAAAAGGGATTAAATGCCGGGGTTTTGGGAGGTGCGGTTTTTCTTGACGCTAATTGTGGCACGGTAGTTGCGGGTGCCAGAATATTATTATCTTGTTTTGACGAGGTTGACGCTGTGCTGTTGGGATTTGTGATGGTTGAGGTCAACTTGACTGTCGGTGTGGGGGTGGGAAGCGGAGCTGCCGCTGTGACTGACTGTAATGTGGTAGTTTGGGGGTTGAGAGGTTTTGGGTTTGTGCCCAGGGGATTTGGGAGGGTATTATGAAAAGGATTTGTACCCCCTTTCTTTTGTTGGGGGAGTCCCTGTTTAAGTTCTGGCATAGAAATGAGCTTCGAAATGTGGGTCTCTATCTTTGCTAGTCTTTGTTCTAGGGGCTGTATAAGTTGTTTAAAAAGTTCAGCTAGCTTTTTTATAAGGATAGAGTTATCATGTTCTTCTAAGCTCTTCTCTGCGGGAGGTTGGGTTTGCGAAACCAATGAGATGGGGGTAGCACTTTCTCGGTGATCGTGATGCACTATTACAGTGCAAAGTTGTTTCTGTGCTGGTGTTGGTGGGATGGGGATGGGAGCTGCTATCGATGTGGTAGAGAATGTTTTAGTAGAGGTATTTTTACTGATTGCTCCTTCCCTCCTACCTCTAGCGTGAGTATCCTCCATTGGTGGTATTTGGGTGGGTGATTGGGGAGGTAGCTCAGGAGTCTTTTCTAAATCTGAGCCCAAAGGAGAATCTATAAGCTCTGATACTGAGAGGTCTACATTATTTGGGAGGCTACGTCTGCCTTCGCATACATTCCCTAGTGCCTTTGTGTTGGTATTTGACACAGGGGTTCTGGCTTGAGCTAAATTTCCCAGGGAAGATCTTTTGGCAAATTCTAGGTCTAGTGAGACTCTGTTTTCCATAAGGGAAATGCTTTGGTCAATGAACGTATTTGCTTTTGTGATAAAATCGTCCATAGGGCCCACTAGGCTTCCGACACTCCCTAGAGCTAAAGTCTTTTTCCCTCTCGTAACTACCATAGTGTCAGATCAGAAGTCGGGAAAATAGGTAATGTTCTTATGGGTATATCTGCGGCCACAAGGTCTTCTCAGGCTCCCAGCCAGTCCAGCGGTGCAAGGCGGGATGGTTGGCGACTCCAGTCGCGCTAACACAGCAAAACGGGGAAACAGAACCAGGCAGTCAATAGACGAGTGGCACCCGCGAAGCGGGTGCCGCGAGAAGTTAACGGGCTTAGCTGGAGGCGTGGCACTGGGAGGGGGCGCGGCTGCACACGGGAAGAGGACCAGCTGGAGTTGGTGTATGCTGGTCCTCGCAGTCCCGGGGCCGGCGCCTCACCCTCCTCTGCGGCCACAAGGTCTTCTCAGGCTCCCAGCCAGTCCAGCGGTGCAAGGCGGGATGGTTAGCGACTCCAGTCGCGCTAACACAGCAAAACGGGGAAACGGAACCAGGCAGTCTCTTGTATCTTCTGAATCCGCAGTGTTTTAAATTCGAGCTGGATAGCGTTAAAAAAAAGGGAATTTAGGTAGAATAGTTATCTTTATTGCGTTTGATCTCCCCATAAATGACAAAGGTAACCCCCTCCAGACTTTTAGGAGTTTCGCCTCTCCTTCCCCTACCCCTACCGCTCACTGTAAACATGGACGTCTTCTCGTTTACTTTTTCACTGTGGTTTCTGGTGCCTGGTGCGTTGTACTCTCGCCTGCTTGTAGGCCCTCGGTAAGCTATTCTGGCAGTAACCATTTGGCTCCACTGTAGCTCTTCCGCTGCATCCATCAACACGCAGATGCCGTGTACATGCATCACGCCCTTCCTTGAACTCTCCCGACTCTCGCTGCGTCACTGACTCACTTTTAATCGCTCCGGCATGAAGACCGGAGACTCAGGCTTAAGGAGTTTTCCTGCACCTGTAGTCCTTTTGTGAGGTAGGCCCTTTTGTTTTTTAGCTCCAATCATGACATTCACATAGGGAGAAAAAATTTGTAGAGTTTATTGTGATTTAGCCCAGAGAGAGTCGGTGATCCCGACCGGGCTTCTCAGCCGGCCGACGTGTTCTCCCGACCCTGCCATGCGGAAACTCAATTGAAGTAATATTTTAACATATTTCACAGGAGGTATGAGTACCATTTTGTAAAATGTCATTGTAGTTCATATGTAGTTTTTAAATGTGGTTGTATATTAATATTATTTATGCTCTGTTTAATATTTTATTATTTGAATAATAGGCTGTATAATTTCTTTATTTTACTTTTTATTATGTATGTTTCTTTGTTAGTAAATATTTTAGGAGAGGGTTGTAGGATTAGTAGGGTAATTAGGTGGGAGGAGTTTTTAATATTTGTTGTTATTTTTGTTCCTTTTGTTAATTGGTGAAGAAAAAGTAAATATAACCCCACAAAGTCCAACACTTCACAAAATGTGGTTATCTTTGGAGTAAGAGTAGTAAATATAGTCTTCCAAAGGTCAACACTTCCCTGAAATTTTGCTAAATTGAGAGTAGAAATGGTAAATCTTTCCCCCTCACAAAGTCCAACATTTTTCCCATGTTTCTAAGTTTAGTGTAGGAATAACAAATTTAATCTGGTAAAAGTTCAACACTTTACCCAATGTGGTTAACTGTGAATGGGATTATTAAATTAGTAAATCTAATCCCCATGCCCCCAAAGTCAAATATTTTACCTAATATGGCTAAATTGGGAGTGAGAAAAGTAAAATTGGTAAATCTAACCCCCTCAAAGTCCAACACTGGCCACAATTTGGCTATGTTTAGAGAGGGAGAGTAAATTCATATTTTCTAGAGGCCAACACTTTGGCTAGATTTCAAGTAGTGTTAGAAAATCCAATACCCTCAATGTGCAACACTTTCTCTAATGTGGTTAAATGTGGATACATCCAGCACTATCCCTAATATGCTAAAATGATAGTGGGAACAGTAATCTAACTCCACCCAAAGTCAAACTCTTTGGCCAGTGTGGCTGATTTTGGGATGGGATTAGTGAATCTTGCTACCAAATGTACAATACCTGCCCCAAATTGGCTACATTTGGAGTTTAACAAGCATTTTTTAATTTGGTATAAATACAAAAAAAAAATATATATATATATATATATATATGCATTTATTGTTCAGTTTCTCACACAAATGTAGATGTGTTTTGTAATTAACATTTTTAATATAAAGGTTTTACATTTTGTATTGATTTTTTTCATTTAAAAATAATGTTGCAATCATTATCTGTAGTATATAACAAGTGGATAACATGAAACTTGTTGTCTGATTGCTCCAATAAATTCCATAATTCTCTCTCTTAGCAGTGTTTTAGTACTTCCAAAATATACCTAGTTACATTTATAGACAATCACATTAAGTACGAATGTGTTTTTCACTTGACTAGATCCACTTACTCTCGAAAAGGTGTTTTTTAATTTGCTCATAAATCTAGAAGTACTGGAGTAATCTACACAAAATATGGCACTCAGTTTTGGCAACTGGTATACCAAATTTCATGCACATTCATCCCATGAGGGAAATTAAGGGGAAATACATTACATTTTGAGTGTCTCAGAATTCATTTTCTCTCTCTCTATACACAGCAAAACATGCTGAGCAGAATTACTGCAAACTTGGCATGAAGTTGCAATAGTACTCACAATGAGTCCTTTTTAGTATAATTTGATTCAGTTTCTTGGGGTATTTACTTTAAAAAGGAGTCAAGTAAACTTAAAAGGTTTAAACTATCCTTATATCTCAGTGAAGGATTCAAGTGTAATAAATATGCAACATTAAACAATGTAAGTGAGGGACAGGACATATGTTCCTTGTGTCCTTTTGTTGGATACTGGAACCATGAATCCTCGAAGGAACCACAGATCCTGACAGTATGATTGTCTGTCCTTGTCCACCATTTTTTATTGCAGCTACCTTAATTGTCTATGGATCTTACAGTACAGTAAAGAACGTGTGGTGGTAAAGGAGCAGTACCTGATCAATGGCTGATGTGAATGTATTTCCTTGGAGGGGGAGATGCTGTTAGTCCAAATTTAAAAGACTAAATAGGTTTTACAGTAGGATACTTGAATCAATCATGGTTTAGATACCACTCAGACACCACTTTTCTTTAGGGGTTGGCGGGGCTTGCAGAGTTTGACTCTGTGGAA
The DNA here is from genome assembly GCF_964261635.1 of Lissotriton helveticus. NCBI lineage: Eukaryota > Metazoa > Chordata > Amphibia > Caudata > Salamandridae > Lissotriton > Lissotriton helveticus. The sequence continues at coordinate 1,264,439,518 of NC_136059.1, read as the reverse complement.
TTCCTCAGAGTTACATTAAAACTCTGCGAGATTCCCCTGAGTTCCGCAAGTGGGCAGAAATCCGCACGTTTCACTGCTCATCCTGACTTTTAGCACTAGGAGTTTGTTCTACACTGCAACATCAGCATGAGCGGCGCCACATAGCATGCCAGAGGGTGATGCTTCTTTGCTGCGGAGACCTCCCGCAACTGCCCGCATTGAGAATATCTCACCGAGTGCCCTCCCAGTGCCCATAAATGGAGCAAGGGGACACCAATTCTCACTCATGTGCGCCAACTTACTGTTGGCGAGCCGCGCAATAAGTAAAAACTCCGGAAGAGCCGAATTTATCACCCACCACTCTGTTGCTTGATCTGTGAATCTACCTTGGATTTTTGGAGGATAAAAGGCCAGTCATGAAACCAAGGCACTCTTTGGCTAATTCTGAGGATGAAAGAAAAGAAAAAAAGAAAAGTTTAGGAACAATGCAGGTGCACAGCTCTAACGCACATGCGAAGTGAGCTTTGTGGACACGGATGCTGGGTGCATTCCCTGTCTAAAGGCATCACACCCATTCACAGCCATTTTTTATGGTGTTTAGTTTTTTCTAATTCCTCTTGGTGTTTTTAAAGACTGAGGCAGATTAAAAAAATAAATAACTCATATCTATTTGTTTGCAAAACGCTATTGCTCTTTTTGAATAGTAAAGCTCCAAGACATATTGATCTAAATGTTGCTTTAAATTATCCCTTGCGTTATCAATTTTTTTAAAGACATTTTGAAGACTGAGGCAACACCTGCCCTGGTGTCCTGTACACAATTGTAAACTAGGCATGCAGGGCGGCAGTTAGTTTTGAATATCTTTCTTCAACTTCATATTTTAGAGCATGAAGAAGGATTTGGACAGCTGGTCCGTTGTTCTACCATTGCAAGGAAGACATTGTGTTAGCTATAAATGTCTTTGCAACATTTTGCACCACATAAAGAGAATAAGCTATGTGCCAGCTGAAATCCTCCTCTTTTACCTTCCTAAATATGACAATAAAGGAGAACTATGACAACTGACATCTGCTCCAGTGCCCTGTTCACCTCTGCAAAAATATATATAGTGGCAGTAATGAACTGGCCTGCTTCTCCTCTGCAGAATAAGGGTCTACTTATGAGTATGGCGTTCCTGGGACCGCCATACCAGTGGATTGAGGTCTGACCCCAGCCATCGCATCGGGCCTCCAACCTGATTACGATGGTGGTGGTGGGACAGCCAGAAGACCGCTGCCTCCACCAGGATCCAGGATTCCAGAGCGGCTGTGAGAGGGGCTGAAAAAGGTGGCGGTGCCGATCCTTGTAAGCAGATTACGACCTGCATTTCCACCGGCCATTTCATGGCAGGGACCCCATTATGAAAAGGATGGTGGAAAGGCAGGGAACGGAACCCAAACAGGGCCCCTGAGAGAATATGTCCATAGCGGGACACATGTTGCACCCCCCCCCCAGAATTGCACTGTCATGGGTGCACCCAACGTGGCAGCGACATTACTGCTAGCTGCAATCGTCAGCCGAAGCCTGCTGCCAGAGTGGGGTCGCCGTCGTGGCCCTGCCAGCCTAGATAACAACTTGTTATGTTTGGCTGGAAGACTGCCAAATACTTAATCAGGCCCTAACTCTGCAGGCAGGGAGGATCAGGGCAGTTAATGGCTTCCCTACTACTGTCTGGGGACTGTGGTTTCAGTCATTCAGTCATGAGTACCGATTAGCTGCCCAAACTACATTTTACAAGTTCTACTGTTTCAGTTTCAATCTAGACATTAGTTGTCTGATGTTGGCAGTACATTTTGTGCATGCACACCGAATCAGCCTATTTTCCTTTTTAGCGGTCTCTAAAAAGTCCAGCACCATGACATGCTCGAGATAGTTCACATCTCACCAAATAGTTAACATCTCACCAAAGGATTAGAGGTGGGATCTTTCTGTTGACAGTCCAGAGCAGGAGCGTGGGTGTAAATCAACCTGTCTGATCACATAGCAAGATAATAGGTAATTGGGCAAGGAATACATACCAGAGGCAGGCAAAATGATTGGTGAGATTTGGTGCACCTGGCAGATTGCCTCGTTCCCAGGTCCTCGAGAGCACCAAGCTCCAACCACTTATGGGAAATATAGTGCCCCGGATGTGACCATGGAAGCCACCCTGCCAGTTTCTTCCGCCAGGTCCGCGCTGAAGGAATCCAATTTGAGTTCGGGGAAAACCAGCCAATCGACTTGCTGACTTGAATGTGGGTGCAGGGATTCGTGACACTGCTGCAAAGCCCAAATATGGCCTCAAATTGTGGTTTTACCATATCTTGAGATCACGTTCAGATGCATTAACAGACAGAATCCAGTCCACAATGGTATGAAGATCAATAAACCACTGCTGGAAATCTATATTTCTGTTACACAACTTCTCTGTACTTTCAATAGGCCAACATTTGTTGCATGGACCATTCAAATCGAAGATATTATAAACAAAACCAATGGCAGCGAGGGAACTAATTACAGCCGCACTGGCCATTCAAATCGAAGCTTGCTTTAGTTTCTTACTCTAATAGAAGAGTCGCTAGTTAAAATTTTGTTTTCTCTTTAAAGCTGACACAAACTATCAGAACTGTTTACTTTAAAGATTAATGCCACCTGATGCCATTAAGCAAAATGCCTGTTAGCGGCCATATTTTCTCTTCGCTTAGCAAAGAAAGTCAGAATGGGTCAAGAAGACACTGTGATGTACTGTACACATCACAAAGATCTCTCACAGCCCCCTAAAATGTGGATCCTACACTAACCACACCAAATTAAGTCAGTCACGCGCATACTGGGCCCGATTCACAGAACTAACTTAAGACAAAATCCTAAACTTACTACCATTTTGGTATTCACAGAAGGCACTTACTCATTTCGGTATTCCCAACTCCGTACTCTTCATGGCCCGTGGCCTTTGCCCGCCTCTACTCGTTCCATCATATCTTTACATGACCTGACCCCTATTTCCTCCCCTTGCCTTCCTTCCGCTCCCCCCACTCCCCTCCAGTCCTCCAGAGGGGAAATCAGCCCAGGCGCTCCTAGGACCCTCTCGGCCTACTACCTTAATACCCGGTCAGCAGTGGCCCATTCTCATGAACTGTTGGTGCTGTTGGATTTCTACGCACCTGATCTTCTCTTTTTAACCGAGACTTGGTTTACTGACGACTCTCTCCCTACTCTTCTGGCCACTCTTCCTGCTCCATATTATGCTTTACGAGCAGACCGTTCTACCGGTAGGACCGGGGGCGGCGTGGCGGTCATTACCCGGACCGATCTCCCCTTCCAACTTTTATCCCTGCCAGATATCGCTACTACAGAGTACCTTGTCATCCGTACCACATCGACCACTCCCCCTCTCACCTGTTTCCTCACGTACCGGCCTCCCCAGTCACCTTTACTTTTTCTTTCCGATTTTCAAGAGATACTCGCTACACTTACGGTTAATAATTCTTCCATCCTACTATTGGGAGACTTTAACTTCTGGCCCTCAGACCCTGCGGAATGTTCATCTTCTAAACAGTTTTCAGACATGCTTCAATCTCTTAATTTTGTATCACATGTTCATTCTCCCACTCATGTCAAAGGACACATCTTAGATCAGATCTGGTCCCTGAATTGTCCGGTAGGCTCCCTGTCCATCTTACCCTGCACCTGGTCTGTCCATCACTTGATCTCGTTCTCCCTTCCCATTAATTCTCCTGTTAGACCTCCGCTCCCAAAGAATGTTTGGGTCCGCTCATGGAGCCGAGTGGATCCGGAGAATTTATCTGAACGGTTAATTTCCTCCTATCCTACCCTACAAGGCCTTTCCACTCTTTCTCAGGCCTCGGCTATTAATCGCTGGCTCCTCTCAGGCTATGATTCCATCGCCCCGCTGAAGCGGGTAACATCAAAGCGAGAGAAGGATGCCAACTTGTGGTTCACCAATGATCTTAAGACCACCAAACTGGCGGTGCGCCGAGCAGAGCGTGCGTGGAGGAGGAAATATTGCCCCATACTCAAATCTGAGTTTACCACTCTTTTGGCCCAATATAAAAAGGCCATTCTGGAGGCTAAAACGGCTTACTTCTCCTCTAAAATCCTCACAGCTGAGAATTGGCCGCGTGAAATCTTCTCGATAGTCCATAGCTTGGCTTTCTCTTCATTTCATTTCATTTTGGACATTTATAGAGCGCTTGGAAGTACGCCCACCGGCGTGTCCCCGCGCTGTGATAAGTGAGCAACTGAGGTTCCACCCACCCTCCCCGCCGTCTACCTGCTGAACAGAATGGTCAGCAGGTTGGCTCTGACAGAACATCTCTTAAGCCCTCCCCCTCCCAGGACCTTTGTTATTCCCTAAACAATTTTTTTATCGAGAAGATTGCAATTATTAAAGCCAACATCCCCCCACCTTCCCCGACTTTTTTTGACCCTCAGCGCCCACCATCTAAGGGACAACTCGATGCCCTTCCCCTCCTTACTAAAGAATCTTTGACCTCGATTATCCCCCTGGTCAAATCTGGGTCCCCATTGGATGTTTGCCCTGCGCACATTCTTTGTCATATTTACACAACCTGTCCAGATCCCCCCCTCCACTTCCTTAACAGCTCTCTTTCCCAGGGAGTTGTACCCAACTCACTGAAGACAGCTGTCATTGTCCCCATTCTAAAGAAGCCTGGCGCAGACCCCTCGGTCCCTGCCAATTATCGCCCCATCTCTCTCCTACCATTCCTGGCTAAGGTGCTCGAACGCCATGTCACCAAGTCTTTGAGCACCTTTATTGAGGAACATGGGGCTTTGGCTTCCCACCAGGCCGGCTTCCGCTCCGCACACTCTACGGAGTCCGTAGTTCTCTCGGTCCTTGACAACCTCAGGGAGGGAATGGATACCAACCAGCCCCAGGCCTTGGTTCTCCTCGATCTCTCAGCCGCCTTTGACACGGTTGACCATACCATCTTACTTTCCCGTGTCGGGGCGGCGGGGATCGGGGGCACCGCCCTGCTGTGGCTGTCCTCCTTCCTGAGGGACCGCACCCAGGCTGTTCGCCTGGGTGATTTTTCCGCGGACTTCCGGATAGTTCAGTGCGGGGTCCCCCAAGGCTCCTCCCTCTCACCTCTTTTATTTAACCTCTACATCGCCCCCCTTATTTTTTCGTTACAGCAGATAGAGGTCAACGTGTACAACTATGCGGATGACCTCCAACTTGTTTTCAATCTGTCTTCTTCCTCTGCTTCCATTTCAAACTTTCAGTCTATTATGATTTTTATCCGGGACTGGATGAGTCACAACCACCTGAAGCTCAACCCGGATAAAACTGAGTTGGTGTTGACAGGTGGTTGCTCCAGTCCCTGGTCTTCTCTTTTCTGGCCCCCTTCCTTAGGCTCCCCTCCGACCCCTTCTACCTCGGTAAAAACCCTAAGTATTAAACTGAACTCCCAGCTCACTCTCCACTCCCAGGTTAGTTCTGTGGTCTCCTCTTGCTTTCTGTCACTTCGCACCATCCGCAAGGTATCCCGTTTTTTCTCTTTTGATGCCTTAAAATTGATCATCTTGGCGATGGTCATCTCCCGCCTGGACTATGGTAACGCCCTGTATGCAGGTATTCCTGCATACTGCCTAAAGCGCTTACAACTGATCCAGAACCAGGCGGCACGGCTGGTGTTCAAACTCCCGAAATCTCACCATGTTACACCCCTTCTTAAATCCCTGCACTGGCTCCCTATCCGTGAACGCGTCCAGTTCAAGCTAGCTTCCATCACCTTCCAAGCTCGACTGGGCGCGGCTCCGGCCTTCATCACATCAGAGATCGTTCCCTATGTTCCTACCAGGGATTTACGATCATCCACACAATCCTTGTTATCAACCTCCCGTTTTCGGAGGAAGAAATGGGGAGGATCGAAGTTCGCGACCCTTGCCCCAGTTATGTGGAATTCCCTGCCTCTAGAGCTTAGATCTCTGACCCATTACCCTCAATTCCGCAAGAAACTTAAAGCCCATTTATTCGCTCAATCTTTTAACTAGGTTGGTCCCTGTTCTGTTCCAGTTCTCCTTTACTTATTTTCTGTTTTCCCCCCTAGGGATTTGTTTGTTGCAGCGCCATGAAACCGCTGGTGAAAGTGCGCTTTTATAAATATTTTAAACTCAAACTCAAACTCAGAAGGCACTTACTCATTTCGGTATTCACAGAAGTTAGGAGTCCTAACTTAAGGACTCCTAAATGCCTTCTGTGAATACAGAAAGTCTTAAAGTTAGGATTTTTCTCAGTTTAGGAGTAGTAAAGTTAGGACTTCTAACTTCTGTGAATACCGAAATGAGTAAGTGCCTTCTGTGAATACCAAAATGAGTAAGTGCCTGCTGTGAATACTAAAATGGTAGTAAGTTCAGGATTATGTCTTAAGACTCTATCATTACGTTTCCCAAAATGCAAAATTTATTTCACTTGCCTTCATCCTATGTTTCTGAATATACCATTATTATGTCTGCCATTCAATTACATTTAGACACCCTTTCACTGCCTCCTGTATTACCCTCTTTTGTTCCTACCTCTTCACTCTATCCCTTATTCTCCACTCAGCAACCTAAAGCTGCTCTTATTTATTCACTGTTACTGTCCCATGGTACTGCTCGTACTAAATCGATTGTCGAGATTGCATGGGAAAATGACCTTGATGTTTCTTTCTCTGTTTTGTTGTGGGATCGAATATGGTCCAAATTGTTTAAAGTATCTCCTGCTGCTCGCATTACCCAATCTTTACTGTTCCTCTACTATAGAGTCCTTATCACCCCAGTGAAAGTTCATAAGTTTTCCCCGTCATCTTCTCCAATATGTTGGTCTTGTTCTAAAGACACTGGAACACTGAAACACTTACTTTACGAATGTCTCCCTGTTTTATCCTTTTGGAAGAAAGTTTGGAAAATTTGTATGCGAGTTTTTAGTTGTTCTGCCCAGTTATCTTTACAATCTATTTTTCTGGGATCGTTGTCATCCGAAATTGTTATTATTTCTTCTTCTGCAAAATTGTTGGACTTGTTTATTTCTCTTGCATTTAAAGTTATTTTATTATGTTGTAAAGATAATTCTAAAATATCTGTTCTCACCTGGTGGAATTTTGTCTGTGATGAACATAGGATTGCTATCGCTTCCTCCTCTTCTGTTCCCCTAAAAATTAAATCCGATCTTCTTTGGCTCCCTTTTACCACTTATCTTTCCTCCAACTCTCTTCCATAAATCACTCTCAGTTTTCCCACTTACTCTTATCTAAATGACTCTCAGTTCTCCCACTTACTCTTACCCTTCCCTTCCTTTCTCTCCCTTCCCCTCTTTTCCATTTTTTCTTTCCTTTCTTTCTTTCTTCTTTCTTTCTTTCTTTCTATTCCTCATGTATCTCCCTTTTTCCTTTTCTTTTTTTCTTTCTTTCCTTCTATAATTATCCATTTTATTATTTGTTGTCACTAAATGCAATAGTTTCAGTAATTCCTATTGTTATTCTTATTTTTTATGTATTGTATTTAATCTAAAATGGCATATTATAAGAAAAGTACTTGCTTGTGCTCCCTGGCCCATGTCTGGAATGTGACCTGGCATTACATTCTGCATAAACAGAGCTAAACATCAAACAAGTAGCCACTGCAGGAGGCAACCACAAATGAATACGTATTAGCAGCACATGCCTTCAGGTTGAGAGCTCAGAAGTCAAAAAGTCATTAGATCGCTCAATCAGCACTCAGCCTGAAATCTCCTGAAACCACCTTAAATAATTTTAAATTGAAGAAAGGTATATTCGAATTACCGTTCATTTAACTGCTCAGATTTACATCATTAAACCACATTCTGGTGTATCTAGCTGCCTGTGCTTATTTTGAAATCTGTGTCACTTGCAATATTAATCTACAAAATGCATTGACACAACCTGAACTGGGCCTTGCCTGTTATTTCAAAAGCAAAAAAAAATGAGTAACAGTGTAAGAAAAACTGCCCGTCAAACAGATTGTAAATCTATTTATTTTTACTGAAGTAATGCGAATGTACTTGTTTCAATGTAATGTTTTTTGCATGGCAGTCACAAACAAAAAAACCAAAAAAGAAAAGGCAACATGAACACAAATAATGCTGAAAATAATTATATAGAAGGAAACTTTCCGAATATTTGTATTATTTTTCCAAAAACACTCAAAACAAAGGCATATAAAACATGCTCTTAAACATCCATTTCCTTACCTAATTGCGTTAAAAAAAAAAAAAACTTGTCAAAACTAAGTGTCATGTTTCTCTAGGTAACCCACGAGTATCTCAAGGCATAAAAGAGACCAATTTGAGAAAGTGAGGTTAAGGAGAATATCTCCACTTTAATTTAGAAACATAGGGGCATATGTTCAAGCCCCTATCGCCACCACAACCTCACTTTTACGGACGTTGTGGTGGCGATAGGGGATGCGCCTTATGTACAAGGCAGCGTTAAGCCACTCAACATGGCTTAACTCTGCCTTGTACATAAGGCCCCCTTTCAAGCTATGGTTAGCGTGAAAGGGGTGGGCAGTGGATGTTACGGTGGGCTTTCCACCGCAACACCCATTGTATTTGATGCTGCCGCCTATGTACAAGGGTGGCGTACATAGGAGGCGGTGCCAAAATTAGGACCAGGAAAACCCTGGTCTTAAGTTGGCAAAATAAAGAGAAATGCATTATTTCTCCTCGTTTTTGATTTTTCCATGGTTTGTCTATGTACAGGATGGTCTCCCTTCCTGTACATAAACAAACCTTTAAAAAAAATGCCATTTTGTCACTTTCATGTGTGCTGCTTCAAGCAGCGTCTGAACATGACAGAATGGCATTTTAGGATAGTTTATGTGCAGGCAGGGACACCTTCCTGCACATAAACAATCCTCCCCTGCACACAGACACCCTTGCACTCTGGTGCAAGGGTGCCTCCGTTGGCGCTAAGTTGCTAAACTTTCAAAACGGTTTCAAAACGCGATCCTGCAGTCTCGCTGAAGTGCCAACCGGCATTTTGGCATTGAGACAGGGAGTGTTGATTGTGCGAGGTTAAGTGGCAAGCCAGAAACCTACATGCTGTTGTGCACACCCCACTTGGGACATAGGTTGTTGAACACGTTTTGAAACCGGGTGACTCATTGAATAGAAGAAGCACTACATCATCCAGCAGGCCAGAGGAATGGCCACGCCCACTGAGGCGGGGAAGGTATCGTTGAAATAGTGGTGCAAAAAATGCCGGTTTCATTTCTGTGGTGTCCGGAATCCTTTGAAGAAGTGCCATCCACCCACAAAACAGGTCAAGAAAGGACTATCATGATGCTACGATGTCCGTGGCTGTACTTGCCCTCACTCAATAAATGTTGACAAAATGAAAGCCTACCTGGTGTTGGTCCTCTCTCAGCAGGCAAAACTTTTGGTGTTTGATGTCTAGTGGCCCGCCTGAGCCGCGCGTGACCGTGCTGCGTTCACGCAGTCTCGCTGAAGTGCCAACCAGCATTTTGGCATTGGAACAGGGAGTGTTGATTGTGCGAGGATAAGTGGCAAGCAAGAAACCTACATGCTTTTTTGCACACCCCACTTGGGATATAAGTTGTTGAACACGTTTTGAAAGCGGGCAACTCACTGAAGTAAGAGAAGCACTACATCATCCAGCAGGTCAGAGGAATGGCCACGCCCACTGAGGCGGGGAAGGAATCGTTGAAATAGTGGTGCGAAAAATGCCGGTTTAATTTCTGTGGTGTCCACAATACTTTAAAGAAGTGCTCTCCACTCACGAAACTCGTCAGGAAAGGACTATCATGGTGCTATGATATTCGTGGCTGTGCTTGCCCTCGCTCAATAAATGGTAACAAAATGAAAGCCTACCTGGCGTTGGTCCTCTCTCAGCAGGCAAAACTTTTGGTGTTTGATGTCTAGTGGCCCCGCCTGAGCCGCGCGTGACCCTGCTGCGTTCACGCAGTATCGCTGAAGTGCCAACCGGCATTTTGGCATTGGAACAGGGAGTTTTGATTGTGCGAGGTTAAGTGGCAAGCCAGAAACTTACATGCTGTTGTCCACACCCCACTTTGGATATAAGTTGTTGAACACGTTTTGAAACCAGGAGACTCACTGAAGTAAGAGAAGCACCACATCATCCAGCAGGTCAGAGGAATGGCCACGCCCACTGAGGCGGGGAAGGAATCGTTGAAATAGTGGTGCGAAAAATGCCGGTTTAATTTCTGTGGTGTCCACAATACTTTAAAGAAGTGCTCTCCACTCGCGAAACGCGTCAGGAAAGGACTATCATGGTGCTATGATATTCGTGGCTGTGCTTGCTCTCGCTCAATAAATGGTAACAAGATGAAAGCCTACCTGGCGTTGGTCCTCTCTCAGCAGGCAAAACTTTTAGCGTTTGATGTCTAGTGGCCCCGCCTGAGCCTCGAGAGTGACCCTGCTGCATTCACGCAGTCGCGCTGAAGTGCCAACCGGCATTTTGGCATTGGGACAGGGAGTGTTGATTGTGCGAGGTAAAGTGGCTAGCCAGAAACCTACATGCTTTTGTGCACACCCCACTTGGGATATAAGTTGTTGAACACGTTTTGAAAGCGGGTGACTCACTGAAGTAAGAGATGCACTACATCATCCAGCAGGTCAGAGGAATAGCCACGCCCACTGAGGCGGGAAGGAATCGTTGAAATAGTGGTGCAAAAAATGACGGTTTAATTTCTGTGGTGTCCACAATACTTTAAAGAAGTGCTCTGCACGCACAAAACGCATCAGGAAAGTACTATCATGGTGCTACGATATTCGTGGCTGTGCTTGCTCTCGCTCAATAAATGGTGGCAAAATGAAAACCTACCTGGTGTTGGTCCTCTCTCAGCAGTCAAAATGTTTGGTGTTTGATGTCTAGTGGCCCCGCCTGAGCCGCACGTGACCCTGCTGCGTTCACGCAGTCTCGCTGAAGTGCCAACCGGCATTTTGGCAATGGGACAGGGAGTGTTGATTGTGCGAGGTTAAGTGGCAAGCCAGAAACTTACATGCTGTTGTGCACACCCCACTTGGGATATAAGTTTTTGAACACGTTTTGAAACCAGGAGACTCACTGAAGTAAGACAAGCACTACATCATCCAGCAGGCCAGAGGAATGGCCACGTCCACTGAGGCGGGGAAGCAATCGTAGAAATAGTGGTGCAAAAAATGCTGGTTTCATTTCTGTGGTGTCCAGAATACTTTGAAGAAGTGCTCTCCAAGCACAAAATCACGTCAGGAAAGGACTATCATGGTGCTACGATGTTCGTGGCTGTGCTTGTACTCGCTCAATAAATGGTGACAAAATGAAAACTTACCTGGTGTTGGTCCTCTCTCAGCAGGCAAAACTTTTGGTGTTTGATGTCTATTGGCCCCGCCTGAGCATCGAGAGTGAACCTGCTGCATTCACGCAGTCGTGCTGAAGTGCCAACCGGCATTTTGGAATTGGGACAGGGAGTGTTGATTTTGCGGGGTTAAGTGGCAAGCCAGAAACCTACATGGTATTGTGCACACCCCACGTGGGATATAAGTTGTTGAGCATGTTTTGAAACCGGACGACTCACTGAAGTAAGAGAAGTACTACATCCTTCAGCAGGCCAGAGGAATGGCCACACCCACTGAGGAGGAGAAGGACTCATTGAAATAGTGGTGCAAAAAATACCCGTTTCATTGCTGTGGTGTCCGGAATCCTTTGAAGAAGGGCTCTCCACGCACAAAACACGCCAGGAAAGGACTATCAGGGTGCTACGATGTTCATGGCTGTGCTTGTTCTCGCTCAATAAATGGTGACAAAATGAAAACCTACCTGGTGTTGGTCCTCTCTCAGCAGGCAAAACTTTTGGTGTTTGATGTCTAGCTGCCCGCCTGAGCCGCGAAAGTGACACGTCTGCATTCACGCAGTCTCGCTGAAGTGCCAACTGGTATTTTGACTTTGTAACAGGGAGTGTTGATTGTGCGAGGATAAGTGGCAAGCATGAAACCTACATGCTTTTGTGCACACCCCACTTGGGATATAAGTTGTTGAACAGATTTTGAAACCAGGTGACTCACTGAAGTAAGAGAAGCACTATATCATCCAGCAGGCCAGAGGAATGGCCACACCCACTGAGACGGGGAAGGAATCGTTGAAATAGTGGTGCAAGAAATGCCGGTTTCATTTCTGTGGTGTCTAGAATCCTTTGAAGAAGTGCTCTCTGCGCACGAAACGCATCAGGAAAGGACTATCATGGTGCTACGATGTTCGTTGCTGTGCTTGCACTCACTCAATAAATGGTGACAAAAAAAAAACTTAATTGGTGTTGGTCCTCTCTCAGCAGGCAAAACCTTTGGTGTTTGATGTCTAGTCGCCCCGCCTGAGCCTCGAGAGTGACCCTGCTGCATCACGCATTCGTGCTGAAGTGCCAACCGGCATTTTGGAATTGGGACAGGGAGTGTTGATTGTGCGAGGTTAAGTGGCAAGCCAGAAACCTACATGGTGTTGTGCACACCCCACTTGGGATATAATTTTTTGAACACATTTTGAAACCGGGCGACTCACTGCAGTAAGAGAAGCACTACATCATCCAGCAGGCCAGAGGAATGGCCACGCTCACTGAGGCGGGGAAGGAATCATTGAAATAGTGGTGCGATAAATGCCAGTTTCATTTCTGTGGTGTCCGGAATCCTTTGAAGAAGTGCTCTGCACGCACAAAACGCATCAGGAAAGTACTATCATGGTGCTACGATATTCGTGGCTGTGCTTGCTCTCGCTCAATAAATGGTGGCAAAATGAAAACCTACCTGGTGTTGGTCCTCTCTCAGCAGGCAAAACGTTTGGTGTTTGATGTCTAGCGGCCCCGCTTGTGCTGCACGTGACGCTGCTGCGTTCACGCAGTCTCGCTGAAGTGCCAACCGGCATTTTGGCATTGGGACAGGGACTGTTGATTGTGCGAGGTTAAGTGACACATATAGGCACATAATATGTGGCCATATCTATGTGAAATGTAACTGTAATTGTGACTTAGAGATGGGATCATCTCTTGAAAAGCTATGGATAGCTATGTTTGAATTTGATTGTAATATTTTCCTGAATATCGTTATGAGCTGAAATTGATTAATTGTAAACTATTGGGCCTCATGAATTTCGGAATTTTGATTTTGATTTGCAAATATGAAAAGAGAAAATATGCTTTCTATAAGGTTTTATAATAAATAGCAGGGAAAGGACGTATGCCGATCCACAGCGAGATTATAAAATTGGTCCCAGGGCATTGTTAGGAGATTTGCTGATACACTGTATATGACACCCGATTTAGACAAATTATAAATTGTGTAATAATATACAATGCACCTGAGACTGTATGTAACTGTAACTGTATACGTATAGGATTGTTGTATGGGGACAATTCTATTGAAATAATTTAAATTGCATATAAAATGCTAGCGTATTGGAACTTCAAGATGGCGTTGTCTCTAGAAGCACGACAACAGTCCTTTCTCATTTTTAATGAAGGTGAAATGCTCAAAAACATGCCGTTTCCGTAATGCCATTGACATCGAAAAAGGCATATTCGCCGAAACGCGTCTGCATCTGTTGCTAGTCAATTTGGAATAAACCCTATTGTTTGGAACACCTCCGAGTGTGCGGAAATCTTCTTTTGAATGAAAGGAGTTGGAGCGATAATGATTAGCGGAATCCACAGCCGCTTTCTGCACCCGTCCTAGGGTGCTCCGTTTACAGTGGAGTTTGGAAGCGTATATATTACCTACTGGCGGTCGCCAGTAGGTATATATAGTTAGGATTTTTTCTCTATGGGATTTTTGAAAATTCTATGTCTAATAACTTTGGCGTTTGTGGACGGAATTGGCTGAAATTTTCAGGAAAATGGAACATTTTGTTTCTGAGCAGCCCCTGGAAATTTGGGGGGGGTTCGTCAAGGGGGGGCCGAGAAAAAAGGGGGGTCCCAAAACGTGTTTTTAACATTGAGTTTTCCATAGGGCGGTTGGCCTCACTTTTAGCCCGAACGGCTGAATGGATTTGCACGAAACTTGGCAAAATTGTAGGGACTGGTAGCCTGATGTGCCTTTGCTAGGTCTCAATATATGTGCTCCAGTGGATTTTGAGAAATTAACGTTCAAAAAAAGATATATATCTGTAACAGCGGACCGGGCAGCGCTCCAGTTCGCGTACTTTTCGCGTTACGGAGCTTTGTGATGCGAAGCTGATTGGTTCTCCGGCGTCTCTAAACATTCCAAACAGTCCGTAGCGGCCGCCATCTTGTCTCTCGGTAGGATCGAGAGACAAGAGGAGGCCAAAGCGAAGGGGCAAATGACCATAAGGGGGCATAGTAGATCCTCCCAGACCCCCTAGGTTTGATGTGGAGGTTTTAAAAGGGCCCCGCGGGGCAAAAAAAAAATAAATAATAATAATCGAACGGCTGAATGGATTTGCACGAAACTTGGCAAAATTGTAGGGACTGGTAGCCTGATGTGCCTTTGCTAGGTCTCAATATATGTGCTCCAGTGGATTTTGAGAAATTAACGTTCAAAAAAAGATATATATCTGTAACAGCGCTCCGCTTCGCGTACTTTTCGCGTTACGAAGCTTTGCGAAGCTGATTGGTTCTCCGGCGTCTGTAAACAAATGACCATAAGGGGGCATAGTAGATCCTCCCTGACCCCCTAGGTTTGATGTGGAGGTTTTAAAAGGGCCCCGCGGGGCAACAAAAAAAAATAATAATAATCAAACGGCTGAATGGATTTGCACGAAACTTGGCAAAATTGTAGGGACTGGTAGCCCGATGTGCCTTTGCTAGGTCTCAATATATGTGCTCCAGTGGATTTTGAGAAATTAACGTTCAAAAAAAGATATATATCTGTAACACGGCTGTAATGCCAGAAACCGGTTCCCGGAAGCTTGTTTCCTTTCCAGTGAAGAATTGGCTTGGTAGTTTGGTCTGCCCTGTTCCCATGATGCACTGGGCCAGGGACAGACTAATTTGCATATAGCCAGGTTCTGAACTGGGGTGGTGCAGTGAGCTAAAAAACGGTGATGGATCCAGCCCTGATCTGTTGACTGGGTAGGAGTGTTCTGATTAACTCAGATACTCTGTCCATCACCACCCCCTTTTTGAAATTATTTTGGCCACCATGAGTGTGGAAGGGTATGCTCAGACATGAGTCCCTTGCTCACTGCACCATCAGGATTCAAGCAAGCCGGGCCGAAGACGGCTGTAATGCCAGAAACCGGTTCCCGGAAGCTTGTTTCCTTTCCAGTGAAGAATTGGCTTGGTAGTTTGGTCTGCCCTGTTCCCATGATGCACTGGGCCAGGGACAGACTAATTTGCATATAGCCAGGTTCTGAACTGGGGTGGTGCAGTGAGCTAAAAAACGGTGATGTATCCAGCCCTGATCTGTTGACTGGGTAGGAGTGTTCTGATTAACTCAGATACTCTGTCCATCACCACCCCCTTTTTGAAATTATTTTGGCCACCATGAGTGTGGAAGGGTATGCTCAGACATGAGTCCCTTGCTCATTGCACCATCAGGATTCAAGCAAGCCGGGCCGAAGACGGCTGTAATGCCAGAAACCGGTTCCCGGAAGCTTGTTTCCTTTCCAGTGAAGAATTGGCTTGGTAGTTTGGTCTGCCCTGTTCCCATGATGCACTGGGCCAGGGACAGACTAATTTGCATATAGCCAGGTTCTGAACTGGGGTGGTGCAGTCAGCTAAAAAACGGTGATGGATCCAGCCCTGATCTGTTGACTGGGTAGGAGTGTTCTGATTAACTCAGATACTCTGTCCATCACCACCCCCTTTTTGAAATTATCTGTAACAGCGCTCCGCTTCGCGTACTTTTCGCGTTACGGAGCTTTGCGAAGCTGATTGGTTCTCCGGCGTCTGTAAACATTGCAAACAGTCCGTAGCGGCCGCCATCTTGTCTCTCGGTAGGATCGAGAGACAAGAGGAGGCCAAAGCGAAGGGGCAAATGACCATAAGGGGGCATAGTAGATCCTCCTTGACCTCTTAGGTTTGATGTGGAGGTTTTAAAAGGGCCCCGCGGGGCAAAAAAAAAAAATAATAATAATCGAACGGCTGAATGGATTTGCACGAAACTTGGCAAAATTGTAGGGACTGGTAGCCCGATGTGCCTTTGCTAGGTCTCAATATATGTGCTCCAGTGGATTTTGAGAAATTAACGTTCAAAAAAAGATATATATCTGTAACAGCGCTCCGCTTCGCGGAGATAAAATTATCTCTGTATTACCTAGCTGTTGCTAACACCAGTTAGCGACCGCTAGTAGGAGATAGCGTCCATCTTGGGCTCCACTTTGCATGTCAGTGATATTTATCACTAATGACATGCAAAGTGGGCATGCCAAGATGTTAGCGACTGGAAACAGTCGCTAACATCGGTATCTCCTATTACCAACTTTTGGAGATATTCGCGCTAAGCGCGAATATCTCCAAAAAGTAACACCTGCCCTGAGCAGTTCTTAGCCATGTTATCCAATGGGAGGTGGATAACATGGCTAAGAGCATTAGCTCGGTAATGCATGAATATCGCTGACTTTTCAGCGATATTAATGCATTGCGGTCGTTTTTCTTCGCATTTGCGATAAACCTTGATAATAGCAAGGTTTATCTGCGATAATTTCTGACGATGCTTAGCGGTAAAAAATTCGTTGCTAAGCATCGTTAGGGATAAATATCGCTTAACTTTGGTAATATGCCCGAACGTCTGTTAACGTTCGATTCGAAGGAAATCAGGAAGTGTTGAAAAACATTGTCTGCGCCATCTTGCCTTTTTTCAAATGCCACACTTTTGTCGTGCACGGCAGCCATTTTAGATGCCTTGACCAGACCCACTCTCTGTACGCTGTCGATCCTTAGCATGGCTCCCCACCCTCGCAAGCATCTCCCCCAGGCACTGGTCACCCCCGCTCTCTGTCTTATGCATGGGTAATAAACCTCCCCCCATCTGCGCTGCTCTTCCCTGAGAATCACACCCTGTGCCCGCCCGACACCTCCCTTTCGCCCTATTCTCTACCGCACCCTCTGACTCTCCTTTTCCTCTGTGTCCGATTGTCCAGGCCGGTCCTAGGCTATCAGCTAGCCCTGCAGATGTAGTTTATGGCCCCAGCTGTAAAGAATCACCCCTCTTCAAAGGAGTTATAGTAGATCAAGGCCCACACCCGATGAGATCCGTCACAGCACACGCGTTCCTACTATCTGAAAACCATCCTGTATTGTGATTGGGGAGGGGACCGAGCCTGAAGCGGAAGATTCCAGGGATGACTCTTTGTACATCAAAGTTTTTACAATTATGTGTCACATTAAAAATATATAGCACTCCAACAAAGTAGTAAGATTATAAAACTTTAATAACTTATAAATATATACAACAAAACAAAAACAGTAAAAACATTTAAACATTTTTAGGGAAAATGAAGGAAGTAGCGGTCGGCTGTGCGAATAGTCCCAACGCAGCACAACGTCCAGATTTCTGGACGGCACCCAGGTGATGTTGCCTGGGTGCCGCACTGATTTCGGTATCCGGCGTGGGGCGTCGCGGGGGGTGGGTCATCAGTAGCGGTCTGTTGTGCGAATAGTTCCAAGGCAGCAGAACGATGGCAGCAAGGTGATGTCCAGTAAGTTGCCGCCCTCCGAATAACGGCGTGAGGCGCCCCGGGGGGGGGGAGGCGGCGTGAACGGGCCTCTCCAGGTGGAGTTTTGTCTGCTGTAGTGGGGCGCCCCTTTACCGTTTCAGTTGCCATGACGTCCGCTTTTGGTCCACTGTGTCAAAAGCCGCAATTCAGCTGAGTTGCGCCCACTCTTGCAGTGCAGCGATAGGCGGCTGTCACAGGACTCTCAAAATGGCGGCAGGCTCTTTCCTTTTTGGGCCTGGTCCACTGACATGGCCCTGGGACACCTTGGAAATCGCACGCTTGTCTGCTAGGTCTTGGACCCCATTCTCGAAAGCGTCCCATCCGCCTTGAGGATTCAACAAAAGTTTTGGGGGCCCCCGACTCCTGCAGGCTTCTGGTGGGGAGCGGCTGCCATGATTGCTCGCGGAATGACCACGACGGAGCCACGAGATGGTGGTGCTTTCATGTTGACGCCAGCTTCAGTATGAAACATCCAGAAACAAGGTGGGGCTTTCATCGTTTGGGAAAAAAAAAAGTTTTCATCCAATGAAAAGTGTTATTTTTAGGTCATATGATCAAGCCTTCCATCATTAGGAAACCAAAAGTAAAATGAACCAATGAAAAGTTTTATAAACAAGTCACATGACCTGTTATGCGGCATAGGGTATAAAATGCGGAGAAAATACGTTGGCACGTGAGGCGGCGTCAGTAGCGGACCGATGTGCGAATAGCCCGAAGGCAGCACAACGCGCCAAGATCCGGATGGCACCGAGGTGGTGTCTAGTAAGTTGCCGCACTGGTGTGGCCATCCTACAATGCTGAAAGTCGGCGTGGGGTGCCCCGTTGGCCTGGGGAATGGGGCCAAAGGCAGCGCAACAATATTTTCTGAATAGAAGACACCACAAGGCGCTGAGATGCCAAGATCCGGATGGCACCGAGGTGGTGTCTAGTAAGTTGCCGCACTGGTGTGGCCATCCTACAATGGTAAAAGTTGGCGTGGGGCGCCCCGTTGGCCTGTGAGATGGCGTCAGTAGCGGACCGATGTGCGAATGGGGCCAAAGGCAGCGCAACAATATTTTCCGAATAGAAGACACCACTAGGCGCTGAGATGCCAAGATCCGGATGGCACCGAGGTGGTGTCTAGTAAGTTGCCGCACTGGTGTGGCCATCCTACAATGCTGAAAGTCGGCGTGGGGTGCCCAGTTGGCCTGTGAGATGGCGTCAGTAGCGGACCGATGTGCGAATGGGGCCAAAGGCAGCGCAACAATATTTTCTGAATAGAGGACACCACAAGGCGCTGAGATGCCAAGATCCGGATGGCACCGAGGTAGTGTCTAGGTTGCCGCACTGGTGTGGCCATCCTACAATGCTGAAAGTCGGCGTGGGGCGCCCCGTTGGCCTGTGAGATGGCGTCAGTAGCGGACCGATGTGCGAATGGGGCCAAAGGCAGCGCAACAATATTTTCTGACTAGAAGACACCACAAGGCGCTGAGATTCGGTTACCACCGAGGTGGTGTCTAGCAAGTTGCTGCACTGGTGTGGCCATCCTACAATACTGCTCCGAATAACGGCGTGGGGTGCCCGAAGGGGGGGGGGAGGCGGCGTGATCGGGCCTTCCCAGGTGGAGGCTCGTCTGCTGTAGTGGGGCGCCCCTTTACCGTTTCAGTTGCCATTCAGTTGAGTTTCGGCCGCTCTTGATGCTACAGCGACAGGCGGCTGCAACAGGACTCTCAAAATGGCGGCCTGTTCTTTGGATTTGGGCCTGGTCCACTAAAATGGCCCTGGGACACCTTAGAACTCGGACGCTTGAATTTTTTTTCCTTTCCTCTACATGCAAAAAAAGGTAAATGCCCGGTACGTTACACGCTTCATCTGCCACGATGTACTCTCCAGAGGAACCGAAAAAAAATATAGTTATGGTAACTATACCATGCATCGTCATATGGAGAGGTGGCACCGATTAATTATAGTGCTGCATAAAAGAGAGATTTGGAGAAGAACCCCCGACCTGCCAGTACATTCATCAAAGAAGTGGCACTGACAGCATCAGAGGCAAGGGAAACGGTCCCAAATATTTAGAAGAACTTTGGAAAGATTAAAATGACATGCTTAGATTGTGGCAAATTAATTTCATGTGGACAGATGAGTGTTACTCTAATAAATACAGCATATGAACATCATCATAGTTGATGGTTGGTAGAGACATTTTGACTATATCCTGGACCTGCCCGTCATCGCCCAAAATGGCGCCGGAATAAATGGGACTCGTAACTCCTTGTTGTGTACTTGTTGTACAACCTTGATATCACGAGATACGTATGCAGTTTTGAAGCACATGGCGGGCGGGGACGAGAATAGATTGAATATTTCGACATCTCTATTGATATTAAGTTGTGATGTGTTATTGATTACTGTACTATTGAAAGTTCGAATTAACGTCACCCATGGTACTTGCCCGCAAATGTATATCTAGATAATTTTATTGTAACTGGCCCTGTCGTGTTTTAATTATAAAATGTACGTCCACCGATTCCGCAACTGTTAGACACCTTAGTTCTTGCAACCTAATGGCCCGCCCGTTACGTTCCTCTACAGTGTAAATGTCTCCTCATCATATACGATTACAGTTTGCTCCGTGGCCGGCGCACGTGGTTATAGGCCCGTATTTGTATACTGACATTTTCACAATAAAGGTTTTTAAAAGAAAACATGGTAGTAGTATTTACATTGGTAAAGTTTTTAATAATAGTCACTGTTTTAGAATCAGTAAAAGGCAAGTGAAATAAAGCAGACCAATTACATGAAGGGTAAAAGGTATAATACGCAGGAAACCAGTAAAGATAAATGGTCAAGGGCTGTTGTGTTTTCTACTCCTGCAACATAAAGTGATCGATAAGAATCTCATATTCAGGCGTATCGGCGACTAAGACAGCAGGTCGACCCTCTTTTGCTCAACGGCTCCGTCATGGGACGAAGAAACGCCCTTTTTCTCGAAAAAAGAATATATTTTACTTGCAGGACAGTTGTAAATTTTCCGGGAAAGTACATTAGCCTGGAACATTATAACATATATGTTTAAGAAAAAATAATGTTCGGAAGTAATAAAAAGCGTAATTTTTAGGTCATATGACCAAGCCTTTCATCATTAGAATAAGAAAAGTAAAATGAACCAATGAAAAGTTTTATTAACAAGTCACATGACCTGTTATGCTTACGTTACGCGCTGCGCGTCGCGCCCCGGATCACTTCCGGATGCGCTAACGCGGCGCGTCATATGACGCATTACGCGACAACGCAGGTCCAGAATATAGTCGAAATGTCTCCACCAACCAGCGGTCGGAACACAACCCCTTTCAGCAGGCTAAATAGTTCTGTTAAATGACAACAGAAGGGACAGGCAACAAGAACCATCAGTCAAAGAGGGGAGGGCTAGTTCTTCTCTACCGGGTTACGTTGGGGCGGTACCGGAACTGATCGAATTGGTAGTCTACAGTGTTTCTGGATGTTTCAGACTGAAGCTGGGGTTAGCATGAGAGCACCACCATTTCGTAGCTCCGTCGTGGCCATTCCGCGAGCAATCATGGCAGCCGCTCTTTATCGTTATTTTGGGCGGGGTGGGTGGCGGAGCCGAGCTGTATTGCAGCCATCATGGTGTGGAGTTTAGTTCATCTCACTAGTTTCGTATTTGTCATGAGGGGTTGTTCCTAATGTTTCTATTTTAGCGAGGTCAAAAAGAGATCCCATTAGTGGCCTACTGATTTTGCTCGATTCCTTTTGTTTTTTTACACGATTTTTCGTTATCTGCAAAGACTAAACAGAGTATTGCGACTCTGTGTTTGTTTGTAAATAGAGAATGAACCAAAGAGAACCAATTCTAAAACAGTAAATGCTTGGATAACAATCAATCAAATGGAGAGAGAAGCAGGCACGACGTATTACAACGGGGGCAAAGGCCTGCGTTAACTACCTTTCACTATCTGCAAAGAGAGAGTACTCCTAATAGAAATGAGGGGGGGGGCAGCATTCAAAGCAGATCAGTGTGCATAAACACGAAAATGTTTTTACTTACCACGTACTTGACATTCGACAGCTTATGATATTTGCTATTAAAAAACCATTGAAATTCACTGAAAAAACCATAGGTTATAGACCATATATAGTTAGGAATTAGCTTTTACAAAACCTTGAAAATTCACTGAAAAAACCATAGGTTATAGACCATATATAGTTAGGAATTAGCATTTACAAAACCTTGAAAATTCACTGAAAAAACCATAGGTTATAGACCATATATCGTTAGGAATTAGCATTTAAAAAACCTTATTTTACTCACACAAAACCATTGAAATTCCATATATAGTTAGTTGCACTAACTATATATCGCGCACCCGCAATCCACTGCTGATGATGTCACATATTACATCATTCATGACATGGTCAGTGACATCACTGATGACATCACTGATGACATCTCAAATGACATCACTGATGACATCTCATTTGACATCAATGATCACATCACTGATGATATCATTCATGTGATAATACAATGCATCTCCTCACACTCTAATATAACCTCCGTTACACCCAGTGTTAAATACAGAGTATAATTTTTGAAACCATTGACACACCAATACTAGTTACTACATACGCACTCACTGATTCCTATGTCTACACACACATTCACTCATTCACCCATACAATCATTCATACATACAATCACTCATCTTTACAACACTATCATATGCACTCATACACCTATACAGACACTCACACTCTGCCACTCATCCATGGAGTTACTCACACACCTAGTCAGTCCTGAAAAGAATCAATCACACTTCCATTTTCTCATCTATACAGTTAAACACAGAACACCTTACATTTTTGAAACATATACTAACACATACTTACTCTCTTATACAATCACTGATACAAGTACACATTGATCTGCACAGAGTCACACACCTCCCAGCCAGCCATACACACACTCAGTCTCCCATACAAATACTTGTGCAACCAATCAATAACCCATATAGCCACTCATATAGCTACTGATCAACACATGCAGCAGCTTGCACAACAACAGACATACTGATGCACACTTTCAGACAGTTTAGTCACTAACCCGTGCATTCAGTAAGACGCATTTAATCACTCACTCATACAGTCAATCACGCACCTACTAAAACCTTCATTCAGACACTTATACATCCACTCATTCTTCAATATGTAAAACATATTTAAACTTTACAGAAACACATAATCACTGGATGATGTCATCAGTGATGTCATCAGTGATGTCATTTGAGATGTCATCAGTGATGTCATCAGTGATGTCACTGACCATGTCATGAATGATGTAATATGTGACATCATCAGCAGTGGATTGCGGGTGCGCGATATATAGTTAGTGCAACTAACTATATATGGAATTTCAATGGTTTTGTGTGAGTAAAATAAGGTTTTTTAAATGCTAATTCCTAACGATATATGGTCTATAACCTATGGTTTCTTCAGTGAATTTTCAAGGTTTTGTAAATGCTAATTCCTAACTATATATGGTCTATAACCTATGGTTTTTTCAGTGAATATATATATATATATATATATATATATATATAAATATATATATATATATATTCACTGAAAAAACCATAGGTTATAGACCATATATAGTTAGGAATTAGCATTTACAAAACCTTGAAAATTCACTGAAAAAACCATAGGTTATAGACCATATATAGTTAGGAATTAGCATTTAAAAAACCTTATTTTACTCACACAAAACCATTGAAATTCCATATATAGTTAGTTGCACTAACTATGTATCGCGCACCCGCAATCCACTGCTGATGATGTCACATATTACATCATTCATGACATGGTCAGTGACATCACTGATGACATCACTGATGACATCTCAAATGACATCACTGATGACATCTCATTTGACATCAATGACCACATCACTGATGATATCATTCATGTGACAATACAATGCATCTCCTCACATTTTAATATAACCTCTGTTACAACCAGTGTTAAATACAGAGTATAATTTTTGAAACCATTGACACACCAATACTAGTTACTACATACGCACTCACTGATTCCTACGTCTACACACACATTCACTCATTCATCCATACAATCATTCATACATACAATCACTCATCTTTACAACACTATCATATGCACTCATACACCTATACAGACACTCACACTCTGCCACTCATCCATGGAGTTACTCACACACCTAGTCAGTCCTGTAAAGAATCAATCACACTTCCATTTTCTTGTCTATACAGTTAAACATAGAGCACCTTACATTTTCAAACATATAGTAACACATACTTACTTTCTTATACAATCATTGATACAAGTACACATTGATCTGCACAGAGTCACACACCTCCCAGCCAGCCACACACACACTCAGTCTCCCATACAAATACTTGGACAATCAATCAATAACCCATATAGTTAATCATATAGCTACTGATCAACACATGCAGTAGTTTACAGAACAACAGACATAATGATGCACAAATTAAGACAGTTTAGTCACTAACCCATGCACTCAGTGAGACACATTTAATCACTCACTCATACATTCAGTCATGCACCTACTAAATCCTTCGTCCAGACAGTTATACATCTACTCATTCTTCAATATCTAAAACATATTTAAACTTTACAGAAACACACAGTCACTGGATGATGTCATCAGTGATGTCATCAGTGATGTCATTTGAGATGTCATCAGTGATGTCATCAGTGATGTCATTTGAGATGTCATCAGTGATGTCATCAGTGATGTCACTGACCATGTCATGAATGATGTAATATGTGACATCATCAGCAGTGGATTGCGGGTGCGCGATACATAGTTAGTGCAACTAACTATATATGGAATTTCAATGGTTTTGTGTGAGTAAAATAAGGTTTTTTAAATGCTAATTCCTAACTATATATGGTCTATAACCTATGGTTTTTTCAGTGAATTTTCAAGGTTTTGTAAATGCTAATTCCTAACTATATATGGTCTATAACCTATGGTTTTTTCAGTGAATTTCATTGGTTTTTTAATAGCTAATATCAAAACCTTTACAATGTATTATTCTTTAAAAAGAAAAATATTTTTTACATGTTTTTTATACAATTTTTTTTGTATTTTTTTTGTTTCGCTCCCAGTACGCGTACCGGTTAGCTTCCCGTTAGCTCAATCCGGAGGCGCGACCCGGTACGCGAACTGGTAAACGTTCCTTTTGCGCACCTCTCGCGTTACAAAACAACATGGTGACGCTTCGCGTCAGCATGACGTTTCGCGTTCTCGCGTAATACGTCATATTACGTGCTACGTTTGCGTACCCGGAAGCGCACCGGTACGCGAACCGGAAGCGATCCGCGGCGCGGCGCCGACCGCGTAATGTAAACATAGCAGGTCATGTGACTCGATAATAACACTTTTCATTGGTTCATTTCACTTTTGGTTTCCTAATGATGTAATACAAGGTCATGTGATCTAAAATGGACACTTGTCATTGGTTTAGAACTTTTGTTTTTCCCAAATGATGAAAACCCCTCCTTCTTTCATCACTCTGACTTTCATCTTGGTGAGAGAAAGACCCTTTATTGAGACTTTGTGATGGCTTCATTAGTAGCTTCAGCTGGTGCTAGCCCACCACCTCCACCAAATCCAAGAAAGAGAGGACCACCTGCAGAAGTAATTCTGCAAGAAGAGGAAGAACAGGAAGAGGAGGAAGAGCATGAGTTTTTGCCAGAGGAGCCCAGGAGGTACAATCGACAGGAGAATTATATCTGGCAATTCTACAGAATTCCTAAGGGGCAAAAGAAAGTGAATGCTCGTTACGTGTTTTGCCGCATATGCGGTGACAGATTATCAAGGGGAACCGATAAAAAATATAGTTATGGGAATCATACTATGCATCGGCATATGAGTAGGTGGCACCCAAATAACTATAGTGCTGCCCAGCTACGTGACCAACAACAACATCCCCTCCAAATGGCAAGAAGATCGGTGGTTCCAGAGGTGTCGGGACCAGAGGCGAGGGAGGTGATTGCAAACATCCAAATGTTGTTTGGTCACGTAAAACAAGTGTGCGTGGAATGTGGCGCTTTCATCTGCTACAGAGAAAGTAGCATCACTTTGATTTTGCGAGCAATTCAAAATCATATTAATGTTTGCACAAAACGCACCAAAAAATAAATTCATTTTTTTTTTTTGCTCCTGTTGAGCCCTTTATAATGGATCGTTTTTGTTTCCCCCCCCCCCAAAAAAACCAAAAATTTTTTAAAAACGTTCAGAAAATACAAAAAAAGTAAAAAAATGTTCAAAAAATACTAAAAAAAATATAAAACAACAAAAACATAAAAAAAAAAGTTCTTTTCAGAACTAACTCCCCATTATAAAAAAATTAGTAGAAAATTTGGAACTCTGCCAACCTGTATTTCTCTTAGTTCGCTCCCGGAGCGCTACCCGGTACGCGTACCGGAAGCTAACCAAAAAAATATTTTTTAAAAAAGAACAGTAACTATAAGGGAAGGAAATACACAGTTATGTTAAAAGAAAGACAGCTCTAGGGAGTAAAATAAGGATACTGTTACCTACAATCCACTGTTGATGATTTCACATATTACATCATTCATGACATGGTCAGTAACATCAACAGCAGTGGATTGTAGGTAACAGTATCGTTAGTTTACTCCCTTTAGCTGTCTTTCTTTTAACATAACTGTCTATTTCCTTCCCTTATAGTTACTGTTCTTTTTTAAAAAACATTTTTTTGATCAGTCATAAACAGTGACATTAATAGAAACAGAGAGAGTGAACAAGAGTGAAGAACTATGGTCCTCCTGAGCCACCCTCAGAAAACCAAGGGGGTCAAGATACATCTACCGTGCCCCCTTCTACCTATTCTGAACATTATTTGCCCTCCATCTTGTATCTTGATTCGAACGAAACACAAAATGGTGGACTGCCATAACGCTGCTGGTTTGCGAACCGGGCAACTTCCCAGGAAGCGGTCCCCAAAAAAAAAAAGTTGGGAAAGTAATTCACAGACACTAAGAGTAATAGAGATGGAGTGAGTGAACAAGACTGAGGAACTATGAGAACAGAGGGACTGAGAAAAAGAGTGGAAGGAGTTGAGTAAATAGGTAATAGAGAAAGGAATGAGGAAAGTAGCAAAGGCAGGAAACTGAGGATTAAAGAAGTGAAGCAGTGGATCTAATAGTAGGTGAATGTGATAGAAATGTAACGAAAAGAGTACAACTATTTACCTTGTAATTGCTGTTAAATTAATCACATTTTATTTCTATACTTTCAATCTGTGAAAGAGAGAACCAACATTTAAAAAAAAATTAAAATATGTATTTAAAAATTACAAAAGACAAGGGAAAATATTGAAGGACAAATAGTTTTTCAACAACTTTGACACTGACAGAAGCTTCTGCTTCTCCAGGTCCTCTACACAATGCTAAAGATATACATTTTAAACTAACAGTATCTTGATGCAGATGAAGTGAGGACTATCTTAAAACATGGTGCATCTTTTGCATTGCTCTTGTTTCAGAAAAGTGTCACTTCAGTATGCCAATAACATGTCTCCTATCCAGAGATTTGTTTGAGGTGAGGCCTACTCAGAGTTCAAGATGAGATTTACACTTGTTGAAGTGTACAGAGGAGATAATATCTGTGAAAGTCTACTAATGAAGTGAGTCATGTCCACTGCACTCTTCAACAAAGTAGAAACCTCCTATGTTTCCCTGGACAGACCTAAACTTGATCTGCACAATGTGATTCGTAATGATAGGAAACTCAAGTGATGTAATTGAAATATGTGCAATTTATTTTGCTCATTTCACAATCACATCACTTGTGTTTCCTTTGCTTAGGTATCTCATTGTGCAGATGTAGTCCAGCATATGAAAGATTACGTAGAAGTGCAGCACTGCATACAATAAATTTAACACTTACAGAAAACTCACCTTCTCCATGCCTCCTACACAGTTCTACATATACATCATAAATGCAAACAGTACAGAATTAATTATACATGTTAAATGGTTTATTTTTGCTGTTCTCAGAATGTATCAAAATTCACTAAAAACAGTGACTTGAAGGTATTCATCATGTAACAGCGGGGAAAAAAAAACACAATCAAAATGATTGTGTTTAAAAAACCCATACAACATCAGAAAATAAAATTCAGAACTCCTTAAAGTTAACTTACTTTCCATGACGTCCAAGGATGTCCTATAAACAGCTTACACTCTTTTGTGCTGTTATTACTTTCAGCCCGCCACTTTCTGAAAGAAAACCTCCATCGTTTTTAAAAACACGTTACATGCAATAAATGACTTCTTGCTCTCTACCACTATTTTCCACAAGGCCAAATCTAGTCAGAGATATTTATAACTCTTGGATTTCTTGTAAGCCAATCCCATCATTTGGCATTTCCGCAACTTTCAGAATTAAAATGTTGAAGATCATTTTCACAATCCTGGAATAATAATATCTTCCCCTTCTTGGTCAGTCATGTTCTACATTTCCTATGACACTGATACTGCTTAATATGAAGCAGACTTACACTACCTCTATGAGTACTACAATTATTTAATTCTCTACATCACTTTTAATCACAAAGCAATGTAAAACAGTAGACAGCATTGCAGACTTACATTCCCTCTACTCCATGTTTTGATTGGCTGCTTCAATTAGCTTATGAAAAGAAACAATTTTTCTGAACTCATTTAAAGTGCACATACATCTCCATAATGTCCAATCCTTTGATTAGAAGTTATGTCTCTGAACTACACTTATCCTCAAGGCCAAATTGTGTAGGAGCCATTAGAACTTCTTGAAATTCCACAGATCATATCCCGAGATTATTTTCCTAAAATTTTGGTTTTAAAAACACCAGGTAAGAGTTTTTAAGGTCATACGGCAATTTTTTTTTGAAAATTAAAACAGAATCATTGCAGAATGACCAGCCATTTCTAGACTTTAAATAAGCTGTGTAATGTCCTGATGATATTGAAGGGCCGTCATGATATATAATTGCTGTAGTTACAAAAGTCCTTCCTGATATTGACAACTGCGAAGCTACAAATTTTTTTATTAAAGTTGTCAATTTTGTTCCATCAGGCCTACATCGTTGGAACATTAAAATGACGTACTGGCCATATTTTCGTATAAATAATGTGGACATCATTTCAGATTTACATTGGCTACACTCCATGCTGTGATTAGCAGCTTTTACTAGCTTATTAAAGGAGACTGATTTACTGTCTGGCAAAGTTAAATATATAAATCTTTCTGAGTCTACACTAGTAGTACTTGATACCATACAGTTCTCGCAGTCATGCTGCCATTGATAAGAAAGCCCAAACAGCTGATCTACATCTACACCTTCAGCATGTAATACATCAAGCATATACATTAAAAACTCCTGACAATCTTGCTGAATATTTTGAGAGAATTGTGTTTGCCCTGAACATCTGTCTAACAGGTTTCGAATTTCAGACACACTTTCTATTTTTGTTCTATCTGTGCTACATTTCTCTAACACAGAATTCAACAAACTGCAAAATCTTTGATCAGAATTGACCACAATCTCTTCTTTTACATTTTTTAGAGAAAACAAAACATTCATTACTACATTAGCATAGCAGTTGACACCAGAACTGTTTTCAAACTGAAAACCAACAACATCTTCAACAGAATCCTCTTTGTTTCTGCTTGTAATTTTAGGTTCATTCACTTTTTGTCTTTTTGCTACAACCTCCCCAGTATTGTTCTCATTTCTTCGTTTCCGGCCTACCAGACGTTTCTCAAACAAAGGAAACTGAGGCAAATGTGGCGCATACTCTCTTCTTAACCTATTGTATTCCTTAACACAATCTAGATCTGCACAAATGTTTCTGACATCACACTCAATCAAGTACAATCCCGATAAAGTTCTAACTCGTGACAATGCCACATATGCCATACCCTCCTTGAACACAGAACTGCCAATATTCACCAATGCAGTGTCTACACTTAAACCTTGCGATTTATGAATTGTCACCGCATATGCCAAGCAAACAGGGAACTGCTTACGGCGAACATATAAGTCTTTTACAAGCAAAAATCTAGCAGAACAACGAGCAATTAGCTGTACTTCCTCAATGCCATCAAATTTAATTTTTAAAAATTCAATTCCATCTCTATTTCTGTATTTCACAAAATCAACAACATTACCCATTGATCCATTTACCAGACCTCTTTCAACATGTAAATTCCTTCTTAAAATTATACGGCAGTTCAAGCACACATTCAGAGTCTTTTCAAAACCTGCAGTTTTAGATATAGTCTTCTCTAATGAATCCAATTTTGATTTCAGATTCTCAGACAAAATAATTGTTGATCCCATATGCTGTACTCTATCAATAGCTTCCACTTTCACAATCTCTTGCTTTTCTAAATGCAACATTTTGTTGTTAAATTTGGCACATTCTGCAAGAGTTGGCATCAAACATATTCCAGATTTCTTATCAGTAATTTTCTGAAAAATATTCTCAGGCACAACATCTTGTTCTGGATATAAATTTGACAGTAATCGTGCATGTAAAGCTTCTTTTCCATGCTCGGTCACTTTTCCAATTCTAACATCTTGTAGAATAGTCTTGTAAACTTCATCCTTTGCCTGACGCATATTTTCATGCAGTTCAGCATAATTGAAGTTTAACCATATATTGACGTTGCCAATGCTGCCTAGGCACTTCCTGGTATCTTCATGCGTGAGCATTTTGAACACAGGTTGCCCTTTCACTGGTGTCAGCTGCAGAAGATCTCCGAAAACAATGATGTGTTTGCCACCAAATAACACATCATACTCTGTTTTGAGAACTTCTTGCATCCTCAAATGCACAAAGGCAAGCATGACATTGGAAACCATGCTTACTTCGTCAATGATAAGAAGTTTCATTTTCCTCAAGATTCTTGAAACTTCAAAACAAGCATCTCCAGATAGCTTGTGATATTCTAATTTGTTGTCATGCTCCACTGGCAGCATCAGTAAACGATGTAAAGTAATCCCTTTAATATTATGTGCTGCCAGTCCAGTTGGAGCAGTGACAACACAAGACAGCGATGACTCTGTCCTTTCCTGCAAATAGCATGAAATTGCTTTAATGAGGAAACTTTTTCCAGTTCCCGCTTCTCCACTCACGTACAGTCGGACAGGCTTCAACGACGTACATGAGCACTCTTTCTTATCATGACTTAATCCATGATCAATTTGCATGGTAACTTCGTCATATATTTTCCTCTGCTCAACGTTGAGTTGCCTTTCCAACTCTTCTAAGTTAACCACATCCTCTTGAGCATGTGCCATGGCTCTTTCCACCTCATTCATAGCAGTGGCAGCTTCATTTTCAATAAGAGGTCCTCCTAGTGGATCCTGACTCAATGAAGCAGAACTCTGACTGTCCTGAGAACTGTCTCTGGCAATCTCGGCTGCAATTGTTGCTTCCTGCTCAATTTCCGCATTCAACATTTCTACATATTTGGGAAAAGCAGGACATTCTATGGTCTCCTTGGCGGCATTGAAAGAGTCTTCATAACAGAGGAAATCTCCAAGCAGTTCCTCTTCTGCACGCCAAGGCTTGAAAAGTTGCAAAAGTGCTAAATAGAAAAACTCCTTTTTTTCAGGAGATTCGCCACTCAATTTTCGATGGTTTATCAAGTGGCATTTTCTTTGCTTCACCAGACATCCCTCACTTCCTATTACAGCATACACTCCTTTCTCAGTATCTTCTTTGATGTTCCTCTTGAACATGTAATTTTGCAGAACCTCATACAGACAAACATTCTCGAGGTGACTGCTTCGATTTGGATAATATGTATCCAACATGTTGGTCTTCAAAATGTCGGTACTGTTTGGCTCCTTTTCCGCCAAATACTCAATTTCCCGCACAGGTTTGAGAACTCGATTACGCGTTGCAGCAAGACCAAGACTCGCCCAAACGATACTCCTGGACTTGGCATAGAGACTTGCTGAAGACAACCGGTCAGAACATTCGTACGCTCCGATTTCTCGATGCGACAACATCTTCAGACTGAAACTGTACAACTTCTTGCTGAGGCTCTTTTCATGGGAAATGTCCTCCCACATATCCTTCAATTCTGTCTTCTCTTTTTTGGTGATGTAAGACGTCACATACCGAGCCACAGCCATACAGTTATCAGCCACAAACTGTATATCCATGTTAGCATTCCACATGGACAAAATCACCGGGTTGTAGTCGTTGATGTACTTGGACTCTTCGTTCCTCTTCAAATTGTAAGTGTTTTTAGGTGATTTCTTCATGACATTGTGTCGCAGCGAAGACATCAAACTGTTTACTCTTCCTTTAGAAATCACCGGTCGTGGATAGCCGAAACGACATTTAGTGTAGAACTTGTCCTTGTTTCGGAATTTACGACGGCAGTACTTTCCACATCGATGGCTTTGGAAACGCAGAACTTTTTCTCTTAGGCTTTTCTTCTCCTTTGCGTTTGGAACAGCACACGTAGAATACTGTTGGATGAAACTCATCACTGAGTCATCTGGATCCGTTCCAAATTTAGGTGCATCCTTGATCCACAGCAACATATGTATATGAGGAGCACCTCTTGCTTGGTACTCCTTTCTCCAGAAGAAATCCAACACCTCTCCAAGAGGTGGATTCTTCTTATTCATGATGAAAGACATCATAGCTTCAAATCTATGATTGAAGTACCTACATACATTGACTGGATCCAAAGAGCACAGTTCTCCGGGTGTCTTGAATTCGATGTTTTCTACGTTAGCATTTGCCTCTCGTAGAAATTCAAGTAAGTCTTCCCAGCCATACTCGGCACAGCTCAGAGTGAGGAACCATGTGGGAGTACCTAAGTTCCTCAGCATACATTTTAAATCACCATGACGACGGTACCAGTACTCATTAGTACCACGCTGACACGCCATGAGATTAATCAGGTGAGAATCCAAAATACTATCTTGGACATTCACTTTATCCATAAAATCACTTGCCGAGATGTTTTGCATGTGTATACCACTTTTCAAGATGTGGTTCACTGCATATGACAGTCCAGACAGATCGCTTTCAAACAGGAGATGAAACAAATATGGAATGCATTGTCGAAACCTAGCATCTCCTGCATACAATCGCAAAGTCCGGTATTCAGAAGCAGGAATTTGATGAGGTCGCTCATCATATCTTCCTCCCTGACCTGTTGGAAAAAGCTGTGGGAAACACCGAGCTTCCAAACTTTGCTCCCAAACACTAATGGGACTCCCTTTGGCTTGTTTCATTTGAAACAACTCAATAGCATTCCCCATGACTTCCTTTGAATGCAAAGGATGAACACTATAATGTTCATATATTTCCTCACTAGTAGAGAGTTCTACTTTCTCAATTTGACCAGCACACAAATCGCTATCCTCTTCCTCACTTACTTCCTCTTCTTCAACATATACATTCTTATAGTATTTATTATTTTTTTTCAAATACAATGTTGCCTTTTTAACTTTCCTAACATCTACTAAATCTTGCCATATTTTCTTATTCTTTGTCGGAACCCCATTAACTAAGATAACCAGAGGTTCCTCTTCCACTTTTTCTACTCCAATTGTGTTAATGTTTTT
The DNA here is from genome assembly GCF_964261635.1 of Lissotriton helveticus. Lineage (NCBI taxonomy): Eukaryota > Metazoa > Chordata > Amphibia > Caudata > Salamandridae > Lissotriton > Lissotriton helveticus. The sequence continues at coordinate 1,264,406,181 of NC_136059.1, read as the reverse complement.
CTTCAAATCTAGAGGCAAATAAACAACTCTTCCCTTTAATCCTCTCTGTAAATCTGATGGAGGCAATTTCCCTGTCTTTGGCTCCATTCTTACAATAGCCTGAAAGGGATGGATACTTTGAATCAAAATAGATTCATAAGTATTTAAGTCCTTCAATTCAGAAGGAATCTCAACCAATTCCAGATTATTATGAACTGCTCTAGCAGGCATCTGGTTTTGTTTTAATTTGTTACAACAATAAGTACACACACGTTGATCCAATCCCAAATCAAAACAATTTTCTACCATCAAGTATGTTGCAAAATCCTTCCATTCACTATTATTTTCCCTTTCACTTTTTGCATATAAATCCACTAACTTAGTCTGATTCTTATAATAAGTGCGTCGACAACACACACAAGTGAAATTAGGCCTCTCACTTGATTTCATGTCAAACGTCGCAATTTCCCTCTGGAAATTATCTGTACTGGAAACATGTACAGTATCTTCCAAATGACCCTCTATTTCTTGCTCAATTTCAACATTCTCCTCTTTACTTCCAAAGTAACAAAACTCAATTTCTTCACATATATTCCTCACATCTATTTCAGAACCATGCAGAAGAGCAGCACATAATTGTTTCAGCATAATTGCTGGACTCTTAGCATAATACAACAGTCTAACTAACTTCCTCACTTTGTTATGATGCACTGCTAGCATCCTGAAATGATGAAAAACACTCTGGCATACTCTCCTGGAAAGACAAGCCAGTGAATGACCATGCAAACCTGTCACTTCTCTCACTCTGCAAGGATCTAATTCTTGCAACAACCTCATTTTCTGCTTCAAACTTTTCTTGTTAAATGACCGTACAAAATCACAAAGCAAATTGATAGAATCCTGTCGCACACTGCAAATACTACTACACTTCCAGGTGTACACAGGACCCTTAGCACGTCTTCCTAAAACCTCATTACCTAACAACTCTTCTGCCTCTGTTGTCACAAGTTTTTCTTTTTCAACTGGACAACCATCTTTCACTTCATAAGCACGACCACTGATGTCAACTGCATGCACCAAATCATTATCCTGGAAATAACTCTCTTCATTAAAAAATGCCTCACAGCTTGAACTATGTATCCATTCTCCAGAAAAAACTTCACAAAAATTACTACGATTAACTATTCTCTTCCATCTACTATTTCTTTTGAAATCAAAAATTGCCTTGTTTAGCTTCCTAATTCTATTGATTATCAAAATAAATAACTTACGTTTAATTTCAAAAGCCTGATCAATAACTTTCTCAACTTTTTTTTTTCTCCTATAAAAAACTAATTTCTGTTGACCTTTCTTAATATTTTTTAACAAATTGCCAATTATCCTGTTACGGAACATTCGTTTACGAATCTCCGTAAACTGTTGTTTCCTTCTACTATCATGCACAGATTTATCTCTTGCTCTAGCAGTAACATTTTCATTTGTCCTTTTCTTTCCATTTGATTTACTTGTGTTGTTATGGATTGAAACATTTTCTGTACTAATATTTTTTTTATTTGAAATATTTTTTATGAAATATTTAGAGCTCTTACCCGGTGCTTTCTTCATCGCTTGAGAAATCTTTTTGTTAGAGGACTGCTGCATTTTTTTTTTCTCCTGCTGTCTTTGACGTTTTGCAGCCTTCATCTCTCTTATTTTTGTAGGCATAGTTGAATCTGAGGAAAAATATAATAAAAATGTTAATAAAAAAATATTATCAAACAGTAAATCAGTAATAGTGATCAAAAACATAACACACTACTTGACATTTTAAATAGAAGATTTTTTAGTCCTTGCAAATTTACAATACAGAAGTAGCAGAAAAGAAATGAGATTTATATTTATGTTACCTATGCTATTTTATATGTGAATCTGATCTAATTTTATGAGCATATTTTAATATTTTATTGAAGACACTACACATAACCTGTTTTTGAAGGTGTCTTTATTTTTAAATTAAACGGTTTACCTTTTTACTTTTTATTCATTATAAATTTTAAAAATAAATGTTTATAATTCCAAAGGCTCAAGCAGGTCATCTTCCCATCCTATATCATATAATTCGGACAAATCTGCATCCTCATCACGCTCTTCTTCATCCTCAGGATTTAAATCATCCAATGGATCAACATCCACTGATGTTTCAATTACAAGTTCAATGATGAGGTCAAAATCAACTGATTGCAGATTGTCGCTCATGTTGAGGTTGTCTTTATCTTTAAAGAAAGACAACAACAATGAGATGTTGCAGAGTAAGAGACAAATCTCACAGATTATAATAGTAAAATTATTCAACATGAGTAACATTTTGCAGCTATTATTTAGCCATGTCCAGCGATGCTGAGCAGGTGAAGCCTATGTCTAATTTTTCACTGGACAGGACTCATCTGTTCTTAACCTTGGATAAGCCTCAACGACTCTGTGTCCCCTGCACATACTCAAATGTTAAAGTGCAGATTTATATTAAATGGCACATCCCCAGGCATGCACCAGTTAATGTGCACCACTGCTTTACCACCCATGGTGTGCCGCATTTACAATCAGATAGGAGAAAGCTGCTTCAAAACCCTGCACCTGCTTGAAGCTGGCATAGGTCTTGACGCAGCATTGTATAGATGGGGCACCCCTGATCCTTGCTGGAGCTGCATCGCACTTACGATACAACTCCAGCAATGCGCCACCTTTACAGCACAGATGCGTCACACATCTGTGCCTTTTTTGCCCCATGCTGCGCCGCATTGTAAATGCAGCACACCATGGGTGGCGGAACAGTGGCGCAGGATGACTGTCACATCCCTGGGGATGCGCCACTCATCATAAATCTATCCCTAAGCTTCTTATCTTGTTACAGATGAACTGCCATATGTATCATCAAAATATTTTACATATTATAAATAGCAAATTTTAAGGAATAAATAGCGATTCTTTACTATTCCTAATTTGCAATGAGCAAATTGCTAATTGCAAATTACCCATTCATTTCCATAGGCTAGGAGGCTCATAGGAATTAATGTTGCAAGTTGTGATTAGCAATTAGCTCATCACAAAATAGGATTTTTTTCAAGCGTGCAGGGGTATCTCAAGAACAACCTGCTGCACCCCTGAAAAAGAAATTTGGGAGCACATGGCACACCTACATGCCCTAATGGCATGTATGGGCGTCATATGGGACCTTTTTTTTTTTAAAAAAAAAATTCTTTTTGAAAAGAATTCGCAAATTACCACAAACTACAAGTTGGTGGTAGTTTCCAAATCCTTAATATCATTTTTTACATATTTTTTTTTTATACATTGCATTTAAGGAATCACAATTTTTGAATTATTGACATTTTAAGTAATTTCCACATGTGCACTGTTTTCTAAATATAATTTGAAAATCGTTTTTGGGGAAAAGTAATGGTTTGCAAATTTATGACAAGGACATAATGGTGTATGCTTCTCTATAAGGCATTTCAGTATCTCTAATGTCATTTTTCCCATATTACATTATAAGACCTTTCCCCATGAAGCACATTCCTTGTAAATATGCTCCCACCAGTGCATTGCAAATTTAGATTTTGACTGTTTCAGACACATAGCCATGTTGAAAGTGACCCAAAAAAATTGCAAACGTTTAAAAAAAACACATTCATGTGTCTTAATGACATTTTAATTCATTTCCCCATGGACAATGTTTTCTAAGTGGCACAAAAGAGGTATACACCTATCATAAATCTGTCCCTAGAATTATAAATGATTAAATCAGGATGACAATAAGATGTGGCCTATCCAGAGGTTTGTTTAAGGTGAGGCCTACTCAGGATTGCAGATTAAAGTTATGCTTGATGAAGAATACAGAGGAGATAATTTATTGTAAAGGCCTACCAATGAAGTAAGTGATTTCTACTTCATTGCACCAGTCATCATAAATGTATCCATAAGCTTCTTATCTTGTTAGACATCAACCGCCATATGTATCATATAACTATTTTGCATTTCCAAAAAAGCGAATTTTAAGGAATAAATAGCGATTCTTTACCATTCCAAATTTGCGATGAGAAAATTGCTAATTGCAAATTACCCATTCATTTCCATGGGCTAGGAGGCTCATATAAATGAAGGTGCAATTTGCGATTAACAATTTGCTCATCACAAATTAGGAATTTATTCCAAAAGTGCAGGGGTGTCTCAAGAGCACCCTGCTGCAACCCTGAGAAAGAAATTTGGGGGCATATGGCGAACATAAATTTTAACAACATTCCTTTACCTCAAAAACGATTTTCAAATCATAACTTCAAAACACTACACATGGGAAAATTACTTAAATTGTCCTTAAGACACATAAAAGCGTATTTTGATTGGCTTTCCTGCATGGTAGGGTCACTTTAAACATGGCTATGTAACATAAACATTCAAAATCAAAATTTTCAATGTACAGGTGGGAGCATATTTACAAGCAATTTGCGCCACAAAGAAAGGTCTGACATTAAAATGGGAAAAATAACATCAGGGACAGTCAATTGCCTTATAAAGAACCATACACCATTATGTCCTTCTCTTGAATTTAAAAACAATTCCTTTTTCCCAAAAACGATTTTCAGATCATAATTTCAAAAAACTGCACATGAGAAAATGACTTAAAATGTCATTGAAACACATGAAAGCGTTTTTTTATTGGCTTTCCTGCATGGTTGGTTCACTTTTATCATGGCTATGTAACACAAACATTGATAATTAAAATTTTCATGCACATGTAAGAGCATATTTACAAGCAATTTGCGCCACAGAGAAAGGTCTTACACTAAAATGAGAAAAATAACATCAAGGACAGTCAATTGCCTTATAAATAACCATACACCATTATTTCCTTGTCATGATTTTAAAAACAATTCCTTTTCCACAAAAACGATTTTCAAATCATAATTTCTAAACACTGCACATCAGAAAATGACTTAAAATGTCATTAAAATACATGAAATCATTTTTTGATTGACTTTCCAGCATGGTTGAGTCACTTTTAACATGGCTATATAACAGAAACATTCAAAATCAAAAATTTCCATGCACATGTGAGAGCATATTTACTAGCAAATTGCGCCACATAAATCATAATTTTCTCCTTAAAGCACACTATTCTCTATCTAAAGTAAAGAAATATTTTCTCACCTTAGCAAATACTTTGAGTTTGAAAACAGTCTCAGAAACACACCAATTTGTCTTCAGCAGAGCAAAAGGTATGCACTCCAGAGTCTGCAGCTATCAAAAGCACAGAAATGGTGTAATTCTTCACACATATTTCTCATGTCACCCAATCAAAACTCTTCCCTCACTTTTTTTCAAATGAAAACCCTTCCCCCTCTGCCCTTTCTGCCTATTTTCCATAGCAACCACCTCTTGGAGAAACTCTGGTGTTTGCAAATTCACACAACAATGTTGCAATTGAACTCTGAACTCTCAGTGCACCTGCATATCCAGTGCTTTCTTTCATTTAATGATTTTTTATTGACCACTCAAAATACATCTTTCAAAGAACACATCTCTACACCCTAACTTTCTGTTTTCATCAATCAAAATCCACCAATCACTGTTACTACTTCATGAACACAGAAACTCCACAGTTTTTTTCATTTCAAACTCACATTTTTTCAACTGCCATTTCATTGCCACACTTCATCTGACTGCAGGAGAACCTTCTCTCACCATGTTTTCTGTCTGGATTGTTGGTCATAGTTATATTCACTGGGCTCAAAGGTACGTTGAAAGCAGAAATTTACCTAACCTCAATTTACAAGATGTGGAAATTAAGTGGTTTGGCCAGAGAGGATTAAAATGTCACCAATTGATACCATTGGTGAAAACCTTTATGCATTTGCCAAAACCTGACCTGTTAATTGTGCACTGTGGAGGTAATGACTTGGGCACTTTGACTGGTGTAGGTCTGGAAATGCTTTTAAAGGACACCTTTGAGCAATTAATGGCACTTTTTCCTCAGACTGCCTTGGTATATTCAAATATATGCCAAAGACAGAAATGGAGGTGGTCAAACCAATTTTGTCCACAAATTGAGAAGTCGAGGAAGCATGTAAACAAATCTGTTTCAGCTTACATGAGAGACCATGGAATGGGCTCCCTGTACAACAATAACTTGCGTTACTACATGCAAGATATCTACAGAGGAGATGGAGTTCACTTCTCAGATGAGGGCAACAGAGTTTTCACTCTGAATTTAAGAATGTGCATTGGTACCTACTTATAAGTACCTAAATGTACCATAAACCCAAAAGCTCTTCTCAGAGCTACCCTACATCTAATCACTCACAATTATTTTTTTACTCTAACTATTTTCACTAATTTTCAACAAAATACGCTCCCTGGTGCGCTACCCGGTACGCGTACCGGGAGCTAACCTCGCGAAATTTTTAAAAAAAATGTTTTTTTTTCCGCACATATGGGCCTCCTCAGCCACCCTCACAAAACCTAGGGGGTCAAGATAAGTCTACCGTGCCCCCTTCTACCCATTCTGAACATTATTTGCCCTCCATCTTGTATCATAATTCGACCGAAACACAAAATGGTGGACTCCCGGAACGCTTAAGGTCCGCGAACCGAGGCGCTCAACGGTTCGCGTACCGGGTCGCTTCCTGGGAAGCACACCATCAAAAAAGGTGGGAAAGTAGTTCACAGAAAAGCCACTGGAGACAATTTCACCAAATATAGAATAGCTCATACTACATACCAATCCCTACCATTTTCACAAATTTGATTGGAATTCCATTTAGCCATTTAGCCTGTAGTCCTCTCTAAATACCGTGAGGTAAATTACTTCACAAAACACATCTGAAGTGTTGGAATTGACAACCAATTAAAATGTTACTTTCATTTTCTACTTTTTTTACATGATATTTGATTGGTTATGTACCCGAATATATATAAAGGAAGAGAAGGAAACACAGCCATTTTGACTACTACTTCCTGGTGTACATTTCATTTGGATTTTCATTAATAACTTCAACTTCTTTTTAAAGGTAAGTTGTTATTTTTAAAACTGAAGTATATTGTGCACTTTAAGTTAATATGGCAAACTTTTTCTGTTAGTTATATACTATCCCTCTGTAGTACTTATAAATTTAGATACACTTTTTTATATTCCTACTTCCACTCTGATACTATACACTGCCCAAAGATAAATTCTCTGATAAAAACTGCCTATCTAAAATTAATCCCAACAGTGCCCTACCTCTACTAATATATATTTTTTTTATGCAAATTTCAGGAAAAATGGAAAGTGAACAAAACATTTCATTTGAAATTATCCTTCCAGAGTCCAACACAGAAATCATTGATCCAAATGAGATTGAATTTATGGATGAAACATGGGACCAAGAACTACTGCAATGTGTGCAAGCAGTAGATAACCTCCTTGCAAATGAGGACATTTTACAACCTCAGAGACTACAATCTATATTCCATGATTATGAAATTTCTGACAATGAAATGTTAGAAAGTTTAATAAATTATGAAACACAATAAAAAAAGTTTAAAAAAAAAAAAAATAATCAACAAAACCAACAATCAATTAACATACAGCATTTGAAAAGTCTATCATTCATTTTTTATTGTGATACGCTCCCCAGTACGCTTCCCGGTTCGCGTACCGGGCGCTAACCACGAAAAAAAACAAAAAAAAATTTTTTTTTTTTTTTGCTTAGCGGGGCCCCTTTAAAGCCTCCACATCAAACCTAGGGGGTCAGGGAGTATCTACTATGCCCCCTTAAGGTCATTTGCCCCTTCGCTTTTGACCTCCTCTTGTCTCTCGATCCTACCGAGAGACAAGATGGCGGCCGCTCCGGACTGTTTAGAATGTTGACAGACACCGGAGAGCCAATCAACTTCGCTACGCGAAGTTCCGTTACGCGTCAAGTACGCGTACCGGGGCGCTGCCTGGTCCGCGCTTACAGATATATATCTTTTTTTGAACGTTAATTTCTCAAAATCCACTGAAGCACATATATTGAGACCTAGAAAAGGCACATCGGGCTACCAGTCCCTACAATTTTGCCAAGTTTCGTGCAAATCCATTCAGCCGTTCGGGCTAAAAGTGAGGCTAACCGCCCTATGGAAAACTCAATGTTAAAAACACGTTTTGGGACCCCCCTTTTTTCTCGGCCCCCCCTGGACCAACTCCCCCCAAATTTCCAGTGGCTGCTCAGAAACAAAATGTTCCATTTTCCAGAAAATTTCAGCCAATTCCGTCCACAAACGCCAAAGTTATTAGACATAGAATTTTCAAAAAACCCATAGAGAAAAAATCCTAACTATATATACCTACTGGCGACCGCCAGTAGGTAATATATATATATATATATATATATATATATATATCACCTATTGGCGGTCGCCAGTAGGTAGTTATAGTTATGACCTAGTCTCCAAGAAGATGTGGCGCTCTGCTCCTCTCCTTGAAAGTTTCGGGGTGGATTGTCAAGTGGGGGCTGAGAAAAAAGGGGGTCCCAAAATGTGCTTTCCCCATGCAATTTTCCATAGGGACATTTAGACATGGCTACAGCTCGAACTGCTGAACGGAATTACACCAAATTTGGCAAAAAGGTGGAGTTTGGTTCGCAGATTACGCGTTTTGTTGAATGGTGTAAATCCGTTCAGTAGCTCCTGAGAAAATCAAAAGTAAAATCATAGAAATATCTATAGACGAAGAACTGTATGTGTATCATCCCGAGCACGAGCTTTATGCTAATTGGCTATCAACACTCCAAACCAGGAAGTGTTGGCAGCCATCTTGTGCCTCGGTAGAACCAAGGCACAAGAAAAAACAGAAAAAGTAACGTGAAAAACGGGAAAAGGGGGCAGGGTAGAAACACCCTGACCCCCTAGGCCTGCTTAGGGGGTCCCATAAGGACCCCCAATGCCCCAATTGTTTTTATTTTTTTTAAATCGCGGGATACGCGTATTGTACGCGTACCCTGCCGATAAAAAAAAAACAATGCGCGGCTCCTGCGCTTTTATGCAAATTAGCCCCCGGGGGGCCAAATCCTGGGAGCTTTATATGAATAAAGTGTGGGGGCCCACAATCCCCCCACACTGCCCCGGGGACCGCCACCCCTGGGTCAAAGTTTGTATTATAGCGGGGGGCACAAGGCCCCCCGCAGCCCTGGGGAACGCCACCCCCAGGGCTTAAATGTATAATGATGGAGGCCTCTAAGGCCCCCCGAGCCCCGGGGGCCGCCACCCCCCAGGGTGTTAGTATTAAGTATGCAGGGGCCTCACGGCCCCCCGCAGCCCTGGGGACCACCACCCCCGGGGCTTTTTATCAAAATTACATTTTAAAAAACCTGTGTGGGGGCTCCAGCCCCCCCACACACCCCGGGGACCGCAACCTGCCCTGGGCTCTAATATTTAAAATAGGGGGGTCTGTGACGGACACCCCAGCCCCGGGGACCACCACCCCCTGGGGCTTTTAACGGTTGGGAGCCTTGTGGTGGCCCTGGGGACCGCCACGCTCCACGGCCGGCTCCTGCAGTGTCCCGGGGTGCCTACCCCCGGGACACTGCTGTTTGCTACGGTAGGGCGGGAGCCTTGTGGCTCCCGCCCTACCATAGGAAACTGCTTTAATTTTTGAAAGAGGAAACCTGCTCTCTTTCAAAAATCAAAGCGGATTGCTTTTCTGCATGGGGAGCAGCATGTTAGCTGCCCCCTATGCGGAAAAGCAATGCCGGCTCCCGCAGGATGCAGGGAGCCGGCAGGGATGGTGGGGGGCTTGGGGACCCCCCACGGTCCCCAACAGAGTGGGCCAGCCCCGGGGGATGGGGTCCCCGGGGCAGACTATGGCCTTGGGAGGGGAGCCACGCGGCCCCCTTCCCGATTTTTTTATTTTTATTAAAAATTGGGGGCAGGCCCTGGGGGATGGGGTCCCCAGGGCCAAAAAAAAAGAAAAAGAAGGGGGGCTACACAACCCCCCTTCTTAAAAGTAACGTTTTTTTTCAAAACGGGATCGGGAGGAAGCCACGCCCCCTCATTGCACCTCTCTGCAAACGCGCCCCCTGGTGCATTTGCAGAGGGGGAACTAATTCCCCTTGCATACTGGGGATCCCTGGGGGCCAACTAGCCCAACAGTAGGCTCCAGTATGGGCCAGGCGGCTGCGTTGCAGAGAGGTGTAAAAAGGGGCGTGGCCTCAGAACACCTCTCTGCAACGCAACCCCCTGGCGCATACTGGAGGTTCCTGGTGGGCTAGTACCTTGAATTTCCTTCCATAGGCTAACATTGACTGGTTATACACAGGATGTAAAGGTGTATGAGTACATATGATGAGTGAGTACATGTATGAGTGACTATATAGAACTGTTGGTGAATGAGTGGATGTGTATTTAGATGTTGGAATTACGGAATAGGTTGTTGTAACTGGTATTGGTATCTCCATTTTTTTGAAAATGTTACTTTCTATTTTTGAATGTGTGTATCAAAGGTTATATTACGGTGAGAGGAGGTCTGCCATTCTTTCACAAGGATGATGTCATCAGTGATGTCATTTGAGATGTCATCAATGATGTCATGAGTGATGTCACTGACCATGTCATGACTGATGTAATATGTGACATCATCAGCAGTGCATTGCGGGCGCGCGAGTTATAGTTAGCTGAACTAAATATAACGGGGGAATTTCAATGGTTTTGTATGAGTGAAATGTCCAGCTAACTATAACATGTGTGAAACCTATGTTTTTTTCAGTGAATTTATATATATATATATATATTGGTATTGCAGGATTACCATATGTAGTTAGCGTTTCCATTCTGTTTATGTCTTTATGAATTCAAGAATTTCTTGTACTGTAATCAAATAATTTGTGGAGCTTTTTTTAAATCAGACAATAATGATGAGTCTCACGTCTTAAGTAAACAATTTTTAATAGGTGGGAGGTCCAACCAAGATTCATCTTGGTACTTTATCTTGTTTTGCACAAGCACTAGCACTTTTTCAAACATTTGCACTAATTATGACTCCTAGTGACCAGTAGGATTTGGTTATGTGACTTGTGGTCAGAGTAGAATCTTGTTGATTTAGGGCCCACATGGGCAGTATAACCTATTTAGCTAGAAGCAATGCAGATTTTAACTATCAGTGGCCAAAAGATTAAATTCAAATAATTTTATTCAAAAGATCTGCAGCAATTGCTGTATTTTTGCACTGGCAAGGCATTTAATGCTGCAGAGGAAGATAAGATGTTTTCTTAGAATCAGTGATGTGATTTTTAAAGAAAAGAAATTTTGATAGTAATACTTTAAATGATGTATGATTTTAATATATTTCTTCATTTTTTTTAAAAGTATTAGGTTGTAGAATTGTTTCAATTTGATAATTTTATAAAGCCACTGTGAAGTATTTCTTCTATGTTATCGAATACTACCTCTGACTCACTATTACGCTAGCACTTTAATTACTGGTCCCCGCCTATCGCAACTTGCCATGTGATCACGCTTCATTGGAAGCGAAACGCGTTATGGCGGCGGGCTGAGTGAAGAAATAAAACACCCTGATTGAAGCACGAAATTTGGGTCTGCTTTTCGTCATTGGTTTTTCGGGTTGGCGCCTGGTTTGCGGTGGCGATTTACTTTCATATATATATATATATATATATATATATATATATATATATATATATATATATATATATATATATATATATTATAAGCAAAAACGCCCTGAAGCATTACAGTGCGCACTCAGCAGCCAGCCTGCCCACCGGCCTTCTCTGACATCTCGTTTTCCCAGTCAGGAATAGTTCGTTCGCCTGACGCGTTTCAAGACATTTAGTCACTTCATCAGAGGCGGCTTCAATACATGCAAGTGCGGAATGCTCCCATTTATTTAAATTAGTCACATGGTTATTATTGGCCCACTGTGGGCGGCACCCAATTCAACATCGAGGCAATGCATGGTGGACTTCGTAGTCCTAAATGAGAGCAAATGTCATTGTTCCCAAGGTTGGTTCCGCACTTACAATGTTCATTTTGAAGATGTAAAATCCTTAGTAGGATCCTGATAGGTACCAGCGAGATTATTGCGTCTGGCTCGCTGCGCTGAAACAGGCAAAAGCAGTTTTCACCCCAGCCTCTTGGTTCGCCAAGATGGTGCAGCTCCGTTACGGCGGGGCAGCCGTGTAAGTAGGTTATAAGCAAAAACGCCCTGAAGCATTACAGTGCGCACTCAGCAGCCAGCCTGCCCTCCGGCCTTCTCTGACATCTCGTTTTCCCAGTCAGGAATAGTTCGATCGCCTGACGCGTTTCAAGACATTTAGTCTCTTTATCAGTGGCGGCTTCAATACATGCAAGTGCGGAATGCTCCCATTTATTTAAATTAGTCACATGGTTATTATTGCCCCACAGTGGGCGGCACCCAATTCAACATCGAGGCTATGCATGGTGGATTTCATAGTCCTAAATGAGAGCAAATGTCATTGTTCCCAAGGTTGGTTCCGCACTTACAATGTTCATTTTGAAGATGTAAAATCCTTAGTAGGATCCTGATAGGTACCAGCGAGATTATTGTGTCTGGCTCGCTGCGCTGAAACAGGCAAAAGCAGTTTTCACCTCAGCCTCTTGGTTCGCCATGATGGTGCAGCTCCGTCATGGCGGGGCAGCCATGTAAGTAGGTTATACGCAAAAACGCCCTGAAGCATTACAGTGCGCACTCAGCAGCCAGCCTGCCCTCCGGCCTTCTCTGACATCTCGTTTTCCCAGTCAGGAATAGTTCGATCGCCTGACGCGTTTCAAGACATTTAGTCTCTTCATCAGAGGCGGCTTCAATACATGCAAGTGCGGAATGCTCCCATTTATTTAAATTAGTCACATGGTTATTATTGGCCCACAGTGCTCTCATTTTGGACTACGAAGTCCACCATGCATTGCCTCGATGTTGAATTGGGTGCCACCCACTGTGGGCCAATAATAACCATGTGACTAATTTAAATAAATGGGAGCATTCCGCACTTGCATGTATTGAAAATCGGGCAAACCAAAAACGACATGCAAGAAGGAAATGTCGCCAGCACAAAGCAGCCCAGCTCAAACAAGCCAGCCAGGGGCCTATGGAACAAATCGAAACGCAAGGCAAATCTGAATTGAGATCAAAATCTATTGTAAATCTCTCTAATATCACCCTATCTACTAATGATGAAATGATCCTGGCCTAGGATTATCGTATTGTCCACCATCGAACTTTAACTATGTGGACGTAAGAATGGACACTTATCGTTTCGTACGCAAACTGAAACTGAACAAATGGTTTGCTCTCCGACCAAAGAAAGGAAAAAAACAGGTAGGGACACCAAAAAGTCCCTCTTTATTGGAAGCCGGGGATCGTGGCACTTTTGATGAGATCTGGAGTCTACAACAGGAAGTTGAACCATCACTGGATTTGCCTTTGGTGACCTCAAGGAAGACCAAGGCATTAGTAACACTTCTTTCAAACCAAAGTCAACTTTCCAACCTGTGCTAACCCATGATAACATAGACGTCTACCATGACTTGGTCGTGAAAGAACTCAAACAGCTATATACATCGATCAACAAAAAACATAGGATGGCCAACAATAAGAACCATTGTTACCAAAATCTAATCAAAAGATTAGAATTAGATAAAAATTGAATCATCCGCCAAGCGGATAAAGTTGGGAACATTGTCCTGTGGCCCCGTGACCTATATATAGCTGAGGCAGAAAGTCAACTTTCTGATGATACAAGCTACAAAAGAAGCAACTTCACAACTTTGAAAGTATCTTGGCAAGATCAAAACCAGAAACTCATGGCATGGAGAAGCGCCAAATTAATTTCAAACGATGAATACAAATTCATGAAGAAAGATTTCCCGGTTATTCCTACATTCTATTTAATACCCAAGATACACAAAGATTTGAACAAACCACCAGGTCGGCCGATTATATCGGCGATCAACAGCTCAACAGAGAACATTTCTAAATACATCGATTTTTTCCTCCGGGAATGGGTAAAATGTCTTCAATCATTTGTTCAGGACACTTCTGATTTCATCAAAAAAGTTAACAATGTAGTTTGGAGCACTGATTGTTTACTGATAACTCTCGATGTATCTTCCCTCTATACATCAATCAAACATGCTGATGGTATAAAGGCTGTGGAATTCTATTTAAATAAGAGGCCAATGAACTTCTCTTCGCACAACAGAATGTTACTATCTATGATCCAAGTGTGTTTGGAACAAAATTATTTCCTCTTTAATAATCAGATTTACCAGCAGGTGAGAGGGGTAGCTATGGGGTCTTGCTTCTCCCCGAGTCTACCATGTCTTCACATGGGACTCTGGGAGGAGCAGACCCTTGGCATCATTCATGGGACAACAATGCAACAACATGTTCCACTTTATCTGAGATATATCGATGATATATTTATGGTGTGGCGAGGTACATCTTTAGAAGCCAACAATTTTGTGGAGGCATTGAATGTTAACAGCTTAAATTTGAGATTCACCTCACATATTGATGCCAGATCGGTGTTCTTTTTGGACACTGAAGTTTATGTTTCAGATTCTGGCCTACACACTAAGCTACATAGAAAGCCCACGGCAGGTAACACGGTGTTACATGCCTCTAGCCGGCACCCTCAACACCTTATCAACAGCATCCCCTTTGGGGAGATGCTGCGGATTAGGCGTATTTGTAGCAATGATCTAGACTGCCGGAAGGCTCAGGAGGAGAGTAGAGTATGTTTCTTGCCCCGTGGATATTCTGCAAAGACTGTCCAGCGGGCAATCAACAGATCTCTTTCAGTAACAAGAGAAGATTGTTTGGCAATTAAAAACAAATCTAGAGTTCCACTAGCAGATGATACTAAAATCCAACCCAGGGTTATCACTACATATAATAAACCACACAAGGAAATTCGGCGGATTTTCTATAAAAACTGGAACTTAATAACTGGGGATCCAGTTATTGGGAAGTTTATTACCAATAAGCCTGACATTACATATAGGAAATCCCAATCTTTGTCGGATAGACTAGTAAGTAATGTACTAGAGAAACCGGTTTCTGATACCTGGGGTGCTCTGAGCGGAGGCTTTAAAAAGTGTTCTGTCTGCAAAGCTTGCAGACATGGCTGCAATAAAACTCAGTACACTGTGCCTTTTAGAAGTTGCCCTGTCAAAATTAAAAAACGCATGTCGTGCAAGACTGAATTCGCAGTCTATGTGCTGCAGTGTCCTTGAAACTTAGGTATGTGGATAGTACCCGCTTGCCCGTTCACAAACGGATACTGCAGCACATTAGGGCCATCGTGGGAAAAGATCAAGCCTACCCGGTGGCCTGCCATTTTGAGACTCGACACAACAGTGATCCCTCAGTCCTGCAGTATTATGCTATCGATTGCGTTATGCCACTCAAAAGAGGAGGAGACAGAGATGCTAAGCTCCGTCTTTTGGAAACTAGATATATCATTGAGTTGGACTGTAAGACCCCGCGAGGCCTTAATGCGAGTGAAGATTTATACACCTGTTTGTAATACCAGCTTACCAAGGGTATTAATCTAATAATTACATTCACCAATGTCCACAGTTCGTATCTAGTCTCATGGTTTCACAATGCACTTTATTCTGATTGCACTAAAATTTGAACAAATTTGTCTATACGAGGTCGGGTTAAGGGTGTAGATGAAATGATTAAAAACTCAAACACCTCCCTTTATATCCTTTCAAGAGCTATAAAAAAAGTTTTAAAATGTATAGTACACACTTTTCGCACTATTCACACACTTTATTGGTAGGATTAAATATGAGGATTTTGTACTTGATTAGAGCCTAGACCATTTTGACAATATTTGGACTTTAATTATACCCTATTATGAGTTGGTGTTTTTTCATTGGTCTCCTTTTCTTTTTGGTTAACAACAAGATGGTTTTAATGATGATATTTATTGAGACTCTTTTACAGAACTGTATTTTCATTATAAATTTGATGTACAGTATATGTGATTAGATGAGTCAGGTTAAAAAACAATCTTCCTTGAAGTGCAAATAACGTTACAACAAAAAAGACACCATGTCGTTTATGATTGTATTTTACGAAATTAGCAAATGTCTACACATTGCAGATCTGTATGAATACATTGCTCTTCGAATATAACTTTTATCTGGTTGTGATAATAGCTAATTGGACTATAGCTTTTATACCACTGTTGCGCATTTTGCACTTTATGTATTTTGCACTAACCATATGACCAAATTGAAAACATCAGCTATCTGGTTGTGATAATAGCTAACTGGACTATAGCTTTTATACTATTGTTGCGTGTTTTGCACTTTATGTATTTTGCACTAACCATATGACCAATTGATAACATCGGGCACCAAGCCATTAATGTTAAAGTAAGTCGGTAAAATATACTGGCTATTACAGGGTTAATTGAGGGATGGCCAGAAACAACTAGCGCCACCCCTCGTTGTACAGGCTCAATAAGTACCCTCATCACTTTCAAGCAATGTATCATGTGATCAAGCCTCTGGCTAGAGGCGAAACGCGTCATGCGGGCTTGCTGGGTGTTATTCTTCTTGATGGAATAAACCACTGAATTTGCACGAAATCTGGGTCTGTCTTATCTGTTTCTGCAGTATAAGAAGTATGACTGAGATGCGGCAGCGTCAAACGGAGTACAAGTAATATATATATATATATTACCTACTGGCGGTCGCCAGTAGGTATATATAGTTAGGATTTTTTCTCTATGGGTTTTTTGAAAATTCTATGTCTAATAACTTTGGCGTTTGTGGACAGAATTGGCTGAAATTTTCAGGAAAATGGCACATTTTGTTTCTGAGCAGCCCCTGAAAATTTTGGGGGGGTTCGTCAAGGGGGGGCCGAGAAAAAAGGGGGGTCCCAAAACGCGTTTTTCCCATGTTAATTTCCATAGGGCGGTTGGCCTCACTTTTAGCCCGAACGGCTGAATGGATTTGCACGAAACTTGGCAAAATTGTAGGGACTGGTAGCCCGATGTGCCTTTTGTAGGTCTCAATATATGTGCTTCAGTGGATTTTGAGAAATTAATGTTCAAAAAAAGATATATATCTGTAGCAGCGGACTGGGCAGCGCTCCGCTACGCGTACTTTTCGCGCAACGGAGCTTTGTGAAGCGAAGCTGATTGGTTCTCCGGCGTCTGTCAACATTCCAAACAGTCCGTAGCGGCCGCCATCTTGTCTCTCGGTAGGATCGAGAGACAAGAGGAGGCCAAAGCGAAGGGGCAAATGACCATAAGGGGGCATAGTACATTGTCGCTCACCCCCTAGGTTTGATGTGGAGGTTTTAAAAGGGCCCCGCGGGGCAAAAAAAAATAAACATAATAATAATCGAACAGCTGAATGGATTTGCACGAAACTTGGCAAAATTGTAGGGACTGGTAGCCCGATGTGCCTTTGCTAGATCTCAATATATGTGCTTCAGTGGATTTTGAGAAATTAATGTTCAAAAAAAGGTATATATCTGTAACAGCGGACTGGGCAGCGCTCCGCTACGCGTACTTTTCGCGCAACGGAGCTTTGTGAAGCGAAGCTGATTGGTTCTCCGGCGTCTGTCAACATTCCAAACAGTCCGTAGCGGCCGCCATCTTGTCTCTCGGTAGGATCGAGAGACAAGAGGAGGCCAAAGCGAAGGGGCAAATGACCATAAGGGGGCATAGTACATTGTCGCTCACCCCCTAGGTTTGATGTGGAGGTTTTAAAAGGGCCCCGCGGGGCAAAAAAAAATAAAAATAATAATAATCGAACAGCTGAATGGATTTGCACGAAACTTGGCAAAATTGTAGGGACTGGTAGCCCGATGTGCCTTTGCTAGATCTCAATATATGTGCTCCAGTGGATTTTGAGAAATCAACGTTCAAAAAAAGGTATATATCTGTAACAGCGCACCGCTTCGCGTACTTTTCGCGTTACGGAGCTTTGCGAAGCGAAGCTGATTGGCTCTCCGGTGTCTGTAAACATTCCAAACAGTCCGTAGCGGCCGCCATCTTGTCTCTCGGTAGGATCGAACAGCTGAATGGATTTGCACGAAACTTGGCAAAATTGTAGGGACTGGTAGCCCGATGTGCCTTTGCTAGGTCTCAATATATGTGCTTCAGTGCATTTTGAGAAATTAACGTTCAGAAACAAGATATATATCTGTAACAGCGCTCCGCTTCGCGGAGATAAAATTATATGTGTATTACCTAGCTGTTGCTAACACCAGTTAGCGACGGCTAGTAGAAGATAGCGACCATCTTGGGCCCCACTTTGCATGTGAGTGATATTTATCACTAATGACATGCAAAGTGGGCATGCCAAGATGTTAGCGACTGGAAACAGTCGCTAACATCGCTATCTCCTATTAACAACTTTTGGAAATATTCGAGATAAGGGCGAATATCTCCAAAAGCTACCACCTGCCCTGAGCAGTTCTTAGCCATGTTATCCAATGGGAGGTGGATAACATGGCTAAGAGCATTAGCTCGGTAATGCATGAATATCGCTGAGTTTTCAGCGATATTAATGCATTGCGGTCGTTTTTTATCGTATTTCCGATAAACCTTGATAATAGCAAGGTTTATCTGCGATAATTTCTGACGGTAAAAAAATCGTTGCTAAGCATCGTTAGGGATAAATATCGCTTAACTTTGGTAATATGCCCCAACGTCTGTTAACGTTCGATTCGAAGGAAATCAGGAAGTGTTGAAAAACATTGTCTGCGCCATCTTGTCTTTTTTCAAATGCCACACTTTTGTCGTGCACGGCAGCCATTTTAGATGCCTTGACCAGACCCACTCTGTGCACGCTGTCGATCCTTAGCATGGCTCCCCACCCTCGCAAGCATCTCCCCCAGGCAGTGGTCACCCCCGCTCTCTGTCTTATGCATGGGTAATAAACCTCCCCCATCTGCGCTGCTGTTCCCTGAGAATCACACCCTGTGCCCGCCCGACACCTCCCTTTCGCCCTATTCACTACCGCACCCTCTGACACTCCTTTTCCTCTGTGTCCGATTGTCCAGGCTGGTCCTAGGGTATCAGCTAGCCCTGCAGATGTAGTTTATGGCCACAGCTGTAAAGAATCACCCCTCTTCAAAGGAGTTATAGTAGATCAAGGCCCACACTCGATGAGATCCGTCACAGCAGAAGCGTTGCTATTATCTGAAAACCATCCTGTATTGTGATTGGGGAGGGGACCGAGCCTGAAGCGGAAGATTCCAGGGATGACTGTTTGTACATCAAAGTTTTTACAATTATGTGTCACATTAAAAATATATAGCACTCCGACAAAGTAGTAAGATTATAAAACTTTAATAATTTATAAATATATACAAGAAAACAAAAATAGTAATAACATATAAACATTTTTAGGGAAAAACAACGAAGTAGCGGTCGGCTGTGCGAATAGTCCCAACGCAGCACAACGTCCAGATTTCCGGCGTGGGGCGTCGCGGGGGGTGGGTCATCAGTAGCAAACTGTTGTGCGAATAGTTCCAAGGCAGCAGAACGCGCCGAAATCTAGATGACACGAAAGTGATGTCTAGTAAGTTGCCACCCAGCAAATAACGGCATGGGGCGTCGCGGGGGTGGGTCATCAGTAGCAAACTGTTGCGCGAATAGTTCCAAGGCAGCAGAACGATGGCACCAAGGTGATGTCCAGTAAGTTGCCGCACTGGTTTTGGTATCCTACAATGCTGCTCCGAATAACGGCGTGGAGCGCCCCGGGGGAGGCGGCGTGAACGGGCCTCTCCAGGTGGAGTGTCATCTGTTGTAGTGGGGCGCCCCTTTACCGTTTCAGTTGCCATTCCGTCCGTTTTTGGTCCACTGTGTCAAAAGCCGCAATTCAGCTGAGTTGCGCCCACTCTTGCGGTGCAGCGATAGGCGGCTGTCACAGGACTCTCAAAATGGCGGCAGGCTGTTTCCTTTTTGGGCCTGGTCCACTGAAATGGCCCTGGGACACCTTGGAAATCGGACGCTTGTCTGCTAGGTCTTGGACCCCATTCTCGAAAGCGTCCCCTCCGCCTTGAGAATTCATCAAAAGTTTTGGGGGCTCCGACTCCTGCAGGCTTCTGGTGGGGAGCGGCTGCCATGATTGCTCGCGGAATGACCACGACGGAGCCACGAGATGGTGGTGCTTTCATGCTGACGCCAGCTTCAGTCTGAAACATCCAGAAACAAGGTGGGGCTTTCATCGTTTGGGAAAAAAAAAAAGTTTTCATCCTATGAAAAGTGTTGTTTTTAGGTCACATGATCATGCCTTCCATCATTAGGAAACCAAAAGTAAAATGAACCAATGAAAAGTTTTATAAACAAGTCACATGACCTGTTATGCGGCATAGGGTGTAAAATGCGGAGAAAATACGTTGGCACGTGAGGCGGCGTCAGTAGCGGACCGATGTGCGAATAGGCCGAAGGCAACACAACGCGCCAAGATCCGGATGGCACCGAGGTGGTGTCCAGCAAGTTGCAGCACTGGTGTGGCCATCCTACAATGCTGAAAGTCGGCGTGGGGCGCCCCGTTGGCCTGTGAGTTTGCGTCAGTAGCGGACCGATGTGCGAATAGGCCGAAGGCAGCACAACGCGCCAAGATCCGGATGGCACCGAGGTGGTGTCTAGTAAGTTGCCGCACTGGTGTGGCTATCCAACAATGCTGAAAGTCGGCGTGGGGCGCCCCGTTGGCCTGTGAGTTTGCGTCAGTAGCGGACCGATGTGCGAATAGGCCGAAGGCAGCACAACGCGCCAAGATCCGGATGGCACCGAGGTGGTGTCTAGTAAGTTGCCGCACTGGTGTGGCCATCCTACAATGCTGAAAGTCGGCGTGGGGCGCCCCGTTGGCCTGTGAGATGGCGTCAGTAGCGGACCGATGTGCGAATGGGGCCAAAGGCAGCGCAACAATATTTTCTGATTTGAAGACACCACAAGGCGCTGAGATGCCAAGATCCGGATGGCACCGAGGTGGTGTCTAGCAAGTTGTGGCACTGGTGTGGCCATCGTACAATGGTAAAAGTCGGCGTGGGGCGCCCTGTTGGCCTGTGAGATGGTGTCAGTAGCGGACTGATGTGTGAATGGGGCCAAAGGCAGCGCAACAATATTTTCTACTATATTTTCGGAGTAGAAGACACCACAAGGCGCTGAGATGCCAAGATCCGGATGGCACCGAGGTGATGTGTAAGTTGCGGACCGATGTGCGAATGGGGCCAAAGGCAGCTCAACAATATTTTCTGAAGAGAATACACCACAAGGCGCTGAGATGCCAAGATCCGGATGGCACCGAGGTGATGTCTAAGTTGCGGACCGATGTGCGAATGGGGCCAAAGGTAGCGTAACAAGATTTTCTGTATGGAAGATACCACTAGGCGTTGAGATGCCAAGATTCGGATGGCACCGAGGTGATGTCTAGCAAGTTGTGCCACTGGTGTGGCCATCGTACAATGGTAAAAGTCGGCGTGGGGCGCCCTATTGGCCTGTGAGATGGTGTCAGTAGCGGACTGATGTGCGAATGGGGCCAAAGGCAGCGCAACAATATTTTCTGACTGACACCACAAGGCACTGAGATGCCAAGATCCGGATGGCATCGAGGTGATGTCTAAGTTGCGGACTGATGTGCGAATGGGGCCAAAGGCAGCGTAACAATATTTTCTGTATGGAAGATACCACTAGGCGTTGAGATGCCAAGATTCGGATGGCACCGAGGTGATGTCTAGCAAGTTGGTGTGGTCATCCTACAATGCTGAAACTCGGCGTGGGTCACCCCATTAGCCTGTGAGATGGCGTCAGTAGCGGACCGATGTGCGAATAGGCCGAAGGCAGCACAACGCGCCAAGATCCGGATGTCACCGTGGTGGTTTCATAGTTGAGAGGCACTTCATCTGCAGTGGGGCGCCGAGATCCGGATGGCACCGAGGTGATGTCTAGCAAGTTGCTGTACTTGTGTGGTCATCCTACAATGCTGAAACTCGGCGTGGGTCGCCCCATTAGCCTGTGAGATAGCTGTTCTTTGGATTTGGGCCTGGTCCACTAAAATGGCCCTGGGACACCTAAGAACTCGAACGCTCGATTTTTTTTTCCTTTCCTGTACATGCAAAAAAAGGTAAATGCCCGGTATGTTACACGCTTCATCTGCCACGATGAACTCTCCAGAGGAACCGAAAAAATATATAGTTGTGGTAACTATACCATGCATCGTCATATGGAGAGGTGGCACCAATTAATTATAGTGCTGCATAAAAGAGAGATTTGGAGGAGAACCCCTGACCTGCTAGTACATTCATCAAAGAAGTGGCACTGAGAGCTTCAGAGGCAAGGGAAACGGTCCCAAATATTTAGAAGAACTTTGGAAAGATTAAAATGACATGTTTAGATTGTGGTAAATTAATTTCATGTGGGCAGATGAGTGTTACTCTAATAAATACAGCATATGAACATCATCATAGTCGATGGTTGGTAGAGACATTTTGACTATATCCTGGACCTGCCCGTCCTCGCCCAAAATGGCGCCGGAATAAATGGGACTCGTAACTCCTTGTTGTGTACTGGTTGCAGAACCTTGAAATCACGAGATACGTATGCAGTTTTGAAGCACATGGCGGGCGGGGACGAGAATTGATTGAATATTTCGACATCCCTATTGATATTAAGTTCTGATGTGTTATTGATTACTGTACTGTTGAAAATTCGAATTAACGTCACCCATGGTACTTGCCCGCAAATGTATATCTAGATAATTTTATTGTAACTGGCCCTGTCGTATTTTAATTATAAAATGTACGTCCACCGATTCCGTAACTGTTAGACACCTTAGTTTTTGCAACCTAATGGCCCGCCCGTTACGTTCCTCTACAGTGTAAATGTCTATTCATCATATACGATTACAGTTTGCTCCGTGGCAGGCCCACGTGGTTATAGGCTCGTATTTGTATAATGAAATTTTCACAATAAAGGTTTTTAAAAGAAAACATGGTAGTAGTGTATACATTGGTAAAGTTTTTAATAATAGTCACTGTTTTAGAATCATTAAAAGGCAAGTGAAATAAAGCAGACCAATTACATGAAGGGTAAAAGGTATAATACGAAGGAACGCAGTAAAGATAAATGGTCAAGGGCTGTTGTGTTTTCTATTCCTGCAACATAAAGTGATCGATAAGAATCTCATATTCAGGCGTATCGGCGACTAAGACAGCAGGTCGACCCTCTTTTGCTCAACGGCTCCGTCATGGGACGAAGAAACGCTCTTTTTCTCGAAAAAAGAATATATTTTACTTGCAGGACAGTTGTAAAATTTCCGGGAAAGTACATTAGCCTGGAACATTATAACATATATTTAAGAGAAAATAATGTTCGGAAGTAATTAAAAGCGTAATTTTTAGGTGATATGACCAAGGCTTTCATCATTAGAATAAGAAAAGTAAAATGAACCAATGAAAAGTTTTATTAACAAGTCACATGACTTGTTATGCTTACGTTACGCGCTGCGCGCCCCGGATGACTTCCGGATGCGCTAACGCGGCGCGTCATATGACGCATTACGTGACAACGCAGGTCCAGAATATAGTCAAAATGTCTCCACCAACCAGCGGTCGAAACACAACCCCTTTCAGCAGGCTAAATAGTTCTGTTAAATGACAACAGAAGGGACAGGCAACAAGAACCATCAGTCAAAGAGGGGAGGGCTAGTTCTTCTCTACCGGGTTACATTGGGGCGCTACCGGAACTGATCGAATTGGTAGTCTACAGTGTTTCTGGATGTTTCAGACCGAAGCTGGGGTTAGCATGAGAGCAGCACCATTTCGTAGCTCCGTTGTGGCCATTCCGCAACCAATCATGGCAGCCGCTCTTTATCGTTATTTTGGGCGGGGTGGGTGGCGGAGCCGAGCTGTTTTGCAGCCATCATTGTGTGGAGTTCAGTTCATCTCACTAGTTTTGTATTTGTCATGAGGGGTTGTTCCTAATGTTTCTATTTTAGCGAGGTCAAAAAGAGATCCCATTAGTGGCCTACTGATTTTGCTCGATTCCTTTTCTTTTTTTTTACACGATTTTTAGTTATCTGCAAAGACTAAACAGAGTATTGCGACTCTGTGTTTGTTTGTAAATAGAGAATGAACCAAAGAGAACTAATTCTAAAACAGTAAATACTTGGATAACAATCAATCAAATGGAGAGAGAAGCAGGCACGACGGATTACAACGGGAGCAAAGGCCTGCGTTAACTACCTTTCACTATCTGCAAAGAGAGAGTACTCCTAATAGAAATGAGGGGGGGGGGGCACC
Source organism: Lissotriton helveticus (assembly GCF_964261635.1). Classification (NCBI taxonomy): domain Eukaryota; kingdom Metazoa; phylum Chordata; class Amphibia; order Caudata; family Salamandridae; genus Lissotriton; species Lissotriton helveticus. The sequence continues at coordinate 1,264,381,895 of NC_136059.1, read as the reverse complement.
ATTCAAAGCAGATCAGTGTGCATAAACACGAAAATGTTTTCACTTACCACGTACTTGACATTCGACAGCTTATGATATTTGCTATTAAAAAACCATTGAAATTCACTGAAAAAACCATAGGTTATAGACCATATATAGTTAGGAATTAGCATTTACAAAACCTTGAAAATTCACTGAAAAAACCATAGGTTATAGACCATATATAGTTAGGAATTAGCATTTAAAAAACCTTATTTTACTCACACAAAACCATTGAAATTCCATATATAGTTAGTTGCACTAACTATATATTGCGCACCCGCAATCCACTGCTGATCATGTCACATATTACATCATTCATGACATGGTCAGTGACATCACTGATGACATCACTGATGACATCTCAAATGACATCACTGATGACATCACTGATGACATCTCATTTGACATCAATGACCACATCACTGATGATATCATTCATGTGACAATACAATGCATCTCCTCACATTTTAATATAACCTCTGTTTCACCCAGTGTTAAATACAGAGTATAATTTTTGAAACCATTGACACACCAATACTAGTTACTACATACGTACTCACTGATTCCTACGTCTACACACACATTCACTCATTCACCCATACAATCATTCATACATACAATCACTCATCTTTACAACACTATCATATGCACTCATACACCTATACAGACACTCACACTCTGCCACTCATCCATGGAGTTACTCACACACCTAGTCAGTCCTGTAAAGAATCAATCACACTTCCATTTTCTTGTCTATACAGTTAAACATAGAGCACCTTACATTTTCAAACATATAGTAACACATACTTACTTTCTTATACAATCATTGATACAAGTACACATTGATCTGCACAGAGTCACACACCTCCCAGCCAGCCACACACACACTCAGTCTCCCATACAAATACTTGGACAATCAATCAATAACCCATATAGTTAATCATATAGCTACTGATCAACACATGCAGTAGTTTACAGAACAACAGACATAATGATGCACAAATTAAGACAGTTTAGTCACTAACCCATGCACTCAGTGAGACACATTTAATCACTCACTCATACATTCAGTCATGCACCTACTAAATCCTTCGTCCAGACAGTTATACATCTACTCATTCTTCAATATCTAAAACATATTTAAACTTTACAGAAACACACAGTCACTGGATGATGTCATCAGTGATGTCATCAGTGATGTCATTTGAGATGTCATCAGTGATGTCATCAGTGATGTCACTGACCATGTCATGAATGATGTAATATGTGACATGATCAGCAGTGGATTGCGGGTGCGCAATATATAGTTAGTGCAACTAACTATATATGGAATTTCAATGGTTTTGTGTGAGTAAAATAAGGTTTTTTAAATGCTAATTCCTAACTATATATGGTCTATAACCTATGGTTTTTTCAGTGAATATATATATATATATATATATATACACATTTATTTATTTATTTTCAGCAAATTGCTGAAGTTTGAATTTCATTGTCAGTACTCTCTGCCGTCGAGTGTGCCACTTCTCATGGGTCCCTGTGTTACCAGAAGGAGCTCTTTGGAGGAATATATATATATATATATATATATTATATTATCTACTGGGGGTCGCCAATGGGTAGCTATAGTTAGGACCTCGTTTCTATTAAAAAAACAAGTTTGTTTCTTTTGCCAATATCTTTGTCGCGGTTTGATGAATCTTTGCAAAATGTTCAAGACTACTGGTTCACTCAAGTCAGTTACTGTCTTGAAAGTTTCTGGGTGATTCATCAAGCAGAGGCTGAGAAAAAAGGGGGGGTCCCAAAACACATTTTCTCCATGTTAATTTCCATAGGAACTTTAGACAAAGCTACAGCCTGAACTGAATTACACCAAATTTGGCAAAAAGGTAGGTCTTGCTCTAGAAAGTGTGCTTTATCAAAATGGTGTAAGTCTGTTCAGTAGTTCCTGAGAAATTCAACAAATTAAAATATTGATATCTGAGGGCCAAGGAGGGTTCACATACCCTCCCGAGCACGAGCTTCATTTTGATTGGCTGTCAACACACTAAACCAGGAAGTGTTGGCAGCCATCTTGTGACATGTTAAACCAGAGTCACAAGAAAACAGTAAAAGAAAAGGATAAAAATCAAGAAAAGGGAGCAGGGTAGAAACATCCTGACCCCCTAGGACTGCTCAGGGCCCAAAAAAGCATTGAAAAAATAATCAGCAGAATTTGCACTGGGTGCGCCAATCTCGCCAATTTTTTTAAAGATGAAGCGTGGTGCACTGCTCTTTGTTTAATTGAGCGCCCGGGTGGGCCAGGTCCTGGGGCAATCACAAACTATAGTGCGGGCCCCAAAGTCCCGGGGACTGCCACCTCCCCAGGGTTTTATTGGAATTAAAATGTGTGGCCTGGGCTTAAATAATTGAACGCCTGGGCACACAGCCCCCCCACAGCCCGGAGACGGCCACCTCCCCCGGGCTCTGATCTTTAAAAAAAAGTGTGGTTGGGGCTTGAGACCCCCATATGGCCCCGGGGACCACCACCTCCCGGAGCATACATAAATGAAGTGCGAGGTTCCGTTGCGGCCCCCCGGTCCCGGGTACCACTACCTCCCTGGGACTTTGCACTGGAAAGGAGAGGGCCACGCGGCCCCCCTCCTAGAGCCCTCGATGGCCCTGGGAACCACCACCCCAAAGGGCCGGCTCCAGCAATGTCCCAGGGTGCTCAGTCCCGGGACATTGCTGTTTGCGATGGCAGGGTGGGAGTACTGCTTCCACCCTGCCAAAGCAAACACTTCTTTGCTTCTTGGAAATAAGAGCAGGAAACTTGCTCTCACTTCCAAAAGCAAAGCAGAATTGCTTTTGGGAAAAGGGAGCTGCATGTCAGCAGCTCCCCTTGTCCTAAAGCAATGTTGGCTCCCGCAGGAGGCGGGAGATGGCAGGGACCGCAGGGGCATTAGGGCTCCCCCGTGGTGCCCATCATGGAGGCCAGGCCCTGGGGGATGGGGTCCCCGGGCCAATAGTGTCCCAGGGAAGGGGTGCCACCCTTCAGTTTTGATTTAAAAAAAAAAGATAATTCTGGGCACCTGGAGATGGGATCCCCGGGGCCAAAATTGACCTTAGGAGGGGGGAAACATGGCCCCCTCTAAATTTATAAAAATAAAGTCTGGCCAGGCACCGGGGAATGGGGGCCCTGGGGCTAAAAGTGGCCCTGGGAAGGGAGGCCACATGGCCCCCTTCTTTAAAAAATGGTTTTGCCGGGCCCAAAGGGATGGGGTCACTAGGCCGAAAACCAGCCTGGTGAGGGACCGTCCCTCCTCTACAAATAAAAAATAAAAACAATGCCAAAGCCCCGGGGGATGGGGTCCCCGGGGCCGTAAACGGCCTGGGGAGGGGGGGCGTCACGCCCCCTCTCCATTTTCATTTTTTTTAATGGCTAAGGCCGAAGGGGATGGGGTCCCCAGGGCTATATAGGGTCAATGGTAGGGGGGCCAAATAGCCCCCCTCCTAAAATAAAAAAAAACTAAGGATGTGCGAATTTTGCGGATCTGCGGTCCGCAAAAATTCGGAACAAATCGCAAAAAAATCCTCGAATTCGGAGATTTTTCCGTGAACTCGCGTATTTTTTTTACGAGTTGCACTCTACTCAACTGGAGTACTCTACTGGCTAATCAGTAACTGCTACCTCGTTGGGTAAATGTATAGTGCTTTTCCTACACTGCAGCTGCGTAAAGGGCCAGAAGATTTGTCCCCACTGACCATGTGTGCCTGTAAGTTTGCCACCGCGCCAAAAGGCGCCGAGGTCCCTCGAGTGAGCTGTCCATCATAGTTGGGAAAGGGCGGGAAGACGTTTGATACCGCTAGTGTGTGGTGCGGGGCTTCTATGCGTGTTCACATGCCGTTTGTGTATAAAGGGTCAGAGAGCGAGCAGGGCAGCAGGTGAGGAGAAAGCAGCCTCCTGGTCACAGGAACTACACGGGAGTTGCGCTCGAGAAACTCAGGGATTCAAAGACCTCCTTTGAGTATTACAGCTAATTTTCGACGGCAGATATGGGGTTAAAGCACACTTGCCCAGCCTCTACCGTGCTCACTAATGTTTTGGGCTGATTAAAACGTTACTGAATTTGAGTTCGACTCGGGCACCTGCTTTATTTATATCTGTAAGTGCTTCCTGTTGAGGTTTAATTTTTGTGACAGGAGCCTCGTGCCAGAATGAATCCTGCCCTGCATAGTTATCCACGAAGATGCCACCGTTTTGTGCAATACCTCTGCTCAACTGGAGTACTTTCTAGTTGGCTAATCCAGTAAGTGCTACCTTATTGGGTAAATGTAAAGTGCTTTTCCTACACTGCAGCTGCGTAAAGGGCCAGAAGATTTCTCTCCACTGACCATGTGTGCCTGTAACTTTGCCACCGTGCCAAAAGGCGCAGAGGTCCCTTGAGTGAGCTGTCCATCATAGTTGGGAAAGGGCGGGAAGACGTTTGATACCGCTAGTGTGTGGAGAGGGGCTTCTATGCGTGTTCACATGCCTCTTGTATATAAAGGGTCAGAGAGCAAGCAGGGCAGCATATGAGGAGAAAGCAGCCTCCTGGTCACAGTTACTACACGGGGTTGCGCTTGAAAAACTCATGAATGCAAAGACCTCCCTCAAGAATTACAGCTAATTTTTGACGACAGATATGGGGTTAAAGCACACTTGCCCAGCCTCAACTATGCTCACTAATGTTTTGGGCTGATTAAAACATTACTGAATTTGAGCATCAACTCGGGCACCTGCTTTATTTATATCTGTAAGTGCTTCCTGTTGAGGTTTATTTTTTTGGCCCACAGGAAGCACTTACAGAGTTAAGGCAGGTGCCAGAGTTTAAGCTAACTTTGTAACCATTTTAGAATGGCGCAGACAAGCTGCCAGAGTTGAAGTTGCAACTTCAACTCTGGCAGTTTGCCGGCGCCATTCTAAAATGGTTACAAAGTTAGTTTCAACTCGAGCACCTGCCTTAACTGTAAGTGCTTACTGTGGGCCAAAAACAATATACGCCGCGAGCGGATTTGCTTATTTTTCGGCAATTTCGCAAGATTTGCGGATCGCGAAATTGCCGAAAATCCGCAAATTCCGCGAGCAGAACGGATTTTTGGCCCACACTTAAAAAAAAACTAAAGAAACTCGGCAACTCGCCGGAGACCCAGTCCCCTCCCTGCACATCTATGCAAACATGCCTCCTGGCACGTTCTGGGTTGAGGGATTAAGTCCCTTTGAATCCTGAGGACTAACTAGCCCACCAGGTACCTCCAGTAAGCCCCACACAGTGGGATGGCTGAGAGGTGGTCCGAGGCCACACCACTTTTTGCACCACTCTGCAAATGCGCCTCTTGGTGCACTGCTGGTGGGGTGATGATGTCTTCTTGTGTCCTGAGGACCCCAAGCAGCAGTGCCCCAGGTGGCGTGTTTGTGGAGTGATGTAAAAAGGGGGCGTGGCCTGGAATAAATCTCAGCAATCCAGTTGTGCGGGGCTTACTAAAGATAACAGGATGGCTAGTTGGCCCCAAGAGACCCTCAGGAGGCAAGGGGACTCCATCCCCCAACCAAGAGTGCACCAGGAGGTGTGTTTGCAGAGTGGTGAAGAAAGGGGGCTCGACTTTTGTCCACCTCTGAGCAATCCCACTATCTGGGGCTTACTGGAGTTATCAGGTAGGCTAGTTGGCCCCTAAGGACCTGCAGCAGCGAAGGAGACTTTAATCCTCATCTCAGAGCGCATCAGGGAGCGCGTTTGCAGAATGGTGGGTAAAGGGGGCATGGCCTGCTATGAGTACTTACCAATGCTGCTGTGTGGGACTTACTGGAGATAATAGGAGGGGCAGTTGCCCCCCAAGGACGTCCTTGGAAGCCAACTACCCCTCCTGTTACCTCCAGTAAGTCCCACACAGTGGTATTGCTAAGACGTCTTCGGAAGCCACACCCCCTCTCTCCACCACTCTGCAAACATACCTCCTGGCATACCACGGGTTGGGGGATTAAGTCCTCTTTACCCCTGAGGGACTTTAGGAGCCAAGAAGCCCTCCTGGTACCTCCTGTAAATCCTACGCAGCTGAATTCCTGAGCACTGGTTGGAGGCCCAGCCCCCTTTCTCGATCACTCTGCAAATGCATCTACCAGTTAAAGAAGCATTTTTAATGTAATAGGTCTCGCATTTGCAAGAGTTAGAGCTATTGGCGTTGTAAATGTAAACTTTTTTACTAATGTTTTTTGGAGTGGAGTGGAGTGGATGTACGTTGTGTGGAGTGGAATTATGTGGTACGTTGTGCAGTGAAATTATGTGGATAGGAAGTATGTGGTATTTAGTGTATAGAAATCATGTAGAGTGGGATTATGTGTTATGGAGAGTAATTATGTGGTATGGTATTCTGTGTGTTATGAAGTGGTAACCTCAGGTTTAGTCTTCCTCATTTCCATAGAAGCTAAACTATGAACTCAATGAGATAAAAAAAAAAGGAATCACTGAGGAGCACTTCTGGACCTAGTCAGAGGTATGAGCAGGGCCACTGGAATTATGCGACTGTTTGGCTGCACCGACTTTCGCACAATTATACATTTTCCGCATTAGCCACATAGTCCATGAACGTCTACCTAATCTGCAGATTTGAACAAAAAAGCTTTGTTTCTGGCTCATACGTTACCAAAAATGCAGCGACAAGTGTCACAACGTGGCAGAAGGTCCTTTGCAATCCTTGAATGGTCACCTGTTACTTATTGCTAAATGTGGGCGTTAAATCAGACCTAATGGTGTGGAAGCCACTCCTGCTTCTTTCTGCACCTCTCTTGCCTCTTTCTGCATTTCTGTTGCTTCTTTCTGCACCTTTCTTTGTTTTTCTGCACTTCTCTTGCCTCTCTGAAAATCTCTTCTTCTTTCTGCACCTCTTTTGCTTATTTCTGCACCTCACTTGCTTCTTTGTGCACCCCTAGTGCTTCTTTCTGCACCTCTCCTGCCGCTTTCTACACCCGTCTTCCCTCTTTCTGGACCCCTCCTGCATCTTTCTGCACCTCTCTTCCTCGTTTCTGTACTTCTTTTGTTTCTTTTTGTACCTCTCTTGCTTCTTTCTCTACCCCTCTTGCCTCTTTCTCTACCCCTGTTCCCCCTTTCTGCATCTCTGTTGCTTCTTTCTGCACTTCTCTTGTCTCTTTCTTTATCCCATTTCCCTCTTTCATGCATCCATGCTGCTTCTTTCTGCACCTCTCTTGCTTCTTTCTGCACATCTCATGCTTCTTTCACACCCCTCTTCCTGCACCCCTCTTACCTCTTTCTGCACCTCTGTTCCTTCTTTCTGCACCTCTGTTCCTTCTTTCTGCACCTCTTCTGTTTCTTTCTGTAGCTCTCTTGCTTCTTTCTGTACCCCTTGCCTCTTTTTCCACCCATCAACCCTCTTTCTGCATGTCTGTTGATTCTTTCTGCACCTCTGTTCTTTCTTTCTGAACTTCTTTAATTTCTTTCTGCATATCTCTTGCTTCTTTCTGCACCCCACATGCCTCTTTCTGCACCCTTCTTCCCTCTTTTTGCACCCCTCTTGCCTCTTTCTGTACCTTTGTTCATCTTTCCGCACTCCTCTTCTTCTTTCTGCACTCCTCGTGCCTCTTTCACACCCATCTTCTGTCTTTGTGCACCCCTCTTGCCTCTTTCTGCACCTCTGTTCTTTCTGCACTTCTTTTGTTTCTTTCTGCACCTCTTGCTACTTTCTGCACCCCGTTGCCTCTTTCTGCACCCCTCTTACCTCTTTCTGCACCTCTGTTCCTTCTTTCTGCACTTCTTTGGTTTCTTTCTGCAGCTCTCATGCTTCCTTCTGTACCCCATTGCCTCTTTTTCCACCCCTCTTCCCACTTTCTGCACTCCTGTTGCCCCTTTTTGCACCTCTATTAATTCTTTCTGCACTTTTTTGTTTCTTTCTATACATCTCTTGCTTTTTTCTGCACCCCTTGTGTCTCTTTCTGTACCCTCTTCCTGCATCCCTCTTACCTCTTTATGCACCTATATTGCTTCTTTCTACACTCCTCTTGCTTCTTTCTATACCTCTCTTGCTTCTTTCTGCACCCCTCATCCCTCTTTCTACATTGTTCTTGTCTCTTTCTGCACCTTTATTCCTTCTTTCTGCACTTCTTTTATTTCTTTCTGAACAACTCTTGCTTCTTTCTGCATCCCTCTTGCCACTTTCTCCACCCCTGTTTTACCCTTTTTGCATCTCTGTTGCTTCTTTCTGTACTTCTTTTGCCTCTTTCTTCATCCCTCTTTCTTCACCTCTGTTGCTTCTTTCTGTACTTCTCTTGCTTCTCTATGCTCCTCTATCCCTTCTTCCTGCAACCCTTGTGCCTCTTTCTGGATCCCTCTTCTTCTTCCTCGCCAATCTCGGACTCAAACAACTAGTAAACACCCCCACCCACTACGCCGGACACACGCTCGACCCTATCTTCTCCTCCAGCAAGCACGTCTCCTTCAATCACGTCACAGGACTTCACTGGACGGACCACAGCTGCGTTCACTTCAGCTTCAGAAAGACCACAACCCACCACCACCCACAACAAGTCCCCTGCAGAAACTGGAACAAACTCACCACCGACCAACTCACCACTTCGCTAAGCCAAAACCTTCCCGCCAAATCATCGGACCCTAATCAAGCAGCCATCAATCTCACACAATGGATCACCTACTGCGCTGACGAATTAGCGCCCTTGAAAAAGCAACACAACAAGCCAGGTAGCAAAAAAGCCTCCTGGTTCAACGACGACCTCAAGAACTCCAAAAAGAACTGCCGAACCCTCGAGAAAGCCTGGCGAAAAAACCCAACCACAGACAACATGACCGCCCTCAAGGACGCCACCCGCAAACACCACCAGCTGATCCGATCCACCAAGAAATCTGCATTCAAGGATCGACTCGATAACAACACCCACAACAGCAAGGAACTCTTCAGCATCGTCAAAGAGCTTACCAATCCCAGCGCCGACACCAACGACATCACTCCCTCTAAAGACCTCTGCGACTCTCTAGCCTCGTTCTTCCACAGTAAAATCGCTGACATACATAACAGCTTCGGCGACCAGTTCACTCCCCTCACCACCGAACTGAAGCACCCCACCACCACCCTTTGCGCCTGGAACCCGATCAGCACCGAAGACACCATCCGCTTGATGAACTCCATTCACTCTGGATCCCCAACCGACCCATGCCCCCATCACATCTTCAACAAGGCCGACTCCATCATAGCACCCCAACTCCGGGATATCATCAACTGCTCCCTCAACACCGCTACCTTCCCGGAAAGCTGGAAACATGCCGAACTCAGTGCCCTCCTGAAAAAACCTACAGCAGACCCCACTGAACTTAAGAACTACCGCCCCATCTCGCTCCTCCCTTTCCCTGCCAAAGTCATAGAGAAGGCCGTCAACAGTCAGCTCGCCGCCTTCCTCGAGTCCAACGACTCCCTCAACCCCTCACAGTCCGGCTTCCGAGCCAAACACAGCACCGAGACCGCCCTCATCGCAGCCACAGATGACATCCGAACACTACTTGACAACGGGGAAACAGCTGCCCTTATCCTCCTGGACCTCTCTGCAGCATTCGACACGGTCTGTCATAGCACCCTTGTACAACGCCTCAGCAACGTCGGGATACAAGGAAAAGCATTGGATTGGATCATATCATTCCTCGCCGGAAGAACCCAGAGAGTCCGCCTCCCCCCCTTCAGATCAGAGGCCACCGAAGTTATCTGCGGCGTACCACAAGAATCATCGCTCAGCCCCACCATCTTCAACATCTACATGAGCCCCCTTGCATCCATCGCACGCCAACACAACCTCAACATCATCTCCTACGCTGATGACACACAGCTGATCCTCTCCCTCACCAAAGACCCAAACACCGTCAAAACCGAATTACATGAAGGGATGAAAGACGTAGCCGAATGGATGAAGAATAGTCGTTTAAAACTGAACTCAGAAAAGACGGAAGTCCTCATCCTAGGATCATCCCCCTCTGCATGGGACGACTCATGGTGGCCACCAGCCCTAGGCAACACGCCCAAACCCACGACCATGCTCGCAACCTAGGATTCATCCTAGACTCCTCCCTCTCGATGACCAGACAAGTCAACGCCATCTCATCATCATGCTTTAACATCTTGCGTATGCTCAAAAAGATCTTCCGATGGATCCCCAGCCAAACAAGAAAGACGGTCACCCATGCACTTGTCACTAGCCGACTGGACTACGGAAACACCCTCCACGCCGGAACCACAGCCAAATTACAAAAAAAACTCCAACGCATTCAGAACGCCTCAGCCAGACTCATCCTAGACTTACCCCGCCACAATCACATTTCCGACCACCTGAGAGACCTTCATTGGCTCCCCGTCAAAAAGAGAATAATGTTCCGTCTCCTCACCCACGCGCACAGAGCCCTCTACGACCTAGGACCCAAATTCCTCAACACGCACCTAACCTTTTACACCCCCACCCGCCAACTACGATCGTCCAATGAAGCCCTCGCCGCGATTCCACGCATCCGAAAAACCACCATGGGAGGAAGATCTTTCTCCTACTTAGCAGCCAAAACCTGGAACTCTCTCCCCACCCACCTCCGCCTTACACAGAACCACCTCTCCTTCAGAAAACAACTAAAAACCTGGCTATTTAATAAATAACGTACCCCCCCTCAAGCGCCTTGAGACCCTCCGGGTGAGTAGTGCGCTATACAAATTCTTTACTTACTTACTTACTCTTCCCTATTTTTGCACCCCTCTTGCCTCTTTCTGCACCTTTGTTTCTTCTTTCTGCATTTCTTTTGTTTCTTTCTGCAACTCTCTTGCTTCTTTCTGCATGCCTCTTGCATCTTTCAGCACCCCTTGTGCCTCTTTCACGTCCCTCCTCCCTCTTACTGCACCCCTCTTGCCTCTTTCTGCGCCTCGGTTCAAACTTTCTGCACTTCTTTTGTTTCTTTCTGCACCTCTCTTATTTATTTCTGTATCCATCATGCCTCTTTATCCACCCCACTTCCCCCTTTCTGCATCTGTTGTTTTTTTATGCATGTATCTTGCTTTTTTTTGCATCTCTCCTTCTTTCTCACCCCTTGTGCCTCATTCTGCACCCCTCATCCCTCTTTCTACAGTCCTCTTGCATATTTTTGCACCTCTGTTACTTGTTTCTGCACTACTTTTGTTTCTTTCTGCACACCTCTTGCCTCTTTCTGCACCTCTGTTCGTTATTTCTCCACTTCTTTTGTTTCTTACTGCACCTCTCACTTCTTTCTGCATCCCTATTGCCTCTTTTTGCACCCTTCTTGCCTCTTTTTGCAACTCTGTTACATCTTTGTGCACTTCTTTTATTTTGTTCTGCCGCACTCATGCTTCTTTCTGCACCCCCTTGCCTCTTTATCCACCCCTCTTCCCTCTTTCTGCACCCCTGTTGCCCTTTTCTGCACCTCTGGTCCTTCTTTCTGCACTTCTTTTATTTCTTTCTACACGTCTCTTGCTTCTTTCTGCATATCTTGTGCCTCTTTCTGCACGTCTTCCCTCTTTTTGCACCCCTCTTACCTCTTTCTGCACCTCTGTTGCTTCTTTCTACACTCCTCTTGCTTCTTTCTACACCTCTCTTGCTTCTTTCGGCACCACTCATGCTTCTTTCTGCACCCCTCATCCCTCTTTCTACGCTGCTCCTGTCTCTTTCTGCACCTTTGTTCCTTCTTTATGCACTTCTTTTGTTTCTTTCTGCACCTCTCTTGCGTTTTTCTGTATCCCTCTTGCCACTTTCTCCACCCCTGTTCCCCCTTTTTGCATCTCTGTTGCTTCTTTCTGTATTACTTTTTTGCCTCTTTCTTCATCCCTCTTCCCTCTTTCTGCACCTATTTATTTATTTTTGTGTTTTATAGAGCGCGAACTTGACCAATTAGGGAATCAGAGCGCTTTACATAGTCAAAGAGTTGTACAAAAGGCATGGAATTACGAGAGTATACCATAGATTGGGAGGGTGGGTGGGTGCTGAGTACAAGGGGGATGGAAGGAACACAAAGTACAGTTACCATTACAGTTGCTGAAAACACAGGAGGGATGGAAGGATACAAGGTACAGTTAACATAATATTTGCTGAAGACAGGCCCCGGGTTTCTTGGTGGGGCGAAAGGTCGATGGAAGGAGGCAATAGTCTCTGTTGGGATTGGAGGACAGGGTTTAGACGAGGAATGTACTCATGAGGAAGGATTTGGCCTCCTTTTTGAAACGTGCAAGGGAGGGGATTTTTTTCTGAGGGCAGGTGGGAGGGAGTTCCATATTCTTGGCGCAACCCCAGCGAATGCCCGATTATACGTTTTTTTTACAAAAGCGTGTGGGCTGGAGTAGGAGGTCTCTGGTGGACAGTGAGTTTCTGATTCCTCTGGATAAAGCAAATTTCTGTGCAAGATATGCAGGGGAGTTTGAGTATAAGGCCTTGTGCGTGATGCATGCCAGCTTAAGCTGTATTCTGGCCTCGAGAGGAAGCCAGTTCAGCGTTTTCAGGTGTGGAGAAATGTGATCAAATTTCCTTGTGCAGGTGAGTAGTCTGGCGGCCGCATTGAGGCAGGCTTTTAAGGGCGCTAGGGAGATCTTGGGTAAACCAGAGAGTGTGGAACAGCCATATTCCAGTCTTGAAATGACTAGTGCTTGGACTGCCATATTTAGGTCAGGAGCGTCAAGGAAGGGTTTCATTTTCCATAGGTAGCTCAGGTGGAATCTGGCAGATTTGGCCATCGAGCTGATGTGGTTTTGCATGATCAAGTTGCAGTCCAAGGTTATTCCCAGCGATTTGGCCAAGTTCACAATGGTCGGTGGACAGTTTAAGGCTGTGATGGCCTTAATCCAAGTCTGAATCTCGGGGTCGGGTTTAGGAGGGGAAATTAGAAGAAATTCTGTTTTCTTTGCGTTGAGTTTGAGTTGATTGGAGGTGAGCCATTGGACGGTCTGCTTCAGGGCTTCATTCAGGGAGAGAACTTCCTCGAGAAATGAGATTTTGATGTAAATCAGAGATTTTGATGTAAATTTGAGTGTCATCAGCTTACATATGGTAGGAGATATGTGCGGTGCGAAGGACTTCGGCAAGTGGTTCTAGATAAAGGTTGAAGAGGGTGGGGGACAGCGTTGAGCCTTGAGGGACTCCAACCTTGACCGATGCCATTGATTAGGAATCTCTGAGATCGGTTTTGGAGGAAGGATCTAAACCATTCAAGGACAGTGCAATCTAGTCCCATCCTGAGTTTTAGACGTTCGAGAAACTTCCCATGGTTGACCGTGTCAAAGGCCGAGGATAGATCTAGGAAGATTAGGAGACAGGTTTTGCCTTGGTCAAGGGCTTGGAGGGCATCATTGATGATGTGGAGCATTGTGGTTTCAGTGCTGTGTCCCGGTCTGAATCCAGATTGGAAGTCATTGAGCAGGTGGCAGTTGTTGATGTGACGACTTAGCAGCAGTTACACACACTTCTCCAGCACTTTGGTAAGGAGAGGGATGTTGGAAATAAGTCTGAAATTGTCAGGTGAGGTTGGTCCAGAGACGGCTTTTTCAGAATGGGGAGGACTTGGCCCACTTTCAAGGAGTCAGGAATTGATCCCTGCCGAAGGGAGGCATTAATTATCATAGTCCAGCTAGGAATAATGGATTGGGCGACGGTAACTAGGCTGTTAGAGGGAAGCGGGTTGTTGAAGTGGTTGTTCGGGTTTAAGGTAGATAGGATTTTGGAGACAGAGTCTTCGTCGTAGAGTGTGAAGTTGGTCCAGTGTGCTTGATTCTTGGGTGACGCCTGTTGGGGTGGCGTGGGTGGAGGAGGCAGGTCAGGGGGTAGAGAGTATGGGGCAGAACTAAGTTTGTTACCTAAGGTTTGAATTTTGTCTGCAAAAAATGAGGAGAATTCCTCAGATGAAATTAGAGACTTGGGGTTTTCTTTCGATGTTGTGTCCAATTTGTTGGATTGGTGTTTGACCCGTTCGTAGAGTTTGCAAGGCCTGTTCTGAGCATTCCCGAGTTCCGATCTGAAGTATTCTTTTTTGAGTTGATGATGTTCTTGTATGTTTTTCTGGCCTGGCAGAGAAGTTTTAGGTGAGCGGCAGACGGGTGCTGTCTCCAGATTCTTTCAGATTGTCGGAGGGGTCTCCTCTCAATGTTGAGGGATTCAGTGAACCAGGGGTTTCTATCTTTGATTTGAGTTCTTTTTAGTTCTTTTCTGTTGCTTCTTTCTGCACTTCTCTTGCTTCTTTCTGCACCTCTGTCCCTTCTTTCTGCAACCCTTGTGCCTCTTTCTGCACCCCTCTTCCTTCTTTTTGCACCCCTCTTGCCTCTTTCTGCACCTCTGTTTCTTCTGTCTGCATTTCTTTTGTTTCTTTCTGCAACTCTGTTGCTTCTTTCTGCAAGCCTCTTGCTTCTTTCTGCGGCCCTCGTGCCTCTTTCACACTCCTCCTCCCTCTTTCTGCACCCCTCTTGCCTCTTTCTGCATCTCTGTTCAAACGTTCTGCACTTATTTTGTTTCTTTCTGCACCTCTCTTGTTGAATTCTGTATCCCTCTTGCCTCTTTCTCCAACCCACTTCCCCCTTTCTGCATCTCTGTTGCTTTTTTATGCATTTATCTTGCTTCTTTCTGCATCTCTCCTTCTTCTGTCTGCACCCCTTGTGTTTCTTTCTGCACCCCTCATCCCTCTTTATATAGTCCTCTTGCCTCTTTTTGCACCTCTGTTGCTCCTTTCTGCACTACTTGTGTTCCTTTCTGTACACCTCTTGCCTCTTTCTGCACCTCTGTTCCTTATTTCTGTACTTTTTTAGTTTCTTACTGCATCTCTTGCTTCTTTCTGCATCCCTTTTGCCTCTCTCTGCACCATTCTTGCCTCTTTTTGCAACTCTGTTACTTCTTTGAGCACTTCTTTTATTTCTTTCTGCAGACTCATGCATCTTCCTATACTACTCTTGATTCGTTCTGCACCACTTATGCTTCTTTCCACTCCACTCATCCCTCTTTCTGCACCCCTCTTACCTCTTTCTAGAACCCTCGTACCTCTTTCACACCCCTCTTCCCTCTTTCTGCACCCCTCTTGCCTCTTTCTGCACCTCTGTTCAATCTTTCTTTACTTCTTTTGTTTCTTTCTGCACCTCTCTTGTTTATTTCTATATCTCCCTTGCCTCTTTCTCCACCCTACCTCCCCCTTTCATCATCTCTGTTGCTTTTTTATGCATTTGTCTTGCTTCTTTCTGCACCCCTCATGCCTCTTTCTGTACCCCTCATCCCTCTTTCTACAGTCCTCTTGCCTCTTTCTGCACCTCTATTCCTTCTTTCTGCGCTTCTTTTGTTTCTTTCTGTACCTCTTTTGCTTCTTTCTGCACCCTTCTTGCCACTTTCTGTACCTCTGTTGCTTCTGTATGTACTTCTTCTGCTTCTTTCTGCACCTCTGTCCCTTCTTCGTGCAACTCTTGTGCCTCTTTCTTGTACCCCTCTTCCCTCTTTCTGCACCCCTTGCCTCTTTCTGTACCTCAGTTCCTTCTTTCTGCACTTCTTTTATTTCTTTCTGCAACTCTCTTTCTTCTTTCTGCATGCCACTTGTTTCTTACTGCACCCCTTGTGCCTCTTTCACACCCCTCAATACTCTTTCGGCACCTATCTTGCCTCTTTCTGCACCTATGTTCCTTTTTTCAGAACTTCTTTTTTGTCTTTTTGCACCCCTCTTGTTTCTTTCTGTATCCCTCTTGCCTCTTTCTCTAACCCACTTCCCCCTTTCTACATCTCTCTTGCTTCTTTCTGCACCCCTCGTGCCTCTTTCTGCACCCCTCATCCTTCTTTCTGCACTCCTCTTGCCTCTTTCTGCATCTCTATTCCTTCTTTCTGTACTTCTTTTGTTCCTTTCTGCACCCCTGTTGCCTCTTTCTGCACCTCTGTTCCTTCTTTCTGCAATCCTTTTGTTTCTTTCTACACATCTCTTGCTTCTTTCTGTACCCCTCATGCCTCTTTCTGCACCCCTCTTTCCTCTTTTTGCATATCTGTTCCTTCTTTCTCAACTTCTTTTGTGTCTTTCCCTTTTTTGCATTCCTCTTGCCTCTTTCTGCAGTTCTCTTGCTTGTTTCTGCACCACTCTCATGTCTTTCTGCACCTCTGTAGCCTCTTTTTGCACCTCACTTGCTTCTTTCTACACCCTTCTTGACTCTCTTTCTGCATCCCTATTTCCTCTTTCTGTACCTCCCTTGCTTATTTCTGCACCCTACTTCGTTTTTGCATCCCTCTTGCCTCTTTCTGCAGTTCTCTTGTCATTTTTTACACCTCTCTTGCCTCTTTCTGCACACCTCAGTTGCCTCTTTCTGCACTTCCCTTGTTTCTTTCTACACCTCTGTTGTTTCTTTCAGCAATATTCTTGCCTCTTTCTAGACGTATCTTGCTTGTTTCTCCACCTCTCTTGCCTCTTTCTGCAACTGTTGCCTCTTTTTGCACCTCATTTGCTTCTTTCTGCACCCTTCTCCCCTCTTTCTGAATCCTTCTTTCTTCTTTCTACACCTCTCTTGTCTCGTTCTGCACCCCTGTTCCCTCTTTCTGCACCTTTCCTGCTTCTTTCTGCACTTCTCTTGCCTCTTTCTGCACCCCTCCTGCCTCTTTCTGTACCTCTCTAGCCTCTTTGTATACCTCACCTACCTCTTTCTGCACCCCTGTTGCCTCTTTCTGCATCACTATTGCTTCTTCCCATCTCTGTATATTCTTTCTACACTGCTCTTGCTTCTTTTTGCACCTCTTTTGCACATTTCTGCATCCTTCTTGCCTTTTTCTGTACCCCTCTTTACTCCTTCTGCACCACTCTTGCCTCTGTCTGCAGACCTGTTCCCTCTTTCTGCACCCTTTTGCCTGTTTCTGAAACCCTCTTGCCGCTTTCTTCAGTTCTCTTGCCTCCTTTTGTACCTCTCTTGCCTCTTTCTGCACTTCTCTTGCTTCTTTCTGCATTTTTCTTCCCTTTTTCTGTACTTCTCTTTCCTCTTTCTGCACCTTTCTTGCCTCTTTCTGCACATCTCTTGGTTCATTCTGCACTGCTCTTGCCTCTTGCTGCACCCCTCTTGCCTCTTTCTGCATCCCTCTTCCCTCTTTTTGCATCTCTGTTCCTTCTTTCTCGACTTCTTTTGTGTCTTTCTCTTTTTTGCATTCCTCTTGCCTCTTTCTGCAGTTCTCTTGCTTGTTTCTTCACCTCTCTTGTGTCTTTCTGCACCTCTGTTGTTTCTTTCTGCACCTCACTTGCTTCTTTATACACCCTTCTTGACTCTCTTTCTGCACCCCTATTTCCTCTTTCTGCACCGCCCTTGCTTATTTCTGCACCCTACTTCCTTTTTGCATCCCCCTTGCCACTTTCTGCAGTTCTCTTGTCATGTTTTGCACCTCTCTTGCCTCTTTCTGCACACCTCAGTTTCTTCTTTCTGCACTTCCCTTGCCTCTTTCTACACCTTTGTTGTTTCTTTCAGCAATATTCTTGCCTCTTTCTGCACTTCTCTTGCTTGTTTCGCCACCTCTCTTGCGTCTTTCTGCAACTGTTGCCTCTTTTTACACCTCACTTGCTTCTTTCTGTACCCTTCTCCCCTCTTTCTGAATCCCTCTTTCTTCTTTCTGCACCTCTCTTGTCTCGTTCTTCACCCCTGTTCCCTCTTTCTCCACCTTTCCTGCTTCTCTCTGCACTTCTCTTGCCTCTTTCTGCACCCCTCCTGCCTCTTTCTGTACCCCTCTAGCCTCTTTGTGTACCTCACTACCTCTTTCTGCACCCCTGTTGCCTCTTTCTGCATCACTATTGCTTCTTCCTTCACCTCTGTATATTCTTTCTGCACTGCTCTTGCTTCTTTTTGCATATCTTTTGCAAATTTCTGCATCCTTCTTGCCTTTTTCTGTACCCCTCTTTACTCTTTCTGCACCTCTCTTGCCTCTGTCTGCAGACCTGTTCCCTCTTTCTGCACCTTTTTTGCCTGTTTCTGCAACCCGCTTGCCTCTTTCTTCAGTTCTCTTGCCTCCTTCTGCACCTCTCTTGCCTCTTTCTGCACTTCTCTTGCTTCTTGCTTCTTTCTGCATTCTTCTTCCCTTTTTCTGTACTTCTCTTTCCTCTTTCTGCACCTTTCTTGCCTCTTTCTGCATATCTCTTGGTTCATTCTGCACTGATCTTGCCTCTTGCTGCATCCCTCTTGCCTCTTTCTGCATCCCTCTTCCCTCTTTTTGCATCTCTGTTCCTTCTTTCTCTACTTCTTTTGTGTCTTTCTCTTTTTTGCATTCCTCTAGCCTCTTGCTGCAGTTCTCTTGCTTGTTTCTTTACCTCTCTTGTGTCTTTCTGCACCTCTGTTGCTTCTTTCTGCACCTCACTTGCTTCTTTCTGCACCCTACTTGACTCTCTTTCTGTACCCCTATTTCCTCTTTCTGCACCTCCCTTGCTTATTTCTGTACCCTACTTCCTTTTTGCATCCCTCTTGCCTCTTTCTGCAGTTCTCTTGTCATTTTTTGTACCTCTCTTGCCTCTTTCTGCACCTCAGATGCCTCTTTCTGTACTTCTCCTGCCTCTTTCTACACCTCTGTTTTTTCTTTCAGCAATTTCCCTGACTCTTTCTGTACTTCTCTTGCTTGTTTCTGCACCTCTCTTGCATCTTTCTGCACCTGTTGCCTCTTTTTGCACCTCACTTGCTTCTTTCTGCACCCTTCTTGCCTCTTTCTGAATCCCTCTTTCTTCTTTCGGCACCTCTCTTGCCTCATTCTGCACCCCTTTTCCCCCTTTCTGCACCTTTCCTGCTTCTTTCTGCACTTATCTTGCTTCTTTTTGCACCCCTCCTGCCTCTTTCTGTACCCCTCTTGCCACTTTGTGTACCCCACCTACCTCTTTCTGCACCACTGATGCCTCACCTACCTCTGTCTGCATCACTATTGCCTCTTCTGTCACCTCTGTATATTCTTTATACACTGCTCTTGCTTCTTTTTGCACCTCTGTTGCAAATTTCTGCATCCCTCTTGCCTTTTTATGTACCCCTCTTTACTCTTTCTTCACCTCTCTTGCCTCTGTCTGTAGAACTGTTCCCTCTTTCTGTCTCACTTTTGCCTGTTTCTGCCACTCTCTTGCCTCTTTCTTCAGTTCTCTTGCCCCCTTCTGCACCTCACTTGCCTCTTTCTGCACTTCTCTTGCTTCTTTCTGCATCCTTCTTCCCTTTTTCCGTACTTCTCTTTCCTTTTTCACACCTTTCTTGCCTCTTTCTGCACATCGCTTGGTTTGTTCTGCACTGCTCTTGCCTCTTGCTGCACCCCTCTTGCCTCTTTCTGCATCTCTTGTGCTTCTTTCTGTACTTCTCTCTCTTCTTTCTGCATCCCTCTTTCCTCTTGCAGCACCTCTGTTGCTTCTTACTGCACTGCTCTTGCTTCTTTCTGTACCTATTTTGCCATTTTCTGCACCCCTCTTCATTCTTTGTGCAATTCTCTTGCCTCTGTCTGCACCTGTTCCCTTTTTCTGCATCTCTCTTGCCTGTTTCTGCAACTCTCTTGCCTCTCTCTACACCTCTGTTCATTCTTTCTGTACTTCTGTTGTTACTTTCTGCACCTCTGTTGCATCTTTCTGCCCTTTATTCTCTTCTCTCTTTCTGCACCCCCTTGCCTCATCCTGTACTACTGTTGCGTGTTTCTGCACTTCTATTGCATCTTTATGCACCTCTCTTGCTACTTTCTGCTCCCCTGTTCCTTTTTTCTGTACCCTTCTACTCTCTATCCGCACCTCTCTTGCCTCTTTCTGCACCCCTGTTCCCTCTTTCTGCACCTCTCTTGTTTTTTTCTACAATTCTCTTGCTCCTTTCTGTACTTCTCTCACCTGTTTCTATATTCAAATTGGAAGTACAAGCTGTCGAGTTTAAGGATCTGTGTGCTCTCATGACTGAGGTATATGTCTACTTGCACATGTATTCTCACGTGTGTGTCTGTATAGGTGTAGGAGTGCTTATGATAGTGTTGAATTGATATGTGACTGTATGTATGAGTGACTGTATGGGTGAATGAGTGGATTTGTGTGGTAGACCTAGGAATCAGTGAGTAGTAACTGGTATTGGTGTGTCGATGGTTTCAAAAATGGTAGTCTGTATTTTACAGTGGGCGTATCAAAGATTACATTAGAGTGTGAGGAGGTGAGTCAGGACCCTTACACAGGGTTCCATCATTTGCAGTATAGATCTGCCCCACAAAGGTCAGGAATTCCTAGGTGGTAATGGATGGACAGCGTGGGTCCGGCAATGGAGGCAGAAAAGGCCTGCCGGAGCTGGAACCTTGGTTAGCAGTCCAGTCTCTCTGAAGCAGCAACAGAGAGATTAGGTGCAGTGCGAGCGCACCTGAATTCGCGCACTTCACCGAGGTTTCCGGCGGGAAATGACGCATTGCTTTCACGTTCGTTCCCGCAGCAATTTTCCAGTCATTAAAGTCAACTAAAAGAATTTCTTTCATTCTGAAGTGTCCAAGTCAGGCTTTCAGCGGGCATTCGACGTTTGGAGAAAGACGCGAGTTTCGAGCTGATTGTTATTCGGAGAAGTGTTGTGTGGTCGGAGCAGGAGAGAGCTGCGAGTATCAGAGGAGAGAGGAAAGGAGAGGAGCAGGAGTTTTAGCGATTCGAGAAAAGACAAAGCTAAGTGACTTAAGATAGAAATTGTCATGCATGATAGAGAATTCTTACCTGAAGTGATATTTAGTAGGACTCCAGAGAATTCTAAAGGAAACGAATTAGAGAAAAAAAAGAAGTTAGTCTTCTATCACACAAGACATCATATGAAGAGGTTCATTTATTTGTAAATTTGTTTATACTTACCTGGACTGCCAAAAATAGGTGTTGCAGATTCTTCAACCCTGTGGAGAGATAAACAGAGTACAGAAGTAGATGCCTATAGGCAGCAGTAATGCAAGTGTATTAAAAGCAGCAACTTGAAAAAGAAAGAAAGATTAACAGACAACCATTTAAAAGAAGGCACGCCTAGTTAGTGAAGTAAGTGCACTTACCTCCCTTAAAAGAAGTATTGTAGAGATTAGTAAAGGTACCTTAATAAGAGGACTTAATACTTTATTTTCTTCATAGTAACAACTAGCTGGCGAGGAAGACAGAAACAGCAACAAATAAGACAGAAGAGAAGCTAAGGGTCCAGGAGCCTAGGGTGGGTGAGATAAGTCTGGAGAGCAAGTTCTAAATAATTCAGAGTAGAGATGTACAAATTGTAAAAGTGTGTTGATTTCTAGGTTCCATTGGAAGCACAGACGACATCTTCCATAAGCAGTCAGAGGGAGCTGATTCTGGACCAGTCTCTTCTTTGTTTGTCATTTTATCCAATTCACCCGTCCCCCGAAGTAATGGTTTGGAGGTTCTGTGAAAAGACCTCCTGACATTGCTGAGAGGGATTTGGGACCTAGCATCTCTGTTCCTGTGCAAGAACTGGTAAGCACTATAATTGAGTAAGCTTGAGTTCTGACAGAGTGAAGTGCCCAAGTTGCCTTCGCACTTGAACAGAGATGGCAGAAGGAATTGATGTACAATCCTTAGGAATAATTCTAGACGTAATACAAAAGGAATTGGGAGCAGTCAGGGAAGAAAATCGTAGCCTTAGGCAGGAAGTAGTTAGCGCTACGAAAGAAACTGCAGAGTTAGCGCAAAGACTAAGACAATCTAGTAGTTTGGAGAAGGAAGCTATGAATCCTGTATTAGAAGCTACTAATAGGTCGACCACACAAATAATTCATTCCCTATCCCCTGTCATACCATTAGCTGCTCCAGAGAGATTTAATTGGGATCCGCAGAAAGCGCAAATATTCCTTTCCCAATGCTCTTTACACTTTATGTGCCGCCCTTCGATATTCCCTGATGCGCAGTCTAAAGTGGCTTTCATACTCTCATATCTAAGCGGGGATGCAGCTTCATGGTCTATGCCTTTAGTATCCCGGGATGATCCTCTAATAAAAAATTTTGAGGAATTTAAGCAGGAATTTCTTCGGATATTCGACAGGCGGAGGATATCGCAAGTGGTGGATAACGAGTTACTGGATTTGCGGCAAGGAAATCGAGATTTGATTGCATACCTAGCTCAGTTCAACAAGCTGGTGGTGGAGACCGACTGGCCAGAAAATAAGAGAGCGGCAGTATTTTATCGTGGCTTGAGAGATGAATTAAAGGATACGTTAGCCCAAATTCCTAACCGTCCAACTGAGATTTCAGCACTAATAGACTTGGTCTTAGAGATAGACTTCTGCTAGGGAGAAAGAAGAGGAGAGAAGAAAAAGGACCTTGGAGCAATAGCACCAAGATTTGACAGAGTGAGGTCTGACAGCACTAGAGGTTCAGAGACTCAATCAGGAACAGAACCAATGCAGATTGGAACAATCAGAGGGCCTTTGTCTAAGGAAGAGAAGGACAAGAGAAGAAGTAGCAATTTGTGCATGTACTGTGGATCCGGAGGTCATTTTGTTAGAAATTGCCCGAAGAAACCTAAAGGCACCTTCAAGCCGAAGGAAAACTAATGGCACCACCTGTGGGAGGAGTTGAGCGGGTGGGTGCGATCCAAGAAATAACTCCAAATGAACATCGAGTTGCGAACACTCTGCAATCAGCGGCTCCACATTTGAACCTGTCCAAGGAGGTGAGATTCGGGCAGACGACTCTGACGGAAGTATCAGTCATGATCGATTCAGGAGCCACAGGGAACTTCTGTGATTTAAGGTTTGCGACAAAGGTGGGCATCCAAGCAATCAAGAAGATTAGGAGCGAGCCAGTCCGGGCGGTGGACGGAACCAACCTTTCGTCAGGCCCGATCATGAGTCACACGGAACCACTTCAACTGATTTTGAGTGATGGGCATCAAGAAAGAATTCAGTTTAACCTAATTGACGCTCTGAAGTTTCAACTAATCCTAGGGCTTCAGTGGCTTACTGAACATAGCCCTACGATCAACTGGAGTTCCAGAACCATCGTGATGGACTCGAGTTACTGCCATGAGAATTGTTTTGGTGTAGGGGAGAAATCCGTGAAGAGTAATCCAGCCTTGTCTCTGTGTTCAACTGGGCATTCCATGTGCGTAATTAATCTCCAGGAAATTCCTGAAGAATATGTGGAGTTTAAGGACGTATTTAATGAAGAGGAAGCAGAACAACTACCTCCACATCGCGTTTATGACTGCAAAATAGAATTGGAACCAGGTTCAAACCTGCCATGTAGTCGTGTCTATGCGCTAACTGAAAAAGAACACCATCACTTGAAAGAGTATTTGGATAAATACTTAGCCAATGGATTTATACGGCCCTCTCAGTCCCCAGTTTCATCTCCATTGTTTTTTGTGCCAAAGAAGGAGGGAGATTTACGGCCGTGCATCGACTACAGAGCAATCAATAAGATAACAAAAAAAAATCGATATCCCCTGTCATTGATCTCAGTGCTCCTAGACCAAGTGAAGGGAGCTCAAATCTACACAAAATTAGATCTGAGAGGCGCATACCACTTAGTCCGAATGCGCGAAGGAGACGAGTGGAAGACGGCCTTTCGGACTAGGTTTGAACTTTTCGAATATCAGGTGATGCCTTATGGATTGTGCAATGCCCCAGCTGCCTTCCAGCATTTCATCAACGACATCCTGAAAGAATTCATTGACCAGTGCGCGATAGTGTACATCGATGATATTTTAATATATTCGTCTGATGTAACGAAACACCACGAGCAAGTGAAAGGAGTATTGAGGAAGTTACGTGAGAATAAATTGTTTGTAAAGTTGGAAAAATGTGCATTCAATGTTTCACAAGTAGAATTTTTGGATTTCGTTCTTTCATCTTCTGGAATATTAATGGATCTAAGAAAGGTTGAAGCAGTAACAAATTAGAAATCCCCTGCGAGTGTGAAGGAAGTCCAAAGCTTCATTGGGTTTGCCAATTTTTACTGGAGGTTTATTGGTGAATTCTCCAGGAAGATTCTCCCTCTTACCAAATTGCTGAGAAAAGGAATCAAGTTCCAATGGTCAAAGGAGTTGGAGGAAGCCTTTCAGTCCTTGAAGAAGGATTTTACCACTGCGCCAGTCCTGTTACATGCGGATCCCACCGAATCCTTCTATGTTGAGACTGATGCGTCGGACCAGGCGGTGGGTGGAGTATTGTCCCAACGACACAAGACCACGGGACAATTGCACCCAGTCGCTTACCGATCCCGAAAATTGACTCAGGCAGAGATCAACTACACCATCACAGAGAAGGAGCTGCTAGCTATTAAGGATGCCTTTAAGGAGTGGCGACACTACCTGATGGGAGCCCAACACCAAGTAATAGTGTTTACAGATCATCACAATTTAAAATTCCTAAAAACAGTCAGAACTCTTCCACCCAGACAGTTAAGATGGTCCTTGTATTTTGCAGCCTACGATTTTGTGATCACCAATCGTCCTGGGGCTCAAAATGGGAAGGCAGATGCGTTATCCAGAATTGGTACGGAGGCTCAAAAAACTATTACCGAGGATCAACCAATCATTCCAAGTGCAAGGATTATTGGAGTTACGACTTCAGCCAGTTTGGAAAAAAAAATATTAGAAGTTATGAGCCCTGAAGCTATGCAGGATTGGGCAAGAGAAGACTCGAATAGGAAAATCATCTGGCAATTACCTTATCATCAAGACGCCTTGTATATTCCCACCATGGAATTACAACAACAAATAATGAGAGAATGCCACGATGATAGACTAGCTGGGCATAAGGGAGAAGCCAAGACAGAAGAATTAATTAAGAGACACTATTGGTGGCCAAAGATGACTTCTGATATAGAGAGATATGTTAAGTCCTTTGAGAATTGCGCTCAGGGAAAGTCAGAACGGCATGCTCCGAAGGGTCTATTGCAGCCTTTACCCACGCCCCCTTACCCATGGCATACAGTCACATTAGATCTCATCACGGACTTACCCAATTGCCAGGGGTACGATTTGATCCTAGTAGTAGTGGATGCCTTTTCCAAGATGGCTCATTTTACAGCGCTAAAGGGGGTTCCTTCTGCCAAACAATTAGCTGATCATTTCAGTTCCCAGATAGTTAAGATTCATGGAATACCAAAAATAGTGATTTCAGATAGGGGTTCCCAGTTTGTATCGCATTTCTGGAGGGCATTTAGGGAAGGGTTAGGAACGGAAGTTAGATTTTCCACTAGTTACCACCCAGAGACTGATGGGCAGACAGAGAGAGTGAACCAGGAACTAGAACAATATCTGCGGCTATTTCTGTTAAAGGAGGAGGGAGAGTGGTCGGATTATCTATGGACAGCAGAATTTGCCCATAATAATGCAAAGAATAGCTCGACAGGTTTCTCCCCCATATACTTAAATTATGGTAGGCACCCAAATGCTACTATCAGACAAACTGAGATAACTGTCCCTGCAGTAAAAGAGGTAGTTTCGCATTTACACCAAATACAGCTAAAGACAGTAGAAAACTTGAAAAAGGCCAAAGAAAAGTATAAGGGCTACGCTGATCGAAAGAGACGTGAGGGCCCTCCTTTATTTCTTGGAGATCGAGTCTGGTTAAGCACAAAAAACTTACGATTAAAAGGAAATCGGAAATTTCAACCCAGATTTATTGGGCCTTACCCAGTGGAGGAAAGAATCAATCAGGTTACTTATCGATTAAGACTACCACCAAGTTTAAAAATTCACTCAGTGTTTCATGTTTCTTTATTAAAAAAGGCCTCCACCAATCTGAGAACTCAATTGCCCCCAAAACCTATTCAGTTAGAAACAGGAACTGAGTTCGAAGTAAAAGAGATTTTAGGTTCCAAAAGGTCCAGAGGAAGATTGTACTATTTATTAGACTGGAAAGGCTATGGTCCTGAGGAGCAGTCTTGGGAACTGAAGGAGGATGTTCATGCCCCTAGGTTAATTAAGTCCTTTCATCAACGGTTCCCCACAAAACCCAGGGAGAGAGAAGCTACCTTGTTGGGGGGTACTGTCAGGACCCCTACACAGGGTTCCATCATTTTCAGTATAGATCTGCCCCACAAAGGTCAGGAATTCCTAGGTGGTAATGGATGGACAGCGTGGGTCCGGCAATGGAGGCAGAAAAGGTCTGCCGGAGCTGGAACCTTGGTTAGCGGTCTAGTCTCTCTGAAGCAGCAGCAAAGAGATTAGGTGCAGCGCGAGCGCACCTGAATTCGCGTACTTCACCGAGGTTTCCGGCGGGGAATGACGCATTGCTTTCGCGTTCGTTCCCGCAGCAATTTTCCAGTCATGAAAGTCAACTAAAAGAATTTCTTTCATTCTGAAGTGTCCAAGTCAGGCTTTCAGCGGACATTCGACGTTTGGAGAAAGACGCGAGTTTCGAGCTGATTGTTATTCGGAGAAGTGTCGTGTGGTCGGAGCAGGAGAGAGCTGCGAGTATCAGAGGAGAGAGGAAAGGAGAGGAGCAGGAGTTTTAGCGATTCGAGAAAAGACAAAGCTAAGTGACTTAAGATAGAAATTGTCATGCATGATAGAGAATTCTTACCTGAAGTGATATTTAGTAGGACTCCAGAGAATTCTGAAGGAAACAAATAAGAGAAAAAAAAGACGTTAGTCTTCTATCACACAAGACATCATATGAAGAGGTTCATTTATTTGTAAATTTGTTTATACTTACCTGGACTGCCAAAAATAGGTGTTGCAGATTCTTCAACCCTGTGAAGAGATAAACAGAGTACAGAAGTAGATGCTTATAGGCAGCAGTAATGCAAGTGTATTAAAAGCAGCAACTTGAAAAAGAAAGAAAGATTAACAGACAACCATTTAAAAGAAGGCACACCTAGTTAGTGAAGTAAGTGCACTTACCTCCCTTAAAAGAAATATCGTAGAGATTAGTAGAGGTACCTTAATAAGAGGACTCAATAATTTATTTTCTTCATAGTAACAACTAGCTGGCGAGGAAGACAGAAACAGCAACAAATAAGACAGAAGAGAAGCTAAGGGTCCAGGAGCCTAGGGTGGGTGAGATAAGTCTGGAGAGCAAGTTCTAAATAATTCAGAGTAGAGATGTACAAATTGTAAAAGTGTGTTGATTTCTAGGTTCCATTGGAAGCACTGACGACATCTTCCATAAGCAGTCAGAGGGAGCTGATTCTGGACCAGTCTCTTCTTTGTTTGTCATTTTATCCAATTCACCCGTCCCCCGAAGTAATGGTTTGGAGGTTCTGTGAAAAGACCTCCTGACATTGCTGAGAGGGATTTGGGACCTAGCATCTCTGTTCCTGTGCAAGAACTGGTAAGCCACTATAATTGAGTAAGCTTGAGTTCTGACAGAGTGAAGTGCCCAAGTTGCCTTCGCACCTGAACAGAGATGGCAAAAGGAATTGATGTACAATCCTTAGGAATAATTCTAGACGCAATACAAAAGGAATTGGGAGCAGTCAGGGAAGAAAATCGTAGCCTTAGGCAGGAAGTTGTTAGCGCTACGAAAGAAACTGCAGAGTTAGCGCAAAGACTAAGACAATCTAGTAGTTTGGAGAAGGAAGCTATGAATCCTGTATTAGAAGCTACTAATAGGTCGACCACACAAATAATTCATTCCCTATCCCCTGTCATACTATTAGCTGCTCCAGAGAGATTTAATTGGGATCCGCAGAAAGCGCAAATATTCCTTTCCCAATGCTCTTTACACTTTATGTGCCGCCCTTCGATATTCCCTGATGCGCAGTCTAAAGTGGCTTTCATACTCTCATATCTAAGCGGGGATACAGCTTCATGGTCTACGCCTTTAGTATCCCGGGATGATCCTCTATTAAAAAATTTTGAGGAATTTCTTCCGATATTCGACAGGCGGAGGATATCGCAAGTGGTGGATAACGAGTTACTGGATTTGCGGCAAGGAAATCGAGATTTGATTGCATACCTAGCTCAGTTCAACAAGCTGGTGGTGGAGACCGACTGGCCAGAAAATAAGAGAGCGGCAGTATTTTATCGTGGCTTAAGAGATGAATTAAAGGATACGTTAGCCCAAATTCCTAACCGTCCAACTGAGATTTCAGCACTAATAGACTTGGTCTTAGAGATAGACTTCTGCCAGGGAGAAAGAAGAGGAGAGAAGAAAAAGGACCTTGGAGCAATAGCTCCAAGATTTGACAGAGTGAGGTCTGACAGCACTAGAGGGTCAGAGACTCAATCAGGAACAGAACCAATGCAGATTGGAACAATCAGAGGGCCTTTGTCTAAGGAAGAGAAGGACAAGAGAAGAAGTAGCAATTTGTGCATGTACTGTGGATCCGGAGGGCATTTTGTTAGAAATTGCCCGAAGAAACCTAAAGGCACCTTCAAGCCGAAGGAAAACTAATGGCACCACCTGTGGGAGGAGTTGAGCGGATGGGTGCGATCCAAGAAATAACTCCAAATGAACATCGAGTTGCGAACACTCTGCAATCAGCGGCTCCACATTTGAACCTGTCCAAGGAGGTGAGATTCGGGCAGACGACTCTGACGGAAGTATCAGTCATGATAGATTCAGGAGCCACAGGGAACTTCTGTGATTTAAGGTTTGCGACAAAGGTGGGCATCCAAGCAATCAAGAAGATTAGGAGCGAGCCAGTCCGGGCGATGGACGGAACCAACCTTTCGTCAGGCCCGATCGTGAGTCACACGGAACCACTTCAACTGATTTTGAGTGATGGGCATCAAGAAAGAATTCAGTTTAACCTAATTGACGCTCCGAAGTTTCAACTAATCCTAGGGCTTCCGTGGCTTACTGAACATAACCCTACGATCAACTGGAGTTCCAGAACCATCGTGATGGACTCGAGTTACTGCCATGAGAATTGTTTTGGTGTAGGGGAGAAATCCGTGAAGAGTAATCCAGCCTTGTCTCTGTGTTCAACTGGGCATTCCATGTGCGTAATTAATCTCCAGGAAATTCCTGAAGAACATGTGGAGTTTAAGGACGTATTTAATGAAGAGGAAGCAGAACAACTACCTCCACATCGCGTTTATGACTGCAAAATAGAAATGGAACCAGGTTCAAACCTGCCATGTAGTCGTGTCTACGCGCTAACTGAAAAAGAACACCATCACTTGAAAGAGTATTTGGATAAATACTTAGCCAATGGATTTATACGGCCCTCTCAGTCCCCAGTTTCATCTCCATTGTTTTTCGTGCCAAAGAAGGAGCGAGATTTACGGCCGTGCATCGACTACAGAGCAATCAATAAGATAACAAAAAAAAATCGATATCCCCTGCCATTGATATCAGTGCTCCTAGACCAATGAAGGGAGCTCAAATCTACACAAAATTAGATCTGAGAGGCGCATACCACTTAGTCCGAATGCGCGAAGGAGACGAGTGGAAGACGGCCTTTCGGACTAGGTTTGAACTTTTCGAATATCAGGTGATGCCTTATGGATTGTGCAATGCCCCAGCTGCCTTCCAGCATTTCATCAACGACATCCTGAAAGAATTCATTGACCAGTGCGCGATAGTGTACATCGATGATATTTTAATATATTCGTCTGATGTAACGAAACACCACGAGCAAGTGAAAGGAGTATTGAGGAAGTTACGTGAGAATAAATTGTTTGTAAAGTTGGAAAAATGTGCATTCAATGTTTCACAAGTAGAATTTTTGGATTTCGTTCTTTCATCTTCTGGAATATTAATGGATCTAAGAAAGGTTGAAGCAGTAACAAATTGGAAATCCCCTGCGAGTGTGAAGGAAGTCCAAAGCTTCATTGGGTTTGCCAATTTTTACTGGAGGTTTATTGGTGAATTCTCCAGGAAGATTCTCCCTCTTACCAAATTGCTGAGAAAAGGAATCAAGTTCCAATGGTCAAAGGAGTCGGAGGAAGCCTTTCAGTCCTTGAAGAAGGATTTTACCACTGCGCCAGTCCTGTTACATGCGGATCCCACCGAACCCTTCTATGTTGAGACTGGTGCGTCGGACCAGGCGGTGGGTGGAGTATTGTCCCAACGACACAAGACCACGGGACAATTGCACCCAGTCGCTTACCGATCCCGAAAATTGACTCAGGCAGAGATCAACTACACCATCACAGAGAAGGAGCTGCTAGCTATTAAGGATGCCTTTAAGGAGTGGCGACACTACCTGATGGGAGCCCAACACCAAGTAATAGTGTTTACAGATCATCGCAATTTAAAATTCCTAAAAACAGTCAGAACTCTTACACCCAGACAGTTAAGATGGTCCTTGTATTTTGCAGCCTACGATTTTGTGATCACCAATCGTCCTGGGGCTCAAAATGGGAAGGCAGATGCGTTATCCAGAATTGGTACGGAGGCTCAAAAAACTATTACCGAGGATCAACCAATCATTCCAAGTGCAAGGATTATTGGAGTTACGACTTCAGCCAGTTTGGAAAAAAAAATATTAGAAGTTATGAGCCCTGAAGCTATGCAGGATTGGGCAAGAGAAGACTCGAATAGGAAAATCATCTGGCAATTACCTTATCATCAAGACGCCTTGTATATTCCCACCATGGAATTACAACAACAAATAATGAGAGAATGCCACGATGATAGACTAGCTGGGCATAAGGGAGAAGCCAAGACAGAAGAATTAATTAAGAGACACTATTGGTGGCCAAAGATGACTTCTGATATAGAGAGATATGTTAAGTCCTTTGAGAATTGCGCTCAGGGAAAGTCAGAACGGCATGCTCCGAAGGGTCTATTGCAGCCTTTACCCACGCCCCCTTACCCATGGCATACAGTCACATTAGATCTCATCACGGACTTACCCAATAGCCAGGGGTACGATTCGATCCTAGTAGTAGTGGATGCCTTTTCCAAGATGGCTCATTTTACAGCCCTAAAGGGGGTTCCTTCTGCCAAACAATTAGCTGATCATTTCAGTTCCCAGATAGTTAAGATTCATGGAATACCAAAAATAGTGATTTCAGATAGGGGTTCCCAGTTTGTATCGCATTTCTGGAGGGCATTTAGGGAAGGGTTTGGAACGGAAGTTAGATTTTCCACTAGTTACCACCCAGAGACTGATGGGCAGACAGAGAGAGTGAACCAGGAACTAGAACAATATCTGCGGCTATTTCTGTTAAAGGAGGAGGGAGAGTGGTCGGATTATCTATGGACAGCAGAATTTGCCCATAATAATGCAAAGAATAGCTCGACAGGTTTCTCCCCCATATACTTAAATTATGGTAGGCACCCAAATGCTACTATCAGACAAACTGAGATAACTGTCCCTGCAGTAAAAGAGGTAGTTTCGCATTTACACCAAATACAGCTAAAGACAGTAGACAACTTGAAAAAGGCCAAAGAAAAGTATAAGGGCTACGCTGATCGAAAGAGACGTGAGGACCCTCCTTTAATTCTTGGAGATCGAGTCTGGTTAAGCACAAAAAACTTATGATTAAAAGGAAATCGGAAATTTCAACCCCGATTTATTGGGCCTTACCCAGTGGAGGAAAGAATCAATCAGGTTACTTATCGATTAAGACTACCACCAAGTTTAAAAATTCACTCAGTGTTTCATGTTTCTTTATTAAAAAATGCCTCCACCAATCTGAGAACTCAATTACCCCCAAAACCTATTCAGTTAGAAACAGGAACTGAGTTCGAAGTAAAAGAGATTTTAGGTTCCAAAAGGTCCAGAGGAAGATTGTACTATTTAATAGACTGGAAAGGCTATGGTCCTGAGGAGCAGTCTTGGGAACTGAAGGAGGATGTTCATGCCCCTAGGTTAATTAAGTCCTTTCATCAACGGTTCCCCACAAAACCCAGGGAGAGAGAAGCTACCTTGTTGGGGGGTACTGTCAGGACCCCTACACAGGGTTCCATCATTTGCAGTATAGATCTGCCCCACAAAGGTCAGGAATTCCTAGGTGGTAATGGATGGACAGCGTGGGTCCGGCAATGGAGGCAGAAAAGGTCCGCCGGAGCTGGAACCTTGGTTAGCGGTCTAGTCTCTCTGAAGCAGCAGCAGAGAGATTAGGTGCAGCGCGAGCGCACCTGAATTCGCGTACTTCACCGAGGTTTCCGGC
This sequence comes from Lissotriton helveticus, assembly GCF_964261635.1. Taxonomy (NCBI): domain Eukaryota; kingdom Metazoa; phylum Chordata; class Amphibia; order Caudata; family Salamandridae; genus Lissotriton; species Lissotriton helveticus. The sequence goes on along the minus strand of NC_136059.1, from coordinate 1,264,349,903 downwards.
GGGGAATGACGCATTGCTTTCGCGTTCGTTCCCGCAGCAATTTTCCAGTCATGAAAGTCAACTAAAAGAATTTCTTTCATTCTGAAGTGTCCAAGTCAGGCTTTCAGCGGACATTCGACGTTTGGAGAAAGACGCGAGTTTCGAGCTGATTGTTATTCGGAGAAGTGTCGTGTGGTCGGAGCAGGAGAGAGCTGCGAGTATCAGAGGAGAGAGGAAAGGAGAGGAGCAGGAGTTTTAGCGATTCGAGAAAAGACAAAGCTAAGTGACTTAAGATAGAAATTGTCATGCATGATAGAGAATTCTTACCTGAAGTGATATTTAGTAGGACTCCAGAGAATTCTGAAGGAAACAAATAAGAGAAAAAAAAGACGTTAGTCTTCTATCACACAAGACATCATATGAAGAGGTTCATTTATTTGTAAATTTGTTTATACTTACCTGGACTGCCAAAAATAGGTGTTGCAGATTCTTCAACCCTGTGAAGAGATAAACAGAGTACAGAAGTAGATGCTTATAGGCAGCAGTAATGCAAGTGTATTAAAAGCAGCAACTTGAAAAAGAAAGAAAGATTAACAGACAACCATTTAAAAGAAGGCACACCTAGTTAGTGAAGTAAGTGCACTTACCTCCCTTAAAAGAAATATCGTAGAGATTAGTAGAGGTACCTTAATAGGAGGACTCAATAATTTATTTTCTTCATAGTAACAACTAGCTGGCGAGGAAGACAGAAACAGCAACAAATAAGACAGAAGAGAAGCTAAGGGTCCAGGAGCCTAGGGTGGGTGAGATAAGTCTGGAGAGCAAGTTCTAAATAATTCAGAGTAGAGATGTACAAATTGTAAAAGTGTGTTGATTTCTAGGTTCCATTGGAAGCACAGATGACATCTTCCATAAGCAGTCAGAGGGAGCTGATTCTGGACCAGTCTCTTCTTTTTTGTTATTTTATCCAATTCCCCCGTCCCCCGAAGTAATGGTTTGGAGGTTCTGTGAATAGACCTCCTGACATTGCTGAGAGGGATTTGGGACCTAGCATCTCTGTTCCTGTGCAAGAACTGGTAAGCCACTATAATTGAGTAAGCTTGAGTTCTGACAAGGTGCATCACATTTTCAAATGGACGATGTCATCAGTGATGTTATTTGAGATGTCATGAGTGATGTCATCAGTGATGTTACTGACCATGTCATCAATGATGTAATATGTGCCGTCATCAGCAGTGTATTGAGGGAGCGCAAGTTATAGTTAGCTAAACTAACTATAACGGGGGAATTCCTATGGTTTTGTACCAGTGAAATGTCACACTAACTACAACGTCCCTGAAACCTATGTTTTTTTCGGTGAATTTCTAAGGTTTTTTAAATGCTAATTTCTAAGTATAACGTGCCTGAAACCTATGTTTTTTCAGTGAATTTCAATGTTTTTTTTAAATGCTAATTTTTAACTATGCGTACATAGTTAGGACATGTGAAGAAAGAGGAAGAAAAGTGCAGAAAGAAGCAAGACAAATGCTAGCCCACCAGCTACCTCCAGTAAGCTCCACAGAGCCGCGTTGCAGAGTGGTGTAAAAAGGGAGCATGGCCTTGGAACACCTCTCTGCAACGCAGCTTACTAGAGGTAACTGGTGGTCTAGTTGGCCCCCAGGGACCCTCGGGATTCAAGGGGATTTAATCCCCCAACTTAAAATGCACCACAGGGAGCGTTTGCACACCTGTCATATCGGGCCACGCCCCCTTCCTGCACCACTGTGCAAACGCATCCCCTGGTGAGTTGTAAATTGGGGGATTAAGTCCCCGTGAGTCCTGAAGGTCCCTGGGGGCCAACTAGCCCACCAGCTACCTCCAGTAAGCGCCACAGTGCTGCGTTGCAGAGTGCTGTAATAAGGGGCGTGGCCTTGGACCATCTCTCTGCAATGCAGCTCCCAGGTGCATACTGGAGGTACCTGGTGGGCTAATCCCCCAATTTACAATTTACAATGTGCCAGGAGGTGCGTTTGCACACTTGTCACATCAGGCCTCACCCCCTCCGTGCACCACTGTGCAAACGCAATGCCTTGGGGGTCCTTCTGGGAACCCTGAGCAGGCCTAGGGGGTCAGGGGGTTTCTACTATGCCCCCTTCTCTTGTTTTATACCTTTATTTCTCTGTTTTTTGGTGACTTGCTTCTACTAAGCCACAAGATGGCTGCCAACACTTCCTGGTTTGAAATGTTGACAGCCAATCACAGTGAAGCTCGTGCAGAGGACTTAGGCTCCTCCCAGATATCGAAACTTTTATTTTTCTAATTTCTCAGCAACTGAGCGAATTGACACCATTTAAAAAAAGGTAGCTTTCTGATCAAAGCACTACCTTTTTGCCAAATTTGGGGTAATTCCGTTCAGTAGTTTCAGCTGTAGCCTTGCACAAAGTTTCCTATGGGAAATTGATTTTTTGACTATTATTATTTGGATTTCTCAAAAACGACTGAACGGATTTACACCATTTAAAAAAGGTCGCTTTCTGCACCAAGCTCTGCCTTTTTGCCAAATTTAGGGTAATTCCGTTCAGTAGTTCGGGCTGTAGCTCGTCGCAAAATTTCCTACGGAAATTAACATGGGGAAAATGCGTTTTGGGTCCCCCCTTTTTTCTCACACCCCGCTTGACGAATCACCCCCAAACTTTCAGGATAGGAGCTGACCTGGGTAGACTTTTTTTTCTTTTCGAATTTCGCAAAGATTCATCAAACAATGCCAAAGTTATTAGCAAATCAAAACTAGGTTGTAACATTAACTACACATATATATATATATATATATATATATATATATATATATATATATATATATATATATATATATATATATATATATATATATATATATATATCGTGAACTCTGTATCTCTCCTGCACACGCTGCTTTTTCAGCCGGCAAAACAGGACACCGGACACGGACCTCGAGGTGTTTCAATCTTTATTCAGCAGAAAGTGTCAAAGACGTTTCGGCTCAACGGAGCCTTGTTCACATGACAGCGATAAAGCTTCAAGGTACACCTTTTAAAGTGCTAGTACGTGATAAAATAAAACCACCTGTGCAAGAACACGTGTAGACATAGAGGAAATACTTGGCGTTGCACCCAACAAAATCCCATTATTTTTCAAAATTGATGTGAAATACATTTTTAAAACATGTTGAATTTCGCTAAAAAATACAAGTTCATTATGAGTTAAAGTCCATTGATCGTTCATTTAAAAATCATTGTAAAATACATATTTTCAAGATTTCTGATTTAAATGAAGAGTCCTAGTGCATAACTGGTCAGGATTTATACAGGCCCGCTGTTTAAATAATAGATACAATTCCTAAAACAGTTATATATGCTAAAAAAAGTTCTGTAAAAACCTCATTATAAATTTCCTGACTTCCGTACCAACTATCTCTGCATACTTCCGGGTTGGAATTTAGACTAAGGGATAACGAATAAATAAATATAAAGTGCAAAGTGCTGACTCTATAAAGTGCATATCGTGCTTAAAGTGCATCATCAAAATATGTGCAAATCTAGCATTACTGTGCAATTATGCATTCTTGTCTGTCCCTGGGTCCACAATCAGTTTTCACAAATAATTATATATCTCAACTTAGCAGATTTAGGATAGATGGTACAGAGAAATCCTCAACAGTTGTGTATCTATATTTGACATCCACTACTGCACTCTCCCCATATTGGGACGGCCTCCCTGTTCATATTAAAATGAAATCAATTCATGTATATTTTAAAGCGATTCAAAAATTTGGCTGCCATATTTGCCATTCCTTGGTTTCTAGTGCAAAAAGTAAATAAATGTGAGGTTGGTCATGATGACCCATAACCCTACCCTGAATAGTAAACAAAATAAAATAAAAAGAAAACTGTTAGGAACTCTTTCATATGTATCTTCATGTGTTTTCCTAACAAGTAAAACCAGTGCACAGTGAAAATAATAATCAAAATTGATAATCTAATCTAAGCAGCATTACGTTTTCAATCAGTTAATAATAATTGGTGTGTGCTCGCAGCCCCCTCGAGGTCCACCCAAGTCATCACCCAGCCGGGCGCTTGACGAGGACATCACTCAAAAGGGGGAGAACACACAACCCAATCATACATGATTAGAGCAAGCAAGTGTGGAGGTCCTCTGTCACGTTAAGTCCATTAGGCACCTTAGTATTGAGCAGAAGAATATACTTTGTTTCAAGTTTCCTGAGTCTGGCATCTCTGTCTCCACCCCTTCTGTTGTTAATAACCGCATCAATAACCCAATACCTGAGACTGCTATTATTGCTTTGATGGAAGTCTCTAAAGTGACGCGCCACTGGATAGGTACTGTCCACATTGGTTATTGCGCGCAAATGCTGTAAAATACGTTTGTGGACAGCATTCCTCGTGCTGCCCACATACTGTAATCCACAGGGGCAACGCAAAACATAAATGGCATATTCTGTCTTGCATGTTAAAACTTGGGTTATCGCATGGTTATTCCCAGTGAATCCATCCTTAAATGTCTTGGTATTTTCACCATGTGTGCATGCTTTGCAAACCTTGCAGATATAAAAGCATTTGTTCTTCTGCCACCATTCTGTTTTAGTAAAAAGATCCGGATTAGTTTTCACAATATGATCCCTTAGGGAGGGGGCCCTGCTGAAGGTTAACGAAACTTGCTTAGGCAGGCCACTGCCTATCACGGTGTCTTTTAACACTATGGGCCAGTGTTTGTTCACTATTTTTCTTATTTGATGATGTTGCTTAGTGAACCCCGTTATTATTCTAAAACATTCAGGCTCTGTCTTCCCAGGTTTAGATATATCTTGTATGGTGTTGAGCTCCCTGTCAGCTTTCCTGATAAGGAGTTCCTCTCTAGTTAGACTCATGGATTTCTGTTTCGCTCGGTCAACCAATTTCGTTGAATAACCTCTCTCAAGGAATCTGTTTCTACTTTCATTTTGTGCCTGCTCCAGATCTATGGGGTTGCTACAAATACGTCTCAGGCGTAGCATCTCCCCATATGGGATGCTGGAAATAAGGTGTACCGGGTGGGCACTCGCAGCATGAAGGATGCTGTTGCCAGCTGTCTTTTTTCTGAATACCTTGGACTCCAAACGGTCCCCCTTGATGTAGAGTTCGGCATCAAGAAATGTGACACTTTTTTGACTCAAGGTCGCCGTAAATCTGAGATTAAGGGGATTGTCATTGACATCCTTAACAAATTTGAGTGCTTCTTCATAACTTCCTCTCCATACGACGAACAAGTCATCTATGAAGCGGAACCATGCCACTAGATTGTTTCTGATAATATGTTGGTACCCGTAGCCGAGGACCAGCTCCTCCCGAGCTCCCATGTGCAAACATGCGTAGCTTGGAGAGAAGCTGGCCCCCAGCGCTACCCCCTGCTTCTGGCGATACAATTGTTGGTTGAATAAGAAGACATTATTTGTTAGACAGAAACTTAACATATCTAGCAGCATTTTGGTATGTTTCTCATTACATGATTCCCTTCTGGAGAGGTAGTACCGAATTGCCTCCAAACCATCACTATGTGAAATACTAGTATACAATGCTGTCACATCCAATGCTATTAACCAATCCCCCTCCTGAATTTGCACATCTTTGATTTTAACCAGGAAGTCCCCTGTGTCACGTATATATGACCCCAATTGATGGACATAACCTTGCAAAAAATAGTCAATAAAAATCGAGGTATGCTCCAAGAGGCCTCCCCGTGCCGAAATAATTGGCCTTCCAGGTGGATGTTCGGGGTTCTTGTGTATTTTCGGGATGAAATACAGGATGGGAGTAACAGGATGTTCAGTCTTTAAATATTTGTATTCAGTTTCAGTAATGAGTTTTGCTGACTGCCACTTATAAAGTTTGCGGTGATATTCTTCTTTTATGGTCAACAATTCCCGATTGTTGATCTTCTCATAACACAAATGATCATTAAGTTGACTATATGCCTCCTTGTCATAATTTATTTTTGTCATGAGGACAACATTTCCCCCTTTGTCACTATTTCTTATTACCAGATTTTTTTCTTTATTTAACTTGTCGGTCAGTGCCTTGTATTGTTGTAGCTGAGCAGAGTACTTACGCTTCGTACCACCTGTTTGAATTTGCAGCTTTTTAAAATCAGCTACTACATTCTCGTGGAAAATATCGACATTGTCTCTCAACATAATGGGGTAAAACGTGGAGGGTGCTCTGAATTGGGTGGCCGTTGAAATTCTGTTGCCACTCTCGTCGATCCCCGCATTAGTTTTGATGATATTCGAGACCTCCCCATAGCCTGCTCCTTCAGTATTCCACAATTCCCTTAGGACTAGAGTTCCTTGTGAGGCTTCAGGTTCCTCCATTCCAAGTGTTGAGTCCCCATCAGGTGGGGTTCAATCTTTATTTTTCATGGCATAAAACTTACGTAGCTTAAGTTTTCTAACTGCTTTATAAATGTTGCATCGCGTGCTGGCATAGTCAAAATTGCATGGGGATGCATAAGATAGGCCAAGCTTGAGAATGTTTTCCTCTTCCTTTGTAAGTATTAGCCCAGTTAGATTCACAACAGTGCGATTGGTGGTTTCTTTTACTCCTGTTAGAGGGCATTGCTTCGACCTCTTCCACCTCCTCTCTTCTTCTGAGACCCTCTTCTTTGCCACCCGCCTCCTCTGGCGGCGCCTGTAGTTTGCTCTGTGTTTCCTTGATTGCCCCTTGTATAAGACCTTAGTGTGTTCCGTCTGTCCTGGCCTAAAAAAATAATTTCCTGACCTGGCGTGAGCTTGGGCTGGCCTGCCACCTGTAATTGTCTGCGGCGGTCTGTTTCAGAGTCTGTATCGGGGTCTGAACTAATTGTTGCATTAGAGGAGTCACTCATCCTGTTGGTTTCCGTTACAGCAGGGTTTACATGGCTTGGGGCATTTCTCACTTTGGGCGGCTGCTTGGGGCCGCCTTTGCGCAGGGTATCAAATTTGCGTGCAAAAGTGAAAATTTGGCCCAGTTCATAGTCATTCCTATCTCTCTGGAATTAGTATGACTTTCTTGCCACAATTTTTGCCTCTTCCTTCTTTAGACGTTCATGCATAATTTTGGATAGTCTGGTCTTTTCTTCTTCTTCCCCCAGTCCATCAATTTCCTCCTGTATGTCCGCAATTTCTATAAGTAGTTTGGCTCTATCTATGTCCGCATATTTGATGAGAACCTGTACCTGACGACGCGATGCCTCAAGATTTATTTCCGCCCATTCTTTCATCAGGTCGGCGTTTGGATTCTCATAGGTGGGCGCTGTCAATATTCTTAGACCGCGTGGAATGCGGTTCACTTCAATATAGCGCTGCAGTGACTTAGGTTCCCACCACTTTGCTTGCTCTTGAAATGATTTTTTTTTCCAGTGTTTTGAAAAGGTCTTTAATTTTTGTCGTACTGCTGCCACTAGCGTCAGTGTTCTTTCTCCCATGTGTATCTACTGGGATGGGGGTGTCGTCGGAAAATGAAGTTGCAGCTAATGTTTCCCGTTCCCTTACGCTGTCATCCGACATCTTTCTGCAATACTTGTATTTAAATTACTCTGGTGCCGTTCAGCAATCCGAACTCGATTGCCGGTAATCCAAACTTGCTCCCAGGTTAACCTCTCTCCTTTCCCAGCTTAAACAATATTCAAGAGCTTACTTTGTCAGGCGCCCGTGTCTTCGGATCTGTTTCACCGCAAACCACAGTCCCGGTTGCAACTCGAGCCCGAGTCGCACACAGCCGTAGGTGCCTGATTATACTTTCGCTCAGTACTCCGTAAGAATACCGGATGCTGGGGGTCAAACGCCGTACTCCTTCCGGAGTCTATACCTTCCTGAACGCCGTCCAGGAAAAAGATCCGTTTGATAGCGTTGACCAATTAACAAGGAGGGTCCCGTGTTAAAGCCAGGACGAATCCCACTGGCTATATATCGTGAACTCCGTATCTCTCCTGCACACGCTGCTTTTTCAGCCGGCAAAACAGGACACCGGACACGGACCTCGAGGTGTTTCAATCTTTATTCAGCAGAAAGTGTCAAAGACGTTTCGGCTCAACAGAGCCTTGTTCACATGACAGCGATAAAGCTTCAAGGTACACCTTTTAAAGTGCTAGTACGTGATAAAATAAAACCACCTGTGCAAGAACACGTGTAGACATAGAGGAAATACTTGGCGTTGCACCCAACAAAATCACATTATTTTTCAAAATTGATGTGAAATACATTTTTAAAACATGTTGAATTTCGCTAAAAAATCCAAGTTCATTATGAGTTAAAGTCCATTGATCGTTCATTTAAAATATATATATATTGAAAAACTCCATGCCCTCTGGCGAGACAGCACACGAACGGCACCGCAATCCAGCGGGTAGAAGACACATCAATATGCCGGTGTCAGCTCTCAGTTGTTCTTCGCCTGACGCGTTTCTGAGCCGTATGCTCGTCATCAGAGGCTCGACTGTCCTTGGCGCTCAACACTCCCACTGTTAATTAAAAGAAACTCAAATGAGTGTGAACGCTGCATTGTGGGATTTGTAGTAAGTGTTGATTCCCTGAATGGGGGCGCCACAGCTGAAAAATATACAACCCTGTATGGGCCCAGAATACTGTGTGTCCATTAATCCCTTGGTACCGCTTCACATCAGGCTTCGGTGATGCAAAGTCCCGTGACCCCCAGCACTTGGGGTGGTGCATGCCTCCGCGGCAGGGCCGCCGCGTATTGATTGAAAAACTCCATGCCCTCTGGCGAGACAGCACACGAACGGCACCGCAATCCAGCGGGTAGAAGACACATCAATATGCCGGTGTCAGCTCTCAGTCGTTCTTCGCCTAACGCGTTTCTGAGCCGTATGCTCGTCATCAGAGGCTGGACTGTCCTTGGCGCTCAACACTCCCACTGTTAATTAAAAGAAACTCAAATGAGTGTGAACGCTGCATTGTGGGATTTGTAGTAAGTGTTGATTCCCTGAATGGGGGTGCCACAGCTGAGAAATATACAACCCTGTATGGGCCCAGAATACTGTGTGTCCATTAATCCCTTGGTACCGCTTCACATCAGGCTTCGGTGATGCAAAGTCCCATGACTCCCTGCACTTGGGGTGGTGCATGCCTCTGCGGCAGGGCCGCCGCGTATTGATTGAAAAACTCCATGCCCTCTGGCGAGACAGCACACGAACGGCACCGCAATCCAGCGGGTAGAAGTCACATCAATATGCCGGTGTCAGCTCTCAGTCGTTCTTCGCCTGACGCGTTTCTGAGCCGTATGCTCGTCATCAGAGGCTGGACTGTCCTTGGCGCTCAACACTCCCACTGTTAATTAAAAGAAACTCAAATGAGTGTGAACGCTGCATTGTGGGATTTGTAGTAAGTGTTGCTTCCCTGAATGGGGGCACCACAGCTGAAAAATATACAACCCTGTATGGGCCCAGAATACTGTGTGTCCATTAATCCCTTGGTACCGCTTCACATCAGGCTTCGGTGATGCAAAGTCCCGTGACCCCCAGCACTTGGGGTGGTGCATGCCTCCGCGGCAGGGCCGCCGCGTATTGATTGAAAACCTCCATGCCCTCTGGCGAGACAGCACACGAACGGCACCGCAATCCAGCAGGTAGAAGACACATCAATATGCCGGTGTCAGCTCTCAGTCGTTCTTCGCCTGACACGTTTCTGAGCCGTATGCTCGTCATCAGAGGCTCGACTGTCCTTGGCGCTCAACACTCCCACTGTTAATTAAAAGAAACTCAAATGAGTGTGAACGCTGCATTGTGGGATTTGTAGTAAGTGTTGATTCCCTGAATGGGGGCGCCACAGCTGAAAAATATACAACCCTGTATGGGCCCAGAATACTGTGTGTCCATTAATCCCTTGGTACCGCTTCACATCAGGCTTCGGTGATGCAAAGTCCCGTGACCCCCAGCACTTGGGGTGGTGCATGCCTCCGCGGCAGGGCCGCCGCGTATTGATTGAAAAACTCCATGCCCTCTGGCGAGACAGCACACGATGGACACACAGTATTCTGGACCCATACAGGGTTGTATATTTTTCAGCTGTGGCGCCCCCATTCAGGGAATCAACACTTACTACAAATCCCACAATGCTGCGTTCACACTCATTTGAGTTTCTTTTAATTAACAGTGGGAGTGTTGAGCACCAAGGACAGTCGAGCCTCTGATGACGAGCATACGGCTCAGAAACGCGTCAGGCGAAGAACGACTGAGAGCTGACACCGGCATATTGATGTGTCTTCTACCCGCTGGATTGCGGTGCCGTTCGTGTGCTGTCTCGCCAGAGGGCATGGAGTTTTTCAATCAATACGCGGCGGCCCTGCCGCGGAGGCATGCACCACCCCAAGTGCTGGGGGTCACGGGACTTTGCATCACCGAAGCCTGATGTGAAGCGGTACCAAGGGATTAATGGACACACAGTATTCTGGACCCATACAGGGTTGTATATTTCTCAGCTGTGGCGCCCCATTCAGGGAATCAACACTTACTACAAATCCCACAATGCAGCGTTCACACTCATTTGAGTTTCTTTTAATTAACATTGGGAGTGTTGAGCGTCAAGGACAGTCGAGCCTCTGATGACGAGCATACGGCTTAGAAACGCGTCAGGCGAAGAACGACTGAGAGCTGACACCGGCATATTGATGTGTCTTCTACCCGCTGGATTGCGGTGCCGTTCATGTGCTGTCTCGCCAGAGGGCATGGAGTTTTTCAATATATATATATATATATATATATATATATATATATATATATATATATATATATATATATATATATATATATATATATATATATATATATATATATATATATATATATATATATATATATTACCTACTGGCGGTCGCCAGTAGGTAGTTATAGCTAGGATCTACTTTCCATAGGAAATCCGCAACATTCTATTGGGAATAACTTTGGCGCCGGTGGACGAATCTTCGCAAGTTTCTCAAAGAAAATGGCCTGCTCCGCTCTGCTCCTTCGCAGAAAGTTTGGGGGGATTCGTCAAGCGGGGGCCGAGATAAAAGGGGGGTCCCAAAACGTCTTTTCCCCATGTTAATTTCCATAGGGCGGTTGGACTCACTTTTAGCCTGAATGGCTGAATGGATTTCCACCAAATTTGGCAAAATTGTAGGGACTGGTAGCCCAAAGTGCCTTTGCTATGTCTCAAGATATTGCTCCAGTGGATTTTGAGTAATTTAGGTTAAAAAATATATATATATCTATAAGCGCGCACCGGTACGCGCACCGGGGCGCGTACCAGCGCGCTACGCGAGTTCACGAGCGGAAAGCTGATTGGCTCTCGGGTGTCTGTCAACATTCCAAACAGTCCGGAGCGGCCGCCATCTTGTGTCTCGGTAGGATCGAGACACACGAGGTGGCAAAAACAAAGGGGGAAATGACCATAAGGGGACAGGGTAGACCCCCCCTGACCCCCTAGGTTTGATGTGGGGGCTGTAAGAGGGCCCCGTGGGAAAAAAAAATCCGATTTTCGCGGGGGGAGCGCCCGGTACGCGCACCGGGGAGCGTACCATGGGTCTGCATGATTAAATAAATATATTTGAACCTTTCACAATCATGTCACCTGTTTTACCTCAGATTAGGAAGCAGATGGAGCTTCTTTCTTGTTGGTTTGTGTCATGTTTTTTGATAATGCTTGGTATCAACATTTGCAAGATAGAGGAATTGTATTTTGTGAAATAGTAAGGTTTCAGTAGTGAAATTGAATCCTTGTACATAGGACCTGCGGTCTGCTTCTAAAATGTTATTTAAAAAATGATTTTGGGGCAAATGAATGGCTTTTACATTTTTGAGAAGGAATACATAGTGTCTGCATGATTAAATAAATATATTTCAACCTTTCACAATCATGTCACCTGTGTTACCTCAGATTAGGAAGTAGATTGTGCAGATGAGGTGAGGTATGTCCAGGGGTGCCAAGGAAGTGAGGCCTGTGTCCATGATTGCAGTGGAGAGGACTCACCTCCTCTTACCCTTGGACAAGACTCACCTCCTCTGTGCCCCCGGGACAGGCCTCAATGTATTGGGTGTAATTGATGGTAACAGGGTGCAGATGAGGTGAGGTCAGACACTCACCTTCTTTCAGTCCCCCTACTTCACTTCCCTTCTCCTCTCGTCCCTTTCTGTGCTTTCTCACTCATTTTCTTCTCGTTTATCAATGCACTCCACTTTATTTACTCTTTTTCATTTTTTTAAGAACACAGCTTTTTGATGAGAATTGGAGGTAGTTCTGAAAAAAACTTTTTTTTTCTCCTTTTTTTCTTTTTTTAGAACAAAAACAAAAACAGGGAATGGCAAACTGCTCAACAGGAGCAAAAAACAAAACAAAATTAGGGCTGGGAATGGCAGCGATGGTTATCCAATGCTCGAACCATGAGCAGAACACTTTGTTCCCCATAGCAAAGTAACTTATCGCAATATCTGCATTTAATAACACCTTTATTGAAAGCAGGCTGGATGTTGGGAATCTGCTCTTGTGATTGCTCCCTCCCTGATGCAGTTTGTCCTCTGGTTAAAGTAGATGCCCCATCACTGCGAGCCTCTTGTGCCAGAGCCCTGACACTTTCCCGGGCAAAATTCTGGGGGTGCCTCCTCTCGACATGTCGAATCATTGTGGAGTTTCCAAATGAATATTTCTTTGTGGGGTCACCCCGTGACAGGACAGTGTGACAAATCCTGCACTCCACCTTTTGGAGCATTTACTTTTTTCTGATCAGTTGGAATGGAAAAAAACTTCCATATGAAGTGTTCTTTTATCTTCGGCTGAGGAACTTCTTCATCAAGAAATCCCTCTGTGTCATCTTCACTGCTGGATGCTCTGGCAGCCATGGTATTCCAAGATAGTAATCCAACAAAGATCCGAGAGCAAAAAGAGAGGTCTTGCAGTCACAAAAGTGAAAGAAGAAGTGAAGGAAATGGGTGGGGATTTCATTCTTTGTTAAAAAAAACTGTTAGGAACCTATGAAAAGAGTTATTTTAAGGTCACATGACTTGACGCGCTTACGCTACGCGCACCGGAGCTCATGTGGCGCGAACGTAGGCGCTTCCGGGGGCGCTCACGTGGCGCGAACGTAGGCGCTTCCGGGTGCGCTTACGCTGTGCGTCATAAGACGCATCTCGCGGCTACGCGATACGTCACAATGATGTTTTCGTTCGCGGCAATAGCGCTAACGGGACGCTTACCGGTACGCGCACCAGGGCGCGCCGCAAGACTACGCTTACCGGTGAGCGCTCCGGTACGCGCACCGGGAGCGCTCCAGGGCAAAAAAATATATATATATATATATATATAAAAAATAGTATTACATAAATATACAATATAGGATTCATTATAAAATAGAAATTAGCAATTAAAAAACATATGAAATTCACTGAAAAAAACATAGGTTTCACACCAGTTATAGTTAGGAATTAGCATTTAAAAAACCTATTAAATTCACTGAAAAAAACATAGGTTTCACACCAGTTATAGTTAGCTGGAAATTTTACTCGCATAAAACCATTGAAATTCCCACGTTATAGTTAGTTGGACTCACTATAACTTGCGCGTGCAATGCACTGCTGATGACGTCACATATTACATCACTCGTGACATGGTCAGTGACATCACTCATGACATCACTGATGACACCATCCTTGTGACAGAGTGACAGACCTCCTTTCACTGTAATGTAACCCTTGAAACACATATTCAAAAATAGAAACTAAAATTTTCAAAAAAATGGAGATACCCATACCAGTTACAACAACCAATTCAATAATTCCACCATCTATATACACATCCACTCATTCACCAACAGTTCTATATAGTCACTCATACATATACTTACTCATCATATGTAGTGATACACCTATACATCCTCTTACACACCGACAGTCATCCAAAAGATACTCTCACACATACTCACACATGCAAATAAACTATTGAACATCCATTTATTTGCATATACAGCTATACACACACTACCACTTTACTTCTAAGGAAACTTACACATACTTACTCTCTTAAACAATCACTTATAGACACACATACTTATTTAAACAGGAACTCTTACTATCTCTCACTCTCACATATACTCACTTATATACATCAATACTCACATATACTAGATTAAAACATATGTAGTTAGTGATAAAGACACTAGTGAGACAGTCATTCACTCACTAACACACACATATACATACTCATCCACCCATACAGTCCTGCACATATGCTGTCTTCAAAACACATACAAAGAGAGAGTCAGTCATTCATCCATCTATGTGATAAGTAATACCCCCACTAAACCATACAGACACTCATACTGATTCTGAAAAAAACATCTAATAACCCATATACATACACATGTAGCTACTCACCAACCCATGCAGCCACTTATACACAAAGTGAAACACTAATACATATATTTAAATATTTAAACATTACTCACTAATATATGTATTCACTAAGATACACTTAATAAGCCAGTTAACCAATCAAATTTTTTTTTAAAACATCCATGTAAACACTTATTTAAACATTTATTCTTCCATCAACTTTTACATATACATATATAACACATATTTATTTTTCCGAAAGACACACATTCACTGGATGGTGTCATCAGTGATGTCATTAGTGATGTCACTGACCATGTCATGAGTGATGTAATATGTGACGTCATCAGCAGTGCATTGCACGCGCAAGTTATAGTGAGTCCAACTAACTATAACGTGGGAAGTTCAATGGTTTTATGCGAGTAAAATTTCCAGCTAACTATAACTGGTGTGAAACCTATGGTTTTTTCAGTGAATATATATATATATATATATTATATATATATATATATATATATATATATATATATACACCATTTCCTGTAAGATAACATCTTTCTAAATATATTCTTTGATGTCAGGATGTGACCGTTTAAGTTTCTCTCAGACCCTTGGGTTTCTGAAAACTAGTCTGAAAACCATACTGCGGCCCTAGTTAGGTTTCCACACTCTTTTCTAAAAAATACTTTTTTGATTTTGGTTTTAGTCTTTCACGTTATAAGTATAATTACTTTTATCTTATAAATTTTTAAAAAATCTCACAAAGCTTGTAAATATTAAGTTTTCCTTTTTCCCTTTTAAAAGGAAACAACACTATGATGGAATGGGAAAATATCACTGTAATTCTTGCACTTTAATCGAAAAAATACTATTATGCTGCTATAAAACATTATATGCACTTTATTTGTAGGTTTGCACATGAGCTCTATTTTGCACAACTCTCTATGTTGTCTAGATTAACATTGATGAAGTTAGGTCCTTACTATTTGGGAATTTATTCCGGTATTTTGTGTATAACCATAAAATTGAGGTATCAATATTTTATAATATATTTCTATTTTTATATTGTATATAGAATGCATATTTATTTATATATATATGGATATATTTTTTCAAATTATATGAGGGAAGTATTTTGTATATATATATATTTTTATATGCTGTAGATACACTCATGAAAAATTATGGAGTTATACGATTAAGTGACCTTGACTGCAAATTAAGATATGTTCTGTGTCAAGAAATCAAATATATAGGTGCGTCATGTTTTATCTACTATTTTTTATGACTGAGCATTCATGCTGTTAGGTTGTTGTGACATGAAATACAACTATACTGGGTAATTTGGTTTTAGAGCTATGAAACTACAAAACCCAGCATACATTGGTATATAGTATTTTTTCTATGTTTAACACTGAGATGAGGTGAAAGCATCACGCCAAAAAATGTATAAAAATAAAAAGCGGACCATTTGTTTGTTACATTGAGAAAGAATACGGAGGTATTCGAAACGCGTCTGGCTATAAAATAATAAAGACCTGCTGATCCACAAAAATTGGAGTCTGTAATCCGTTCCTTTGGTTTTGTCCCGGCTGGGCTCTGCAGAAGGGAAACGGAGATATTTTTATATTTATATATATATATATATATATATATATATGTGTGTGTGTGTGTATATATCCATCGAGGACACCAAAATAGATGGGGTGTATTTACAAGCCCCTTGTGCCTCCAGTATGTTACTTTTTCACTGCAGCAGTCAAACCGGATTTTCCCGCGAACTCGCAGATTTTTTTGCGATTTGCACTCTACTGAACTGGAGTACTCTACTGGCTAATCAGTAAGTGCTACCTCGTTGGGTAAATGTATAGTGCTTTTCCTACACAGCAGCTGCGTAAAGGGCCAGAAGATTTGTCTCCACTGACCATGTGTGCCTGTAACTTTGCCACCACGGTAAAAGGCACCGAGGTCCTTTGAGTGAGCTGTCCATCATAGTTGGGAAAGGGCGGGAAGATGTTTGATACCGCTAGTGTGTGGTGTGGGGCTTCTATGCATGTTCACATGCCTCTTGTGTATAAAGGGTCAGAGAGCGAGCAGGGCAGCAGGTGAGGAGAAAGCAGCCTCCTGGTCACAGGAACTACACTGGGGTTGCGCTCGAGAAACTCAGGGATTCAAAGTACTCCCTCGAGTATTACAGCTTATTGTCGACGGCAGATATGGGGTTAAAGCACACTTGCCCAGCCTCGACCGTGCTCACTAATGTTTTGGGCTGATTAAAACGTTACTGAATTTGAGCTTCAACTCGGGCACCTGCTTTATTTTTATCTGTAAGTGCTTCCTGTTGAGGTTTAATTTTTGGCCCACAGGAAGCACTTACAGAGTTAAGGCAGGTGCCCGAGTTGAAGCTAACTTTGTAACCATTTTATAATGGAGCCGGCAAGTTGCCAGAGTTGAAGTCGCAACTTCAACTCTGGCAGCTTGCCGGCGCCATTCTAAAATGGTTACAAAGTTAGCTTCAACTCGAGCACCTGCCTTAACTGTAAGTGCTTCCGGTAACCCAAAAAAAAATCCACCCGCGAGCGGATTTGCGGATTTTTCGGCAATTTCGCGAGCTTCGCGGATCACGAAATTGCCGAAAATCAGCAAATTCCGCGAGCGGAACGGATTTTTGGCCCACACTTACAACGTCACATACATGTCACTGAAGCTGCCTTTCACTACTCAGGTGCACTTTAGTACAAGTCCAGGCTAAGGATGTGTTAACGCTGTGATATCATCAAACACGTTGAGGAGTGTTGTGGCCACTTTGGTTGGGCCATTCTCAACAGTGTTTGTCTTTGCGTTCCAGCTTCCAGGCTACGCAGCGTTGCAGCCATTTTTGTTTGGTCATTTTAGTCAGTTCTTCACTCTGCGTTCCAGCTTCCACGCTAAGCAGCATCACAGCCATTTAGTTTGACAGTTTAGGTCAGTTCTTCACTCCGCGTTTCAGTTTCCAGGTTGAAGAAGACACACACCAGTGACATGCAAACCTTGCGTGTCAGCTTGCATTTCACCCTATTTATTTATTCATTTGTAGAGCGCATGGTTACACCAACGGTGTGTCCCCGCGCGAAGACATAATCAAATGAGTGACTACTGATACTGAGTGTGTCCTACACTCTTCCCTCAAATGTATTGGTGAATAGCCAAGTCTTCAGCTGATTCCGGACACTCTTTCACTGGGTTCCAACCTTGTCGAGATTGGTAGGATGTTCCAGATTTTGGCCGCCAGGTACCTGAAAGAGCGGGCTCCCGTGCAGGCTTTGAAGATTCTGGGGACTTTTACTAACGCCAAGTCCATGGACCTTAGGTTACCTCCGGGATATATTTAGTGAGCAGTGGTTGCAGGTATCTAGGACCCTTGTGTGAGAGGATGCGAAGGCAATAGCACATCGCCTTGAACATGGCTTCTTTTTCCACTGGCAACCAGTGTCAACTTGCATTCCAGTGGATCACCACGCTTGTCACTGAAGCAGTCCGCAGTAAGTGTCGGTGACACACACTCCTTTGCATGTCATATGCTGCTTATTCACAGTTGAGCCTCATGAAGTCACCCATTTGCCACTTAAGCAGTCTGCAGTAAGTTTCAGTGACTTGCAAACCTTGCATGTCACTTGCTGTTTGTCTACAGTTCAGCTGATTGAGGTCACCCATGCATATCTATGGTGACACACACCAGCGAAGTCTCTGTAAGAAAGTAGGATCTGCTTCTATGGTTTTCCCCACTTTTTGCCTGGTGCTCAGCTGTATTTGACTAGTCCAAATCGGATCCTGCTAATTAGGAGCCCAGTCTATCTGATTTCTCCCTAAACGGTTGTGTTCTGTACTTAGGTACATCCCAGATTGGATACTAGGGTACCCTTATCAGTCCCTACTATATGGTACTAAGGTACCCAGGGCATAGGTACCGCAGAGGTCTCCCATGGGCTGAAGCAAGTATTATGCTACCCATGAGAGACCATTCAAAATGGAACTACAGGCCTGCCAATGCACCCTGTGTAAGTTGGTGCTTACATCACTTACCAAAGATATAGGTCCCCTATATCTAGAGTCACTACACTTAAAACATATAAGTCACCGCTCTAGCAGGCCTTTGCAATCCATAAGGTTGGGTGCTTGGTTCTAAGTGAGAGGGTGCTCCTGCATGAGCAGGACAACCCTGCAGCCTACGGAGTCCATTCTCCCGGGTTGTCAGTGAAGCAGCCATATACTATATAGAGAATTACGCGATGACCATCTCGAAAATGGCTGCAACGAATACTATCATGTTTGGTATCAAACATGCTAGGATCATACACCCTAACCGGTGTGGTAGTTATCATTCCAAGCACTGGAAGAACCCTCTGTTAGTCTGTCAGTGTTCCCAGTACCAGCCTTCTTGAGCAGGACAGCACAAAATGGTTGTTCGGCGGTGGCCTGATGCATGCTTCCCCCCTGTGTCACAGGATGTAGAAACTGCAAAAACCATGAAAGAAAAACGCAACCACCAGGGCATCACTTTGCCACTTTTACAACATGTGCAGGCGTACATATCTTTTATAGCAATTTGAGGGCCATCTCCCAATTTTTTGCACTTCCCTTGCGGAGAGTCCCCTGGCCACTGCCTCGGTGGCGGCCCCTATCCTAAAAGAGTGGGTCCCAAAACTGCCCGGGTCTAATCCGGGACTCTGCATGGCTAGACCCATGACCCTTTTGAACTGGAAGAGCGTAAGGGGAGTCCCATCTGCGTGCACAAGTAGTGGTCTCCCCACACCCCCTGGACTTGGGCCAAACATTTCTCAAGGCTGGAAATGGGGCAGCAAGTATTCCCTTCAGCCCTACGTAATACCTCTCCTTCACCCCTACCTTCCTGATCAGTTTTGGACCTAGGTATAGATATCAATAGGGAATCCCCCTGCAGGAGCACGTGGGTCAACTGAAGCCCCCCTTGCCATTCCGTTGTGTTTTTTGCTACCAATTCCCCTATCCTAAAAGCGCCATAGAATGCTAGACAGAAAGCAGACTGGAACAAAAATGTTTCCCCAGCTGATGTGCACACTTGGTGTAAAGCATCCATCAGTGTAGCCAATGTCTGAATATCTATTGG
This sequence comes from Lissotriton helveticus, assembly GCF_964261635.1. NCBI lineage: Eukaryota > Metazoa > Chordata > Amphibia > Caudata > Salamandridae > Lissotriton > Lissotriton helveticus. Next base: position 1,264,330,432 of record NC_136059.1, on the reverse strand, counting down.
TCTCCTTATGTCCGGCTGTCCCCCTTGAAGGCGTTGCCACCCTTTTAAAGCCTTCCGCACTGTGAAAGTGCTAGTGTGATCCCTCTTTACCTTAGTTTTTGCAAAGAAGGAAATGGCCGCCATGTGCCGCCTTGCTGATGCGACCGAGTGCCCCCCATCCCTCATGGCCTCAAGTAGGAGATGACAGATTCAGTATTGGACCACCTTTCATGCCTCTTAACCCCCAAGAAATAGCAGCAAGCGCCAAACGCACCTTTGTATGCCTTCCTGGTCCTTGGTGCTGGGCTAGCTGCCACGAGGTCCGATAACTGGGGGCACCAAGCTGCCAAAGCCGTTCTGGGAAAGGCATTTGGTTCTCTGCAGCCTCTGGGTGATGAGACCTGAATACCTGCATCTTAAAGCGAGAGAGAGCATCAGCTGCGTGGTTCAAGACTCCTGGTACATGTTTTGCTCTAAACGTCAAGTTCATCTTCATGCACAACAGTATTATTTCTTAGAGTAAACGCAGGATCATTTAACATTTTACATTTTTATTGTTTATGGAATCCACCACCCCCATGTTGTCGGACCAAAAAAACACTGATTGGCCCTTTAGTTGTTTGGGCCAGAATGTTAATGCGACTAAGATAAGAAAAAGCTCGAGGAAGCTTATGTTTGTTGTAAGCCCATTTTCCACCCACCATGGTGGCCAGCGTTGTGTCACCCATGCTGTACCTAGGATGGCACCAAAACCCCCGCTACCTGCGGAGTCGGTCATCAGACCCATCTCGGGGCTAGACCTGGGAGCAGGCCACACAACCCTACCATTGAAACCTCGTAGGAATGCTTGCCAAATGCACATGTCCTGCTTGACCTCACTGGGCAGTCTGGTGTGATGGTGCTTTTTCCTGAGTCCTGACATGGCCTGTGTGAAGGTGCGTGAAAAAGGTTGTACCAAAGGAATTATCCTTAACGCAAAATTCAATTGTCCCACAACCTGTTGTAGCTGGTGCAGGGTAACCTTATGTTTTAAAAGGCACTGCTGCAAAGCGGCCTTAAAGACAGCTATTTTTGCCTGTGGTAGCTGGGACACTCCTTGTACTGAATCCAACACAATCCCTAGGAACTCCATTTCTGTGTTTGGTCCCACAGTCTTGCCATGTGCTAAGGCATGCCAAAATCCAGCATGAGTGCACAAACTGCTGCAGTGCCCACTTGCACTCCTGTGATTCCGGCGCCCCCAAGAAAAGGAATTTATCAAGGTAATGCAGTACCCATTGGTGGCCAGTTGCTCGCCAAAAAAAACTCATTCCAAAAAGGAGCTGAATTTCTCAAAATAAGAGCAAGACACTGAACACCCCATAGGCATACATTTAACCACATAATTCTTCCCCCTAAATTGAAAACCCACTGGCAATAAGCAAAAAGCTGACTCAATATCTGATTTAGCAAAAACAAGCGCCCCTTCCCAAACCTTTGAGTATCTCAACCGCCTGATCAAACGGTGCGCACTTCATACTGCAAAGGTCTTCATCAATGGCACCATTCAGTGACACACCTCTGGGGGACGAGAGATTATGAATCAGTCGAAATTCCCCTTGCTATTTTTTGGGCACTACCCCCAAAGGGGAGCAGACAAAATCCCGCATTCGAGGGGCTTCAAATAGGTCGGCTACTCTGCCCAACCGTACCTCTTTCTCAATTTTAGCAGCCGCCACTATTTCATTAGTCCTGATTGATAACTAATTTTGGCAGTGCGACACACCTACATAACCTGAAACCATCCCTGAAACCTTCTAACAGAATTCTTGCAGACTTGGGGCAGTTGTAGGTGTTTAACCATGGTATCAAAGCGCTAGTCATAATGGGCGATTTGGCCTTGCTGAGGGACCTACTCTCAGTCATGTTTTTTGCCTCCTTTATCCTTTGTTTTCTTAAAACACTTTGACTCTGGATGAGAGGAGTTCCCACAGAAAGAACAGTGTGCTTGAATTTACATGTGCCCACTGCTCTGTTACACGAACACCTGTTAAAATCCCAACATGCCCCCTTACTTTTTCGTCCGGCCCTGTGCCACTTGTTGGCCAGGGCGAAAGGGCTGACTCTTGAAGGTGTCCTGTGCTGGACCCGGGTGGCCTCCAGTGGACCCGCTCTGAAATGTGTCCGGTAAATTATCATGTCTATCTGATTCCAGCACAGAGCTGGATCTGATGCCTTTGCTCTCCTAAAATCCTTGTCATAATCATTCCACCGGCTGCCACCATAAGTATCATGTGCACACACAATCCTATTTTGTTAACAAGCCATTTCTGAAGCCAGGCATGGGAAACGTTCGCCCATTATGGATGTGAATACCGGGGAGCCCTTGATCCAATTTACCAATGTCTCTTCAACTCTAAATTTGAACAACATGCTAGCCCATTCTCTTGGGTGTGTCCATTCCTTGTTCTTTTTGGCTTCCTCCCTTTCTGACTCATCCAGCAACAGGGAAAACACATTCACATAGGAGCCCTTCCAAATCTTTTCTTTAGTGTCTTGCAACACGTCGGCCTAAGTGCTCCCTACCCGAGCAGCCTTCACCTAAATCCAGCAGTGCCAGTGTTTGTGGCATAACTGTTGTTGCTGCCTCCATTGGCTTTGCCGGTCCTGCATCCGTTGGTGTGTTGACTTTGGCGGGCACTCTGCCGTTTGCCCCTGTGTTTGCCCCCGCGTGCCCACAGCTAGTACTGGTGAAGCTCCTACAGGCTGAATTCCATTCAATTGTGGCATTCTTTGCCTGGCTTTTTCCAAAGCGTCTTCCCCACTACCTGACACCCCGCTGACGGTGACCAGTTGCCTACCTTACCCAGCCAAGGAAGTACTGCTGCTAGACTAGCTACTAAATCAGGCTGGGCTGGCGTGCTCACGGACGGACCCACCGTCATATTGACCCGCAGTACCTGTGGTCTGCCTTCTGTACCTCCCGGTGCGCTTGGCTGACCCTCAACTGGAAATTCTGCCCCCTTTGTTAGGCAGATCACCCCCAGTGCTCATGTTAGGTTGAGGGTTGGTATGTGGGACTGATAGGGGCTCCACCACCCTGGGTACCGGGCCTTCCGGTGCTGGGGCACCTTCTGTCCCCTCCCCTCACTAGGTAATGGGGCCCGCCCTTTTAGCTCTCCTCCACTTTGGAATTGGGGGAAAAGCTGCCTTGGGTGCTACCACCAACCTCCTGGGCCTGTCCTCCGCCCCCTCTTGGCCCTCCACCCTGTTGGTCAGAGCTGCTAACACCTGCCCCATTTCATCCACTTTTTTTTTACCATGGAATACCTGCCCCCTTTTTCCTCATCATTGTCACCATAAAAATATCCATCCTCAAACGCTGATCATCCTGCTTTACCTTCGGGGCCATTCTTGTAGGCAAAACAATATCCCTGCCACACCGTTAATACTGTCACTGTTTTAAATAACCGGTTGTAACCAGGGCACCCCAACACCACCCTTTTGATGACAACCTCCCTCTAGGTCTGAGCCACTCCTCAGTACCTTACCTTACAGTTGTAGCACCCACCAGCCGGCCGATGCACCCACGCAACTAGATCCACACCCACCAGCTAGTCTAGTGGGTCAGGCGATTAATTCCGAACCTGCGTGGCTCCCAGAAGCGATGGTAAAAATGCAGGCCTGCCGGTGGTGCCTTTTGTCCGATGTATCAGAGCGACCTGCTGCCTGTAATCCTGTTGACCGATACGAAAATACAAGCGCTCCAGTTTACTACAGGGAATAAAACACAAACAAAATCTTTCCCAAGAAAGTTGCACTGTTGATCAATGTGCAGTAAGCGTTATTTAAAGTTTTGGGATGCGGGGCTTAATCACAAAACTGCTGCCCCCTTAAGACAAGTTACCCTGTTGATCAAATGTGCACCAAGCGTTTTTTTTATTCTGGATTTAGCCACAAAAAACTGTCGCCCCGCCACACCAGATCCTCTCGCCTTCTTATGCGTTTACAAAATTGGGCAGTTATTGGCCACACAGAGAAAACACTGCTGCCTATGCGCTGCATGCGTTTACGGCAACTGCCGCCTGCTGGCATGTCTGCTGTGCTAACTTTTTAACTTTCTTAAATATCAAAAAAATGCGGGTGAAATATTTTACAATGGCAAGCCCCCCCAGGCATTTCCAACAGTCTGCCGGTTCCCACATGCACACTTCCCCCGCCCTACCGATTCGGAGTTTGTGCTGTCCACACTTAGCTGCACTTGCTGGGAGCAGTTGGCGGCACTCGCACACACGCTCCAAATGCTCCTGACGCTCGTGTGTCTGCCGGTTGCTACAAAAATGCCGAACCGATCCTGCAGCAGGGAGCCACTGTGCCGGGACTGGAAAGTTCCGATCACCGAGGGAAAAGATGCACGGGTGTCCCGATGCACTTGCTGGAAACCGCTGATCCATTCCTCTCTACCGCAATCCTCGGAAACTGGATCCTGCAAAGAAGAAAAAAGAAAAAAGGTTTGTTATGACCTCTGACCGAGGCCTTGACCAGATGTGTCCTGGGGGATGGAGAGTGGCAAAGAGAGACCTTGCTCTTCACTAGCCAGCCTTTTAACCCTTTTAGTCAGCTAAGCCGGTTTTGACCGGCCTGGCCAACGTTAATCGACGTGACAACCGGAAGCACTTGGGAGTGCATCCGGTTCACGGGCGGAACGCCAATCAGGTGGGCAATCCAGAGGAGGCAGGGCGCTGTGTCACTGCTGTGCGCTGCACTCCCTGTCCTCCCCTGGGTGTGGGGGCGAGGCGCAACTGCCAAAATGGCAGTGTGACCGAGTTGTGCCCACCTTTTAATATCTCCGGGTAGGAGATATTTCTATGTGTTAGAGAGTGTTATCTATTAAATAAATATTTTTATAACTACTTTGTGTGGTTCTTTTTCACTTAATCTATACTATAAGTTGGCATTCTGGTAAACAAAGCTGCTTTCCACTCCTTTTGGACTAAGTCTGAAGGCTGCTCTCCACAGCTACCACTTAGAGAGATGTTTAAGGTTGTCTAAGACCTCTTAAATCACCTTAAGGGTTATCTGGACTGGTGCATGGTGCCCACTTACATTAGTGGACATCATATACAAGGTCAGCTTCTCACATTGGTATGCAGCTTTTGGGATTCAAGCCTGCATTGTTTTACCAGATACATCTTTGTGTTGATTAATTGGAAAACCATCACTATTAGTAGGCACATGTAATATAAGCTTAGAATAAGCAAGTTCTACTGAACTTAGGGTTGGGTAGTTAAGGGTATAGCATACCCTTTCTCCAACCTCAGAGAGTTTAGTTCCCACTAGGTCAGGTAGGTGCAACACGACACCACACTTAGGTGCTCATTAGGATGGCGGACGGACCTGCGTCCGTCCGCCACCCCAGAGTAGGAGGGACCGTCCACAGGGGCAGCGGCGGTCTCTCCATGCAAATTAGGATGTGACTGCCACCCTGGCGGTCACATCCTGTATTTTTAACAATGCGGCGGGTGCTGCTTGAAGCAGCACCCGCCGCAATGTAAAAAATAAATGCTGTGCATTTGCATGCCGCTTCGTGCGCGCGCGCGCGCAGGGGGGTACCATAGGTACCCCCCATGTGCACCCTACACCCCACCTTCACCCATGGGGCCCGCAACGGGCCCCCAAAGTGAATGTCCGTATGCTTTTCCACGGCGGACAAGCCGCCGCGGAAAAGCATGCCTTTCACGCCATCCTAATATGGCTGGCAGTGTCTGATAGACACCGCCAGCCATGTTAAAGCTTTTCCGCCGCGGTCGGAAGGCAACCACGGCGGAAAAGCTGCGGACGGAATGCCAGACCCACCAGCCATCCTAATATGGCGGTGGGTCTTTCGAGGCTCCGCGGTGGTTTTCCCGCATCCACCGGGTCGGCTGTGGCTTCCGCCGGCCCGGAGTATGCGGGAAAACCGCAATCATAATAGGCCCCCTAGTATGTCTTCCAAAGGAGATGCCAGTGGCTCTCTGACAACTAGATACAGTGAACTTTCATTCCAAGAACAGAAAGCACTGTGTGCCTCGGGAAAGTTGCAGACAGGGAAAGGAGCCAACACTCAACGCCTCTTAGAGGTGTTACTGTTAAATGACCTCAGGAAAACCACAGGGTCAGATGAACAGGAAAGAGTGTGTCAGCCAGGGCATGAGGATAGGCCAGGAGGGGAGCCTCTCTTTGACATAGAATCAAACCCTGATGGCTCCCACCTGAAAAAAGTGGAACTCCCAGAGGACACAGCAGGTGGCCTTGAGGAAGCCCCCTTTGTTCCTCCAGGAAAAGTGCAGAGTAGACCAAGGCATTCTAGATCCTCCTCCGTAGAATCCAATGGCCCAGGGCAGTCAGTAAGGACATCCATTTCTAACAGAAGGGGGAACTCTTTGGATAGGGAGTACCAACTTCTTGAGCTTGAGAATGCTAGGCTTAGGCTCAGGCAAGAGCAGTTGGCCCTTGACTGAGAGTCCCTAGAAGTCTAGAGGGCTAGGAATACATTGGGACTAGAGTGTCCCTAGAGTTAAGGAACATTCCTTTGAACATAGGAACCTGAACAAGATTGTCCCCTTACCATGTTGGAGATAACTGTTTTAGATAGGGCCTGTAAAGTTCAGAGGGTCCCTCAAGAGCAGTGGGCAACTATCTTGTGGTTCTCCTTTGCTGACAAAGGTAGAGATAAGCTCCTCACTGTTAGAGAAGAGGATGCTGATAATTACTCAGTTTAGAAAAGTGCTCTCATAGATTGGATTGCCTTACCCACTGAACAATACAGGATCACGTTCAGAGACACCCATAAGGCACAGACCCAGGACACGGCAGACTTTGTGGATAGTGCTATTAAGGCTCTGGAAGATTGGTTACTTGGCAGAAAAGTTCAGGACTACCAAGGATTGTACAATTCGATTATGAGGAAGCAGATCCTTTCAAAATTTCAGAACCAGCGTTTGCATCAGTACCTGGTGGACTCAGATCTGACTTATCCCCAAAAATTAGGTAAGAAGGCAGATGAGTGGGTCAGAATCAGGGTGAAGCAGAAATACCAGAACAATAGTGGTGACCAGAAGAAGTAACATTCTTCTAAAATTCAAAGATAATGGTGGGGACAAGGGCAAAGACAAGAAAGAATCTTCTCAGGGGGCTCCAAATCCCTGCATTTGGCAGGGAGTCACAATCCAACAGAAAGGCAAGAAGAAACCTCAGTGTTACTTTTGTAAGGTAAAAACCCATTGGACAAAATATGCTGATTGTCCAATAGCCAAGGAGAACACTCCTGCTGCCACTGCTCCTAAGGCAACTGCGCCCCCTAGCACAGATACAAGTGGTGGTGCAGGGAACAAGGGATTAGTACGGTTAAACTTGGGTTCTGAGATGGGCTCTGACTTAGTCAGAACTCCAGATCGGGTTGTATTGGTCTATGATGGAAGCATAGATCTTGCCACCTTACTTGTAAGTCCCAGTAAACTGGGCAAGTACAGACAGCAGCCTTTGATGAATGGAAAAGGGGCCATGGCTTACAGGCAGGGACACAGGTGCAAGTGTCACAATGGTGACAGAGAACCTTGTGTCTCCTGACCAGATCATACTTTGACAAATGTATCAAGTGACTAATGCTAGCAATGTCAGGACTGATCATTCCTTGGCAGTTGTTAATTTCAGCTTGGGAGGGGGTAACTAGACCTAAAAAGGTTGTGGGATGTTCGGACCTACCAGTAGATTGTTTGTTGGGCAATGATTTGGAAACTTCAGCCTTGGCTGAAGTAGAGCTTAGGACTCATGTAGAAATGTTGGGCATCTCTGCAAGTGTGTTTGTAGTTACCAGGTCACAAGTAAAGCAGCTTTCCACTGAAAAGGCCTTGGATCCTGGAACATTGGACAAGGTGCCTTCCAAGAAGAGGAGCAGAAAGGGTAATGCTGTGCCTTCCCCCCATACTCAGAGTGAGGGTCAGTCTCTTGAGGGAGATGATCTAAGCCTCTGTGAAGGAACTGCCCTAGATGAACTGGAACCTGATCAGGTTGAGTTTTTGGGGGCAGAAGGAATCCCCAGAGCAGATCTGAGTTTGGAGCAGCAGAGCTGCCCTATACTGAACCTCTGAGACAGCAAACTGTTGCTGGGGCTGCTGGGAATGTCAGTGGGTCCCACAGGAGCTACTGGGATGAAGGACTTCTTTAGTCAGATGGTAGAGACTCCAAGCCTGGTGCCACAAGGAGGTTGGTTATACAAAATAAGTTTAGAGGCTTCCTGCTCACCCTTGCACATGACATTGCCCTAGCAGGACACTCAGGGCAAAGTTAGATTTGGGACAGGCTTGTCCCTCACTTTCACTGGCCCCATATGTGTGAGGACACAAAGGATTTTTGTCACTCCTGTGCCACCTGCCAAGCCAGTGGCAAGTCAGGCGGCATCACAAAGACCCTCTTAATTCTACTACCATGTTTGGGGTTCCCATTGAGAGGGTTGGGATTGTTATCATTGGTCCCTTGAACCCTCCTATAGCATCTTGGCACAGTTATATTCTAGTGGTTATGGACCATACTACTAGATACCATGAAGCTATTCCCCTTAGGACCACTACAGCTCCTGTGGTGGCAAGGGTCCTCTTGGGAATATTTTCCAGAGTGGACTTCCCTAAGGAGGTCTTAACTGACAGAGGTGCATACTTCATGTCAAGTTATATAACTGCAATGTGGAAAGAGTGTGAAGTGAATTACAAATTCACCACACCCTAAAATCCTCATTGCAATGGGTTAATTGAAATATTCAACAAAATTCGAAAGTGTATGATCATGGGCCTCCCAGAAAAGCCTAAGCGAAAATGGGATGTCCTTCTACCCTGCCTTTTCTTTGCATACAGAGAGGTCCCTCAGAAGGGGGTTGGCTACAGCGCTTTTGAACTTCTGTTTGGGCATGCAGTTAGGGGTCCCTTGTGTCTGGTGAAGGATGGATGGGAGTTACCTCTCAAACCTTCCAAACAGGATATAGTAGACTTTGTACTTGGTCTGCGCTCCCGCATGGCTGAGTACATGAAGAAGGCTAGCAAAAACCCTGAGGCAAGCCAAGAACTCCAAAAAGCTTGGCATGACCAAAAGGCTGTCTTGACTGTTAATCAGCCATGCCAGAAGGTGTGGGTGTTGGAGCCTGTGGCCCCAGCGGCTCTCCAGGACAAATGGAGTGGACCCCACACCATACTTGAACAAAAGAGTGAGGTCACCTACTTGGTGGACCTTGGCACTCCTAGAAGCCCCCATAGGGTGAATCATGCGAACAGGCTAAAACCTTTTGTTGACAGGGCTGACATGGGCTTGCTCATGGCAACTGGTGAGGGACAGGAGGAAGAGAGTGACCCTCTCCCTGATCTCCTCTCACAAAACTCTGGATGGATCAATTAATAGAGTAGCCTTTGCCAGCAGCCTCACTGATCAACAGCAGATTTATTACAGGAAAGTCCTCAATCTATTCACAAATATGTTTCCTCTGACTCCTAGTCAAACCACCTGGTACCCATGAAGTGGCACAGGTGAGAGTCTACCTGTGAAGAATAAGATCTACAGGAAGCCTGACCATGTCAGAGATTGCATCTGGACAGAGTTCCAAAAGATGCTGGAGTTGGGAGTGATTGATACCTCAGATAGCCCTTGGGCTAGCTCAGTATTTCTTGCACCTGAACCTCACACCAAGGGTGGAAAAGAGAGATGAGGTTTTGTGTGGACTACAGGGGACTCAATGGAGTCACTAGGACTGATGCTCACCCAATTCCTAGGGCAGATGAGCTTATTGACACTTTGGCCTCAGCCAAGTTCCTAAGCACATTTGACCTTACTGCTGGCTATTGGCAAATCAGACTAGCTGAGGATGCCAAACCAAAAACAGCGTTTTCAACTCCTAGTGGCACTATCAGCTTATTGTGATGCCCATTAGCTTGAAGAATACACCTACCACATTCCAAAGGTTGGTGACTAAAATTTCCACAGGCCTGGTCGCCTATAGTGCAGCATATCTAGATGATATAGCTGTCTTTAACTCTACCTGTGAGGATCACCTGGTCCACCTGAAGAATGTTTTGGAGGCTCTGAAGAAAGCAGGTCTCACTATCAAGGCTACTAAGTGCCAGATAGGGCATAGTAAGGTTTAATACCTGGGCTACCTGGTAGGTGGAGGACAGGTTCAACCACTTCAGAGCAAAATCCAGACCATAATGGAATGGGTTGCTCCAACTACCCAGACTCAGTTTAGAGCTTTCTTGGGCCTGGCTGGGTACTTCAGGAGATTTGTCAAAGGATATGGGTCCATAGTGACTCCCTTGAATGATCTCCCATCAATGAAAATGCCTAAGAAAGTTCAATGGACAGTTAGCTGTCAGAAGAAATTTGATGACCTCAAACAGGAGGTGTACTGCTCCCATTCTGCAGAGTCCTGACTACTCTAAAACATTCATCGTCAAAACAGATGCATCTGAGTTGGGGGTAGGGGCTGTGTTGTCACAACTTAATGCAGAGGACCAGGATCAACCAGTAGCTTTTATCAGCAGAATGTTGACCCCAGAGAGAAACGTTGGTCAGCTATAGAGAGGGAGGCCTTTGCTGTGGTCTGGGCCCTGAAGAACTTGAGGCCATACTTGTTTGGCACTCACTTCATTGTTCATACAGAGCATAAGACTCTCTTATGGCTTAAACAGATGAAGGGTGAAAACCCCAAACTTTTTATGGTGGTCCATTTACCTACAGGGGATGTACTATACATTGGAACATAGACCTAGGAGTAACCATGCCAATGCAAGTGGACCTTCCAGATACTTCCACTTAGAAAATGAAGACTCAACTGGTCAAGGTTAGTCTCATCTCCTTACGTTTGGGGGGGTTGTATAGGAAAGTAGGATATGCTTCTATGGTTCAACCCATTTTTGCCTGGTGCTAAGCTGTATTTGACTAGTCTGATTGAGATCCTGCTAATCAAGATCCCAGTGTCGGGTTTTCGCCTTGTATGGCTGCTGTCCGCGTCATGCGGGACAAAATGCGACCGTACAGGCTGTACTACATTACCCAGAAAGAATGAAGACGACGTCACGTTCTGACGCTACGCACGCAAAATCCCGGAAATAAGACTCGGCAATTATTCACGTGCAGTGCCGATAATTCTTGCCTTCTCTACAAACTGGTCGGTAAGAAGGAGTAGCGGTAAGATTCTGTTTGGGGACTTGATTTCCGGCTGTGTCTTGTTTCACCCCGTGCTGGATGGGTGGAAGAACATTTGTTCAGAGTATTCAGTGCACACGGCGGTGTGCGCCTACCAAGTACTTTGGTGAAGCCTTGTGATTCAACAAGGTTTCTCTTCCTCTCCCTGTTGGACGAGACGGTGTTTTCGTTTTCATTGCAGGGAGAGGTTTGTTTCCCGTTTTTGTTTAGAATGGAACATTACTGCTAAGCCAAACGACTTACAATATAAGTTTGCATATGATAATCGAAACAGGGCGGACTGTCACTGTTTATGCAAAGAGTTATCTGTTGGTCCGGATACGGAGAGTGTCACGATTCAGATATCTTCACCTGTGGGAAAAAAGAGCACATTAGCCGGCAGGAATCATATGAAAGGGTGAATTAACCTATCCTGCCGTTTTTTCTTTATGATTCCATTTTCTCATCAACCATTTTACACCTTGTATTTAACATCCAGGGGAGACGATTCAGGGGTATGTGATCAAGGGGATTGGTGTAGCCTATAAAGAAACACCCTAAATGAGTGGTAGGTAGTATGTTTTAAGAGTTCGAAATATTGAGTCACGTGCTATCATAAGCTCATTGTGTTCCCCTGTGTTTGTTGTTACAGTTGGCTCGCTTCCACGATCGCGACCCTCATCCTTCCTCCCACAATACAAAGCCACTTATATTTTTCTTACAGGTAGGGGCATAGATTATTGTTGTAAATAGTAAGGAAGGATTGTAGAGATAGTTCCTTGTGGGGTTTCGGAGGGGTTGTTTACTAATCCCTTGTCCTTGTCGTTTCAGATTTCCCTCCCCGCTGTCCCCTTCCTTTCCCGCCCTCACGGGACGATCCTAGAAGTCTGTGTATTCTACGTCAGACTCTGGGAGAGTCGTGTGAAGGGATGTCAAAGGTTATTCAGCACAGCCCCGAAGAGAACCAGAGCCGAGCCTGACACCCAGTCTATCTGCTTTCTCCCTAAACTGTTGTGTTCTGTATTTGGGTGCATCCCAGATTGGATACTGGGGTACCCCTATCAGTCTCTAGTATATGGTACTAAGGTATCCTGGGTATAGATACCCCAGAGGGCTGAAGCATGTATTATGACATCCATGAAAGACCATTTAAAAAGGAACTACAGGCCTGCCATTGCAGCCTGTGTAAGTTGGTGCTGACACCACTTACCAAAGATATAGGTTCCCGATAGCTAGGGTCACTACACTTAAAACCTACAAATCACCCCTCTATCAGGCCTTTGCAATCCTGAAGGCAGGGTGCATAGTTCTAAATGAGAGGTTACCCCTGCATAAGCAGGACACCCCTGAAGCCTATGGAGTCCATTCTTGCGGGTTGTCAGTTAAGCAGCCATATACTAAATAGAGGGGCACAACATAATTACGCGATGACCATCTAACGGCTGCAACGAATCCTATCATGTTTGGTATCAAACATGTTGAAATCATACCCCCACCCCATAAATGGTGTGGGAGGTATGTTTCCAAGAACTGGAAGAGCCCTCCGTTAGGCTCTTAGTGTTACCGGTACCAGCCTTCTTGACCTGGACAGCACAAAATGGTTGCTGCCAACCAGAGACATGATTCTGCCCTCCTGCTGCTTAGCCAGGCTCAAGCAGAGGAAGGTAGGACAACAGGCATCCTGTGACAGGGAGGTGTGACCACCTCCCAGACAGGATTTAGTGTATTGGGATTGGGTGGGTATGCTTGACACAAACACTCAGTCTGCATGAGGGGCACATTTGGTGTCCCTGTGCATTGCCAGTTCAAACCAGTTTGGGGAGCTGTTAGTTCCTGCTCTGGCACAAAACTGGAAAAGGGCATGGGAGTAACCTCCCCCCTGTCCAGGCCCTCCCCTGGGAGGATCCCCTTAACCTTCCCAAACCTTTCCCTAGGGTACTTAAGAGCTTACCTGGGTGTAGGTCTCTAAATTCGTTATGAGATAAGATTCATATCAGACACCTATTCACTTTGACCGTCTGGGCACTCTGGACTTCGCTGGACTCCATTTGGGCCAGCCTTCCTCTCCCTTTCAGTGTGCTGCATGGTCTGTGTCTGTGCATCATACTGGAACCTTCCAAGACCTATGAAGCTTCAAAGACACCTGAAGGAATCTCCCTTGGAGTGAAGAGTCACTTCCCTGCATTCGCAGGCACTGCGACTAATTCAACTGGTCTGCTGATCCTGAGCTCCTCCGGACTCTGAATGGCTCTGCAACACAGGTGGTGGTTTCTTACAGCTCCAGAGGCCTGTTCTACCCTCTCACTAAGATTGAGGGTATTTTGCCTTGTGGGGGTTGCAACAACTGGACCCCTGTGCACTGTGTCAACTTGCAGTTGCAAAGGCTTATTGGCTTATTTCCAAGAAGATCTTCAGGCTCCAAGTAGCCCCAACCTCGAGCATCTCCTGTGACTAGAATCTTAAGTCACACCACATCGTGTGCATCATGGCCTGCATCTTTTGGTGCGCATGTGAGGTCCTCATGCGACACCGGTGCCTCCAACCTGTGGGTCCATTTGAGGGTCAACTTTGCTTCTCTTGGGCCCCCTTGTTTGCGCGGGCCTGCCCTGACTCCCCCACCCTTGGTGAGTCCCCTGGACCTTGCTGGTCTTGACTTTGCTCCTTCTTTGACTCCTGCATGGCTTGCCTTTGCCAAGGCTTGTTGGTGCTCCCACTGGACACCGACCCCTCACATCCTTTGTGGCACAGCTAGTACACAGCTCCTGGTCTTCCTTAGTGTCACCTGGTCCTCGCAGCTGCAGAGTCATCCATCCTGCAACACCCAACATTGGAGGGCATTCGTCTTCCAAGTCTCCTGGTCACTTCTTGGTGACAGAGACTCTGTTCCGTCTGCTTTCATGCACCGCTCATCAAAAATCTATCCTTGAATTCAACCGGACACTTTCTCCTTCTCTAGCAGCGGCACTTTCCTGAAGTCCTCCATTGGGTTCGACTGCAGTTTCCGAACCACTTCACACGTATGCACCCGGCTTCCCTGCTGTAGGTAACGTGGGTACTAGGGTATCCACGGGTGGGGGGGCTCTCCAACCTTCTGTCGTCTACAGGGTTTTTTCAGGGTCCACTGGGAAGGGTCCTTAATCTCAAAAAATCCAACCGCGACTGACACATAGAGTTGTATTGAGCACGCAGTCATGTACTCAAACTGCACACACTCTCCGCGGGGTCCCAATCTACTTACCTTGTGTGGTTCCTTGGGTCCCCAGCACTTCTACGTCCTCTCGATGCTGTCCTAACTCCCGTTGACATTCTTATACCACTTTCCTAGTACATGGTTTGGTCCCCCATTGGGGACACTGTGTATATCGTGAAATTTACTGTGTTTCTTTGGTAAAGTATTTTGTGCATTGCGCATATCTCCAGGTAGGAGCTATTGCTATGTGTTAGAGAGTGTTATGTAATAAATGTATATTTTTATATCTAATTTGTTTGGTTCTTTTTCACTTAACCTGTACTTTAAGATTGCATTCTGGTAAAACAAGCTGCTTTACACTCTTTCTAGACTAAGCCTAAAGGTTGCTCTCCACAGCTACCACTTAGAGAGCTTTCCAAGGTTGTCTAAGACCTCTTAAAGCACCATAAGGGTTGTCTGGACTGGTGCACTGTGCCCCCTTACATTAGTGGACATCTTAAACCAGGCCAGCTTCTCACAGTCTCTTAGTCTCTTTTCAACATGTTTTTTTTTAATGTTCCAACAACGGCGACACACACACCCTGTGTGTCACTCATTGCTTCCTGCTTCTGACTACAAGACAGTCACACCCATCTATGGTGACACAAACGTTGGTGTTTACAAACAGTTATTGCTTTGTGAATTTCCATGGCACGCACACCTCCTGTAGTCTTTGTTGCTTTCCTTTTTTTTCTTATTGTTTCTTTAGATTTTTTCAAGTGCTGCCATGCAGTCTGTTTCTCCTCCACCTCCGTTTCTTGAGGTGCCAGGAAACCCACCAATATCTTGGAAAATTTGGTATGGCGCATTTGTAACTTACGTGGGTGCTGTTGGAGCTCCTCGTTATAGGGTGGAAAGAAAAAAGTGTCTCCTGCTTCATTCCCTAAGGTACGAAGGTAGATCTGTGATCAAGCACTTGCCACCTTAGGTATGAGCCCAAGACAAGGAGGTCATTGATGAATATGTTGAGGCAGTAAAGAAGTTGGAGTTGTGTTTTGAAGTACAGTTCAGTCTTGTCATCATTCGAAACAAGTTCTTTAAAAGGGAGCAGAGATCTGGAGAAGATGTTGGTGCTTTTGTTTCTGCTCTCAGCAAGTTGAGTGCTGATTGTCAGTTTGAGTAGTATGAAGTTACAGGAGTGTGACCCATAAACCTAGTCGGGATTGGGGTAGACAGGTAGAGAAACATACAGGTAATATTTCGTAGACAATTATATATGTATGCAGAAAGCATTACAAGTTCAAAAATAAAGGAGATTGATATTCAATTGGGTTTGTGTTGTTATTCATCTTATATTTCAGAATAATTATTATGTGGGGTAATATTTATACAGTTATAGCAGCACTGTAATAGAAAACATCATATGACAACCAGGAATGCACTTGGTTCTCAATTATGTACAAGTGACAATAGTGGCGACGCAAGTGACAAGGTGAAACAGCGTGGGCGGCGCGAAGTGACCAGTGGTGGAAGTTTATATACAGTGGGTTGTAAACAGATAAGGTGACTTTCGAGGTTAATTCACGATTTGTATTTAGCCATTGTATAAAGTGTGCCTAATATTGCGCTGTGGAGTCGACGGCGTTTCGATCCTCGTTGGTTGGGGATCGTCTTCAGGACAGGGTTGTCTTATTTGGAAGTGATAAAGGAAGAAAGAGGAAAGTGCAGATGAGCCGTGGGCCGGCTTAGAATAGATCCGTCCGGGGGAGCGCAGAAGCGTCTTCATGGAGGGCAGTTATGGCATGTAGAATCGGGTACCGGAGTCGGGCTTCTCCGTCTTCGGACAGTTCAATCAGTGGGCAAGTCTGGGTGGGTGTTAAAGACCTGGAGAAATCGCGATCTCTGTAAGGAATGAATCCGGTGTGTGGCTCCAGCAGTGACTCGAGCTGGAACGAACTTCCTGATTGTCAGTTTGAGGCATTCACAGAGCAGTTAACCAGGGACCAGTACATTTGTAAGTGTTCCAACAAGACTATCTAGCAGAAGCTGTTATCCATGTGTAATCCTTCCCTTGAGGAGACAATTAGCATTGCGAAGAGCATCCAGCTCTCCAAAGCTTCGGTCAAGGAGTTAGAGGACAAATATAATTAACTGGTGGGGGCGGTTAGACTTAAGGATGTTAAAAACAATGTTGCCCTACGCTCAGAAAATGTGTTTCTCAAACTACCCATCTTGTGTTTCCGTTGTGGTAACCCCTCACATATAAAAGGGGGCAGGGGATATACAGCCACAAATGTTAAGTGTAGGTCTTGTGGCAAGCTTGGGCATTTTGCTAAAGTTTATCAAAGTGGTAAACGTAGTGGGTCGTCTCCTCAGGTTGGCTAACAGGTCAACATCCCTTCTGTTGCAAATATGTCAGATGCGGAGAGTGTTGATCTTGTCAATTACCAAAGTATCCAGGATAAACTGAGAGATGTGGTTATAATGATTGGTGAGAAGGCAGCTATTGTGGGTGACACCTTTGAATGTGTTGACCCTTACAAAGAAATTGGCATTGGAGATAGAAAGGTGTTTCTGTTGGTGGATTCTGGTGCAAGAATAACCATGATCACCCAGGAAATGTTTTAGGAGGTGTGAGGTTCTCGTCCTTTGGAATGTCCTGACAGGGCTCCTGTTTCTTATGAAGGACGAAGGATAGAGCTGGCAGGTAATTTTAAGGGACATTCTTGAATATAAAGGTAGAAATATCCTTGGTAAGGTGTATGTGGGCATCAAGGGGTGTCCATTCTGGGGTGGTTTCATCAAGGTCACTTTCAGATGGTTGTTGGGCCTGGCACAAAGGAATAGGTCTCTGTTGTCTCCGCTAATGATTTTTCAGATATTGTTTTCCAACATTTTCCCTCCGTTTTTGTTGGAGGTTTGGGACAGATCAGGGGTTTTACCCATCAGATTAGGGTTAAGGATGACACCATTACCTTCAAGCACAGACTCAGCAGTGCCCCTTTTAGTGTCAGGGATCAGCTCAAACACGAACTTAATGACTTGTGTGAGAGAGGCATTATCGAGCCTAATGAGTCTTCCCTCTGGCTTTCTCCCTTGGTTGTGGGCAGAATAAAAATGGAGATCTTCGTGTTTGTGTTGATTTATGCAGTCTCAATAAAAATATCTGGATCGATTCTCACCCTCTCCCCAAAACTTAGGTAATGTTGACTATGATTAAGCGGTCCAAATGGTTCAGCAAACTGGACCTAGCGTCAGCTTACCACCAGGTGGTCTTGGATCCTTCCTCAAGGCATCTCACAGCGTTTGTGTCGCCCATTGGTACGTTTCAAAATAGGAGGATGCCTTTTGGTCTTGCCTCTGCGGCTGCAGTTTTTCAAAGGATCATGTGTCACATGCTTAAAGTGGTCAAGGGTGTTGCTGTTTTCCAAGACGATGTCTTGATTTATGGTGCGTGCAAGGAGCAGCAGGATGAATCCTTGTACTGTGGTCTAGATATTATGCAAGAGAAGGGAGTTGTTCTTAAAAAAGTAAAGCATGTTTTCCTGGTACAGAAGGTGGAATACTTGGGACAAGTTTTGTCAGAACATGGGGTGTAACCGAGGCCTGGTCTTGTCAGGGCCATAGTTGACAGCAAAGCGCCTACTGATAAGGTTGGCCTTAAGTCGTTCATTGGCCTCTGTGAGTTATACTCCTGGTTTGTACCTGATATGCTTCTAATGTCCAACCTCTCACCAACATTTTGAACAAGAGTGTGGCTTTTGTCTGGGATGACTCTGTCAGGAAGTTTTTGAATGGATCAAGACTCAGTTAGTTGGTCCCAACATTCTGAAAACTTTGGATCCCAATGTCAGGTGCACCATCACTGTTGAGGCCAGCGGTGTTGGGTTGGGCTCTATTCTCACACAGACCAAAGACGGCACGAAGAATACTTTGAGTTATGCATCTAGAGTATTGCGTGGTCCAGAGTTGACTTTTTCTGTCATCGAAAGAGAGCTGTTGTCCTGTTGGTGGGCCATCAGAAAATGTCATCCCTACATTTGGGGTAGCCATTTCGTGCTATGCACCGATCACAGCCCCCTGGTTTCCCTTCTTTCTGGGGAAAAAATCAAAGAACACACTCCCAGAATTGCCATATTGTCCCCTTAGTTGCTTCAGTATGATTTTGAAGTGTATTACTTGCCTGGTAACAAGAATGGCAGGTCAGACTTTTTCTCGAGGTTTCCTGTATCTGATGATGATTATTTTTCAAGTGAAGATGATGATTTGGACAATCGTTTTATTGCCTCCATGGTTATGGGAGATATGCGTGCTATGATTGAGGAAGAATGGAGGAATGAGTTGTCTAAGGAAGTCTTGCTGTGTCAGGTCATTAAGTGTGTTAAGGATGCTTAGCCCAAGGAAAAGAAAGCACTGATCGCATTGCAGACCTTTGTAAAGGTTTACCTGGAAATTTCCTTGGAGTTTGGTATGTTAGAGCATGGTGATAGGTTAATTCCTCCTGAAAAACTCAAAGGCAGATTGATTGGTGGTGCTCACAAGAGGCATTTGGGGAAAACACTCACCAAGCGCAGGCTACGCAAGTGTTTTTGGTGGCCCCTTATGGACAAGGACATTGATGCCTTAGTGGGTGAGTGTGTTGGGTGTTTGTATGCTAAAAAAGGACTGAAAGTGAGGACTCCTCCTCTCCAATCCTTTGAACTTCCAGTTAGGCCCTGGGAGAAAATTGGCATTGACCTGGTTGGTCCTTTCAACCTTCTTCCATCCTCCTCTCGTTTTGCTGTTTTTGCCATAGATTACTATTCTAAGTGGCCAGAAGTTTGTTTATTTGGCGAGCCAAACTCTAAAAACATCATTGATTTCCTCAAGGACATTTTCCTGATGGAGGGCTTCCGCTCTACCATTGCATCTGACAATAGGGTACAGTTTGTCAGTCAGGAATTTCAAGACTTTTTAGTGCAGGGTGGTATTACTCATTCCAAAAGTTCACTTTATCACCCACAAACAATGGACTTGTAGAACGAATGAACAGGGTTTTGAACAACTGTGTACATTTGGCAGCTGCTAGCAAGTGTATCATTCAGAAAGCTGTGCGCTCCATGCTATGGTTCTTCTGCGCCTCTCCTCACTCCTCAGCCAAGGTTTCCCATGTTGAATTGTTGTGAGGAAGGAAGCCTTCCTCCAAGGTGTATCCTGGATGGATGTCTAGGTGGGTGAAGATGGATGCCATTTAGAGTGTGGAGGACTTTGTCAGGGAGAATGACTCCAAATCTCAGTTACGCCTGAAATCTTATTCTGATTCCAGGAAAAGATCTGTTCCTCATACATTTGTTGTTGGAGACACTGTGCGTGTGAAGATTCCTGTTCACAGCAAGAAAGGAGACGCTACGTTCTCTAATCCCATGGTTGTGGATAGGGTTTGTGGGAATGCTGTTAGTGTTATGCGTTTGCTCACAAGGTTCCTATTGTTTCCTTCTTGATGATGCAACCTCGCAACTCCTCCGTGGACTAACCAGTTAGCAAGGGTGACAACGCTTGACAAAACTGATTAATCCCCAAGGGAAAGGGGAAGTGGAGAGAGAAACAAGACAAAACACTGGATCTCGTCCTGAGATTTCAGATGTGGTTCCTCCGGTTGAAGTGTTCTGGGCTTCTTGATATTTCACAGTTACTCTTTAAGCACCATCTCTAAATAAACAATAAACTTACTTGAATCTAAATGTAACCGTATCACACCATCGTATGTAACAGTATGACTCATGCTTCAATTGTACATAACACTTTCTGTTAAGCCCATTCTAACACTTCTACAATTGTCGGGCGACTTTTATTCAGTCAACTTGCTTTTAGATGACAAAAACACAAGAATGAATTAGCCAAGAAAAATACACTTAGAGAGGAACTAGTTAGTGGTTAGTAGTGAGTTAAATTAACATAACACACCTGAACTTGTCCTACTTTACAATTGTATGTTGTGATCCTTAATTGGGTTCTGAAATGATCTAAAAACAAAAGAGAACAACAAAGCAATATCCTAAACTCTCAAGGCGATCTAAATGCTAAAGCATTCGCACATGTACTTCTTTACATGTTTTGCTTAACAATTTCTAGCGCTTTGTGTAACAGCATACAAGGTTTCACTGTAACAGTATACAAGGTTTCACTGCAACAGTATACAAGGTCTTTTCCTAGACACTAAGGTCTTAATCAATGATGTTTAATCATCAATTTCTTATAACCAATAATGTGCACTAATTGTTTATGCCAATGTTCAGAATGTGCCGTTGTCTTTTTCCTAAAATATCTTGAGCAATGTTTGCAAGTCGATTTGTCTTGCCAATGCTTGTTAGAAAATTCCACTGGCTTGGCCAATGCTTGTTCGTAAATTCCAATTGTCTTGACCAATGCTTATTGTTTTCTTCATTTCTAAGTAACCAAAAACTCTTGCTTATTATTGCAGGAAACCAGAAGTTGTCGGAGGGAATCCTGACCGGAACTGCAGCTTGGAGGAGACGAGCAGCTGTCTGGGAGTCTCGAGGATATGAAGGCGAAGTCAGAACACAGGTAAGTGGGATCGGGAGCCGAGGACCGGGAGCCAGGGCAGCCAAACTGAAGCGGGAGCAAGGAAGGCAAGGCGGGAATCAGGACGGCTCAGGGCGGCAGAACAGGAACGCTCGCGGTGACGCTGGAACAAGAAGCGAAGCGTCGCCGCCTGTGGAAGCAAGTCTTTTATAGGCTTGGTCTTGGGCGTATGCTCTCACTTTACGTGCGGTTCCAAGATCAGTTTTACGGTTCTTGCACGTGAGGTGACGCCGAGGCAGAAACAAACCAAGGATTCATAAGGCAACAAGCATTGCTAGCTACAAGGGACAAAAACAAGTCCATTTGACAAATGTAACCTGACATAATTATGTTTATAGCACAACCAGACTTATGCATTTAAAAGACAACATGTTTAATAGTGGATTCTTACAGCTGTGTAATAATCATGACCAGATGTACACCTATACTTAGATCACAGCTGCATATGAACCCATGAGAGTTAGGGTGAGCAACAAACATTGGTGGAACATGTGCAGGGTTGTTAGGGTGTCAAGACATGCTCCCAACAGTCGCTCTTTTAATAGTTCTGGTGATTTGTCTAATGGAAAACACTTGGATGCTCCTTCCCAGTTGGGTTTGCGTAGGAGCAATAGACAACGCTCTGTTCCTATTAGATTTTGAGAATCTGTTGGTCTTTTCCCTGTCGGTGTCCGCTCTCCTCTGTTCATGTTTTTCCATGCATCTTTGTTATTCCTTTCCCTTCTACCTCTTGCCGCTTAAAGTTTTTCCCCTGCTGCCCCAGTTTCTAAGTCTTTTTAAAAAACATTTAGAGGAGGGGGAAAAAGTTCTGATCTCCCTTAATGTGCTCCTCTTTGTTGTGGAATGCTCACCCGTCTTGGGTTCTGGCACGTTTACATTCAACAACAGAACCTAAAACTCAAGGTTTTGAATATGTGAATCAGGTGTTTTTACTTGCCTCCCTTCTGCCTGCTGTGCAGCCCCTGTTACCAATAAAGCTTTCCTGCTGGTACTTACCTGCGCTTCCTGTGACTTACTTACTACACACTTGCCATGTGAACAACTTCAATCTTGTGAACATTAACTTTTGACTTTGGGAGCAGCACACACCTGCCCAAGAGACCACTGTATGCTCCCTCAAACCCTAAACGCTCAGGGGAATATTTACCCTCATGCCACTTATTGAGGTGCAGGAGCAACGCAACTCTTAAGTTATATTCATCAAGCCACGCAAGGCAACCTTGTGTGGCCTTGATTGGTTTGATAAATCTAGAGTAACGGAAGGTAGCACAAATTACTGCCTTTTGTTACTCTGCCCCAGGAAGGTTTTCCATGGGTGGGGCGTGGGTGTTCCCTCGCATCCACCTAAGGATTTTGACCCATGCCAAGATTTACCTGAGAATGTGTCAAAATTCTACACCTCCTCGGGTGAGGCATAACAAGGAAAAATATCTTTATTTCTCCTTGTTTCTTCCTTTGTCTATGTGTTCTGCACAATGAGGAAAATGCCTCAGAGGCTTGTTTTTTTAGCAGGAAGGTGCCCCTATCCTGCTTACAATGTAGTGCAAGGGACACTTTGTGCATGGGTGCCTACGTTTGCACTTAGCAGCTCATTGTGTGCCAGTGTGGGGAAATGGCAGGAATCTGCTGTATTATGTTAGAAATAGTGCATTCCTCCCCTATCCCTATCACTTGCTGCACTGAACTGCCCCTGAATCCTAATCCTAAATTATATGTTTTTTAAACCACTGCATCTGAGTGACTGGGTGTTGGAAAATTGATTATTATCAGGGGAAAATGTATATCTGCCTCTGGCAATAAGGCCACAAACACAGTATAGGGCTCAGAATAGGTCTTAGAAAATGATTCTCATGCTCTACACTTGCTATCTTGGCTGTGACCAGGCAGGCTTAACTTCAAAGACAGGGATGTCAAGCATTTAAAAACACCAATTCAGTAAATAATTAAGACACAAGGCACAATAAAAACCCAACACCAATTTATAAAATTGGAAATATTTGTACCTCTAAAACAACACCAAACGACAAAAATCCAATGTAGGGAACCGGAGATATGAATTTAAAAAAAATTAGCATTATCTAGCAAAAGAAAACTATAGTGTCTTATCGGGACATCTGTTCACAATAGACCAGGTCAAAGTCAAAGTTTCAGGCTAACCGTGATAAAGCCCTGCTTGGCTACCCCTCGCGGTAGGTCACGGTCACAGTTTTAGGACTTAGAAACTTTTCTGGAGCTAATCGTCCCGAGGTCTCTCGAAGCTCTCAGCCAGTCTGGATTCGGTGAGGGTTCGCTGGATGGCCTTGCAATGAGCTCCCAGTCAAACCTATGGAAGTCTGACCTCTGGAGCATTCCAGCAGAATGAACCAAGGATCCAGGCCAACACACGGTTGAAGGCAGGTGGCTGCTTGGCTTTCGCTGTACTCCCCATCACCTTTTCTTCGTTTGGACTTCGAAAGTTTTACAGAGCTTTTTGTCGTGGGGTCCCACAATGCTCTTCACCAGGCTGGATTTGGTGAGGGATTGCCGGCCTTGGATTTAGCCTTCTCCCGGACAAACTCTGGAAGTAGGATCTACAGAGCTTTTCAGCGGGACAAACCTGGACGGCAGACCGGCTCGCGGTTGAAGGCAGGAGGCTTGGCTGGTCAGGTTGAGTCTTTCCCCTTATGGAGCTTTTTTCCAAAGTTGCTCCAAAGTTCTCCAAACTCCTGGAACTTCTTTCTGAAGTTCCCACAAGGGTCACAAAGTGTATCAAACTCACTCCAAGGGACTGGAATCTCCAAGATGGTCCTTGAAAGTTGAAGACTTCAGTTTCCACAATCCACTTGGACAAAGCCCTTACAAATCCACTGGTAGAGCTCCAGGTTGAGGATTCTTGGTGGTGATGTTCCAGGTGAGCTCTGTTAGCCTGTATCTTGCAGGGAGTCCACTCGTTAGTCCTTTTACAGCAAGGTGGTCCACAGGGCTCTAGTTCCAGATGGTGCAGACGGTACAATCTTCAGAGTGCAGGCCTTAGGAAATGTACTTCAAACTTCTCAGCATGGCCTTTCTTGCTTTCTTAAATTTCAAGCAGCAGATCTGAAAGGTTCTGCCCCACTCAGACGTACTCCAAGTTCTCTGGGTCAAGCAGGAGGTCATTCCTGTCCAATGGGGTGTAAGGTACAGCCCCAAGGTTCGACCACTTCCTGCAGAGTGTGGCACTATTTTGTCCCAGAGTGCACCAATTCTACCAAATTCATAATGGCTGATTTTTCAGCAGAGAGACAAGAGCTGGCTAAACACATCCCTAGGATGGCTAATCTCCATAGTCTCCCCCCCCCCTTGCATCTGCCCATTCCTTCCTTAATCCTAGCATCGGGCTGGGTTAAAAAGAGTACATTTGTAAATGACACTGGTGTCTTCCCCTTCCCTTGAAGTCCATTGTTTATGACTCCTCCCCCTGCTCTGGCGTTCCTGTGTAACAGAACACTGCCCTCCAAGTAGAGTAGGTCAACCCCAGGGGCTCGTTATCACCTCTTCAAAGATGCCTGGCTAATCCACACAGCTCTGACCAATCACGAAATATCACTTGAAGGCTGAACCTGAACTTACAGACAAGAAAGTCTTCTAAGCTTTTGTCCATATATCTTCGGAGAAATTCAACAATATCATATTGTTGAGTTTATTAATATGATTCTGAGAAGTCTTTGAATTGTATTTTAGCCTTCTCCTATCAAGAGTTATTAGTTAATAGCTTCTTGCCATGTCAACCTATGTGGCAGGTGATTTGCAATGAGATACATTACTTGGGCCATTTTTCCAGCATCAGGGCTCATAAAAATATATTTTTATAAGTAATCTGCGTATATCTACAGGACCCCCACCCCGTAACACCTAGGGGACACTTTAGGGGTTCTAAATATGTAAAAATATTGCAGATATTTTCTCCATAGTGCTCCTAGCACCAAAGTCGAGTTTGTGCAGCACTTTATCACAATGTGGGGAGTGATATGTGCATTTTCACTTAACCCAGGGCATATAAAGATCATTTTATAAGGATCCTCCGTATAAATACCTGATCCACCCACCCCATGGACACCTAGGGGGGACCCTGGGGGTACCTAATATGCTCAAACATTATATATAATCCATTTTAAGTGCCCCAAACCCCAAAGTCGAGTTTGGGCACAATTTACTTTTTAAAAGCAGTTCTGCAACACAGGGCTACTTTTAAAATGACCTCAGACTCAGCAGTGCAGAAAGGGCTGCTGACCTCTAAACTGCCATGCCCTATTATATACTAGGGACTTTGGGCCAAATACCGGTCGGTAACGGACGATTTCGGCCGTTACCGACCGGTATTTGGCTTTTGAGATGTAGGGGCCATTATTTTACAGAATCGGTAAATTTACAGATTCGGTAAATTTACCGATTCGGTAAATTTACCGATTCTGTAAAATACCGAATTGGTAATTTTACCGATTCGTTAAATCCAAATGAAGGTGACAGTCCTAGGAGTGCCACAGGCCCTTAAGAATCGGTATTTTAACACCCAATCCCATTGTGTGGTAAAATACCGAATTCAGGTGTGCATGCACATCTGTGCGTGCACACCTGTGCCATGTGACACACAGACATGCCCTTAGGGCATGTATGTGTGCCACATGTCACACATGCCTGTATTTGGGGTGCTAGAGGGTGTCAAAGGGACAACCCCTGCACCCTTGCAGGATTCGGTATTTACCGATTCGGTAAATACCGAATCGGTATTTCCCATTGATTCCTATGGGCAATATTCGGTAAATCAAATTTAAAAATTACCTACATCTCCCACCTTCTAATTTACCGATTCATAAATACCGAATCGGTAAAATTCGGTATTTAAGAATCGGTAAATTAGAATTACCTACATCTGGCCCTTAGAGGTAGTTTCAATCTCTCCTGCCTTATTATGTACTAGGGCCTTATAGGGTAGGTCATGCAAGTCACAGGGTTACCCCAACCCATAGTGTACCCTAGTGCAGTGGTTCCCAAACTTTTGACTCCTGAGGACCCCCATTGAGTCACCACTGGAAGCCGGGGACCCCCAAGCAATTTGTATGAGTTAAATTTCAAAATTAAAACAGTAATTCGGAAAAAAAACACAAACGTGTGCACACAAAACAAATACTCAAAGTACTAAGGATTTTGGGGCCAGATGTACGACCATTTCATTTAGCGCCTCGCAATTGGCGACACATTGCGAGTGGCAAATTGCGAGTCGCTAAATGAAGTGTACAACAGTGTGTTTAACACTGTTTGGGATTCCCAATGGGGTCGCAAATTGTGAGGTTCATTAATATTAATGAGCCTCTCGCAATTTGCGAGCCCATTGGGAATGCCAGCCCACCCAGGGATGGTGGCCTGCTGGGCTTTGCAGGCCACCATGTCTCGGACTGCTTTTAAATAAAGCAGTTTTTAAAAAAAATATGCAGCCTGTTTACCGTGCATTTAAAAAAAAAAAAAGAAAATTAAACGTTTGTTTCATTTTCTAAGGGCAGGCAAAGGTCCCTGGGACCACTGCCTGCCCTTAAAAAATAATTTAGCATGCATTTGCAAAGGGGAAGGGGTCCCCTGGGGACCCCTTCCCATTTGCAAATGCATTACCATCTGCTTGAAGTAGGTGGTAATTGCGACTGTTTTGCGACCACAAAACATTTGTACATGGTTTTGAGACTCCCATTTGGAAGGGAATGCCCCTTCCAAATAGCAAGTTGCAAAACCTATTTAGCGAGTCGCAAACAAATTGTGACTCGCGAAATAGGCTATGTACATGGCTCAATAGGTTTTTGCATGCATTAACGGATTCGCGAACCCGTTGGCGCATATAAAAACAGATCGTACATCTGGCGCTTAGTATTTTATATTGAAGTAATAGCCCCTCGGTCACATGCATTTCATTTGTTTGATAGCATCTCTCATACCATTGTAGGATGTCAGAGCACTTTACATCACACACATATAGAGACATTGAATCATACATGTAAATCAGTGTGTATATAAAATGTTTAAAGAGTGCTCGATCTGCAAAAGCACAAACTCAGGATTCAGAACATAACACAGTGGCTAGCATTGACTTTAACATTAAAAATGTATTTCCACCCAAATAAATCTTTTTAGCAGCATCAGGATAATGAATAACTGGGTAAAAATATAAGTTACTAACTGGTATCATGTAGTTTGCAAGCAGCTCTTTGATGACAGTTTATAGGTCCCTCTGCTAAATTACGATTGTCACTTATAAAGTGCACAGTAACAAAAGAATTGCTGTGACAAATGCATGATACACGTTCTTTGCAGTAGGCACATTAACCCTCTGTGCTACATTAGTTCAATCAAAGCTGCAACTGAACAAAACTCTCCACAGCTCCAGCAGGTACATTAATCACTGGCATTCTCGTGACACTTTTATTGTTGCTGGAAAGCTGCTAATTATAACTGTTGCCTGCAGACCCCCTGGGAATGTGTCAAGGACCCCTGGGGGTCCGCGGACCACAGTTTGGGAAACACTGCCCTAGTGTATGTAGGTGTTTTTACTGTATTCTAAGTGTCTCTTTCAGCACAGCACTGGCCCTTTACCTGGGTTAGGCAGAGCTCAGGGTCGGTCAGAGTCAGTTACCACCAGTCAGCAAAAAGTTGGGGGGTGGCCAAGGCACAGGATGACTTTGCAACACTGAAGATGCATTTTAAAATAACATTTCAGCAATCATTTCAAATACTGGGATGGCGGCCTTCTGTCCCTCACAGCTCTCCATCTAGAGATTTACAGCCATTTTCAGGGAGCTGCAAAACAACTCCTGCCTCATAAATAATAATGAGGCCTGGGTCTTTGCGACTCCCAGCAAATGCGACTCCCAGCAAAGGGGGGTAATAAGGTGGGGGTCACCAAACAGTCAGTGTGCTAAAAACACACCCGCTTTGCGACCTTACCTTGGTACTTGGGCCCCAATTACGAAATAAATTGGAAAGATAACCATTGCAACCTTTTGCTGAAGTTTGGCTCCCAATTATTTTTCCATTATCCATTTTCTTCATCATTTGTTTTTTAAAATTTTAAACAGTAGCGGATATTTTGCAGGCACTATTTAAAATATTTCAAAACCTTCCGTTGTACTTTCTTTTATGAATAAGCAATTATCAGCTGTGATGACTGTGATGACTTTTGCGAGCCCCACATTTTTTTAAAGAAAAATAAAATACATACATGAGCGATTCTTCTCTTTATTTTAATGCAAGCAATGAGGAAACTAGCGCTCATTTTCCACGGACTGGTCATTTATCACGTTTTTGTATTTAAATCACACCTCATAATGCCAGAATACTTCTGAATATGAATGTGTTGGTCTTACATCCATGATTCATTAACTTTGTTTAGGTACATGCATTCTTAAACATGTCTGACTATCTGGAACAACCTTTCAATGGCATTCATATTACAGCTTGTGTAATAGCAATTTTTTTGATCTAGCGACACCGAATTTAAGATGTTTGTGTTTTGTCCGTAGTAAGGCCAATGGCCTTAAACCTTGTTAAATTACCCAGAGCCTCCTGCACTGAAATTGTTACTGAATAACGTGCATTAACGGAATTGTGAGACAGAATTAGCATGAAAAATGTTGTCGAAATCAAAACTAGTAACCAGCAAATTGATCTAGGCTTTGAATTTCGTGCATTTAACCTCAAAGACCCCCAAGTCCCATCAGGCCTGCCTGGAGGTGCAAACAATATTGTTGTCCTGGTTCCTGTAGCGGAAAGATAGTTGGACAAAAATTGCCAGCACTTCCCACTCGAATCCCCGGACGGGGAGCTCGACCAGAGGGCAAAGAATCGAACGTCCGGGGCCTCAACGGCAATCATGGCGGCCGGCAGCTAACTCCATATTGCCACAACTGGAGTCCGAATGGTAAACAGAAATTATGTATTAAAATTCCTGGCTAAATGTTGATCAGAGTAAGATAAGTCCTCTACGTTTTTTTGTCATACCATCGAAATTACGTTCATAGAAGCAGCTGAGGTTGTGATAGCATGATCTTAAATTGTAGAATGAACAGGAATATATGAAGCCTCTGACAGGTTGACATCTGAAACACAAGTAGCCATTTTAGCGGTGCTAAATGATTTATGGGCTCAACCAAATTATTTTCCCCAACGCATGTTTTTTTTAGGAGCTGGTGTTGTAACGGGTTCCATGATTTTTCAGAAAGAAATATTAAATACTCACAATCTTGCAATTTTTAGGAGATAAGAAGCAAAGAAGGAAAGCACGAGAACAGGATGAAATATGTCCAGAAGAATCAGGAAATGATGATCGTTATCAGAAATAGAACAATAAATGGGAGGGTTTCAGGGGAATAAGGCAGGGGTTCTGCTCATGTTTCCCACGAAATATATCACTGCAAAACCCTTCAGCCAGAGATGGACGGTATTGTACGAACCCCTTGATTGTCCACTGACACAACAGCGATGATACTAAAACCAGACTAGCTCTTGCATATAATAAAAGAGCCTGCATGGGAAATTATCAGCATTTCAGCAGATTTCCCTCTAAATGTGTGGAATACGAGAACCGCACATGTGGAATAAGTAACCCTGACAGACTGGAGCATAATGTTTCAGTGGAATGAGCAACGCATTCATCATCGGGCCTGGGTGAGACCTCTGAGGCCCGATGCCTCTAGGCCATGGTTCTGGGCTCTGCTTTTCCACTTCAAGGATAACAAGCCGCCATGGAGCGGGTGCAGAGCACACACATCTATGCAGAGAGAAGGCTGTTTGCAGCAGCAAATGTGCTTTGATTATGTTGTTCCAGCTTGTCATTGCTCCGTGTGAATTTTTCATGCATTTCTTCTTCATAGCAGTAATTTTAAGGGTTGCAGGGGAGGGACTATTATCCACAAAAAATAAAGGTTTTGTTCGGTCAAAGTGGGGATTTTGTCATGTGTGTATGATGTAGTTGTTTTCGCTGAGGCGTCACAATAAGGCCGAGATTTACAAAGATTTTCACCAGGTTTGCATTACATTTTAACACAATCCTAATGCAAAGTCCAGGTTGGAATATACGAATCAACGCAGATGGCGATTTGCATGTGTTTGCTAGCAAAAGTAGCGCAAAGCAGCGCAATTCGATGTGTTCCTTTACTTTGCATCAAGTAGGCATTCCATAGATGGTCCATGGGCGTTTCCGTGCATCCACTCATGGAGTTTGACGCAAATGCATATCCACAAATAGTTAGACGTGTATTTGCATTAAAATCCTGCCCCTTCCTGAGGCTGGTATAATGAAGAGAAATATTTGTATTTCTCCTTGGTTTTTTCCTCTTTGTATGTGTAATGCATTTTGCAGCACACTAACAATGAGGAAAATGCTCATATTTTCACTGGAGCCAAATGTCCCCCCTCCCATCATTCTTTTCATCTGGACCATGATTGCTGCATCCTGTCGGACCTACACAACTCGGGAACAACGTAAATATTATCTCCCACCTTACAAAGTATTATCCCCCGATTAATGTCTCTGCTTATGCTTTGTTTATGCATTCAACCTACCATGGGTTTCTAACAAATTTTTGGCGCTTGCATTACCAATATTGCCACCCTATGCTTTTCTTATAACTACTGTGGTTACACCTTGCCGCCAACTTTACCTCCAACTACAATGCTCAACCATGTAACACACAGCCTCCGGGAACTTTCTCTCCACGTTAATCGTACCTAACGTTCTGTTTCCAAATTACCTCACCATGACCACCCACTCGTGTATTATCGCTTACATCCTATGCACAAACCATTTTTCAACTTATGCTGGCTTAATACTATATCATTTTGATGATCTCTGTCTGACTGCTGAAAAATATGATTCCCCAGTTCTGGACACCCAATCCAACTCACAATGTCAAAACCTATACCATGTATATTGGAATACGGTTTTTCTCTTTCTTTTTTGACGCTTAAACCGTTTATATTGAAATGTGCTGTTAATTTGATGTTTAACCTGCTCTGTATGATATCAACACATGTACTAATTACTATGCATGCTTCCTGCCTATTCTCCAGCTCATACATTATCTATACTTTACTTTTACCCACCCCTCTACTACACCATGCTAATAATTATCTTAACATGTTTCACATTTATACTATGCTGTCTCACTGTCATATTGCACAACCGACATGCTTTGCATGCTCCTATCTCTCCTTCTGTCGAAACACTGTCTATATTCTGCTGTCTATCCACCCTTCTCCACAATCATTGCTGAGCGCACCTCACCCTGACTTCATGTCCTCTTTCTTCCCCTTCTTTCTCCCCTTTCTCTTCCCTCTTTCTCTCCCTCACTCACCCCACAACCTAACCCTTTTTTGGCTTTTGCACTAACTAACTCAAACCCTATCCCAATACTCTCTTCATTACTCGCCTAACTCTGTAAACACTACCTCTCTCTCTTTTTGGGTGATGTATATAAAAACATTTTTTATTGTTAATTATGTACATATGCACAGCCCTGAGGAAGCCCCAGGCCGGAAGGCCATGCAAGGGGGTGCAACACGTGTTGGCTGTTTATTTCCACTCACTCTGGAGGACAGAGTGAAATTTCTCTCATAAATAATTCACACCAAAAAATACCAGTGCATGATTGGAACTTTTTTCCTGTAAAGAATCATAAAAGCATTCTTGCCTGGACAATCCTGTTGAACTCTGTACACATTAGGGGGTTAGGCGTTTCCCCCTGTCATGGGCAGGAACTGAACAAGAACAATTTGCTGTTCAAACCTACGGAGAGTAAGGGATCAGGACCTTTCACCCCTCAACTTTCAAAAACGATCAGGCATAATAGTAGTTCTGGCTGCCATTATGGACGTGTCCCCATAGAATGGCCCCTACTGTCAAGGTTACAAGCACCCTTACCTGTAGGTTGCTTGAAGATGATTCCGCAGAGACGTTATGGACCTGCTTCCCCAAATTCTAGGCAATCCCTAGTGATTTATATATTACACTGAGGTAATCTTCTAGAAATCAGGGAGGTAGGCCGGATCGTGGACGCTACCTGCTTCCTTAATTGTCGACCTGCGAGGCAATAAGGAAAGCTATTTGTACTCTCTATTCAGCAGAATACCTATTCTCAATTCTACAACACAAGAGTTTTTTCTTTCTTAGAAAGTTCCTAAGCAAATTATGTGCAAGCCTACCTGCGACTGATAAGGCCTAGGCGTCGCGTCCGTGTTGTCGTCGTGAAGGATGAAGTTGTGCAGAGCTGTGTTGATTGGGATGAATTGCCAGAGAATCACCTTGTCACTGAAGAAATAAACAGTTGAGAATAAGTTACTTCCTTTCCTATGTCTGTCTAATGCTCACTACAATTCTTACTATTTTATTCCCTCACTTACTCTCTCTGTTCCTAGCTGCGCCTTCCTTCACTTTTTCCTCCTAGACAAAATAACATTATAAACACAAAACGTTTTGCACCAAATAACTCTATGAACTAGAGTTCCAATAATTAGCCTTGATACTTCTCAAGACCAAAAGAACAAAGAATAGTCCAATTCGAAAAGTTTCTATTTAAGTCCTCACAAGATTCTTTAAATCAAAGTCCAGGTAAATTTGCTCGAGTTTTTAATCTTTGTCGCTTGCTTGCGTTGGGCGCCTGAAGAATTAAACAATAAGGAAAGTTTTCACTTAGCTTGTCTTTCCTCCTTTGATGCGCGATGATGAATTGCAGACCTTCGAGATGCTGGGGTGTTTGCTGGCGTCTGCAGGCTCCGTGTAGTTGCAGACCTTCAAACTGCTGGGGCGTTGGCTGACGTCTGCAGGCTCCGTAGGTTCTTCAGGACGATCCGGTGCTGAGCGATGATGAGAGGCAAAGCGTCGAACAGCAGTGGGTGTGGCCTTTTATAGCGGTGCCACACCCAGGGTCTGCTGACGTAAGGCGCACCTTCCCCAGCGTGCGCTTTTCACTGCGAGCGCTCGCACCATTCTCCTGCGTGCGCTTTGCTCTGCATGCGCTCGCGTTGCTGCTGCTTCTTTCAGTTATTCAAGCGCACAATGTGGAAAGAAGCCAAACGTTCCTCTAGTCCTTTCTCAATAAAAACAAAAGCACTTGGGCAACATTATCAGAAAAGGATGTACAATAGAACACAAAGAGTAATCACAGGAAACATTGTTTATGCATTCACACATACGCTTTACATTACTGGAGTGCTGGTTGCACGGGACAGGGGTGGGTTTCTTGAGAGGGCAAACTGCTTTCATGGGAGTCGAGGGAACTAAGCGTATGTGGTTCATGACAGTACTCCCCTCTCAAGAGCCCTCCCAAAATGTGTGGAACAGGTTTGGGTTTGTTTGGGTTATGAAGATGGAAACTTCTGAGTAAACGAGGAGAATTCTGTAAATTGGAAAGAGGTTCCCAAGTCCGATCTTCTGGACCATAACCTTTCCAATGTATTAGGTAAAATAGCTTTCCTCGAATTCTCTTTGAATCTAAAATTTTCTGGACTTCAAATTCAGGGGTACCATCGATGTATATGGGTTCAGGATTTTCTCTGAACCTTGTTTTAGGATCACAAGGTTTAATCAATGACACATGAAACACTGCATGAAATTTATATTTGGAGGGTAACCTTAGTTTAATGCTGACTGGATTGATTATTTTCTCTATCTCAAATGGTCCTATGAATTTTGGACGAAACTTTTTACAAATATTAATTTTTAAGTTCCTTGTGGATAACCATACCTTGTCTCCGACGGAGTACTCAGGTGATGGTTTTCTGTGCATATCCGCAGATTCTTTTTGACTTTCTTTTGCTTGAGCTAAATGATACTGAGCCAAATTTTGCGCATGAATTAATTTCGTAATGTGGTCTTCTAAAGATGGTATAGCCGAAGGGATCAATACTGTTTCTGGGATATTTTTTGGATGAAAGCCATAGGTGCAGAAGAAGGGTGATAAAGTGGTGGATGAACTATCTATGTTATTAAATGCAAATTCTAGAACCCATAAAACATCTGACCATTCTTTCTCTTCTTCTACCAACGCACATCTTAAAAACTGCTCTATGGTTTGATTGGTTCTCTCTGTTAAGCCATCAGTTTGAGGATGATACCCAGAAGACGTGCGGATATCCATACCTAAGGTTTCACCTAAATGTTGCCAAAAATGTGAAACAAAATGCGGACCCCTATCAGAAATGATTACTGAAGGAATACCATGTAATCGAATAATTTCTTTGGAAAAGATTTGAGTTAACTCTTTTGCAGAGGGAATTTTCTTTAATGGGATGAAATGTGCCATCCGAGAGAAATGATCGACTACTGTCAGAATTGTGTTAAACCCTTCCTTGGTTTTTGGAAGTTCTACGATAAAATCAAGAGATATGGTGTGCCAAGGTTGAGGGGAAATTGGAAGAGGAAGCAGTTGACCACTAGGTGCCTGATGTTGTGTTTTATTCTGTGCACAAATCTCACAAGTCTCGATATAAGATCTAACATCATTCAACAAGGAAGACCACCAGAATTTCCTTCTAATCAATTGACTAGTCTTGATGATTCCCGGGTGTGCAGACATAAGTGTATCATGATGCAACTGTATAATTTTGTTTTGTAATTCTGGTGTGGGTACAAAAATTTGTTCATTCATATACAAAAATCCTTCTCTTAACTGTAATAGAGGATACAAGTCATACCATTCTTGTGATGTCTTTTCTTGAACCCTCTTTTTAATGTCTTCCATTACATTAGACACAATCACTCCAACCTTAAAACAATGGTCTGGTAGAACAGCTTGAATTTCTTCAGAAGAACCATCTTTTTCTTCTAATATTGCCAAACGTGACAAAGCGTCTGCTTTTAGGTTCTCTTTTCCCGGTCGGTAAGTTATCACAAAATTGTAATCATTAAAGAATAATGTCCAACGTAATTGCCTAGCTGTGAGTGCCTTAACAGAACGCAGAAATTGAAGATTTCTGTGATCAGTATAGATCGTTACAGGATGTCTTGCCCCTAACAAGTAATGACGCCATTCTTCGAAGACCGCTTTGATGGCTAACAACTCCTTGTCAGCGATAGCGTAGTTTTGTTCTGTAGGGGTTAGTTTCCGCGAATAATATGCAATTGGGTGCATTTGACCTGTTTCTTTGTGTCTTTGAGATAGAATCCCTCCAATCGCAAACTGTGAAGCATCTGCTTCCACTATAAAGGGATTAGAAGGATCCGGATGCATTAATACAGGAGCTGTAGTAAACTGTCGTTTGAGGTTCTGAAAAGCTTCCTCTGCATCTTTATTCCAATCAAATTTTGCACCTTTCTTCAGAAGCCTTGTAATTGGGGTTATCAAATGGGAAAAATTACAGATAAAACGTCTATAAAAATTAGCGAACCCCAAGAAACTTTGTACTTGCTTCACAGAAGAAGGATTACTCCAATCTAGAACTGCTTGGATCTTCTTAGGATCCATTTCTATACCTTCTGGACTTAGAACATACCCCAGGAATTCTACTCTGGTAGTATGGAACGTGCTTTTCTCAAGTTTTACATACAAGGAGTTGTCAAGAAGTTTTCGAAGAATTGCTCTTACTTGTTGTACATGTTCTGTGGTGTTTCTTGAATAAATGAGGATATCATCTATGTATACAATACAACAGATATCTAGAAATTCCCTTAGAACCTCATTTATAAAAAATTGGAACGCCGCGGGAGCGTTGCAGAGTCCGAATGGCATAACCTGATACTCGTATAGACCGAATTTGGTACGAAATGCTGTTTTCCATTCATCGCCACTTCGAACCCTAACCAAATGATAAGCTCCTCGCAAATCCAATTTAGTATAAATGACGGCATCTTTTAATTGGTCTAAGAGAGTTGGAATTAAGGGAAGTGGATATCTGTTCTTAATGGTCACGTTGTTAAGAGCTCTATAGTCAATACACGTTCTCAACTCACCTCCCTTTTTTGGGATAAAAAAGAGAGGAGAGGATACAGGTGATTTCGAGTGTCTAATAAATCCGTTTGCCAAGTATTCGTCTAAATACTCTCTTAAATGGTCGTTTTCTTTTTCTGTGAGAGCATAAATACGACTACACGGTAGAGTAGCCCCAGGCACTAGATCTATTCGACAATCGAAATCTCGATGTGGTGGTAAGGTATTGGCCTTTGATTTATCGAACACATCATGAAGATCAGAATACTCTTCAGGTATTCCTTCCAAAAGTAACACACTCTTTGAGTTCAGAGGGAAATTACTACCTTGAATCAGTACTTTGGAATCTGGTGATAACAAACAGGTAGATGTACAGTAATGTGAATCTAACAACACTGTTCTCTTCACCCAATCAATCTTGGGATTGTGCTTAGTGAGCCAGGGAATACCTAGAATCAAGCGAAATTGAGGTGCGTCAATGATGTCGAAGGTTATGTTTTCTTTATGGACATTCAAACAAGTCATGGCAAGTGTTTCTGTATGAAATTGAATTAAACCCGATGATAATTCTTTGCCATCAACTGCCCTAACCACTTCTGGATGTTCCTTGGACTTGGTCTTAAAATCTAACTCCTTCAAGAACATTGTGTCTACAAAATTGCCTGTGGCTCCTGAGTCAATTAAAGCGTCAACTGTCCATCTTTTCTCTGATTCAGTAAGCGATTGTAGAGTGACTTTAATACTAAGATGTTGGGAAGTCATTTCTGGAGTAATGGAGGCCAAACTAGAAATCTTACTCGACAATCTGACCTCTCGATTTGTCGAGCTAGTTAGTTTTCCGACTGTTGTACCAAAGCTACCTCAGGATTCTTTCCCTTGGGTTTATTTGGACGCACCGGGCATTCTTTGACAAAGTGGCCTGACTTGCCGCAATACAAACATTGGTTTAATTTTCTTCTTTTGTCCTTTTCTTCTTTACTTAGGGGACCTTTGATAGTACCTATCTGCATGGGTTCTCCTAAATCAACCTTAGGTGTGCTTTCTGTTCTCAAACTATTATTTCTCTCTTTAAAAGAGAAGACTTTTACCTCAGTCTTTCCTTTTTCACCTCTGCGTTCAGATAGCCGATGGTTAAATTTCACCACCAGGTCAATGAAATCTTCTATAGTATCTGGAGGATCTAAAATTTGGGTGACCATATCTTTTAATTCGTCTTTGAGTCCTTTATAAAAAAGAGAAACCCTTTTTTCCTCCGGCCACTGAGCTTCAATTACGAGTCTATTAAATTGAGATATATAATGCAGTAAGTCAGATGAACCCTGTTTTAAATGTAATAACTCATGATCTGCTGATTGGACAAAAACATGTTTTGCGAACAATTTTTTCATAGTATTTTTAAAAGTCCGAAGATTATAGAGAATTGGATCATCACGATCGACTATAGGCACTGACCATAAAGCTGCATCACCTCCTAAATACGAGAGAATAAAGGCTACTTTAGAGGAGTCGTCAGGAAAGGCTGCTGGTTTTGCTATAAAATGCAAATGACATTGATTTAAAAATATGGAAAATGTATTACTATCTCCATAAAACCTCTCTGGAGGTGCTAATGGGACAGGTACTGGGGTTACCACTTGAATCTGAGTCGAGGTTGAAGATGAACCAGCATCAGGATGCAAGGTTTGAAACCCCGGCTGAAAAGTCGCTGGTTTCAACACAGACTTCTGAGTTGGGGAGAAATTCCAAGTACTAGGACCGGACGAAACAGGCTGCATGTTATTTCTAATATCAGCGACCTCCCTACGAAGGGCTGCGTTATCTGCTTGAATTGCAGTTAACAGATTTGCCATGTCTTGTAAAGAATTTGCAACGGAAGGATCCATAACGTCTGGGCGGAATTAATGTCGTGGGCTTTGCCTTCTGTCAAGGTTACAAGCACCCTTACCTGTAGGTTGCTTGAAGATGATTCCGCAGAGACGTTATGGACCTGCTTCCCCAAATTCTAGGCAATCCCTAGTGATTTATATATTACACTGAGGTAATCTTCTAGAAATCAGGGAGGTAGGCCGGATCGTGGACGCTACCTGCTTCCTTAATTGTCGACCTGCGAGGCAATAAGGAAAGCTATTTGTACTCTCTATTCAGCAGAATACCTATTCTCAATTCTACAACACAAGAGTTTTTTCTTTCTTAGAAAGTTCCTAAGCAAATTATGCGCAAGCCTACCTGCGACTGATAAGGCCTAGGCGTCGCGTCCGTGTTGTCGTCGTGAAGGATGAAGTTGTGCAGAGCTGTGTTGATTGGGATGAATTGCCAGAGAATCACCTTGTCACTGAAGAAATAAACAGTTGAGAATAAGTTACTTCCTTTCCTATGTCTGTCTAATGCTCACTACAATTCTTACTATTTTATTCCCTCACTTACTCTCTCTGTTCCTAGCTGCGCCTTCCTTCACTTTTTCCTCCTAGACAAAATAACATTATAAACACAAAACGTTTTGCACCAAATAACTCTATGAACTAGAGTTCCAATAATTAGCCTTGATACTTCTCAAGACCAAAAGAACAAAGAATAGTCCAATTCGAAAAGTTTCTATTTAAGTCCTCACAAGATTCTTTAAATCAAAGTCCAGGTAAATTTGCTCGAGTTTTTAATCTTTGTCGCTTGCTTGCGTTGGGCGCCTGAAGAATTAAACAATAAGGAAAGTTTTCACTTAGCTTGTCTTTCCTCCTTTGATGCGCGATGATGAATTGCAGACCTTCGAGATGCTGGGGTGTTTGCTGGCGTCTGCAGGCTCCGTGTAGTTGCAGACCTTCAAACTGCTGGGGCGTTGGCTGACGTCTGCAGGCTCCGTAGGTTCTTCAGGACGATCCGGTGCTGAGCGATGATGAGAGGCAAAGCGTCGAACAGCAGTGGGTGTGGCCTTTTATAGCGGTGCCACACCCAGGGTCTGCTGACGTAAGGCGCACCTTCCCCAGCGTGCGCTTTTCACTGCGAGCGCTCGCACCATTCTCCTGCGTGCGCTTTGCTCTGCATGCGCTCGCGTTGCTGCTGCTTCTTTCAGTTATTCAAGCGCACAATGTGGAAAGAAGCCAAACGTTCCTCTAGTCCTTTCTCAATAAAAACAAAAGCACTTGGGCAACATTATCAGAAAAGGATGTACAATAGAACACAAAGAGTAATCACAGGAAACATTGTTTATGCATTCACACATACGCTTTACATTACTGGAGTGCTGGTTGCACGGGACAGGGGTGGGTTTCTTGAGAGGGCAAACTGCTTTCATGGGAGTCGAGGGAACTAAGCGTATGTGGTTCATGACACCTACTAAGAGCAGCTCTGTGAGTGCTCTGTTTACTGTCTCATGATCAACGCCTACTCCATTGACTCCAAAAGGATTAAACAGTGTATTAATTCTGGACTGACACACATCCATCTAAGTGCGGATTCCTACTCCCTCCTCCACAGAGGTTCTTACATCAGCTTTCAACGTCACCTTCTTCAGATGAAATATGGATAGTCCAGTCTCATTGATAAAACCCCTGACCATCTCTCTTTCTGTCTCTGTGTTTGCACAGCACCTATTCCACTTTCTCCCAGCTCCAGTGCCCCCTGCCTGCACAGTCACTGAGCTGTTTTGTCACTGCTCCGTCCCTTTATCTCCTTTGCTGCCACTACTCAGCCTAAGTGCTCCCTATGTCCAAGTGCTCCTCTTGATCTAGTGCTCCCTCATGCCTGTGCTCTCCCTGTACTTCCTGTGCTTGCACCGTTGCTGTCTCTTTGTGCTCGCTGCCATGTACTCCGTACTCCTTTGTTCTCCTTTGTCTTGTCACTGCCTTTAGCTTCCGCCACCTAGTAGTCTCCCCACCCAGGGAGATTCTAGGATTTTTGAGGCCCTGGACAGAAAGATAATGTGGGAGGCCTCTCGAATTTGCATGCAATGTGACAATACAGGAAATTACATCACAATAAGCTCTGTAAATTGACTATTATTCCTCTGCCATCATTGAAGTGACTTTGCAAGAAGCAACTTTTCTTGGGCAAATATGACGAAAACAATAAAACATAAATAATCACTCTACTAAAATAAGTTCTGATAAGTGGAAATGCATTATGAATATGAATATAAAGGCACTTAAATAGTGCTCAGCTAATAAAAAAGAGTGTCCTGGTGTATCCATAGGCTCCTGGGATAGACCCCCCCCCCCCCGATTAACTGCACATGCGAAAAGGGAGGGACAGAAGGGAAGATCAAAAGAGAGCGGGGACCTTTGTCACAATTAATAATTAAAAAGCCAGGTTTTGAGGTGTTTCCTAAGTCTGTCATCGCTCTCAGTGAAGCAGGGAGCGTATTTCAGGCCTGAGCCCTAAGGACCCTAAACGAGGCGCCCCCTGCCCGAGCGCAGAAAATTCTAGGGACCCTGCCCAAGTTTATTGAGACTGATCTTAGAGTTCTAGAAGGAACATAGTGTATGTTGGACTTGGCCCTTTTTGCAGGGTCATCCCTAAACATTTTGCCTTTCTCCTAGCCTTTTTTCTGACATGGTGTTGGTGGTCTTAGGATTCTGGGCACTTTAGCACTGCTGTTCAGTGTAAAGTGTGTGTACTCTCGGTGGTAAACATGGTAAGATTGGTCTACACCTGTTTGGCATATTTAATATACCTGTCAGTCCCTTGTAAAGTGGTCTCTCATATACCCGGGGCCGGTAAATTAAATGCTACTGGTGGGCTTGCAGCGCTGATTGTGCCACCCACCAAAGTAGCCTTTCAAACCTATCCCAGGCCTCTGCCATTGCAGGGCCTGTACGCGCAGTGTTACTGCTGATGTGACGAGGTACCTAAAGTGTGTGCCATGTCTGTGACCCCCCCTTTTTCTGCATGTCAGTCACTCCTAAGGTAGGCCCTAGCTAGTCCTATGGGCAGGGTGTATTGTAGGTAAAAGATAGGACATGTACAGCAAGTGTGTGACATGTGCTGGTAGTGACAAACATCCATTTTGGTTTCTCACTACTGTGGGGCTGCCCTCCCATAGGAATGCATTGGGGATTCCCTGATAAGTGTTTCAGTGGTAAGTCCTGATATGGGAGGCGCAGCGTGGTCAAGTTTGGTATATTTGAAATAGTGATAATAAATGATTTGCAATGGTGTGCGCAGATTTATTATAACTATTTAGAAATGCCGCTTTTAGAAGTTAGCATTTCTGTGTGCTATGTGTCTGCCTGCCTGATGTGAATTGCATGTCTGGTTTTTGAGTGACTTGGCTGGTGAGGTGTGTGTGGCTCCAGGAGTTGCAGGGTGAGTCAGCACTAGGCTGAATGGATCATCTGAATTTAAAGTAGTGGGAGGAGTAGTCCCTGGTCCCTGAATAGGCCTGTGCCTAGCCTGTAAAATGTTGGCTCCGCCCGCCTGTGGTGTGTCTGATGACGAGCCCCACCTGACAAAGGGGAAGAGGAGCCTGGTAAACCGAGTGCCCCAATTACCCCCTGAACCAGTTTTGGCTGATTTCCCCAAGCCCTGTACCAGGGCAGACAAAGGAATGTGGAATATAAAAATATGGGCTGTGACCCCCATTAAAGTGTTGTTCCTGTGCTTGGGGGGCTTGCTGCTGCTGGGCCTCAGGAGGAACTGCCACGGGGGACTGCCTCCCAGCTGGAGGGACCTGTGTGCTGGCCTGCCTGGGCCCAGCTTTGACCCCCTTCCCCTCTTTGGACTTTTTGCTCCTAGCGCCTTTTGAGCACTCTGATTTTACTTTCCAGAGAAAAGTGGTGTGTGAATCTACAGTGCTGCGCTGCGTGGAGAGAGAGGAAATCCCCGGCTCAGGGATTCCCTCAAGTTACGGCAAAAAGTGGGTGCCCACCCCACTTGGCGTGCTGTCGCAGGAGCCTACTCCGCGTTTTTGCCAGGTTTCAGCGGGAGCCCACCCTGCTGTTTTGTGCCTCCGTGAAGTGGGTGCCCACCCCGCTTTATGCATATCTAAGCAGCGGGTGCCCACCCGCATTGTGTGATTCGCGGGAGCCCACCCCGCACTTTGAAATTGCTGAAAGAGCCGCCACTTTTTGAGTGACCCGGAAGCCAGGCGGCTGTGCCTGGATGTGGTTGCTGGGGCAAAGTTACAGCGGCCGCCATTTGCAGCACAGCGGAGCGGAAGAGGAAGCAGAGCTGACCGGAAGCCAGCATCCGGCCCGAGCGGGGCTCCCATGAGCTGTTGGGAGCCCCGGTGCCCAAGGTAAAACTGGGAGGAGAATCCAGAAGGGAGCCCACCCCGCACTGGACAGTGCCTTTAAATCGGATTCTCTTCTTTACCAGAAGCACGTGGAGTGCTCTGATGTGTGGGGTCATATAAGTTCTGGCTTTAAGCCTGAGATTGGCTCTAGCAGTGGTATTCTGTGCCACCTGCAGACACTTGAACAGATATTCTGGAAAGCTGAGGTAAAGAACATTCGCATAGTCCAGTTTTTAAGTA
Source organism: Lissotriton helveticus (assembly GCF_964261635.1). Classification (NCBI taxonomy): domain Eukaryota; kingdom Metazoa; phylum Chordata; class Amphibia; order Caudata; family Salamandridae; genus Lissotriton; species Lissotriton helveticus. The sequence continues at coordinate 1,264,288,134 of NC_136059.1, read as the reverse complement.
ATGAGTGCCTGGACCACACATCTCCTGTGATCTAAATACAGGAGTGGAAGGAATTTCCTCAGAATCCTGAGGAGACCAAAGCACGTTCCTACCACAAATAGAACTTGGGCTATCATAGATAAACGATAATCTTTCAGAACGCCCAAATTCTTAATTTTATGTTGTGCAGTGGGAGGAGGTGCCATATCTTCTGGCCACCAGAGTCTCCAGTCATTTGGCGGTTTAGTACCAAAGATGATTTCTGACTTTTCTGGATTACATTTGAGCTGGTTAGATCTTAGCCATTCAAAAATTTTTGAAAGGCAAGTTTTTATCACAGATCCCTCAAAACTCTTTCTTTTGTCACAGAAGAAGAGGAGCTGAGTATCATCAGCATATGAAATAATTTTCGCTCCCGTGGTCTCCGCCAAGACCACTAGAGGTGACATAAAGAGATTGAATAATGTGAATAATAATGTTAGTCAAATAGGTGGAAAGGTTTGGCCTAGGTCTTTCGAAAGACTAGGGGGCCCATTAGGATGGCGGGCGGATTGCCCCCGCCAGGCTGGCGGTAGCCACCGCCGGCATGGCTGGGGCGATCCGCCTGCCATCCTTGCTGCAATGACTTCCCGCCATATTAACATGGCTGGGGGTCCGCTGCGGATGGAAAGACCGTCCGCCGTTTTCCACCCCGGTCGCAGGGCGTAAAAGGGTTTATATGGTGGCAATGTCTATCAGACAGCGCCAGCCATATCAGGATGTGCTTCGTCAGATGCTGTCACGGAAAAGCAAGCGATCTTCACTTGGGGGGGCCGTTTCAGGCCCCCATGGTGAAGGCGAGGTGGGGGTGCACAAGGGGGGGTACCTGTGGTACCCCCCTGCATTTCCATACACAATGCGGCATGCACCGCGCGGTGCCTTCCGCTTTGTGTATGCAAATGCATCACAAGCATTTTTAACATTCCGGCGGGTGCTGATGCAAACACCGCCTGCCGCAATGTTAAACATGTATGATGCGCCCGCCACTGTGGCGGGCGCGTCCTAATACCCCCCACTGGACCCACACCCTTATGGCGGGCAGTCCCTTCCCCCGATGGGATGGCGGGCAGACTAAGTCCGCCCGTCATCCTAATGACCCCCTATATCTTTAATCAAATGTTACCAATGTCTTTTCCTGATTAGTGCATTAGTATTAAGGCTCTTAGTTTTCTGTTTTTACAGATTTTTACAGACAAATAAAGACAGCAACCATCTATTTTCCTGCCTGTGTATATTTTTAAACCTAAATAAATACGGAAATTAGTTTTTCATTTGGATGATTCTCACTACTGTCAATCAGTTGTGCAGGTTGACTAGTAGGCGAGTTAAAAAATGAAAGGATTTCCTAATGAAGCTTATATAACCGCAGCAGTACAGCTCTTTAAGAAGTTCTACAATGCAAATGATTTCAAATCACAGAATTTTACTGTAAATGGCTAAAGCCCATTGGACAGTCAAACATGAATGAACATTTGTTGGCAAATTTTTTGCACAAAGCACACAATAACAATGGATAAATACAGATAAAATGACCAAAATAAATATGTAAATATAAAAACAAATACGTTAAAACAGGGAGCACTAATGATTATGTATGTATGGAGAGCAGTATAAGGTCAAAGCCAAATAAAAGGTCAACATGTGATAGGAGGGGTAGCTCGTTTGTGGATTGGGTGGAGTGTACGGATGGTGAAGGGTTTTTATCTGTAATGGTTAGGTGGAGTTTAGAGGTGATGATGGGTTTTATGGGTCAGAGATTGATGAAACTGCAGGGTGGTGAACTTTTGGGGGTTTAGGGGTGGGTGGAGTTTTGAAGTTGAGATGGGTTATTAAGGGATTAAGGATATTATTTGAATGTATCTGAAGTAATTCGTTTTTCACTTCAGCGTTTCTAAATCAAAACAATGTCCCTTGAGCAAAAACACAGAGAAAAAGCGTCAGATAAAACAACATACAGCCTGTGTTGGGATGCACTGGGGTGCCGCCCTCACTGTGGGCTTTGCAGCAGAGTACTTTGGCTAAAAGGCCATGGGAAGGGGACCCAGTTGCGTATCAATTGTACAATGGGTAAATTGTTCTTCTCCAGCCTCCCTCTCTTGACTGGACAGTAAAGTACATCCAGCCATAATTTGGGTGCCTTGAGCCCATGACCTCATTAGCCACTGTGCCACTGCTCCTGCAACACTAGTGATGGCTATTCTCCTCACAGGGGGCTCTTTCCCTGGGCCCTAGAGCAGTTGTCTAGTTCTGCAAGGCCCTGGGGGGAGGCAAAATGAAATTCGATATGCCTCCTTCATTTTCCAAAACTTTCGTTTTTAGTTCTTATTACATCTGCCCGAAATTTGAGCCGTATTTGTATTTTTCTGTAACGGGCCATGAGAACTTCCAGACAGCTACTTCAATGTTTTGGCTCTACTTATCCAGTGTTAAAAAAAGCCACTCATTCTTTACCTTTTCTTCTGCAAAACGTTTTCCAACTAATAGTTCTTTCGCTTTTAGACTACTGTTCTTCCATCACGGTTAGTATTTCTGGGCACTATCTTCCATTCCAGTACTCATCTATGTTTGTAAACTGATTTTCCTTGAGAAATGATTACCTACTCAGCAATACTCATCATATCAGATTATAAGGGATGAAAGCATGCATTGTCTCACTTTTCTAACCCATGGAACTGCTCGTTATTCTGATCTGTGCAGCGAGCACACTGGCCCAACGAACTATGGGGCATATTGTCAACAACTAGCGATATTTATCGCTAAATGAGCCTAGCGACATTTTTTTTATCGCCGCGCAGCACCACATTTTATCGCAGAGATAACGTGCTATTAGCAACTTTTATCTCCAATGCGATAAAATATCCGGCGATAGCGGCGAAATGCGTGAATATCGCTGGAAATACAGTGATATTCACGCATTATTGCTAATAGGGGCTTAACCTGAATATCCACCTCACATTGGATATACAGGTTAAGAAGTGGTCTGAGCAGGCGTTAGGTTTTGGCGATATTCGCGCTTAGCGCAAATTATTTCATCGCTACGCCTGCATTGATAATAGGCAATAGCGATGTTAGCGTCTGCTTTCGCTAACAGGTTGGGTACGCCTACTTTTCATGTCATTAGCGATAACATGAAAAGCGGGCCCCAAACCGCTCGCTATCGCCTACAAGCTGTCGCTAACTGCTGTTAGCGACAGCTTGCTAATAGGGCGATAAAATTATCGCCGCTTTGCGGACGAAAATGGCTGCTAAAGCGGCAATAATCTCATTTCGCCCGCCTTGATAATATGCCCCTATGGACCATATTATCAAGAAAGGGCGATACATTATCGCCAGGAAACTGCCGCTAAAGCGGCGATAATGGGCTTGATAATATGCCCTTGTGAATTCCCATAAAAGCCCAGGTTAACACCAGAACCTGAGCTTCTATGGGAATTCACAAGGGCATATTATCAAGCCCATTATCGCCGCTTTAGCGGCAGTTTCCTGCCGATAAAAGTAGCGATAATGTATCGCCCTTTCTTGATAATATGGCCCTTTCTTACTAGGCAGAAGGATATACTTCAAAGCCCCAATAGCACGTTTTGACACAAAATTCCTTTTAAGAGTGCTGTGACACCTTCAATAGTGATGTATCAGCACCGATTCATTTCAAATTAAGGATAGATGTACATTGTAAGTGCTCTGAAGAGCTCAGGAGTGGCACGGGCAGTTTTTTTTTCTTTTTGCAGAGTTTTATATAGCACAAACTTTACCCAAATCTGGTATCAGAGCGCATTACATAGCACCAGTTGCATTACATGAGAACACATTCATTTTTTGTTAGAAACGGGGAGATTACGGGGAGATGATTTGCCCAGAATCACAGGATGTTCAGCGGCATTGCCGAGACTCGAACCCAGCTCCCCATATTCGAGGTCGACTGTCCTAGCCGTTAGGCCAACTTCTTTCCCCAGCTGGGTGCGGCAATCATTTTGGCGCACCCACATCTCTTCCGCCACTTTTGCGTCACTTTTCCCATGTTAAAAGTGACGCAAAAGTGGCTCCAGGGGCTTGTAAATCTGCCCCACTATGTTTAACAATAACTTATGATTGGAGAGATATGGGGCACTTTTGCTCGGTGGTAGTGAGAAAATCCGAAGAGGCAAATCCAAAATGATTGTCGCACAGGGCGCAACCAGCGCTACAGCCGTCCCTGAGGACTGGGATAGTTGTGTACGTTACAGGTCAGGATAAACATGTAGTTCGAACTCTGAGTATATTTTGAGGAGTGAAATAGACTTGCATGGATCCAGGTTTTTAACATAGGTGCACTTTGAGTTGCCTCCATATGCCTCAGAAGTAGGAATGTCACTCATAGAGGTGCATTGTTTAAACTCTGTGGCTATCTCTATATTTAGACCGTATTGTACACTGCAGGCCGAGATAGAGTTCAATTGTGCAAGCTCTGTTTTTGTGTCTCAGAAATCAGAACATGTTGGTAGGTACTGGTCAGAATAGAATAGCATTGTGAGAATCTTTGGGCCCTCCGTATTTACTAGAGTTTTGATGGGCGCATCGGGCCTTTAAAATGATTAGTAAATTCATGCTGTGTTTTGCATCGCATTTCATCATACAAACACGGCTGCACAACTTCTTTTTCATCTGTTTTTGTGTCTTAGTGATAAGGATAGCAATGCATATTGAATGTCCGAATAATGTTGTTGCGGGTCCACCGAGCTTTGCTGCTGCATCTCAGTACTAACCTGATAAACCCTCTGCCATTCCAGTACTGATGCCTGCGCACAGCACTGCCTGTGTACCTAAATCCTGGTGTGCACCACTTCTTGCCCTTCAAGTACTGACTTGCAACACACACTGCTCTGCAATGCAACTTATTGGTCCTGCAGTCTTTTTTTGGTATTGCTTATATTTGATCTTGAGAAAACAAGTTGCATGTATATGCTGTGTATCTAACTGATCAGAGGATTTGCATAAAAACCCTCAAATAAACATATCAATGGTGTTAATAGTTTTGTTTTGATATATGCAATGTATGCAAGACATCCAAAATAGAATAACGGGTGCACCTAAATAAAATGCATTTTATTTACACCTAAGACATGATTTGAGGACAAGAAAGTCAGGCGATAAAATTATCGCCGCTTTATCGGCAGGAAACTGCCACTAAAACGGCGATAATGGGCTTGATAATATGTCCTTGTGAATTCCCATAGCAGCCCAGGTTCTGGTGTTAACCTGGGCAGCTATGGGAATTTACAAGGGCATATTATCAAGGCCATTATTTCCGGCTTTGGCTGCAGTGTCCTGCCGATAAAGCGGCGATAATTTTATCGCCTGTTCTTGATAATATGCTCCTAAGTCCCTAAATAGGACTTGCAGCTCTCTTCTCCCAAAATGCCTTGGGCATTATTCACTGATCCGCCACAACCTACCCGCTTTGGTACTAGACTATCATTGAATATTGTCTGACTACAACTATGATCATGTGCTAAATATGGTCAACAAAAATATTGCCTCATTGGAGGTAATAGAACATCTACACCAATACATTTGTCATCAGTGTGTAGAACGCAATATTTATGTCAGACGATGATTTTGACTAGGGACTTCTGACATACAAACTCTCTGCCCACTCTACCAGACCTTGCCCAATGTTGTGGGCAGTTAGTTCCCTGTGTAGTTATCTATAAATGTGTGCGGCATACTGTACCATCTCCAGTTTGGTATAAATGTATATTCTACATTGTCTGCCCTGAAACAGTTACCCTAAAAAACCACAGGTTATTGAGAAACAAGAAGCTCAGAGCTAAGGGGCATATTATCAAGGACCGGTGTTAAAATTATCGCCGTTTTATCGGCAGGAAACATCAGAACATGGCCTTCTATGAGAATTAACAAGGGCGTATTATCAAGGCCATTGTCGTCGTTTTATCTGCAGGTTCCTGCGATAATTTTAACACCGGTCCTTGATAATATGCCCCTCAATGTGGCTACAGTCTCTCCCTTCAGGTGATGTCAATTTGGTATACTCTTGACTAGCAACAGTGCATGAAAGGGCTACTGTCATCAGCCCCTGAAGAAGAGGATGTGGCTTGTTGTGAATAGGATGTGACATGGCAGGCTGTGCACTTTGCCTGTGCCTGCATATTTTTATATGGCCTTAGAAATACTCTTGAAAAGCCATGTAGGTCGGCCATGGATGTGCGAGCAGCTGGCCACTGGTTGTTGGCTGTCTCCCAACCTCCTCAGAGTACCCGAGCCGTACCTGTGCCTGGGCATGACTTCTAACGAGGGTCTTCTTGGCGTTCATGCAGAGTTATGCGCCTTATCAGATGGCTTTGCTTTTTCTGAACGTTTGAAAAACATCTGTACGCCTCACACACTTGCATGTGGATTTACAGAGGATTCATTCGTTGAAAACGGAAAAAAAAATCCAAAATATTTTTGTGACTGTAAATTTCTGGTGACTCAGATTGTGCTCACAGGTCCAGCAGCAATGAGAATGTTAATAATAGAAGGGCTTTCATAGAATTGTAGGTTTTCCTATTTTTTAAATAGGAAAAAGAACAAGATTTTGAAACGTTCTAGTAGTCTGAAAAGCTCTTACCGAGCTATTTTGTAGTCAATTGGGTTGGAAAACCTTGAACAAACCATAAACACAAGGAATATTTATTTCTGCTTTTGCTTTCCATTTTGTGTGAAACTATCTAACCATGCGCTTCACTTGAGAATCGCCACAAACGATGTAAACCATTGTCTGGAGTGTGATTCAAATGTACGGGAATGGTGCTGAAAACATAATAGACCATCATTCTGGTCTTTATTAGGATGTTATAATGATATACTGGGATGTAATCAATGGAATGGCACCATCTCAATCATAACAGGGACCGCGTTTACAACACACTTTGGAACACAATGCATCAGTTATATTTGTGGCTGTAAATTGTGAAAAGTGATTTTCCAAATAAAAAAAGGTCTCTGACCCTCTTATAGCTAGGCAATTTGAATCTGATGACTTCCAGTCAGTCATCTCAAATGGGGCCGCTTTGAATTTCCAAACGTCATTGAAAAGTCTATTTCAAGTTATGTCGAGGGGTCAAGAGAAATTGCGTCTTTCTTTCAAAACGGCTGAAAAAAACAGAAGACTCATTTTCAAATGAATCGGCATGATTTCTCCTCGCAGTGTCTTCTGTCAGTCAAAATTTAAGTGAAAGGTCACCTTCACTGCTCCATTAATATGCCTGCCGCTTTCCTGAATCCCAACGAACGTCTCCTTTTATGGGCACAGGGACATAACTTTAAAATGTGTAACAGGTGCATTGAGTCACAGAAGTGTGAGGGACACTCTGAAACAAAATTATGTTTTTTATACCAATCCGTAGCTAAGGAGAGCCAATTTTTCTTGCTTGCATAAGGGCTCATGGTACCCTTGCTACCCATTTGGAGGGCAAATACAGGGGCATATTCATTATTAAGATACTTTCTATTAAAAGGATTCAAGAACTCAATCAGTCCACAAATGACGCAATTGAATCAGGCCCTTCGAGGAAGGGTGCCATCTTCTGGTGCCTAATACGCACTTCATATTGATTATCTTGAAAACGGTGCCTTCCTGAATAAAATATGGATGGTTGTCCTTAAAGCTGACATAGTTACATTAAATGCCAGTTAATGTGTTTGCATGCTGCCACGTCAAATGAAGAATGGCTAGAAAATGCAGAAATTCTTTTTCACATCCCTCGGTGCTAGCACACAATTTCCTTAGCATAATAAATGATGAAAGTGATTAACTCAATGACTGACTGAATCTTAGCCACTGGTAATCACTCTGGGTTGCATTCCAGTCCATCATTTTGCAGGTGTCTTTGCTAATAGAGACAAACATCAGTACATGCAAATCAGTATCAGCCTTACCCCAAAAGAGAGTCTTTGCTAACTTTCTGGGCCACGGCCACATTGTGTGGACACACAAGTAACCCCAGATCGTTTTTTGTGTTGTTAAGTGTTAGACCTGGCAACCTTGGCAAGGTTTTACCCCTAACTTTTTGCCTCAAACCTCCTGTTTTGCTGGCTTTGCAAAGTCGGATTTTAAATAGCAATTTCGAAAATGCCACTATTAAAAAGTTGGCATTTTCCTGCCTTAGCCATTTAGTGACTGCCGCCTGTCTCTGGGTCACATGACAGGGTGTAGCTGACTGTTGGGCTTTGTGTATTCATCTTAAACAGCCACACACAATAGAGGGCTTAGGTGTACCTGGATGGGCCATCATTGTCAGGATAGGAGGGAGGAGTTGGGCACAGCTCCACTTACACTTACATAGGTTGTGTCCTGCCTCCACACATAGGTCTGTATACCCCCTGTAGTTAGACGGGAGCCAGGGCAGGACACCCGTGCTTTCAAAGACATGCCTCTAGGAGCCCCTCCCCACTCTCAAGGCATGACTGGGTATACATAATGGACCTCAGAGACTTCAGTACTCTTCTGAACCTGTGGAGACTCTGCCAGAAAAAAGGACGGCTGTGCTGCTGAAACAACTGGCACTCTACTGAACTGCTGCCCTACTGGACTACTACCTTGATGTACTGCTGACTTACTGGATTGTTGCCCTACTTACGTCCTGCCTGAGTCAGAGGGATTCGATCTGCATTGGAACACAGGAAACCCAAAGTGACTCCAAGGGCTAGTCTGACAGCCTCCTGCTCAGAGCCATAGGGACGTTACAGGCTCCTAACTATCTGAACCAGCACCCACATCCAGCTGGAGCAAGCCCCTGACCCCTAGTAGAGCCCCTCAGCACCTGAACCCTTGTTGTGGCCTCCGTTGAGGTGAATTGACGATTCTGGGCTCTTTGGGACTACGAGTGGCCCTATTGGCGCCAATACCTTGTCGCTCACACAACCCTTCAATGTGAAGTTCTGCTGTGCTACAACAGCAACCACTCATGGGGAACGCCATTGCAAAGCTCCAGACTGACTTCCCACGACGATAACAGGAGCTTCATGCTACAGCAATGACTGTCCGCAATGCCAGGCTTGCTCTCCGTGCTACAATAATGACCACTTGTGACTCCTTCCCTGCTCCACACATCCCCCTCCACCACAAACGGGACAATTTACACTGGACTGGAAAGGGAACTTTTCAGCGCAACTAACCAGGTCTCTGTAACCGATCTGCACTCTATTGCAGTCGGCCTGAAATTGTGACTTTCTAACAGCCTCAAACGGCCTGAGAGCTGCGAGTACGTGCTTTGTGCTTTTAGGCTTTAGTTTCACTTAAATATTTAAAATTGCATATCTCCAGTTCTACTGATTAGATGTTTGTCATTTAGGTCTTGATTTATTGATTATATTTTGCTCTGTGTTTCTAAATTGGTGAGGGATTTTTCCTGTGTTTTGTTCTCCCTGTATCACTTTTTGAATTGCTGCATAAATACTTTACACATTTGCCTCTAAGATAAGCCTGGCAGCTCTTTGCCAAGCTACAGGAGGTATGAGAACAGGTTTATTTGTTGTTTGTTTCTGCTTCATTCTGACAAGTATTGTGGTTGCTTCTTGAATAGGGCTTGACCCCCCACAACCAGTAACCCCATTTTGTACATTCAGCATCATCACTAAGGTGCATGGAGAGCCATTTGGCACAGTGACTTTCGAACTAATATCTGGTCATTCCACTCCTACATAGGAAGAATCACATAGACTGCACAAACTGTGATGAATGCAAGGAATAAATTAATATCACTGACTGGTAATTACTATGAGCCACACTGTACAAATTTGTTAGTCATGCACTTTCTTTGAATGCACTAGCAGCGCCATGTGATCCATTGTTTCTATATAGAAATGCATTGCTACACATACAAGGCAGGGCAAATGTGGCTCTTGTGCATGAGTGTAATAGAATGTTGTTGTAATACATTACATAAGTTACACCCTGAGGCATCAATACTTATCTTTGTCTGTCATAGTGCTTATGTTTCAGCAGAAACAGAAATTTAAACAAGCAGTGGCAAAGCCACTAGGCCTCAGTTTTGAGACCTACTGAATTTGCCAATGTTTTTAGTATTTTTTATCTTAGATGGCAGCTGTAATGTAAGCATATCAGCGGTTGCCATTGTTGAATGGGATTTAGATAACTATCACAAAAAGCATTCAAAGATGGACACTGCAGATGCATACACACCACGGTACCATCTTTGAAACCATTTTCTAATATTTTAAGAAACTTTATTCAAGGATGGTTGCTGTGGATGTGCGCATAGCAGCATTACATTTTGTTATATTTTATAAATCTTATTCAAATAATGGTGAACTGGATGCATGCACATTCACACTGGCCAATTTTGAATGAGATTTGGTGAAATATAACAAAGTTCATATATGACCATCTTGATATTGTTTATAAAATATTTTAAGATGCCACCAGCTGATAGCCTGTCCATGATGTACAAAACGGCAGGAAGTTGAGGAGCACAAGAAAATGCTGTGCAGAGGGCTGGAAATGGGAAAAGGTTTAAAGGGAGGAGGATGAGGATAGGAGAGAAGAAAGTCAGAGAGAGAGGGAGGAAAAACATTTCCAGAGATGCTGCTGATGAGACCAGATGAAGAATATATCATGAACCTACTGTAAGACTGAAATGCTCCGGGTGGAACTAACACAGGAATAGGAAGGGAAGACACTGAATAAGGAGCAAGGAAGAGAGATAAACAACAAAGCCGCCCAATCACGGACAAGAGTCTTATCCAAAGCTGGTTTCTATGTATATGTAATGTATTGGAACCAATAGGTCCCCAAAACACAGCTAAAGCTGTTTGTAGCTGAGATCTAAAATGGAGATCGGGCAGTTTACAGCAAAAAACTAGTGCATTGGTATTAAGTATTTTTATTTCAGGTGCCCAGTCTGACCTTTGCTTATCTTGGTGGTGATCAAATAGCCGTCTGATTGACTGTGTGAAATAATTATGCTAGTCTCCTCTCTGCTCAGTTCCCATTGGGCACATGACTTCCGACACACTAAGAAGTTTTATCATTCAACAGCAAGGACCTGATTCACAAAGGGACTCAACATTCGTGGCGGAGGGCCTGCAGTGATGACGAAGTCTCCGCATGAAGAGTGAAATCTCCGTAATGAGAATTCTCATTGTGGAGATCTCCCTAACCCCCTCCCCCCTCCCCCCGATTGCACGATTGCGGGGCCTCCGCCATGAGTGTGGAGCCCCTTTGTGAATCAGGCCCTGATGGTCAAACTTACGTTGCCAATCACAATATGGACAAGAGTAACTAAGCAGCAATGGACGACCAAATTGTGCACCAGGGTTAAATAAATTATTTGGGAAGAAAATACAAATTAAGTGGTGTAATACATCTCATCCCCTGGCACAATTATTTCACTAATTTGTGTTACTTTAACAAATATTAATACTTTTTTTTTTACTTCATTAGTGCTGAGTTAACACCTGAAAAGGGAAGGTGGAAAGTTCACATTTGCAAAGGGCCTGCCACTACGGGGCACCATCCATGACCTTTTTCTTAGTGACTTTTCATCCGATCACCCTGGGAACAAGGGGGCATATTATCAAGGAACGCGTTAAAATTATTGCCGCTTTAGTGGCCGGAAACTGCTGCTAAAAAGGTGATAATGGGCTTGATACTATGCCGTAGAGAATTCCAATAGAAGCCCATGTTAACAGCAGAACATGGGCTTCTATTGGAATTCTCAAGGGCATATTATCAAGCCCATTATCACCGCTTTAGCGGCAGTTTCCTGCCACTAAAGCGGCGATAATTTTAACGCCGTTCCTTGATAATATGCCCCAATATAAACTGATGCAGCAGATAGTAGATTTTCTGGTAAGTGCTGTAAATCCACAATTAGGCGAAAAACTCAGCGTTCACAGAATCACACCATTGTAGGGGCAGTGCCATTCATCGAAATTAATCTTGCTGAGCTCCTACCACTAAAAGCTGCAACAGCCACTGAGAACGCCACACGATGTATCGCTCGGAAATGTGCAAAGCGGTCATTATTATCTTTGGTGCTAGCCTGTTTGGAGAGATAATTGAAATATTGTATTGTATTGTAATTGCATTTCTATAGTGCTTACTAACCCTGACCAGGCGTCGAAGCGCTTTTTCGGCGAGAAATCAGCATATTATAATTTTGTGTATGTGGCAGTTCTTAAAGCATTTCTTAACCATCGTCTGGGCAACGCTAAATAAAACCTTTTCCCAATAATGTCTACTCAAAGTGAACAAAATGCTGTGCTCCAATCTGATAAAGATACAGGCAGCGACATTCAGACCCCAGGGGGTTTGGGGAAAAGTGATATTGCTGTTTTGGCCCACTACCAATCTGTTTGTCCCTCGCTTATGTCAATGACACGCTGCCCACAGAGAGGTTCATTCGAAGCCGCTGACCTGGGCTATAATCTCTGCTTTATTGTTTTCTCTTGAGCGCTGGCCGACATCTTGGAGCCAGGCTAAGTATACAGGGCCGTCCAAGGGCAGGGAGTGCGCTCGTAAAATTTAAGTAGAAGGCTAAGCTGCATTATTTTGTTTCTTTGCGACTGGAGTCCCATTTAAAAATACTCATGCATCACAGAATGCTCTCTACTGGGCACCATGGCGTCAGTCTTCTTTGCATTTGATACTTCAGTGCTTTTTTGCAACTCAAAACTTTGTCATACTTTCTTTGGCTAACAACTTATTTTTCTCTTTTGCACGCCCTATCTACTGGATGAGATGCACGAGTCAAGAAACATTATATAACCAGAGATAAAAGGAACATCATCAGTGGAATAGAAGTGATTCAATCAAAATAATTAGGTACATGCACTAATTCTTGTCAGACAAGTGCAGTATGACTAATACAGTTACAGATACTAATGACTCCGAAAGTAATCCAACTAATTGCTCGAGCTGAGGCTTCTCCATTAACTGCAAGCAAACATCTCTCGAGAAATGGCACATTTTAAAAAAATTCCCTTTCTATTCGAACCAAGAATTGCATGCACAAAAAGACATTGGAAGAAACACAGCAATGTTATTAGGTCTGACCTTATTCAAGACCATTGCATTTTACTAAAACTACATATACAACATACTTAGTCATAAATTCTTTCAGCCAACCCGCTTGTTCTGATGGTTTGTTATTGTATCACTCACATAATATGTCTTTCACCCACAACAGCATACAGCAGAGGTCTTCAATCTGTGGGGCGCGACCCCCAGGGGGAGGTCGTGGAGTCCTGGGAAGGGGGTTGCAGATTCTGTCAGAACGTTTGCCTTAGTGGCCTCGGGCTGATTGAGGGTGCTCGGGCAGAGGCCTAATTCGCACCAAGGGGTGAAAAACATCAAAGCCTCATTAACAAGTAAAAGGTCTTTTAAAGACCTGTGAAGTACTCGGGTGTGGCTTTGTGTGTGTCCTTGAAGCTGTTTCAGCCGGGCTCACATACACGAGGGGGGGGGGCCTGGGGGCAGGGGAGGGTGGCTAGGGGAGGAGGCTGTAGCCCTTTGAGTTCAATGGGCATTGCGTGCCTGGAGCTGTGGGTCCCGCCATAAAGCACGTGAAAGCCCCCCCCCTCCGACACGTGCCAAAAATCCTTGGTTCAAGTCCCAGGAACCCTCATACCTGGCGCCTGTGCGGGAGAAATGTGCCAGTGAGTCTGTTCTTCATGGTGAGATGTTGTTACAGCCTGTCTGCCCCCCCCCCCCCAGCAGGGAGGCACAGAGATGCCCTCCCGTGGGAGAGGAAAAAGGAAGAAGACACAGAGAGATACTGAACCCCCCCTCCCCATGAGAGAGGCACAGAAAAGGTAGGTGGGTGGATGAATGATGGGTGGATGGATGGATGAAAGGGTGGATGGATGAAGGATGAATGTATGGATGGAAGGATGAAAGGGTGGATGGATGTATGGATGGAAGGATGAAAGGGTGAACGGATGAAGGATGGATGTATGTAAGGATGAAAGGGTGGATGGATGGATGTGTGAAAAGGTTGGTGGATGAGTGGATGGATGAAGGATGGATGGATGAAAGGGTGGATGGATGAAGGATGTATGGATGGAAGGATGAAAGGGTATATGGATGAAGGATGGATGTATGGATGGATAAAAGGTTGCATGGATGAATGATGGATGGATGGATGAAAAGGTGGATGGATGAAGGATGTATAGATGAAAGGATGAAAAGGTGGACGGATAAGCATGGATGGATGGATGAAAGGGTGGATGGATGAAGGATGTATGTATGGATGGAAGGATGAAAGGGTGGATGGATGAAGGATGTATAGATGGAAGTATGAAAAGGTGGATGGATAAGGATGGATGGATGGATGAAAGGGTGGATGGATGAAGGATGTATAGATGGAAGGATGAAAAGGTGGACGGATAAGGATGGATGGATGAAAGGGTGGATGGATGAAGGATGTATGGATGGATGGAAGGATGAAAGGGTGGATGGATGAAGGATGGATGTATGGATGGATAAAAGGTTGCATGGATGAATGATAGATGGATGGATGGATGAAAGGGTGGATGGATGAAGGGTGTATAGATGAAAGGATGAAAAGGTGGACGGATAAGGATGGATGGATGGATGAAGGATGTATGTATGGATGGAAGGATGAAAGGGTGGATGGATGAAGGATGTATAGATGGAAGTATGAAAAGGTGGACGGATAAGGATGGATGTATGAAAGGGTGAATGGATGAAGGATGTATGTATGGATGGAAGGATGAAAGGGTGGATGGATGAAGGATGGATGTATGGATGGATAAAAGGTTGCATGGATGAATGATGCATGAATGGATGTGTGAAAAGGTGGGGGGATGAATGATGGGTGGATGGATGAAAGGGTGTATAGATGTATAGATGGAAGGATGAAAAGGTGGACGGATAAGGATGGATGGATGAAGGATGGATGTATGGATGGATAAAAGGTTGCATGGATGAATGATGTATGGATGGATGTGCGAAAAGTTGGGGGGATGAATGATGGGTGGATGGATGAAAGGGTGTATAGATGTATAGATGGAAGGATGAAAAGGAGGACGGATAAGGATGGATGGATGGATGAAAGGGTGGATGGATGAAGGATGTATGTATGGATGGAAGGATGAAAGGGTGGATGGATGAAGGATGGATGTATGGATGAAAGGGTGGATGGATGAAGGATGGATGTATGGATGGAAGGATGAAAGAGTGGATGGATGAAGGATGGGTGTATGGATGGATAAAAGGTTGCATGGATGAATGATGGCTGTGTGAAAAGGTGGGTGGATGAATGATGGGTGGATGGGTGGGTGGATGGGTAAAGGATGGATGTATGGATGGAAGGATGAAAGGGTGGATGGATGAAGGATGGATGGAAGGATGAAAGGGTGGATGGATGAAGGATGGATGGATGGATGTGTGAAAATGTGGGTGGATTAATGATGGATGGATGTGATGAGGTTTAACAGGCGCATTTATGGTTGTCGAGAGTTGTTGATGATGAGGAGTACCAGTTTCTAGAAATTTTTGATGGAAGGGGTCCTTACACCTAAAAAGGTTTTACAAGGGGGTCTCTGCATCAAAAAGTTTGAAGACCTCTGGCATACAGCATGGTGTAAATGCACCGGTCCCCTTCAGCCATTGGCTCACACCACTGTAAGAGATGGGGTCCATTCCTTTCACAAGGAGAACATTAACACACAAAAAGTAGTTTCCTTCTCTATCAGGGATTACTATGTCGAATTGCGCTTATTGAGAATCAAAAAATACTTTTGATTTAAACATATGTTATTAGGATGACGAGGGCCCAATAGCTTTCCAAATAATAAATCTCTGAACAAATCCTGACAAACAACACAAGCCCTGACAAAGCCAAAAGGTAGTCAGCTAATGTAGGTCCCATTGACTTTGCCAGTGCTTTGTTGTTTACATTTTCTAGAATAGAAGATAACAGCACCTGCATTTATGATAGCAGAGTGCATACAGGCTAAATTACTGAATCATCACGCTACTGAATAAAGGAAAGGAAGCCACTTTGTGGAGCTGGATCTTTCTATCTTTAATGTAAACTTTTATTCAGCACATCGCCCAGAGTCATCAATTGTTTACCATGAGGGGCACAGTGTAATCACTTCTATTTTTACATTACCAGGCTTCATAGTGAAAAGTTCTTAATGGGACCTTGTCCTGTCTTCAGAACAGGGTGGTCCCTTCGTCATCCAGGAGTTTGGGAGAACCGCTTTGAAAAGATTGTCAACTTTTTCTTAAATGATCACAAAGTGGTTGGTCTCCCTGATCTGGGTATATATTGAGTTCCAAAGTTGGACACTGAGGGCTCTGATTTTGTATCCATTGCACTGTGTAAACAAAAATATCCAAAATACATATGTAAATATATACATTTACAAATATTTAAAATTAAAATAACTTTAATAATACATTTACAAAATTATGTGTATATATATATATATATATATATGTATTTGTGTGTGTATATATATATATATATATTTATATTACCTGCTGGCGGTCGCCAGTAGGTAGTTATAGTTAGGATTGATTTCCATAGGAAAATCGCAACATTCTATTGGGAATAACTTTGGCGCCGGTTGAGGAATCTGCCTGAATTTTTCAGCAACTTTGCCTCGCGGCTCTCCGCTCCTTCCCTGAAAGTTTGGGGGGGATTCGTCAAGCGGGGGCCGAGATAAAAGGGGGTCCCAAAACGTGTTTTCCCCATGTTAATTTCCATAGGGCGGTCTGTTTCACTTTTAGCTCGAATGGCTGAATGGATTCCCACGAAACTTGGCAAAATTGTAGGGATTGGTAGCCCGATGTGCCTTTGCTATGTCTTAAGATATGTGCTCCAGAGGATTTTGAGTAATTTAGGTTAAAAAAATGTTATATATCTATGGCCGCGCCCCGGTACGCGCACCGGGGAGCGCTCCGGGCGCGCCACGCGACTTGCGCACGGGAAGCTGATTGGTTCTCGGGTGTCTGTAAACATTCGAAACAGTCCGCAGCGGCCGCCATCTTGTGTCTCGGTAGGATTGAGACACAAGAGGTGGCAAAAATCAAAGGGGGAAATGACCAAAAGGGGCAGGGTAGACCCCCCCTGACCCCCTAGGCTTGATGTGGGGGCCATAAAAGGGTCCCGCGGGGCGAAAAAAAAATTATTATTTTTTTCGATTTTCACGGGGGGAGCGCCCGGTACGCGCACCGGGGAGCATACCGGGGAGCGTACCACGGGGAAAACACAGTGAAACAGGAAAATAATAATTTAAAGTGATTAGAGGTAGGGTAGCTCTGTATAGAGTTGTTGTGTTGTTTGGGTGTTTAAAGTACCAACATGTCTTAAATTTAATGCACACCATTTCCCATGTAGATATCTTGCATGTTGTTACAGAAGTTATTGTGCTATATGGAATCCATATCATAGTCTGTCAGGAAAGCAGAAAGAACATGGAGGCAGGAGATGAAAAAGAGATGTCAAATACACATTGGAGATAATATAGTGGGAGAAAGGAAGTATCTATGAGCAAAATTACTATGTAACATAAAAAAGTTGCACAGTATACTATAAGTCTGACTTTACATTATAATCAATTTGGAACTAGTTTAAGAATTACACATAAAAATGAATAATGTCTCAAACAATTTTAGAATTATTAAATATAAATTTATTTTTCAGATTCTTTTTCCAAATTAAACATAACTTCTATCATTTGACTGTCAGAAATGTCCTCATTTTGAATGAGCAAATCCACTGATTCTACACATTGTAGTAGTTCATAGTCCCGTGATTCATCCATGAATTCAAAGTTATCATTGGGTTCAATAATTTCTTCATTGTTGCTCTCTAGGACAATTTCAAAGGAAATGTTTTGTTGTCCTTCCATTTCCGTGATGAAATTTGCATAAAAAATAAATATATCAGTAGAGATAGGGCACTGTTGGGTTTAAGTTCAGACAGGTAGTTTCGATTTTTTAACAGTGAATTTATCTTTGGGCAGTGTATGGTATCAGACTGGAAGTAGAAATATAAAAAAGTGTATGTGATGAAGCCTAAGTAAATTCATAATTATACAAGACAAGCCTAAAACCATCCATAACTATAACAGAGAAGTCTATCTCAATCTATAACTATTACAGAGGGATAGTATATAACTATCAGAAAAAGTTTTCCAAATTAACTTAAAGTGCACAACATACTTCAGTTTTCAAAATAACAACTTACCTTTCAAAAAGAAGTTGAAGTTGTCAGTGAAAATGCTCTTGAAATGTACTTCAGGAAGTAGTAGTCAAAATGGCTGTGTTTCCCTCTCTTTCTTTATATATATTCAGGTACATAACCAATCAAATGTCATGAAATAATAGTAGAAAATGAAAGTAACTTTTTAATTGGTTGTCAATTCTATCACTTCAGATGTGTTTTTGTGAAGTAATTTACCTCAGGATATTTAGAGAGGTCTACAGGCTAAATGGCTCAATGGAATTCCACCAAATTTGGGAAAATGGTAGGGATTGGTATGTAGTATGAGCTATTCTATATTTGGTGAAAGTGTCTCCAGTGGTTTTTATGTAAAATAACTTTTAACATTTTTTGGGAGCGCTTCCCGGTGCGCGCCCCGGTACGCGCACCGGCAGCGCTACGGGAGTCCGCCATTTTGTGTTTTGGTAGATTTGAGACAGAAAATGGAGGACAAACAACGTTGGGAATGGGTATAAGGGGGCACGGTAGGCACTCCCTGACCCCCTAGGTTTTCTGAGGGGGTGTTAGGAGGCCCATATAGGCCCCAAAAAAATTATTTTAAAATTTTCTCGGGGGGAGCGCCCGGTACGCGCACCGGGGAGCGTACCGGGGAGCGTACTTTAGTGAAAAATAGTGAAAAAAGTTACAAAAAGATAATCATTTGGAATGATCAGAGGTAGGGTAGCCCTGAAAAGAGCTTTTGGGTTCTGTGGCTGACTTAGGTACCTATAAGTAGGTTCCAATGCACAGTCTTAAATTCAGGAGGAATATTCTATTCCCCTCATCTGAGAAGTGGACACCATCTCCTCTGTAGATATCTTGCATGTTGTAACGCAAGTTGTTGTTGTATATTGAACCCATTCCATAGTCTCTCATGTAAGCAGAAACAGATTTATTCACATGTTTCCGTGCTTTCTCAAATTGTGGACAAAATTGGTTGGACCACTTCCATTTCTGTCTTTGGCATATATTGGAATATACCAAGGCAGTTTGTGGAAAAAGTGCCATCAAATGATCAAAGGTGTCCTTTAAAAGCATTTCCAGACCTACCCCAGTCAAAGTGCCCAAGTCATTTCCTCCACAGTGCACAATTAAGAGGTCAGGGTGTGGCAAATGCAAAAAGGTTTTCACCAATGGAATCAATTGGTGACATTTCAATCCTCTCTGGCCAATCCATTTGATGTTCACATTTGATAAATCAAGGTTGTGAAAATTTCTGGTAGCTGCATACCTTTGAGCCCAGCGGATATAGCTATGTGCAACAATCCAGACAGAATACATGGTGAGAGGAGATTCTGGTGCAGTCAGATGAAGTGTGGGAAAGAAATGGCAGTTGGAACAATAGGAGTTTGCAAAAAAAAACTGTAGACTTTCAGTGCTCTTGAATCACAAGCAATGATTGGTAGATTGAGATAGTTGAAAACTGAAAGTTAGGGTGTATGGTTGTGTTCTGTGTAAGAAGTAATTTGAATGGTTAAAAAAAGTCATTTAAAGAAACATTGCACCAGATAAGCTGGTGTATTTGCAGGTCAAACATCCTTGATGAGGTGATTTGCAACATTGTAGAATAAACTTTTAAACCTGAGAGCTCAGTGAGTTGGGAGTTGCTATGGTAACAGGTAGAAAGGGCTGAGGGGGGGAAGGGTGTTGGTTTGAAAATACAGAGGGAAGAGTTTTGATTGGTTACCATGAGCAATATGTGTGTAGAATTAGAGGTTTTCTGTGCCATTAAGGTTTGCAGTGCCTGGAGAACATACCTTTTGCCCTGCTAAAGAAATATTGGTGTGTGTATCTGACACTGTTCTGAATCTCCTAAAGCATTTGTAAAGGTGAGTTATGATTCATTTGGATAGAGAGTTCAGATTAAGAAGCACATTGTTTTTCTTTGCTGTTGGTTTGTATGATGTTTTTTGAAAATGCATGGTTTCTATATTTGTAAAATAGAGGATTTGTATTTTGTGAAATAGTGATGTTTCAGTAGTGAAGTTGAATGGTTGTACATAGGACCTGTGTTCTGTTTCTAAAATGGTAATTGAAAAACGATTTTAGTGCAAATCAATGGGTTTCAGTAGTAAAATTGAATCCTTGTACATAGGACCTGTGTTGTGTTCCTAAAATGGTAATTGAAAAACGATTTTAGTGCAAATCAATGGGTTTCAGTAGTGAAAATGAATGGTTGTACATAGGACCTGTGTTCTATTCCTAAAATGGTAATTGAAAAACGATTTTAGTGCAAATCCATGGCTTTAACATTTGTAAGAAGGAATAAATAGTGTGTGCTTAATTGCATAAAAATATTTGAATCTTTTACAAACATGTTATCTGTTTTACCTCAGATTGGGAAGCAGACTGAGTTTCTTTGCTGTTGGGTTGTTTCATTTTTATGGGAAATGCTTGGTAGGAATGTTTGCAAGAGATAGGAAATGTATTTTGTAAAATAGTGACTTTTTAGTACTGAAATGGAATGATTGTACATAGGACCTGCACTGTGTTTTTAAAATGTTATTGAAAAATCGATTTTGGGGAAAATTAATATCTTATACATTTTTGAGAAAGAATAAAAAGTGTGTGCATGATTAAATAAAATATTTTGAAGCTCTCACAATCATGTCACCTGTGTTACCTCAGATTAGGAAGCAACTCCAGCCATGCATTCTTTCACATGGGGAAAGCCCCATGTGAAAGCCTTTGCCTAAGTCTTATGCCTCATGTGAGGCTGGTGCAAGATTTTGACGTAACAGTGTCCTAAAAGTGGCGCAGTGATATCTCATAGATTTCACTGCGTCACTATTACGAGGCTTTTTGTGGAGGAATGCCCCCTCTGTGTACATTACACCTGACAGAGGTATAATGTGGCGCAGAGGTTTAAAAAGTGACGCATCTACCTACATGCGTCACTTTTTAAATATGGCGCAACAAGGCACATGTTTTATGCCGCCGATGCGTCACAAAAAGTGACGCATCAGCAGTGGAAAACTGATGCAGGGCTTTATAAATGAGGTTCATCTTTTTTTTGTGCACTACTCCAGTTTAGTCCTGTCCACTGCACTGTTGGACAGAAGCCTCACCTTTTGTGCTCCCCTGTACAGGCTTCATTACATCTGCACTCCTGGTTAGGCCTCATAATCTTTTTTTAGAAAAAGATTGGAAAAACAGAGAATAGGTGATATGTAAAGCTTTTCATTACACTACTGAAATATTTTTGAGGCAAAATAATGTGTTTTATATTTTTGAGAAAGAATAAATAGTGTGTGAATGATTACATAAAAAAATTTGACCTCTTCACAATCATGTCAGCTGTGTTTCCTCAGATTAGGAAGTAGATTGTGCAGATTAGGTGAGGAATGTCCAGAGGGACAGAGGAGGTGAGGCCTGTGTTCAAGACTGTAGTGGGAGAGAGGCTTTTCTTGGGGAGCGTAGGTGGTGAGACCTGTGTCTAAGAGTGCAGTGGACTAGGCTTTATGAAGCCTATCCCCCACTGCACTCTTAGACACAGGTGTCAAATTATTTGCACCTGTGGACAGATCTCTCTTCTACTACACTCTTCAATAGAGGCCATACCTCTTGTGCACCCCTAGACAATCCTTACCTGATCTGTAACCCTGAATAGACTACAACTAATTGGCATGCTTAGACAAGCCTCAGCTTATTTAAAGCCTTGGACATGCGGTAGGATTGTTTGCAAGAGAGAGGAAATGTATTTTGAAAAATTGTGAGTTTTCAGTAGTGAAATGGAATGCTTGTAGTCCAGCAATGCATCCTTTCACATGGGGAAAGCTTCATGTGGAAGTGTTTGCCTCAGTCTTATGTCTGCTGTGAGGCAGGCGCAATATTTTGACGTAACACTGTTATAAACATGACACAGTGAAATCTCATTGCTTTCACTGCGTCACTATTACGAGGCTTTCTGCAGAGAAATGACCCCTCTGTGTGCATTATACCTGATAAAGGTATAATGTGGCGCAGAAGTTTGAATAGTGACGCATCTACCTACATGCGTCACTTTTTAAATATGGCGCAACAAGGCACCTGTTTTATGCCACCGATGCGTCACAAAAAGTGACGCATCAGCAGTGGAAAACAGATGCAGGGCTTTATAAATAAGGTTCATATTTTTTTTGTGCACTACTCCAGTTTAGTCCTGTCCACTGCACTGTTGGACAGAAGCCTCACCTTTTGTGCTCCCCTGTACAGGCTTCATTACATCTGCACTCCTGGTTAGGCCTCATAATCTTTTTTTAGAATAAGATTGGAAAAACAGAGAATAGGTGATATGTATAAGCTTTTCATTACACTACTGAAATATTTTTGAGGCAAAATAATGTGTTTTATATTTTTGAGAAAGAATAAATAGTGTGTGAATGATTACATAAAAAAATGTGACCTCTTCACAATCATGTCAGCTGTGTTTCCTCAGATTAGGAAGTAGATTGTGCAGCTGAGGTGAGGAATGTCCAGAGGGACAGAGGAGGTGAGGCCTGTGTTTAAGACTGTAGTGGGAGAGAGGATTTTCTTGGAGAGCGCAGGTGGTGAGACCTGTGTCTAAGAGTGCAGTGGACTAGGCTTCATGAAGCCTATCCCCCACTGCACTCTTAGACACAGGTGTCAAATTATTTGCACCCGTGGACAGATCTCTCTTCTAATACACTCTTCAATAGAGGCCATACCTCTTGTGCACCCCTAGACAATCCTTACCTCATCTGTACCCTGAATAGACTACAACTAATTGGCATGCTTAGACAAGCCTCAGCTTATTTACAGCCTTGGATATGCGGTATGATTGTTTGCAAGAGAGAGGAAATGTATTTTGAAAAATTGTGAGTTTTCAGTAGTGAAATGGAATGCTTGTAGTCCAGCAATGCATCCTTTCACATGGGGAAAGCTTCATGTGGAAGCGTTTGCCTCAGTCTTATGTCTGCTGTGAGGCAGGCGCAATATTTTGACGTAACACTGTTCTAAACATGACACAGTGAAATCTCATTGCTTTCACTGCGTCACTATTACGAGGCTTTCTGCAGAGAAATGACCCCTCTGTGTGCATTATACCTGATAAAGGTATAATGTGGCGCAGAAGTTTAAATAGTGACGCATCTACCTACATGCGTCACTTTTTAAATATGGCGCAACAAGGCACCTGTTTTATGCCACCGATGCGTCACAAAAAGTGACGCATCAGCAGTGGAAAACTGATGCAGGGCTTTATAAATAAGGTTCATCTTTTTTTTGTGCACTACTCCAGTTTAGTCCTGTCCACTGCACTGTTGGACAGAAGCCTCACCTTTTGTGCTCCCCTGTACAGGCTTCATTACATCTGCACTCCTGGTTAGGCCTCATAATCTTTTTTTAGAATAAGATTGGAAAAACAGAGAATAGGTGATATGTATAAGCTTTTCATTACACTACTGAAATATTTTTGAGGCAAAATAATGTGTTTTATATTTTTGAGAAAGAATAAATAGTGTGTGAATGATTACATAAAAAAAATTTGACCTCTTCACAATATGTCATCTGTGTTTCCTCAGATTAGGAAGTAGATTGTGCAGCTGAGGTGAGGAATGTCCAGAGGGACCGAGGAGGTGAGGCCTGTGTTCAAGACTGTAGTGGGAGAGAGGCTTTTCTTGGAGAGCGTAGGTGGTGAGACCTGTGTCTAAGAGTGCAGTGGACTAGGCTTCATGAAGCCTATCCCCCACTGCACTCTTAGACACAGGTGTCAAATTATTTTCACCCGTGGACAGATCTCTCTTCTAATACACTCTTCAATAGAGGCCATACCTCTTGTGCACCCCTAGACAATCCTTACCTCATCTGTACCCTGAATAGACTACAACTAATTGGCATGCTTAGACAAGCCTCAGCTTATTTACAGCCTTGGATATGCGGTATGATTGTTTGCAAGAGAGAGGAAATGTATTTTGAAAAATTGTGAGTTTTCAGTACTGAAATGGAATGCTTGAACTCCAACAATGCATCCTTTCACATGGGGAAAGCTTCATGTGGAAGCGTTTGCCTCAGTCTTATGTCTGCTCTGAGGCAGGCGCAATATTTTGACGTAACACTGTTCTAAAAGTGACACAGTGAAATCTCATTGCTTTCACTGCGTCACTATTACGAGGCTTTCTGCGGAGAAATGACCTCTTTGTGTGCATTACACCTGATAAAGGTATAATGTGGCGCAGAGGTTTAAAAAGTGACGCATCTACCTACATGCTTCACTTTTTAAATATGGCGCAACAATGCCAGTTTAGTTCTGTCAACTGCACTCTTGGACACAAGCCTCACCTTTTGTGCTCCCCTGGACAGGGTTCATCTCATCTGCACTGCTGCTTAGGTGTCAGAATCCTATCACATGGGGAAAGCCCCATGTGAAAGCGTTTGCTTCAGTCTTATGCCTGCTGTGAGGCAGGTGCAATATTTTGATGTAATAGTGTCCTAAAAGTGATGCAGTGAAATCTCATAGATTTCACTGCGTCACTATTACGAGGCTTTTTGCGGGGGAATGCACCTTCTCTGTGTACATTACACCTGACAGAGGTATATTGTGGCGCAGAGGTTTAAAAAGTGACGCATCTACCTACATGCGTCACTTTTTAAATATGGCGCAAAAAGATACATGTTTTATGCTGCCGATGCGTCACAAAAAGTGACGCATCAGCAGTGTAAAACCAACTCAGGGCCTCATAAATGAGGTTCATCTTTTTTTGCGCACTACTCCAGTTTAGTCCTGTCCACTACACTCTTGGACACAAGCCTTACTTTTTGTGCTCCCCTGGACAGGGTTCATCTCATCTGCACTGCTGCTTAGGTGTCAGAATCCTATCAAATAGGGAAAGCCCCATGTGAAAGCGTTTGCTTCAGTCTTATGCCTGCTGTGAGGCAGGTGCAAGATTTTGAAGTAACAGTGTCCTAAAAGTGACGCAGTGAAATGTCATAGATTTCACTGCGTCACTATTACGAGGCTTTTTGCGGGGGAATGCCCCCTCTGTGTACATTACACCTGACAGAGGTATATTGTGGCGCAGAGGTTTAAAAAGTGACGCATCTACCTACATGCGTCACTTTTTAAATATGGCGCAAAAAGGTATATGTTTTATGCCGCCGATGCGTCACAAAAAGTGACGCATCAGCAGTGCAAAACTGACGCAGGGCCTCATAAATGAGGTTCATCTTTTTATGAACACTACTCCAGTTTAGTCCTGTCTACTGCACTCTTGGACACAAGCCTCATCTTTTGTGCTCCCCTGGACAGGGTTCATCTCATCTGCACTGCTGCTTAGGTGTTAGAATCCTATCACATGGGGAAAGCCGCATGTGAAAGCGTTTGCTTCAGTCTTATGCCTGCTGTGAGGCAGGTGCAATATTTTGATGATACAGTGTCCTAAAAGTGACGCAGTGTAATCTCATAGATTTCACTGCGTCACTATTACAAGGCTTTTTGTGGAGAAATGACCCCTCTGTGTACATTACACCTGACAGAGGTATAATGTGGCGCAGAGGTTTAAAAAATGACGCATCTACCTACATGCGTCACTTTTTAAATATGGTGCAACATGGCACATGTTTTATGTCGGCAATGCGTCACAAAAAATTACGCATCAGTAGTGCAAAACTGACGTAGGGTTTTATAAATGAGGCTCATCTTTTTTTTGAACACTACTCCAGTTTAGTCCTGTCCACTGCACTCTTAGACAGAAGCCTCACGTTTTGTGCTCCCCTGGACAGGTTTCATCACATGAGCAGTCCTGCTTAGGCCTCATAATCTTTTTTTAGTATAACATTTGAAAAACAGAGAAAAGGTGATATGTATAAGCTTTTCATTACACTACTGAAACATTTATAGGGCAAATTAATGTGTTTTACATTTTTGAGAAAGAATAAATTGTGTGTGCATGATTACATAAAAAAATTGATCTTTTCACAATCATGTCACCTGTTTTACCTGAGATTAGGAAGTAGATTGTGGAGATGAGGTGAGGCATGTCCAGAGGGACAGAGGAGGTGAGGTGTATGTTCAAGACTGTAGTGGGAGAGAGACCTTTCCTGGGAAGCATAGGTGGTGAAGCCTTTGTATAAGAGTGCAGTGGACTAGACTTCATGAAGTCTATCCCCTACTGGACTCTTAGACACAGGTCTCATCTTCTTTGTACCTGTGGACAGAGCTGTCTTCCACTACACTCTTCAATACAGGCCTCACCTCTTCTGCACCCCTGGAGAATCCTGACTTGATCTGTAACCCTGAATAGACCGTTTGGTTTTTGTCATTGCTTTGTTGTTTGGTAATAGTGATCTATAATGTGCTATTTTTTTCTTTAACACAGATTGAAATCAACATTTCAACAGTAAGAAAAAATGCCTTCAAGGGAAAGGCGAAGAAAACAAGATAACCGCCAAAAAACAAAAAGAGCAACGGAATTACAGCACTCTTCCACAACAAATACTTCAAAAAACAGGAACAAAGCTCCTGGTAAGAAAACTAAGTCTTTCTTACGTAACATATGTACATCCCCAAAAAATAATGGACAGCATGTAGAAAAAAGAGAATGAGAGAGTAAATTTGAAAAGGAAGGAGAGAACCTCAAAGAATTCTACAACTGGAGCAGGAGAGAATAATATGTATAGGAATAGAAGGCAGAATCAGTTTAGAGACATTCGTAAACTAATGTTTCGCAATAGGGTGGTTTTAAATTTGTTAAAAAACATTAGGAAAGGTAAAAAGAGAGCTGCTTTTTATAAGAAAAAGAAAAGTGTAGAGAAGATTGTTGATCAGGCTTTTGAAGTTAAGAAAAAATTATTTATTTTAATAATCAATAGAATTAGGACACTTAACAAGACAATTGATGTTTTCAAATCAAACAGTAGATGGAAAAGAGTAATAATCGGACTAATTTTTGTAAAGTTTTTTCGGGAGAATGGATGCACAGTTCAAGTTGTGAGCCATTTTTTAATGAGGAGAGTTACTTCCAGGATAAGGATTTAGTGCATGCAGTTGACACTAGTGGTCGAGCGTATGAAGTGAAAGACGGTTGTCCGATTGAAAAAGAGAAACTTGCGCCTAGAGAACCATAAGAGGTGTTAACTGATGAAGTTTTAGGGAGACGTACTAAGGGTCCAGTGTACACTTGGAAGTGTAGTCGTATTTGTAGTGTGCGA
Source organism: Lissotriton helveticus (assembly GCF_964261635.1). Taxonomy (NCBI): domain Eukaryota; kingdom Metazoa; phylum Chordata; class Amphibia; order Caudata; family Salamandridae; genus Lissotriton; species Lissotriton helveticus. Next base: position 1,264,260,727 of record NC_136059.1, on the reverse strand, counting down.
CAGGAATCAATTGATTTGTTTTGTAATTTCTTACGTACATATAGTAAGAAAAGTCTAAAGCACAAAGTGAAGTTGTTGCAAGACTTAGATCCTTGCAGAGTGAGAGAAAACACAGGTTTGCAAGGGCATTCACTGGCTTGTCTCTCTAGAAAAGTCTGTCAGAGTGTTTTTCATCATTTTAGGATGTTAGCAGTGCATCATACCAAAATGAGGAAATTAGTGAGAATGATGTATTATGCAAAAAGTCCAGCACTTAAGCTTAAACAATTAAACAGTGCTCTTTTGCATGGAACTGAATTAGATGTGAAGAAGATTTGTGAAGAAATTGAGATTTGTTATTTTGGTGAAAAAGAGGACAGTGTAGAAATTGACACAGCAATTCAAGGTAATGTGGAAGACAATGTACAGATTACAAATATAGAAAAGTTTGAGCAGGAAATTACCAGGTTTAAGGTGAAATCAAGTGAAAGGCCGAATTTTACTTGTGTGTGTTGTCGACGAAGTCATTATAAGCATCAAACTAGATTAGTTGATTTATACGTAAAAAGTGAAAAGATGAATAATTATGAGTGGAAAGATTTTGCAACTTATTTGTGGGTGGAGAATTGTTTTGATTTGAGTTCTGATCAGCGTATTTGTAAATATTGTTATGATAAATTAAATCAAAACAGAATGCCTGCTAGAGCTGTTCATAATAATCTGGAGTTGGTAGACATTTCCCGTGAATTGATGGATTTAAATACATATGAGTCTATTTTGATTCAATGTGTCCACCCTTTTCAGGCAATTGTTCGCATGGAGCCTAAGATAGGGAAATTGCTTCCTACAGATTTGCAAAGAGGATTAAAGGGAAGAGTTGTTTATTTGCCTCTTGATTTCAAAAAAAATATTGATACAATTGGTATAGAAAAAGTAGAAGAGGAACCTTTAGTTATTCTAGTTAATGGGGTTCCGACAAAGAGTAAAAAAATCTGGCAAGTTTTAGTGGATGTTAGGAAAGTCAAAAAGGCAACGTTGTATTTAGTCAAAAACAATGAGTATTACAAACATGTATGTGTTGCAGCAGAGGAAACAGCTGCAGATGAAGACAGTGATTGTTCAGGCGGCCAAATTGAAAAAGTTGATGTGTCTAGAAGTGAAGAAATATATGAACATTATACTGTTCTTCCTTTGCATTCCAAAGAAGTAATGGGGAATGCAATTGAATTGTTTCAAATGAAAGCAGCAAAAGGAAGTCCCATTAGTGTATGGGAAGAAAGTTTGGAAGCTCGTTGTTTTCCACAGCTATTTCCAACAGGTCGAGGTGGACGATATGACGATCGACCACTTAAAATTCCTGCATCTGAATATCGAACTGTAAGATTATATGCTGAAGATCCAAGGTTTAGTCAATGCATTCCCTATTTGTTTCATCTACTGTATGATAGTGACTTGTCTGGGCTTTCTTATGCAGTAAACCATATACTGAAAAGTGGAGCTCATCTGCAAAATGTTTCGGCGAGGGACTTTATGGAGAAAGTGAATCTGCAAGATACTATTTTAGAATCTTATCTAATCAATCTCATGGTATGTCAGCGTGGTACAAACGAGTATTGGTACCGTCGTCATGGGGAATTGAAATGTATGCTAAGAAACTTAGGAACTCCTACATGATTCCTTACTCTTAGCTGTGCCGAGTATGCATGGGACGACTTACTTCAATTTCTACGAGAGGCAAATGCAAATATACAAAATATAGAATTCAAAACACCTGGAGAACTGTGTTCTTTGGATCCAGTGAATGTATGCAGATATTTCAATCATAGATCTGAAGCTATGATGCCTTTTATTACCAACAAAAAAAATCCTCCCTAGGAGAGGTTTTGGATTTCTTTTGGAGAAAGGAGTATCAAGCGAGAGGTGCTCCTCACATACATATGTTGTTATGGATTAAAGATGCACCCAAATTTGGAACAGATTCGGATGAGACAGTGATGAGCTTCATTGAAGAGTATTCAACATGTGCTATTCCGAAAACTACCGAAGAAAACAGTTTAAGGCAACAAGTTTTACGCTTTCAATCCCATCGTTGTGGAAAGTACTGTCGTCGAAAATTCAGAAACAAGGACAAGTTCTACACAAAATGTTGTTTCGGCTTTCCACGACCAGTGATTTCTAAAGGAAGAGTAAGTAAATTGATGTCTTCTTTGCGACATACTGTGACGAGGAAATCACCAAAAAATACATACAATTTAAAAAGAAACGAAGAGTCCAAGTACATCAACGACTCCAACCCAGTGATTTTGTCCATGTGGAATGCCAACATGGATATTCAATTCGTTGCTGACAACTCTATTGCTGTGGCTCGATATGTGACGTCTTACATCACAAAAAAAGAAAAGACAGAACTGAAGGAAATGTGGGAGGACATTTCACATGAAAAGAGCCTAAGCAAGAAATTATACAGTTAAAGTCTGAAGATGTTGTCGCATCGAGAAATTGGAGCATATGAATGTTCTGATCGATTGTCGTCAGCAAGTCTCTATGCCAAATCTAGAACCTTCATTTGGGTGAGTCTAGGCCCTGCTGCAACACGAAATCGAGTTTTGAAATCTGTACAAGAGATAGAGTATTTGGCGGAGAAAGAACCAGAAAGTACAGATATTTTGAAGACAAACGTGTTGGATACATACTATCCAAATAGAAGTCCTCATCTTGAGAACGCTTGTCTCTATGAAGTTCTGCAAAGATATATTTATAAGAGGAACATCAGAGAAGATATCAATAATGGAATATATGCTGTCATTGGATGTGAAGGATGTCTAGTGAAACAGAAAAAAGGTCATTTGATTAATCATCGAAAATTGAGTTGTGATAATCCAGATAAAAGATAATTTTATTATTTGGCTCTTTTGCAACTCTCTTTTAATGCAACGAAGGATACCATAGAATGTCCTGTTTTTCCAAATTATCTGCAAATGTTGAATGAAGAAATAGAGCAAGAAGCAACAATTGCTGCAGAGATTGCGAGAGACAGTTCTCAAGGCAGTCAGAGTTCTGTTTCATTGAGTCAGGATCCACTAGGAGGACCAATTATCCAAAATGAAGCTGCCACTGCCATGGATGAGGTGGAAAGAGCTACGGAGCAAGCTCAAGAGGATGTAATTAATTTAGAAGATTTGGTGAAACAATTAAACCTTGAGCAGAAACAGATATATGACGAAGTCACAGAACAGGTTGAACATGGATTGAGTCATGAGAAGAAAGAGTGCTCATGTACATCATTTAAGCCTGTCCGACTGTACGTGAGTGGAGAAGCAGGAACTGGAAAAAGTTTTCTGATTAAAGCAATTGCATCTTATCTGCAAAAAAGGACTGAATCACCGCTGTCTTGTGTTCTTACCGCTCCAACTGAGCTGGCAGCACATAATATTAAAGGGATTACTTTACATCGTTTACTGATGCTGCCAGTGGAGCATGATAACAAATTGCAATATCACAAGCTATCTGGAGATGCGTGTTCCGAGGTTTCGAGAGTCCTGAAGAAAATGAAACTTCTTATCATTGATGAAGTAAGCATGGTGTCAAATATAATGCTTGCTTTTGTGCATTTGAGAATGCAAGAAATTCTTAGAACAGACTATGATGTCTTATTTGGAGGAAAACACATTATTGTTTTTGGAGATCTACTGCAGTTGACTCCAGTGAAAGGACAACCTGTGTTCAAAATGCTCACGCATGAAGATACCAGGAAGTGCCTAGGAAGCATTGGAAACGTTAATATATGGTTAAACTTCAAATATGCAGAACTGCTTCAAAATATGCGGCAGGCAAAGGATGAAGATTATACAAATATTTTACAAGATGTAAGAGTCGGAAAAATAAGTCAACAAGGTAAAGAAGCTTTACATGGACGGTTAATTTCAAATTTGTACCCAAATGAAAACATTCTTCCAGAGAATATTTTCATGAAAATTAACGAGAAGAAATCTGGCATATGTTTGATGCCAACTCTGAAAGAATGTTCCATGTTCAACAACAAAATGTTAAATTTAGAAAATGAAGAGATAATGAAACTGGAAGCTACAGATAAAATAGAGCATATGGAAGCAACAATTGTTTTATCTGAAAATTTGAAATCAAAATTGGATTCATTAGAGAAGACTATATCTAAAACTGCTGGTTTTGAAAAGACTCTGAATGTGTGTTTGAATTGTCGTATCATTTTGAGAAGAAATTTAAATGTTGAAAGAGGTCTGGTAAATGGAGCAATGGGTCATGTTGTTGGTTTTGTGAATTACAAAAATAGAGATGAAATTGAAATTTTAAAAATTAAATTTGATGGCATTGATGAAATAGAACAAATTTGTCGTTGTTCAGCTAGATTTTTGCTTGTGAAAGACTTATATGTTCGCCAAAAACAGTTTCCTATTTGTTTGGCATATGCAGTGACAATTCATAAATCTCAAGTTTTAAGTGTAGATAGCGCTTTGGTGAACATTGGAAGTTCTGTGTTTAAAGAGAGTATGGCATATGTGGCATTATCACGAGTGAGAACTTTATCAGGATTGTACTTGATTGAATGTGATGAAACAAAGATTTGTGCTGATCTAGATTGTGTTAAAGAATACAATAGGTTAAGAAGAGAGTATGCTCCACATTTGCCTCAATATCCTCTGATTGAAAAACGTGTGGTAGGCCGTAAAAGAAGAAATGAGAGTAATTGCAGTGAGGTATCAGCAAAAAGGCAAAAAGTAGATAAAAGTGTAATTGTAAAGAGAAAGAAAAAGGATTCTGTTGAAGATGCTGTTGGATTTCAGTTTGAAAACAGTTCTGGTGTCAACTGCTATGCTAATGTAGTAGTTAATGTTGTTTTTGTTCTTCAAAATGTACAAAAACAGATTGTCGAAAATCGGGAACAAACATTGTGCTGTTTATTGAATTCTGTGTTAGAGAAATGTAGTAGTGATAGAGCAAAAATAGAAAGTGTTTCAGAAATTAGAAATCTTCTAGACATATGTTCAGGTCAAAATCAATTTTCACAGATAATTCAGCAGGATTGTCAGGAATTTTTAATGTATATGTTTGATGTATTGCAAGATGAAGGAGTAGATATAAAAAATCTTTTTAACCTTTCTTATCAATGGTAACATGACTGTGATAACTGTGCTTCATCAAGTACTACTAGAATAGACTCTGAAAGATTTATATATTTGACTTTACCAGACTGCAAATCAGTGCCTTTTAATAATCTAGTTAAAGCAGCGGATCACAATATGGTGTGTACCCAATGTAAGTCTGCAATGCTGTCCACATTATATCTCCAAAATTATGGTCACTATGTCATTTTAATGTTCCAACGATGTAGACCTGATGGAACTAAATTGACAACTTCTATTAAAAATGTTGTGGCTTCTCAGTTATCGATATCAGGAAGAACCTTTGCAACTGTAGCTATTATTTTTCAAGACGGTCCTTCTACAACATCAGGGCATTACACATGCTATTTAAAAACTTCTAAAGGTTGGACCCAATGTAACGACACTCATTTGACTTTCAAACAACGTTTGCCTTTTGGCTTTATAAATTCATACCTAGTGTTTTTACAGCCAAACTTTAGGTAAAAGTAATTGGCCTATGAAGACGGGAGTAGTTAATAAAGGTTATTTTGCTGTTTAAAAATATATTCTGAGTAAAAGTGATCCAGGCAATATAAAAATTGACTTGTCATATAGGTACTGTAAGTGGATCTCATAGTAAGTGATATTAGTATTATACAAAATGATGAACATGAGTGAGTCAGAGATAGTTTTAGAAATACCTAAATATTGTGAAAATGTTGTAGTGCTTTCTTTCAGAACGTCGGGAAAAAGGTAATTTCAGAGTGTCTGAGAATTAATTTGAAAATATACTCATACATCTGACACTATTTGGCCAAATGGAAAGGTGCAGGAATGAGTAAAGAGTCATGACTGAAAAAAAGGAGTATATGAAAATATTGAAAATATTCCAGATGTTCTTGGAGCTTTTCTTTTAGAAAGTCGGTGAAATGGATTTTTAAGTGGACAGCAAAGTACTTTGCAACGAGAAAAGGACCTCCATGATATACTATTTGGCCTCAAGGAAAAGTAAGTCAATCAAAGATTAGCGTACATTTGTCATTTGTCAGTATCTAAGTTTTTTTTTAAAACACAATCTTTTAGATTGTGTTTTTTTTTCCCGCTGTCATATGATGAGTAATTTGAACTCACTGTTTTAAGTGAAATTCAATATATTCTGAGAACAGCAAAAATAAACTATGTAACATGTTGTAGAAGTTATTCTATACTTTGGATTGTGTAAATTAAATTGTATTCCCATTCTCTGACACTCACTTTCCTTTTTCCATCCTCTTTCAGCTCTTTTTACTCACTTATAATGTCTTTCTCTCACTCTCTGTAACCCCCGTTCCTTTACTCTACTTCTTTGACAACCCTTCATTCTCATTTCAACTGTCTGCATCCCCTCTCTCCCTTGCATAACTTTTCAGCTTTCAGTCTCTCTGCTTTACTTCCCTTTTCCGTATTTTCCTCCTTTGCTGTTTTAGTAATTTCTGTTTACTCACTCAGCAGTAATATCGCACTCTATCACTATAAATCACCCACTCTCCCTTGCTTATCTTTGTTTGCTCCTTACTTTTGACCTCTTCTCTCTATTTTTTGTTCACTACTTCTATGTCCTCAGTGCCTCACTCTCCTTGTCTTATGTTCACTTGTGTTTATCTACCTTCTATCATTTCTTTTACAACAACTTCACTGCTCCTCTCTCATCGTTCTTAATCCCATTTCTTTTACTCTCGTTCTATTACTATCCCTCATTTTCTTTCTTTCAATGTCCTTCTCTTTACTTTCATCACCAAATTATTTTCTCTCAGTACCACTGTTTTAGTCGTCTTCTCCTCTCTTTCCTTTTTTTGCTCCCTTACTCATTTCCTTTTCTCACTCATTGTACTCCACCTCACTCAGTTTTTCTCTTAGTGTGTCTGTCTACTAACTTCCTCAGTCCATTTCCCTCAATCATTGTATATTATCCTCTCTTCCTTCATCCTTTCACTCTATGACTGTTCTTCACTTACTCTCAGTTATCTTCTATTCCTCATTCTTCTAAATGCATCCTTAATTAGACTGTTTTCTGTCTCAGTCATTATCTTTTTACTTACTACTGTTTCCAGATTTAGTTTTGCTAACTCACATTGTTTTAGTATCTTTCTTACCTTCAGTTCATTTCTCTATTCTTCTCTTCCTCTGTGTCAGTGAATCTATATGCCTTACTCTTAGTAATTTGCTCTCATTCTATTTCTTTTTTTCTCTTTTTATCCTTCTACCTTACTTTATTTCCCTTTCTGTGTCCTTCACTCTTACTTTATTTCTAAATACAGTGTTATGATTTTTAACCTCTTCATTTGTATATTTTAATTTAAAATATACATTTTACTAATTATAACTTATTTTTTCTTCTCTCTTTCACAGATACAAAGTGTAGTAAAAAAAGAATAATTAAAGTTACATTTATTATATGGTAAGTATGACTAAAACATTTAGTTTGTCATCAGCCTTTGCTTAAAGCCTACTAATATTTTCTCAACCAACCTCACTCCTGTGTCTTTACTCTGCTTCCCTCACTTATTCTTATTCTCCATGTTTACTCCAATTTCCCTATTTCCCCTCTCATATTCAACTTCTTTCAATCCCTATTCTTTACTTCACTTACTCTCTGTTCCCTTCCTTTGCTTTTTCACTCATTTTGTTTTTCTTAATTTTTTACCTTACTCCTACACACACACCTCATCCCCCTCTCAACACATACACACACCTCTAACATACACCCCACAAACACATCACACACACACCTCATACACACTAAAAATCCCCCCACACACACTCTTCACAAACACACACACATTCCATACACACATACATCACACACATATACACCCCACATCCATACACTCCTCACACATACTTCACACACCCTCACCTCCACCCACACCAAAACACCCCACAGAGCCACACCCACAGACACACCTTACACACCCACACCCCGACCTACACCCACTGACTCCCTATAAGTCACACACACCACTGCATTACTTATCTTTCTTTGCTGTTTCACTCAAACCCATTAAGGTACTGTTTTCTTTACTCTCTTTGTCTTTTCTCTTTGTCACTCCCCATGTCTTATCCTAATTCAATTTTTCACCCTCTTTCACTCCTCTTTACTTACACTAACTGGTCTTTTCTTACCCTCACTCACCGTTCTTCATTTATCCCGGTTACGCCACTACACTTCATTCTCAATTTGTAACTTTTCTTTTCTTTTTCTTTCAACACCCACTCATATTCTCCTACGATCTCTACTTTAGTCTTCTTCCTCTCTCTTCACTTCTTTCGCTCCTTTAGTCATTTTACTTTTCTCACTTTCAGCCTATTACACCTTCTGTTTTTTACTATGTATTAAAGAATCCCTCTGTGTTCATCCTGTAGCTCTCTTTCTCTTAACATTACTCTCTTTGTGTTCTTCCCTCATGCTAACTCCTTCATTAAATTATTTTTTTCTATTTTTTGGGAGGGCGCCCCGGTACGCGTACCCTTAAAAATAAAAATTGACAGAGATTCATTAAAAATATAGGTTTATTTTTATAAATGGAAGGTAGTTCTAAAAAGAACTTTTTTTTTTCTTCTTTTTGTTGTTTTATTTTTTTTATGTTTTTATGAACATTTTGTACTTTTTTTAGCTTTTCTAAACAGTTCTATATTTTGTTTGTATTTTTTATGGGGAGAAACAAAAAAAAGGAATTGAAACTGGCTCAACTGGAGCAAAAAACAAAAAACTGAAAAAATTACTTCTTTTTTTTAGTGCAATCGTGATTGTCACCAGCAAGGACGATGAGCTTTACACTCTTTTCCCCATAGGCCATAAGCTTGCCACATCCAGTACAAGTGACTTTAAAATCACCAAATCGTTCCTGGATACAAGGCATCACCTCTGATGTTCTGGTCCCGATTGAGTGGAGTGCCTTCTTTTGGAGCTGGTCCTTGAACACTGGGGGAGGTGACTGGCCAGTTTCCTGATCTCTGCACGAGAATAGTTAGCAGGATGCTTCTGGGTCATATGCTGAATCATGGTATTATTACCAAATGAATATTTTTTATCTGGATTGCCCCTTGAGAGTTCTGCACCACAGATTCGACATGTTACCTTGGCAGTATTAACTTTTTTCTTGCCCTTTGGAAGTGAAAAAAACTCCCATATAATGTGTTCTTTTGGCTTGTATGGGTTATTTTGTTCAGGCAGTCATCTGCTCCCCTCCTCCTCTTCCTCTTCCTCCTCCTCCTCTTCTTCACCAGCAATGTATTGTTGTGGTGGTCCTCTTGGTGGTTGTGGTGGTGGTGGTAATGCAGATGCTCCAGCTGTTGCTGCTACAGTAGCCATTTCAAAGTACAAAAGAATTGTCTCTGTAGATGAAACAGGTCTTCCTCAGTCAAAGGACAAAGTCAGAGTAAGGAAGAAAGGTGGGGTTTTTTATCATTTGGAAACAAAAACTGTGCTGAACCAATCAGAAGTGTTATTTTCAGGTCACAAGACCCAGGCTTTACTCATTTGGAAACCAAAACTGTTCTGCACCAATAGAAAGTGTTATTTTCAGGTCACATGACCCGACACGCTTATGCTACGCGCCCCGGGGCGCGCCCGTAGTCGCGCACAAGGGCGCGCCTGCGGGTGTGTAGCGTAAGTGCGTCAGGACGTTCCGCGATCGTATGCGATCGCGTGCTTTTGGTTCCGATTACGCTGTGCGTCATATGACGCATCATGCGTGTACGCGATACGTCACGATGTTGTTTTCGTTCTCGGGAATAGCGCTCCCGGGACGCTCCCCGGTACGCGCCCTGGGATGCGCCGTAATATTGTGCTTACCCGTGCGTTCACCGGTACGTGCACCGGGAGCGCCCCGGGGTTAAAAAAAAAAAAAATTATAATATTTATACAATATAAAATTTGTTTTAAAATTTTTCACTTTTTATACCTATAAAGATTTGCTATTAAAAAACCATTGAAATTCACTGAAAAAACCATAGGTTTCACACCAGTTATAGTTAGGTATTACCATTTAAAAAACCTATGAAATTCACTGAAAAAACCATAGGTTTCACACCAGTTATAGTTAGGAATTAGCATTTAAAAAACCTATTAAATTCACTGAAAAAACCATAGGTTTTACACCAGTTATAGTTAGCTGGAAGTTTTACTCGCATAAAACCATTGAAATTCCCACGTTATAGTTAGTTGGACTCACTATAACTTGCACGTGCAATGCACTGCTGATGACGTCACATATTACATCACTCATGACATGGTCAGTGACATCACTCATGACATCACTGATGACACCATCCTTGTGACAGAGTGACAGACCTCTTTTCAATGTAATGTAACCCTTGAAACACATATTCAGAAATAGAAACTACATTTTTAAAAAAATGGAGATATCCATATCAGTTACAACAACCAATTCAGTAATTCCACCATGTATATACACATCCACTCATTCACTAACAGTTGTATATAGTCACTGATACATATACTCACTCATCATATGTAGTAATATACCTATACATCCTGTTACACACCAACAGTCATCCAAAAGATACTCTCACACATACTTACACATGCAAATAAACTATAGAACATCTATTTATTTGCATATACAGCTATACACACACTACCACTTTACTTCGAAGGAAACTTACACATACGTACTCTCTTAAACAATAACTTATAGAAATACATACTTATTTCAACAGGAACTCTTACAATCTCTTACTCTCACATGTACTCACTTATATACATCAATATTCACATATACTAGATTAAAACATATGTAGTTACTGATAAAGACACTAGTGAAACAGTCATTCACTCACTAACACACACATATACACACTCATCCACCCATATAGTCCTGCACATATGCTGTCTTCAAAAGACATACAAAGAGAGAGTCACTCATTCATGCATGTATGTGCTAAGTAATACCCCCACCAAACCATACAAACACTCATACTGATACTAAGAAAAATATCTAATAACCCATATACATACACATGTAGGTACTCACCAACCGATGCAACCACTTATACACAAAGTGAAACGCTAATCCATATATTTAAGTATTTAAACATTACTCACTAATATATGTATTCACTAAGATATTCAATAACATATACATATATAACATATATTTACTTTTCAGAAAGACACACATTCACTGGATGGTGTCATCAGTGATGTCATGAGTGATGTCACTGAACATGTCATGAGTGATGTAATATGTGACGTCATCAGCAGTGCATTGCACGCGCAAGTTATAGTGAGTCCAACTAACTATAACGTGGGAATTTCAATGGTTTTATGCGAGTAAAACTTCCAGCTAACTATAACTGGTGTAAAACCTATGGTTTTTTCAGTGAATATATATATATCGCATAAAACCATTGAAATTCCCGCGTTATAGTTAGTTGGACTCACTATAACTTGCGCGTGCAATGCACTGCTGATGACGTCACATATTACATCACTCATGACATGGTCAGTGACATCACTCATGACATCACTGATGACACCATCCAGTGAATGTGTGTATTTTTAAAAAAGAAATATGTGTTATATATGTATATGTAAAAGTTGATGGAAGAATAAATGTTTAAATAAGTGTTTACAAGGATGTTTTTAAAAATAAAAATTGATTGGTTAACTGGCTTATTAAGTGTATCTTAGTGAATACATATATTAGTGAGTAATGTTTAAATATTGAAATATATGGATTAGTGTTTTACTTTGTGTATAAATGGCTGCATGGGTTTGTGAGTAGCTACATGTGTAGGTATATGGGTTATTAGATGTTTTTTTTAATATCAGTATGAGTATCTATATGTTTGGTGGGGGTATTACTTAGAACATAGATGCATGAGTGACTGACTCTCTGTATGTGTTTTGAAAACAGCATATGTGCAGGACTGTATGGGTGGATGAGTGTGTATATGTGTGTGTTAGTGAGTGAATGACTGTCTCACTAGTGTGATTATCAGTAACTACATATGTTTTAATCTAGTATATGTGAATATTAATGTACATAAGTGAGTATATGTGAGAGTAAGAGATTGTAAGAGTTCCTGTTTAAATATATGTGTTTCTATAAGTGATTGTTTAAGAGAGTAAGTATGTGTAACTTTCCTTAGAAGTAAGGTGGTAGTGCGTGTATAGCTGTATATGCAAATAAATGGATGTTCAATAGTATGTTTGCATGTGTGAGTATGTGTGTGAGTAACGTTTGGATGACTGTCGGTGTGTAACAGGATGTATAGGTGTATCACTACATATGATGAGTGAGTATATGTATGAGTGACTATATAAAACTGTTGGCGAATGAGTGGATGTGTATATAGATGGTGGAATTACTGAATTGGTTGTTGTAACTGGTATGGGTATCTCCATTTTTTTAAACATTTTAGTTTCTATTTTTGAATATGTGTTTCAAGGGTTACATTACAGTGAAAGGAGGTCTGTCACTCTGTCACAAGGATGGTGTTATCAGTGATGTCATGAGTGATGTCACTGACCATGTCATGAGTGATGTAATATGTGACGTCATCAGCAGTGCATTGCACGCGCAAGTTATAGTGAGTCCAACTAACTATAACGTGGGAATTTCAATAATTTTATGCGAGTAAAACTTCCAGCTAACTATAACTGGTGTAAAACCTATGGTTTTTTCAGTGAATTTAATAGGTTTTTTAAATGCTAATTCCTAACTATAACTGGTGTGAAACCTATGGTTTTTTCAGTGAATTTCAATGGTTTTTTAATAGCAAATCTTTATAGGTATAAAAAATAATAAATTTTAAAACGAATTTTATATTGTATAATTATGTCAAATTAAAAAAAAAAAATTATTTTGAACTTGGGCGCGCCCTGGGGCGCGTACCGGGGAGCGTCCCGTTAGCGCTATTCTCGCGAATGAAAACAACATCGTGACGTATCGCGTAGACGCGTGATGCGTCATATGATGCACGGCGTAAGCGCACTCAGAAGCACGCTTGCGCATACGATCGCGCAACGTCTCGATGCGCTTACGCCGTGCGCCCTGGGGCGCGCCCCGGAGCGCGCCTGCGGGCGCGCCCCGGGGCGCGTAGCGTAAGCGCGTCGGGTCATGTGACCTGAAAATAACACTTTCTATTGGTGCAGAACAGTTTTGGTTTCCATATGAGTAAAGCCCGGGTCATGTGACCTGAAAATAACACTTCTCATTGGTTCAGGACAGTTTTATTTTTCTAAATGATGAAAGACCCCACCTTTTTTCCTTATTCTGACTTTGTCCTTTGACAGAGGAAGACCTGTTTGGATATCTTTGTGTTATATTTTGTACTTTGAAATGGCTACTGTAGCTGCAACAGCTGGAGCATCTGCACCACCACCACCACCACCACCACTACCAAGAGGACCACCACAACAGTACATTGGTGGTCAAGAAGAGGAGGAGGAGGAAGAGGAAGAGGAGGAGGGGATAAGATGGCTGCCTGAACAAAATACCCCATACAAGCCCAAGTCACACATTGTATGGGAGTTTTTTTCAATCCCAGAGGGCAAGAAAAAAGTGAATGCGGCCAAGGTAACTTGCCTAATCTGTGGTGAAGAACTCTCAAGGGGCAACCCAAACAAAAAATATTCATTTGGTAATAATACCATGATTCGACATATGACCCGGAAGCATCCCAACAACTATTCTCGTGCAGAGCTCAGGGAAATGTCCAGTAACCTCCCCCAGTCTTGAAGGACCACCTCCAAAAGAAAGCAACCCACTCCATCGGGAGCAGAAACAACGGAGACGATGCCTTGCATTCAACAAAGATTTGAGGATTTCCGAATCACATGTATTCATTGTGGCAAGCTCATCTCTTATGGTGAAAAGAGCGTAAAGCTCGTTGTCCTTGCTGGTGACAATCACAAATGCCCCAAAAACCCCTGATTTTTTCAGTTTTTTTGTTTTTTGCTCCTGTTGAGCCATTTACAATTCCCTGTTTTTTGTTTCTCCCCATAAAAAATACAAAAACAATATAAAACTGTTTTGAAAAGCCCAAAAAAGTACAAAATGTTCAAAAAACATAAAAAAAATATAAAACAACAAAAAGAAGAAAAAAAACAGTTCTTTTTAGAACTACCTTTCATTTATAAAAATTAACCTATATTTTTAATGAATCTCTGTCAAATTTTGTTTCTTAGGGTACGCGTACCGGGGCGGGCCCCCCCAAAAAATAGAAAAAAAAATTAATGAAGGAGTTAGCATGAGAGAAGAACACAAACAGAGTAATGTTAAGAGAAAAAGAGCTACAGGATGAACACAGAGGAATTGTTTATTACATAGTAAAAAACAGAGAAGGTGTAATAGGGTGAAAGTGAGAAAACTAAAATGACTAAAGGAGCAAAAGAAGGGAAGAAAGAGGAAGAAGACTAAAGTAGAGATAGTGGGAGAATGTGAGTGGGTCTTGAAAGAAAATGAAAGGACAGTAAAAAATTGAGAATGAAGGGTAGTGGCGTAAACGGGATAAATGAAGAACGGTGAGTGAGGGTAAGAAAAGACCAGTTAGTGTAAGTAAAGAGGGGTGAAAGAGGGTGAAAAATTGAATTAGGATAAGACATGAGGAGTGAGAAAGAGAAAGGACAAAGAGAGTAAAGGAAACAGTACCTGAATGGGTTTGAGTGAAACAACAAAGAAAGATAAGTAATGCAGTGGTGTGTGTGACTTATAGGAAGTCAGTGGGTGTAGGTCGGGTGTGGGTGTGTAAGGTTTGTCTGTGGGTGTGGCTGTGTGGGGTGTTTTGGTGTGGGTGGAGGTGAGGGTGTGTGAAGTATGTGTGAGGAGTGTATGGGGTGTATATGTGTGCGATGTATGTGTGTGTATGGAATGTGTGTGTGTATGTGAAGAATGTGTGTGGGGGGATTTTTGTGTGTATGAGGTATGTGTGTGGTGTGTGTGTGGGGTGTATGTTAGAGGTGTGTGTATGTGTTGAGAGGGGGATGAGGTGTGTGTGTAGGAGTAAGATAAATAATTAAGAAAAACAAAATGAGTGAAGAAGCAAAGGAAGGGAACAGAGGGTAAGTGAAGTAAAGAATAGGGATTGAAAGAAGTTGAATATGGGAGGGGAAATAGGGAAATTGGAGTAAACATGGAGAATAAGAATAAGTGTGGGAAGCAGAATAAAGACACAGGAGTGAGGTTGGTTGAGAAAATATTAGTAAGCTTAAAGCAAAGGGTGATGACAAAGTACATTTTTTTAGTCATACTTACCATATAATAAATGTAACTTAAATTATTTTTTACTGCACTTTGTATCTGTGAAAGAGAGAAGAAAAAATAAGTTATAATTATAAAATGTGTATTTTAAATTAAAATATACAAATGAAGAGGTTAAAAATCATAACAGTGTATCTAGAAATAAAGTAAGAGTGAAGGACACAGAAAGGGAAATAAAGTAAGGTAGAAGGATAAAAAGAGAAAAAAAGAAATAGAATGAGAGCAAATTACTAAGAGTAAGGCATATAGATTCACTGACACAGAGGAAGAGAAGAACAGAGAAATGAACTGAAGGTAAGAAAGATACTAAAACAATGTGAGTTAGCAAAACTAAATCAGGAAACAGTAGTAAGTAAAAAGATAATGACTGAGACAGAAAACAGTCTAATTAAGGATGCATTTAGAAGAATGAGGAATAGAAGATAACTGAGAGTAAGTGAAGAACATTCATAGAGTGAAAGGATGAAGGGAGAGAGGATAATATACAACGATTGAGGGAAATGGAGTGAGGAAGTTAGTAGACAGACACACTAAGAGAAAAACTGAGTGAGATGGAGTACAATGAGTGAGAAAAGGAAATGAGTAAGGGATCAAAAAAAGGAAAGAGAGGAGTAGACGACGAAAACAGTGGTACTGAGAGAAAATAATTTGGTGATGAAAGTAAAGAGAAGGACATTGAAAGAAAGGAAATGAGGGATAGTAATGGAACCAGAGTAAATGAAATGGGATGAAGAACGATGAGAGAGGAGCAGTGAAGTTGTTGTAAAATAAATGATAGAAGGTAGATAAACACAAGTGAACATAACACAAGGAGAGTGAGGCACTGAGGACATAGAAGTAGTGAACGAAAAATAGAGAGAAAAGGTCAAAAGTAAGGAGCAAACAAAGATAAGTGAGGGAGAGTGGGTGATTTATAGTGATAGAGTGTGATAATACTGCTGAGTGAGTAAACAGGAATTACTAAAAGAACAAAGGAGGAAAATACGGAAAAGGGAAGTAAAGCAGAGAGACTGAAAGCTGAAAAGTTATGCAAGGGAGAGAGGGGATGCAGACAGTTGAAATGAGAATGAGGGCTTGTCAAAGAAGTGGAGTAAAAGAACGGGGGTTACAGAGAGTGAGAGAAAGACATTATAAGTGAGTAAAAAGAGCTGAAAGAGGATGGAAAAAGGAAAGTGAGTGTCAGAGAATGGGAATACAATTTAATTTACACAATCCAAAGTATAGAATAACTTGTACAACATGTTACATAGTTTATTTTTGCTGTTCTCAGAATATATTGAATTTCACTTAAAACAGTGAGTTCAAATTACTCATCATATGACAGCGGGAAAAAAAACCACAATCTAAAAGATTGTGTTTTTAAAAAAAACTTAGATACTGACAAATGACAAATGTACACTAATCTTTGATTGACTTACTTTTCCTTGAGGCCAAATAGTATATCATGGAGGTCCTTTTCTCGTTGCAAAGTACTTTGCTGTTCAGTAAAAAATCCATTTCATCGACTTTCTAGAAGAAAAGCTCCAAGAACATCTGAAATATTTTCATTATTTTCATATACTCCTTTTTTTCAGTCATGACTCTTTACTCATTCCTGTACCTTTCCTTTTGGCCAAATAGTGTCAGATGTATGAGTATATTTTAAAATTAATTCAAAGAAACTCTGAAATGACCTTTTTTCCGACGTTCTGAAAGAAAGGCTCTACAACATTTTCACAATATTTAAGTATTTGTAAAACCATCTCTGACTCACTCATGTTCATCATTTTGTATAATACTAATATCACTTACTATGAGATCCACCTACAGTACGTATATGACAAGTCAATTTTTTATATTACCTGGATCACTTTTACTCAGAATATATTTTTAAACAGCAAAATAACCTTTATTAACTGCTCCCGTCTTCATAGGCCAATTACCTTTACCTAAATTTTGGTTGTAAAAACACTAGGTATGAATTTTTTAAGCCAAAAGGCAAACGTTGTTTGAAAGTCAAATGAGTGTCGTTACATTTGGTCCAACCTTTCCAACTTTTTAAATAGCATGTGTAATGCCCTGATGTTGTAGAAGGACCATCATGAAAAATAATAGCTACAGTTGCAAAGGTTCTTCCTGATATCGATAACTGTGAAGCCACGAAATTTTTAATAGAAGTTGTCAATTTAGTTCCATCAGGTCTACATCGTTGGAACATTAAAATGACATACTGACCATAATTTTGTAGAAATAATGTGGACAGCATTGTAGACTTACATTGGGGACACACCATATTGTGATCCGCTGCTTTAACTAGATTATTAAAAGGCACTGATTTGCAGTCTGGTAAAGTCAAATATATAAATCTTTCAGTGTCTATTCTAGTAGTACTTGATAAAGTACAGTTGTCGCAGTCATGCTGCCATTGATAAGAAATGCTAAAAAGATTTTTTATATCTACACCTACATCTTCTAATACATCAAACATATACATTAAAAATTCCTGACAATCCTGCTGAATATTCTGTGAAAATTGATTTTGACCAGTACATATGTCTAGAAGATTTCGAATTTCTGAAACACTTTCTATTTTTGCTCTATCACTGGTACATTTCTCAAACACGGAATTCAACAAACAACAGAATCTTTGATCCCGATTTTCAACAATCTGTTCTTGTATATTTTGAAGAAAAAAACCAACATTAACCACTACATTAGCATAGCAGTTGACACCAGAACTGTTTTCAAACTGAAATCCAACAACATCTTCAACAGAATCCTTTTTCCTTCTGCTTACAATTACAGTTTCGTCTACTTTTTGTCTTTTTGCTACTACCTCAGTGCAATTACTCTCATTTCTTCTTTTTCGGCCTCCCACACGTTTTTCAATCAGAGGATATTGAGGCAAATGTGGAGCATACTCTCTTCTTAACCTATTGTATTCTTTAACACAATGTAGATCTGCACAAATCTTTGTTTCATCACACTCAATCAAGTACAATCCTGATAAAGTTCTGACTCGTGATAATGCCACATATGCCATACCCTCTTTAAATACAGAACTTCCAATGTTCACCAAAGCGCTATCTACACTTAAACCTTGAGACTTATGAATTGTCACCGCATATGCCAAACAAATAGGAAACTGTTTTCGGCGAACATATAAGTCTTTCACGAGCAAAAATCTAGCTGAACAACGACAAATTTGTTCTATTTCATCAATGCCATCAAATTAAATTTTTAAAATTTCAATTCCATCTCTATTTTTGTAATTCACAAAACCAACAACATGACCCATTGCTCCATTTACCAGACCTCTTTCAACATTTAAATTCCTTCTCAAAATGATACGACAATTTAAACACACATTCAGAGTCTTTTCAAAACCAGCAGTTTTAGATATAGTCTTCTCTAATGAATCCAATTTTGATTTCAAATTTTCAGACAAAATAATTGTTGCTCCCATATGCTCTATTTTATCTGTAGCTTCCAGTTTCACTATCTCTTCATTTTCTAACTTTAACATTTTGTTGTTGAACATGGAACATTCTTTCAGAGTTGGCATCAAACATATGCCAGATTTCTTCTCGTTAATTTTCTTAAAAATATTTTCTGGAAGAATGTTTTTATTTGGGTACAAATTTGAAATTAATCGTCCATGTAAAGCTTCTTTCCCTTGCTGACTTACTTTTCCGATTCTTACATCTTGTAAAATATTTTTATAATCTTCATCCTTTGCCTGCCGCATATTTTGAAGCAGTTCTGCATATTTGAAGTTTAACCATATATTAACGTTTCCAATGCTTCCTAGGCACTTCCTGGTATCTTCATGCGTGAGCATTTTGAACACAGGTTGTCCTTTCACTGGAGTCAACTGCAGTAGATCTCCAAAAACAATAATGTGTTTTCCTCCAAATAAGACATCATAGTCTGTTCTAAGAATTTCTTGCATTCTCAAATGCACAAAAGCAAGCATTATATTTGACACCATGCTTACTTCATCAATGATAAGAAGTTTAATTTTCTTCAGGACTCTCGAAACTTCGGAACACGCATCTCCAGATAGCTTGTGATATTGCAATTTGTTATCATGCTCCACTGGCAGCATCAGTAAACGATGTAAAGTAATCCCTTTAATGTTATGTGCTGCCAGCCCAGTTGGAGCGGTAACAACACAAGACAGCGGTGATTCAGTCCTTTTCTGCAGATAAGTTGCAATTGCTTTAATCAGAAAACGTTTTCCAGTTCCCGCTTCTCCACTCACGTACAGTTGGACTGGTTTAAAAGATGTACATGAGCACTCTTTTTTCTCATGAGTGAATCCATGTTCAACCTGATCTGTGACTTCGTCATATATCTGTTTCTGCTCAAGGTTTAGTTGTTTCACCAGATCTTCTAAGTTAACTACATCTTCTTGAGCTTGTTCCATAGCTCTTTCCACCTCATCCATGGCAGTGGCAGCTTCATTTTGAATAATTGGTCCTCCAAGTGGATCCTGACTCAATGAAGCAGAACTCTGACTGTCTTGAGAACTGTCTCTAGCAATCTCTGCAGCAATTGTGGCTTTTTGCTCTATTTCTTCGTTCAACATTTGCAGATAATTTGGGAAAACAGGGCATTCTATGTTATCCTTGGTTGCATTAAAAGAATCTTTGTAACACAGAAAATCTCCAAGTAGTTCCTCTTCTGTACGCCATGGCTTAAAGAGTTGCAAAAGAGCTAAATAGTAAAATTCCCTTTTCTCTGGATTTTCGCAACTCAATTTTCGATGATTAATCAAATGGCCTTTTTTCTGTCTCACTAGACATCCTTCACACCCAATGATAGCATATATTCCATTGTTAATATCTTCTCTGATGGTTCTCTTATAAATATAGTTTTGCAGAACTTCATACAAACAACTGTTCTCAAGATGACTACTTCTATTTGGATAGTATGTATCCAACATGTTTGTCTTCAAAATATCTGTACTTTCTGGTTCTTTCTCCGCCAAATACTCTATTTCTTGTACAGATTTCAAAACTCGATTTCGTGTTGCAGCAAGACCTAGACTCACCCAAATGATGGTTCTAGATTTGGCATAGAGAATTGCTGACGACAATCGATCAGAACATTCATATGCTCCAATTTCTCGATGCGACAACATCTTCAGACTGTAACTGTATCATTTCTTGCTTAGACTCTTTTCATGTGAAATGTCCTCCCACATTTCCTTCAGTTCTGTCTTTTCTTTTTTTGTGATGTAAGACGTCACATATCAAGCCACAGCAATAGAGTTGTCAGCAACAAATTGAATATCCATGTTAGCATTCCACATGGACAAAATCACTGGGTTGTAGTCGTTGATGTACTTGGACTCTTCGTTTCTTTTTAAATTGTATGTATTTTTTGGTGATTTCCTCGTCACAGTATGTCGCAGAGAAGACATCAAATTATTTACTCTTCCTTTAGAAATCACTGGTCGTGGGAAGCCGAAACGACATTTTGTGTAGAACTTGTCCTTGTTTCTGAATTTTCGACTACAGTACTTTCCACAACGATGGGATTGAAAGCTTAAAACTTGTTGCCTTAAACTGTTTTCTTCGGTAGTTTTCAGAACAGCACATGTTGAATACTCTTCAATGAAGCTCATCACTGTCTCATCCGAATCTGTTCCAAATTTGGGTGCATCTTTAATCCACAACAAGTTCAAGTTCAAGTTCAGGCATTTGTATAGCGCGCTACTCACCCAGAGGGTCTCAAGGCACTGGGGGAAGGGGTTCAATTATTTGTCGAATAGCCAGGTTTTCAGTTCTTTTCTGAAGGCAATGTGGTTCTGAGTAAGGCGGAGGTGGGTAGGGAGTGAGTTCCAGGTCTTGGCAGCCAGGAAGGAGAAGGATCTGCCACCCATGGTGGCTTTCCGTATGCGCAGGACGGCGGCGAAGGCTTGATTGGACGATCTTAGTTGGCGGGTGGGTTTGTAGAAGGTCAGTCGAGTGTTGAGGCATTCGGGTCCTAGATTGTAGAGGGCCTTGTGTGCGTGGGTGAGAAGGCGGAAAGTAATTCTTTTGTTGACGGGAAGCTAGTGGAGGTCTTTTAGATGTCCGGTGATGTGATCTTGGCGCGGGATGTCTAATATGAGTCTCGCTGACGCGTTTTGGATGCGCTGGAGTTTTTTCTGTAGTTTTGTTGTGATTCTGGCGTAAAGTGTGTTACCATAATCCAGTCGACTCGTGACCAGTGCGTGGGTGACAGTCTTTCTTGTCTCGGGGGGGGGATTCAGCGGAAGATCTTTTTGAGGATGCGAAGTACGTTGAAGCAGGAGGACGAGACGGCGTTGACTTGTCTGGACATCGAGAGAGAGGAGTCTAGGATGAAGCCAAGGTTACGTGCATGGTCTGTGGGTATGGGTGCTCTGCCCAGAGCTGAAGGCCACCAAGAGTCGTCCCAAGCTGAGGGGGAAGATCCTAGGATGAGCACCTCCGTTTTGTCTGAGTTGAGTTTAAGGCGGCTTTGTTTCATCCATTTGGCTACTTCTTTCATGCCTTCGTGAAGATTCGTTTTGGCGGTGTTGGGGTCTTTGGTGAGGGAAAGGATTAGCTGGGTGTCGTCGGCGTAAGAAATGATGTTGAGGTTGTGTTGACGCGCGATGGAGGCGAGAGGGCTCATGTAGACGTTGAAGAGGGTGGGACTGAGTGAGGATCCTTGTGGTACGCCGCAGATGACTTCGGTGGCCTCTGAGTAGAATGGGGGAAGTCGGACTCTTTGAGTTCTCCCAGCGAGGAATGAGATGATCCAGTCCAAGGCTTTTCCTTGTATGCCGATGTTGCTGAGGCGATGTATAAGGGTGCCGTGGCAGACTGTGTCGAAAGCGGCGGAAAGGTCGAGTAGGATGAGGGCCACTGTTTCTCCGTTGTCCAGGAGTGCTCGGATGTCGTCGGTCGCTGCAATAAGGGCGGTTTCAGTGCTGTGTTTGGCTTGAAACCCGGATTGAGATGGATCAAGGGAGTTGTTGGATTCAAGGAAGGCGGCGAGCTGGCTGTTGACGGCTTTCTCGATGACTTTGGCCGGGAAAGGGAGGAGGGATATGGGTCGGTAGTTTTTCAGTTCTGAGGGGTCTGCTGTGGGTTTCTTCAGAAGGGTGCTGAGCTCGGCGTGTTTCCAGCTTTCTGGAAAGGTGGCAGAGTTGAAAGAGCAGTTAATGACATCGCGGAGTTGGGGTGCGATGATGGAGTCAGCTTTGTTGAAGATGTGGTGGGGACAGGGGTCAGAAGACGAGCCAGAGTGGATTGAGTTCATGAGGTGAATGGTGTCTTCAGTGGTGATTGGGTTCCAGGCGCTGAGGTTGTTAGTTGGAGGAGTAGGATCTGAAGGGGGTGGGGCGGGTTGATCGCTGGGAGAATTCTCGAAGCTGTTGTGGATGTCGTCAATTTTGTTGTAGAAGAAGGAGGATAGTGCATTGCAGAGGTCTTGGGAGGGAGTGATGTCGTTAGTTGCTGCGGTGGGGTTGGGGAATTCTTTGACGATATTGAAGAGTTCTTTGCTGTTATGAGTGTTGTTGTCGAGACGATCCTTGAAAGCTGATTTCTTGGCGGATCGAATCAGTTGGTGGTGTTTGCGGGTGGCTGTCTTGAGGGAGGTCATGTTGTCTGAGGTTGGGTTTTTTCTCCAATTCTTGTCTATGGTGCGGCATAGCTTCTTGGATTTTTTAAGTTCGTCATTGAACCAGGGAGCCTTTTTGCTGGCTGATTTCATCTGGTGCTTTTTCAGGGGTGCTAATTCGTCCGCACTGTGGGTAATCCAATGCTTGAAGTTGGTGGCCGCTTGGTCTGGGTCCATAGAGAGGGTGGGAGGGTTTTGGCTGAGTGATGTGAGGAGTTGGTCGGTGGTGATTTTGTTCCAGTTTCTCCGAGGAATAGGTTGTGGACGGTTGTGGGTCAGGGTGGTTTTGTAGCTGAAGTGAACACAACTGTGATCTCTCCAGTGGAGAGCTGTAGTGCTATCGAAGGAGATGTGCTTGCTGGAGGTGAAGATAGGGTCGAGCGTGTGTCCAGCTGTGTGAGTGGGGGTGTCGACAAGTTGTTTGAGTCCGAGGTTGTCCAGGTTGTCCAGAAGGGTGGTGGTGTTGCTGTCGTGTTTGTTTTCAAGGTGGTAGTTGAGGTCTCCTAGAAGAATGTAGTTCTCGGAGGCGAGGGCGTGTGGGCTGACGAAGTCCGTGATGTCATCGTTGAATTGAGTGCGGGTGCCTGGAGGCCTGTAAATGAGGGTGCCTCTAAGTGTGGACCTGGGGTTGGTGTGGATCTGAAAGTGGAGATGTTCGGCTGTTGCAAGATTGTCGTCGGAGCTGGTTGTGATTTTGATGGTGTTTCTGTGGACGATGGCGATGCCTCCTCCTGTTTGATTGGTTCGGTCTTTACGGCTAATCTTGTAGCCCTCCGGTAAGGCGATGGCGATGTCGGGAGCAGATGATGTGTTCATCCATGTTTCAGTAAGGAAGGCGATGTCAGGTGAAGCAGTGTCGATTAGGTCCCAGAGTTCTGTTGCGTGTCTGTGGACCGAGCGGGTGTTGAGCAGGATGCAATTTAGGCGGGTAGAGTCGGAGTTGTGTTTGGAGGATGTGGATTTGGTGAGTGTTCTGAAGCAGTTGAACTTGCAGGAGAGGCAGGCGAATGGGCCGTGGGTACGTCCTGGAGTAGCTTCGCAGCATAGTGGAATACGTCCGGGGTGGAGGGCGAGGAGAGTAGCGGCATCATATGTGATTCTAGAGGGTTGGGGGCGGCGGGGCCCAGGGGGTCTGGTGCTGGGCGCGGTCCAGGCGTGGACGGGCGTAGACGGGCTTACCTTTGGCGCACCTTCGGCGCGGCCGCAGTGCGTGGACGCTGCGCGTTGGGACATCTGTCTTAAATGGATAGTGGAGGGGGAAGGGGCGAGGGAGGGACAGCTGGGAGGCCGAGGGCGGGGTGTAGGTCCGAGCAAGGAGGCACCACAACAAATGTGAAAATGGCTGCTAGCAAAACAATCAATTTGGATTGGGCAGTACTACGCTATGCAAGCATGCATTCACAAACAGATAAATAAGTAAAATCAAGGCACAATGCGGACTCGCTGACTGCGCGCTTTACCTATGTCAATTTCTAGAATTCGTGCAATTACTTCAATCAACTCGATTCTGCAGCGCGGATAATTAATGGCAGCCTGCTTTAAAAGTGCGAGTGATGTGAGGAGGAAGCGAGCAATAAATGCAGCACAGTTTCAAATTATGAGCAATGCGAGGCAGAAATCACTAGGAATGCCAAGCGCTACGATACCACTGCAGACGGGTGGGGAGCTGCGTGGGGGAGCGGCCGCCTCTGGAAGAATCCGGACGGTCACAACAACATATGTATGTGAGTAGCACCTCTCGCTTGATACTCCTTTCTCCAAAATAAATCCAAAACCTCTCCAAGGGGAGGATTTGTTTTGTTGGTAATAAAACACATCATAGCTTCAAATCTATGATTGAAATATCTGCACACATTCACAGGATCCAAAAAACACAGTTCTCCAGGTGTTTTGAATTCTATATTTTGTATATTTGCATTTGTCTCTCGTAGAAATTGAAGTAAGTCGTCCCATGCATACTCGGCACAGCTAAGAGTGAGGAACCATATAGGAGTTCCTAAGTTTCTTAGCATACATTTCAATTCCCCATGACGACGGTACCAATACTAATTTGTACCACGCTGACATGCCATGAGATTGATTAGATGAGATTCTAAAATATTATCTTGCAGATTCACTTTCTCCATAAAGTCCCTCGCCGAAACATTTTGCAGATGTGATCCACTCTTCAGTATATGGTTTACTGCATAAGAAAGCCCAGACAAGTCACTTTCATACAGTAGATGAAACAAATAGGGAATGCATTGATGAAACCTTGGATCTTCAGCATATAATCTTACAGTTCGATATTCAGATGCAGGAATTTGAAGTGGACGATCGTCATATCGTCCACCTCGACCTGTTGGAAATATGTTATGTTATGTTATGTTATTAAAAATGTATAAAGCGCGCGTACGCCCAGGGGCTTCTTGGCGCTAGTAAGATAAAAAACATAACAAGAGGTGAGTCTGCCGGAAGAGTTATTTCGGGTAAGCTTTTATGAAGAGGTGAGTTTTAAAAGCCTTTCTAAAGGCAAGGAGGTCTTTACTCTGTCTGAGGGCTAGTGGTAATGAGTTCCATAGGGTGGCTGCCAAGAAGTGGAAGCTGCTGCCGCCTTGTCGTTTTTTCTTAAAACGAGGAACTTCTAAAAGGTCTTTGTGGGCAGATCTTAGATTCCGTGAAGGGACATATCTACCGATCAGCTGTCTGATAAATAGGGGTCCCTTACCTTGCAGAGCCTTAAAGATAATGCACCCGGCTTTGAATTCGGCTCTTTGAGCCACGGGTAGCCAGTGCAAACTCTCCAGGCCTGGTTTGATAGATTCCCATTTGGGTACTTTGCAGATCAGCCTAGCGGCCTGATTCTGCAGGTACTGTAGTCTTTTGAGTTGTCCTGCGGGTAGGCCTAGGTATAGGCTATTAGAAAAGTCAATGTGGGAGAGGACTAGGGCCATGACTACCTGGATTAAGGCGGAGGGAGTGAGGAAATGGGCGATTTTCCTGATTTTTCTAAGTTGGAAAAATCCAGAGGAGACCACGGTACCAATTTGGGATTTTAGCGAGAGGTCCCCGTTGATGGTTATCCCCAGACTTTTTACAGTGGAAGATTTCTTAGGGGGAAGACCCATGTCCGACGGCCAGAAGTTAGGGCTCCAACTGATTTCGCTCTTGCCGGGCAGAATCAACTCAGTTTTCCCCGGGTTTAACTTGAGGTGATTTGAGGACATCCAGCTCTGGATTAGGGTCATGGTGGCTTGGAAGTCCTCCACCGCGTTAGGGGAATTGAGAACAAAGATAAGCTGTAAGTCATCTGCATAATTATATGCAGTGACTTTGTGCTTACTCAGGGCAGAGAGGAGGGGCCGCATGTACAGATTAAATAGCAGGGGGGATAGTGAGGAGCCCTGGGGCACCCCACAAAAAGACTTGACCTTGGCGGCAGAAAAAGAGCCTAAGCGAACCGATTGGGTGCGTTCGGTGATGAACGATTTTAACCAGGCTATTTTCAAATAGCTGTTGAAAACAACGAGCTTCCAAACTTTCTTCCCATACACTAATGGGACTTCCTTTTGCTGCTTTCATTTGAAACAATTCAATTGCATTCCCCATTACTTCTTTGGAATGCAAAGGAAGAACAGTATAATGTTCATATATTTCTTCACTTCTAGACACATCAACTTTTTCAATTTGGCCGCCTGAACAATCACTGTCTTCATCTGCAGCTGTTTTCCTCTGCTGCAACAGATACATCTTTGTAATACTCATTGTTTTTGACTAAATACAACGTTGCCTTTTTGACTTTCCTAACATCCACTAAATCTTGCCAGATTTTCTTACTCTTTGTCGGAACCCCATTAACTAGAATAACTAAAGGTTCCTCTTCTACTTTTTCTATACCAATTGTATCAATATTTTTTTTGAAATCAAGAGGCAAATAAACAACTCTTCCCTTTAATCCTCTCTGCAAATCTGTAGGAGGCAATTTCCCTATCTTAGGCTCCATGCGAACAATTGCCTGAAAAGGGTGGACACATTGAATAAAAATAGACTCATATGTATTTAAATCCATCAATTCACGGGGAATGTCTACCAACTCCAGATTATTATGAACAGCTCTAGCAGGCATTCTGTTTTGATTTAATTTATCATAACAATATTTACAAATACGCTGATCAGAACTCAAATCAAAACAATTCTCCACCCACAAATAAGTTGCAAAATCCTTCCACTCATAATTATTCATCTTTTCACTTTTTACGTATAAATCAACTAATCTAGTTTGATGCTTATAATGACTTCGTCGACAACACACACAAGTAAAATTCGGCCTTTCACTTGATTTCACCTTAAACCTGGTAATTTCCTGCTCAAACTTTTCTGTACTTGAAATCTGTACATTGTCTTCCACATTACCTTGAATTGCTTTGTCAATTTCTACACTGTCCTCTTTTTCACCAAAATAACAAATCTCAATTTCTTCACAAATCTTCTTCACATCTAATTCAGTTCCATGCAAAAGAGCACTGTTTAATTGTTTAAGCTTAAGTGCTGGACTTTTTGCATAATACATCATTCTCACTAATTTCCTCATTTTGGTATGATGCACTGCTAACATCCTAAAATGATGAAAAACACTCTGACAGACTTTTCTAGAAAGACAAGCCAGTGAATGCCCTTGCAAACCTGTGTTTTCTCTCACTCTGCAAGGATCTAAGTCTTGCAACAACTTCACTTTCTGCTTTAGACTTTTCTTACTATATGTACGTAAGAAATTACAAAACAAATCAATTGATTCCTGTTGCACACTACAAATACGACTACACTTTCAAGTGTACACTGGACCCTTAGTACGTCTCCCAAAAACTTAATCAGTTAACACCTCTTCTGGTTCTCTAGGCACAAGTTTCTCTTTTTCAATCGGACAACCGTCTTTCACGTCATACGCTCGACCACTGGTGTCAACTGCATGCACTAAATCATTCTCCTGGAAGTAACTCTCCTCATTAAAAAATGGCTCACAACTTGAACTGTGCATCCATTCTCCTGAAAAAACTTTACAAAAATTAGTCCGATTAATTACTCTTTTCCATCTACTGTTTCATTTGAAAACATCAATTGTCTTGTTAAGTGTCCTAATTCTATTGATTATTAAAATAAATAATTTTTTCTTAACTTCAAAAGCCTGATCAACAATCTTCTGTACACTTTTCTTTTTCTTATAAAAAGCAGCTCTCTGTTTACCTTTCCTAATGTTTTTTAACAAATTTAAAACCACCCTATTGCGAAACATTCGTTTACGAATGTCTCTATACTGATTCTGCCTTCTATTCCTATACATATTATTCTCTCCTGCTCCAGTTGTAGGATTCTTTGAGGTTCTCTCCTTCCTTTTCAAATTTACTCTCTCATTCTCTTTTTCTACATGCTGTCCAACATTTTTTTTAGATGTACATATATTCCTTATGAAAGACTTAGTTTTCTTACCAGGAGCTTGGTTCCTGTTTTTTGAAGTATTTGTTGTGGAAGAGTGCTGTTTTTGTTTTTTGGCGGTTATGTTGTTTTCTTCTCCTTTCCCTTGAGGGCATGTTTGCTTACTCTTGAAATCTTGATTTCAATCTGTGTTAAAGAAAAAAATAGCACATTATAGACCACTATTACCAAACAACAAAGCAATGACAAAAAGCAAACGATCTATTCAGGGTTACAAATCAGGTGAGGATTCTCCAGGGGTGCACAAAAGGTGAGGCCTGTATTGAAGAGTATAGTGGAAGACAGCTCTGCCCACAGGTACAAAGAAGATGAGACCTGTGTCTAAGAGTCCAGTAGCGGATAGACTTCATGAAGTCTAGTCCACTGCACTCTTATACACAGGCTTCACCACCTATGCTTCCCAGGAAAGGCCTCTCTCCCACTACAGTCTTGAACTTAGACCTCACCTCCTCTGTCCCTCTGGACATGTCTCACCTCATCTGCACAATCTACTTCCTAATCTCAGGTAACACAGGTGACATAATTGTGAAAAGGTCAAATTTTTTTATGTAATCATGCACACACAATTTATTCTTTCTCAAAAATGTAAAAGACATTAATTTGCCCCAAAAATATTTCAGTAGTGTAATGAAAAGCTTATACATATGACCTTTTCTCTGTTTTTCAAATTTTATTCTAAAAAAAGATTATGAGGCCTAAGCAGGACTGCTCATGTGATGAAGCCTGTCCAGGGGAGCACAAAACGTGAGGCTTGTCTGCAAGAGTGCAGTGGACAGGACTAAACTGGAGTAGTGTGCAAAAAAAAGATGAGCCTCATTTATAAAGCCCTGCGTCAGTTTTGCGCTACTGATGCGTCACTTTTTGTGACGCATTGGCGGCATAAAACATGTGCCTTGTTGCGCCATATTTAAAAAGTGACGCATGTAGGTAGATGCGTCACTTTTTAAACCTCTACACCACATTATACCTCTGTCAGGTGTAATGTACACAGAGGGGTCATTTCTCCACCAAAAGCCTCTTAATAGTGACGCAGTGAAATCTATGAGATTTCACTGCGTCACTTTTAGGACACTGTTACGTCAAAATCTTGCGCCTGCCTCACAGCAGATATAAGACTGAGGCAAACGCTTTCACATGCAGCTTTCCCAATGTGAAAGGATGCATTGCTGGAGTACAACCATTCCATTTCATTACTGAAAACTCACTATTTTACAAAGTACATTTCCTCTCTCTTGCAAACAATGCTACCAAGCATTACCAAAAAAATAACACAAACCAACACCAAAGAAGCTCAGTGTGCTTCCTAATCTGAGGTAACACAGGTGACATGATTGTGAAAAGTTCAATTTTTTTTAATTTAATCATGCACACACTATTTATTCTTTCTCAAAAATGTAGAATTCATTGATTAGTCCCAAAATCGAATTTTCAATAACATTTTAGAAACACAGTGCAGGTCCTACTATTTAAACTTTCTCAAAAATGTAAAACTCATTAATTTGCAGCAAAAATATTTTAGTAGTGTAATGAAAAGCTTATACATATGACCTTTTTATTGTTTTTTAAATGTTATTCTAAAAAAAAATTATAAGGCCTAAGCAGGAATACTCATGTGATGAAGCCTGTCCAGGGAAGCACAAAACGTGAGGCTTGTCTCCAAGAGTGCAGTGGACAGGACTAAACTGGAGTAGTGTGCAAGAAAAAGATGAGCCTCATTTATAAAGCCCTGCGTCAGTTTTGCGCTACTGATGTGTCACTTTTTGTGACGCATTGGCGGCATAAAACATGTGCCTTGTTGCGCCATATTTAAAAAGTGACGCATGTAGGCAGATGCTTCATTTTTTAAACCTCTGCGCCACATTATACCTCTGTCAAGTGTAATGTACACAGAGGGGTCATTTCTCCACAAAATGCCTCGTAATAATGACGCAGTGAAATCTATGAGATTTCACTGTGTCACTTTTAGGACACTGTTACATCAAAATCTTGCACCTGCCTCGCAGCAGGGATAAGACTGAGGCAAACGCTTTCACATGGGGCTTTCCCCATGTGATAGGATTCTGACACCTAAGCAGGAGTGCAGATGAGATGAAGACTGTCCAGGGGAGCACAAAAGGTGAGGCTTGTGTCCAAGAGTGCAGTGGACAGGACTAAACTGGAGTAGTGTGCAAAAAAAGATGAACTTCATTTATGAGGCCCTGCGTCAGTTTTGCACTGCTGATGCGTCACTTTTTGTGACGCATCGGCGGCATAAAACATGTACCTTTTTGCGCCATATTTAAAAAGTGGCGCATGTAGGTAGATGCGTCATTTTTTAAACCTCTGCGCCACATTATACGTCTGTCAGGTGTAATGTACACAGAGGGGTCATTTCTCTGCAAAAAGCCTCGTAATAGTGACGCAGTGAAATCTATGAGATTTCACTGCGTCACTTTTAGGACACTGTTACATCAAAATCTTGCATCTGCCTCACAGCAGGCATAAGACTGAGGCAAACGCATTCATATAGGGCTTTCCCCATGTGATAGGATTCTGACACCTAAGCAGGAGTGCAGATGAGATGAAGCCTGTCCAGGGGAGCACAAAAGGTGAGGCTTGTGTCCAAGAGTGCAGTGGACAGGACTAAACTGGGGTAGTGTGCAAAAAAAGATGAACCTCATTTATGAGGCCCTGCGTCAGTTTTGCACTGCTAATGCGTCACTTTTTGTGACGCATCGGCGGCATAAAACATGTACCTTTTTGCGCCATATTTAAAAAGTGACGCATGTAGGTAGATGCGTCACTTTTTAAACCTCTGCGCCACATTATACTTCTGTCAGGTGTAATGTACACAGAGGGGGCATTCCCTCGCAAAAAGCCTCATAATAGTGACGCCGTAAAATTTATGAGATTTCACTGCATCACTTTTAGGACACTGTTACGTCAAAATCTTGCGCCTGCCTCACAGCAGGCATAAGACTGAGGCAAACGCTTTCACATGCAGCTTTCCCCATGTGAAAGGATGCATTGCTGGAGTACAAGCATTCCATTTCATTACTGAAAACTCACTATTTTACAAAATACATTTCCTCTCTCTTGCAAACAATGCTACCAACCATTACCAAAAAAATAACACAAACCAACAGCAAAGAAGCTCAGTGTGCTTCCTAATCTGAGATAACACAGGTGACATGATTGTGAAAGCTTCACATTATTTTATTTAATCATGCAATCACTTTTTATTCTTTCTCAAAAATGTAAAAGCTATTAATTTGCACCAAAATCGATTTTTCAATAACATTTTAGAAACACAGTGCAGGTCCTATGTACAATCATTCCATTTCAGTCTTGAAAAGTCACTATTTTACAAAATACATTTCCTATCTCTTGCAAACATTCCTACCAAGAATTACCCAAAAAAGAAACAAACTAACAGCATAAAAACTCAGTCTGCTTCCCAATCTGAGGTAAAACACGTAACATGTTTGTAAAAGATTCAAATATTTTTATATAATTATGCACACACTATTTATTCCTTCTTAAAAATGTTAAAGCCATTGATTTGCACTAAAATTGTTTTCCAATTACCATTTTATGAACAGAACACAGGTCCTATGTACAAGCATTCATTTTCACTACTGAAAGCCATTAATTTACCCTAAAATCGTTTTTTATTTAATAGTTTATGAATAGAGCACAGATCCTATATACAAGCATTCATTTTCACTACTGAAACCCATTGATTTGCACTAAAATCGTTTTTCAATTACCATTTTAGGAACACAACACAGGTCCTATGTGCTTCTTAATCTGAACTCTCTATCTAAATGAATCATAACTCACCTTTACAAATGCTTTAGGAGATTCAGAAGTGTCAGATACACACACCAATATTTCTTTAGCAGAGCAAAAGGTATGTTCTCCAGGCACTGCAACCATTAATAGCACAGAAAACCTCTAATTCTACACACATATTGCTCATGGTAACCAATCAAAACTCTTCCCTCTGTATTTTCAAACCAACACCCTTCCCCCCCTCAGCCCTTTCTACCTGTTACCATAGCAACTCCCTCCTCACTGAGCTCTCAGGTTTAAAAGTTTATTCTACAATGTTGCAAATCACCTCAGCAAGGATGTTTGACCTGCGAATACACCAGCTTATCTGGTGAAATGTTTCTTTAAATGACTTTTTTTTAACCATTCAAATTACTTCTTACACAGAACACAACCATGCACCCTAACTTACAGTTTTCAACTATCTCAATCTACCAATCAGGTTTTTTTATGCAAACTTCTACTGTTCCAACTGCCATTTTATTCCTACACTTCATCTGACTGCACCAGAACCTCCTCTCACCATGTATTCTGTCTGGATTATTGGACATAGCTATATCCACTGGGCTCAAAGGTATGCAGCTACCAGAAATTTTCACAACCTTGATTTACAAAATGTGAACATTAAATGGATTGGCCAGAGAGGATTGAGATGTCACCAATTGATACCATTGGTGAAAACCTTTTTGCATTTGCCACAACCTAACCTCATAATTCTGCACAGTGGTGGAAATGACTTAGGCACTTTGACTGGGGTAGGTCTGGAAATGCTTAAAAAGGACACCTTTGAACAATTCATGGCACTTTTTCCTCAAACTGCCTTGGTATTTTCCAATATATGCCAAAGACAGAAATGGAACTGGTCCAACCAATTTTGTCCACAATTTGAGAAAGCACGGAAACATGTGAATAAATCTGTTTCTGCTTACATGAGAGACTATGGAATGGGTTCAATATACAACAACAACTTGCATTACAACATGCAAGATATCTACAGAGGAGATGGTGTGCACTTCTCAGATGAGGGGAATAGAATATTCCTCCTGAATTTAAGACTGTGCATTGGTACCTACTTGTAGGTACCTAAATCAGCCACAGAACCCAAAAGCTCTTTTCAGGGCTACCCTACCTCTGATCACTCCAAATGATTATCTTTTTCTAACTTTTTTCACTATTTTTCACCAAAGTACGCTCCCCGGTACGCTTCCCGGTGCGCATACCGGGCGATCCCCCCCGCAAATGTTTTTTTTTGTTTTCCGCCTATATGGGCCTCCTAAGACCCCCTCAGAAAACCTAGAGGGTCAGGGAGTGCCTACCATGCCCCCTCATACCCATTCCCAACGTTCTTTCTCCTCCATTTTCTGTCTCAAATCTACCGAAACACAAAATGGAGGACTCCCGTAGCGCTGCCGGTACGCGTACCGGGGCGCGCACCGGGAAGCGCTCCCAAAAATTTTAAAGGTTAATTTACATAAAAACCACTGGAGACACTTTCAGCAAATATAGAATAGGCCATACTACATACCAGTCCCTACCATTTTCCCAAATTTGGTGGAATTCCATTGAGCCATTTGACCTGTAGCACTGTCTAAATATCCTGAGGTAAATTACATGACAAAAACACATCTGAAGTGTTAGAATTTACAACCAATTAAAATGTTACTTTCATTTTCTACATTTTTTTCCTGACATTTGATTGGTTATGTACATGAATATAAATGAAAAATGAGAGGGAAACATGGCCATTTTGACTACAACTACCTGAGGTACATCTTGAAAGGATTTTCGCATTTTTTCTTCTTCACCTCTCTGTAAAGTAAGTTGATAATTTGTAAGGGGCACTTTAAGTTAATTTGTAAAAACGTTTTCTGATAATTATTTACTGTCCCTCTGCTATAGTTATAGATAGAGATAGGCTCCTCTGTTATATTTATGGATTGACTTAGGCTTCTCTGCTATAATTATGAATTCACTTACGCTTCTTCACAGGCACTTTTTTATATTTCTACTTCCTGCCTGTTACCATACACTGCCCAAAGTTAACTTCACTGTTAAAAAATCAGAACTACCTGTCTGAACTTAAACCCAACAGTGCCCTAACTCTACTGATATAGTTATTTTTTATGCAATTTACAGCAAAAAAATGGAAGGGGAGCAAGAAAATATCAATGTTTCCTTCGAGATTACATATGAGGAGATTCTAAATGAATATTTTGGTGAAGAAGATTTTATGGATCAGTCTTTGGATCAACAATTTATTGAATGTTTACAAGATATAGAAACATGCATTTTTGAGGAGATTCCAGATGATGTAATGCTGGAAGTTTTATTGAACTATGAAAATTCTAACCAATACATTTTTATTTAATAATTAAAAATTGTTTGAGACATTATTCATTTTTATATCTAATTCATGAAGTACTACCAAAATAATTATGTTTATATTATAGTATAAAGTGAAACTTACAGTATACTGTGCAATTTTAAAACATCATAAGGGAGCAGGGTAGACTACCCATGATCCCCTAGGTCTTCTCAGGTAGTACTTAAAGGATCTGCTCCTGCTTTCCTGACAGACTATGGTATGGATTCCATATACCACAATAACTTCTGTAACAACATGCGAATTATCTACAGAGGAGACGGTGTACATTGAATTTAAGACTCTGTATTGGTACCTACATGTTGGTACTTAAATCACCCACACAACACAACAATTCTATTCAGAGCTACCCTACCTCTAAGCACTTTAAATTATCATTTTACTGTTTCACTGAGTTTTCCCCATGTGTGTGGGGGGAGGTGTGTGTGGGGGATGGTGGGGTGTGTCTGTGAGGTGTGTGTATGTGTCTGGGGGGGTTAGGTGTATAGATGTATGTAGGTGTATGGGGTATGTGGGTGTGGGTGGGGGTGTGGGTGTGTAAGGTGTGTGTGTGGGTGTGGGTGTGTGGGGTGTTTGAGTGTAGGTGGAGGTGTGGGTGTGTGAGGTGTGTGTGGGGGGTGTGTGGGTGTGGGGGGTATGTGTGTAGGATATGTGTGTATGTGTGGGATGTGTGGGTGTGTCTGTGAGGTGTGGGTGTGTGTGGGTGTGTGGGGGGGAGGTGTGTCTGTGGGATGTGGGGGTGTGTCTGTGAGGTATCTGTGTGTGCGTGTGTGTGTGTGTTGGGGTGGTGAGGTGTGTGTATGAGTGTGGGTATGTGGGATGTGTGGGTGTGGGTGTGGATGTGTAAGGTGTCGGTGTGGGGGTGTGGGGTGTTTGGGTGTGGGTGGAGGTGTGCGTGTGTGAGGTTTGTGTGGGGAGTGTGTGGGTGTGGGGGTGTGGGGTTGTGTGCGTGTGGGTGTGTGTGGGACGTACTTGTAGGTACCTAAAACAGCCACAGAACCCAAAAGCTCTTTTCAGAGCTACCCTACCTGTAATCACTCAAAATGATTATTTTACACTATTATTTTAACTATTTTTCACCAAAGTACGCTCCCCGGTACGCTCCCCGGTGCCCGTACCGGGCGCTCCCCCCGCGAAAACCGAAAAAAAAGTAAATTTTGTTTTTTACCCGAGGGACCCTTTTATGGCCCCCACATCAAACCTAGGGGGTCAGGGGGGGTCTACCCTGCTCCCTTTTCATTATTTCCCCCTTTGTTTTTACCACCTCTTGTGTCTCGATCCTACCGAGACACAAGATGGCGGCCGCTCCGGACTGTTTCGAATGTTTACAGACACCCGAGAGCCAATCAGCTTTCCGTGCGCAAGTCGTGTGGCGCGCCCGGAGCGCTCCCCGGTGCGCATACCGAGGCGCGGCTATAGATATATAAATTTTTTGGAACCTAAATTACTCAAAATCCTCTTGAGCACATATCTTGAGACATAGCAAAGGCACATCGGGCTACCAGTCCCTACAATTTTGCCAAGTTTGGTGAAAATCCATTCAGCCGTTCGAGCTAAAAGTGAGACCGACCGCCCTATGGAAATTACCATGGGGAAAACACGTTTTGGGACCCCCCTTTTATCTCGGCCCCCGCTTGACGAATCCCCCCCAAACTTTCAGGGAAGGAGCGGAGAGCCGCGAGGCAAAGTTGCTGAAAAATTCAGGCAGATTCCTCAACCGGCGCCAAAGTTATTCCCAATAGAATGTTGCGATTTCCCTATGGAAATCAATCCTAACTATAACTACCTACCGGCAACCGCCAGTAGGTAATATATATATATATATATATATATATATATATTATATATATATATATATTACCTACTGGCGGTCGCCAGTAGGTATATATAGTTAGGATTTTTTCTCTATGGGTTTTTTGAAAATTCTATGTCTAATAACTTTGGCGTTTGTGGACGGAATTGGCTGAAATTTTCAGGAAAATGGCACATTTTGTTTCTGAGCAGCCCCTGAAAATTTTGGGGGGGTTCGTCAAGGGGGGGCCGAGAAAAAAGGGGGGTCCCAAAACGTGTTTTTAACATTGAGTTTTCCATAGGGCGGTTGGCCTCACTTTTAGCCCGAACGGCTGAATGGATTTGCACGAAACTTGGCAAAATTGTAGGGACTGGTAGCCCGATGTGCCTTTTGTAGGTCTCAATATATGTGCTCCAGTGGATTTTGAGAAATTAACGTTTAAAAAAAGATATATATCTGTAACAGCGGACCGGGCAGCGTCCCAGGACGCGTACTTTTCGCGCAACGGAGCTTTGTGAAGCGAAGCTGATTGGTTCTCCGGCGTCTGTCAACATTCCAAACAGTCCGTAGCGGCCGCCATCTTGTCTCTCGGTAGGATCGAGAGACAAGAGGAGGCGAAAGCGAAGGGGCAAATGACCATAAGGGGGAATAGTAGATCCTCGCTGACCCCCTAGGTTTGATGTGGAGGTTTTAAAAGGGCCCCGCGGGGCAAAAAAAAATAATAATAATAATAATCGAACGGCTGAATGGATTTGCACGAAACTTGGTAAAATATTAGGGACTGGTAGCCCGATGTGCCTTTGCTAGGTCTCAATATATGTGCTCCAGTGGATTTTGAGAAATTAACGTTCAAAAAAAGATATATATCTGTAACAGCGCTCCGCTTCGCGTACTTTTCGCGTTACGGAGCTTTGCGAAGCTGATTGGTTCTCCGGCGTCTGTCAACATTCCAAACAGTCCGTAGCGGCCGCCATCTTGTCTCTCGGTAGGATTGAGAGACAAGAGGAGGCCAAAGCGAAGGGGGAAATGACCATAAGGGGGCATAGTAGATCCTTCCTGACCTCTTAGGTTTGATGTACCATTTTGCCAAGTTTGGTGTAATTCCGTTCAGCCATTCAGGCTGTAGACGTATGTAAATGTCCTATGGAAAATTGCATGGGGAAAACACATTTGAAAGTGTTGAAATTTAGAACCAATTAAAATGTTACTTTGGTTTTGTATTTGTGTGTGATGAAAGTTAATTGGTTATGTATATATGTCAAATGAGAGGAAACCACAGCCATTTTGTGATACTACTGTCTGAGGTACATTTGTGAGGAATTTTTGGTGGTGAATTTCTGGTGTTTGATTTACACAGTACTAACACTTCTGCTACTTTTAAAAAGGTGAGTTGTTAATTTGTAAGGGGAACTATGTTGTACACTTGAAGATAATTTGAAAAATGTTTTCTGTTATTTATTTGCAGTCCTTCTGTTATACTAAATACTTGATGAAGTTAGTTTTATATTATGTATTACTAAAAACGATAAATGAAAGTGATTATTTTTTTCTGCAATTTACAGCAAGCAATTTCAAAATAAAATGGCTCACAATGAAGAGACCGTGGCAATTTCTTTTGAATTGTCCACTACATTGATTGAAATTGAGAGCACCAATAATGAAATATTGTCACAAGGAGGACATGACTTGTATGATTCCATTAGATTGATTGAAATGGACAGCACCAAGAATGAAATATTGTCACAAGGAGATGACTTGAATGATTCCACTACATTGATTGAAATTGAGAGCACCAATAATGAAATATTGTCACAAGGAGGAGATGGCTTGTATGATTCCATTAGATTGATTGAAATGGACAGCACCAATAATGAAATATTGTCACAAGGAGGAGATGACTTGAATGATTCCACTACATTGATTGAAATTGAGAGCACCAATAATGAAATATTGTCACGAGGAGATGACTTGAATGATTCCACTACATTGATTGAAATGGACAGCACCAATAATGAAATATTGTCAGAAGGAGGAGATGACTTGAATGATTTTTTTGATCAATCTCTTGATGGCGAATTTATCGAGTGTTTGGAGACCATAGAGTTACAAGAATCATCATTGCAGACTTTTAATGAGGAGATTCCAGATGAGATGATTGAAGAGGAAATTACTGATGAGGACATGTTACTAGTTGTTTCAAATTTAGAAAATTCTGAAGAATAAATTTATATTTAGAAATCAAAAATTGTTTGAGACATTATTTATTTTTATTTTTAATTTATGAGGTTGTAGCGAAGTGATTGTAGTATAAAATGAGACTTATAGTATAGAGTGCAACATTTTTATGTTACATGGTAAGTTTACTCATATTTACTTCCCTTCTGCCACTATATTATCTCCAATGTGTATTTGACATGTCTTCTTCATCTCCGGCCTCCTTTCTCTCACTGTGTGTCTCCGATGCATCTTATCGCTGGTATTTTGTGTAATTACAGAAGAGAGTAAAATAAAATAGTTCGGAACGTGAAAAGGGGGCAAAGTAGAGTACTCCTCACCCCCTAGGCCTTTTTAGGCGGTCCCAAAAGGATCAGTTTCTGCTTTCCTGAGAGATTATGGTATGAGTTCCATATACCACAATAACTTGCATTACAACATGCAAGATATCTATCTCCTATTACCAACTTTTGGAGATATTCGCGCTAAGCGCGAATATCTCCAAAAAGTAACACCTGCCCTGAGCAGTTCTTAGCCATGTTATCCAATGGGAGGTGGATAACATGGCTAAGAGTATTAGCTCGGTAATGCATGAATATCGCTGAGTTTTTAGCGATATTCATGCATTGCGGCCGTTTATTATCGCATTTGCGATAAACCTTGATAATAGTAAGGTTTATCTTCGATAATTTCTGACGATGCTTAGTGGTAAAAAATTGGTTGGTAAGCATCGTTAGCGATAAATATCGCTTAACTTTGGTAATATGCCCCAACGTCTGTTAACGTTCGATTCGAAGGAAATGAGGAAGTGTTGAAAAACATTGTCTGCGCCATCTTGCCTTTTTTGAAATGCCACACTTTTGTCGTGCACGGCAGCCATTTTAGATGTCTTGACCAGACCCACTCTCTGCACGCTGTCGATTCGTAGCATGGCTCCTCACCCTCGCAAGCATCTTCCCCAGGCACTGGTCACCCCCGCTCTCTGTCTTATGCATGGGCAATAAACCTCCCCCCATCTGCGCTGCTCTTCCCTGAGAATCACACTGTGCCCGCCCGACACCTCCCTTTCGCCCTATTCACTACCGCACCCTCTGACACTCCTCTTCCTCTGTGTCCGATTGTCCAGGCTATCAGCTAGCCCTGCAGATGTAGTTTATGGCCCCAGCTGTAAAGAATCACCCCTCTTCAAAGGAGTTATAGTAGATCAAGGCCCACACCCGATGAGATCCGTCACACCACACGTGTTCCTACTATCTGAAAACTATCCTGTATTGTGATTGGGGAGGGGACCGAGCCTGAAGCGGAAGATTCCAGGAATGACTCTTTGTACATCAAAGTTTTTACAATTATGTGTCACATAAAAAATATATAGCACTCCAACAAAGTAGTAGGAATATAAAACTTTAATAACATATAAATATATACAACAAAACAAAAACAGTAAAAACATTTAAACAACGAAGAGACCGTGGCAATTTCTTTTGAATTATCCAATAGATTTATTGAAATTGACAGCACCAATAATGAAATATTCTTGTCAGTAGCGGTCTGTTGTGCGAATAGTTCCAAGGCAGCAGAACGCGCTGAAATCTGGATGTCACGAAGGTGATGTCTAGCAAGTTGCCGCCCAGCAAATAACGGCGTGGGGCGCCGCGGGGGTGAGTGAGTCCAGTAGGCACCACAGCTATTCTTACCGGCATTGCAGAATTACTGCTGGGGACAATGCCTGTGCTGGAGCAGGGTCACAGCAGAAACAAAAAGGATTCTGTTGAAGATGTTGTTGGTTTTCAATTTGAAAACAGTTCTGGTGTCAACTGCTATGCTAATGTAGTGGTTAATGTTTTGTTTTCTCTAGAAAATGTAAAAGAGGGGGAGGCAGTCCAAAGTTCCGTTAAAAGGGCAAAGGAAAGGATCGGTGGTTTGAACTATCAGTCAAAAAGGGGAGGGGGTGCAACAATTTTTCCTACCGGGTCACACTGTGCTTTCACCGGAAGTGAGGTCTGCAGGATTCTAGTAATTCAAAGTGAGGCTGGCGCCGACGTCCCGCGGATACAGTTTCGTCACTCCACGGGTGATCATGGCAGTCATTCCCCATCGGGGGTCGGAGACTCCCGCGGCTCCTCTAGAATCTTCAAGGTCGTGGAGGACTACGGTGGTGGAGTCAACCAGTGACCGGGCCATTTCTTTATGCTGGGCCCGCTCTTGCCAGGTCGACCGCCATTTTGAGAGTTCGGTAGCTACTGGCGATCGCGGGGTCAAATGAGCGGACGGGCTCCACCCTGCCGGGCGAGACGTTGCAGCATGGCCACAGTGGAAGAACTCTTTTCCGGGCGCCTGGACCGCTGAGGGTGCAGCTGGGAAGCCTCCACTGGGGAGGCGGGAGAGGCCTGTTCGCACCGTCTCTCCCTCCCAGTGCACCCCACGGCGTCTCGCTTGAGATTTGTTATGGCCGGACCAGGCGATGAGGACGAGGGGGGGGGGTCGGAGGCATGTGCAAGACATCCCCCCCCAGGGTTGTTGCAGCAATTATACAAGAAAGAAGAAGTGTCCCGTCCGTCTTCGGGCCGGGCTTCCGGTAGATGTCGGCCGGACGCCCCTGGCTCTGGCCCCATGAACGGGTTTCTTGGTTTATCGGCTGCAGCCGGATTCCGTCGGCCTCGGCCCCCCGACCGTTGGTGGCCGGACCGGAAGAGCATGTGGCGGGACTACCTGCAACTCTCAAGGGCCACCGCGGCCGGACTGGGAGAGAG
Organism: Lissotriton helveticus; assembly: GCF_964261635.1. NCBI lineage: Eukaryota > Metazoa > Chordata > Amphibia > Caudata > Salamandridae > Lissotriton > Lissotriton helveticus. The sequence goes on along the minus strand of NC_136059.1, from coordinate 1,264,219,319 downwards.
AGGGGAGGGTCGAGGAGACATTCCCCCTCCCTGCAACTGTTCAGCATTGTAAAGGCAATCCCCTGGCCGGGTCCCGTTGGTCTCGGCCTCTCCTCCGGCTACACCCTACGTTAGGATCTCCTGGCCGAGGCGTGGCAGCAGGACCTGCCTTATATGGGCTGCTCCCGACTGGGCGTAGCCGGAACCCTGCCCCACCTTGGAAGTTTCCAGAGTGGGGGCGGATGTTCTACTGACTTGCATTTTCCCTAGTCTATCGATTTTTTTGGCGTGGCAGGCGGTGGGACAGCGAGGGGTGATTTGGTTTCTCTTACTGTTTTTCTGGTCTCTCACCACTGGCATATTTTAACGTTTTCTTGTTTCTAGGACATTAATAGGTTTTATCATTACGTTATGTTATCGTTTCTTTGTTCGTTGTTTAATAAAAGTTCATGTTCATCAGTGGCCTACTGATTTTCGTTTTCCTATTCTTTTCTTTCCAGGTTGTTTCATGCTAAAGTTTCTGTTAACAGGATACAGTGATCACTTCGTTATTATTGCATATGTCCTTTTCACTAGGGGTGCTCTCTGGTCGGGCCAGATGACGTATGTCTAGTAAATGGTCCGGGTGAAACAGGTGCATCAATCAGTGGGGAGTAGATAGGCATGACAGATTACAACGGGGGAGAAAGGTCCGCATTACGTACCCTTTCACTACTTGCAAAGATTTTCCTACGTTTATTTGCAAACAGGGAATACCTCCAAAAAGAACTAATTCCCAAACAGTCAATGTTCGGACAATCAATCAATCAATGAGGAATGAAATAGGTACGACGTGTTAAAGGCTTGCGTTACCTACCCTTCACTATCTGCAAAGGGAGAGAGAATATTCCTATTCTTCCTCGTTTGCAGGTAGAGAAGATCCTTAAGAGAATTAACATTGAACAATTCAATGCTCGATTGAAACAATCAACAAGGGGTACTGTGAACACAAATGAACGCCGCTTATGTACATACGCATTGCTATTTTCAACAGGTTGTTCCTAATGTTTCTATTTTAGCGAGGTCAAAAAGAGATCCCATTAGTGGCCTACTGATTTTGCTCGATTCCTTTTGTTTTTTTACACGATTTTTCGCTATCTGCAAAGACTAAACAGAGTATTGCGACTCTGTGCTTGTTTGTAAATAGAGAATGAACCAAAGAGAACAATCAATCAAATGGAGAGAGAAGCAGGCACGACGGATTACAAAGGGGGCAAAGGGCTGCGTTAACTACCCTTCACTATCTGCAAAGAGAGAGTACTCCTAATAGAAATGAGGGGTGGGGGGCAGCATTCAAAGCAGATCAGTGTGCATAAACACGAAAATGTTTTTACTTACCACGTACTTGACATTCGACAGCTTATGATATTTGCTATTAAAAAACCATTGAAATTCACTGAAAAAACCATAGGTTATAGACCATATATAGTTAGGAATTAGCATTTACAAAACCTTGAAAATTCACTGAAAAAACCATAGGTTATAGACCATATATAGTTAGGAATTAGCATTTAAAAAACCTTATTTTACTCACACAAAACCATTGAAATTCCATATATAGTTAGTTGCACTAACTATATATTGCGCACCCGCAATCCACTGCTGATCATGTCACATATTACATCATTCATGACATGGTCAGTGACATCACTGATGACATCACTGATGACATCTCAAATGACATCACTGATGACATCACTGATGACATCTCATTTGACATCAATGACCACATCACTGATGATATCATTCATGTGACAATACAATGCATCTCCTCACATTTTAATATAACCTCTGTTTCACCCAGTGTTAAATACAGAGTATAATTTTTGAAACCATTGACACACCAATACTAGTTACTACATACGTACTCACTGATTCCTACGTCTACACACACATTCACTCATTCACCCATACAATCATTCATACATACAATCACTCATCTTTACAACACTATCATATGCACTCATACACCTATACAGACACTCACACTCTGCCACTCATCCATGGAGTTACTCACACACCTAGTCAGTCCTGTAAAGAATCAATCACACTTCCATTTTCTTGTCTATACAGTTAAACATAGAGCACCTTACATTTTCAAACATATAGTAACACATACTTACTTTCTTATACAATCATTGATACAAGTACACATTGATCTGCACAGAGTCACACACCTCCCAGCCAGCCACACACACACTCAGTCTCCCATACAAATACTTGGACAATCAATCAATAACCCATATAGTTAATCATATAGCTACTGATCAACACATGCAGTAGTTTACAGAACAACAGACATAATGATGCACAAATTAAGACAGTTTAGTCACTAACCCATGCACTCAGTGAGACACATTTAATCACTCACTCATACATTCAGTCATGCACCTACTAAATCCTTCGTCCAGACAGTTATACATCTACTCATTCTTCAATATCTAAAACATATTTAAACTTTACAGAAACACACAGTCACTGGATGATGTCATCAGTGATGTCATCAGTGATGTCATTTGAGATGTCATCAGTGATGTCATCAGTGATGTCACTGACCATGTCATGAATGATGTAATATGTGACATGATCAGCAGTGGATTGCGGGTGCGCAATATATAGTTAGTGCAACTAACTATATATGGAATTTCAATGGTTTTGTGTGAGTAAAATAAGGTTTTTTAAATGCTAATTCCTAACTATATATGGTCTATAACCTATGGTTTTTTCAGTGAATATATATATATATATATATATATATATTACCTACTGGCGGTCGCCAGTAGGTATATATAGTTAGGATTTTTTCTCTATGGGTTTTTTGAAAATTCTATGTCTAATAACTTTGGCGTTTGTGGACGGAATCGGCTGAAATTTTCAGGAAAATGGCACATTTTGTTTCTGAGCAGCCCTTGAAAATTTGGGGGGGGTTCGTCCAGTGGGGGCCGAGAAAAAAGGGGGGTCCCAAAACGTGTTTTTAACATTGAGTTTTCCATAGGGCGGTTGGCCTCACTTTTAGCCCGAACGGCTGAATGGATTTGCACGAAACTTGGCAAAATTGTAGGGACTGGTAGCCCGATGTGCCTTTTGTAGGTCTCAATATATGTGCTCCAGTGGATTTTGAGAAATTAACGTTTAAAAAAAGATATATATCTGTAACAGCGGACCGGTTAGCGCTCTGGTTCGCGGACTTTTCGCGCAACGGAGCTTTGTGAAGCGAAGCTGATTGGTTCTCCGGCGTCTGTCAACATTCCAAACAGTCCGTAGCGGCCGCCATCTTGTCTCTCGGTAGGATCGAGAGACAAGAGGAGGTCAAAACAAAGGGGGAAATAACTATAAGGGGGCATAGTAGATCCTCGCTGACCCCCTAGGTTTGATGTGGAGGTTTTAAAAGGGCCCCGCGGGGCAAAAAAAAAACAAAATAATAATAATCGAACGGCTGAATGGATTTGCACGAAACTTGGCAAAATATTAGGGACTGGTAGCCCGATGTGCCTTTGCTAGGTCTCAATATATGTGCTCCAGTGGATTTTGAGAAATTAACGTTGAAAAAAAGATATATATCTGTAACAGCGCTCCGCTTCGCGTACTTTTCGCGTTACGGAGCTTTGCGAAGCTGATTGGTTCTCCGGCGTCTGTCAACATTCCAAACAGTCCGTAGCGGCCGCCATCTTGTCCCTCGGTAGGATTGAGAGACAAGAGGAGGCCAAAGCGAAGGGGGAAATGACCATAAGGGGGCATAGTAGATCCTTCCTGACCTCTTAGGTTTGATGTACCATTTTGCCAAGTTTGGTGTAATTCCGTTCAGCCATTCAGGCTGTAGACGTATGTAAATGTCCTATGGAAAATTGCATGGGGAAAACACATTTGAAAGTGTTGAAATTTAGAACCAATTAAAATGTTACTTTGGTTTTGTATTTGTGTGTGATGAAAGTTAATTGGTTATGTATATATGTCAAATGAGAGGAAACCACAGCCATTTTGTGATACTACTGTCTGAGGTACATTTGTGAGGAATTTTTGGTGGTGAATTTCTGGTGTTTGATTTACACAGTACTAACACTTCTGCTACTTTTAAAAAGGTGAGTTGTTAATTTGTAAGGGGAACTATGTTGTACACTTGAAGATAATTTGAAAAATGTTTTCTGTTATTTATTTGCAGTCCTTCTGTTATACTAAATACTTGATGAAGTTAGTTTTATATTATGTATTACTAAAAACGATAAATGAAAGTGATTATTTTTTTCTGCAATTTACAGCAAGCAATTTCAAAATAAAATGGCTCACAATGAAGAGACCGTGGCAATTTCTTTTGAATTGTCCACTACATTGATTGAAATTGAGAGCACCAATAATGAAATATTGTCACAAGGAGGACATGACTTGTATGATTCCATTAGATTGATTGAAATGGACAGCACCAAGAATGAAATATTGTCACAAGGAGATGACTTGAATGATTCCACTACATTGATTGAAATTGAGAGCACCAATAATGAAATATTGTCACAAGGAGGAGATGGCTTGTATGATTCCATTAGATTGATTGAAATGGACAGCACCAATAATGAAATATTGTCACAAGGAGGAGATGACTTGAATGATTCCACTACATTGATTGAAATTGAGAGCACCAATAATGAAATATTGTCACGAGGAGATGACTTGAATGATTCCACTACATTGATTGAAATGGACAGCACCAATAATGAAATATTGTCAGAAGGAGGAGATGACTTGAATGATTTTTTTGATCAATCTCTTGATGGCGAATTTATCGAGTGTTTGGAGACCATAGAGTTACAAGAATCATCATTGCAGACTTTTAATGAGGAGATTCCAGATGAGATGATTGAAGAGGAAATTACTGATGAGGACATGTTACTAGTTGTTTCAAATTTAGAAAATTCTGAAGAATAAATTTATATTTAGAAATCAAAAATTGTTTGAGACATTATTTATTTTTATTTTTAATTTATGAGGTTGTAGCGAAGTGATTGTAGTATAAAATGAGACTTATAGTATAGAGTGCAACATTTTTATGTTACATGGTAAGTTTACTCATATTTACTTCCCTTCTGCCACTATATTATCTCCAATGTGTATTTGACATGTCTTCTTCATCTCCGGCCTCCTTTCTCTCAGTGTGTGTCTCCGATGCATCTTATCGCTGGTATTTTGTGTAATTACAGAAGAGAGTAAAATAAAATAGTTCGGAACGTGAAAAGGGGGCAAAGTAGAGTACTCCTCACCCCCTAGGCCTTTTTAGGCGGTCCCAAAAGGATCAGTTTCTGCTTTCCTGAGAGATTATGGTATGAGTTCCATATACCACAATAACTTGCATTACAACATGCAAGATATCTATCTCCTATTACCAACTTTTGGAGATATTCGTGCTAAGCGCGAATATCTCCAAAAAGTAACACCTGCCCTGAGCAGTTCTTAGCCATGTTATCCAATGGGAGGTGGATAACATGGCTAAGAGTATTAGCTCGGTAATGCATGAATATCGCTGAGTTTTTAGCGATATTCATGCATTGCGGCCGTTTATTATCGCATTTGCGATAAACCTTGATAATAGTAAGGTTTATCTTCGATAATTTCTGACGATGCTTAGTGGTAAAAAATTGGTTGGTAAGCATCGTTAGCGATAAATATCGCTTAACTTTGGTAATATGCCCCAACGTCTGTTAACGTTCGATTCGAAGGAAATGAGGAAGTGTTGAAAAACATTGTCTGCGCCATCTTGCCTTTTTTGAAATGCCACACTTTTGTCGTGCACGGCAGCCATTTTAGATGTCTTGACCAGACCCACTCTCTGCACGCTGTCGATTCGTAGCATGGCTCCTCACCCTCGTAAGCATCTCCCCCAGGCACTGGTCACCACCGCTCTCTGTCTTATGCATGGGCAATAAACCTTCCCCCATCTGCGCTGCTCTTCCCTGAGAATCACACTCTGTGCCCGCCCGACACCGACCTTTCGCCCTATTCACTACCGCACCCTCTGACACTCCTCTTCCTCTGTGTCCGAATGTCCAGGCCGGTCCTAGGCTATCAGCTAGCCCTGCAGATGTAGTTTATGGCCCCAGCTGTAAAGAATCACCCCTCTTCAAAGGAGTTATAGTAGATCAAGGCCCACACCCGATGTGATCCGTCACAGCACACGCGTTCCTACTATCTGAAAACCATCCTGTATTGTGATTGGGGAGGGGACCGAGCCTGAAGCGGAAGATTCCAGGAATGACTCTTTGTACATCAAAGTTTTTACAATTATGTATCACATTAAAAATATATAGCACTCCAACAAAGTAGTAGGAATATAAAACTTTAATAACATATAAATATATACAACAAAACAAAAACAGTAAAAACATTTAAACAACGAAGAGACCGTGGCAATTTCTTTTTAATTATCCAATAGATTTATTGAAATTGACAGCACCAATAATGAAATATTCTTGTCAGTAGCGGTCTGTTGTGCGAATAGTTCCAAGGCAGCAGAACGCGCTGAAATCTAGATGGCACGAAAGTGATGTCTAGTAAGTTGCCGCCCAGCAAAAAACGGCGTGGGGCGCCGCGGGGGTGAGTGAGTCCAGTAGGCACCACAGCTATTCTTACCGGCATTGCAGAATTACTGCTGGGGACAATGCCTGTGCTGTAGCAGGGTCACAGCAGAAACAAAAAGGATTCTGTTGAAGATGTTGTTGGTTTTCAATTTGAAAACAGTTCTGGTGTCAACTGCTATGCTAATGTAGTGGTTAATGTTTTGTTTTCTCTAGAAAATGTAAAAGAGGGGGAGGCAGTCCAAAGTTCCGTTAAAAGGGCAAAGGAAAGGATCGGTGGTTTGAACTATCAGTCAAAAAGGGGAGGGGGTGCAATAATTTTTCCTACCGGGTCACACTGTGCTTTCACCGGAAGTGAGGTCTGCAGGATTGTAGTAATTCAAAGTGAGGCTGGCGCCAGCATGGGAGCGCCGACGTCCCGCGGATACAGTTTCGTCACTCCACGGGCGATCATGGCAGTCATTCCCCATCGGGGGTCGGAGACTCCCGCGGCTCCTCTAGAATCTTCAAGGTCGTGGAGGACTACGGTGGTGGAGTCAACCAGTGACCGGGCCATTTCTTTATGTTGGGCCCGCTCTTGCCAGGTCGACCGCCATTTTGAGAGTTCGGCAGCTACCGGCGATCGCGGGGTCACATGAGCGGACGGGCTCCACCCTGCCGGGCGAGACGTTGCAGCATGGCCACAGTGGAAGAACCGTTATCTAGGTCGTTCCGAAACTGTGCAGCACTGTAGTTGTTAGGATGCCACCGCCTGGAGCGCTGAGGGTGCAGCTGGGAAGCCTCCACCTGGGGAGGCGGGAGAGGCCTGTTCGCACCGTCTCTCCCTCCCAGTGCACCCCACGGCGTCTCGCTTGAGATTTGTTATGGCCGGACCAGGCGATGAGGACGAGGGGGGGGTCGGAGGCATGTGCAAGACATCCCCTTCCAGTGTTGTCGCAGCCATTATAAAAGAAAGAAGTGTCCCGTCCGTCTTCGGGCCGGGCTTCTGGTGGATGTCGGCCGGACGCCCCTGGCTCTGGCCCCATGAACGGGTTTCTTGGTTTATCGGCTGCAGCCGGATCCCGTCGGCCTCGGCCCCCCGACCGTTGGTGGTCGGACCGGAAGAGCATGTGGCGGGACTACCTGCAACTCTCAAGGGCCACCGCGGCCGGACTGGGAGAGAGAGGGGAGGGTCGAGGAGACATTCCCCCCCCCTGCAACTGTTCAGCGTTGTAAAGGCAATCCCCTGGCCGGGTCCCGCTGGTCTCGGCCTCTCCTCCGGCTACACCCTACGTTAGGATCTCCTGGCCGAGGCGTGGCAGCAGGACCTGCCTTATATGGGCTGCTCCCGGCTGGGCGTAGCCGGAACCCTGCCCCACCTTGGAAGTTTCCAGAGTGGGGGTGGATGTTCTACTGACTTGCATTTTCCCTAGTCTATCGATTTTTTTGGCGTGGCAGGCGGTGGGACAGCGAGGGGTGATTTGGTTTCTCTTACTGTTTTTCTGGTCTCTCACCACTGGCATATTTTAACGTTTTCTTGTTTCTAGGACATTAATAGGTTTTATCATTACGTTATGTTATCGTTTCTTTGTTCGTTGTTTAATAAAAGTTCATGTTCATCAGTGGCCTACTGATTTTCGTTTTCCTATTTTTTTCTTTCCAGGTTGTTTCATGGTAAAGTTTCTGTTAACAGGATACAGTGATCACTTCGTTATTATTGCATATGTCCTTTTCACTAGGGGTGCTCTCTGGTCGGGCCAGATGACGTATCTCTAGTAAATGGTCCGGGTGAAAAAGGTGCATCAATCAGTGGGGAGTAGATAGGCATGACAGATTACAACGGGGGAGAACGGTCCGCATTACGTACCCTTTCACTACTTGCAAAGATTTTCCTACGTTTATTTGCAAACAGGGAATACCTCCAAAAAGAACTAATTCCCAAACAGTCAATGTTCGGACAATCAATCAATCAATGAGGAATGAAATAGGTACGACGTGTTAAAGGCTTGCGTTACCTACCCTTCACTATCTGCAAAGGGAGATAGAATATTCCTATTCTTCCTCGTTTGCAGGTAGAGAAGATCATTAAGAGAATTAACTTCGAACAATTCAATGCTCGATTGAAACAATCAACAAGGGGTACTGTGAACACAAATGAACTCCGCTTATATACATACGCATTGCTATTTTCAACAGGTTGTTCCTAATGTTTCTATTTTAGCGAGGTCAAAAGAGATCCCATTAGTGGCCTACTGATTTTGCTCGATTCCTTTTGTTTTTTTACACGATTTTTCGCTATCTGCAAAGACTAAACAGAGTATTGCGACTCTGTGCTTGTTTGTAAATAGAGAATGAACCAAAGAGAACAATCAATCAAATGGAGAGAGAAGCAGGCACGACGGATTACAAAGGGGGAAAGGGCTGCGTTAACTACCCTTCACTATCTGCAAAGAGAGAGTACTCCTAATAGAAATGAGGGGTGGGGGGCAGCAATCAAAGCAGATCAGTGTGCATAAACACGAAAAAAAAAATTCTTACCACGTACTTGACATTCGACAGCTTATGATATTTGCTATTAAAAAACCATTGAAATTCACTGAAAAAACCATAGGTTATAGACCATATATAGTTAGGAATTAGCATTTACAAAACCTTGAAAATTCACTGAAAAAACCATAGGTTATAGACCATATATAGTTAGGAATTAGCATTTAAAAAACCTTATTTTACTCACACAAAACCATTGAAATTCCATATATAGTTAGTTGCACTAACTATATATTGCGCACCCGCAATCCACTGCTGATGATGTCACATATTACATCATTCATGACATGGTCAGTGACATCACTGATGACATCACTGATGACATCTCAAATGACATCACTGATGACATCACTGATGACAACATCCAGTGACTATGTTTCTGTAAAGTTAAAATATGTCTTACATATTGAAGAATGAGTGGATGTATAAGTGTCTGGACGAAGGATTTAGTAGGTGCATGACTGAATGTATGAGTGAGTGATTAAATGTGTCTCACTGAGTGCATGGGTTAGTGACTAAACTGTCTTAATTTGTGCATCATTATGTCTGTTGTTCTGTAAACTGCTGCATGTGTTGATCAGTAGCTATATGAGTAACTATATGGGTTATTGATTGATTGCCCAAGTATTTGCATGGGAGACTGAGTGTGTGTGTGGCTGGATGGGAGGTGTGTGACTCTGTACAGATCAATGTGTACTTGTATCAATGATTGTATAAGAGAGTAAGTATGTGTTAGTATATGGTTGAAAACGTAAGGTGCTCTATGTTTAACTGTATAGAGTAGAAAATGGAAGTGTGATTGATTCTTTACAGGACTGACTAGGTGTGTGAGTAACTCCATGGATGAGTGGCAGAGTGTGAGTGTCTGTATAGGTGTATGAGTGCATATGATTGTGTTGTAAACATGAGTGATTGTATGTATGAATGATTGTATGGGAGAATGAGTGAATGTGTGTGTAGACGTAGGAATCAGTGAGTACGTATGTAGTAACTAGTATTGGTGTGTCAATGGTTTCAAAAATTATACTCTGTTTTTAACACTGGGTGAAACAGAGGTTATATTAAAATGTGAGGAGATGCATTGTATTGTCACATGAATGATATCATCAGTGATGTGGTCATTGATGTCAAATGAGATGTCATCAGTGATGTCATCAGTGATGTCATTTGAGATGTCATCAGTGATGTCATCAGTGATGTCACTGACCATGTCATGAATGATGTAATATGTGACATCATCAGCAGTGGATTGCGGGTGCGCAATATATAGTTAGTGCAACTAACTATATATGGAATTTCAATGGTTTTGTGTGAGTAAAATAAGGTTTTTTAAATGCTAATTCCTAACTATATATGGTCTATAACCTATGGTTTTTTCAGTGAATTTTCAAGGTTTTGTAAATGCTAATTCCTAACTATATATGGTCTATAACCTATGGTTTTTTCAGTGAATATATATATATATATATATATATATATATATATATATATATATATATATATATATATATATATTTATATATATATATATATATATATATATATATTAATTACCTACTGGCGGTCGCCAGTAGGTAGTTATAGTTAGGACCTATTTTCCAAAGGAAATCCGCAACATTCTATTTCCAATAACTTTGACGCCGGTCGACGAATCTTCGCGAAATTTTCAAAACTTATGCTCCGGTCCGCTCCTATCCTGAAAGTTTCGGCAAGCGGGGGCCAAGAAAAAAGAGGGGTCCCAAAACATGTTTTCCCCATGCAATTTTCCTTTAGCCGCAGCTACAGCCTGAACTGCTGAACGGAATTACCCCAAATTTGGCAAGGAGGTAGCCCTTGGTTCAGAAAGGTTCCTTTTTGTTAAATGGTGGGAATCCGTTCAATAGTTGCTGAGAAAATCAAAAGAGAAAACACATATATATCTATGGCTGCGCAGGATCCACGCACCCTCCTGATGACAAGCTGTATGAGAATTGGCTGTCAACACTCCAAACCAGGAAGTGTTGGCAGACATCTTGTGCCTCGGTAGAACCGAGGCACAAGAAAACAGTAAAACAAATGAGCAAAATGAAAAAAGGGGGCAGGGTAGAAAAAATCAGCATAATCCGCGCAGGGTGCAGGGTTCCTGCTAATAAAAAAAAAACCCGAAGCGCGGGCTCCCGTGCTTAGTTAATATTCAGTCCCCGGGTGGGCCAAATCCCAGGGGCAATGTAAGAATTGGGTGGGGGGCCAAAAGGGGCCCCCCAAGCCCCAGGGACTGCCACCCCGGGGCTTTATCACAATATATGCGGAGGGGCTCATGGCGCACCCGCAGTCTCTGGGACTGCCAACCCCCGGGGCATGTTTTTTTGTAAAATGTAAAATAAAAAGCAGTGCATTGCGGGAATGCAAGTTATAGTTAGCTGAACTAACTATAACTGGGGAATTTCTATGGTTTTGTATGAGTGAAATGTCCAGCTAACTATACCGCCGCTGAAACCTATGGTTTTTTCAGTGAATTTCTAAGGTTTTTTAAATGCTTATTCCTAACTATAACGTGCCTGAAACCTATGTTTTTTAGGTGAATATATATATATATATATATATATATATATATATATATATATATATTTCACACAAAAGCGCCCAGATTTGAGGCCGCACTCCGCATTCAGGTGGGTTACAAACCATTTTTTGTTAAAACATGCAGCTTCCCATCTCGTTAGGTAAATCCCTCGGCCTTACGCGTTTCAAGTCCTTCGTGACTCTCATCAGAGGCCAACGTTTGAAAACATTTATCTGCCACCGCACCCCCTTTAAGCATTGTTAGAGGAGTGCATAGATAGTGCCTGAGTGATTGAAGGAGTGCATGGGTAAGACCTGGGTGGTTGCAAGAGTGCATGGGTAGTGCCTGAGTGATTGAAAGAGTGTATGGGTAGTGCCTGGGTTATTGTATGTGTACCAGTACTGGCTGAATGATTGGAGGAATGCATGGATAGTGCCTGGGTGATTGGAGGCGTGCAACTGTAGTGCCTGAGTGATTGGAGTAGTTCATGGGTAGTTCCTCAGCGATTGGAGGAGTGCATGGGTAATGCCTAGGTGAATGGAGGAGTGCATCAGTACTATCTAGGTTATTCTTGAGTGTATAGTTAGTGTGTGGATGATTTTATAACAGTATGGGTAGTGGCTGGGTGATTTAAGGAGTTTTTGGGTAATGTGTGGCTGGTTGCATGGGTGCAGAGATAATGTGTCAGTGTCTGAAGGGGTGCATAAGTAATGTCAGGGCGATTGCATGACTGCAGGGGTAATGCCTCTGTGTTTGCACGAGTGCAGGTGTAATGCCTTGGATGATTTTATAAGTGCATGGGTACGGCCTGAGTGATTGAAAGTGTGCATGGGTAATACCTACGTGATTGCATGAATGCAGGGGTAATGTCTGGGTCATTGGGGGAGTGCATGGATAATGCCTAAGTGACTGCATGTGTGCAGGGGTAATGTGTAGTTAATTGGAGGACTGCATGAGTAATGTCTGCCTAATTACATAAATGCAAGAGTAATGTCTGGGTCATTGCATCGTTGTAGTGGTAGTGGCTGTGTGATTGTAAAAATGTATAACTAGTGCCTGGGTGCTTTGTAAGTGTATGGGTATTGACTGGATGATTGGAGGAGTGCATAAATAGTGCCTGGATGACTGCAGCAGTGCAAGAGTTGTACCTTGTTTATTCTATGAGTGCATTGCTAATGGCTGGGGGATTGTATGAGTACAAGAGTAATGTCTGGGTGGTTACATGAGTGTACTGGTAGTGCCTGGATGATTTGAGTAGTATATCAATCAATCAATCAGAGTACTTGTAAAGCGCACTACTTACCCATGAGGGTCTAAAGGCGCTGAGGGGAGGGGGGTGCGGCTACTGCTCGAAGAGCCAGGTCATGAGGAGTCTTCTGAAGGTGAGGAGGTCTTGGGTCTGCCGTAGGTGGGTAGGGATGGTGTTCCAGGTCTTGGCGGCGAGGTAGGGGAAGGATCTGCCGCCAGAAGTCGTTCATTGGATGCGGGGGACAGTGCGGAGGCGAGGCTGGCAGAGCGGAGCTGGCGGGTGGGGGTGTAGAAGCTGAGTCTGCTGTTAAGGTAGGCTGGTCCGGCTTTGTGGAGTGCTTTGTGTGCGTGGGTGAGGAGCTTGAAGGTGCTCCTCTTGTCGATGGGGAGCCAGTGTAGGTCTCTCAGGTGGGGGGTGATGTGGCTGCAGCCGGGGACGTTGACGATCAGTCGGGCGGAGGCGTTTGCCGTAGTCCAGTCTGCTGCTGACGAGGGCCTGTGTCACTGTTCTTTTTGTTTCGGTCGGGATCCACTTGTAGATCCTGCGGAGCGTGCGGAGGGTGTTGTAGCAGGAGGAGGAGACGGCGTTGACCTGCTTAGACATTGTTAGGGAAGAGTTGAGGATGAATCCTAGGTTGCGTGCATGGTCGGTGGGTGTCGGGGCTGTTCCCAGTGTGGTCGGCCACCAGGAGTCGTCCCAGGCTGAGGGGGTGGATCCGAGGATGAGGACCTCCGTCTTGTCCAAGTTCACTTTCAGACGGCTGCTCCTCATCCAGTCGGCGATGGCCTTCATCCCCTCGTGGAGGTTTGTTTTGGCAGTGTGTGGGTCCTTGGTGAGGGAGAGGATGAGCTGGGTGTCGTCGGCGTAGGAGATGATGTTGAGGTCGTGATGGCGGGCCACTTGTGCAAGGCGGGCCATGTAGACGTTGAACAGCGTCGGGCTGAGAGATGAGCCCTGGGGTCGCCGCAGATGATGTCGGTGGCTTCGGTTTGGAAGGGTGGGAGGCGGACGCTCTGGGTTCTGCCGGAGAGGAAGGACGTGGTCCAGTCAAGAGCCTTCTCTTGGATTCCGGCTTCTTGGAGGCGTGTCTTTAGAGTGCGATGGCAGACCGTGTCGAAGGCGGCTGACAGGTCTGGAGGATGAGGGCTGATGTTTTGCCGTTGTCTAGTTGGCGCCTAATTTCATCTGTGGCGGCGATGAGGGCTGTCTCGGTGCTGTGGTTGTGATGTATTCCTATAGGTTCTGTATCGATCCCCCTATTCCTGACCCTATTCTGGTTAGCAAACTAACAAGTTAACTAGCAGTCAGCCCATGAGGCAGAAAACCCCCATGATGCAGGAACCGTTATCTGATAAAGCCACACTACGGCACAGGAACGTGTTATCTGATTAGGTCATAACGCTTGCCATCTAATTAGACAAGCGATATTCCTCCAGCCCCTGATAAGGCATACGGAGTTCTCATAACAAATCAAACCTATGACAGACCTGGGAAAAACCCTGCGGCCATTGTTTTGATTTCACCGAGAACTTCAGCAAAAGAATGTGCTAACGACCTGGTCGTATGACATCCTTATTGACGTATCTATGTCCATCCTTACGTCAATCTCGGCACCTTAAAGGTATAAATATTACCGATATTGCCCTATGCAAACACACGCGGTGGTGACGAGGACGGAGCAGCCAGACTTGCCGAAGCCCAGAGCAGAGCAGACCCCGCTGGCGCAGCCCCGCCTTCTTGACGCGCTGAAATCGAGCAGCTGCCTATTTCTCCTGCCGAGAAATCCAGCTCCGGCGTTTCCGGGTAGCCCTCGCAGGCAGCCTGGAATATCGAGACCAGAGACGAGAGATACCATCACTCATTCATCCTAACTTCCAGGTACAGAACTGAATAACCCCTCACAGAGAATTCTTTAGTCAGTCACTTGGCAAAAACAAACTTAACTTAAACTGTAACTTTCTATTCCCGCCCACGTATTAGGCTTAGGTCAGGTACACGGGGTAGGCGTATCTAGAAACACCAGTTGAGTACGTTTAGTCAAATGTATATGTGTATGTAATATATTTTATTCATTTTAAACCTTCATATGGCTTAGAAACCATATCAATGTTTTTTCAGTATTATTTTATACTTCTGCTTTTAATGTATGCACTTTACTTAACTATAAGTATTGCAATAATATCGATCCATTTCTCTTGTACGAGAAAAGAGACTGATCAATAAATAACATATTTTATTGAACACGCCCGTCTCTTCCTTTTCTCTACATTCTGATGAGACTAAGAATGCGCGTACTGACTGAGTAAAATAAATTGCCTTTTATTCACACGACTCTCGAGATACACTCTTGATTAGGGGAGAGCAAAGTTGTCATGTTCTATGGTTGTCAGAAACTAACAGCCTGATTCATGTACATGCCGTTTTGCGTGTCCCTAATAGCGATCAATAGCGACTCGCTATTGAGGAAACGCAAAACGGCATTCATGTACTTATCTGAGAAAAAATAGCGACTCGCATGCGGGCGCTAAAGCCGTTAGCGACCCACCAAAAACCACCAAAAACGCAGAATAATCGCTATTTCCGGCTACCTGCGAACGGGAATTGCGACTCGCAATCCCGATCGCACGAGATTGCGCTCGCAATCCCGATTGCACGGGATTGCGAGTCGCATTCTCGCGGGATCAGGAAAACGGGAAGACGCATTCCGAGCACCGTGATGACATCACAACCAGGAAGCAGCCAAATCCCACCCCCAAACACCACAGTGACGCCAACTGTCGACTGTCCACGACGGAAAGCTGCCACCAACTCGCCGTTTGCGCATCCCGACCCCGCCGAAATAGCGACCGCTATGGCAGAGGACCAGCAGGCAGGACCCAGCAACAGCGCTGGCCGAAAGCGCAAATTGAAATTTTCGGAACAGGAGCTGGAGAACCTCATAGAGGGTGTGGTGGCCAACCACGACCAGCTGTTTGGTGCAAACTCCCGGAGGGTCCCGGAGCAGGAGAAGAGGAGAATCTGGGTGGGGATTGCGGCAAGTGTGAACTCAGTGGGAGTTGCGGACAGGTCCCTTGAGGAATTAAAGAAGCGGTGGTACGACCTCCGAGGGCGTGCCAAGGAGAGGGTTGCGGAGCGCCTTGGTGAGGCATCAGGCACCGGAGGAGGTGGCCCGACTGTCCCACCCAACACCCCCCTGGAGGACCGGGTAGAGGACACGTTGGAGAGGGAGGCGTGTGTTGGCGTCACCCCTCTGGACTCCTCCCACCCCACCCAAGACACCCAAGGTAAGTGGCATGCGACTGCGACCCTGTCCCTATGACCGCCCATGACCAAATAGGCTCACTCATTGGCCCTTAGTCATGCCGTGCATCAGGAAATGCCCTGAAGCATTGTGGGAGACGTTGTATGTCCACAATGTAGTACTACCACAATGCGGCCCGAAAGGTTCCAAAGTGCGCAAATACACAGCCACCCAGGGAATGACACCCAGCATGCATGTAACATCTGCACGTCTGTCAGTCACATGCACCTAATGAGTATCCACTTACCCTCACAGGTGCAGGAGATAGCAGCGACAGTGAGAGGCTGCTGATCGACGAGGAGGCCCAGGAGGAGGAATCCCTACCTGCCACCCAGCCACCAGCCCCTGCGCCAGCGCCATCACCAGCAGCCAGGCCACCCACCACACCTGCCGCATCCGCCTCAGGCCCACCGGCTGCCAAGTCCAGGCCACCCACCTTGCCTGCAGCATCCGCCTCAGGCCCACCGGCTGCCAAGGCCAGGCCACCCACCACACCTGCCGCACCTGCAACACCAGCTGCTGCAAGACCTGCAGCTCGTCCACCAC
The DNA here is from genome assembly GCF_964261635.1 of Lissotriton helveticus. NCBI lineage: Eukaryota > Metazoa > Chordata > Amphibia > Caudata > Salamandridae > Lissotriton > Lissotriton helveticus. Next base: position 1,264,202,577 of record NC_136059.1, on the reverse strand, counting down.
CATCTGGGCCAGCCACATCGGCTACACAGCGGCCGACCACCAGGAAGGGCAATGGCCACTTCCACGCATGCATGAGTGTGGAGCGGCGCATGCTGCGTTTACACCAGCGCCAGTCGCAGCAGCAGGGAGCCATCCAGCTCCAGCTGCAGAAGATCGGCCGCAATGTTGCGGGAGTGGGCGACAGGGTGGACCGCATGACGGCGGCCATTGACCGCATGACGACGGCAATGGAAGACAACACCGCTGCGCTGGTGAAGCACCGAAGTGTTGCTGGCAGGCGCCACCACCAGTTGCTGAGCCGGCTGACCACCAACAGCCGCTCCAATTATTCCTCGGCAAATGCCACCGCCCTGCTTGCGCGCCGCTCCTTAACCCAGCAGCACCAACTCGTCCAGTGCTGCGAAGATATCACCCGGGTGCTGGAGCACTTGACAACCGCGGTCACCGCACTGCACGCACCTGTGATTCCGGCAATTGTGGGGGCTGATGATGCTAGTGAGGGTACCTCTAGTGTCAGCAGCCACTCTGCCACGCAGGCCCCCCCACCTAGGCGCAGCGCAAGGGCTGCCCCACCTCCAGCTGCCCAGGAAGAGGAAGAGGCTCCCAGGCGCCAGCAACTTGTGCGCCGGAGACGGCAATGACATTGTGACAGGGACACAGACGCAGGCTGAACTTAAGCCTGCAATGGAGCGTCCCATGCAGTATGCATGAATACTGCTTTTTGTATATAGTTATTACGATCACCCATTTATATTTTTTGTGATTCAAACAAATACATTTATTTTGGTGCACACATACGCCTTGTGTAATCATTACAGTTTGCATGCAATTGTGATATGTGGGGTGGGGGAAGGGGGTGGGCTAGAAATTGTTAGCTGTGATGTGGTTGCGACGTCTGTGGCCTTCAGCTGGGTTCTCCCCGCGTGCATGGTGCGCATGTGCTGGTGGCCGGTCGTCCCCCTCAGATTCACTGCCTGAGATGTCAACAGGTATCCGGCGCTTGGTTGCAATGTTATGAAGCATTGCACAGACAGCCACAATGCGGCAGCACGCTGCAGGACTGTAATACATGGCCCCACCTGTCTTGTGCAGTATACGGAACCTGCTCTTGAGCAGGCCAAATGTCCTTTCAATACAGTTCCTTGTCCGGATGTGCGCAACATTGTAGCGGCGTTGCTGAGGTGTGGCAGGGTTGAGGTAAGGGGTCAGGAGGTATTCCCGTAGGGCGTAGCCACTGTCACCTGAATGAGAGGAGCAGATGTTGATTGCCTGTGCAGCGCAGTTACTTCATAGCAATGTGACATTGTCGACAAAGTGTACTTACCAAGTAGGTGTCCTTCCCCAAACTCTCCCCTGAGCAGTCGTGTGTGGAGTCCGCTGTGCCTGAAGATAAAGGAGTCATGGGTACTCCCTGGGTACTGGGCCACAATGTCAGTGATGATGGTCTTGGCATTGCAGACCATCTGTATGTTGAGGGAGTGGTAGGACTTCCTGTTGCGGTACATATACTCCGTGCCAGCTGGTGGGCAGATGGCGACGTGGGTACAGTCTATGCAGCCAAGGACATGGGGAAAATGGGCAACATTATAAAATTGTAGTTTTGTGAGGTCCAAATCCTGTTGGCTGGTGGGAAATGTGATGTGCTGGTGGAGCTGGGTGAGCATGGCGTCAACAAAAGTGTGGAGGCAGCGTGACATGGTGGGCTGGGAAATCCCCCCAGCAGCGGCTACTATGCCCTGGAAACTGCCGGATGCCAGGAGGTGCAGGCTGCACAATACCTGCACATGTGTGGGCACAGAATTGTTTCGCCTTGTTGGGTGCTGCATGATGGGGTCGAGTTCTTGTATCAGCCAGGTGATCATTTCCCCATTCAGCCTGTATTTGGCATAAATCTGTTCTCTGGTTTGCCCCAGCAAGGTGACCCGCTGCCGGTAAATCCGTGCCTGCCTCATGCGTCTCCTCCGTGCTGCTCGCTGTAGCCTTCGCCGCCTCACCACCATGTACATCCCAGGCATTGTGGAACGCCTATTGCTGCTGCTGAATGTCCTTATGTGTGATTGGTCAGGCCTGGACCTGTTGGTGATTGGCTAACAGTTTTTCAAAATTTGGTTAATCATGGCTTTTATGGTTACCACCTGCTTTGAGTTGTCCTTAAATTGCGCCGCGCTAATGTGCGATTTAGCGATTTTTCGCTAATGTATTTCTTTCATGAATGCCGATTGAGACAGTATTGCGTTTCGCTATTCAAATCGCAGATTCCGTGGTTGGTCGCTATTTCATTTTCGCTAATGCTCGACTTCCCGGAGTCTGCGACTTTTACAGCGTAATCGCTATTCCGCTCGCTATTATTTTTTAGCGATTTCGCTATTTCGTACATGAATGCCGATTCCATGTTTTGCACCCGCTATTGCGTTTTCGCTGCCATTGCGGGCGCTATTTCGCTTCATGAATCAGGCTGTTAATTCCTTCCTGAACATTCGAGAAAGTTTCTAGTGAACTCTGAGCTAGCTGGCAAACCCAAAACTTTAAGTCTAATATCGACAGTAGTAGACCTAGTTAACGTCTGGTCTAGGCCTATACTATTGAAGGTATTATTCCAATGCGCAGAGCCTATTGGGATAATAGGAACTACACTACATGGCACCCAATGCGTTTGGAAGGGCGATAAAACTAACGTAAGACATTTAGAGTAACTCAGTCGTGCTTTCTCACTCAGACCCCTTTTCCCCATAATACTCCAAAGACGTCTGGAGTGGGTGAAAGGTAATATCCGCCAAACCTCGCAGGAGGAAACTCCTATGTATGGTACTTGGTTTAGTCAACGTTGAAGGATAAACCGTTCTAAAACATTGTGCATCTAATCTTTGTTTCCATAAGAAACCTGATCTGCAAACAAAAGAAATAACCATCCTGTCGGTAAAATGGCAGACAGTGATGAAGAAAGAGAGGCAGTTAGATTAGCAGCTGACATAGCAGAAGCTGATACTGCACTACAAAATGCAGACCCGGAGATAATACTCATCCCGGTCATCAAAAGGAAATCTATAACCTTAAAACTTATAGAAAATGGACTGACACCTAGAGGTGGTACAGTCATATTCGTAATTGAGGCACACGAATATCGGCAGACAGAGGTATACTATTCATGGATACATTTTCCAGCAGCAAATGCTGTAACAAAGTACTTCCACTATTACAAAATAGAGGAACCTCCTGAAATGTACACTCCTTTCGAGGAGGTGGAAGTACCACTTAAATTTCAAGAGCATTTGCTCTTATTTAATGGCGCCCTAAAACATAATAATCACATCACCAGGCTCGGTCCTTTAGGTAGACCAGGAGCAACGTGGCCGGTCCTAGCCGGATACACACCACATCCAGACATCAATGGGATGTCTGCAGCAGAGCTGTTAACACAGCTAAAACAATTAATAAAAATACATAGACAATTAGTCCAGTATGTGATGCGGACTTCAACAATTCAGCCAGCAATTAAAATTCCACAGCTGACCCCTCACCAGGGGAACACAAATAAAATTACACCACAGAACATACAATCCTGCCTAGGTAAAGTACCGGCTAACCGGGAACAAATACCATTCTGGTTGGCACAGAAAATCACCCAAATAGAGGCGGTTTTTCCTGACACCACCCCATTAGAAAAACACAGGATTCTGACTATCTGTCTTCCAATGGGAATCGCACCACACATTGAGGACTGTGACACTTGGGGTACAGTCTTTGCTTCCATCTACACAAAAACGCACAGTGTTCCATCCATTTCGGTAATACCAGATGTGCTAAAACAAATTCAAGACGAATATGGTCCAGAACCCGCTTTAACTCTTGGTATGAAATTACTGAAAGACTTCAAGCAGGTCTCGGCTATATTATTAGCCAACATAAAGGGAGAAGCAGCAAACGTGGCGATCCGCCAGAGGTTAAAGGAGACAGATAAAGCAGACCAACCAGCTGAAATTGCCAGAATCATAGAAAAATCCTATGAGGAACTAGGTAGAGATAGTTTAGGTGGAATACCAGTAAAACCACAACTGATTGAAAGTCCTGAAAAAATATTTTTTAATAATAATTCAACATCACAGAAAAAGAGCTGGGATGGAAACAAACAATCCAATCCTAAAGAAAAGAAATTCCAGTCCAGAGGAAGGTCTCCTAGGCGAAGAGAAAAATCTCCGAACCAAAGACACAGGTCACCGCAGAGTGACCCCTCTGGGAAAAGATATAACCTTAGAAATAGGGATAATATAAAAAAGCCTGATAGATATCAAGACATTGATACACGTCCCTCTCAATCTTTTCAGACTTCCTCGCAGAAATCGGAAAGAAGAGGACGATCAGAACAAAGAGAAGAGCACGCCAAGTCCAAAGACAAGGAACATGCTCAGCTAAAAAAGAAATTACAATTTCCAAAAAAGAAGGTAGCCAGTATCAAGGTAGTTAACAATGCCGAGAATACTGAGGACACAACTGAAAAACGGAGAATGGGCTCAGACAATGCTAGACAGCGCAGCAGAAGTGAGCATAGCTCGCAAAGTTCTTATGAATCATCTGGAGACAGTGGACACGAATGAATATCTTCAAGTGGAAACTGCAGACACCAGAGTTAGCAAACCTCACAAAATATACGAAATAACATTACGTATAGAGGGGGATAAGACTAGAAAAATAAGGGGACTATTTTGGGATAATCTCTCCAAGGGCTATGACATCCTTCTAGCTGAAAAAGACTGGCCACCAGAGTTTGTCAGGGAGTGCCCTCATGGCGAAGAAATAATTATGCCTGCCTTCTCAAATCACATCCCAATTCATAAAAAATACACACTTGCTAGAAAGTGGGCAGTAGCTCTAGCTCCTGCTTTATATAAAAATCACGTAGGATGGGATGAGGACTCTCCTCCTCACAAAATCCAGTTAAAATCACAACCTACTGCACAAAGGCAGTACCCAATTAAGCAAGAAGCTAAAAAACAGGTAAAAGAAATTCTAGATCAGCTAGAATACCAGGGGGTGATTGAAACTTGCACCTCACAAATGAACAACCCTTTGTTTCCGGTCTCCAAACCAGAAAATTCATATCGTCTAGTTTTGGATTACCGACACCTTAACTCATGTTGCAAAACTTTTGCAGTGCAAAATTCGCATAGTGCTGCACTAATGAATAACATAGTGCGCAAAAAATACAAAACAACATTAGACATCTCTAATGGATTCTTTTGTCAAAACATAGCACCAGAGAGCAGATATTTGTCTGCGTTCTCAATAAATGGCACTCAAAAACAATTCTGTCGGTTAGCCCAGGGGTACAAGAACAGCCCGGGAGTATTCTCAGCGAGAGTAACAGAATTACTACAAATATATGATGACGAAGCATTATCGTATGTCGACGACATATACTTAACAGATGATGACTTGGAGACTCACTTGAAGAGAGTGAACACCATAATACTTGGGTTCGCAGCAGAGGGTTACAAATTCAACTTTAAAAAATCCAGAATTGCCCATCTGACAGTCCTGTTCTTAGGATACGAATTATCAAGTGAAGGCAAAAGCCTGGCTGACAATTTTCTAGAAAAATGTGCCGTACTCCAAGCACCTAGAACACTAAAAAACCTACAGTCAATTCTAGGCTTCCTAAATTTCGGAAGAACATACATTGCAAATTACGCAGAAAGGGTCAAACCCCTTTATGATCTAATAAAACCAGATTTTAAAAGAACCAGTTGGACTCAAATACACACAGAAATTCTGAGATCCTTACAAACAGACATGTTAATTAAAACAAAATTAGAAACACGTGATAACACACGCAATCTTGTGATTCGAGTCATCCCAGGAAGATACGGATTCACATACCTGACCTCTAATGAGGGAGAAAAGGTACCAATTGCATTCAAATCACACTTGTACACAGAAGCTGAACAGAAATTCAGCATTGAAGAAAAAATTGTTAATGCAGTTCAAACCGCAATAGCTAGAGAAAAAGATCAAGCTGACGGTAGACATATCACAGTCAGAACAGCAGAACCAGCCTTTGAGGCATTAACAACACCATGTAATTTACCGACAACAACATTGAATCCGGAATGGATACAATGGGTGAATTCCATTACAACGGACAAAGTATACTACTACTTTGATCCAGAACTAGAGGAACTAAAAAATCTAGAATATGAAAGAACATTCCCTCTGCCAATCGACATTCTGCCCTTACGACACTACGCTTGTGTAATCTATACAGACGGACATGCTCAACCCTCCGTTTGGGGAGAACAAGCATACAACCCCACATGTGAGATTACAAAAGAAGTGTGGCGCGGAGGTAAACTAAAACCTCTATTAACAAAAACACACTCAGTAGAAACTAATTCAGAACAACAGACTGAAATAATAGCATTGAAAATGGCGCTAGATAATGCGGATCGCGAATTCCCGACACTTATAGTGTCCGATTCATATTACTGCGTCAAATCATGGATTCAAAACGGTTACAAAGATGACACAGATGCAACAATAAAGCAGAAACTGCTCTGGGAACAAATAGCTCTTTTACAAAAAGAACTACCAAAGACTCACGTGACACACTCACTGAGTCATCAGCGTGATGGCATTCACGTTGCAGGGAATTCATTGGCTGAGACAGCCACAGCGGTAGCAACTAAATCGGCTTCCGTAGTTCGAAAAAAGCGTACATTAAAATACATTGACGGTGAAACAGTGCTGGCGGTGAAAACGTCATTAAAAGGCGACTGCTCAGCGCTACCGATCAACTATCCACTCAATTATACATACATAATCGATGCAAACTCCGTCCCTTTTGCTCGAATCCCTGGAGTGCGGGATAGAGTGATTCCAAACATTGACAGGAGAAACTTGTTAATCGCAGACGCACATATGGGCGAGGGTCTCAGACACCTCAAACTAAAAGATTCTCTGGAAGAATTACAATCACGGTACTGGTGGCCAGGCATGAGCCTGCATCACACCATGTTTGTGAAAAACTGCCCAAACTGCAACAGAAATCGCAGTGGGGAAAGAAACAGTGTAATACCTCGTTGTTTCACTCCAGAAAAAATCAAGAGTAAAAAGCAAGGCTTGCGATTAACATATACAGGCTAGTTTCCACTTATAATGTAGATCACCAGCACTCGGCTGACGTCTGGACTGTTATACAAAGATTTGCGAGTCTAAATGGCATATACGCTAAGAGCATGCTACGTTTGACCATTGTTTTCGCTCTAGCCCTCCAGCCTGATGGGAAACATGGCCAAATGAGCATAGCACAGCGGGAATCTTCTCACTTCCTTCCTGAGGGATACGGGATGGTGTAAAGAAAAAACCAAGGCAGAAAGCAATCTATAACGGAAAGGATATTAGGTTCGGGAGCTGGGTGGTTAAACATCTAATAAGTGTCCAACGTAGTCTAAATAACTTGCCAAGAAATTCTCTGAAGGGATTCAGTCCGTACGAATTATTATTTGGAACTAGGATGTTGATCTCTGACCTTGACAGTCAAACTTCAGTGGTGAAGGAAAAAAGCTTTGATATCAAAGACCGTTTGGCTATTTTACAGGACTTAAATGAAACAAGAAAAGACCTGAGCAACATAAAGTTGAAACAACAGCCAACAACCACTGAAGAACCACCACCTGTCCCAGCAAGACCTGTCTTGATTCCAAAAGTCGGGGATCTAGTCAGAGAAAAGATCGCGGTAAAGAAGGAATTTGGGCCTTCTTACAGAAAAGCAGTTCCTGGCTTGTCTGTCAACGGGACAAGATCAGTTGTACTACCGCCACTTGCTGGTAAAAAGGAGAACCAAGTTGTATCCATCGACCTGGTAAAACCACAATAATGTGGCCGATAACAAATAGTAGGCCAAGTGGACTCCCAATAAGTAGCAGAACACCAAGGTTTGCTACCAGTACAGAGGTTCTAACAAAGAGGTTAATCACTTTCGAAACACCTACAGAAGAACAACAGGACTATGCAACAATGCAATGGAACTTAGACCTCTGAAAACCCAAATAAAAACATTTAGCAGAGACACACCAATCTACAATGAAGTACCAAATGATAATGCAAGAAACATTAATCCTGAAGCAATTGGAACTATTGACAGAACTGCATCCGGCTACTTCATAAACTTCGATGATTCCTCTGAAGGCTTCAGTGAATCAAAGACACAGCCATCATCAAAAACCTTTAAAGATAAAGTTAAAGAACTTTTGAAACAACTGAAAGAAACATATCTGATTTCTCCATGGATCGAATTTTGGGTGGGTTTTGGTGCATTTATCCTCATACTTTGGCTCATCATGATACTAACTCTGGGACGCTTCATTGAGGGAAAATATGCTAAAATGGACACAGCACGTCAGAAAATCAACTTGATCCTCAAACCACACACATCTTCACACGTCGAGAAAAGAGAACTTTCTTCAGCCAACTTCACAGCCAATCCTATACCGGGTGGGGTAGCATGGGACAACACAGACTACGAAATATATGGTCCGGTTGAAATCCTGAAATATCCACACCAAATTAAGATCTCATTGAGTGACTTTGTAAAACCAAGCTCATTTGCTGATGATTGGGACTTCGAAAGCATTAATAATATGATGTCTGACTTAGTAATGTCTGCTAAATTTACCAAACATGATTATTTGCAGGGTTCTACAAATTATGATAGTATGTACTGTTATAACCACTATGGTAACCATTTTCTACATAGATCTGCACAACCTAGAAATGTTTTAAATTATAATCAATGGGAACATTGTGCAACCCCTCCAAAAGGAAGCTCAAGAACCGTTTACGACAAATATTCATACTTTTCAGGTTTTAACATAAGTAGTGCTGAAACATTTTATTTCAAATTGTCAAATAAGACAGGGATGAAGACCATGATAACCAACACGAAATTGATATATTCAGACTCATTCTTTGAACAAATGAATACTTTTGGTTTTGATTATTGGGACAACAATGTTGAATTGAAAAGTGTTTGGGGTACAAAAGAATGGCAAGTACAGGGTATAGAATCTTTGTTCAGAGCCTGCATGATCCCAGAACAAATTATATTTTTAAATGACACTGTTCAACAAACCACCTGTCTTGGCCTAGCCAAAATCAAAGACTTAAATAAACCGTCTATTCCAAAACCAACAATGAACAGCAATAGTTCTACAGAAGAAGAGATAGACGTAAATTATGTACTAAACCAAAACAGAACACATCCAGATTGGAAACAGTGGTTGATCTGGCCCACAGATACTAATAACTGTCAAGACAGATTCCTGAACAAAACACAGGGGTTCAAAATGACCAGGCCAGACCCTAGATATCCTCAAAGACATCACCCAGGGATAATAACCACCTACAGTGTGGGCAAATTATGCCTTCAATGGCTACAAACTTCCACACTGGCAGAAATTAAGCAACACCTAACTTTACTTACTGATGGTGCTGACTTGCGTGATTTCACTATGGGACCACGCAAACAGCGTCAAAAGCGTTTCATAGCAGCCTCTGTATATGCAGCATATAATGAGGCCTGGAAGGTTACTCAAATTGAAACAGCAGAGAGAATACGGGAAATTGACCGTATTAATTTGGAAAAATCACTTTCTGTAGTGGACAATGGGTTAATGACTCTGTCCTCCAGAATTTTTTCTTTGGACAGCATTGTGTCTTCAGCAATCGACATATTATCGCAGGACTTACTGTTATTACAACACGGTCAGTCTCAATTGCGTTCTATTGTACAGCTTGGCTGGACGTTACAAAATCTGCGTTCAGGCTATGTGCCTTGGCGTTTAATCAACACAACGTCACTATTCTATATCTTTAACCTTCCTGATAGACAAATCAGTATGGCCCAAAAGGGAGCTGATTATACAATCCTGAGCATTGAGAAACTTGAGAGATTACCAGTGACAATGTCAGAACGACCTGTCAGTGAATGGATAATACATGGAATAATAAATATTCCAATATCAACCTTCAGGTTTCAATACTGCCAAAAATATATACAGGCTGGCATGTACGAAAAATTGGGAAAAGGGTACATAAAAACAACATGGAACCTGCCCTATTCACATGCATGTGTCAGTAATAAAGGACAGAAAGTGTTTCTTAGTGGCAATAATTGTGCAATGTCACTAAGCGGTACACTTCTGTGTAACGGAATTAGTTTGCATGGAGCCTGTGAAGGGAACTCAAATAACCTTTCATGTCACCAGCAAGGCGCACCTGCAACAGAGATTGAACCATTCTTTCAAAGACTCTATAATGGGAGTTACATTCTAATTGTAGATCACAGATGTTGTAGTCTTATGCCCAGGACTCCTTATCTCGTAACTACGACTGCGAAGGTCAAGTGCTGTGGACACTCATTGTTCCCCAGCTCCTTTCCAGACAGGGAGGCAAGGGCATGGCCCAACTTGAAAATTACTTCTATTCGAATAGATACTTTAAGCAGAATGAAAACAGTGCTTCTTCAGACGCCGACACGGCTCACGTCATCAAAAGAAACGTACGATCTCCAAGTCGCAAGGACGACTGCAGAGATACATTCATTGTTATCAACTAATTCCCCCATACATTTCGCAGAAATCCTGAATGAAATCTTAAATATTTCTGATACCAGCGGTGTCTCAAAAGTATTTAAGACAGTATTTTCGATGGCATTAACACCATTCAAAGCCATACTGGGTATTTTTCCAGATTTCGTCCATTCGATTTTTGGCGGACTTCCCCTCATTTTAGGACTGATTGCAGGAATCCTATTCCTAGTCCTTATATTTCGTTATGGCAAACCATGTCACAGACAGAACACCTGCGACAAGGGAAGAAACAATCCTAGCCATTGGATACCGGGACCGGATATCAAAAATCCTGGGACTATCCCGGCTTAGAGACCTGAACATGACTTGGTTTCTATCATTTCGACCAATGTGGCAACGATGTGTTTTACCTGTATTAAGGTGCCTGCTATGCGGAGAAGAATGCGTGTTAGACACCTGTCTGACGCTACAATCGGATGCGCCAATGGATGCAGAAACATTGTTGAGTCCAACAAAGGCTCTTGCTTTGTGCTGCCCTCAAAGGCTACCAATCCTGATGACGGCATTCGTGGAAGCTTCACCACTACGATTAAGGGGTAGTGAAGTTCAAGATGAAAGCAGCATCGATCAGGTACGACCTTCTGTCAGCAATTAATCAGAATGTCAATGGAGACAATCATGCGCACGAATGCATGGTTACACCTATTTCCGAGTTAGTGGAACTCTCCCAGGAAGCTGTTGACAACTTTTTCGAAAGCCTAAATGATATGATGTTCTCACCAGAGCAGAAATAGAGACTTTTGAACAAACTCGTACACGGCGTTCCCTGAATTTGGCCTTCAACTTTAATAATAAAGTCACATGAACAATTTTCCCTCCAGTTCACGAACAGCAATTTTTTCAGCAGCCCCAAAATATTTTTGCATATTTTTCGGGACACTATCTTCTGCTTAAAGTAAGAACTATTCTTAGAGAACTAAGATTTCTAAATTTAGATAGCTTATAGACATTAGCTGCCCGCTGGCATGTTCATAGTTATTATTATTCTGTGATGAAATGGTCTTGAACTTTTTTTCTGTATTAAGAGCGGTTTCATGTGTAAATTTTCATAATACCAAATAGCAATAATGTATACAAATGCGTGCTTACTTTAGCATTATTCTACAGCTTGAGTGCATACAATACATATCAACTGCTTTTTTTCCGTATATTTGATAATTTCAAAATGCATTTATGTATTTTGGGGTGGTAAGGTATACACAATACTCTACAGTATGTTTTACTATGCATAGATTAGTAAATATGACCATAGTTAGCGTGGAGTGGGTGTGATGTATTCCTATAGGTCCTGTATCGATCCCCCTATTCCTGACCCTATTCTGGTTAGCAAACTAACAAGTTAACTAGCAGTCAGCCCATGAGGCAGAAAACCCCCATGATGCAGGAACCGTTATCTGATAAAGCCACACTACGGCACAGGAACGTGTTATCTGATTAGGTCATAACGCTTGCCATCTAATTAGACAAGCGATATTCCTCCAGCCCCTGATAAGGCATACGGAGTTCTCATAACAAATCAAACCTATGACAGACCTGGGAAAAACCCTGCGGCCATTGTTTTGATTTCACCGAGAACTTCAGCAAAAGAATGTGCTAACGACCTGGTCGTATGACATCCTTATTGACGTATCTATGTCCATCCTTACGTCAATCTCGGCACCTTAAAGGTATAAATATTACCGATATTGCCCTATGCAAACACACGCGGTGGTGACGAGGACGGAGCAGCCAGACTTGCCGAAGCCCAGAGCAGAGCAGACCCCGCTGGCGCAGCCCCGCCTTCTTGACGCGCTGAAATCGAGCAGCTGCCTATTTCTCCTGCCGAGAAATCCAGCTCCGGCGTTTCCGGGTAGCCCTCGCAGGCAGCCTGGAATATCGAGACCAGAGACGAGAGATACCATCACTCATTCATCCTAACTTCCAGGTACAGAACTGAATAACCCCTCACAGAGAATTCTTTAGTCAGTCACTTGGCAAAAACAAACTTAACTTAAACTGTAACTTTCTATTCCTGCCCACGTATTAGGCTTAGGTCAGGTACACGGGGTAGGCGTATCTAGAAACACCAGTTGAGTACGTTTAGTCAAATGTATATGTGTATGTAATATATTTTATTCATTTTAAACCTTCATATGGCTTAGAAACCATATCAATGTTTTTTCAGTATTATTTTATACTTCTGCTTTTAATGTATGCACTTTACTTAACTATAAGTATTGCAATAATATCGATCCATTTCTCTTGTACGAGAAAAGAGACTGATCAATAAATAACATCTTTTATTGAACACGCCCGTCTCTTCCTTTTCTCTACATTCTGATGAGACTAAGAATGCACGTACTGACTGAGTAAAATAAATTGCCTTTTGTTCACACGACTCTCGAGATACACTCTTGATTAGGGGAGAGCAAAGTTGTCATGTTCTATGGTTGTCAGAAACTAAATCCCTTCTTGTCTAATCAGGGAAGTTAATTCCTTCCTGAACATTCGAGAAAGTTTCTAGTGAACTCTGAGCTAGCTGGCAAACCCAAAACTTTAAGTCTAATATCGACAGTAGTAGACCTAGTTAACGTCTGGTATAAGCCTATACTATTGAAGGTATTATTCCAATGCGCAGAGCCTATTGGGATAATAGGAACTACACTACATGGTTTTGTCTGAATCTGGACTGAGTCCAAGATGTTGTTGTCTTCGAGGTGGCGGGCCAATTTCATGTTGACGATTTTCTCGATGACCTGGAACGGGAGCAGGGAGATGGCCCGGAAGTTCTTGAGGTCCTTGGGGTCCGTCTTGGGCTTCTTGAGGAGGGCGTTGATTTCGGCGTGCTTCCAGCTTTCCGGGAATGTCGCTGTTTCGAAGGAGATGTTGATGACCTTATGTAGTTGGGGTGCGATGGCTGCGTCGGGTCTGGCGGAGATCCTGAGTGGATGGAGTTCATGACCTTGCATGTCTCGTCGTCGTTGATGTTGGACCAGGAGGTCAGGCGGTTGGCGCTGGTATATAGGTAGTGCCTGGGTGATGGGAAGAGTGCATACATACCACCTGGGTGAATGCATGAGTGCTGGAGTAATGTATGAGAAATTTGAGGAGTGCTGGAGTAATGTTTGGGTGATTGAAAGTGTGTAGGAGTAATGTCTAGGTGATTGCAGGAGTGCATGGATACTGCCTAGGTGATTGGAGGAGTGCTTAGATAATTCTTTGGTGACTGCATGACTACAGGGGTAATGTCTGGGGAATTAGAAGAATGCATAGGTAAGGCCTGGGTGATAGCATGAGTGCATGGGTAGTGCCTGATTGATTGTAGTAGAGTATGGATAGTGCCAGGAAATTTTGAAAAGTGCAAGTGTAGTGCCTGGATTATTGCACCAGTGCACAGGTAATGAGTTGGTGATTGCATGAGTGCATGAGTAGTGCGTGGATGATTGGAGGACTGCAATTGTAGTGTCTGTGTTAATGCAAGAGTGGATAGGTAGTGCCTGGGTGATTGAAGGAGTGCATGAGAAGTACCTGGGTGATTGCATGAGTACTGGGGTAATGTCTGGGTGATTGGAGGAGTGCATGGGTACTACCTGAATGATTGAAGAAGTTCATGAGTAATATCTGGTGATTGCATGTGTGCAGAGGAAATCTCTGGGTGTTTGGAGAAGTGCATGGACACTGCCTGTATGATTGTAGGAGTGCAAGGGTAGTGCCCATGTGATTGTATTAGTGCTGGGGTAATGTCTGGGTGATATTATAAGTGTATAAGTAATGGATAGGTGATTGGATAAATGCATGGATATTGCGTGGGCGATTGTAGGAGTGTGGTAATAGTCCCTAGCTGTATACATGAGTGCATGGGTAGTGCTTAAAGGAATGGATGAGTGCAGTAAAAGCAGATATAAACATTATTTCATAATATCATGCTTATTGCATTATTTTATCTTACCTTTTTTTACTAATGTAGGGAGATGATTACTAATTGGGGAGAGGAGTTGGCCTAACGGCTCGGGCAGTCAATCTCGAATCTGGGGAACTGGGTTCGAGTCTCGACAATGACGCTGAACATCATGTGATTCTGGGTAAATCCATTAATCTCCCTGTGCCTAACAAAAAAGAATGTGTTTACTCATGTAATGTAACTGGTGCTATGTAAAGCGCTCTGATACCCAATTCAGGTCAAGTTCGCACTATATAAAACTCAGCAACCAAAAAAAAGTAGATATAAATGTCAGGGAAACTATTTTACAGTAATTTTGTTGTAATATGAAGTTAAAATCTTTTCAAACTTCACTATTACCTTCTGTAAAAAAGAAGAAGAAAAACTATTATTGAATATAATATTATAGATTTAAGATCACAGCATAATTTTAAATTTACATAACATTTTCAGTTTCCCTTTTTTGCTGTTCTCAGATTCTACTAAATTTTACCACACACAGTGCTTTTAATGTAGATCATCATACAACAGAGGAGAAAAAAACAATTAATGATATAGTAAAAAAAAGAAAATCAGCATTGAACCTTATTTAGAACAAGTATAACTCTCTGCTTACCTATCTACAGTTTCTAAATTACATTCTTCAATCACATTTAGGGCCAGATGTAGGTGGCTTAATACCGGTCGGTAACGCCGAAATTCGGTAAATTTCAGCATTACCGACCAGTAATTAGCCATGTGCGATGTAGGTATTACCGAATGCCAACGGTGATAACGAATCGGTAAAATTAAGGGAAACCAGTTACCGATTCCTTATTTACCGATCGGCCGACACCGAAACACCAAAATACCGAATCGGTCAATAAGAAATTGGTAACAAATCGTTAATGCGATGTACATAAAATCGGTAATACCGAATTTGTCAACAATCGGTATTTAAGTATCGGTAATCACCACTGACTCAGAGCAGGTGGTAATCAGGTGTAGTGCATAAAAACGGCCCCAAAATGCAACATTGTGAACACAATGGCGGCCCTCTACGTCATAGCAAGGCGGCTACGTTTGCGAGCAGCAGGACTGAGGGTTTGGAGACTGGAAGAGCGTGTGTACAGACTGTGTGTCACACTGTCCCAATTGACTAAGGCAGAAATACATGAGAGGTACAGGCTACACCCACACACCGTCCTAGACCTGATATGGGACCTGCACCCATACCTGGAGCATCAGACACCAAGGGCGCATGCCATACCAACACATGTGCAGGTGCTCTGTAGCCTGCACCTACTCGCATCAAGAAGTTACCAGAGTGTGATAGCTGCGGCAGGTGGTGTGTCACAGAGTTGCCTGTCCTGTTTCTTCAACTCCATTTTGGATGCCATGATGCAGAGAATACATCGACATATGCTTCCCCAGCACACAGGCAGAACTGCAGAAGACAAAGCTGGATTTCTACCAAAAGGCACAGTTCCCACATGTAATAGGGTGCATTGATGGGATCCACTTAGAAATATGCCTATCTGCAGCTACAGAATACATATGCCTCAACCGAAAATCCACTCATTCCATCAACGTGCAGGTGATATGTGATGCAGACTACATCATTACTGACATTGTGGCCAAATTTCCAGGGAGTACCCATGACTCCTACATATTCAGAAACAGTGGGATCTACACACGTGTGGCTGCTGGTGAATTCGGAGAAGGATACCTGCTAGGCAAATCAATGTGACACACCCTGATGTATACCTTGGATGAATGTATTGGTGACTCAAATTAATGGCACTTTCTTTCCCATTTAGGTGACAGCGCATATGCAGTGCGGTCATTTATCCTAACTCCATACCTCAACCCATCCACCCCAAGTGAGAGGAGATACAATGTGGCACATAAAAGCACGTGCAACGTTGTGTAGCCCACCTTTGGACTACTGAAAAGCAGGTTCCGTTGCCTCCACAAAGTGGAGGTGCAAGTCAGTACCCCCATCATCTGCTGCAAAATAATCGGAACATGTGCAATGCTGCATAACCTTGCCACAAAGAAAGGAACAGCAGTGGAACTAACTGACTCTGAGGACGAGGGTGAGGGCTGTCCACAGCCAGAGCACAGCGCAGCAGGTGTGGCAGCAGTACCAGATGGGAGACACAGACGGGCTGAGATAATACACAACTATTTCTGAGTGAGTAAGAAGACATCACCAGTTACTGTATTTGAGTGATGGTGTTTAATGATCTGAGCACACCACCAAGATCAAAAGCAGTGTCCATACAAACATGGGTTACATCACTCATTTCAGTACAACCATATCATGACTGGCTCTACTTCTTGTGCCCACGCGCTGCACTGCCACATTCCTTTGCCCTACTGTCCGCACTGCCAGTCTGTCCAGGGCTAGCGCTGTGGCGTTCGCTGTGCCTCCTGGTCTCTGTGGGAGAGGGCGTGATGCTACTATGGCTAGTAGCCTCCTCACTTTCACCCCCATCAGCTGTAGTTGCCACCTTGTCTGTTTGGAGCACTTCAAGTGCAGTGGTCACTGTGACCAGCCCCCTAGCCACATCACAACTGCAGTGTGCCATCTCCTCCTGCATGGCCACCGAGCGTCTGCACATGAGAGAGGTTGCAGTGGACAGGCGGTTTTTACCGCCTTGGTGTAATTATCCCGTGTCTGCCTCTCCCTGCGCCTAGACAGATGGTCCTCGTCTAACTTGCTGACAGCTTCGGCCAAGTCACTCATACCCTCTGCCATGGTGGTGTTCATGGGACTGATGCCCTTCTCTATGTGGTGCATGTGGGCATTCATGTGTGCCATCTCCCGTTGCACTGACCTGATTGCTCTCCCTTGCATACGCTGGACCTTCAGCATGTTACCTTCAAGCCCAGCAAACACACTGTCATATTTGCCTTGGAAGTGAGGACTGGCTGCCCTTGCTCTGCGTCGTCTGGAAGATGTGTGGGCATCGTCAGCCACTGTAGACTGTTGTCCATCTGTGCTGTCCTCCTCGGACACCTCCATCTGCTGGAGGGTGGCCACTGCATGCCTCCTGCCTGTTGGTGGTGGTAGCGTTGATTGTGGCGGTGGTGATGGGGATGGTGGTGGTGGTGGCATTGATGGTAGCTGTGGTGATGGTGGTGGTGGTGGTGGTGGTGTTGATGGCGGTGGTGGTGGGTGGTGGGGTGGGGTGCCCTGCAGGTGACTGGTCCTCGTCCTCTTGTCTCCTCTCTGGCCTGGGTGCCTTTCCTCTGCTTCCCTCTGCTGCACTGCGAGATGGCTCGCCTGTGAAGACAGAATGTAGATATGCTCACTTATCTGGCAGCATTTGCATTTTAATAGATTTAATGCCAGCCAATCACACTGACTGTCCTCTGCTTGCTAATGTAATCGGTGTCACATGCCTTTGGGTTTGCTGGACTGACTGTTCTGACATGTGTTACTTCTGACTACATCTCCCATAATGCATTGCAGGTTATGAGTAAACCATGTACTGGATTGGGAGTCCCTATGCCTCTCTGGGGATTGGGGGTAGGGAGGGGGTGCACAGCATGCTGTGAATGCATCTTACCTTGTTTGTTGGCAGCTCTGGTTGAGTTGTCTGTGCCGCCAACCCCACTCACACTCTCCGGCTGGAGGGTGGACTCAACAAGCAGATCCAGAGCAGTTGGTGCAGGTGCTGTGTTTCCCCCCTCCACCAGTTTTGCTGGCCTGCTTCTGCCTCTCTGCCATCCTCACCTTAGCAGTCTTCCTCAGATAGTACCATCTTTTTTTAGGATCCTCAATGGAGCACTGGGTGACTCCGATGGCATTGATTTTGTTCTGTATTGTAAGCCAGATCTGCCTTTTTTGAGGCTCTGGCACATGCAGGGACTTCTTTCCAAACAACTTGTCGTGGTCCTTGGTGACATCTTCAATGAGGACCTCCAGCTCCCTCTCGCTGAATTTCTGTTTTCTTTTCCTTTCACCTCCCTCCTTCTCCCTCTCCTGGTTTGCCATTTTGCTTGGTTTTTGTTGCAAAATAAAGCTGTGTTGCTCCTGGCTTCTCTGCTCTGCTCCCTGTCTCACAGTCAGCTCCAGGTTCAGTGCAGTTGCTTGTCTGTGGCCAATGGGGATGCACAGGATTGGCTGATTCCACAATTACCGAATTTTTAAATTACCGAATCGGTATTTACCAATTCGGTATTGGGGATTCGGTATTTTCGAGTCCATAATAACAAATCAGTAAAATTCGCTACTAAAGACTCGGTATTTCTGGATTACCTACCTCTGGCCCTAAGTCTTTTATTTCTGTGAAGTACATTTTGTAAAATATACACTCTCATTTAAATTGCAAATAATATAAACATCAAACATACAAACTACTTCGGGGTGTGTGTTTGGCGCACGGCAAGATGGCTGCACTGTAGTGCAGCTCTGCCGGCCGCCGTTATCATCCTATCAGTATCCTGCCTCTCTGGGAGTCATCTACAACACTCTTCCACTGGTGGTGGGTGCCTGTGCACAGGGCATCAGTCTGGTGCACTCTAACTGTTATTTGAGCCTCTGTGGTCCGTGTGGCAAGACAGCCGGAGAGTGGGCCCGGGTGCAAGATGGCGCCCGTGCTGGTGTGAGAGATGGAGATCGCGCTGCTGTGTTTAACCGCCGTATGCAGAGCATACCGACCACGGATCTGGACGTCTCCTATAGCTGGAGCTACCGACGCTGGTGAGCGGCCACCCACTGCGCCCCGGCCGGTATGCCTGAACGCGTGCAGCGGGTGCCTGCTGTCCCGGCGTGGTGCGAGCGACATGCGTGTGCCGGGGCTGGTCTGTAGGGCCTCATCACAGAGCATTGGTGACTGCCGTTGGACTGTTGGATGGCTGTAGGGTGCGGGCCTTGCTCCCTGCAGTGTGCTAACGTGGTCCGGAAACATTGATTGCTGCTGCCACTCCGGGCTAGGCTCTCAGCTGACGTCATGCCTCGTGTGGTCCCAGGGGCTTTAGGGGGATTCGTGAGCCCTTCACCTGGAACTGATTTCAACCGGAGTGGGGAGCGAGCGCCCCCTACCAACTGAACAGATGTGCGACAGCGGAGACCGGGGGAAGCAGCAGAGGTCATTTGCTTCACGCATGCTCACTTTTCATCACAGTAAGTACATTGCACTGCAGCCTATGGTGGGGCAGTCTTGCTGCTGCTAGGTCTGACGAACTGGTTTGCTTGAGGCCCGCTTCCCAGGGTCTACCTGCACAGTGACACCCCTGTGGGGCTGGGGCGTCTACCGTGCCTACACTGCTTGATATTTTGGACTGCTGCTTCATATTTATGGTTTTTTTAACAATTTCACTGCTGCATTACCTGGTCTGTCACTCCATTGGACGAGGTAGTACCAATGCATGATCCCAAGGTTTTCTATTGTGTTGGAGTATGTTTTAAAACGTGGTTGTATCTCGCCATTCTGTGTCCATGCTGAGGATGTCTGAATGTATGCTCTTGTGACTGCTCAGGTTTCTGCGTTCAATGCTGCCGTATGATTACATCCATTTTGAGTGATATTGGAACATTCCTCGTACCGATGTTATAATAGTTGGGATCTGGTGTATGCTGTGTATCCTCTCTCTCGACTATCCATCATGGGCAAGCCAGAAAAACAGCAAACACGTCTCAATTTTGAGCCACGCAAGTCTAGCAAACCCTCACAGAATGCCGCCTCCGACTCTGAGCTTGATTCAGCCTCCCCGGCCCCTATGGCTTGGGGAAAAACTATTGCGGCCATTCAAGCCAGCCTCCAATCCAATAATGTCAACATCAAAACTCTCAATGACCGCATGGACCATATATCATCTAAATTAGACAACCAGTCTGTACGACTCAAAGAGGGGGAACAACGCATTTCTAACAATGGAGATAGCCTGCAAAAAGTCACAACTAAGGCCACTGATATCGAAAAAATACTAGCAGTAATTCAGGCCAAAAACGAGGACTTAGAGGCGCGCTCAAGGTGCAATAATATACACATTCTTGTCCTGCCGGAGTCTGCAAATTTGGGACGCTTGGAAACTTATGTGGAATCCCTGCACCGTGACATATGTGGTGCTGATAATCTGTCCGCTCTGTTGATTGTAGAATGGGCCCACAGATCTTTAGTGGCTCGGCCTTCTCCTGGCACCGCACCGAGGCCCATAATTGTGCGCCTTCTCAATTTTAGAGATTGAGATGCAGTGCTACGTATTACTCGTGAAAAAGGCACTATCCATTACCAAGGTAATGTGCTGTCCTTTCATCCAGATTTTACAACCACCGTCCAAGCGGCACGAAAGGAATTTCAACATGTTAAAAAAGTGCTACTAGCTGAACAAATTCCATACGCCATGCTTTACCCAGCCCACCTTCGGATTGGTACGAATGATAAGGCAAACATTTTCACCAATCCCAAACTAGCTATGGAGTTTGCTAAATCTTTACGCCATAAAAGCAAGCCCTTCCTTTTTCTCCAGACCGGATCGCATTCGTGTTTGTCATGATAAAATATGGGTGATAAATATACCTGTTTAACCTGGAATATTCGTGGACTGAATTCTCCCCAAAAAATCCGCCAGGTATTCACCTATTTAGATAGACATGGGGTTGATATAGTGCTTTCACAGGAGACCCATCTGACTTTGATAACAGAATCCAAAACAGCACGTAAATGAACTGGCTACAAAATAGCGTCATCATTTTTCAGCTATGCCAGGGGGGTATTCATTTTATTCAAAAGCGGTATGCCCTTTACACCCCTTGACATATACACTGATAAAGAGGGCCGCTGTGCCATGGTACATGGGAAATTGGGGATGTCGCTGGTAACCATTGTCAATATTTATGGTCCGCTAGTGGATGAGCCACATACCTTTATACAAATGCTTAACATCTTGCGTACCTGGCCAGTAGCAGCCATGATATGGGGGGGCGACTTTAATATGCACTTGGACCCTAATTTGGACAAATCAAATCCACTTGGCGCACCCACTCTTAAGGTGGCCCAGTGCATCAGAGACACTATGTCGGAAATGGGACTGGTGGATGTGTGGCATGTGAGGAATGCTAACACTAAAGAAGGTACACATGTCACCCCAGCATATAATAGCTGGTCGCGACTCGATTACTGGTTGCTAAATGAAGAAGCCAACACATGGGTTACACACGTTCACAACCTACCACATACCCTATCTGACCACAACCCTATACGTTTGAACCTTCACATTCCTACAGGCTTACACCGGCCCTTCACATGGCGCTTTCGGGATGAAGCTCTACTGAATCCCACATATGCAAACACTCTTAGACAGGCATTTATGCAATACTTCGAACTAAATGTGGGATCAGTGAACAGTGCGGCCACGCTCTGGGAGGCTTTTAAATTCACAGTGAGAGGGGTTTGCATAAGCACATCAGCGGGCATATTGTGAGACATCAGGGGTCAGCTTGCCAAGACAGAAGCAGAGTTAAGAGATCTCGAAAAGCAATACTTGGATTCCCCTTCGACCTCCATTCTCGCGCTCATTCATTAACTCCTTACAAATTATGACACATTAGCAGAATCCGAAACACGCTACATATAATGCAGACATGTTGCCAGAGCCTATGGAGAGGGTGGGCATCCAGGTAGACACTTAGCATCTCGCTTAAAGTTTAGAACTGATCATCATAAAATCACTAAGATTGTCAACAATCACGGGAAGGAACATTTCACACCTCTAGAAATAGTTGATCAGTTTAGGGACTACTATACAGAGATGTACACTTCGAGGGGGAGCATGTATGATGGTGCCCTAAATGATTACCTATCTGATATATCCTGCGCGTGGTTGTCGGACGGGCACCTCGAATATCTTAGCCAACCAATAGATGAGGACGATAATAAAGGGGCAATACTCTCTCTCCCCAACAACAACAAAGTCCCAGGACCAGACAGTCTTACGGCAGAATTTTACAAAATGTACGTGAATCTTCTTACCCATATTATACTGGAGATGTACACAGAGGCCCATGAATCGGGCATATTGCCCCCTTCCCTTAGGCAGGCCTTAATCATCACACTTCTTAAAAAAGATAAAACACCTTTCTTGTGTGAGTCATACCGCTCTCTGTCATTGATCAACCTAGATGCGAAAATATTGCAAAAGATTCTTGCTATCAAAATTCAACCCTTAATGCCTCGTCTGGTACTACCTGACCAATGTGGCTTCATACCGGACCGCTCCACCTCCCTTAATCTCCGACCATATTTGCCATGTTTCATGTCCTGAAACTTACATTGCCGGTGGCAGCAATAATGCTTGACGTGGCCAAATCCTTAGACTCCATTGAGTGGAGTTATATGTTCCATATTCTAATTCGGATGGGGTTCCAGAAGGTCTTAGTACGTTGGGTGCACGTTTTGATGTAATGTTGGACAAAGTAATGTAGTAAATTGCATATGTATTTGCAAAATGAGTTAGGGTTGTTCACTGAAATGTAGTAGTTATATACATGGAATGTGTATAGTTACTTAATTGTTTTACAGTAGTAAATGTGTTTTGATAAAATGCATGGTCTTATATTTTTTCTGTAATATCACACTGTGCATCTGTGTACATTAAGGAATTATATTTGCCCCATTTGAAACATTTTACAGTAGTAAATGTGTTTTGATAAAATGCATGGCGTCATATTTTTTCTGTAATATCACACTGTGCATCTGTGTACATTAAGGAATTATATTTGCCCGTTTTAAAACGTTTTATAGTAGTAAATGTGTTTTGGTCTAATGCATGGTCTCATATTTTTTCTGTAATATCACACTGTGCATCTGTGTACATTAAGGAATTATAGTTGCCCCTTTTGAAACGTTTTACAGTAGTAAATGTGTTTTGATAAAATGCATGGTGTCATATTTTTTCTGTAATATCACACTGTGCATCTGTGTACATTAAGAAATTATATTTGCCCCTTTTGAAACTTTTTACAGTAGTGAATGTGTTTTGGTATAATGCATGGTCTCATTTTTGTTTGTCTAATATCACACTGTGCGTCTGTGTACATTAAGGAATTATAGTTGCCTCTTTTTCAATATTTTCTAATGTCTCTTGTCATACTGCCCCCTCTCTACTCTTATTTCTTCGTCTTTCCTGGTACTACCCTCTTTTTCTTATATTCTTCTCTGTCTTCATATTGCCCTTCTTTGTGTTTATTTTTCCCTATCTCTCCTCATATTCCAGCTGTCTTCACATTTTCTTCCCTCTCTCTGTATACTTTATTTTTCTGTTCATAATCTCTGTTCGTTCCTCTTTCTCCTTTCTCTCTCTCTGTATATACTCTGGGCAGATTTACATGCCCCTTGTGCGTTTTTGTTGTTTTATTGTGTCACATTTTTTTAAGTAATGTTGGCGAAAATAATGTAAATTGCATAAGTATTTGCAAAATGAGTCATGGTTGTTTACTGAAGTGTAGTAATTCTATACATGGAATGTGTATAGTAAGTTAAACATTTTTCAGTAGTAAATAGTAAAATGCATGGTCTGATATTTTGTCTAGTATCACACTGGGCATCTGTGTACATTAAGGAATTATATTTGCCTCTTTTTAAACGTTTTACAGTAGTAAATGTGTTGTGGTATACTGCATGGTGTTATATTTTTTTGTTTAATATCACACTGTGCGTCTGTGTACATTAAGGAATTACATTTGACCCTTTTTACATATTTTCTACCCTCTCTCCTCTTATTTCTTCCTCTCCTGGTAGTACCCTCTTTTTCTTACATTCTCCTCTGTCCTAATACTGCCCTTGTTTGTGTTTATATTTCCCTGTCTCTGCTCATATTCCTTCTGTCTCCTCATTTTCTTCCCTCTCTCTTTATATTTCATTTTTCAGTTGATACTCCCTGTTCTGTCCTCCTTATCCTTCTCTCTCTGTATACACTCTGGGTAGATTTACAAGCTCCTTGTGCGTCTTTCTTGTTTTATTGTGTCCGTTTTTTTGATGAAATGTTGGCAGAAATAATGTAGTAAATTGCATATGTATTTGCAAAATGAGTCAGGGTTGTTCACTGAAATGAAGTACTTATATATATTAAATGTGTATAGTCACTTAAACGTTTTTCAGTAGTAAATAGTAATATGCATGGGCTCATATTTGTTTGTCTAATATCACACTGTGCGTCTGTGTACATTAAGGAATTATATTCGCCCCGTTTTCAATATTTTCTCCACTCTCTTGTCATACTCCCTCCTCTCTCCTCTTACTGCTTCCTCTCTCATCATAGTACCTCCTTTTTCTTATATTATCCTCTCTTCTTATTCTTTTCTTTTCTCTTCATACGTGCTCCTCTGTTTGCATACTTCCTCTACTCTTTATATTCTCACTTGTCTTTATATTCACCCCTGTCCTCATAGTTCTTACTGTCTCCTCAGAGTACTCCCTATCCCCTTATACACTAATCTTCTCTTATATTTGTCTTTTCTCCACATTTTTGTCTCTCTCTCTCTTTATATTCTTTCCTCTTTCTTCATATATACACTTCTCTTCTTATATTCTCTTTTTCCTTTTATTCTCCTGTTTCACTTTATATTCCTTTTATATTTTCATTTTCTGTTCTCTCTATTTATACTTCTTCTTTCTGTTGATAGTAGTTGATCTCTTGTCTTACTCCTCCTTGACTCCCTGCATACACTCTGCAGAACTTTCCTCATACTCTCCGTCTTTGCATACTGACCTCTCTCTTTATATTTGTTTCTCTTGTCATGCTCCTTCCTCTTAATTTATACACTTTTCACTCTTCATATTACTTCTTTTCTCTTTATTGTACTTTATTGTACTTTATTGTACTTCTCTCTCTTTTTATACTGCCCCCCCTCTGCTCACACTCTCTTTCTTTCTTCTTATACTCTTCCTTCTTTCCTTATACTTCCACCTTTCTCATCATACTCCCTCTTACCTCTTCATACTTTCCAGTCTGTTCATACTCCCTTTATCTCTTTATATTGCAGTGTCTGCTTATACTCCCCTTTCTCCTCATATTTTCCCTTGTATCATACTCCTTCTTCTTTTGTTGTAAGTCCTTCTATATTTATAGTCCCACCTTTGTCCTTATAATCCTCCTTCTCTTCTTATAAGTAATATAGTAGTATATTTCATATATTTATTTTTGTAATGTTATATATATTTTTTATAATAGATTCTATTTATCAACACTGAAAAAAATTCATCATGCCTACAAAAGCTCAAAAGAGGAAACGACGAAACAAAGGTGTTTATTTAAACAGAAGTCATCCACAAAATATACATGAATAACAATGTGTTAAGATTAAGAAAAAGAAGTCTTGGTAAGAGAATGAAGACTTTTCTCAGGAAATTATCAAACACTAAGAGTAGTGTGCACAATGTGAAAAATATAAATTGTGTATCTGCAAATAAAAAGAAAAGCAAGAAGAAAGAGAACAGCCATGGAAATTCACCTTGTAGAAAAGAAGTGTATAGTTAAAGGCGGAAGAATCAATTTCAGGAAATTAGAAAAAGAATGTTTTATAATAGAGTTTTGTTGAACGTGTTGAAAAAAGTAAAGAAATGTAAAAAAATAACTGCTTTTTATAAGAAAAGAAAACATATAGAAAATGTAGTTGAGAAAGCTTTCGAATTGAAAAACAAATTGTTTATTTTAGTTATCAATGGAATTCGATCACTAGATAAGCAAATCCATTTAATGAAGACCAAAAGTCAGTGGAGAAGAGTAATTAACAGAAGTATTCTTTCAGAGGATTTTTTAGGTGAATGGAAAGAAAGTTCAAGTTCTGAGCCTTTTTTTAATGAAGAGAGTTATCTTCAAAGTAATGATTTGTTGCATGCAGTTGACACTAGTGGTCGTGCTTATGAGGTTAGAAATGGTTGTGCTATTAAGAAAGAGAAAATAGTTCCTAGAAATGCAGAAGAGGTGTTAGCTGATGAAGTTTTAGGGAGACGTCCTAAAGCTCCAGTGTACACTTGGAATTGTAGTAGTATTTGTTGTGTACGGCAAGAATCTATTGATTTTGTATGCTATTTCTTACGTAACTATAGTAAGAAAAGTGTTAAACAAAAGATTAAGATGTTGCAAGGACTAGACCCTTGCAGAGTGAGAGAAAATGCTGGTTTGCAAGGTCATTCTCTGGCTTGTCTTTCTAAAAAAGTATGTTGAAGTGTTTTTCACCATTTCAGGATGTTAGCAGTTCATCATACTCAAACGAGGAAATTAGTCAGAACATTGTATTACGCAAAAGTCAAGCACTAATGTTAAAAAAGTTGAACAGTGCTCTTTTGCGTGGATCGGTATCAGATGTAACAAATGTTTGTGATGAAATTGAACTTAGTTACTTTGGTCCTCAGGAAGACAGTGCAGAAACTGAGATATTAATAGAAGAAAATGTGGAAGAGAATGTACAATGTTGTACTGTAGAAAATTTTGAGCAAGAAATTACAAAGTTTAAGGTGATTTCAGGTGAAAAGCCAAATTATTCTTGTATTTGTTGTTGACAAACTCATTATAAAAATCAGACCAGGACTGTTGATCTGCATTTAAAAAGTGAAAAGGAAAATAATAATGAGTGGATGGATTTTGCAACTTATTTGTTGGTAGAGAATTGTTTTGATTTGGGTTCTGATCAGCGTATTTGTAAATATTGTTATAACAAATTAGACGAGAACAAAATGCCTGCTAGAGCTGTGCATAATAATCTTGAGTTGGTAAGTATTCCTTCTGAACTGATGGATTTAAATACCCATGAGTCTATTCTTATTCAATGTGTGCATCCATTTCAGGCTATAGTTCGTATGGAGCCTAAGACAGGGAAATTGCCTCCTTCAGATTTACAGAGAGGATTAAAGGGAAGAGTTGTATATTTGCCTCTTGATTTAAAGAAAAATATTGAAACAATTGGTGTAGAAAATGTAGAAGATGAACCTCTAGTTATTCTTGTTAATGGCGTTCCTACAAAGAGTAAAAAAATCTGGCAAGAATTAGTGGAGGTTTGGAAAGTGAAAAAGGCAACGTTGTATCTGGTAAAAAATGATCAATATTATAAAAATGTGTATGTGCGAGAAGAAGAAATGACTGTAGAAGAAGATAGTCATCTGGACAAATGGAAAAAGTGGATGTGTCCAGAACTGAAGAAATTTACGAACATTACAGTGTTCATCCACTTCATTCTAAAGAAGTGATGGGGAATACTATAGAGTTATTTCAAATGAAGGAAGCAAAAGGAAGTCCCATTAGTGTATGGGAAAAAAGCTTGGAAGCTCGTTGTTTCCCTCAGTTGTTTCCCACAGGAAAAGGAGGACGATATGATGACCGACCTGTGCAGATTCCTGCATCTGAATACCGGACATCAAGATTACATGCAGAAGAGCCAAGATTTCGACAATGTATTCCATATTTGTTTCATCTTTTGTTTGAGAGTGATTTGTCTGGACTTTCTTATGCAGTAAACTATATATTGAAAACAGGTGTACATCTGCAAAATGTTTCGGCAAAAGAATTTATGGATAAAGTACTGCAGAAAGATAATGTTTTGGAATCTCAGCTGATTAATCTCATGGCATGTCAGCGTGGTACTAATGAGTACTGGTACCGTCGTCATGGAGAACTGAAATGTATGCTAAGGAACTTAGGAACTCCTACATGGTTCCTTACTCTAAGCTGTGCTGAGTACGCTTAGGATGATTTACTTCAATTTCTTTGAGAGGCAAATCCAAATATACTAAATATTGAATACAAGACACCTGGAGAATTGTGCTCTTTGGATCCAGTTAATGTATGCAGGTATTTCAATCATAGATTCGAAGCTATGATGTCTTTTATCACCAATAAAAAAAATCCTCCTCTTGGAAAGGTTCTGGATTTCTTTCGGAGAAAAGAGTATCAAGCGAGAGGTGCTCCTCACACACATATGCTAATATGGATCAAAGATGCTCCCAAATTTGGAACAGACTCAGATGATACTGTGTTGTCTTTTATTGAAGAATATGCTTTTGTATCACTTTGTTCGCCCTAAGTGTGGCAGGGTATGCTCAGACGTGAGTCCCTTGCTCACATGGCCACTGGATTCAAGATAGCCTGGCTGATGAGGATTATGAGGATTATGAATCCGAAACCGGTCCCAGGATGCTTGTTTCCGGTCCAGGGAAGACATGGCTTGGCAGTTCGGGCTGTACTGTTCCCATGAGGCACAGGGTCAGACTGATTTGCATATAGCCATGTCTGAACTGGGGTGGCCGAGTGAGCTAAAGAATGGTGATGGATTAAACCCAGATCAGTTGACTGGGGGTGAGTGTTTGATTTGCTCAAACGCTCCGTCCATCATCCCCTTTTGTATCACTTTGTTCGCCCTAAGTGTGGCAGGGTATGCTCAGACGTGAGTCCCTTGCTCACTTGGCCACTGGATTCAAGATAGCCTGGCTGATGAGGATTATGAATCCGAAACTGGTCCCAGGATGCTTGTTTCCGGTCCAGGGAAGACATGGCTTGGCAGTTCGGGCTGTACTGTTCCCATGAGGCACAGGGTCAGACTGATTTGCATATAGCCATGTCTGAACTGGGGTGGCCGAGTGAGCTAAAGAATGGTGATGGATTAAACCCAGATCAGTTGACTGGGGGTGAGTGTTTGATTTGCTCAAACGCTCCGTCCATCATCCCCTTTTGTATCACTTTGTTCGCCCTAAGTGTGGCAGGGTATGCTCAGACGTGAGTCCCTTGCTCACTTGGCCACTGGATTCAAGATAGCCTGGCTGATGAGGATTATGAATCCGAAACCGGTCCCAGGATGCTTGTTTCCGGTCCAGGGAAGACATGGCTTGGCAGTTCGGGCTGTACTGTTCCCATGAGGCACAGGGTCAGACTGATTTGCATATAGCCATGTCTGAACTGGGGTGGCCGAGTGAGCTAAAGAATGGTGATGGATTAAACCCAGATCAGTTGACTGGGGGTGAGTGTTTGATTTGCTCAAACGCTCCGTCCATCATCCCCTTTTGTATCACTTTGTTCGCCCTAAGTGTGGCAGGGTATGCTCAGACGTGAGTCCCTTGCTCACTTGGCCACTGGATTCAAGATAGCCTGGCTGATGAGGATTATGAATCCGAAACCGGTCCCAGGATGCTTGTTTCCGGTCCAGGGAAGACATGGCTTGGCAGTTCGGGCTGTACTGTTCCCATGAGGCACAGGGTCAGACTGATTTGCATATAGCCATGTCTGAACTGGGGTGGCCGAGTGAGCTAAAGAATGGTGATGGATTAAACCCAGATCAGTTGACTGGGGGTGAGTGTTTGATTTGCTCAAACGCTCCGTCCATCATCCCCTTTTGTATCACTTTGTTCGCCCTAAGTGTGGCAGGGTATGCTCAGACGTGAGTCCCTTGCTCACTTGGCCACTGGATTCAAGATAGCCTGGCTGATGAGGATTATGAATCCGAAACCGGTCCCAGGATGCTTGTTTCCGGTCCAGGGAAGACATGGCTTGGCAGTTCGGGCTGTACTGTTCCCATGAGGCACAGGGTCAGACTGATTTGCATATAGCCATGTCTGAACTGGGGTGGCCGAGTGAGCTAAAGAATGGTGATGGATTAAACCCAGATCAGTTGACTGGGGGTGAGTGTTTGATTTGCTCAAACGCTCCGTCCATCATCCCCTTTTGTATCACTTTGTTCGCCCTAAGTGTGGCAGGGTATGCTCAGACGTGAGTCCCTTGCTCACTTGGCCACTGGATTCAAGATAGCCTGGCTGATGAGGATTATGAATCCGAAACCGGTCCCAGGATGCTTGTTTCCGGTCCAGGGAAGACATGGCTTGGCAGTTCGGGCTGTACTGTTCCCATGAGGCACAGGGTCAGACTGATTTGCATATAGCCATGTCTGAACTGGGGTGGCCGAGTGAGCTAAAGAATGGTGATGGATTAAACCCAGATCAGTTGACTGGGGGTGAGTGTTTGATTTGCTCAAACGCTCCGTCCATCATCCCCTTTTGTATCACTTTGTTCGCCCTAAGTGTGGCAGGGTATGCTCAGACGTGAGTCCCTTGCTCACTTGGCCACTGGATTCAAGATAGCCTGGCTGATGAGGATTATGAATCCGAAACCGGTCCCAGGATGCTTGTTTCCGGTCCAGGGAAGACATGGCTTGGCAGTTCGGGCTGTAGTGTTCCCATGAGGCACAGGGTCAGACTGATTTGCATATAGCCATGTCTGAACTGGGGTGGCCGAGTGAGCTAAAGAATGGTGATGGATTAAACCCAGATCAGTTGACTGGGGGTGAGTGTTTGATTTGCTCAAACGCTCCGTCCATCATCCCCTTTTGTATCACTTTGTTCGCCCTAAGTGTGGCAGGGTATGCTCAGACGTGAGTCCCTTGCTCACTTGGCCACTGGATTCAAGATAGCCTGGCTGATGAGGATTATGAATCCGAAACCGGTCCCAGGATGCTTGTTTCCGGTCCAGGGAAGACATGGCTTGGCAGTTCGGGCTGTACTGTTCCCATGAGGCACAGGGTCAGACTGATTTGCATATAGCCATGTCTGAACTGGGGTGGCCGAGTGAGCTAAAGAATGGTGATGGATTAAACCCAGATCAGTTGACTGGGGGTGAGTGTTTGATTTGCTCAAACGCTCCGTCCATCATCCCCTTTTGTATCACTTTGTTCGCCCTAAGTGTGGCAGGGTATGCTCAGACGTGAGTCCCTTGCTCACTTGGCCACTGGATTCAAGATAGCCTGGCTGATGAGGATTATGAATCCGAAACCGGTCCCAGGATGCTTGTTTCCGGTCCAGGGAAGACATGGCTTGGCAGTTCGGGCTGTACTGTTCCCATGAGGCACAGGGTCAGACTGATTTGCATATAGCCATGTCTGAACTGGGGTGGCCGAGTGAGCTAAAGAATGGTGATGGATTAAACCCAGATCAGTTGACTGGGGGTGAGTGTTTGATTTGCTCAAACGCTCCGTCCATCATCCCCTTTTGTATCACTTTGTTCGCCCTAAGTGTGGCAGGGTATGCTCAGACGTGAGTCCCTTGCTCACTTGGCCACTGGATTCAAGATAGCCTGGCTGATGAGGATTATGAATCCGAAACCGGTCCCAGGATGCTTGTTTCCGGTCCAGGGAAGACATGGCTTGGCAGTTCGGGCTGTACTGTTCCCATGAGGCACAGGGTCAGACTGATTTGCATATAGCCATGTCTGAACTGGGGTGGCCGAGTGAGCTAAAGAATGGTGATGGATTAAACCCAGATCAGTTGACTGGGGGTGAGTGTTTGATTTGCTCAAACGCTCCGTCCATCATCCCCTTTTGTATCACTTTGTTCGCCCTAAGTGTGGCAGGGTATGCTCAGACGTGAGTCCCTTGCTCACTTGGCCACTGGATTCAAGATAGCCTGGCTGATGAGGATTATGAATCCGAAACCGGTCCCAGGATGCTTGTTTCCGGTCCAGGGAAGACATGGCTTGGCAGTTCGGGCTGTACTGTTCCCATGAGGCACAGGGTCAGACTGATTTGCATATAGCCATGTCTGAACTGGGGTGGCCGAGTGAGCTAAAGAATGGTGATGGATTAAACCCAGATCAGTTGACTGGGGGTGAGTGTTTGATTTGCTCAAACGCTCCGTCCATCATCCCCTTTTGTATCACTTTGTTCGCCCTAAGTGTGGCAGGGTATGCTCAGACGTGAGTCCCTTGCTCACTTGGCCACTGGATTCAAGATAGCCTGGCTGATGAGGATTATGAATCCGAAACCGGTCCCAGGATGCTTGTTTCCGGTCCAGGGAAGACATGGCTTGGCAGTTCGGGCTGTACTGTTCCCATGAGGCACAGGGTCAGACTGATTTGCATATAGCCATGTCTGAACTGGGGTGGCCGAGTGAGCTAAAGAATGGTGATGGATTAAACCCAGATCAGTTGACTGGGGGTGAGTGTTTGATTTGCTCAAACGCTCCGTCCATCATCCCCTTTTGTATCACATGTGATATACCCAAAAGTACACAAGATAAGGACTTAAGACAACAAGTCTTACAATTCCAAAGCCATCATTGTGGGAAATACTGTCTTCGAAAGTACAAATCGAAGGACAAGTTCTACACCAAATGTCGTTTTGGATTTCCACGTCCTTTAATATCGAAAGGAAGAGTGAACAATTTTATGTCATCTTTGCGACATACTATCACAAGAAAGTCTCCCAAAAATACCTACAACTTAAGAAGAAATGAAGAGTCAAAATACATAAATGACCACAACCCAGTCATTTTGTCCATGTGGAATGCTAACATGGATATTCAATATGTTGCAGACAATTCAATTGCTGTTGCTCGATATGTAACATCCTACATAACAAAATCAGAAAAGACAGAATTGAAGGAGATGTGGGAAGAGATTTCCCACGAGAGGAGTCTAAGTTAGAAATTATATTGTTACAGTTTAAAGATGTTATCTCATCGTGAAATTGGAGCGTACGAATGTTCAGATTGCTTATCATCTGCAAGTCTTTACTCCAAATCTAGAAGAATTATTTGGGTGAGTCTAGGTCCTGCTGCAACACGAAATAGAGTAATTAAATCTGTACAAGAAATAGAATATTTAGCTGAATAAGAGACGGAAAGTACAGATATTGTGAAAACAAATATGTTGGATACATATTATCCAAATAGAAGCTATCATCTTGAGAATATCTGTCTCTATGAAGTGCTTCAAAACTATATTTTTAAACGGCATGTTGCAGAATACATCAATAATGGTATATATGCCGTGGTTGGTTCTGAACGAAGTTTGGTGAAACAAAGAAAAGGACATTTGATTAATCAACGTAAACTGAGTTGCGAAACTCCTGACGAAAGGGAATTTTACTACTTAGCTCTTTTGTAACTTTTCAAATCGTGGCGTTCAGAATTGGAATTACTTGGAGATTTTGAGAGCTATGAAGATTCCTTCAACGCAAGTAAAGATACTATAGAATGTCCTGTTTTTGCTAATTATGTGAAAATGTTGAACGATGAAATTGAGCAAGAAGCGATAATTGCAGCTGAGATTGCTAGAGACAGTTCTCAAGACAGTCAAACTTCTGCTCCGTTGAGTCAGGACCCACTAGGAAAACTAATTGTTCAAAATGAAGCAGCAACTGCTATGGAAGAGGTGGAAACAGCAATGTATCAAGCTCAAGGAGATATAACAAACTTAGGAACTTGGAAGAACAACTAAATGTTGAGCAGAAACAAATATATGAGCAAGTGAGAGAACAGATTCACCATGGATTACTTCATGAGAAGAAAGAGTGCCTAGGCTTATCATTTGAACCTATCCGAATGTACGTTAGTGGACAAGCTGGAACAGGGAAACGTTTTTTAATTAAAGTAATCACAACTTTTCTACAGAAAACAACTGTCTTGTGTTCTCACTGCTCCAACTGGATTAGCAGCCCACAATATTAACAGAATTACTTTACATCATTTATTAATGCTACCAGTAGAGCATGAAAACAAATTAGAATACCACAAGCTATCTGGAGAAGCTTGTTGTGAAGTTTCAAGGGTCTTGAGGAAAATGAAACTTCTCATTATTGATGAGGTTAGCATGGTATCAAACTTAATGCTTGCCTTTGTGCATTTAAGAATGCAGCTAATTCTTAAAACAGAGTATGACGTATTATTTGGAGGAAAACACGTAATAGTTTTTGGAGATCTACTACAACTTACTCCTCTAAAAGGACAACCAGTGTTTAAAACACTGACGCATGAAGATACCAGAGTCTTTGGGGAGCATTGGAAATGTAAACATTTGATCATATTTTGTATATAAGGAACTTATTACAAATATGCGACAGGCAAATGATGTTAATTATGGAACTATTCTTCAAGATATAAGAATTGGGAAAGTGACTACACATGGCAAAGAAGCTTTACAGAGAAGATTACTTTCTAATTTGTTTCCAAATGAAAATATATATGAGAATTGCAGAAAAGAAATTTGTAATCTGCTTAATGCCAACACTGCATGAATGTTCTCTATTCAAAGAAGAAATGTTAAAGTTGGAAAATGAAGAAATTATAAAATTGGAAGCTATTGATAAAATAGAACATGAAGGAATCACTATTATTTTGACTGAAAAGTTGAAGAGGAAATTGGATTCTTTAGAGAAATCGATAAGTAAAACAGCTGGTTTCGAAAATAATTTATATGCATGTGTAAACTGTAGGGTAATTTTACGACGTAATTTGCATATGGGAAAAGGTTTAGTAAATGGAGCAATGGATAAAATTGTTGATTTTGTTAATTATGGAAATAGAGATGGTATAGAATTTTTGAAAATCAAATTTGATGAAATTGAAGAAGTACAACAATTTAGTTGTTGTTCAGCTCGGTTTTTGCTTGTAAAAGATTTGTATGTTCGCAGAAAACAGTTTGCTATTAATTTGGCGTATGCGGTGACCATTCATAAATCTCAAGGTTTAAGTGTAGGTAGTGCTTTAGTGAATATTGTAGGTACTGTGTTTAAAGAGGGTATGCCATATGTTGCTTTGTCTCGAGTAAGAACTTTATCTGGCTTGTATTTTATTGATTTTGATGAGACAAAGATTAGTGCAGATGCAAGTTATGTGAAAGAGTATAATAGGTTAAGAAGAGAATATGCACCCACTCTAGGTCAATATCCAATATTTGAAAAGCGTGTGGTAGGTAGAAAAATAAGATTTGAGAATATCTGTAGTGAAGCTGTAGAGAAAGAAAAAAACAAGATGAATTTGTGATTGGAGGCAGAAAGAAAAAGGACAGTGTTGAAGAGAATGTTGGTTATCAGTTTGAAAATAGTTCTGGTGTCAACTGCTATGCTAATGTAATTGTTAATGTTGGTTTTTTTCTTGAAAGTTTGCAAAAACAAATTGTTGAAAATTGGAAAGGAAGATTCTGTTCGTTGTTATATTCTGTTTATGAGAAATCTAGTAGTGATAAATGTAAAATAGAAAGTGTTTCTGGTATTCAAAATGTTTTGGACATATGTTCTGGTTCTATTCAATTTACGCAGAATATTCAGCAAGATTGTCAGGAATTTCTAATGTATATGCTTGTTGTGTTGGAAGATGAAGGTATAGACATTGAAAATCTTTTTGGCCTTTCTTATAAATGGGAACATAACTGTGAACATTGTTTGTTTGCAAGTAGCAGTAACATTGACAGTGAAAGGTTCATATGTAATTGACTTTACCTGACTGTGAATCAGTGTCTTTTAACAATCTAATTAGAGGAGCAAGTCAAAATATGGAGTGTAGACAATGTAAATCAGAAATGTCATCAACATTATTTATACAAAGATATGGACAGTATGTTATTTTAATGCTGCAACGTTGTAGAGCTGATAGAAGAAAATTGGAAACTTTAATTAAAACCCTTGTAGCTTGTCAAGTATCAATATCAGAAAGAACTTTTGTAGCTGTTGCAATTTTTTTTATGATGGACCATCTACAACTTGTGGTCATTATACTGTTTATTTAAAATGTCTGAAAGGTTGGATACATTGTAATGATAGTCAATTGGTTTTTATACCATGTTTGCCTAAAGAGATACCAAATTCTTACCTAATATTTTTAAAGCCAAAATTTTAAGAACAAAATTTGGCCTTTCAGGATTACTGCTGTTAAGATTGGTTGGACTGGTGTTGTAGAGTACTTTGTAAGTGAGGGTGAGCAGCTTGAACGTGATGCTCTTGTTGACGTGCAGCCAGTGTAGGTCTCTCAGGTGGTGGGGGATGTGCGTGCGGCAGGGGACTTTGATGATCAGTCGGGCGGAGGTGTTTTGGATTCGTTGAACTCGTTGTAGGTGTTTGTTTGAGTTGAGATTTAGAGAGTTAATCGTTATGCATTTGGTTGCATCTTTCAGTGGTGTGCGGCTCCTTGGTGAGGGAGAACATGAGTTGGGTGTCGTTGCCTTAGCAGATAATGTTGAGGTTGTGATGGTGGGCCATTTCTGTAAGGGTGCCATGTAGATGTTGAATAGCGACAAGTTGAAGAATGATCCCTGGGGGATGTTGCAAATTATGTTGGAAGTTTTGCATCAGAAAGGTGGGAGACAGATTGTGAGAATTACTATTGAGGAAGTTCTTTACTAAGAATTTGAGATACACTATTTGGCCATGAGGAAACGTGTATAAAACTATTAAGGAGTATTTGTTGTCTATTTTCTCAGCATATATTTAAAAGTATCTTTCTTTACAGTGTTTGAAAATTAATGATAGTGTTTTGGTATTTGAAGATTCTTTGAGATATTTTGTAGTACCGTAAGAAATTGCTGTTTGAAAAAAACTTTTAACATATGTTTTATTTCATTTTTTTCTATTGTTATTGAGAATGCTGATTGTTTTTTTTAAGATAATCTTATTGATTGTCTATTTTTTGCCCACTATTATGTGATGAGTACTATTGAATTCACTATTTCTAGTGAAATTCAATATATTCTGACAACAGCAAAAAAGGCAAATGAAATGTTTTACAAATTATTTGGTGTTGTAAAGGATATATTGTAACTAATATATATATTTTTCCACAGATGCTAATTCTATAATATATAATTTTATTCTTATTTATTATGTTTAAGGTAAGTATAAATAACTGTTAAGAATGGCCAAATAGAGTGTGCTTCTACAGAGGTGAAATAACAAAACATGGATGGACTACATAAGTGTTCAAATATGGTTTGTATCTTTTATATACATTTGAAAAATGTAAAATATAAATATACTGAGTGTTCCAGTATTGTTTGTATTTTACTACAACACATCTACTAGTTTGGACCAGGTAAGATAGACATATTGTACTTTTTTTAGTACTGCATTTTATAATAACAGCTTGGATTTTCTGGAGTGACTGGTTTGATAATTTAAGAAATTTTAAAACTGAACGTTCTTATAAATAATTATAATTATATAATGTTATAAAGTAGTCGAGAAGGTATTTATGTAATATTTTTTAAAGGGCAAATTAGTTGTTAAAGCTAGTTTTGTGTTCTGTATTAGGAAAAATGCTAAAATAAAGTGTTTATGTTTTTGTAGAAGGACCTCAGCATAACAAATTTACAATGGAAAATCAAGAAAGCAATATGGAACACGATTTTGAAAATACTAACACTGTCGTAGAAGAGATGATTATATCTTTTACGAGCAATGTTAATGAAGTGGAAGAAATGAATTCTGGAGATATCAGCTGTGATTTTCTTGATGAAACCTTGGATGATGCTTTTGTGGAAGCATTAGAGATTACCTTGCACAAACCCCTAAGGCTGCTCCTGAGCGGTCGCTTGCCTAAAAACTCTTTTTAAAACTTTTAAACTGTTCATTGCAATTGATTTATCGAATTTCCCTTTGTGTCCGCTCCCCCCCCTTCGAGCTATAATTTGCACATTTTTAGGGGCTGATATTAATGCCCAGGACACGCTAGCACCTCATCACTTTTCCCCGCTTCCCAGGTGGGGCTTGGCCGTCCTCGAGGCTTAGCTCACCGGGTCCCGGGTTGCTGTAGTTGGCGGCCATCTTAGGTTGGGCGCTATTGGACGAGCGCTCTAGTCGCTCTACATAAGGAGGGGCTTTGCTCTAAATCGGGAGATTACCTTGCACAAACCCCTAAGGCTGCTCCTGAGCGGTCGCTTGCCTAAAAACTCTTTTTAAAACTTTTAAACTGTTCATTGCAATTGATTTATCGAATTTCCCTTTGTGTCCGCTCCCCCCCCTTCGAGCTATAATTTGCACATTTTTAGGGGCTGATATTAATGCCCAGGACACGCTAGCACCTCATCACTTTTCCCCGCTTCCCAGGTGGGGCTTGGCCGTCCTCGAGGCTTAGCTCACCGGGTCCCGGGTTGCTGTAGTTGGCGGCCATCTTAGGTTGGGCGCTATTGGACGAGCGCTCTAGTCGCTCTACATAAACGGTCAGTCATGCTTCCGCGCAGCGGACGCGGGCAGCGGACGCGCCGGACTTGCGCCGGAGGTTCGCCAGAGGTAAGCCCGTTTGCGCCCGTTCGCACTCGGTCGGGCTCAGGGACCAGAACCTCTGACCAATCTCCCAGCTGCTCACAGACATACTCCCGCCTGGCTCTCCTTGCACTGAGGAGTGTCTTGCTGCCCCCTTGCACTCATTCTATAAATCTTGCGACGGATCGTCCCTTCTGTCAACACTGCCCGTTTAGAACCACGGAAGCGGATACTAATACTACTAATTCAGAAGGCACCCTGAAAATGGCTTTGGTCAATTGTCGCTCATTACCCAAACATGCTACTGAAATTTTCTTGTTAATTCAAGAACTCGGACTTGACATTCTTTTTTTAACCGAAACGTGGTTGGGATCCACGTCCGGCCCAGACATTGTTCAGGCCCTTCCTCCTGGATATCTGATCCAACATAGGGACAGACAACTCAAAGTTGGAGGAGGGATAGCCATAGTATACAGGGAGCACTTAATCTGTCGTATGATCGACAGCTTCATCCCTGACTGTGAAAGTGCACAATTCGCCATCACTTTATCCCCAGAAGTGTCATTTTCTGGACTCCTGATTTACCGTCCCCCTGGCGCTATTGGACAATTTCCGAAAGGAATCATTGAATCAACCATAGAGTTAGCTAGCAGGGTCTCAAATTTTATAGTACTAGGAGACCTGAATCTTCATTTTAATAATCCCTCAGACACCACTGCCACAGAATTAACTAAAGATCTTGCGGCATGTGAACTAAATCTGATAGTCTCACACCCTACCCACTCTAAAGGGAACCTTTTAGACCCCATATTCTCCAATATTGTGGACTTAACATCAGTAGAGCCATACCCCACCCCTTGGACAGATCATATGGTCATCCCCTTCATATGGAATATGCCCGCACCCGGTCCAACAGAACCGCCCAGTAAAATTCTGAGTAGGCGGTGGACGAAATTAAAAATGAATGAATGGGCAGAGGCACTGAATACAAGCGAACCTCAGGTCAATCAGGACATCGACAGGGCTAACCTAGACTTTAACCAATGGATTGAATCATCATTGGACAGGGTGCTTCCTAAAACAAACATCTCCAAAAAGAAAGCCTCCACTAAACAACCTTGGTTCACTTCTGAGCTAAGGTCCCTAAAACAAGAATGTAAACGGTCGGAGAGACAGTGGAGAAAACATTTTGTGGAAGAGAAAAAAACTAAATACAAACTCTCTCTAAAAAAATATAAATCTGCTCTTAACGTGGCTAAATCCATCTTTTATGCAGAAAAAATAGAGATTTCAGCCAACGCCCCAAGAGAGATGTTCAAGATAGCTAAATCCCTGTTGAAAGCCCCTGACCCGCCATCTTCACCACTCTGTACGGAGGAGGCTGATGCTCAATGCACCAATCTGGCGAATTTCTTCGCTGAAAAAATTCAAAAGATCCTCCTGTCCCTTCCTCCTCTACCTCCTGAAGAACCTATCCTCCCTTTGCCAGATGATACAGATATTACTCTGCCTTGCCTCCCTTCCTTTTCCCCCCTCAGTACGGAACTGCTGCCCACGCTTTTCAACTCTGTAAAAAGCGGTTCTCCGCTAGACCCTGCCCCTATGAATATTCTAAAGTTAGCCTTGCCCAACATCAGCACATACATTATCCATCTAGTTAACACCTCATTTGAATTAGGAAGGGTACCCCAAGACTGGAAATTGGCAATGGTCAAGGCCTTGTTAAAAAAGCCTCATCTCGACCCTCAGGACTTTTCCAATTATCGTCCCATTTCCCTGCTCCCCGGCATTAGTAAACTTGCAGAGAAATGGGTAAATAAACAACTAGCATCCTTTCTGGAGACCCATAACCTGCTTCATTCAACCCAAACTGGGTTTCGGAAGGGACAGGGTACGGAGACGGCACTGCTGAGGGTGGTAGAGGATTCCAGGAGGATTCTGGACGCAGGTGGCAGCGCGGCCATTATCCTCCTGGACCTCAGTGCCGCTTTCGACACGGTGAACCACCGTGTCCTCCTGTCTCGTCTCAAAAAACTGGGCGTCAAAGACAGGGCACTCATGTGGCTGGAGTCCTTCCTTGGTGACAGATCCTTCAAGGTCTTTACAGAAAATAGCTGTTCTCCATCAATGCCATTACAGTGTGGGGTGCCACAGGGCTCCTCCCTTAGCCCCACACTGTTTAATGTTTATATGGCGCCCCTGGCAGAAGTAGTTGCCCCCTTTGGGATCCAACTGGTAAGCTATGCTGACGACACCCAGCTAGTTGTTTCTCTTAATCAGTTGGAATCCTCCCCCTCCAGGCTCTGTCATTGCCTGGAGGCAGTAGCAAACTGGATGGACCTGTCCCACCTGAAATTGAATGGAGGTAAAACGGAGCTGATGCTTCTAGGAAAACGAGCCACATTTGACAACTCGATACACTGGCCCTCCTGTATGGGTCCAGGACCCACTCCAAAGACCGAGATAAAGAGTCTCGGCTTTTGGTTGGACGCAGAGTTGTCATTTAAGACCCAGGCAAGGAAAACAGTAGCCACCTGCTTCGGACTGCTGAAAACAATCCGGAAAATCCTTCCTCAGTTACCCGAGGCAGCAAAGAAAACCATTGTCCAGTCCCTTGTTCTATCCAGGCTGGATTATGGAAATGCGCTCTATCTTGGAGCCCCCGTGTCGGTTATTCGGCAACTTCAGGTTGTCCAGAATTCTGCAGCACGGCTACTCACGGGCACGAGCCATCGTACATCAGCCAGGCCCGCACTCCGCACCTTGCATTGGCTCCCCATAAAGGAGCGAATCTATTTTAAGACCCTCTGCATGGTCCATAAAACACTCTATGGG
This sequence comes from Lissotriton helveticus, assembly GCF_964261635.1. Classification (NCBI taxonomy): domain Eukaryota; kingdom Metazoa; phylum Chordata; class Amphibia; order Caudata; family Salamandridae; genus Lissotriton; species Lissotriton helveticus. The sequence continues at coordinate 1,264,161,242 of NC_136059.1, read as the reverse complement.
AGTGGCCCCCCCATTCTAGAGGATATGATCAGACCTTACAACCCTACCAGGAATCTTCGCTCGAACCAACAAAACTTGCTGACAGTGCCTAGGATCAGGAGATCCCGCACAGGAGGTCGCCTGTTCTCGCACAACGCGGCTGGGCTGTGGAATGCTCTTCCTCCACCTCTTCGCCAAGAGCCTAACCTCCTTGTCTTTCGGAAAAAGTTAAAAACTCTTCTGTTTCCAAAAAACTAGTTATAATGGTTCTCTATTTTTAATTCATCTCCGCTTGGTTAGTCTTAAGCGCTGGGATGCTCCCGAGTGGCCATGCGCTATAGAAGAGCCTTTTAATAATAATAATAATAATAATTAGATGAGATTGAGATTCATTAGATGACTTTTGAAATTGTTAACCAGGAAAATGAAATACCTGATGAAATTATTTTAGAAACTGTATTAAATTATGAAATGTTACAAGAATAAATTTATTATTATATAAAAAGAATGTTTTGAGACACTCTGCTTCCAGAATTGTAATCATTCAGCTACTACCCAAGTGCTCATGGTGGAAAGTGGGCCTTAGGGTATAGACTGCTTCAAACCCTTATAGACTACATATGTATGTTTTTATGCACCGGCAAACTTATCTTTTATAGCTTCTATTTGAGTATGGGCTAATTTTGCGGATCTGCGGTCTGCGAATTCACGAGAAATCTCAAAAAAAATCTGAGAATTCCCAGATTTTCCCTCGAACTCGCAGATTTTTTTGCGATTTGCACTGGAGTACTTTCTAATGGCTAATCCAGTAAGTGCTACCTCGTTGGGTAAATGTATAGTGCTTTTCCTACACTGCAGCTGTGTAAAGGGCCAGATGATTTGTCTCCACTGACCATGTGTTCCTGTAACTTTGCCACCGGGCCAAAAGGCGCCGAGGTCCCTTGAGTGAGCTGTCCATCATAGTTGGGAATGGGCGGGAAGACATTTTATACCACTAGTGTGTGGTGCGGGGGCAAACGGGCGGGGCTTCTATGCGTGTCAACATGCATCTTGTGTATAAAGGGTCGGAGAGCGAGCAGGGCAGCAGGTGAGGAGAAAGCAACCTCCTGGTCACAGGAACTACACGGGGATTGCGCTCGAGAAACTCATGGATTCAAAGACCTCCCTCGAGTATTACAGCTAATTTTCGACGGCAGATAGTCATCAGTGATGTCATCAGTGATGTCACTGACCATGTCATGAATGATGTAATATGTGACATCATGAGCAGTGGATTGCGGGGGCGCGAGTTATAGTTAGCTGAACTAACTATAACAGGGGAATTTCAATGGTTTTGTATGAGTGAAATGTCCAGCTAACTATAACATGTATGAAACCTATGGTTTTTTCAGTGAATTTCCAAGGTTTTTTTAAATGCTAATTCCTAACTATAACGTGTGTGAAACCTATGTTTTTTTCAGTGAATTTTCAAGGTTTTTTAAATGCTAATTCCTAACTATAACGTGTGTGAAACCTTGGTTTTTTCAGTGAATATAAATATATATGTATATATAAAAGAAGCAGAGAACTCTGGGTAGTTCTCAAGTTTAGGTGGAAAGCAGCTTCTGTATAAAGCACTCTCAACACCAGCAACACTCTAGATCTGCTCACCTCAAATCTCTGCTTTTCTATCAAAGTCTTTAGGCATAGGAGTAGCACAGTGCTATCCATGCCAATATAGAAATGGACAAAGTCAATTTATACAACTGAAGGCAGGTGTTCATTTAGGGGGGGAAAATCCATCGGCAAGGGTTGTGAAAACACACACATATGTGAATTCGGGGTTATTTACTATCATACAGATATACACCTCATGTCCCCACCCATGGAAATTCCAGATTTCTTTCTTCTTTCTTACTTCTAATTGAACATCTGTAGACACTCGGGCAGTCTGGCGGAATTCCCACAACTGGGATTTCCTCTGGGTCCATGAAAAGCCACTAGTTCACATTTTACGAGTGAGAATCTTACATTTGCAGTTCCAGGTGGCAATTGTTGAGCATCTAATGTTGGTATAGGCATGAAAAAATTATCTGTGGCCCCTGCCTTTAAGAACCAAGAGACAGGAAGTAGTTGTTCTCAGCACAGTCCTTGCAACTTGAAAGAAAATGTCTTTCTCACATAAGATGATAATCCCCTTTGGTCCAGCACCTATTTTTCTGTACAAGTGATCACACTGCGATGAGGAAAAAATTGGCTTGTGGCGCCCATACACTGCTCTCCACAGTAACACAGTCATATTCTTTTTTTAAACTCTATTCTCATACGAAATTTGAGAGGGTGGCTGGGACCTGAAAGAGTTTTAATAAAGGATATGTAATAGAAGACAATAGACCTGGTCCACAGTAGTGGGTTGGGCATCGATTTCCACATCCAGCCTTTTTACTGAGACAAGGGTCTGCCAATTCACTCTTCCATTACATGGCATAGGCCTTCTAAGTTGGGATGTTGGCACAAACCTCCATTTTCCATGACCTTCTTGTGAGACAAAGAAAGTACTCTGCAATATAAATATTTGCTTATATTGTGCCTCATGGATCTGATAACAGCCCTGGATGCAATAAAATACAGCTGGCAGCCTGTTGGACTTGGTCCTTTTTGCAGGGTCATCCCTGAACTTTTTGCTTTCCTCCTCTATTTCATCTGACCTGTTATTGGCTGTTTTATGACTCTGGGCACTTTACCACTGCTGATCAGTGCTAAAGTGCATATGCTCTCCCGATTGTAAATTTATGAATGGATTAGTGACTCCATGATTGGCTAATTTGGTTTACTTGTCAGACCCTAGTACAGTGCACTGAGTGTGCCCAGGGCTTGTAAATCCAAATGCTGCTGGTGGGCTTGCAGCACCGGTTGTGCCACCAACAGAAGCAGCCTTGTAAAATGTGTCTAAGGCCTGCCAATGCGGAGCCTGTGTGCAGTCTGGTACTGCCATGCTGACTGGCCAAGTGCACCCACTTGCCAGTCCCTAAACCTTCCCTTTTATTCATATCAGACACCCCTATGGTAGACACCCCAAGGGCAGGGTGCATTGTAAGTATAAGGTAGGACAAGCCCTGGTGTGTGTGGCATGTCCTAATGGTGAACTACAGCCATTTTTCGTTTTTCACTATTGCAAGGCTACCTGTTCTCCACAAGCCAGAATGGGCAGTTAGATTATTACATCTTATAATCCTAACTGACTCAGGGAACACGGTAGAAATTAGAGTTTAGTATGCCTGAACGCAGAATATTAAAATGCATCTTTTAGTGAAGGTATTTTAACATTCTGTGTTTGAAAATACAACTTTTAGAAAGTAGGTATTTTCTTGTCTAACTATCCAGGCCTGCCTCTGCTAGGTTGTGAATTCGTTGTCTGGAGTTTTGAGTGACAGGGCTGGGGGATTCCAGGAGACAGAATGAGTCAGCCCAGTGGTGAATAGAGAGATCTGCATCTAGATGGGTGGGGGGAGTTGCACCTGGGACCTGAATAGGGGTGTGCCTGACTTTGACAATGCTGGCTCTACCTCCTGTGGTGCGGCTGATGTCTCTGTCCTGCACCGTGAAAGAAGAGAAGGAATAATGTCAACAAAGTGCTCCAGGGCTGTGCTTTCCCTCCACAATGCTGGCTCCATCTCCTGTGGGGAGTCTGATGTTTCTGCCCTGCACTGTGAAAGTAAAGAAGGAGTCTTGTCAACAAAGTGCTCCAGAACTGGTTTGGACTAGGCAAAGGACCCTCTGCCCTCAGAGGGCAAAGGATTTTGGGGTATAAATATTGGGACCCTGATCTCAAGAAATTAGATCACTTTTGGACTACAAGAAAAAACCTTTGCTGAGGAGAGGAACCTGAAGACACTGAGGAGAGACTATCCCTACACTGAAGTGTTGCTTGGGGGATTGGCCTGAAGTGGTTGCCTGACTGCCAAAGGAAGGAGAATGGAACTGTGTGTGCTTTATTTTCAAGTTGTGAAGGATCTCCAAGGGCTTGAAAAAGCGCTTGCCCCCTGACTGAAGTCTCAGGACCAGTAGACTTCACCAGCCTTTGTGGATTGCTTATGGAAACGTTGTTTCAGTGACTACCTAGGCAGGGAGCTGTGACCGACTCTCACGACCGGCCCGGTGTCCTGTAGGCACCGCATCGAACAACGTCCGTATCAAACAACGCGATCTCTGAGCTCACCGAGTCTGCCCTGACACCGTCACTGAGCCGCTGCCTGCACCGTGACTTGTGGACACCACGACGTGCAATGCCTCGCTACACCAACTCGTACTGGTCTGAGCGACGTAGTCACTGCTGCTGACAGCTCTGTCGCCGCACCGCAAGCTGCAAGCACTGCAACGAAGCACCGTCTCGCCCTGCAATGTACGCCTCGGACCCACTGACTCTGTCATCTGGCCATTGCCTGCACCGCATCGAGAGACAACGCATCCTGCAACGCTTTCTTTTCTGCAAGGCGACGAACGCTGGAACCGGCTCGCAAGCCCGTGCCTGCCGCATCATATAAAGGTACTGTGACCTAGTCTGTCGACACTTGAGTGGGCCCGGACCGACGCGGTCCGCTGGATTTGTTAGACTCTGTGTTATTTTAGCAATGCTGTAGCCGGACAGGGCTACCGACTCGCACAGAACCTTGATTTAAGCTTTTTTTAACGAGAACTCTTGATTTCTAATAGTATTGTGGATTATTTTTGTCGTTGATGGTCTTGTGGTAACTCCATATAAAAGATACTTATTTTTATAAATATACAAACTGTGTGGAGTCAATTTGTAATGTTGTCACTTGATTACTGTATGTGTTCACAAATGCTTTACACATTGCCCCTGAGATAAGCCTGTCTGCTCGTGCCAAGCTACCAACGGGGGGGAGCAGGGGTTATTTTAGGAGTGTACCCCGTTACCCTGACTAGAGGAGAGGGTCCCTATTTGTCACAAGTACCTACCTGTGCCAACTAGAGACCCTCAATTCTTACACAGCCCAATCCAGGGGTGCATGTATGAATCATTAAATCTGTCACTTTTGCGTAGAAATTATTCTCCTGTCAGAGACTTTCAGTATTTTCCACCGGGCCTCATGCCCTATTCTGTCAACCAATGAACAACCTTTCTAACTAATTGGCTTTTATTTTGTTGTCCAATTCTCCTCTTCCTAGAGGGACTCCTATTCATGAATATTTAGCATGGAATACTTGCTTGAAATATCTTCTAATTGTGTTCCTAAAGTTAGTTAGGTTAAGGTATCCAATTTTGGAAAAATGTTGAGGTTGAACTATCAGTATGTCACCACTGTTCGATACATTTTAGTGTTCCTCATAACATATATTACGGAGGTTCTATCTGAGATAACCCTTTGAAGTTCCATGGCCCCAGACACCCACAACCAATGAAAATCCTATAAGCCAGCTTCTATCCCAGGTTTTAGCTACCCCTTCCCCAAAGCTTTGTTCACAGATTCGTATTTGACTTTTACTTCTCGTTCCAATCTGTTTATTTCTACTCTGTGTATTGTGTATTTCTTCTTGCTAGAAAGCACCAGGTTCTCATGTGACATCCCTTGTCAGTTCTGAAGTGCCTTGATTTAATTTTATATCTGAATTTCTACGGAAAAGTGTACCAAAAAATTGCAAAGACGATAGAGTAGCCTTTCCTTAATACCCTCGGTCCATGTGACTCATTTAGAGATGGGAAGACCTAAAGTTCCCGTCAATAGATTCCCTGTTGCCTCTGCCAACAGAAAACTCTACTGGCAATCAAATAGTGGAGAGGCTGTCAGAAGAAGTACATTACACAGCCCTCTCCTCTATTTAGGATGGATGGGGTAATATATTTTTTCTGGTCCATCACTGCCAGGAAAATCTTTACAGTGAGGGACCGAAAAACAAATAATAACTCCTACTCCATAGGAGAAAACTCCTAGTCTGCTGGGGGTCAATCATTTTGTTCCAAATCAGATTTAACGATAGGTACATCTAGTTAAGAAGTTTTATAAGCGCAATAGGGGGGATCATAGAGTAGAATAAAAGGATTACATTTTGTTGAGGATTACATTAAATAATATTGTGCTGTTTTTTACTCGACAATTGAGGGTTAACTCGAGAACTGTGGGCTAAATTAAAAGAGCAAAACAACCGCAATGTAACACCTGTCGAAATTATGTTTATAAACTTTCCGTGGGTAAAAATAATGATATTCTCCATGTTATGAAAAAGAACTGTTGCCGGTTTACTTCATGAATTACGAGTTAATATAAAATAGTGAAATACTCTTAAAGAACCAAATGTCGACACTGGGTGTATAAACTACCCTAGGATAAAAATATTGACACTTGCACCCTGTGGGTAATCGAATAACGACTTACGAGAAATTGTTTGTTTTGTATTTATTTAACATGCAGCCACGAGCGTTAGATACCCGGGTGCAACGAGATTTCTACACAATAAAGGTCTCCCCTATAAGGTGAGCTTTAATGTGAATGTGGAATATAGTAGTTGTCAACTTAAGTGTAATAAGTACTAAGTCCGTGACTCTTCTTTCAAAAACAGGGAGGGGAAACAATAACGGTGGAAATAAAACTTATGGGACCACTAAAGCTATAATACAAGTCAAGAGCCTTGAGGTAAATATTTATGACACGAGGTGTATGAAGAAACGATTTTTGCTAACCTGTATTAATATTGGGCACTAAACGAAAAAAATTTCATTTTTTTGAAAAAAAAACGAGGACATTGTGTTCAAGGACACTGAGTTTTAGACATTGCAATATTGAGAAACATCCCGTTCTAAAGTAATCATCATATTTTAACAGGTAAAAAATCTAACGGTCAAATAAGGTGGCTGGAGTGATTAGATTAGTGATCACGAAGGAGGGTGCATGAATTAACCAGCTGTACCCTTTCACATTTAATAGTGACGTGGGAGATCGGAATTTATCATAAAACGACCCTAAATAGGACGAAGTCCAGATAAATTATAAATCACCCAGATGCATTTGCATAGGTGAGTGATATTCGAAAATGCAAATACCAAGTCTAGATGGAGCGAAAGTGTCGTGTGTATCATAAAGTGCCGTGTGAGTCATGGAATGTAAGACTGTTGTTCAGCTTGGAGCTATTCCTGGGAAATGCTCTATACAATACGAAAAAATACCAAAGATGTGGCCTTTTTAATTGGTTAAACTGTGAATTGATTGGTTAAATTGTGAATTGATCGTGTATATTGAATATATACATGTCGCGTAAAAGAAGGCAGAACAAAAGAAATGTTTTTGTATTTTATTTTTCTCTTAGTGTTTTAAAAAAAAACATGCATAGTTTATTATCATGCTGTAGAAATGTCGTGAATCGTTATGAGGTAAAAAGCATCACTAGAAATGTCATATTGGTGAATTCATTGAGCAGCTAAACGACTTAGAGTAATGGACATGAGAAAGAGACTGTCGGTTCTGTTTATTATTGTCCAAGTAGTATGTAAAAGGTTATCACCAAACTGTTTGCTAAAAGTAATGTTTTATGTGTATTAGGTGAAATACTGATAGTGGAGAAAACTATACACACTGTCCTGAGGAAGGAGGCTAGAATCATCACAAGCTTCCGAAACGCGTCGACGCACTAGATAAGGGTTAAATTTGGAGTTGCCAGCGAATAGTTGGGTATAAGGAAAATATATCTTCCCAAGGTTGTCAACAAAGTGTCCAAATTAGCAATATTGAAGACAAAGTGTATTGTCTTGTCCTACATTTCTCCCATTCCACTTTAGGTGGTTTTTAACATGTTTTGTGCAGGGTTTTAATTGAATATTGAATATGGATTCATGTCTTTTTTATTAAAAATAAAAGTGTATATTTTTAGACGAACTACGTTTTTTCCTTTTGTTGAGTATTTCCCAAGCAATGAGTTGATATTTTGGAGTTGATTGTGAGATTATGACTGAATGAGGTGATGGTTTGAACTTGAGATCGTTTGATCTCCCAAAAGGGGAAAAACATTTTTTTACTCTCAGAAACAAACTCCTGGTTTGGAAGTTTGTTTCTGAAATACAAAAAAATGTAGAAAGATGAACTCTGGGTTAGTGATCATCTCTAAATATGAGGCAGGATGGTCTGTCCATCCGCCATACAGTAGATCAGTGATTAGTCTGTCTATATCAAGAAAGGATTGTTTGTAAAACATAGCAGAATTTGCTTCATTTTTATGTGAGCAACTTACATATAGATTCTGAATGACTTCTCCTTTGCCAAATGTATCAGGCATAATTGAGCAAGAGAGTAAATCATGATGAGAACAAATAATCCTGAAGTGGCACAACACCAAATTTCAGCAAAAATTAAAATGTGAAAAAGCAAGAGAGCAAATCAATATGTGACACCATATTCAATTCAGAGCTACACTGTATGTAATGCTGTTCATTCTGCAGAGAAATGTGCTTGATTTAACTTGATGAGTGCAGTTCGGGGAAAACAGGTAAACTATTCAGCACTGTTTCTTGATCCCTGCCAATGTTTCAAGCCAGTTGTGGAGCATAACATGATCAGTCGAGTGTGGTTCAGAAATCTAGAAAAAGTATCTACATGGTGAAGACACCATGTTTAAGCCTGGACACATCAGATTTGCACCATAAAACAGTGCCCACGGGCTTCCTTGCTCTGCAACTCAGCAAAAGATTCTGAGAAGTCCCCACCCACTTTATTTATCCTCTAAGCCACTCCTGGCCTTCGAATAAATGTGAGGTACAATGTCAATTTAGTGGCTAAATAGAGGCCCATGTAAAATGTTGGTCTTGAGTACTAAGAGGCCCATTACAATGGCAAGTGGACGAGCATCAAACACCCTCCAAATGGATTTGAGACCGACCGGCAAGGAGTTGCAGTTCCACCCACCATATTTTGATCAGGCCGCAGTGTAGGGGGTCGTAAAATGCCTTTTTCTACAGTGGCTTGTGCTGTGGGCTGGAAAAGGGCCACAGCTCAAGTCGCAGTAGAAAAAGGCATTTTTTAAACATTCATGTGCCCCCCGGCCACTTAGCAGTGGCCCATGGGGGTCATTGGCACTGCTTAGGGCCCCCAAAGTCCCATTCTGACAGCCTTTTATGACAGCCTTTTCATGTCGGTGGGACCGCCATGAAAAGGCTATGGGAAATAAATTAACATCATGACCCTCCATTCAGGATCATGAATCCAACAACCACCCCATCAGGATCAGTAGATCCTGACAGAGGCGACGGTCCGTCCCCCGCCGGACAAAGGTCCAACTGCCTGCATGCTAAAGTGGCAGTCAGAACAAAGATCTGTCTGTCAGTGGGATCGCCACCGACAACCTGTCAGTGGCGGTCCTACTGGCATCGTGATGTGTCCCCAAGTTATTCTTCACTCATATTAAAGAAATTTGTAACGGTTCAATGGTAATTCCTAATATTGACAGGAAATACTCCGGAAGGCAGTTAGACTTAAAATGAAGTGAAAGTTACCATGTGACAAAAGTTCCAAATATTTATGATTCTGTGAATGCTCAAGATCATAACAATAGAGACAGAGCACTGCACTAAAAAAGTATTCACTGACTAACATTAGTCAGTACTCAATTTAATTCCAGACAAAACAAAAGGTGAAACAATCAATATACAGTCATCTTGATCTCCAATGAAGTTGACACGTAGGTATAGAGGAAAAGCAGCCGACACGTGTTTTGTCGTTAGACTACTTTCTCAAGGCTTCGGTCGGTAAAGATGTATATGCAAGAAATCAAAGGGAGCGCCCCATTCTTCTCTATTATGAAGATGTCATGGTGCGAAGCAATACCATTATACACTCATTAGTCGCAATAAATAGGTAGACTCATCAGTTGTGGGATCTAACTTTTTGACTTTCCGTATTCACAAAGGGCATTTAGGAGTAGTAAAGTTAGGATTCCTAACTTTACTACTCCTAAATGCCCATTCTAACTACCGAAAGTCGTAAAGTTAGGATTTTGTTTCAGATTACTTTTGTGAATCTGGCCCAATGTCCCTACAAATAGTCGAAATACAACATACTTATTACTAAAATAATTAGGCCTACTGCACTCACCTCAAACAACTACAAGGACAGCCATTAACTATAATCTAAAAATGTAATTAAGATACTAATATTACTAACAATTTACAATCTACCCCCACACATACCAACTTTAAAACAGATTAAAATTAGCCTTGCCTTTACCGGTGAACAGCAACAAGGAACTGCTAACTTGCAGAGCCACTGGCATGCAAAAATGACAATAACAGACAACAAAATAAAGCAACCAATAAGAGAATGTTATTGTAATTATAAAATGTCTTTAATAATATAGAAACCAATGCAATAAATGAATACAACTTTTGAATATGTTTTCAAACAAATTTACAAGATGCTTTCAAATTGTATAACTGTTTAAATGTTGTTTTAACAATTTTCTTTAAAAAAAACACACATTTATCCTAAAAATCCTGTACAATACGTATGAATAAAATATAATGTATTGATGGTATTTTACATATATGAAAGAAGTAAAAATGAAAAAATACAATTCAAAATGTAAAACCTATGTAATAAAAATGTGAATTACAAAACACATCTACGTTTGTGTGAGAAACCGAACTATCGATATATATCTATATTATATATATTTTATTTCTACCAATTTAAAAATTGCTTGTTAAACTCAAAACGTAGCGACTTTGGGTGCATGTGTTGTACATTTGGTAGTGAGATTCACTAAACCTTTTCCAAAATCAGCCACACTGGCCAAAGAGTTTGACTTTTGGTGGAGTTAGATTACTATTCCCACTCCCAGTTTAGCACATTAGGGACATTGCTGGACTTTGGAGATGTTAACTTTACTATTCTCACTCCACATTTAACCACACTAGAGAAAGTATTGCAAATTGAGGGTATTTGATTTTTTACACTACTTCTAAACTAGCCAAAGTGTTGGCCTGTAGGGGATATGGATTTAGTCTCCCTCTCTAAACGTAGCCAAATTGATGCCAGTTTTGGACTTTGAGGGGGTAAGATGTACTACTTTTACTTTTCTCACTCCAAATTTAGCCATATTAGGGAAAGTATTGGACTTTGGGGGCATGAGGATACGATTTGATAATGTAATAATCTCATTCAACACAACCACATTGAGGAAAGTGTTAAACTTTTGCCAGGTTCAATTTGTTATTCCTACTCTGAAGTTACAAACACTGGGAAAAATGTTGGACTTTGCGAGGGTGAAAGATTTACTATTTCTACTCTCAACTCAGTCACATTTAGGGAAGTGTTGGACATTGGAAGACTATATTTACTATTCTTACTCCCAAAATAACCACATTATGTAAAGTGTTGGACTTCATGGGGTTATATTGTAATGTAAATTGATACTTGTATAGCGCACTACTCACCCGCAAGGGCCTCAAGGCGCTTGTACGAATACCACTGTGGAACCCATCCTGGCTTTCCCTGTGAGGTGTCCACTCCAGGGCACCCCCAGGTGGAGGCCAGGCATCCTTAGCGTTGTTGGAGCCGTTGGGGAGATTAAGCAAGCTATTGCCCAGAGTTGCAGAGTGGGACTTCATGATTGGAATAGGCACCGAGGCGAGAATTATCAGGTCCGTGGAATTTTTGAGCTCTAAACCCGCCGAGGCGGGGAATTGAACCCTGGTCCTGGGCTAGACATCTGAATCAGGGTCTGTCGCTGTAACCATTGAGCCACACTTCTCCACTTTTACTATTTACTATTTCTTCACCAATCGTTACCACATTGGGGAAAGTGTTTGTATTTAAATGGGGAACCGTATTTACTAATCCTACTCCAAACCTAACTACAGTGGTGAAAGTGATGGACTTTGAGAAGGTTTCATCTATTATTTCCACTGTAAATTTAGCCATATTGGGGAAATTGTTGGAATTTGACGGGATAGATTTACTATTGTATTCCCATTCAAGCTTAACCGCATCAGTGAATCTTTTAAGGAGGTTATATTTATTGTTTCCACTTTGAACAGAGTCACACTGGGGAATGTGTTGGAATTTGGGGCATCAGGGGCTTTCATTGATTATTCTCACACTCAGTCGCATGGGGAAAGCATTGGATTTGGGAAGGCTATTAGCTTTACTATTTCACTCCAATATTAACCACAGTCAGGAAAGTGTTAGACTTTGAAGAGTTTATATTTACTATTCCATCTCTACACTTAGGACCTGCTTTACAGTTTGGTGGTCAGGTACTCCATCAGAAATGTTAAGCATATCCTGTCTGCCTTATTACAAGTATGATAGGATATAATGTATTTGAAATGAGGTAGACCAGATATCCATTGCATGTGTTGCAGAATACCCATTCGCCAAACTCTAAATCAGGCCTTCAATCAAATCTGGAAAAGTGTTAGAGTCTGGGTTGATTAGATTTACTATTCTCACACTGGGGAAAGTGTTGGACTTTGAGGGCCTGGATTTACTATTTCAACTCTAAACTTAACCACGCTGAGGAAAGAATATAATGATACTCTTCAAAATGTTTGTTAAACATATTAAAGAGTTGAATTTTATTTTAAATTATATTAAACATATCCTAATACGAATTCAAATGTCTTAACAACAATATAAATCACATTCAAAAATGGTAAAATGATAAATAAATAAAAAATGTAATCAATGTTTATAAAATATTACAATAATTGCTGAATTTATAAAGAAAATGCAACACTTTTTTCCAACTGTGCACAATTCTAAATAATTACATGAAAACCATCATATTAAATGATATTTAATACAAGCATCATATAAACTACAACGATATTTTCAAAAAATTATACTCATCCCTGTAAAATATGTCAAAATATGACTTCAATTATATTAAAGACTCACAATATTTTGATTCAATGTTAAGGTAAAATGTTGCTTTTTTTCTACCATGCTGAAGGGCGACTGTCACGTTTAACCATGGGCGCAGTAGACACACTCAGACGTGAATGAGCAGAGAATGTGGTGAACTACATCTCCCTGAATGCTGAGGGAGGCAGTAGTCCTATCTCTTCCTCTGCTTCCCTCTCTACATAAGCTCGTACCGAACTACTATCAGGTGTTTGTCACCTGAAGTCAGAGTTTCCTGTATCTGGATCGCTGAACTGCTTGTCAGCCTTTTCCTGCTGCTCTGTGAATCTCTGAGACGAAGGGGCCGAGACGCCCGGCTCCCAGTCCTCGTGGGAGGACCATCATTTGTTCCTGCGGTGTCCTAGTGAAGACCAGGGACTCCATTCCTGAAAGCGCACTGCTGTGCTTAAACTTGCACTACCTTTGCGCTGAGACGCGACCTTTAATTCTAGAAAGCTCGCCGACGCGCTTTGACCTTCAAAAGTACTTTCGCGATTGGACCGCGACATCTGCCACATTACACGCACAGAAGCGCTTCTTAGAGACTTTGAAGAAAGAGCCTCATATTCCCTGAAAGCCATGGAAGCTTTTTGATTTCTTAACCCTTCCCGCTTGGAACGCTACATTTGTTACAGTAAGCGTGTAAATACACTTTTTGGAGTACTGAAACCAGAGGAGTTACTCTGGGTGAAATTAGAGCTGTTGAAGGGCTCGGAGTTTGGATTTTGTTGCTTTATTATTTGTTGGTTTGATTCTGCAAACTTTATTTTTGGATAATTTATTTATTTATTTATTTTTGACATTTATAAAGTGCGAACAATTGCCCGTAGGCGTCTCGGGGCTGACGATTTTGTACATGACTCAGGGATAAGTGTTTGTGGAGAAAAGGGCAGGTTCCTAAATGCACCAGATGGGTTACTGGTTGAACAGCCAAGTCTTTAACCGTTTTCGAAATTGAAAAAGGGATTTACTTAATCGAATCTGTAGTGGAAGAGTGTTCCAAAGTTTGGCTGCCGTGACCACAAAACGTCTATCTCCCCAGGAGACAGTCTTTGTGCGCGGTACCACTAGTTGAAGCGCTGTCGTTGATCTCAGTTTTCTAATGGGGCAGTAGGCAGTAAGCTGTTCTTTGAGAAACTGCGGGCCTTGTTTATGTACCGCTTTGTACGAGATGCATAGAGCTTTGAATTTTATACGATTCTTGATCGTCAGCCAGTGGTAATTCCGGATAGTTTGGGCAATCGGGTTGAATTTGGGAGTCCTTGAAAGCAGCCTCGCCACCGCATTTTGTATCATCTGCATTTTGGTTATGACCCGAGATTGTGCGTTAGTAAATAGGCCGTTGCAATAATCCAGTGAGGAGAGTACCAGCGTGCTTACCTATGTTTTCCCAGCACTATCTGGTAGGAACGGGATGATTTTTTTTATCAATCTTAACTTGTGGAATGCTGTTGAGGCTACTTGGTTGGCATGGGGGGCAAAGTTAAGGTTGTCATCGAAAATGATTCCCAAATTCCTGACCCTTGGGACAGGGGTGGGAAGAGAGCCCAGAGATGAAGGCCACCAAGAGGATGACCATACCGGGAAGAGTTTTCCGAAGATGACAACCTCCGTCTTCTCGGAGTCAAGTTTAAGGCAATTGCTGGCCATCCAGTCTTCGATGGCCAGCATGCCTTCCTGAAAGCGTTCGGCCACCTTTTCTCCATCATTGTTGATGGCGAGCACCAACTGTGTGTCATCGGCATAGGAGGTAAGGCTCATCCCATATGATTTAATCACTCTCGCTAGGTCCGACACATAGATATTAAAAAGTGTCGGACTAAGGGATGAGCCCTGATGAACCCCACAAGGTAGAGACAGTTCGGCCGACTGAAATGGTCCTAATGTAACAGTCTGTGTTCTTCCCGCCAGGAAGGAGGCCAGCAAGTTCTTAGCTCTGAGTTGAATGCCAAGGTTGGCGACACGGTCGATCAAAATAGAATGATCGACCGTGTCAAAGGCCGCAGATAAATCCAGTAATACAAGCACTGCTGTCCCTCCCTGATCTCTAATGAGTCTAATATCTTCGGCGGCTTTGATGAGAGCGGTTTCCATGCCGTGAAGCTTACGGAAGCCGAACTGGGTGTCGTCTAACAAATGATGTTCCTCCATGTATTCAGACAACTGACAGTTCATTGCTCTCTCTGCGACCTTAGCCAGGAAAGGGAGGCTGGCTGTAGGTCTAAAGTTCTTCATTTCATCTTTATCCAAATGCGTTTTTTTTAAAAGCGGTTTTAGAAGGGTGATTTTTAACATATCGGGGTAGATCCCTGATTTAAACATGGCGTTGCATATTTGCATAATTACCTCCGTGATTGAGTCCATTATAGGAAAGAGAACTTTGGGTGGACATGGGTCCAGAGCTGATCCCGTTTTTATGAGTTTAATAATATCAATTATTTGTAACTCATTAATTTCTTTACATTTTTTTTTTGTTTTTTTTGTTTTTTTGCAGAGTTTTATATAGCGCGAACTAGACCCGAACTGAATCAGGTATCAGAGCGCTTTACATAGCACCAGTTACGTTACATGAGGACACGCATTCATTTTAGGCACGGGGAGATTAAGTGATTTGCCCAGAATCACAGGAGGTTTTTGGAGTCGTTACCGAGACTCGAACCCAGATCCCCAGGTCCGAGGTCGAGCGCCCTAGCCGTTAGGCCAACCCCTCTCCCCAGATTAAATTGATTGAGTTAAGGAACATTCGGGAGGTGTAGTATTGGTTGGATAGGCAATGGAATTATCCTTAGATGAGAACTCTAAATAAATATCATTGACTTTTGCATGAAAGTAGGTAGCCAAAGCATCACAAAGGGCTTGTGAAGGGGGAGGGGCAACATCAGGTGCTTTCCCTACCAGTTTCTTCACTACCTCGTACAGTTGTTTGTTGGAGTTCTTTGCGTTTTCAATTTGTTCAATGTAGAACTTCCTTTTTGCCTCAGTGATCATCTTTTTATAATTAGCAAGTTCCTCCTTATAACGAGATTTACTTTCCGTATCATAGGCTTTACGCTAGTGTATTTCGTGGTTCCTGCAGATTTGCTTTTGTTTTCTAAGATCTTCGTGAACCAGGGTGCGGAAGGTGCTGTCCTATTTCTTGAGAGTGTTTTATTTGGTACCAATGCATTCATAGCATTGTTCATCCATGCCGTGTATTGATTCATGGCTATATTCGGATCTGTGGAAATGACTGGGCGGGTCTTGTCAAGAAGCGTTGTAAGTTTTACGTTATTTATGTCCTTCCAGACCTTAAGTGGCCCCTGACTGAGTGCAGCCGCCTTATTTATAGGGGCATCATTAATTTATATAGTGCAGAAAATGGCATGATGATCAGACCATAGGAGCGGGAGGATGTCTTGTATATGAATCCCCTTAAAGTTGGAAAAAATTCCGTCCAGTGTGTGACCAGCCTCATGCGTTGGTATGTGATCAATTGAGAGAGCCCCAAAGTTTCCATGTTGGTCAATAGGGCTTGGGTTTCACTATTATCTAACTTTTCTAAATGGAAGTTAAAATCACCTAAGACCGAAAAAGAGTCCTCTGTCACTAAGGATTCGAGCATGGTGTTTAGATTTGAAAGAAATTCAGCGCGTGTTCCTGGGGGTCTTTATAATAGTACTCCTTTAAAATTGTGCGAGGGGGACAGCATGATTGCAAATTCCATCGCTTCGCATGTTGGTGATGGGACTGAGGCCGTCCTTACAGTGAATGTATTACGGGAGATTATTGCCAAACCACCTCCCTTCTTTCCCTGTCTATCCTGTCGATCGACCCTATATCCTTGTGGCACGGCAACCACTAAATCAGGATCAGACGCACTGTCCATCCATGTCTCGGTAACAAATAACAAGTCTACGTTTCGGTCAATAATCAGCTCTGCTATATCCTGTCTATGCCTACCCAAAGAGCGGGCATTGATGAGTGCTATAGTTATATTTATAGGTTTATTATTATTACCGTTTCTGGGGCTGGCAGTTTTGTTAATGAAAGGCAGTGAAGACTTGCAGTGTGGACAGCTTGTAATTGTAGTCCTTAATATATCCGTCGGCTCAAAGCTCAAGGGAGCCAATTAGTAAAAACCACCGCAATGGAGCGCACACTGCTAGCCCCTCCTCCGGATCGCCCCTCGGGATTCTGGTACTTGTAGTTCAGTAGTGGATCACCCAGGTGGGTGCAAGTCGGTACTTGTTGGACTGATGAATCTCTAGACCCGATACATGTCCCGGGTTTTTGGGTATCGCCCGAGACATGGCTCGGGTTTCAGGATAACTTCCCTCATCAGTAGAGAAAATGGTTTAGGGGTGGAGGAGAAGGCCGCCAAACAACAGTCAATGGCCTCGATGCCCGAACCGGCACGCAGGGCAGCATCCAGGAGCCCGTCGGCTCAAAGCTCAAGGGAGCCAATTAGTAAAAACCACCGCAATGGAGCGCACACTGCTAGCCCCTCCTCCGGATAGCCCCTCGGGATTCTGGTACTTGTAGTTCAGTAGTGGATCACCCAGGTGGGTGCAAGTCGGTACTTGTTGGACTGATGAATCTCTAGACCCGATACATGTCCCGGGTTTTTGGGTATCGCCCGAGACATGGCTCGGGTTTCGGGATAACTTCCCTCATCAGTAGAGAAAATGGTTTAGGGGTGGAGGAGAAGGCCGCCAAACAACAGTCAATGGCCTCGATGCCCGAACCGGCACGCAGGGCAGCATCCAGGAGCCCGTCGGCTCAAAGCTCAAGGGAGCCAATTAGTAAAAACCACCGCAATGGAGCGCACACTGCTAGCCCCTCCTCCGGATCGCACCTCGGGATTCTGGTACTTGTAGTTCAGTAGTGGATCACCCAGGTGGGTGCAAGTCGGTACTTGTTGGACTGATGAATCTCTAGACCCGATACATGTCCCGGATTTTCGGCGCGGGGACGGGATGTCATAGTCCTATTATCGAGGTGAGAGGAGGGCGGGAGGCGGCCAGCAGCTGGACCGCAACCCTTTCCTCCACCCAATATGGCGGCTCAACCCTTTCTCTCACCGCGTCAGCACCTAATCGGCTGCGCGGGGAGCAGGGTTCGAGATGCGGCGGGGCTAGCTGCAAAGTGAGTAGGTATTTTAAAAAATTGACAAATAAACATCAAATGAGCAAATAAAATGTAAAGCACACTTTAAAAATCGGAATTAGCAGGTTAGACCCCCGGCTTTCCGCCTCAGGGGAGAGACATGTAGTAAAGAAGAATCTTACCTTGGATTCTTAAAGACACCATTTACCAGTGGACTACCTGGTTGCAGATAAGTACTTGGTATTATCTGAATACTGAATATCTACTGTCTCTGTATTACAGAGGGTACTATATCACTGAGGAATAGTGATGAAAACACTGCTTGATTTATTTTTACCTTTTGTGCTCTTTTTCTTGTGGAATAAGTGCAGCAGCTTTAAATGTGAGTGTAGTACATCACATACATAGATAGAGAATGGATCTGTGTGGAAACTTATGTGTGATGTGTTGTCTCTCTTATACAGGAAACAAGGGGCTACCATAGGAGTGAGGTCTACAGAACTCCACACCAGCGCTCCTTGAGTGTTTTCACTGCTGCAACTTTTTTCCCGTTCCCCTGTTGTGGTGTAATCTGCTGAGTATTCATAGTACTCACAGGTGGTTCCATATAAGGGGAAGAGGAAGCATAGCATCTTCCATCACTCCCGCTGTATCCGGCTGACCAGGTTAGTGTTAACCTATATCTGTGTCCTGACAGAGACTTTTAGCTTCAAGAATACAATTGACATGCATTTTCATCAGCTGTGAGTTTCAATATGTTCAAGCATCTGTCCAGTGCTCTTCCAATATCTTTCAATTTCGGAAGGTCTGTTAAACTATTCTTTCTCAATTCTGGGAGCTGGCTTGCAAGGGATAATGGTAGTGACAATGTCAAGGGGGTCTGTGACTTTTAATTTAAGATGTGCAATGATCTTGGTGGGGATATCCACGGAAGGTCATGAATGGCAAGCGGTGATTGATTGACACTGGTTAGGAGAAGAGTTGAGGTTATTACAAAGCTGTCACTCTCTGAACAAGTTAAATAAGGTGTCATCCAACCAATCAATCAATCAATCACTGACACTTGTAGAGCGCGCTACATACCCGTAGGGTCTCAAGGCGCTGGGGGGGGGGGCGGGTGCCGCTACTGCTCGAACAGCCAGGTCTTCAGCTTCTTCCTGAAGGAGAGGTGGTCTTGGGTCAGGCGCAGGTCGGTCGGGAGGGAGTTCCAGGTCTTGGCGGCCAGGTAGGAGAAAGACCTTCCTCCTGTGGTCGCTCTTCGGATGCGGGGGACGGCGGCGAGGGCGTGGTTGGCTGAACGGAGGTGGCGTTTGGGAGCGTAGAAGTTGACTCGGCTGTTGAGGTAACTCGGGCCTCGGTCGTGTAGGGCTTTGTGTGCGTGGGTGAGGAGGCGGAAGGTGATTCTTTTGTTGACGGGGAGCCAGTGAAGGTCTCTCAGATGTCCGGAGATTTGGCTGGTTCGTGGGATGTCGAGGATGAGTCTGGCTGAGGCGTTCTGGATCCGCTGGAGTCTCTTCTGGAGCTTGGCGGTGGTACCGGCGTAGAGGGCGTTGCCGTAGTCCAGACGGCTGGTGACGAGGGCCTGGGTGACGGTCTTCCTGGTCTCGGTGGGGATCCACCAGAAGATCTTCCGTAGCATGCGTAGGATGTTGAAGCACGTCGAGGAGACTTTGTTAACTTGCCTGGTCATGGAGAGGGAGGAGTCCAGGATGAAGCCCAGGTTGCGTGCGTGGTCTGTCGGTTTGGGTGCGGTGCCCAGGGCGGGAGGCCACCAGGAGTCGTCCCAGGCGGAGGGTGAGGAGCCCAGGATGAGGATCTCCGTCTTGTCCGAGTTCAGTTTCAGGCGGCTGATCATCATCCACTCGGCTACCTCTTTCATCCCTTCGTGCAGGTTGGCTCTGGCGGCGGCGGGGTCGTTGGTCAGGGAGAGGATCAGCTGGGTGTCGTCGGCGTAGGAGATTATGCTGAGGTTGTGTTTGCGTACGATGGCCGCGAGGGGGCTCATGTAGACGTTGAAGAGGGTGGGGCTCAGAGATGATCCTTGGGGGACGCCGCAGATGACTTCGGAGGCCTCTGACTTGTACGGTGGTAGGCGGACTCTCTGTGTTCTTCCGTCGAGGAAGGAGACGATCCATTCCAGAGCCTTCTCCTGAATTCCGACGTTGCTGAGGCGCTGCACTAGGGTGCGGTGGCAGACAGTGTCGAATGCCGCGGAGAGGTCCAGGAGGATGAGGGCCGCTGTTTCTCCATTGTCCATCAGGGCTCGGATGTCATCGGTGGCGGCGATGAGGGCGGTCTCGGTGCTGTGGTTGGCTCGGAAGCCGGACTGTGAGGGGTCGAGGGATCCGTTCGTCTCGAGGAAGGCGGCCATCTGCTTGTTGACGGTCTTCTCGATGACTTTGGCTGGAAACGGGAGAAGCGAGATGGGGCGGTAATTCTTGAGGTCGGTGGGGTCCGCTGTTGGTTTCTTGAGTAGAGCGCTGAGTTCGGCGTGTTTCCAGCTCTCCGGGAAGATGGTGGTGTCGAAGGATGTGTTGATGATGTCTCGCAGGTGGGGTGCAATGACGGCGTCGGCCTTGTTGAAGACGTGGTGAGGGCAGGGGTCGATCGGTGATCCGGAGTGGATGGAGTTCATTGTGCGGATGGTGTCTTCGGTGCTGATCGGGGTCCAGGCGTGGAGGATGGTGGTGGGGGGTGGTTGTTCGGTCACGGTGTGCGTTGGTTGGTTGTTAAAGCTGCTGTGTATGTCCGTGATCTTGTTGTGAAAGTATGAAGCGAGGGAGTTGCAGAGGTCTTGCAATGGGGTGACGTCGTTGTTTCCTGCGCTGGGGTTGGAAAGCTCTTTCACGATGTTAAAGAGTTCCTTGCAGTTGTGTGCGTTGTTGTCCAACCGGTCCTTAAATGCTGTTTTCTTGGCGGCGCGGATCAGCTGGTGGTGTTTCCGGGTGGCCAGTTTGTAGGAGGTCCTGTTGTCCGGTGTCGGTTCCCTTTTCCAGACTTTCTCGAGGGCTCGGCAGTTCTTCTTGGAGCTCTTGAGTTCGTTGGTGAACCATGGGGCCTTCTTGCTGCCGGGTCTGCTAGGCGGGGTCCTCAGAGGGGCGAGTTCGTCCGCGCAGTTGCTGATCCACTTCGTGAGGTTGTCGGCGGCCTGGCTGGGGTTCGCTGAGCTGGCAGGAGGGTGCTGGCTCAGGGAGGTGGCGAGCTGGTCTGCTGTGATCTTGTTCCAGCTTCTGCGGGCGGCCTGTTGCTGGTGTTGGTGGGTCGTCGTTCTCTTGAAGGTGAAGTGGACGCAGCTGTGGTCCGTCCATTGAAGCTCTGTGGCGTGGCTGAACTCGATGTCTGTGCTGGAAGAGAAGACTGCGTCGAGTGTGTGTCCGGCGAGGTGGGTGGGGGTGGACACCAGTTGCTTGAGTCCAAGGTTGGCGAGGTTGTCGAGCAGGGTGGTGGTGTTGCGGTCGTTGTTGTTTTCCAGATGGAAGTTGAGGTCTCCCAGGAGGATGTAGTCAGCGGAGGGGAGGGCATGCGGGCTGACGAAGTCGGCGATGTCCTCGCTGAATTGTGTGCGAGGTCCGGGGGGTCGGTAGATCAGTGTGCCTCTGAGGGTGGTGTTCGGGTTGGTGTGGATCTGGAAATGCAGGTGTTCGGCGCTGGTCAGGGTGTTGTCGGTGCTGGTCGTGAGACGGATGGTGTTCCTGTGGATGATGGCGATGCCTCCTCCCATCTGGTTGGCGTTTCGGTCCCTCCGGACGATCTTGTAGCCCTCTGGGATGGCGATGGCGATGTCGGGAGCTGAGGATGCGTTCATCCAGGTCTCCGTGAGGAAGGCAACGTCGGGGGCTGTGGCGTCTAGGAGGTTCCAGAGTTCGATGGCGTGTCTGTGGACGGAGCGGGTGTTGATCAGGATGCACTTGAGGTGGGTGCTGCTGGTGTTCGTCTTGGTGGGTGCTGGTGCGAGGCAGGTCCGGATGCAGGTGAACTTGCAGCCGTGGCAGCTGAAAGGTCCGTGGGTACGTCGTGGGGTGGCTTGGTGGCAGTCTGGAAGTCGGCCGGTGTTGAGTGCGCTGAGGGTGGCGGCTGAGTACGTCAGGCGGGTCGGTCGGGATCGTCGAGGTCCAGGGGTCCTGGCGCTGGTCGCGATCCGGTCGCGGACGGGCGCAGACGGGCTTACCTTTGGCGCGCCTTCGGCGCACAATCGGCGCGCCCGCTGCGCGTCAACGCTGCGCGTTCGCACGGTCGCCATTTAAGGCGAAGTGCGCGGGTGGGCGGAGCAGCTGGGAGGCGGGAGCGGGGAGGGTACAGAATACAAAAAGGGCGGGGAAAAGCGGCGTTGGCGGGAAGGGAGGGCGGAGGGCGGCGGGCAACAAAGGAAGGAAGGCAAAACACGGGGAAAAAGAGATTCAAACAAAACAGGCACAAAGAATCGTAAAAAACAAGGGAAAAATCAGGTTAAGACAAGCAGGCACAAATTCACGTAAAAACAAAGGGCAAAACAACCGCAGCGGCGGCAATCGGTAAACGAGGCAGCAGCGAGGCACAGGGAGGCAAGGGGCACACGCAGCAGCTGGTGGCCGTGCGGCGCGGGGGTGTCCCACAAGTGGGTCACACTCACCTGCGTCGCACGGTCGCCATTTAAGGCCAAGTGCGCGGGTGGGCGGAGCAGCTGGGAGGCGGGAGCGGGGAGGGTACAGAATACAAAAAGGGCGGGGAAAAGCGGCGTTGGCGGGAAGGGAGGGCGGAGGGCGGCGGGCAACAAAGGAAGGAAGGCAAAACACGGGGAAAAAGAGATTCAAACAAAACAGGCACAAAGAATCGTAAAAAACAAGGGAAAAATCAGGTTAAGACAAGCAGGCACAAATTCACGTAAAAACAAAGGGCAAAACAACCGCAGCGGCGGCAATCGGTAAACGAGGCAGCAGCGAGGCACAGGGAGGCAAGGGGCACACGCAGCAGCTGGTGGCCGTGCGGCGCGGGGGTGTCCCACAAGTGGGTCACACTCACCTGCGTCGCACGGTCGCCATTTAAGGCCAAGTGCGCGGGTGGGCGGAGCAGCTGGGAGGCGGGAGCGGGGAGGGTACAGAATACAAAAAGGGCGGGGAAAAGCGGCGTTGGCGGGAAGGGAGGGCGGAGGGCGGCGGGCAACAAAGGAAGGAAGGCAAAACACGGGGAAAAAGAGATTCAAACAAAACAGGCACAGAGAATCGTAAAAAACAAGGGAAAAATCAGGTTAAGACAAGCAGGCACAAATTCACGTAAAAACAAAGGGCAAAACAACCGCAGCGGCGGCAATCGGTAAACGAGGCAGCAGCGAGGCACAGGGAGGCAAGGGGCACACGCAGCAGCTGGTGGCCGTGCGGCGCGGGGGTGTCCCACAAGTGGGTCACACTCACCTGCGTCGCACGGTCGCCATTTAAGGCCAAGTGCGCGGGTGGGCGGAGCAGCTGGGAGGCGGGAGCGGGGAGGGTACAGAATACAAAAAGGGCAGGGAAAAGCGGCGTTGGCGGGAAGGGAGGGCGGAGGGCGGCGGGCAACAAAGGAAGGAAGGCAAAACACGGGGAAAAAGAGATTCAAACAAAACAGGCACAAAGAATCGTAAAAAACAAGGGAAAAATCAGGTTAAGACAAGCAGGCACAAATTCACGTAAAAACAAAGGGCAAAACAACCGCAGCGGCGGCAATCGGTAAACGAGGCAGCAGCGAGGCACAGGGAGGCAAGGGGCACACGCAGCAGCTGGTGGCCGTGCGGCGCGGGGGTGTCCCACAAGTGGGTCAACCAGAAGAGATTGTGATAATCATCAGGTGGAGCGCAGTTTTCAAGAACAGTAATTCAATGTGATGAATGTCCAAATGAGTTGGCTTGGTAACCAATTGCGAGAGCCCTAGATTGTCCAAGTTTTTTTCGTTGCTTTAGGAGATGCTGAGATCATCCAAAAGAATGGTATGTTTAGAGATAAATAATTCACATTGAAGAAGGTCAAATAGATCCACTTTGACTGACGAAAGGCGCTTGTAGGTTGATGGAATATTAAGGCATAGACAATTGTAGTTGGAGGTCTGGTGATGCAAATGAATGATTTAAAGGCCCATGAATTACCTTGCATGGGAACAACTTTGGTTAAATAATGGCTGTCCTCCAGATATACTTGTCACGCTATTTGTGGTAATATTATAATTATTGGAACGGGATTAGTGAAATCAAGCCATGATTGTCACTGAACCATGCCTTATTAGTGGCCAACAAGTAAAAGGCATGATTTAAGAAGGGATTCTGGTTGCAGTGGGCATTTGCGAATCCTGAATCTTGGGCTCAGGAGGACATCTAAGAAGGAGCTGACAGGAACACGACTAACTCTTTCTTTAAGCAAGTCGACTCATACCATTGTGGAAAGTATGAGGGGATGAATATTGAAAGAAATGGGGCAGTAACTCTCAGAGGTGTAATTTTGGAGATGTATGACAGGATTCAATCAGAGCAGTGATTTGAGAGAGTTGTAGTAATGTTTTGGATTTAGCATGTATAGGTTAATCAAAACAGTGGATATAAATGTAGGAAAAAGTCATGAATTTTGAATTAGTGTTTGCAAGGATTATGGTCTTGGAGCGATCATTATTTCTGTCCATGTTGGTAGGCTGATATAAAGTGAACTATTTAAATTGTCAAAACTTAGATAAAATGCATAGAAATAGTTTTGTAGAAGACTACAACACCTATTTACCACCTCCACTCTACCACCACAGACATGGCCTGCATACATAGCCTGGCCTAAGAACATTATTTTCTAGAAAGCACTCAAGGAAATACCTATTATCCAATGTTAGCATTGGAGCCCATGGGAAGTTTGCAGTTATATTTTTCTGAAAGTGTTTAAGATATTTGTTGCTATGAAGTTGTATGACTGAAGTAAAGTGAACAAGGTTTAGTCAGCGTTGTGGCTTATTTGTCTTATTGAGCATATGAGGCTGTCAAGCCATTTGTCTATTGTGTTCTGTTTGAAAAAAGTGAGGTGAAGTTTTTGGAAAGATGTTTTTTAGAGAGCAATGTTGGGTTGAAGGTGCTGTTGTGTTTTCGATGATAGTGAATTATACTTATACTTATATGCTAAGTTTGTGTTTTGGAAACTTTCTTCCTATTTGGTTGATGGTTGGTTTTATGGTGCGTCTTTGGTTTCGCTACTGTTTGTAGCATATAAAAAACAACTGTATATCAAATCTAAGACCTGTTGTAGGCCCAACAGGACGGTAGAAGGAATGGCAAAGAGGTAGTAATCTGGTTGTTAAAGAGAGAGAGCTTAGAAAAAGAGGAGGAAAAAAGAGAGAAAGAAATAGAATCAGGGAATCCGTGTACATGCTTGTGTGTGGGTGTGTCTGCATGCTTTTAATTGTGTGGCTGTTAGTGAATGCATGATTGATTTACTTACCATCATAAAAGCTGGGGTGCAAAACATTATTGTGCAGTGCGGCCGGTGCTTAATTTGAAAAAAGATAAGTGCCAGGACCCTGGTCAGGAGGCCACTGCAGCTTGCACCACACATTTTCTCTGCCATGCTGCCAATGATAGTAACAACACAACTTCTAACCAACACACTCTTACAAGTGTGAAAATTCGGACTAGTCCACGCCCCCCAAGCTACAAGAATGGCTTAGGCAGCAGGTAATAGTATTTTTTAATGTATATTGAATGAGAGTTCCTGTGTTGACAATTAAGTTCCAGTGCTGAGCACCAGAAACCACCGACTCAAATTAAGCACTGGCAGTGCTACACGAGTGCATACGCTACACTTAATAAAAAACCTCAGCAGTGTTTTCTGTACTATCTTCTTTCTCCTGGAACCAATACCTAACTGTCCAGATATTCTGTGTGTCATTATGCAGCTCTTGACTCTAACATGTCACTTGAACTTTTATGATCAACTTATGAGAGTTTAACCTTTGCACTTATTATAAGAACTATCTACTTCTTTCACTTCTTCAGCAGCAAAGACAGTGTAATGGAAAGTATTCTGACGTCATTAAAAGCAAAGATCACGACATGTCACTTCCTGCTGTGTTGTCAGGTGTCACTGAACTTATGATGTCACTTTCACTGTCGCTATTATTTATGCGAAATTATGTCTGTGCTGCTACAGTGGCGTGATCGATTCTGTGGTAAGTACACGACAGGTATACATATGCATGGGAGTACTTTATTGGAACACCCACGCACAGTAGCTCTCACAGGAACAGCGAGAGATAACAGATTAGAAGTTGGAACATACGATCAACGTAAACGTAAACCAACTTGACCAATTTGAAACAATTCGTACATCTCTGAAAACATATTCTAAATAACTTAAAAGCAAGGAAATAGAATTTAATGTGAGGGTATGGTTAAAGGGTAAATGAGAGAACGGCTAAGCTGCGAGAAGGGAAAGTTACCACAAATTTGCTTCCGAAAAGTACGTTAGAAATTTTTAAATGCATATTTCATTTTTGTAGAGGACTACTTTTCAGTTCGTCGCTGCAAATGACTAGCAGATGGGCTCTTTGATTTGGGAGTGATGATGGCAAGGAATGCCGGCGGGATAAAATGTCGGACAGTAAGGGTAAAGAAACTGATGGCTTTCTCCGAATTGTAGATAATTATAGACGTCAGTTCACCTGTGGCGAGACGGTTCCTCGCCAAACATATTTACTTGTTGGGAGCAGAATGCATGAGTCATGAGCTAAATCCAGGCCCCTGTTTTCAGAGGGATAATGTTTCAGAGCTTACGACTCAAATCCTATGCAACAGAAATGGCCGATGGCTCCGTAGACGTTCTAATGCAGAGGCCGTTGCGGGCTGCAAGCGCCCCAGTCAATTTCCACAGCTTCTTTTGAAAGAAAAGAATTACCTAAAAGACGTGCTGAATTTCATTCATAAGTTGCCTTCATTTGGAAGCAATGACTGAGTAAGGGCAGGTGAGCTGACTGGCTTTATGACTACATTTGCCCAGTGATCTATGGCTGCTCTGAACGGAGTGACAGCCTCTATTATGCCTTTGAAGACTATACGACACAATGTTGCCAACACATATTCTCCGCTGTCAAATATTTCACTTCCTGGAGACAGCTTAAAAGCCGTACCTTCTGCCAGAATTATTACTACTACATTTGGATTGTTGGTCACCAGTTACATTTGCATTCATTTGTGTTGGGGTTTTAGATGCTTGGGAAGGAGCGTGACATGTACTTAGAAGGAGCTTTCGAAGTGGCAGATCATTATAAGTGAATGATCACAAGTAATTAACAAGTGCATTAGCTATAGAATTCTGTACAATGTGTAATCTAAGGGAAAATAGAAGCATTGTGGAATGCCATGTCTAATGTTCACATCTCCTCTTTCCATTTATGATGCATTAGAAACCGCAAGGCATGTAAAAGTTGAATTTGTGTTTTTTTATCCATTACAAATGCCGATTGCTTTAGGCAATGAACATGGCTGTCTCAAGCTTTCCCCAAAAAGTTTCCAATAGCAAATAATTAAGACATTAGAAGTCGTGGGACCAAACTCATAAAGGTTTTACGTCAGCTGGTTTGTGTTACACTGTATCAAGGGGGCATTTCAAGGGTGGTGCATGTGCGTTCCTGTGTAACCACGCATGTTTTTGACACAAAACCTTATCTACTAATAATAGTAGACAGAGTTTGCATGCACCAAAAATTAGTGCATCTTGAAAGCAGGTGTTAAAAGGGAGAAATGCTTTAATTTCTCTAATTTTTTCCCACTTCACAGGTGTGCTGCACTGGACAGCACACATCCGAAGTTTCAAAGTTAGTCTTAGCATAGTGTTTTGCACTAAAAGGGTGCCCTCCCAGTTGAAATCCTATGCTAGACTCACGCCGACACATTTGCACTATGGTGCAAAGGTGTATGCGGGGCACTAGGCAGCATGATTGTGCACCAGAATGGGAAAGAGAGCAGGAGTGTGTAATATATCTGTAGTTATGGCTCTTTCCTCCTCTCTCTTGTCACACAGTGCAGTGCAGCAACCTTGGGTGCTGCACTGCTTTATGTGTATGTGACAGATTAGTAAATTTAGGCCATGAACTGTTGTTACATTGCTCACTTTAACACCTTGAAATCTTGGTCCTTGTTGTACTCTTTCGAAAGGGTAGCATAGCACATGGTGTATGACAAGTGGCGAAATATAGGCGAAACTGCACTCGTGGAGCGACAGTGTGCTCTGCCCACCCAAGGACTTGATTCTGTTTATCAGCATCTCGACAGTTGGAATCTTATGCTCTTTGACCACTTCTGTTGGGTGCCATGTAAAAGACAGGGGAGTGCTGACAACCCCACAGGCAGTCAATGATTTCCTGTTGAATTTGGAAGAATATTGGATTACTCACCTCTCTGTTTAAGCATAAGCATCGGGTTGCAGCACCAGCTGGAGCAAGTACTTAGGGACTGATTATGAGTTTAGGGGTGTGGGAGTGGTCTGCCATGACAGCCCCCCTTCTTGTGTGCAGGAAAGGACACCTTCCCACACCAAAACAATCTTCAGACTATTTTCCTCTTTTTATGTGTGCTGCACAACATAGCACACTTAGAAAGAGGAAACAAGAGAGACCCGCGAGCGCGCTGATCAAGATGGCCACTGAGTGACGAGCTCCGCCGCATTTTCGCCGATATTGAGTCGGTTTTCGCCAAAAACTGAGGTTGCTGCATTGTGGTAGTGCTTACCTAGGATTTTGGGCAATTTCAAGGAGGTTCTGCATGTGGTAAGGGGTATTTTCTCCCACCTGGTTCCAGCTTCCACCACTGCCTGAAGGTACAGCCTGGATTGTTAGTTGGGGGGGCAGAGTAATCTTCAGGAAAGGGCCTGGCTTGGGCCTAGCCACTACCCCAGTCTGGTTTAGCTGCGGCACCAGCCATTTCTTGCATGTTTTCACAGATTTTGCTTATACATTAACTACTCTGCTTATTCATATTATTATTCTGCCTCATTTTATTTCAAAATGGAAAATAAGAGTACAATTAATAATAAAAGAAGGCAGCAAGTTTCTCCAACTCCTGCTAAATCTAAAGTGGTGGAGCCTTCTGAACCCTCACTCTTTTTAATATTGGAGGAAATTCAAGCACTTTGTCTCAATACAGATACCATTGCTTCTGAAATCAAAAATGTGCACAAAGAAATGGCTAGCCTATCAATGAACATATCTAATAATTCCATCAACATACAGGATAATAAAGCTAAAATTGATGCTTTAACTCCACTTGTAGGTAATATTTCACCTTTCTGCACAGCATTATTGGACTTGGAAAATCGCAATAGACAGTATAATCTACGCATATTTAATTTACCTGAAGATGTTGAGGGAAATAATTGTCGATTATATTTGGAGGGTCTATTGCCTAGCCTTTTACAAATAACATTTCCAGAAAAGTTTGAAATGGATAAGGCTCATAGGATTCCCTCACATAGGAACCCTCTACATACAAAGCCGCGACAAATGATTTTTAAAGTCCTTCGACATCACCATTTGGTATTAATCCGAAAAGCAGCTAGGGAAATACCTTCACTTATGGTAAATGGAAACAAAATATTGATTCATCAAGACTTTGCCAGAGAAACTGTCTCAACTCAGAAAGAATTCACTTCTCTTCGTCCTCAACTGCGAAGTCTAGGTCACAAATATGGTCTCTTTGATCCATCGACGATGGACATTTGGATGGATAACTTCTCAAAATCTTTTCAACATCCTGAGGATTTGAAACATGTTTTAGATCGCCAGTCACAGCTCTCTATGGATACCAATGACTCTGCCATGTAATTTGATATGTCTCTTCTGACTCAATGCTGAAATTTCTTTAGCAAAGGGCTCCAGCGGTTATGGTAATGCTTGTTAAGCGTGTGCACGTTTTCACATTTCACATTTATGTCTCTTGTTTGTTGTCTTTTTCTTCAGGTTTTTTCATTTTACTTTTCCTGGGGCTGCCTTTTTCTCATTCTCTTGATCTTCTTTTATCTTCCTCTTCTCTATTTTCCTTCTCAATTCTTTTATTATGGCTAACACACAGCAAATTAATGTTGTTTCACTAAATGTTAAAGGTTTACTTCATCCAGTTAAGCGTATGCAAATTCTAGATTATCTTAAAAGTTACAAAGCAGATGTTTGTTTTATACAAGAAGCTCACATAGATGATAAAGTTTTAAATTATATGAGGAAAAAATGGGTAGGTGTTATTGTTTCATCATCTGCAAATGGTAGAAAGAATGGTGTAGCTATTTTATTTGCAAAGAAACTACATTGCCAAATTTTGAGTAAAACTTCTGATAAGGATGGTAGATTTATACTTGTTAAGATTAAAGTTCATGACTCATTTTTATTTTTATTGAATGTATATCATCTTACAGCGGATGATCCAGTTGTTTGGTCTAATCTCACAACGGAGGTTCTCAAGATTGGTAAAGTCCCTTTAATTGTTGGAGGTGATTTTAATGTTATTTCTGACCCATTACTTGATAGATTATCTCTTACTAAATTTCATCCTTCTAAAGTTTAGTTGTGTTTAAATCATTCCTTCAAGCCACTAAATTGGTAGATATTTGGAGATTATATTTTCCTACAGAAAAATGTTTCACTTTCTTTTCCAACCCTCATAATTCTCATTCTAGAATTGATTGTTTACTGGTGTCCAGACATTTAATTAGTTCAATATCCAATCCTACGATTGGTAACATTGACATCTCAGATAATGTTATGATTTCTTTGGTCCTGAATTTAGAAACAGCTTTTACTAAAAAACAGCTTTTACTAAAAAATCTAGTTGCTGAATGAATATTGGTATAATTGTAAATGAGTATAACAAGCATAAACTTTTAACTGCCATTCAAGAATATTTTATACTCAATCCTGAAGGTTCTACTTCTATGATTACTAGATGGAATACTGTCAAAGCTTATATTAGAGGTGTTTCCATATCTATTATGGCCCACAAAAATAATTCCTTTCATACAAGTGCTAAAAACCTTCAAAATCAGATTGCGAAATTTGAACGACTTTTTATTACATCCAATGATCCACAATATAAATTTAAACTACAAAAATTGTGTTATGAATTTAACTCACTCCTCAGTAAGAGAGCAGGTATCCAACTTTCTAATGCTAAACCTAGATTTAGTTTTAATGACAATAGATCAGGAAGACTATTAGCTAAATATCTTCGAATAAAAAAAGATAAAACACAAATTAATTCAATTCATGGTTCCCAGGGTAAAATTGCCATTTCTCACAATGATATTTTTGATGAATTTTTAAGTTTCAATTCCACACTTTATAATAAACCTGATTTTCAAGATGTATCCTTGATGGATTCCTTTTTAAATTTCTGTGAGGTACCCAGGATTTCACAAACAGCTAAGAATGATCTTGACACACCTATTACTACAAATGAAATTTTATCAGCTATAAAATCTCTTAAAAAGAATAAATCTCCTGGCCCTGATAGGATCCCAGCAGAATTTTTTAAAGAATTTCAATCACAATTATTACCTTTTGTACACCAACTATTTATGTTTTTTGGCTCCACTGTCACTACATCTGGCTCTTTTACTGAAGCTTTAATTATAGTACTTCTGAAAGCAGATAAGATCCCACTCTAGTTTCTAATTATCATCCAATTTCCCTAATTAATCAAGATTGTAAGTTATATGCTAAAATACTTGCGACTAGGTTAGGACTCATATTAGATTCTATTATACATCCGGACCAATCTGGTTTTATGAAAAATAGATATTCCGCTAATAATACTAGAAATTTGCTTCACATTATTGAACAAAGTCATACTTTAACTTTACCCTCTGGAATTTTAGCCTTAGATGTAGAGAAGGCATTTGATAAAATTCATTGGAAATTTTTATTTCATACATTATCATCATTTAATTTTGGAGATATTTTTATACGGATTACTTCAGCTTTATATTATGCCTCTACAGCTCGTTTGTTTAATTAATGGCCAAATCTCAAATCAATTCTCGCTTGTTAGAGGTACAAGACAAGGATGCCCTCTTTCTCCTCTCCTATTTTTAATTGGCATTGAACCTTTTCTTGCCTCTATAAGAAAAAGAGAGAATTTTAAAGGAATCAATATTAAGGATGTTATTGTTAAAACCCTTGCCTATGCTGATGATTTTCTCTTATTTGTCAGTGACCCTTTATCCTCTTTCCCTTTACTGATGAATATTATTACAAAATATTCTAGAGTTTCGGGATATACTTTAAATACCAATAAAATAGAATTTTTCCCCTTAAATGTTTATTGCGTTCCTGATATGCTTCCTATGCTGGAAATTATTTGGCAAAAGAATAAATTAAAATATCTTGGAAATGTATTTTCCGCTTCCATAAAATCTACAATCAATTTAAATTGTGATTTTGTTCTAAACTATATTAAAACTAAAACGGCTAAATGGGCACCATTACATCTTTCTTGGTGATGCAGAATGGACACTATTAAAATGATTATTGCTCCCAAAATCTTTTACACCCTATCCATGCTACCTACACAATTTCCACTAATGTTTTATAAAAATGTTGATAGACTTTTGTCAAAGTTTTTATGGAACAACAAATCTCCTTGTATTTGTTATAAAAAGTTGAAAGTACCTAAACGTAATGCGGGTTTTGGTATCCCTGACTTTTTTCTTTATCATAAAGCTTTTATTTTACAACAAAGTGTGTTATGTTTTAATCAATCATTTCTACGTGATCCTCCTGCATGGTTATGTATTGAGAAATCAATAGTTAATCCATTTCCGCTACCTACCTTGTTGACTATGTGTAATAATAATAAACTTTTCCAAAACTCAGTTATTATTGAATCCACTAAAATGTTATTTAATGATCTTGACTTAATTTTTCTATTCCCCATGAATAATACTGATGAATTATCGCTATGGTATAGTTGTGTTAATAAATTAAACAGAAATATTAGTTTCTGGTCATCATGGATTAAAGCCGTTATTTTTTACCTCAAATATGTTTACTCCAATAATACCATTTATTGCTTTTGATCAGCTCCAGGCAAAATTTGGTTTACACAATTCTAACTCTATTAAGAATCAATATTTATGTAATTATATTTAAGACTCTTTCCCAAATGCCATTCCTTCTAATGTTGGTGCTGATTTATCAATTTACATTCAAACAGTCTCAAAAGCATCTCATGGGGTTTCCATTCTTTATAAAAAAAGTTATCAGATACTTTAGGCAATAATTTAGAAATTAATTCACATTTTTGGAATAAGGAACTTTCGCTTTCTTTAACTATGGACACGTGGAAAGATATTTGGCTTAGTAGTATATCTGGTTGGCTACCTGTTTCAATTTACCAAACCAATTCTTATATCTTATATAATTGTTTATAGACTCCATTACATTTATTTAAGTTGAAACTTCTTCCATCTGCAGATTGTTGGCATTCAGGTACACTACAACATATGTTTTTTGATTGTCCCTTGGTTTTTAAATTTTGGTCTGAAATTTGGGTGGTCATTAAAAAGATTTTAAATATTCCGATAGATATTTCTTATCAATTAATAATATGTAAATCTGCACTTTTAACATCAAATTTATGTGATTTAGAAAGCAAGCTTTTCAATTTTCTAACTTCAGGAGCGCTAAAATCTATCACTTATTGTTGGAAAGACGTTTCTATGTTATCTGTTCATGCTTGGTGGTCGTGGGTTATTTTCATTAGAATAGGTGCACAATTATCTATGAATGAGATTAATCACAATTCTTTTGCTTATCAATCTTTTTGGATTCCGGTTGATGTGTACCTATCCTCTTAATGTTGCAGTTATAAATGTAATTCTCACTATACACTAGTCTATTTTTATTATATCCTAGCTTACCCGTCGCGCGTTGCTTCGATCTCCGAAGAAAGGAAATTCAAGGGAACTCGTTATGATAACATTCTATTTTCATTGTGTCATTTTTATTGAAACTTATTCATTTTAATATAGAAAACATTTCAAAGTGTCATTTTAATTCTATTTATTTATTCAAGTGCTTGTGGATACACAATTTGTTGTTTTTCTATCTGGTGCGTACATCAGCATTTGAAAGATTATGAGGGCCCTGGGGGGCCGATGTATAAAACAAATTTATGCCAGAAACCTTTGCGGGAGTGTACTCAACAACTTCCGAAAGTTTCATGGCGATTGGATGAATGGTGTAGTAATGCATACATTTTTATATATAAAGATTATAGTAGCTCTGTATAAATATATTACGCTATAAGTATCCTATTTGTTCCCACCCTTCCTTACCTTCCCCTCCCATTCCATATTTCTCTTGAGTATGACTGTTGTTATACCTATTGTAATTTTATGATGACTATTGTTATTTTATGCATTCTCATCTTGGTAATATTTGATTAACAATAATATTTTTGTATTGTCTTTATTATTTCTCTTTAAACAAATTTCAATAAACTATTTTGAACTGGAGAAAGAGGAAACAATGAGGATAAAGATATTTCTCTTTGTTGTGCCTCTGTTGAGAAGGCATACAATTCTGACCCATACTCATGTCTACCAGTGTTGGTTAATCTGGGAATGTGCCAGAATGCATGGGTGGGTGCATGGGAACTCCCATGCTCCACCCATGGCACGCCTCCCTATCGCAGAGTAACACAAGGCAGTGATTGTGCTGCTTTGCTTTACTCTGGATTTATCAAGTCATGCAGTGCCACCAAAGGTGGCCTTGCTTGGCTTGGTGAATTTCATTTAGGTTTTGCATCACTCTTGCATTCCCTTGTGTGCCGCAAGGGGGATGCAAAACAGTTACAAATATGGGCCAAACTGATTTGCCCAGAATCTCAGGATGTTGAGCCAAGACTCAACCCTGATGCTACAGTTCCAAAGTCAACAGCTCTGGCTGTAAGTTCACTTTTAGAAGATACTCTAGTCAACTGAGTAAAATATAGTGAGGTCGTGGGAGATGTCTACACTCGGAGAAAACCTGACACCTAAAAATCACCCCACCATTAGATCAAATGCACATGGCTGTGAAATTACCCTATTTCATGTAAAAGCAACAAACTTTGCAAACTGTGGGTTTTAGGGGATTGCTGCAATTTTTAAAAGAAGCCACAAATATTGGTTGCTAAAAAGCCAGGACTGAGTTTGTCTGAAATGGCTTGGGACCATCCGGCAGTATGAACTTCGTATAACTCCATGCAAGTCCTGACTGGATAGGACTTAGAATCTTGGAATGATGAGAACTGAAATCTTGGTTGTTATGGATGGAATCTGAAGTAGAGGAGATATAAATTGGGATGCCCTGCTCTGTGAAATGCAGGCATGACGTTGTTCTGGAGTTGAGGTTTATGATTAGAAGAAATAAGATTTAAACTAGGATGTGGGAGTCTGTTTGTATATGGGTACAGTCTAGCTGGATGGGTTTGTTCCTTGACATGAGGCGAATGAAATGGAAGATGTTCCCTTTTTTCAGGGTGATGGAAATTAGCGAGTTCTGTATTGTGGGCTGTCCTGGATCGTTTGGACAGGGGTATACAAGAAAATAACATAAAATTGATATTTCCTGGTGGACATCTGTCCTTAAGTAGAACATAGGGTTGTGAACTAGGGGCACTGCTCTGGTGAAATTTAATTGGATGTAAACTTGTATCCAAGTCATGAGGCAGACAAGGGGTTGTCCTTGTGGGGCACTGTGGTTGTTCTTTGAGGTACTTCTAGATTAGGAAAATAAACTGAAGAGGTAAATTACAGATGTACAGTCTTGAAAGGCTGTGATGGAGTCTTTATGGCTTGGGTGAAAGGAAAAGAAAGTCAATATGGAGCTAGGGAGGTGAATTGTGGCAGGTCTGCTCGAGGTGACGATGGCAGAGAGGCTCCCATCCTCACGGAAAGACTGTTAGGGGCATGGACCATCAGAGCAGTTTAGTACGATTGGCACATGCCATTCAGTTACTGTAGCAGTCAGAGATGTGTCAAGGGCAGAGTTCGGTTTTAACAGCAGGTTAGGCTGGCTGCTAGGGTAATGCACCAAGGCTTCATCAAAGTTGGCAGGGCAGCAGCACTCCACAGTAGCAGTAGTTGCCCAGTTACTGAACAAGTTGGCTAAGTATGTGTGCTGTGTCAGGTCTTAGCAGACAATTAGTTGGTGGTGAGTCAAAAGTCAAATAATCATCTGGGGTAAGTATGGGAGCCTCACACTAAAGACTGAAGTCAAACTGCATACAGGAAGGTAAAACAGAGAAAAGGGGGTTCTGTGCAGCAAAGGGACATCAATGAGGTAAGCAAAAGACAATCTAAAACACTCCACAGTCTCAGAATCAAACCAGGTAGTTGTGCCCCTAGGATTCAGGGAGGTAAAAAGAGATCCTGATTTGTGGAAAGTCCGTCCACCATGGTTCCGCAAGGTGGTCCTTTTCTGCCCATCTTGTGGAACCCAGAATCAGGGCAACATCGCAGTGGTGCCGTGCAGGCACCGCCGTAGTGATTACTGTATGCCCTTCTGCCTGCCTTTTTGCGGCGGAGATCCCTCTGCAAAAAGACAGGCGGAGACTGATCTGGGGGGCCCGTTGCGGGCCTCCTCTCTGTGGGGGGTTCCCCTGGAACACCCCTGCAGTCCCATGCACCAAGTGGCAGGCACCACACAGTGCTGCAGCCAGAAGCACCGTCCACAATGTTAAAAGGCCAGGATGCTCCCGCCAGTATGGTGGGCACATCCTAATTGCACTGGTGGTACCGCTGCACATCTGGTGGGCGGTCCCAGCACTGTTATGAGTCTGCCCGCCATCATAATGAGCCCCTTAATAATTAAAAATGCTACAGTGCCAATAACTCAATTTTAAACTAAATATTTAATTATTTTAATTAAATTAAAATTATTTACCGAAAGATTTATTTAAATACCAACCTAAAGTAAAATGTTTTTATTTATTTAATATGTATTAGAAATTGCTAAAACAAAGTATAGAAATAACACAAATTAATGTAATTAAAAGAAAATACATTTATTTGTGAAAAAACTGCTCACATAACTTAAAATAATACGCTATTTTTTATAGGTATATTTAACACAATGAAAATACATTAATTTATTTTTACATTATTTCGTATGGGGTTCTATTTTACGTCCCTACCTCTGTTATCATCTATGGGACGGGATGCAGCACCAGTGGTTGGTGCTAGACTTACTCCCAGTCTGCGCTGGAGTACATTTACAATTGTTTTAGATTCTGTTTGGCTGTAGTAACTAAAGAAGTGCAGTTTGGAGATAGGAATTGGATTCCTCTTCAGTGGTGAATTTGCCTTCCCTAAACACCTCCCACTCCTCTCTTAACCTCTTCTTACTCCTCTCTAAACCTCTCCCATTTAGGGGCCGATTACAATGCCATAGTAAATGGCTCAGACCCTCGGTCGGAGCCATTCCTACGGCATCCTGATCAACTGTTTGGATTCATATCTGACCGACCCATTTGTATTGAGTCGGTCGGAAAGGAATCCAAACTCATTTTCCGAATGGCTTCTGACGGGCTTGGAGAGCCTGTCTGAAATTCAGAAGCTTCCAGAATTCCCAAGAGCGGCTCTATCCACCCGAGGGAGTAAAATGTCCGATTCCGACAAGCTTTCTGTGCCAGCCTTTCCAACACAGAGAGGCTGTCGGAAGTCCACTTTGGGGGCCAGATATATGTAATTTCATATTTTAGATAAATATTCCGCCAAAAACCACAAAGTGCCACAAAGCACTACTAGCAGTAATCTGGTCGAGCTAGACTGGGGGATGCTGAATGCAAGTTTAGCGTAACCAGGCTTGTCCCACTTAAAAAGTGACATTCTCAAAATCTAGCACAAAGTGTCCATTTTGAGGCCGTGATAAGCTGCGAGAGCATCACAGGTAGTTATTCACTGTAGGACGAAGAGCAGGCAAGCATCGTGGAAGCACTAAGATCCTGGTGGGTGTTGTTGCTGGTGCTTCACATTGGCGGTCACCGTGGGCTGTTAATTCTATAACACAAAGTGCAGATCTCACGTTGCCAGTCATTGCTGGCGGTTGCTGTAGCGTGAAAAATCAGGTTCACTGGAGCTTCGCATTGGAAGTTGGAGCTGGTGGCAAGATCTTGGCATGAAGAGTCCAAAACCTTGAGATGTCTCATTTCCTCCAGGAGGAGCTCAACGTATGCCAAGCCAAGTATCCAGGAACTGGGTGGCACCTCTTGGGGATCAGGAACATACCCCAGCAGATGCCAGCACTACACAGGCCGGTCCAGGCAGGTCAAGTGCAGCAGGTCAGCTGTGCAGCTGCAGGGAGGCCTCTGGAGCTTGTTATGTTCCTATATCTCTGAACAGGAGGTCAGTCAGCTGACCCTTGGAGACACTTCAGGCAGCCTGGGCTGAAGAGAGCACGTCTAGTCTTCCCTATCAAACAGCAGGGCAGACCTCCGGCAGCAGGGTAGCCCTCTGGCAGCAGGCAGTCCTTTTTCTCTGGTATAATATGGTCGAGAAGTGTACAGAGGATTTGGTCTGAGGGTCCAATATTTATACCAGCTTTGAAGTAGGAGAAACACCTATACTTCCCCCCTGTCTGGTTCTAGAATTTCCTTCTTTCCCTGCCCTGGTCATAGAATGTCTGTCTCCACAAAAGACTAGTGTGAAGTTATTTGTGTGTACTGAGGCAGCTCCCTCAAAGTGCAAGTGTTGTAGGTGACAGCAAGATCCCTCCCATTAGGTCAAGACAGCCCATTCTGCCAACACCCAGTCCCCCTTTGCTACATTTTCTGGGAGGATTACACAAAGACCAGCTGCCAACTACTCCTACTCATGTGACCCAGGGCACAGGCTACAGACACCAAATGGTTAGGACAAGAAAAAGCCAATATTCTAAAAGTGGCATTTCCAGAATTGTGACAAAAAATCTGACTTTACCATTAAAGAGAGTTTTAAAATACAATTTAGTAGAGACCAAACATGACATTTCTACTTTTGGACCTGACATCCCCCAACTTTTTGCCTTCCATCCTACCGTTTTTTCTGGGTTTGATTTTACTGGCTTTAGGACTCTGTGCACTTTACCACTGCCAACCAGCACTAACATGCTTGTGCTCTCTCTTTAAAACATGGCATATTTGACTTACCCCTGATTGGCATCTTTAATTTACTTATAAGTAGCTTGGCATATTTCATATACTTGTAAGTCCCTCTTAAAGCGGCACTATGTGGGCCCGGCCCGGAAAATTCAATGCTACTAGTGGGCCTGCAGCACTGATTGTGCTGCCCAGTTAAGTAGCACTTTAAACATGTCTCAGGCCTGCCATTCCAGCCTTTGTGGGTGTTTTTAAACTGCCCTTTCTAACTGGCAAGATAAATCTTTTGTCAGGCCCAAACCTTCCTTTTTAATACATATATGTCACCCCTAGGGTTGGCCCTGGAAAACCCAGAGGTCAGGGGCAGTGTATTTAAAAAGTTGTACATGTACGTTTACATTTTACATGGCATGGTAGGGAAAATCCCTTCAATTCATTTTTGACTACTGCAAGGCCTACCTCTCCCATAGGATAACATTGGAGTTATTAGATTTAATAAGCTGTCATTTAAAATGTGGGGAGGCAGCGAGTTCCTGTTTGGTGTCTTTGAAATTGCAATGGAAAATCCTAACGTATGGTGAAGTCAGATTTTCAATTACAGTTTTGAAAATGCCACTTTCAGAAAGTTGGCATTTTCCTGCTTTCGCCCTTCTATGCCTGCATCCTGTCTCTGGGCCTCCTGACTTGAGCCTGAATGACAAAAGGCTCCAACAACTGTGACCCCAGCACCTGGATGCTGCCATCTACGCTTCAAAGTGGTGCCACCCCAGTCCCGACCCTTGGAAGTGGGCCTAAGGTGCTCTCTCAGGCTCTGTGGCCCCAGCAGAACCAACGCATCTCCACTGCTGCACAGCACAACCCTGAGCAGCACCAACACATCACCACTGCTACCCGGATTGAACCTTTTTAAAGGACTGCCATTGCGTGATGTATCTGTGGTGCAGGCCTTCCCGTCCCTCATCGACGGCAGCCTCGACAATGACACCAGTCTGGTCAATGCAGCCTCACAGCTCATCAGAACTGATGCGTCTCCCCAATTGAGTGATGCATCCTTGATCCCGGACTTCGCATCTCAAGCCCTCATTGACAGGATACTCGATGATAATGCAGGCCCTCAAATGGCAGCCTCACTGGACCTTGGAACTGATGCATCGCTTCAGCTGTGTGAGGTATCTTCAATACTGATCCTTGCTTTGCTCTGCAAACCAGGATTTAAGGTACTTTGCTCAGTGGGCCTCACTGGATCCCTGTAGCTGGTTGGCATTCCATCATGGTCGGTCTGAACTTACGACTTTGACCCAGTCCAGCATAACCAGATATCCACAGATGGGGCTTTGTGCTTTTTGGCACCATTTTCACTGAAA
This sequence comes from Lissotriton helveticus, assembly GCF_964261635.1. Classification (NCBI taxonomy): domain Eukaryota; kingdom Metazoa; phylum Chordata; class Amphibia; order Caudata; family Salamandridae; genus Lissotriton; species Lissotriton helveticus. The sequence goes on along the minus strand of NC_136059.1, from coordinate 1,264,120,851 downwards.
TCCTTAAAATCTCATATCTCCGGGTCGACTGATTGGACTTTTGTCATTTTGGTCTTGTTTAATTTATTAAAAATAACTCTAAGAGCCCGATTCCCAAAAGTAATTTAAGACAAAATCCTGACTTTACGACTTTCGGTATTGACAAAGGGCCTTTAGGAGTAGTAAAGTTAGGATTCTTAACTTTACTGCTCCTAAATGCCCTTTGTGAATACCAAAAGTCTTAAAGTTAGGATTTTGTCTCAGTTAAACTTAAGTTTTGGTCCTAAGTTAACTAAAACTTAAGTTTAACAGAGACAAAATCCTAACTTTACAACTTTCGGTATTCACAAAGGGCATTTAAGAGTAGTAAAGTTAGGAATCCTAACATTACTACTCATAAATGCCCTTGGTGAATACTGAAAGTCGTAAAGTTAGGATTTTGTCTTAGATTAATTTTGTGAATCGGGCCCTATGTGTCTAAATTAGTGTTGAATCCTATTTGTGTGGTTTTCATGACTTTGCGGCCCGAGACCAGGAGGAGGATTCTACCGACTATTTCCCTCCTCATGTCTCGCCTGTCCTTTGTTTTCAGTCTCCATGGGAACGGTGTGAGGAAGACACTTACGACCCCTTTAAAATCCCCTGTGGCAGGAAGTACACTCGACTCATCTGACCTCATCACGTGCACCAATATGGCATCAGGATAACCAGGAGGAGGGCCTTTTAAGGAACATCACCGGACTTGAGGTGTGTGTCGTCCAGGAACGCGGAACTGTTGTGACAGCGAGGAACCAGCCTGTGTATCCAGCCTCGGCAGATCTCCAGGACCACAACACTACTTCCCCGGGATGGACAGAAGGGGACGAGATGCCCGGCCCAGCCAGAGACTACCAAAGACTTGCGGAACGGGAGCTGGACCCCATCCGGTACCGCCAGCAAAGCGTGGCTCCCTGAGGTACGTGGGCACGTACGCTTTTGGTTTTCAAAAGGGGATACAGAGACTTCTAAGCCTTCAGCTAAGGGTGGGACTGCGTGAGGGACCTAGCGCTTCTACCTTGTTCCGGTGCAACCCGCTAAAAGCACTTGCTTTTCACTTGGTGATGGACTGGTGTTGTTTCCCTCATTCCTTCCCCTTACGCGTGTGTGACAACCAGAGATCCCCCAATTAAAACTTGTTTTCTTGTCTTTTCTCTTCCTTTCTTTTTGACGTCTTATCCTCAAGATCCCTATTGCTGATGTAAAAGCAAGAAGGCGGGACCCTGACGCCATACCTGATATCTTCTTGTTGGGCTCGGTACTTTCAATGAAGAACTACTGATTCAATGCAAATTCCCTCTCTGCCTCTTACTGCGTTCTATCAGTGGTGTTTTTCACTATATTACATTTTGAAGTGTTGCACAAATACTTTGCACATTGCCTCTAATTTCAGCCTGACTGCTCTGTGCCAAGCTACTCGAACGTTGAGCACAGGCTAATGTACCGTTGGCTTGTGCCTCACCCTGGCAAGGATTGTGATTGCTGCTTGACCAGGGCTCACACCCCAGTCAACCAACAACCCAATGTCTTACAGTCAGTATTTACCTCGGTGTGCCATCTTCTTCATTAGTCAGCGAGCTATATACTTGCCCCTGATAAAGTCCATAATTTGCAAATCACAGACACAAATCATAATAATGCCACCTCTGCCTTATATCCATTTGCATCTGAAAACAAATGTGTTGCCATTTCGTACATATAGTAAAATGCTTCAGCTACATGTATGTTGTTGGTTCATCTCGGGACTATGACATAATACAAGGCTAATCTAAAATAATAGTAATTTTAATGATAATAACTTGCTTTTTGTTCGGTGCTTTATTGTGCACAGCCGCCATTTCCAAGTGCTTCATTCCGCACTGCAGCCATTTCCAGGAATTGCAAATAGCTGTTGCTAATGTTTTCAGCAGTTAATGGTACACAGATTAGAGGTAAGTGTATAGTCCAGTTAAAAGAAGGCACACATACACATTCAGAAGGTGCTAGTACATTTTAAGGCTGGGTTATAACTCCAAAGAGTATTATAACTTCTGAGTGCTAGACATTAGATTTCTGTTAGTATTCGTCCTGTTGTGAGTGTTCTCTTACAGGGTTTGTTTAACACAGTCTCAGAGAGATTTCAAAGCACTCGGTTTCCTACTTCTTAGCAAGAGCAAAAGTGAATGAAAATTTGGCCAATTGATACTGATGTGTGACACTGGACTCAGCACATGTCCGGAGATACTTCTGAGATATTACAGTTTGAAATAAAAGGCTTAATTTCGAAAAATAGAAGAAGGAAAGAATAGAAGATGTCACCCAAAAAATGAGGAGCCCAAAGATCCATTACCTAAACATCAAAGAACCCATCTATCTTGTGCTCCTACTGACCCCAGTGATATTCTGGTGACCCAGTGAGCTGACACCAGTGTCTGTTTAGCAACACAGTTCACGATGAACTAGAGAGAGGGACGTTTTAAAAATGCAGTTGGTCGCTATGATTTTCAGGCAAACGTTGAATATTGTTCTTCAGCTGTCTTTGTCTAAAGTATAGATTTCCTCTCCAGGCCTTTTTTTGAGAGGTACCAGTGACTGTCCTGATTTTCTGGTGGAGGGGGTACCCATGTGACTGAACACACCCACAACAGTTCCTGGTGGCACCAGTCCCACACAGGAACTGGTCAGTTTTAAGGTTAGATGACTATGACTTTGATCAGCAAATATTTTCAGACCACTAATGGATAGAAAGATGGTTTGGTGCCACCACCTCCAGCTGGTAAAACCAGGTCTACACTGGGGGCATAAAGTCCAACTTCCTTCAATTTTCTTTAGGGGTGAAGAATGGACAATGCAGATACTCTTCATAGCACATGATAAATGGAGGAATTTGAAGGCTCAACCTGATATCATTGACAACAATGCAACAACTTCATGATCTTGAAGCTTTTTTTCCTTTCTCCTATTCATGTGGGGTGACCTTCTGGCTATTGCACAGGCTCTGTTCACCAAACAGTCCTTACAAAGGTCTTCCTGTCAGCTGGGTATTCTGCAAGTTTTCTGACGGATTAGGTCACTTCTAGCAAACACAGCCCAATTCCTTAGTGGCAAGCATATCTTCCATATCTCTCCCGACAGTTGAGGCTGCTCCTGTGAAGCAGTAGGGGAGCAGGTAGAGGAGAAAGGGGGGAGAAAAAATAAATTAAAAAAAGATCACCTACCTGCTGGCTGGCCGGCCGGCTACTGGCCACCGCCTCTGCTTGTTATCCTGCTGGCTGCAGGTCCCTGACTCTGCTGAAGGAGAGCTGGACTCTGCCTTCCCTCCAAGTGATATCCAAGGACTTTCTGGCTTGTCTCCTGTTTCCTAAATTCTCAGGGCACACAAGACTCTTGCAATTCTGCTAGTTCTGCTGGACTCTGTCTTCTGTGAGTGCTACCCTTGGTTGAGGTGTCCTCTCCACGCTCTGAGCCTCAGAAGTGAGTTCTGCAGCTGTTTTCCTACAAAACCAATGCATCTTCACCTTTGCGCCAATCGGAACCGATGCATCGCCCTTCGACGCCAGCGCAGAGGCTGTTCGATAACAGCTGTTCTATTACCTGAGTGGCCTAAGGACAACACTCTGCGCAGCTCGATGATGACGCATTGCCTTTACCTCAGCGAAGCTCAATGACAAAACAGTGACCCGACTGCGTGGAAAAGATCAACGTGTCTTGCCCTCAGCGTTGATGCTTTGCTCCATCCAAGGTACTTTCTCAGCATGCCCTGCATGGGTCCAGTATCCAGACTGCCCTCCATCATGTTCGGCCTGAACTTTGGATTTACCCTGGCCTAGTGCAACCTCAAGTAACCTTTTAGTGCTATTGACTTCTAAACACTGTTTTTGCATTTAATCTTTAAAAATTCATATCTCAACTTCCACTGATTGTATTTTTGTCATATTAGTCTTGTTTTGTCATCAACTGTGAGGATAGGGCTTGTGTGTATGTAATACCAGTAATTAATTGTTCACTACATCTGTGCACAAAGACCATCATGAGTTTTAAATTCTCATGTTATTCACAACTTGGGATCCTTTGTGTTGTTGCACTTGTGATACCTTGCAAGGGTGTCCATGGATCTCAACTGCCTAGAATATTTCAGTGGGAGGGAGTTTTGCAAGAAGAGGTGGCTGAATGTGGGCAGGAAAGCCCTCAGAGCCTATGAGGTAGTCAGGCAGCTCCAAGCAAAAACTGAGGATGAGAACCCTGAGCTGAGGGGAGGGTGCAGGGTATATACAAGGGGCCTGACACATATGGTGTTGGACATCAACAACAGTGAGCGCTACAGTAAGTCTGAGATGTAGAGATTGTGCAGAGAGAGGGGACTGAGAATCCCAAATGGTGAACCCAAGTTGGAGTACCAGTTCACCCTTGGATCCTGGGAGGACAGCCAGAGGATGCAACTTGCACCACCAGAGAGTCTGAAGAGGAATAATTAAGCACTTGTGAGAATGTTGTACCTGACCCAAGACAGCAGTGACCCTGAGAAGGAGTGAGAGGAACAGAATGATGCTCCACAGAAAGGGAGTCCCGTACTGTATCCTATGCTGGGAGCAGTATCTGCTCTTATACCCTGTTGCCTCTGGAGCTCAGGGACAGACAGACTGAGAGGGGCCTAAAGCAGCAGCTGGCTCAGCTCACTGCAGAGGAGAGAACAGCAGAGGCTGAGAGAGCCTTGGATGAGAAACGAGTCTTGTCGGCTCATGAATGGAGTCTCAAGGAGCTGGAAATCAGAGCCCTGGAGATAGGGTCCAACAGCAACAATATTGGTGGCAGCAAAACTACTGTATCCAGTGTTAAAGATACAGTACATATTCCCCGACACTTGGTGCTGGACGTCAAGGAGGGGATGACAGCAGTGATTTCAAGGAATGTTGGAGTGCTGATGCGTATTTTGGGTGCCTGAGAGGTGACGTGTTACAGTTGAGAATGGGCTGAGCAGCAGGCAGGATGCTCCTGGCGGGGCTGCTTTACAGATCTTAACTACCTGCTTCACAGGAATATATCTACATGTAACTATTTCAATAAATCTACTTAAACTACATCCTACCTGTGTGGACTTCATTACTACAATTATTTTGTTACATCTACTGTAATTTAAATATTGGGCCTTCAGCCCCACTCTTTAGATGAACCTGTGGAAGTCTCAGAAGAAGGACTGCCCTGCTTCTCTACTGCACGAAGGACTGCTCTAGTGCCCTGTGGCCCTGCTGCCCAAGTAAGGAGGACTACACCTTGAGCCCAGGATTACAAGAGCGAGTCCAAGGGCAAGTTGGCTGGCCTCCTGCTCGAATACTCAGGGACAGAAAAGGCTCCAGCTATCTTGAACTCTGCACCTGTAGTTTGCCTACTGTGAATCCTAACCCCCCAAGTGGTGCCTCTCCAGTCTTGGACTCTTCGATGTGACACAACCAGACACAGCCCTTGCATCCCCTCATCAAAACCGAAGCTGCGCGATGCAACTCAATGCAGACCTTGCACCGCATACCTTGTATCGCAGACCTTTCATCGCAGCCCTCACAGCTCCTCATCAAAACCAATGCAGCATGATGCAAGTCAGTGCAGACCTCGCATCGCAGCCTCTGCTGCCCCTCATTGGAATTGGCAGCGTGATACAGCTCGATGCAGGACCCTGCAGTGCCAATTGAAACTGCTGATGCGAGGATCAACACTCCTAATCAAGAACATAACTTACAATTCTCTGGCATCCTAACCAAATCCCTGTCTCTGGCCCATGCTCCATCGTGGTCGGCCAGAACTTATGATTTTGCACCAGTCTGACACCACCAGATAACCACTTTTATGCACTACTAGCTTGCGAGTTGCTGCGATCTCAGAAGAAAGGAAATTTAAGGAAACTTGTTATGATAGCATTCAATTTACATTGTGTCATTTTTATTGAAACTTATTCATTTTAATATGGAAAACATTTTATAGAAACTTCTGAACACTTCCAATATACCATTCTCATTCTCAACACGCTGGCCATTAATATCCAAAATATAGTTAATTCTCTCAGCTGCTTCCTTCATCCTTAGCTTTTGCGCCAAGCACCTACCGCTGGCTTCCCCGTATTCATAATTAAGCTGCTGTCTAACTACATATTTTTTAGCAGCCTCTTGGCTCCATTGGAGATTTTTTTTCGCCTTGATCTTTGACACTTCTGCTACTATTGCCCCAATGTCTATACCCACATGAATACCCTGGGTTAGAGCTTCTTCAGTTCTTGCCAGATCCTGATATAGCTCCTGTACCTTTAACGCCTGTTGCTTCTGATTGTACAATCCATAACTAAGGGTTTCTCCCCTAAAAGCAGCCTTGAATGCATCCCAAACATACTCAGGGTTGGTACTGCCCCGATTGATACGAAAAAATTCCACTATCCAGCCCTTCATGTGTACAATAAACTGCTCGTCCAGGAGAAGTTTCCGGTCAAAGGAAAACGCCCTAGGTTTATTCACAGCTTCCTCACCGGGGATAGTTATCACCACTGGGCCATGGTCCGAAGTAACTCTGGGGTATACCTGAATGTAAGCTTTATTCAACAGGTATTGTGGGGCAAACAAATAGTCGAGTCTCACTAGCTTTTTATGCGGACTTGAGAAAAACGTGTGCCCTGGTTCAGAACCCCTTAAGTGCGCACAGATGTCCACCAACCCATGTGCCGATATCAATGAATATAGTGCCCTAAATACTTTCGGTTTCCTACCGGTATACCTCAGATTTTTCCTTAGTACCTCTGGTTGCAAATTTATGTTCAGATCACCGCATATAATCAGCGGGGTAGGCCATGCTGCTCATTCAATATTTAGATGCTCCAGAATTGCTGCCTCATCAAGATTGGAGCCATATATAGAGCATAGTGTCAAACTCATTGCCCCTACCTTAAGCTCTGCAATTACCCACCTCCCTAATCCATCCATTGCTACCCGACCCGTGCAGCCTATATGTTTTTTTGCTAAAACAGCGACTCCCGTGGAAGTGCAAGTCTGTTTAGAGCATACCACAAGTTCAAAGCCCAGCTCATTTAACATTTTCCTTTTGGACCACGGTATGTGGGTCTCTTGAAGAGAAATTACATCAAATTGAAGCATCTGAAGCTCTCTTAGAACATGCTGCCTTTTATTAAGAGCGTTCAGGCCCCTGACATTAAATGTACCAAATCTAGTGGCCTTAACCGACATCGAAACCAAAATTGCCACCCTGAAGAAGACACAGGTACCACATAGAAGAAACCTGACGACACTGCAGTAAGTTGAGCTCATGCATTGCTTTTATTTCTCTTTTAACCCCCACACCCTCTGCCCCTCCCCCCTGCCCCACCACCCTCCCCAAACCCCTCCCCTCCCAACACCCACACCCCCCAAACTGAGGCTTAAGGACCATGTCCTCTGCGATGGAGAGTGAAATGTGTGCATTGCCCCCCCCTTGGTTCCCCCGCCACCCAGACCCTCTCTCCCAGATTCATCCTTTCTGAAATACAGCATTATTTACTAGGTTCCTGATACCAATATTAAGATTCATACTATATCAGGCGGGTATCTTCCCTCACCCAACTAATGCTAAAGAACCATCAATAAAAAAAAACTATCACAATACAATGATGTGCAAGAAAGCCGGTGTCAACATTTTTACCCCTTGTCCATATCGTTTAAGTAGTCCTGTGCCACAATCTCAGATGTAAAATAGCGTGTTTGTCCCTTAAAGATGACATTTAGCTTTGCAGGATTCGCAAGAAATACCTGGGCCCCTTTCGCTTGCAAAGGTACAATTAACTTCCGAAGCTGCCATCGTTGATGTACCATTGCTGGACAAAAATCAGGGCGCACAAAAAAGTCACACCCCATTCCAGCCCGTCTCTTTTCTGGTCGTGCTAGATCGTAAATCGCCTCACGTAACAGATAGTTATTTAAGCAAATTAGAATTGCCCTTGGATATGTATTTTGATCTGCTCGGCGTTCATTCCTTCGAGGTCGCACTGCAAATGGGAACCTATGCGCCCTAATTACCTCCATCTCCCAGCTCCAATCTTTAAGCTCAGGGAAAGCCTCCTTGAAAAGTTCCACAATTAATTTCCGTGTGTCTGAACCTTCCTTTGACTCAGCTATGCCCAAAACCCGTAAATTATTCCGTCTAGAGTGGTTTCCTAGGTCAGTGAGCTTCCAGTCCACATCCTTTTTAGACTTTTGAAGTATCTCTATAGCTGATTGCTGTTTCACCAGAGAATCCTCGGCAGAGGAGACCCGCTCTTCTACCTCGACCACACGAGTAGAGATCTCTGCACAGGTCTTAACCAAGCACCGTACTGTGTTCTGAAGTTTTCTGACAGCCCCTTGAGTACGCAATCCCTCCGCCTTAGTCTCTGACCGATGGGCCATGATACTCTTATAAATTATATCAAGAGTTATAGTGTTTTCCACAGGATCATCGTCCAAATTTGGCTGAGTAAACGGTAAGCTTTGCTCATGTAGAGGCCCATCCCCAGATTCAATCAGCTTTCTCACAGTCTCATGAGATAAAGATTGCTCTAGGTCATCCAATTCCTCTTCATCCGGAGCATCCCCCCAGTCTCCTGCATTGCTAAGACTGTCATTATCCTCACCGTCATCATTCTCTTTGCCGGAGGCCATTGATAAATCCGACATAGAATAAAACTTGCCTTCTGATCCGGCATACTCCACGTCACTACCCTTGTCGACAGCCGCAATAGCAGGAGCTGAGCACAACCCTGTCAGAGAACCGCTAGTAGCTATTCTGGTTTCTGCAGCAGGGACTACTGAATCCCGAGTTAGTGGGGCATCTTCATTACATGGTGAGCATACTAAAGCAGTTTCATCTGATACTCCTCCAAAATCTACGTCGTTGGTTGGCCCAATTACAATTACAGAAGCAGTTGGATCAGAAGTGATCACAGATTTCGATTTCTGCCCCTGTTTTTTGGTGAAAATTGCTGGGACAGTCCGAGTTTTGACAGTATTATCCAGGTTTTGTCGTGCCTCCTGCGTTCTGTGTGCATTTACAGGCTCCTGCTGTGTACAAGCTCCTCCTAGAAGGTTCGGGAGCCCCACAGAAGTATGAGGCGTTGTACTGACACTGATTTTAGGATTATTTTTGCTGCTCCCAGTGTCCCCAATTCTGGGTGTCCCCGGAACCCACGCGCTTTCTGGTTCACCAGACGGTCCTGAGGCAGTGCTGCCTCCCTCCATCCCAGTACCTGCAGCTGCATTTGCCCCTGCCACCCCGTGGGCTCTCGCACCGCCTCCGCCCTTAGGCACCATTTGTATCAAGCAAGCGGTCAAGCAGCAGCAGCTTTTTGCCGTCCGAGTTTTCTCTATTTCTAAATGCGAGTCTCAGCAGCACTCCACATCCACTCCCGTCGTAACTCCAACTGTGGCTCCTCACCGCCAGACTCCACTCCGATCCGCTGTGCCTCTGGCTCCTCTCCGCCACAGACCGCTCCGCTCCGCACCACACCTGTGAGCCTGCGAGCCGGAATCCCAGTCCGAGCTGCAGCCGCTCAATCTGCCGCAGGTGAGGAGACCACCCTGGTTGCTCCGCTTACTCAGCCTCTCATCGTCTGATCCGGGCGCCGGCGTCTCACCAATCTCTACAACCTCCAAGCCGACGAGAAAGCAACACCTAACGCCGCTACCTCAAACTCAGGTACGACACCGCTTCCTTGCCCCCAGTTTCTTCATACGCTGTACGGGCTTTGAGAGAACCATGGGGAACCGTGCACACACCACTTCACACGGCCACTGCTGCAGCCGCCATCTTGCCTCCTTCCCCTCGAAACACTATACGCAGACGATCAATATGATGTCCAGAAATTTAAGAAATTCGTATCTCAACAGTGTGAGCAAGATATTGGGGAGGAGGATGTAATGAGATTAGATGCCCCTATTACAATGCTGGAACTCGAACAAGCTATTAATGAACTTGCAGTTGGTAAAGCTGCGGGCCCTGATAAGTAACCACTGGAAGTATATAAGGCTTTTTTCGAGTTTATGAAAGATGATATGTTATTAATATTTAAAAGAGCACAAAGTGGATTGGCGCCGAAATCATGGGGCGAAGCCAGTATTATCGGGTTCAGGAAAAAAGATAAACCCGCGGAGCTTCCAGCATCGTACCGCCCCATATCTCTATTAAATGTGGATGGCAAAATCTATTCAAAAATTTTGGCCACTCGGCTTGCCACGGTAATATCGCCACTTGTGTCTATTAGACAACATGGTTTTACTCCTAAGCGTGGCACTACAAACCATGTTAATAGAGTTATAGCATTATTAGATTACGTCAACAGCTCTGGAGACCCGCTGGGCATTATTTTGTTAGATACCGAGAAGGCTTTTGACCGAGTGTCATGGTGCTTTCTATGGGAAGTAATGCGGCAGCAAGGTTTTGGGCAGCAATATATAGTAGCAATACAAACGCTATACTGCCAACCTGTCGCTAAGATCTGTACCCTGGGCCTCGAGTCAAAAGCAGTGGTAATAATGCGGGGCACTAGACAGGGCTGTCCCTGTTCTCCATTATTATTATCGTTATACATAGACCCTTTTTTGAAAATGCTTGAGCATAGATCACAAATACAATCTGTAATTGTTCAGCAGCAACAATACCGGGTCCTGGCTTATGCAGACGATGTTGCTGTGCTCTCTGCTAAACCTGCAGCAGCAATACAGGCGGTAGAACACCTCGCTGCAGAATATGGGTCTGTCTCAGGATATAATTTAAACACAGCCAAACCGCAAATCTTGTGTCATAATGTAAGGGGTTTTAATGACCCAAGGGTTTCACAGGAAGTAACATATTTAGGAGTGCTAATAAGGACCTCGGCATCAGCGTTGGTTGATGCTAATTGGGAGAAGCTTTTACAAGGGGTGCGTAGACAGCTTGACTGGTGCGAATGCTTGCATCTGTCATTAGTTGGCAGGTGCAATGTGTTGAAAATGATGATCCTGCCGAAAATGCTGTACTTTTTTAGATGTGCATGTGTTCCACTAGAAGTTCCACGCACTTATCTGGCACAATTACAGTCAATATGTATGAATTTTATATGGGCACGCGGGAAAGCCCGCAGAGCAGCACGACTTGTGGTGTTACCTTGAGCGGTTGGGGGGTGGTCAGTACCGGACTTCACATTCTACTACTATGCATGCATGCTCCAACATATGCATATACTCTTTACTGGAATAGGGCCAAGGGAGGCCGCTGAATCTCCCTCCATATATCAGATGTTGCTGGGGTCAGATGCAAAAAACTGTTTGTTTATTCGCTTGGATGGGAGCTACTACAATCGCACAAGATTTAAGATTGTATTAGCAGCTTGGAAAGTTTGGAAAGCTATCAAGAAAATTTTTATGGTAGAGAAAGTTTCCTGGTACACCCCATTAACAGCTACTACTTGCTTTCCGAGTGTATTTTGGGATAGGACAGTGCAGAATTGGCAGAGTAAGGGTATGAAAATAGTCGGGGATCTGTACATGGAAGGGGATTTAAAATCATTTAATCAGATCACGGAGCAATACCACATACACCGGGCAGATTTTTTTAAATATTTACAAATTAGAGATTATCTGCTCACCACCCGGTGGAATATTCGGACTAATCCTCTTATCGAAGCTAGCCGGAAGGCAGTAAGAATCGGGGGGTCATATAGCTGTATGTTAGAAACGAAACCCAATGATTTGGAAGAACATAATCGCAAGTGGGAAAGTAGGTTAGGATGCTCTGATATTTATTTGGAGACCTGCATCGAATTAGCCTGCCTTTTATTTATGTCCGCTAACCTGTCTGCCCAACATTACAAAACTATTTTTTATTTATATCTGACACCTCACAAGATTGCCAAATGGGGTGGCGGACAGGAGGGGAAATGTTTTCGATGTTTTAGCTGTGACAACGCTGACGCAGATGTGATGCATATTTTCTGTACGTGTCCACAATTAAAAGAATTATTAGAGCATGTTGATACATTTTTAACTGCTATTCTGGGATCACCTATAGATCTGTCGCCTACGCAGCTTTTGTTGGGTGTAGAGATGGGGGTAAATGCTGATAGAGTACCTAGAAATGCTATATACCTGATTTTTTTAGCTACTGCAGTATTAAGGCTATGCATAGCTTCAAGTTGGTCACAAAGGGACCCCCCATCTTTTGATGCATGGAGGGCTAGGTTTTTGGCAAAATTTAATACAGAGTACAGTTTGTATGCATTAAAAGGCAGGCGTAAGCGAAAGCTGGGCTTACAAATTTGGGGCCCAGTGTTATCTTACTTAGATATGGAACTGTAGTTTTTTTTTTGCAGTATTTAAACTTTATGTATTAACGTTGGGCTATACCAGAAGATGCCGATGTATCACGAAATTGTCTGATTTAGATTTACATGCTTAAATGTGGTATAAAGACTCAGAAGCTTATACTCACTATATTTTATTTTGTTTGTACTCTTGTATGTTGAATACTCATGTATTGCTAATAAAATTTATTTTAAAAAAAGGAAAACATTTTTAACGGTTGTTTTAATTCTGTTTATTTATTCGAGTACTTGTGGATACACGTTATTTTTTGTTTTTCCGTCTCGTGCGTACACGAGTAAATCAGAAGGTTTCCGACGCGTGACCTGGCCACATACAGTTGTCCATGTGAGAAGCACGGATTCTCCAAATCTATTTTACTAAATTGGTGTTGGATTTCTCTGGTGTTGTGCTCTTATGTTATTACTGTTTGCGTGTTGCATAGATACTTTACACATCACCTCTAAGTTAAGCCTGACTGCTTTTGTGCCAAGCTCCCAGAGTGTTAAGCACTGGTTAATTTAGTGACTTTTGTGTTTCACCCTTACGGGATTGTGTCTTTTGTTTGAGAAGGACTCACTACCTTCAATCAACAACACAATTCCCCCCCCCCCCCAAAGTATATACGATGCCAGCACCTGCTTCACATTTCTTTCTTCAGGACCTGCTGGATGCCACTTGGCATCCTTACCACAAAACTTACAGTTTTGCACCAGAAGGCTATGTTTTGTACTAGTGCTTTAACTGCAGACTATCAAGTAGTGTTACTGCACTACCAGCATGGCCATGTGGCACAGCATTGAAAACTCACCTGGTCCTGTGCAGGTTACCAGTTGTTTAAGTACTGTAACCTTTTCTTTTTATTCTATTTATAGACTTTCATCCTTATTATGTTTAGTAAAGATTCTTTCCGTACCAACGTCAAGGGAATCCACCAAGTAGCACTTCAGAAGTCCTACGTGCTCAGTTTTCATTGCAGTGCATTAGCAGGTATATAATTAGACAGGAAATCCAAAGAGGGATTGTGTAAATATAAGCTGATTCTGAGTGAAGTAGTATGTGCTGTATAATCTGTTGCCATTCCAACCATAGCAACCTTATTCCCAATACATCATGGGGCCAGATGTCTAACCTTTTTTGCAGTCGCAAACAGTAAATCTGCCCATTTGCAACTTCAAAATAGGTTTGCCCTATGTATAAACCCTATTTTGTGAGTCATAACCTATTACCAACTCGCAAAATTGGGTTTGTGACTCACTATTAGGAAGGGCCGTGCCAAGAGCGTCACTTCCTAATAGCGAGTCGCACTTCAATGTACGATTGTTTTGTGTCGCATTTGCAGTTGCAAAACACTCACAGTTTACCACCTACTTCAAGTAGGTGGTAAGCCACTCGCCAAGGAGAAGGGGTCCCCAGGTATTGTGACTGGTAGCGTAAATATTTTTTAAGATCAATCAGTGGTCCCACGGACCACTGTCTAGTCTTAAAAAATAAAACAGAAACGATTCATTTTTCTTTTTAAATGCATCCAGTTTACCTTTAAGAAAAAACGGGCTGCATTTAAAAAAAATGGTGGTCTGCTGACCCCAGTAGGTCACCATCTCTGGGAGAGCTAGCCATTCCCAATGGGGTCACAAATTGCACTTGCCTCATGAATATTAATGAGGAAGGAAGTTTGAGACCCCATTAGGAATCGCAAATAGTCTCTAAGACATTGTTTTACATTCCATTTTGTGAGTTGCAAATTGCGAGTCGCAAAACAACTTAATTTGCATGTCACAAATTGAAAGGGTCATACATCTGGTCCCATATTCAGTACAAAGATTGTAACCAGACTGTGTATACATCTCAACTTGACGGGTGGGGCCAAGCAGCACAAGCGTGCTATTCTTTGTATGTCTTTTTACTTACATATGTTGCTCATCCCATTTGTTGAAACCCTGTGGTGGTAGTTGCAAGGGAGCGAGAGAGGGAGAGTTGGATCCACATGTTGCTTTTGCTGGATCTACAACAACATCCAAATAAAAAAAAGGATGCATGGACGTTATAGTTAGGCTCATATTTCACTCAAACAAAACTATAGAAATTCAGCAGTTATAGTTACCTGCACTAACTACAACTTATGCCCGCAATGCACTGCTTATGACCTCACATATTACATCATTCATGACATGGTCAGTGACATCACTGATGTTATCTCAAATGATGTCCATCCACTGAGTGTAAGTGTTTCATAATGTTTCTGAGACTTAAAGATGTATACTAAGCTACAGCATAAGTTAAATATCAATTCTATCTGTAAAACTAATTAGTCATACTGTTTCTAACATATCTCATCTGAATAGCTGTGTGACTGTCTGTATCAAGGTGTGAGTGGATGACTGAGTTACTATATGAGTATGTAAGTGTGTCATTGGCTTTATGGGTGAGGGAGTGGGTGTGTGAGTGGCTATATAGGTGTATGAATAGGTGTGTGTGGCTGTATGGGTGACTGAGTGGCTATGTCAGTGACTGTAAGGGTGAGGGGGTAGGTGTGTGAGTGGCTGCATGGGTGAGTGAGTTGCTGTTTGAGTGTCTGTATAAGTAAGTCAGTGGGTGTGAGTGGTTATATTTGGAAAGTGCTTGTCTGTGTGAGTGGCTGTAAGGGTCAGTGGGTTGGTGTATGATTGGTTGTATGGATGCGTGAATGAGTATGTAATTGGTTATGTGGGTATATGAGTTGGTAAGTGAGTGGTTGTATGGGTGAGTGAGTGGCTGTATGGGTAAGTGAATGGGTTTGTGAGTAGCTATATTGTGAGTGAGTAGCAGTGTGAGTAACTGTAAGGGTGTTTGTGTGTGAGTACATGTATGGGTGAGTAAGGGGTTGTGTGAGCTTCTGTATGGGTGATTGAGTAGGTGTGTGTAGCTATAAGAGTGTATGAGTGGGCCTGTAAGTGTCTTTTGCCTGTATGACTGGATGTGTGAGTGGCTGTATGAATGAGTAGATGTGTGAGTGGTTCTGTGGATGAATGTTTAGTTCTGTGAGTGCTGGTATGGGTCTGTGAATGAGTATGTAAGGGTTGTGTGGCAGTGGAGTGGGTATATTAGAGGTTGTATGAGGGTGTCAGTGGGTGTCTGAGTGGTTCTGTGGATGATGTCATCAGTGATATCATTTGAGATGTCATCAGTGATGTCACTGATCATGTCATGAGTGGTTTAACATGTGAGATCATAGGCAGTTCACGGTGGGGGCATAACTTGTTCAGGTAACTACAACTGCTGAATTTTTATGGTTTTGTATGAGTGAAATCTGAGCCTAACTATAACGTCCCTGAAACCTTTGTTTCTAAGGTTTTTTTTAATTCTATTTTCTAACTATACTGTCCCTGTAACCTATGAATTTTTAAGTGAATTTCTGAGGATTTTTAAACTCTATTTCCTAACTATAACGTCCCAGTAACCTTTGTTATTTTCATAGGCCGGGGCAGATGATCCCCTTTGGTTGCAGTGTTTGCAGAATTCCGCAACTCCGCGTACTGCAGAGAAAGCAAAGTTACCAGAAGACTCTGCAATGGAGTTAAATTTTTTTGTACCATAGGCGAGCACGAGCAACCACGGCTGCAACCTGTAGTGCACCAGAAGGCTGCAGGGTCGAAGTCCATTTGTTTGAGCTAGATGATAATTTCACAACTATCTCGGACATAGCTTTTCGTACGGACTGCCAAGTCTTTGATAAAGACATTAATATACTTGCAAAGAGGTTCAAGTGCTGAACAGCAGCTGGACACAATAGGTCTCACCCGAGGGGTAGTCAAGTTCTGGGGCCAGACCTTAATTCAATGGGTGAGGTGGGCTGCACAGCACCTCTCCATTGTAAAACTTTGCCCCAGGGAGATGGTGGTCCCCTGGGACAGAAGACAGTTATTGACCCCCTACATTAATTTATTTCAGCCCCGGGGAGGTGGCACTCCCTGGGGCTCTGGATGGGCAGTGCGGCCACCCTAAATTCAATCAATTGTCCCGGGGTGGTGGTGTCCCCAGGGCTGTAAGGGGACCTTCTGGGCCCCGCATATTAATTTTATATGTTTTGCCCCATGGAGGTGGCAAACCCTGGGGTGGACCCAATGGGCCCTCCGCATATATAATTTTAAGTGCTCCAATACTGCTAGGGAGCCACGTGGGGCCCCTGCATTAATTTGACTTGATTTGCCCCATGGAGGTGGGGGTGCCCAGGGTATAGGCAGGCCCAGCAGGCCTGCCCACATACACATTTTGAATTGCCCCAGGGAGGTGGCGATCCCTGGGGCTTTCATAAGCCTTAGGAGGGGTGCCCTGTGTGCCCCCTTCTTTAATAATTGCTCGTTCCCCCAGATGCTTCTTTTTCTCTTTTTATTTTTCAGCGGGAGTCATTGCTCATGCATATCTTCCTCGAGAAACTTTTTTTAAAACTTTTTTTTGACCTGCAGGGTCCTCAAGAGGCCTAGGGGTCAGGGTATTCCTACACTCCCCCTTCTCTTTTTTTTATTTTATGGGTAGAAATTGGCTGAATCTGAGTCCCAAGATAACTGCCAACACTTCCTGGTTGAAGTGTTGGCAGCCAATCGCATTTCAGCATTGGTACTGTCAGATCCTCGGAGGATCTGCGTTGCTTTATATACAAATTTGTATTTCCCTTACTATTTCTAAAACTACTGAACAGATTTTTACCAATTTAAAGAAAGGTCACCTGCTGGACCAAAAGCCACCTTTCGGCCAAATTTGGTGAAATTCCGATCAGGGATTCGGGCTGTAGTTTTGTCTAAAATCTCTAAGGAATTTAACATGGGGAAAATGCATTTTGGGACCCCCCATTCTTCTCAGTCCTTGCTTGACAGATCACAAAACTTTCAAGACAGCAGCCAAAGTGAGCGTGGTATAACTTTTGAACATTTTGCAAGCATTCGTCAAACAACGCCAAAGTTATTGGCAAAACAAAAAAAAAACACTCTTCCAATGGAAACCAGGACCTAACTATAACTACCTACTGGAGACTGAAATGTATAATAATGTCGGATGTGACGAGCGCTGCCAGGAATGAAGAGGGCCTAGCTGCTGGACTTATATTGGCTGGCTTGGAAGTGGTCCTGGTAGTCCTCATGCCCACTGGGGTAAACATTACTTTGTGAACATTCCAAACTGAAAAAACGGTACCCAACCTGGTTTTGTATGGAACTAACAGAGAGCGACGATGGGCTACACTACAAAGACCATGATGCCCTGTCCTGCTAACGCCCACATGGGCGGGTCTGTATATTCAATTAAAGCTGTTTCCACCCAAATCCGCTTTTCTCTGCATTAATGGAATGAGCCAGTGATCAAGAGCATTACATGCTCGAAACGCGCTTGGCAGTCACGGTTTGATGACTGGAGGGCTGACTGAGAATCCTGCTGCCAGTAGCTGTGTGCGCTTACCTCTGCATGTGCGATATCCTCACTTGGGGCAACTCGTGATTTTGATATATGTATATATATATATATATATATATATATATATATATATATATTCACTGAAAAAACCATAGGTTATAGACCATATATAGTTAGGAATTAGCATTTAAAAAACCTTATTTTACTCACACAAAACCATTGAAATTCCATATATAGTTAGTTGCACTAACTATATATCGCGCACCCGTAATCCACTGCTGATGATGTCACATATTACATCATTCATGACATGGTCAGTGACATCACTGATGACATCACTGATGACATCTCAAATGACATCACTGATGACAACATCCAGTGATTATGTGTTTCTGTAAAGTTTAAATATGTTTTACATATTGAAGAATGAGTGGATGTATAAGTGTCTCAATGAAGGTTTTAGTAGGTGCGTGATTGACTGTATGAGTGAGTGATTAAATGCGTCTTACTAAATGCACGGGTTAGTGACTAAACTGTCTGAAAGTGTGCATCAGCATGTCTGTTGTTGTGCAAGCTGCTGCATGTGTTGATCAGTAGCTATATAAGTAGCTATATGGGTTATTGATTGGTTGCACAAGTATTTGTATGGGAGACTGAGTGTGTGTATGACTGGCTGGGAGGTGTGTGACTCTGTGCAGATCAATGTGTACTTGTATCAGTGATTCTATAAGAGAGTAAGTATGTGTTAGTATATGTTTTAAAATGTAAGGTACTCTATGTTTAACTGTGTAGATTAGAAAATGGAACTGTGATTGATTCTTTACAGGACTGACTAGGTGTGTGAGTAACTCCATGGATGAGTGACAGAGTGTGAGTGTCTGTATAGGTGTATGAGTGCATATGATAGTGTTGTAAAGATGAGTGATTGTATGTATGAATGATTGTATGGGTGAATGAGTGAATGTGTGTGTAGACGTAGGAATCAGTGAGTGGGTATGTAGTAACTAGTATTGGTGTGTCAATGGTTTCAAAAATTATACTCTGTATTTAACACTGGGTGTAACAGAGGTTATATTAAAGTGTGAGGAGATGCATTGTATTGTCACATTAATGATATCATCATTGATGTGACCATTGATGTCAAATGAGATATCATCAGTGATGTCATTTGAGATGTCATCAGTGATGTCATCAGTGATGTCACTGACCATGTCATGAATGATGTAATATGTGACATCATCAGCAGTGGATTACGGGTGCGCGATATATAGTTAGTGCAACTAACTATATATGGAATTTCAATGGTTTTGTGTGAGTAAAATAAGGTTTTTTAAATGCTAATTCCTAACTATATATGGTCTATAACCTATGGTTTTTTCAGTGAATTTTCAAGGTTTTGTAAATGCTAATTCCTAACTATATATGGTCTATAACCTATGGTTTTTTCAGTGAATTTCATTGGTTTTTTAACAGCTAATATCTGTAGCTGTAAAATGTATTCTTCTTTAAATCCAAAAATATATTTTATATGTTTATGAATAATTTTTTTTTTTAAATATTTTTTTTTCTTCGTTCCCGCTTCGCGAATCGGGAAGCTTCCCGTTAGCTGACCTTGATGCCGCGAAATAGACCGCGAGCCGGTAAACGTTTCTTTACCGCAACTGCCGCGTTAGAAAACAACATCGTGACGCCTCCCGTCCGCATGACGTTTCGCGTTGTCGCGTGATACGTCATATGACGTGCTACGTTAGCGAACTCGTACGCTTACCGAGTCGCAAAGCACAGGTTTCTGGAAGCAAACCGGGAGGCCCTGCAAAGCGCGTAACGTAAACACAGCAGGTCATGTGACTTGGTAATAACACTTTTCATTGGTTCATTTCACTTTCGGTTTCCTAATGATGTAAGACTAGGTCATATGATCTAAAATGAACACTTTTCATTGGTTGAGAACTATTTTTTTTCCCAAATGGTGAAAATCCCTCCTTCTTTCCTCACTCTGACTTTCATCATTGTGAGAGAAAGACCCTTTGTTACCAGTGAGCAATGGCTTCTTTACTAGCTTCAGCTGGTGCTTCCCCACCACCTCCACCACATCCAAGGAAGAGTGGACCACCTGCTAAAGTTATAATTCAGCAAGAAGAGGAAGAAGAGGAACAGGACGACCTAGATAATCTCCCTATTATGGCCAGAAGATCTGTTGTACCGGAAGTAACGGGACCAGAGGGCAGGGAGATGGTGCCAAATATACAAACGAGATTTCGTGAAGTAAAACAAGTCTGCGTACATTGCAGTGGAATCATTTGCTACGCAGAAAGTAGCATCACTCTGATCAACAGAGCTATTAACAATCATGCTCATGTTTGTCCGAAACTCACCAAACAATAAATTCTTTTTTTTGTTTTCTTCCTCCTGTTGAGCCCTTTACAATGAATCGTTTTCGTTGCCCCCTCCGAAAAAAAACCAAAAAAAATATAAAACTGTTCAGAAAAATTCAAAAAAAGTAAAAAAAATGTTCAGAAAAATAATAAAAAAAATATAAAACAACAAAAACAATTTAAAAAAAAGTTCTTTTCAGAACTACCTCCCCGTTATAAAAAAATTGGTACAATATTTGCAACTGTGCCAACCTCTATTTCTCTTAGTTCGCTTCCCAGTTCGCTCCCCGGTACGCGAACCGGAAGCGAACCAAAAAAATTTTTTTATAAAAAAGAACAGTAAGTATAAGGGAAGGAAACAGACAGTTATGTTAAAAGAAAGACAGCTATAGGGGAGTAAACTAGAGATACTATTACCCGTAATCCACTGCTGATGATGTCACATATTACATCCTTCATGACATGCTCAGTGACATCATCAGCAGAGGATTGCGGGTAACAGTATCCCTAGTTTATTCCCTATAGCTGTGTTTCTTTTAACATAACTGTCTGTTTCCTTCCCTTATACTTACTGTTCTTTTAAAAAAAAATTTTTTAGATCTGTCAGAAACAGTGAAAGTAATGAAATATAAAAGACTACGTAGAATATGAGCACTGTATGCAACAACTTTGACACTGACAGAAGCCTCACCTTCTCCATGCCTCCTACACAGTTCTACATGTACATCATAAATGCAAACAGAACAGAATTAATTATACATGTTAAATGGTTTATTTTTGCTGTTCTCAGAATGTATCAAATTTCACTAAAACAGTGACTTGAAGGTATTCATCATATAACAGCGGGGAAAAAAAAACACAATCAAAATGATTGTGTTTAAAAAACCCATACATTACAAATCAGAATTCAGAACTCCTTAAAGTTAACTTACTTTCCATGACGGCCAAGGATGTCCTATGAACAGCTTACACTCTGTTGTGCTGTTATTACTTTCAACCCGCCACTTTCTGAAAGAAAACCTCCATCGTTTTCAAAAACATGTTACATACAATAAATGACTTCTCGCTCTCTACCACACGATTCCACAAGGCCAAATCGTGTCAGAGCCATGTATAACTCTTGGATTTCTTGTAAGCCAATCCCGTCTTTTCGCATTTCCGCAACTTTCAGAATTAAAATGTTGAAGATCATTTACACAATCCTGGACTAGTAATATCTTCCCCTTCTTGCTCAATCATGTTCTACATTTCCTATCACACTGATACTGCTTACTATGAAGCAGACTTACACTACCTTTATGACTAGTACAATTATTTAATTCTCTACATCACTTTTAATCACAAAGCAACGTAAAACAGTAGACAGCATTGCAGACTTACATTCCCTCTACTCCATGTTTTGATTCGCTGCTTCAATTAGCTTATAAAAAGAAATAGTTTTTCTGAACTCATTCAAATTGCAGTTATTTTTCCATGACGTCCAGTCTTATGGTTAGAAGTTATGTCTCTGTACTACACTTATCCTCAAGGCCAAATAGTGTAGGAGCCATAAGAACTTCTTGAAATTCCTCAGAGCACATCCCGAGATTCTTTCCCTAAAATTTTGGTTTTAAAAACACCAGGTAAGAGTTTTTAAGGTCAAAAGGCAATTTTTTTTTGAAAATTAAAACAGAATCATTGCAGAATGACCAGCCATTTCTACACTTTAAATAAGCTGTATAATGTCCTGATGTTATTGAAGGACCATCATGATATATAATTGCTACAGTTACAAAAGTCCTTCCTGATATTGACAACTGTGAAGCCACAAAATTTTTAATTAAAGTTGTCAATTTTGTTCCATCAGGCCTACATCGTTGGAACATTAAAATGACATACTGGCCATATGTTCGTATAAATAAAGTGGACATCATTTCAGATTTACATTGGCTACACTCCATGTTGTGATCAGCTGCTTTTACTAGCTTATTAAAAGAGACTGATTTACTGTCTGGCAAAGTTAAATATATAAATCTTTCTGAGTCTACACTAGTAGTAGCTGATACCCTACAGTTCTCGCAGTCATGCTGCCATTGATAAGAAAGCCCAAACAGGTGATCTACATCTACACCTTCATCATGCAATACATCAAGCATATACATTAAAAACTCCTGACAATCTTGCTGACTATTTTGAGAGAATTGTGTTTGGCCTGAACATCTGTCTAACAGATTTCGAATTTCAGACACACTTTCTATGTTTGTTCTATCAGTGCTACATTTCTCTAACACAGAATTTAACAAACTGCAAAATCTTTGATCCGAATTGACCACAATCTGTTCTTTTAAAGTTTCTAGAGAAAAGACAACATTAACCACTACATTAGCATAGCAGTTGACACCAGAACTGTTTTCAAATTGAAAACCAACAACATCTTCAACAGAATCCTTTTTGTTTCTGCTTATAATTTCAGGTTCATCAACTTTTCGTCTTTTTGCTACAACCTCCCCAGTATTGGTCACATTTCTTCGTTTCCGGCCTACCACACGTTTCTCAAACAAAGGATACTGAGGCAAATGTGGCGCATACTCTCTTCTCAACCTATTGTATTCCTTAACACAATCTAGATCCGCACAAATGTTTGTGACATCACACTCAATCAAATACAATCCCGATAAAGTCCTAACTCGTGACAATGCCACATATGCCATACCCTCCTTGAACACAGAACTGCCAATATTCACCAATGCACAGTCTACACTTAAACCTTGCGATTTATGGATTGTCACCGCATATGCCAAGCAAACAGGAAACTGCTTACGACGAACATATAAGTCTTTTACAAGCAAAAATCTAGCAGAACAACGAGCAATTAGCTGTACTTCCTCAATGCCATCAAATTTAATTTTTAAAAATTCAATTCCATCTCTATTTCTGTATTTCACAAAATCAACAACATTACCCATTGATCCATTTACCAGACCTCTTTCAACATGTAAATTCCTTCTTAAAATTATACGGCAGTTCAAGCACACATTCAGAGTCTTTTCAAAACCCGCAGTTTTAGATATACTCTTCTCTAATGAATCCAATTTTGTTTTCAGATTCTCAGACAAAATAATTGTTGATCCCATATGCTCTACTCTGTCAATAGCTTCCAATTTCACAATCTCTTGCTTTTCTAAATGCAACATTTTGTTGTTGAATTTGGCACATTCTGCAAGAGTTGGCATCAAACATATTCCAGATTTTTTCTCAGTAACTTTCTGAAAAATATTCTCAGGCACAACATCTTCGTCTGGATATAAATTTGTCAGTAATCGTGCATGTAAAGCTTCTTTCCCATGCTCGGTCACTTTTCCAATTCTAACATCTTGTAGAATAGTCTTGTAAACTTCATCCTTTGCCTGACGCATATTTTCATGCAGTTCAGCATAATTGAAGTTTAACCATATATTGACGTTGCCAATACTCCCTAAGCACTTCCTGGTATCTTCATGCGTGAGCATTTTGAACACAGGTTGCCCTTTCACTGGTGTCAGCTGCAGAAGATCTCCAAAAACAATGATGTGTTTGCCACCAAATAACACATCATACTCTGTTTTGAGAACTTCTTGCATTCTCAAATGCACAAAGGCAAGCATAACATTGGAAACCATGCTTACTTCGTCAATGATAAGAAGTTTCATTTTCCTCAAGACTCTTGAAACTTCAAAACAAGCATCTCCAGATAGCTTGTGATATTCTAATTTGTTGTCATGCTCCACTGGCAGCATCAGTAAACGATGTAAAGTAATCCCTTTAATGTTATGTGCTGCCAGTCCAGTTGGAGCGGTGACAACACAAGACAGCGATGACTCTGTCCTTTCCTGCAAATAACATGAAATTGCTTTAATAAGGAAACTTTTTCCAGTTCCCGCTTCTCCACTCACGTACAGTCGGACAGGCTTCAACAACGTACATGAGCACTCTTTCTTATCATGACTTAATCCATGATCAATTTGCATGGTAAGTTCGTCATATATTTTCCTCTGCTCAACGTTGAGTTGTCTTTCCAACTCTTCTAAGTTAACCGCATCCTCCTGAGCATGTGCCATGGCTCTTTCCACTTCATTCATAGCAGTGGCAGCTTCATTTTCGATAAGAGGTCCTCCTAGTGGATCCTGACTCAATGAAGCAGAACTCTGACTGTCCTGAGAACTGTCTCTGGCAATCTCGGCTGCAATCGTTGCTTCCTGCTCAATTTCCACATTCAACATTTCTACATATTTGGGAAAAGCAGGACATTCTATGGTCTCCTTGGCAGCATTGAAAGAGTCTTCGTAACAGAGGAAATCTCCAAGCAGTTCCTCTTCTGCACGCCAAGGCTTAAAAAGTTGCAAAAGTGCTAAATAGAAAAACTCCTTTTTTTCAGGAGATTCGCCACTCAATTTTCGATGGTTTATCAAGTGGCATTTTCTTTGCTTGACCAGACATCCCTCACTTCCTATTACAGCATACACTCCTTTCTCAGTATCTTCTTTGATGTTCCTCTTGAATATGTAATTTTGCAGAACCTCATACAGACAAACATTCTCGAGGTGACTGCTTCGATTTGGATAATATGTATCCAACATGTTGCTCTTCAAAATGTCGGTACTGTTTGGCTCCTTTTCCGCCAAATACTCAATTTCCCGCACAGGTTTCAGAACTCGATTACGCGTTGCAGCAAGACCAACACTCGCCCAAACGATACTCCTGGACTTGGCATAGAGACTTGCTGAAGACAACCGGTCAGAACATTCGTAAGCTCCGATTTCTCGATGCGACAACATCTTCAGACTGAAACTGTACAACTTCTTGCTGAGGCTCTTTTCATGGGAAATGTCCTCCCACATATCCTTCAATTCTGTCTTCTCTTTTTTGGTGATGTAAGATGTCACATACCTAGCCACAGCCATACAGTTATCAGCCACAAACTGTATATCCATGTTAGCATTCCACATGGACAAAATCACCGGGTTGTAGTCGTTGATGTACTTAGACTCTTCGTTCCTCTTCAAATTGTATGTGTTTTTAGGTGATTTCTTCATCACATTATGTCGCAGCGAAGACATCAAACTGTTCACTCTTCCTTTAGAAATCACCGATCGTGGAAAGCCGAAACGACATTTGGTGTAGAACTTGTCTTTGTTCCGGAATTTACGACGACAGTACTTTCCACATCGATGGCTTTGGAAACGTAGAACTTTTTCTCTTAGGCTTTTTTTCTCCTTTGCGTTTGGAACAGCACACGTAGAATACTGTTCTATGAAACTCATCACTGAGTCGTCTGCATCCGTTCCAAATTTAGGTGCATCCTTGATCCACAGCAACATATGTATATGAGGAGCACCTCTTGCTTGGTACTCCTTCCTCCAGAAGAAATCCAACACCTCTCCAAGAGGTGGATTCTTCTTATTCATGATGAAAGACATCATACCTTCAAATCTATGATTGAAGTACCTACATACATTGACTGGATCCAAAGAGCACAGTTCTCCGGGTGTCTTGAATTCGATGTTTTCTACGTTAGCATTTGCCTCTCGTAGAAATTCAAGTAAGTCTTCCCAGCCATACTCAGCACAGCTCAAAGTGAGGAACCATGTGGGAGTTCCTAAGTTCCTCAGCATACATTTTAAATCACCATGACGACGGTACCAGTACTCATTAGTACCACGCTGACACGCCATGAGATTAATCAGGTGAGAATCCAAAATGCTGTCTTGGACATTGACTTTATCCATAAAGTCACTTGCCGAGATGTTTTGCATGTGTATACCACTTTTCAAGATGTGGTTCACTGCATATGACAGTCCAGACAGATCGCTTTCAAACAGGAGATGAAACAAATAAGGAATGCATTGTCGAAACCTAGGATCTCCTGCATACAATCGCAAAGTCCGGTATTCAGAAGCAGGAATTTGATGAGGTCGCTCATCATATCTTCCTCCCTGACCTGTTGGAAAAAGCTGTGGGAAACACCGAGCTTCCAAACTTTCCTCCCAAACACTAATGGGACTCCCTTTCGCTTGTTTCATTTGAAACAACTCAATAGCATTCCCCATGACTTCCTTGGAATGCAAAGGATGAACACTATAATGTTCATATATTTCTTCACTAGTACAGGGTTCTACTTTCTCAATTTGACCAGCACACAAATCGCTATCCTCTTCCTCACTTACTTCCTCTTCTGCAACATATACATTTTTATAGTATTTATTATATTTTTTCAAATACAATGTTGCCCTTTTGACTTTCCTAACATCTACTAAATCTTGCCATATTTTCTTATTCTTTGTCGGAACCCCATTAACTAAGATAACCAGAGGTTCCTCTTCCACTTTTTCTACTCCAATTGTGTTAATGTTTTTCTTCAAATCTAGAGGCAAATAAACAACTCTTCCCTTTAATCCTCTCTGTAAATCTGATGGAGGCAATTTCCCTGTCTTTGGCTCCATTCTTACAATAGCCTGAAAGGGATGGATACTTTGAATCAAAATAGATTCATAAGTATTTAAATCCTTCAATTCAGAAGGAATTTCAACCAATTCCAGATTATTATGAACTGCTCTAGCAGGCATCTGGTTTTGATTTAATTTGTTACAACAATAAGTACACACACGTTGATCCAATCCCAAATCAAAACAATTTTCTACCATCAAGTATGTTGTAAAATCCTTCCATTCACTATTATTTTCCCTTTCACTTTTTCCATATAAATCCACTAACTTAGTCTGATTCTTATAATAAGTGCGTCGACAACACACACAAGTGAAATTTGGCCTCTCACTTGATTTCACCTCAAACGTCGCAATTTCCCTCTGGAAATTATCTGTACTGGAAACCTGTACACTATCTTCCACATTACTCTCTTCTTCTTGGTCAATTTCAACATTCTCCTCTTTACTTCCAAAGTAACAAAACTCAATTTCTTCACATATATTTTTCACATCTATTTCAGAACCATGCAAAAGAGCAGCGCATAATTGTTTTAGCATAATTGCTGGACTCTTAGCATAATACAACATTCTAACTAATTTCCTCACTTTATTATGATGCACTGCTAGCATCCTGAAATGATGAAAAACACTCTGGCATACTCTCCTGGAAAGACAAGCCAGTGAATGACCATGCAAACCTATCACTTCTCTCACTCTGCAAGGATCTAATTCTTGCAACAACTTCATTTTCTGCTTCAAACTTTTCTTACTAAATGACCGTATAAAATCACAAAGCAAATTGATGGAATCCTGTCGTACACTGCAAATACTACTACACTTCCAGGTGTACACAGGACCCTTAGGACGTCTCCCTAAAACCTCATTACCTAACACCTCTTCTATCTCTGTTCTCACAAGTTTTTCTTTTTCAACTGGACAACCATCTTTCACTTCATAAGCTCGACCACTGGTGTCAACTGCATGCACCAAATCATTATCCTGGAAATAACTCTCCTCATTAAAAAATGCCTCAGAGCTTGAACTATGCATCCATTCTCCAGAAAAAACTTCACAAAAATTACTACGATTAACTATTCTCTTCCATCTACTATTTCTTTTGAAATCATAAATTACCTTGTTTAGCTTCCTAATTCTATTGATTGTCAAAATAAATAACTTACGTTTAAATTCAAATGCCTGATCAATAACTTTCTCAACTATTTTTTTTCTCTTATAAAAAACCACTTTCTGCTGACCTTTCTTAATATTTTTTAACAAATTCCCAATTATCCTGTTGCGGAACATTCGTTTACGAATATCCCTAAACTGTTGTTTCCTTCTACTTTCATGCATAGAGTTATCTCTTACTCTAGCAGTAACATTTCTCATTGGCCTTTCCTTACCATTTGAATTCGGTCTCCTTTTCTGGAGTGAAACATTTTCTGTAGTAATATTTTTTTTAGTACACATATTTCTTATGACTGTTTTTCGACTCTTACCCGGTGCTTTCTTGGTGACTTGACAAATCTTTTTGTTAGAGGACTGCTGCAATATTCCATGCTCCTGCTGTCTTTGACGTTTTCCAGCCTTTCTTACTCTTTCTTTGCTAGGCATCCTAAAATCTTGAAATAATGTGCAGTTGAATCTGTGGTAAAATATAATAAAAAATGTTATTAACCACTATTACCCAACAGTAAATTAATAACAGTCATCAAAAACTTAACACACTACTTAAGTATATAATATACTGAAGCCTATCTCCAATTTTTCACTGAACAGGACTCATCTCTTCTTAACCTTGGATAAACCTCACCTACTCTGTGTCCCCTGCACATAATTAAATGTAAAGGGACAGATTTATATTAACTAGCACATCCCCAGGGATGCACCAGTTAACGTGCACCGCTGCTCTGCCACCCACGGTGTGCCGCATTTACAATCAGATAGGACAAAGCTACATCAAAACCCTGCGCCTGCTTGAAGCAGGCATAGATCTTGACGCAGGTAGGCTGAAAGCTAAAGCAACAACTAAGTGTCGTGTGCAGAAGTTACAAAAAAGGAAAAATGGCGTTTAAACCAGTAATGAGACCATGCTAACGTAATACAGAGTAAAAATATCCAGGATCTACATCAGTTTGGGGTTCACGAACCTGGCAGGTACAAGGCACTGAGGCTTTCCACCGTGCATGTCTCATCCCAAAACATATGTTGTTTGTGAATGAAACAATTTCCCAGACCAAATGCTTTGGATTGGCTACTTCTAAAAAATTAAACACCCCTACTATCCCGGAGTTAGAGGAATACGATGGTTGGAGTAATTTTACTCGTTGTCTATTAAAGATTTACAGGCCCTACTCCGTAATTCTTCCTTTAACATTTGCAGTATAAATCCAAAAGGTTGACTGCTTTGGCAACGTGCCTTATCCACGGTTTAATAACGCTGCCTTTTGCTTTATATAAGTTTTCAAATTGTATGAAATATATACCAATAGGTCGTTATTAACCTTTAGGTAGTGGTTTTCTTCATCAAGTCTGGTCGCTTCCATACACATACAGATTTTCAAAGATGATCAAGAACTTTATCTGAATGGAGAGGAATGCACTGAGACGCCAGATCATTCACTAATGTGTAGGCACAGACAGTTACACGGTTCATGCAACAAACACCGACCAAATATGGCTTGCGTGTTGCAAGGCACGCCAGTTCCTGCTATCATCCCCACGTTCAAGTTCTTGGAAAATGGTAGTTATTTGATGCTCAATAATGAAGATTGTTCTGGGTTAATTAAAAGTATTCATTTTATCGTAACAGTAAATGAACGGGTTATTTGCTGCAGAAATGTTCTATTTCCTCCCACACATGAACATAGGGAGTTTTCAATCTGGCCACAAATACCAACCTTGGGAGCACATTTCAACAGCATGGCAAGAATAAGAGCTCTTTTGTCTCAGAGAGAGGTGGCCTTGAGTTCGGCCCGTGAAACTTTCGTGCTTCACATAGCGAACACCCGTACAGAGGTGCAGACCCTTTTAAATACAGATTCGACTTTGCATTTCAGCAAGATTACCCATTCATTTCCATGCAGCAGGAGGCCCATAGGAATGAAGGTGCAATTTGCGATTAGCAATTACCTCATCGCAAATTACGAATTTTTCCGACGGTGCAGGGGTATCTCAAGAACACCCTGCTGCACCCCTGAAAAAAAAATTTGGGGTCATATGGCGCACATAAATTTTGAAAACATTCCTTTACCTCAAAAACGATTTTCAACTCATAATTTGAAAACACTGCACATGGGGAAATGACTTAAAATGTCCTTAAGACACATAAAAGCATTTTTTGATTGCCTTTGCAGCATGTTTCAGTCACCTTTAACATGCCTATGTAACGGAAACATTCAAAATCTAAATTTGCCATGCACAGGTGGGAGCATATTTACAAGCAATTTGCTCCACAGACAAACTTCTTACATTGAAATGGGAAAGACTCTCAATTACCTTATAAAGAAGCAGACACCATTATGTCCTTCTCATCAATATTAAAACCATTGCTTTTTCTCAAAAACGATTTACAAGTCATAATTTGAAAACACTCCACAGCTCCTATGCACATAAAAGCCCTGTCAGTACTAATACTTCACATTTTCTCCAATTACAATTTCTCAAACAAACAAAATCTATTTGTGAAACACTTGAGACAAAGCAACATTTGAAAAACACAACTTTCTTCATAATTTTCTCCTTAAAGCACACTATTTTCTATCTAAATTAAAGAAATTTTTTCTCACCTTAGCAAGTACTTTGAGTTTCAAAACAGTCTCAGAAACACACCAATTTGTCTTCAGCAGAGCAAAAGGTATGCACTCCAGAGTCTGCAGCTATCAAAAGCACAGAAATGCTGTAATTCCTCACACAGATCTCTCATGTCACCCAATCAAAACTCTTCCCTCACTTTTTTTCAAAGCAAAACCCTTCCCCCCTCTGCCCCCTCTCTGCTTTTTCTGCATAGCAACCACCTCTTGCAAGACCTCTCACACAACAATGTTGCAATTGAACTCTGAACTCTCAGTGCACCTGCATATCCAAAGCATTCTTTCATTTAATGATTTTTTCTTCGCCACTCAAAATACATCTTTCAACGAACTCATCCATGCACACTAACTTTCTGTTTTCAGCAATCAAAATCCACCAATCACTCTTACTGCTTCATTAACACAGAAACTCCTCAGTTTTTTTCATTTTACACTCTCATTTTTTCAACTGCCATTTCATTGCCACACTTCATCTGACTGCAGGAGAACCTTCTCTCGCCATGTTTTCTGTCTGGATTGTTGGACATAGCTACATCTATTGGGCTCAAAGGTACGCTGAAAACAGGAATTTACCTAACCTCAATTTACAAGATGTGGAAATTAAGTGGTTTGGCCACAGAGGATTAAAATGTCACCAATTGATACCATTGGTGAAAACCTTTATGCATTTGCCAAAACCTGACCTGTTAATTGTGCACTGTGGAGGTAATGATTTGGGCACTTTGACTGGGGTAGGTCTGGAAATGCTTTTAAAGGACACCTTTGAGCAATTGATGGCACTTTTTCCTCAGACTGCCTTGGTATATTCAAATATATGCCAAAGACAGAAATGGAGGTGGTCGAACCAATTTTGTCCACAAATTGAGAAATCGAGGAAGCATGTAAACAAATCTGTTTCAGCTTACATGAGAGACCATGGAATGGGCTCCCTGTACAACAATAACTTGCGTTACTACATGCAAGATATCTACAGAGGAGATGGAGTTCACTTCTCAGATGAGGGCAACAGAGTTTTCACTCTGAATTTAAGAATGTGCATTGGTACCTACTTATAAGTACCTAAATGTACCATAAACCCAAAAGCTCTTCTCAGAGCTACCCTACATCTGATCACTCACAATTATTATTGTACTCTAACTTTTTTCACTAATTTTCAAGAAAGTACGCTCCCCAGAACGCTTCCCGGTTCGCGAACCGAGCGCACTCCACGCAAAAAAACTAAAAAAACGGTATATATTTTTTTGCCCTGCGAGAACCTTTCAAAGCCTCCACATCAAACCTAGGGGGTCAGGGACGATCTACTATGCCCCCTTATGGTCATTTGCCCCTTCGCTTTGGCCTCCTCTTGTCTCTCGATCCTACCGAGAGACAAGATGGCGGCCGCTACGGACTGTTTGGAATGTTTACAGACGCCGAAAAACCAATCAGCTTCGCAAACCTCCGTAACGCGAAAAGTACGCGAAGCGGAGCGCTGTTACAGATATATATCTTTTTTTGAACGTTAATTTCTCAAAATCCACTGGAGCACATATATTGAGACCTAGCAAAGGCACATCGGGCTACCAGTCCCTACAATTTTGCCAAGTTTCGTGCAAATCCATTCAGCCGTTCGATTATTAATATTATTTTTTTTTTTGCCCCGCGGGGCCCTTTTAAAACCTCCACATCAAACCTAGGGGGTCAGCGAGGATCTACTATTCCCCCTTATGGTCATTTGCCCCTTCGCTTTCGCCTCCTCTTGTCTCTCGATCCTACCGAGAGACAAGATGGCGGCCGCTACGGACTGTTTGGAATGTTGACAGACGCCGGAGAACCAATCAGCTTCGCTTCACAAAGCTCCGTTGCGCGAAAAGTCCGCGAACCAGACCGCTGCCTGGTCCGCGCTTACAGATATATATCTTTTTTTAAACGTTAATTTCTCAAAATCCACTGGAGCACATATATTGAGACCTACAAAAGGCACATCGGGCTACCAGTCCCTACAATTTTGCCAAGTTTCGTGCAAATCCATTCAGCCGTTCGGGCTAAAAGTGAGGCCAACCGCCCTATGGAAATTAACATGGGAAAAACGCGTTTTGGGACCCCCCTTTTTTCTCGGCCCCCCCTTGACGAACCCACCCCAAATTTTCAAAGGCTGCTCAGAAACAAAATGTGCCATTTTCCTGAAAATTTCAGCCAATTCCGTCCACAAACGCCAAAGTTATTAGACATAGAATTTTCAAAAAACCCATAGAGAAAAAATCCTAACTATATATACCTACTGGCGACCGCCAGTAGGTAATATATATATATATATATATATATATATATATATATATATATATATATATATATATATTCTGTATCACGACGCGTAGCCACAGCTACGCAGATGCACTCCACTCAGGGCGGGAGCCGTTCTCCCCCCCTGTCATAGCAAACAGCAATGTCCCGGGGGTGGGCAGCCTGGGAAATTGCAGGAGCCGGCCCTGGGGGATGGCAGTCCCCAGAGCCACCGAGGACTCCTGGAGGGGGGCCACGTGACCCCCCCTCCCTCAATTTGCATTGCCCTGGGGAAGTGGTGGTTACCCGGGGCTTGGGGGCCTATGAGCTATGAGGCCCCCATGTCTCTAATTAATCAAAGCCCGGGGAGGTGGTGGTCCCCAGGGCCTATTAATGAAAGACCCATGGAGGTGGCGGTCCCCTGGGCTTGGGGGGCCCACAAGGCCTCCCCGTACTCAATTAGGCATGTCCCTAGGAGGTGGAGTTTCCGGGGGCAGCGTGGGGGGCAGGAGCCCCCCACACTTCTTTTTTAAAACAAAGCCCTGTGGAGGTGGCAGTCCCTGGGGCTGCAGGGGCCCCCACAAGCCCCCGCTTATTAAATATTAAATATGCAGTGCCCCCAGGACCTGGCCCACATGGGGGTTTAAGAATAACAGAGTGAGGGAACCCGCACTTTTTTATTTTTTATGTTCTCTGCCGGATTCGCAACCCCAGCGCTAATTCAGCCAATTCTTTATAGAAAAAATGTTTTTGTGGGACCCCCTGAGCAGGCCTAGGGGGTCAGGGTGTTTGTACTGTGCCCCCTTTTCTTGTTTTTCATCTTTTTATTTACTCTTTTTTTGTGAGTCAGTTCTACCGAGTCACAAGATGGCTTCCATCACTTCCTGGTTTGAAATATTGGCAGTCAATCAGAGTGAAGCTCGTGCCCGGGAGAGGTTGCAACTCCTCCTCGGTGCTCAGATATCTAAAGTTTTCCTTTTTTAATTACTCAGGAACTACTGAACAGATTAACACCATTTAAAAAAAGGGTGCTTTCTGAACCAAGAGCTCCTTTTTGCCAAGTTTGGAGTAATTCTGTTCAGCAGTTCGGGCTGTAGCCTGTTTAAAAAATTCCAATGGAAATTAACATGGGGTAAATGCGCTTTGGGACCCAACTCTTTTCTCAGCCCGCGCTTGACAAATCATTCCAAAACTTTCTGGACAGGAGCTGACCGGAGCGGGCCAACAATTTTGAAAGTTTTGCAAAAATTTGTCATTCGGCACCAAAACAAACGCAAATCAAAAAACGCTTTTCCTAGGGATAATAGGTCCTAACTATAACTACCTTCTGGTGACTGCCAGTAGGATATATATATATATATATTCACTGAAAAAACCATAGGTTATAGACCATATATAGTTAGGAATTAGCATTTACAAAACCTTATTTTACTCACACAAAACCATTGAAATTCGCATATATAGTTAGTTGCACTAACTATATATTTCGCGCACCCGCAATCCACTGCTGATGATGTCACATATTACATCATTCATGACATGGTCAGTGACATCACTGATGACATCACTGATGACATCTCAAATGACATCACTGATGACATCACTGATAACAACATCCAGTGTCTGTATGTTTCTGTAAACTTTAAATATGTCTTACATATTGAAGAATGAGTGGATGTATAAGTGTCTGGAGGAAGGATTTAGTAGGTGCATGACTGACTGTATGAGTGAGTGATTAAATGTGTCTCACTGAGTGCATGGGTTAGTGACTAAACTGTCTTAATTTGTGCATCATTATGTCTGTTGTTCTGTAAACTGCTGCATGTATTGATCAGTAGCTATATGAGTAACTATATGGGTTATTGATTGGTTGCCCAAGTATTTGTATGGGAGACTGAGTGTGTGTGTGGGTGGTTGGGAGGTGTATGACTCTGTGCATAGATGTGTGAGCAGTTGATTCACTAGATGTATGGGTTCAAAAGTGCATGTGGGAACAGCTGTATGGGCGGTTGACTGTGTGCATGAGTGTATTGGTGAGTGAATGGATATCTCAGTGCTACATGTCAAAGTAGGAACATATGTAAAACACAGTATATGTGAGAGTTGACATATATAAATAACTGTGCATAAGGGCCAGTGAATGTGTGAGTGGCTGTATGGATCATTCTGAAATGGTATCAGGGATTGTATAAGAGAGTAAATATGTGTTAGTATCTGTTTGAATAAGTAAGGTGTGTATAACTGTATAGTTGAGGAAATGGAGGTGTGATTGATTATTTGCATGACTGACTAGGTGTGTGAGTAACTCCATGGATGAGTGACACTCTGTGAGTGTCTGTTTACACTGAGTGTATATAAGGTTATATTATAGTCTGAAGAAGTTCATCGTATTATCACATGAATGATGTCATCAGTGATGTGATCAGTCATATCAAATGAGATGTCATCAGTGATGTCATCAGTGATGTCACTTGAGATGTCATCAGTGATGTCATCAGTGATGTCACTGACCATGTCATGAATGATGTAATATGTGACATCATCAGCAGTGGATTGCGGGTGCGCGAAATATATAGTTAGTGCAACTAACTATATATGCGAATTTCAATGGTTTTGTGTGAGTAAAATAAGGTTTTAAAAATGCTAATTCCTAACTATATATGGTCTATAACCTATGGTTTTTTCAGTGAATTTTCAAGGTTTTGTAAATGCTAATTCCTAACTATATATGGTCTATAACCTATGGTTTTTTCAGTGAATTTCAATGGTTTTTTAATAGCAAATATTAAAAGCTGTTAAATGTATTCTTTTTTTAAAGGAAAAATATATTTTATATGTATTTAATATAATTTTTTTATGTATATATATATATTTTTTATTTTTGTTAGTTTCGCTACCGGTTCGCGCACCGGGTAGCTTCCCGTTAGCTCAATTTTATGCCGCGACCCGGTCCACGCTCCGGGAAACGTCCCGTTTGCACAACTGCCGCGTTCGAGAACAACATCGCGACGTGTCGCGTAAGCGCGGCGTATCGTGTTGCCGCGTAATGCGTCTTATGACGCGCCGCGTTCGCGCACTCGGAAGTGCTCCGGAGCGCGAGCGAGGTGCGAAGCGCAGCACCCTGGAAGCGCTCCGGGCGCGGAGCGGGACTCGTAACGTAAGCGTGATAGGTCATGTGACCTGTAAATAACACTTTTCATTGGTTTAGAACTATATTTTTTCCCACACCACAAAGACCATTTTATATGGCAATTTTATTCTTTTCCTCGAGACCAAAAAAAGGTCAATGCCCGATATGTGACATGCCTCATTTGTAAAGATGTTTTGTCTAGAGGTACAAACAAAAAGTATAGTTTTGGTAACTATACTATGCACCGCCACATGCAGAGATGGCATCCAATGAATTACAGCGCTGCTAAGCTGCGTCACCTCCAAGATAACCTACCAACTCCTGTGGCCAGTACATCGTCACAGGTAACTCTATCGGGACCAGAGGCGAGGGAGACGGTCCCAAGCATTCAACAGAATTTTGTGCACATGAAGCTAGTGTGTATTTATTGTGGTGAACTAATTTCATATGGAAATATGAGTATCATTTTAATTAATAGAGCATTTGAAAACCACAAGTGCTCAAAACGCCCCAAGAAGTAATTTTTTTTTGTGCTCCTGTTGAGCCCTTTCTAATGCCTGTTTTTCGTTGTCCCCCCCCAAAAAAAAACCAAAAAAACATAAAATTGTTCAAAAAATACAAAAAAATAAAAAAATTCAGAAAAATAAAAAAATATATAAAACAACAAAAACATTAAAAAAAAGTTCTTTTCAGAACTACCTCCCATTTCTAAAAAATTACTAAAATTTTTAGCACTCTTGACTTCATTTTTATCATAGGTGCGCTTCCCGGTGCGCGCACCGGAGAGCGCCCCGTTAGCGCAATAAAAAAAAATGAAAAAAAAAAACAAGAGAAGGAGAGCATAAGAGAAAGAGAAAGAGAGAGTAATGTTAAGAGACAGACAGCAAGAGAGAGCAACACAGAGGTACTGTATAATACATAGTAAAACAGTGTAAAAGATATAAGAAAGTGTAAGAGAGAAAATGAAAAAATATAAGGCTGTGAAACAAAGAAAGAGAGAAGAATAATACTAAAGCAGAGGCACATGAAGAATGTGAGTGGCTGTAAAGAGTAAAAGGAAAGTGAAAAAATGATGTACAAATAAAAGTAATAACGGAACCAGATTTAAATAACACTGGTGAGGGAGAGAGAGAAAAAAGTAGTGTCCATAACTAAAGAGGGATGAAATAAGATGGATAAAATCGACTAAAGTTAAAACATGTGGATTGACAGAGAGAAAAAACTGAAAGAAGAAAAGAAGAAGTAACAGAAAGGGAATAATTGAAGCAGCAAAGAAATGTAAATAACGTAGTGTGCTTGAACTTCAGGGAGAAAGCATAATGAACAAGTAGTGAAAGAGTGAAGAGACAGAGACAATTAGAGTAAGAGAGATGGACTGAGTGAACGGGAGTGAGGAACTGTGAGAACAGAGGGACTGAGAAAAGGAGTGGAAGGAGGGCAGTAAGTAAATCACCCACACAACACAACAGCTACCCTACCTCAAAGCACTCTAAAATATTATTTTACTGTTTCTCTTGGTTTTCCCCTTGTTACGCTCCCCGGTGCGCTACCCATAGTATAAGTAAAGAGGGGTGAAAGAGGGAGAAATATTGAATTAGGATAACACATGGTGAGTGACATAGAGAGTGGACATAGAGAGTAAAGGAAACAGTACCTGAATGGGCTTGAGTAAAACAGCAAAAAAAGTTAAGTAATGCAATGTGTGTGACTTACAGGGAGTCAGTGGGTGTAGGTAGGAGTTTGGGTGTGTAAGGTGTGTCTGTGGGTGTGGTTGTGTGGACTGTTTTGGTGTGGGTAGAGATGAGGGTGTGTGAAATATGTGTGAGAAGTGTATAAGTGTGGGGTGTATATGTGTTCGATGTATGTGTGTGTATGGAATGTGTGTGTGTTTTTGAAGAGTGTGTGTGGGAGTTTTTTTGTGTGTATGAGCTGTGTGTGTGGTGTGTGTGTGGGTGTATGTTACAGGTGTGTGCATGTGTTGGAGAGGGATGAGCTATATGTGTAGGAGTAAGGTAAATAATTAAGAAAAAGAGAATGAGTGAAGAAGCAAAGGAAGGGAACAGAGGGTAAGTGAAGTAAAAGAAGTTGAATATGAGAGGGTAAATAGGGAAAGGGGACTAAACATG
The DNA here is from genome assembly GCF_964261635.1 of Lissotriton helveticus. Taxonomy (NCBI): domain Eukaryota; kingdom Metazoa; phylum Chordata; class Amphibia; order Caudata; family Salamandridae; genus Lissotriton; species Lissotriton helveticus. The sequence continues at coordinate 1,264,082,989 of NC_136059.1, read as the reverse complement.
GAGAATAAGAATAAGTGAAAGAAGCAGAGTAAAAACACAGGAGTGAGGTAGATTGAGAAAATGTTAGTGACCTTAAAGCAAACGGTGATAACAAACTACATTTTTTTAGTCATACTTACCATATAATAAATGTAACTTTAATTTTGTTTTACTACAGTTGGTATCTGTGAAAGAGAGAAGAAAAAATAAGTTATAATTAGTAAAATATGTATTTTAAATTAAAAGATACAAATGAAGAGCTAAAAACATCATAACACTCTATTTAGAAATAAAGTGAGAGTGAATAACACAGAAAGGGAAATAAACTAAGCTAGAAGGACAAAAAGGGGGAAAAAGAAATAGAAGGAGAGCAAATTACAAAGAGTAAGGCATATAGATTCACTAAGAAAAAGAGAGAGAAGTACAGAGAAATGAACTGAAGGTAAGAAAGATACTAAAACAATGTGAGTTAGCAAAACTAAATCAGGAAACAGAAGTAAGTAAAAAGATAATGACTGAAACAGAAAACAGTCTAATTAAGGATGCATTTAGAAGAATGAGGAATAGAAGATAATTGAGAGTAAGAGAAGAACAGTCATACAGTGAAAGGATGAAGGGAGACAGAATAATATACAACAATTGAAGGAAATGGACTGAGGAAGTTATAACGTAGACACACTAAGAGAAAAACTGAGTGAGGTGGAGTACAATGAGTGAGAAAAGAAAAAAAGTAAGTCTGCAAAAAAAAGGAAAGAGAGGAGAAGACGACTAAAACAGTGGTACTGAGAGAAAATAATTTGGTGATGAAAGTAAAGAGAAGGACATTGAAAGAAAGGAAATGATGGATAGTAACGGAACCAGAGTAAAATAAATGGGATGAAGAACGATGAGAGAGGAGCAGTGAAGTTGTTGTAAAAGAAGTGATAGAAGGTAGATAAACACAAGTGAAAATAACACAAGTAGAGTGAGGCACTGAAGACTAGTCTTTGCAAGTGCCCCAGGCAAAAGCTATTTTAGGAGCCCACTCGGCGAGCGCGCCGATTAGATCCAGAATGACATTGTGCTGATGCACTCGAAAGAATCGCTATTGTTTTAAATTGTTTAACCTGTTTGGAGCCCTGCTCCTTTTTAAAAATTGTAATCTTGTAAAAATGTATTGCTGCTCGAAATTTATTTTGGAGATTGAATTTCGCTTTTAAGCTTAGTCTGCCTTAGTATTCACTGTGACACCACGCTTCCCCTTTCTTTCACATTGCAAGCACTCAATAGGAAATAATATCGGAAAAAAGCACACTTCACCACTTTGGTGATTCCTTTGCCGCCTCACGCCGCCCGCCATCTTGGAGGTGAGCTAGAGACACCACGCTCTGTGTGTCAGCGGGCTAGTTTTTGCAAGTGCCCCAGGCAAAAGCTATTTTAGGAGCCCACTCGGCGAGCGCGCCGATTATATCCAGAATGACATTGTGCTGATGCACTCGAAAGAATCGCTATTGTTTTAAATTGTTTGACCTGTTTGGAGCCCTGCTCCTTTTTAAAAATTGTAATCTTGTAAAAATGTATTGCTGCTCGAAATTTATTTTGGAGATTGAATTTCGCTTTTAAGCTCAGTCTGCCTTAGTATTCACTGTGACACCACGCTTCCCCTTTCTTTCACATTGCAAGCACTCAATAGGAAATAATATCGGAAAAAAGCACACTTCACCACTTTGGTGATTCCTTTGCCGCCTCACGCCGCCCGCCATCTTGGAGGTGAGCTAGAGACACCACGCTCTGTGTGTCAGCGGGCTAGTCTTTGCAAGTGCCCCAGCCACACCCTATAATTAATAGCTAGAATGCAAGCGCGCAGCGATTGCGCGCAGCATCGCGCCGGAGGAGCGCCAGAGGAAAGCCCGTCTGTGCCCGTCCGGGCCAGGACGGGCCCAGGGGCCAGAAACTCTGGTCCAATTCGCACATACTCGCCCGAAGCCCTGTGGGCATTAAAGACAGACTCTATCCGTCTTGATGAAAGTACCTTGGCCAATCTGCCAGCTGAAGCCCGGGTGGAGAACACACGTATAGGCCCCACTGTTGTTAGCCAGCAATCACATGGCCTCAGATTAGTGATACTTAATACGCGCTCCTTACAAAAGAACCATCTGGAAGTCTTTTCTCTACTGCTCGATGGAGACATTGACATTCTTGCACTTTCTGAGACATGGCTAGGCTCTGCCTCCCTGCCTGACATTTTGGCCGCCCTACCCCCAGATTATGACGCTATCTGGCATAACCGCCCAAATGATTGTAAAGGAGGGGGTGTGGCCTTTCTGTTTAAGAAATGTCTCGTAGTGAAAGAGATCATAGCACAAAATTGTGCCAGTGCAGAGCTGCTAGGGATAAAAGTCTCATTCAAATCCTCATGTATCACAATAATAGTGGTCTATCGCCCGCCACAAAGCTCCCCGGATTTCAATGACGTCTTCTTTGAGCTTCTAACGGACTTGGACACCAGATATAAGTCCCTCTTGGTGGTTGGTGATTTCAATTATCACTGGGACAAGGTACCCAGAGGCCCCACGGAGACTGAGTTTGAAGCTAATCTCTCGCTGCTTAATCTGCGACAGCTAGTAGTGGGTCCTACTCACGTGAAAGGCCATACACTGGACCTTGTTTGGTCCTCTTTATCTAACACTGAAATCACGGAGACAAGCCCATGCATCTGGTCAGATCATTTTATGATAAAGTGCTGGGTTCCAGGTGACCCTATGAGGGCTGCACCTAACAAGTCACGGAGAAAAATTAGATCCTGGAGTAAGATGGAAGCAAACCTCCTAATTTCAACCCTGCTCTCCCTCACCCCCCCAATATGAACGGCATAGATTTGGACCATGATGTTAGGATCATAAATACCTGGATACTCGCCGCCCTGGACAAACTTGTCCCTGAGCAGTTGGAGAGCACTAGAACTAAAGGGAGAGGAGCGCCTTGGTTTGACGCCTCCCTGAAACAAAAGAAGGAAGCCCTTCGTAAGGCAGAGAAAAAGTGGAGACTCCACTATAGCCAATCAGACGCCGAAAATTTCAAAACCCTGCTCTCAAAATACAAGGCAGACATCTTGGAAAGAAAGGCTGCTTTCTATGAGGGAAGAATTAGGGAGGCTACTAACATACAGCGAGAGACATTTACCATTCTAAGGGAACTCACACAACGTCAAGGGAAAATTTCAGTGGGTGACCAACCCGACGGTGACTCCTTTCAATCCTTCTTCCTCCAGAAGGTACAGGACATCATCACTGACATCAATGCACGGCCAGTCACAACCATGCTGCCTAGCCAGAATGTTCAGGTGCCATCCATGACTTTGGATAGCTTCCCTCCCATTAACGACAAGTGCTTAGCACAACTGGTCGGTCAAACCAAATCTGGCTCTAGCATAGACCCATGCCCCCCCAAAACCTTTAAAATGGCTCTGCCAGGCATTCAGCCCCAGGTACTGAGTCTACTGAATAACTCACTTAATTCAGGCTATCTGCCGATTCAGATGAAAGAAGCCAGGGTCTCCCCACTTCTGAAGAAAGCAGGAACAGACACGACAGCCTTAAAAAATTATAGGCCCATTTCGCAGTTGCCTTTTCTAAGCAAGATCTTAGAAAAACACGTTCTCAGCACTCTAGCCGGCCATCTGGAAGAAAACCATCTCCTTCATACCAGGCAGGCTGGGTTCCGGCCCCAACATAGCACAGAATTAGTCATGGCCTCGGTCGCCGATGAGTTGAGAGTCAGGGCAGATAACAAACAGCCCTGTGCCTTGATGGCGGCTTTCGACACGGTCAGCCATACCATCTTGCTGGACCGTGTCGCAAAATTGGGGATCACAGGCCAGGTGCTAAAGTGGCTACGATCCTTCCTGTCTGGTCGAACCCAGAGAGTGCAGCTAGGAGACCAACTGTCTGAGATTCGTGACGTGACCTGGGGAGTGCCCCAGGGGTCGGCGTTATCCCCCCTGCTTTTCAATATCTATCTACAACCACTGGTGGAGGAGCTTATGCATATGAACTGTAAAATTTTTAATTACGCAGATGATACTCAGCTCTTAGTCCGGTTGGACAACACCAAAGAGGCCCAGGAATCAGTGAGGAATCTGCTCTCATTCACAGTCAACTGGATGACTAACAATCTGTTGAAAGTGAATGCTGACAAGACGGAAGTGCTGGTGATTAGCAACAAAGAGGATCCCTGGAGTGACTTGTACTGGCCCCCCGAGCTAGGAACCACTCCGTCTCCTGGCTCTGTGGTAAAAAGCTTGGGGTTAAGGATCGATGCAGACCTCTCAATGGCCCCTCAAGTTTCTGCTGTGGTAGGATCCTGCGTTGGTGTGTTGAGGCAATTGCGAAAGCTAGTTCCTATCTTATCTGCCTCCACCCTGCAATCGATCGTATCCGCCACAGTCATTTCGAGACTTGATTATGGCAATGCATTATACCTAGGCCTATCACAGAAGCTGTTGAGGAAGCTGCAGGTAATTCAAAACGATGCGGCCAGGCTGATCCATTCTTTGCCTAGAAACCCGCATGTAACCCCACTGCTTCAGAAGCTGCACTGGCTCCCAGTGAAATTCCGAGTGCAGTTCAAATGTCTCTGTGTGGCCCATAAGGCACTCTTTGGGAAAGCCCCAGAGTACATCAAGCAACGTCTAAAGAGGTATATTCCCGGGAGGCTATTGCGCTCAGGAACAACCTCCAACCTGTCTCAACCTAGGTTCAAATTAAAGACCAAAGGAGGCAGGGCCTTGTCTGTGCTCCTTCCACAACTGTGGAACGAGCTCCCACCTACCTTGAAAGAGGAATCGCAGCTTCTACCTTTCAGAAAGAAACTAAAAACTTATCTTTTCAGAAAGGCCTTCATGACATCATAGGAGGTGAAACAACTGAGGTTCTAGGGTCATTAGTGTGTTATGTTCTTTCTGGTAAGCGCTTAGAGACCGGCGGTGATAGGCGCTATACAAGTAATCCCTAACATAACATAACATAACATAGAAGTAGTGAACGAAAAACAGAGAGAAGAGGTCAAAAGTAAAGAGCAAACAAAGATAAGCTAAGGAGAGTGGGTGATTTATAGTGATAGAGTGCAATAATACTGCTGAGTGAGTAAACAGAAATTACTAAAAGAGCAAAGGAGGAAAATACGGAAAAGAGAAGAAAAGAAGAAAGACTGAAAGCTGAAAAGTTATGCAAGGGAGAGACAGGATACACACAGTTGAAATGAAAATGAGGGGTTGTCAAAGAAGTGGAGTAAGGGAACGGGGGTTACAGAGAGTGAGAGAAAGACATTATAAGTGAGTAAAAAGAGCTGAAAGAAGAGGAAAAAAGAAAGTAAGTGTCAGAGAATGGGAATACAATTTAATGTACACAATCCAAAGTATAGAATAACTTCTACAACATGTTACATAGTTTATTTTTGCTGTTCTCAGAATATATTGAATTTCACCTAAAGTAGTGAGTTCAAATTACTCATCATATGACAGCGGGAAAAAAAAACACAATCTAAAAGATTGTGTTTTAAAAAAAACTTACATACTGACAAATGACAAATGTACGCTAATCTTTGATTGACTTACTTTTCCTTGAGGCCAAATAGTATATCATGGAGGTCCTTTTCTCGTTGCATAGTATTTTGCTGTTCACTTAGAAATCCATTTCATCGACTTTCTACAAGAAAAGCTCCAAGAACATCTGAAATATTTTCAACATTTTACTATACTCCTTTTTTTCAGTCATGACTCTTTACTCATTCTTGCACCTTTCCATTTGGCCAAATAGTGTCAGATGTATGAGTATATATGAGTACTCCTCCCGTCTTCATAGGCCAATTACCTTTACCTAAATTTTGGCTGTAAAAACACTAGATATGAATTTATAAAGCCAAAAGGCAAACGTTGTTTGAAAGTCAAATGATTGTCGTTACATTGGGTCCAACCTTTAGAAGTTTTTAAATAGCATGTGTAATGCCCTAATGTTGTAGAAGGAACATCATGAAAAATAATAGCTACAGTTGCAAAGGTTCTTCCTGATATCGATAACTGAGAAGCCACAACATTTTTAATAGAAGTTGTCAATTTAGTTCCATCAGGTCTACATCGTTGGAACATTAAAATAACATAGTGACCATAATTTTGTAGAAATAATGTGAACAGCATTGCAGACTTACATTGGGTACTCACCATATTGTGATCCGCTGCTTTAACTAGATTATTGAAAGACACTGATTTGCAGTCTGGTAAAGTTAAATATATAAATCTTTCAGAGTCTATTCTAGTAGTACTTGATGAAGCACAGTTATCACAGTCATGTTGCCATTGATAAGAAAGGCCAAATAGATTTTTTATATCTACTCTTTCATCTTGTAATACATCAAACATATATATTAAAAATTCCTGACAATCCTGCTGAATATTCTGGGAAAATTGATTTTGACCTGAACATATATCTAGAAGATTTCTAATTTCTGAAACACTTTCGATTTTTGCTCTATCACTGCTACATTTGTCTAACACAGAATTCAATAAACAGCACAATGTTTGTTCCCGATTTTCAACAATCTGTCTTTGTAAATTTTGAAGAAAAAAAACATTAACTACTACATTAGCATAGCAGTTGACACCAGAACTGTTTTCAAACTGAAATCCAACAACATCTTCAACAGAATCCTTTTTGTTTCTCTTTACAATTACACTTTTATCTACTTTATGCCTTTTTGCTGATACTTCACTGCAATTACTCTCATTTCTTCTTTTTCGGCCCACCACACGTTTTTCAATCAGAGGATATGGAGGCAAATGTGGAGCACACTCACTTCTTAACCTATTGTATTCTTTTACACAATCTAAATCTGCACAAATCTTTGTTTCATCACACTCAATCAAGTACAATCCTGATAAAGTTCTGACTCGTGATAATGCCACATATGCCATGCCCTCTTTAAACACAGAACTTCCAATGTTCACCAAAGCGCTATCTACACTTAAACCTTGAGACTTATGAATTGTCACCGCATATGCCAAACAAATGAGAAACTGTTTTCGGCGAACATATAAGTCTTTCACGAGCAAAAATCGAGCTGAACAACGACAAATTTGTTCTATTTCATCAATGTCATCAAATTTAATTTTTAAAATTTCAATTCCATCTCTATTTTTGTAAATTACAAAACCAACAACATAACCCATTGCTCCATTTACTAGACCTCTTTCAACATTTAAATTCCTTCTTAAAATGACACGACAATTCAAACACACATTCAGAGTCTTTTCAAAACCAGCAGTTTTAGATATAGTTTTCTCTAATGAATCCAATTTTGATTTCAAATTTTCAGACAAAATAATTGTTGTTCCTATATGCTCTATTTTATCAATAGCTTCCAGTTTCACTATCTCTTCATTTTCTAACTGTAACATTTTGTTGTTGAACATGGAACATTCTTTCAGAGTTGGCAACAAACATATGCCAGATTTCTTCTCGTTAATTTTCTTAAATATGTTCTCTGGAAGAATGTTTTCATTTGGGTACAAATTTGAAATTAATCGTGCATGTAAAGCTTCTTTCCTGGGCTGACTTACTTTTCCAATCCTTACATCTTGTAGAATATTTTTATAATCTTCATCATTTGTCTGCCGCATATTTTGAAGCAGTTCTGCATATTTAAAGTTTAACCATATATTAACGTTTCCAATGCTCCCTAAGCACTTCCTGGTATCTTCATGTGTGAGCATTTTGAACACAGGTTGTCCTTTCACTGGAGTCAACTGCAGAAGATCTCCAAAAACAATAATATGTTTTCCACCAAATAAGACATCATAGTCTGTTCTAAGAATTTCTTGCATTCTCAAATGCACAAAAGCAAGCATGATATTTGACACCATGCTTACTTCATCAATGATAAGAACTTTCATTTTCTTCAGGACTCTCGAAACTTCGGAACACGCATCTCCTGATAGCTTGTGATACTCCAATTTGTTATCATGCTCCACTGGCAGCATCAGTAAACGATGTAAAGTAATCCCTTTAATGTTATGTGCTGCCAGCCCAGTTGGAGCAGTAACAACACAAGACAGCGGTGATTCAGTCCTTTTCTGCAGATAAGTTGCAATGGCTTTAATCAGAAAACTTTTTCCAGTTCCCGCTTCTCCACTCACGTACAGTTGGACAGGCTTAAATGATGTACATGAGCACTCTTTTTTCTCATGACTGAATCCATGTTCAATCTGTTCTGTGACTTCGTCATATATCTGTTTCTGCTCAAGGTTTATTTGTTTCACCAAATCTTCTAAGTTAACTTCATCATCTTGAGCTTGTTCCATAGCTCTTTCCACCTCATCCATGGCAGTAGCAGCTTCATTTTGGATAATTGGTCCTCCTAGTGGATCCTGACTCAATGAAGCAGAACTCTGACTGCCTTGAGAACTGTCTCTCGCAATCTCTGCAGCAATTGTGGCTTCTTGCTCTATTTCTTCATTCAACATTTGCAGATAATTTGGAAAAACAGGACATTCTATGGTATCCTTCGTTGCATTAAAGGAGTCTTCATAACAGAGAAAATCTCCAAGAAGTTCCTCTTCTTCACGCCATGGTTTAAACAGTTGCAAAAGAGCCAAAAATTAAAATTCTCTTTTATCTGGATTATCACAACTCAATTTGCGATGATTAATCAAATGACCTTTTTTTCTGTTTCACTAGACATCCTTCACATCCAATGACTCCATATATTCCATTATTGATATCTTCTCTGATGTTCCTCTTATAAATATATCTCTGCAGAACTTCATAGAGACAAGCGTTCTCAAGGTTATGACTTCTATTTGGATAGTATGTATCCAACATGTTTGTCTTCAAAATATCTGTACTTTCTGGTTCTTTCTCCGCCAAATACTCTATCTCTTGCACAGATTTCAAAACTCGATTTCGTGTTGCAGCAAGACCTAGACTCACCCAAATGATGGTTCTAGATTTGGCATAGAGACTTACTGACGACAATCGATCAGAACATTCATACGCTCCAATTTCTCGATGCGACAACATCTTCAGACTGTAACTGTATAATTTCTTGCTTAGACTCTTTTCATGTGAAATGTCCTCCCACATTTCCTTTAGTTCTGTCTTTTCTTTTTTTTGATGTAAGACGTCACATATCGAGCCACAGCAATAGAGTTGTCAGCAACGAATTGAATATCCATGTTAGCATTCCACATGGACAAAATCACTGGGTTGTAGTCGTTGATGTACTTGGACTCTTCGTCTCTTTTTAAATTGTATGTATTTTTTGGTGATTTCCTCGTCACAGTATGTCGCAGAGAAGACATCAAATTATTTACTCTTCCTTTAGAAATCACTGGTCGTGGAAAGCTGAAATGACATTTTGTGTAGAACTTGTTCTTGTTTCTGAATTTTCGACGACAGTACTTTCCACAACGATGGGATTGAAAGCGTAAAACTTGTTGCCTTAAACTGTTTTCTTCCGTAGTTTTCGGAACAGCACATGTTGAATACTCTTCAATGAAACTCATCACTGTCTCATCCGAATCTGTTACAAATTTGGGTGCATCTTTAATCCATAACAACATATGTATGTCAGGAGCACCTCTCGCTTGATACTCCTTTCTCCAAAAGAAATCCAAAACCTCTCCAAGGGGAGGATTTTTTTTGTTGGTAATAAAAGACATCATAGCTTCAAATCTATGATTAAAATATCTGCATACATTCACTGGATCCAAAGAACACAGTTCTCCAGGTGTTTTGAATTCTATATTTTGTATATTAGCATTGGCCTCTCGTAGGAATTGAAGTAAGTCCTCCCATGCATACTCGGCAGAGCTAAGAGTGAGGAACCATGTAGGAGTTCCTAAGTTTCTTAGCATACATTTCAATTCCCCATGGCGACGGTACCAATACTCATTTGTACCACGCTGACATGCCATGAGATTGATTAGATGAGATTCTAAAATATTATCTTGCAGATTCACTTTCTCCATAAAGTCCCTCGCCGAAACATTTTGTAGATGTGCTCCACTTTTCAGAATATGGTTTACTGCATAAGAAAGCCCAGACAAGTCACTTTCATACAGTAGATGAAACAAATAGGGAATGCATTGACGAAACCTTGCATCTTCAGCATATAATCTTACAGTTCGATATTCAGATGTAGGAATTTGAAGTGGTCGATCGTCATAGCGTCCACCTCGACCTGTTGGAAATAGCTGTGGAAAACAACGAGCTTCCAAACTTTCTTCCCATACACTAATGGGACTTCCTTTTGATGTTTTCATTTGAAACAATTCAATTGCATTCCCCATTACTTCTTTGGAATGCAAAGGATGAACAGTATAATGTTCATATATTTCTTCACTTCTAGACACATCAACTTTTTCAATTTGGCCGCCTGAACAATCACTGTCTTCATCTGTAGCTGTTTCCTCTGCTGCAACACATACATCTTTGTAGTACTCATTGTTTTTGACTAAATACAACGTTGCCTTTTTGACTTTCCTAACATCCACTAAATCTTGCCAGATTTATTTACTCTTTGTTGGAACCCCATTAACTAGAATAACTAAAGGTTCCTCTTCTACTTTTTCTATACCAATTGTATCAATATTTTTTTTCAAATCTAGGGGCAAATAAACAACTCTCCCCTTTAATCCTCTCTGCAAATCTGTAGGAGGCAATTTCCCTATCTTAGGCTCCATGCGAACAATTGCCTGAAAAGGATGGACACATTGAATCAAAATAGACTCATATGTATTAAAATCCATCAATTCACCATTAATGTCTATCAACTCCAGATTATTATGAACAGCTCTATCAGGCATTCTGTTTTGATTTAATTTGTCATAACAATATTTACAAATACGCTGATCAGAACTCAAATCAAAAGAATTCTCCACCCACAAATAAGTTGCTAAATCTTTCCACTCATAATTATCCATCTTTAAACTTTTTGCATATAAATCAACTAACCTAGTCTGAATCTTATAATGAGTCCGTCGACAACACACACAAGTAAAATTCGGCCTTTCACTTGATTTCACCTTAAACCTGGTAATTTCCTTCTCAAACTTTTCTGTATTTAAAATCTGTACATTGTCTTCCACATTACCTTGAATTGCTGTCTCAATTTCTACACTGTCCTCTTGCTCACGAAAATAACAAATCTCAATTTCTTCACAAATCTTCTTCACATCTAATTCTGTTCCATGCAAAAGAGCACTGTTTAATTGTTTAAGCTTAAGTGCTGGACTTTTTGCATAATACAACATTCTCACTAATTTCCTCATTTTTGTATGATGCACTGCTAACATCCTAAAATGATGAAAAACACTCTGACAGACTTTTCTAGAAAGACAAGCCAGTGAATGGCCTTGCAAACCTGTGATTCCTCTCACTCTGCAAGGATCTAAGTCTTGCAACAACTTCACTTTCTGCTTTATACTTTTTTTACTATATGTACGTAAGAAATTACAAAACAAATCAATTGATTCCTGTTGCACACTACAAATACTACTACACTTCCAAGTGTACACTGGACCCTTAGTACGTCTCCCTAAAACTCCATCAGATAACACCTCTTCTGGTTCTCTAGGCACAAGTTTCTCTTTTTCAATTGGACAACCATCTTTCACTTCATACGCTCGACCACTGGTGTCAACTGCATGCACTAAATCATTCTCCTGGAAGTAACTCTCCTCATTAAAAAATGGCTCACAACTTGAACTGTGCATCCATTCTCCAGAAAAAACTTTACAAAAATTAGTGGATTAATTACTCTTTTCCATCTACTGTTTGATTTGAAAACATCAATTGTCTTGTTAAGTGTCCTAATTCTATTGATTATTAATCTAAATAATTTTTTCTTAACTTCAAAAGCCTGATCAACAATCTTCTCTACACTTTTCTTCTTCTTATTAAAAGCAGCTCTCTGTTTACCTTTCCTAATGTTTTTTAACAAATTTAAAACCACTCTATTGCGAAACATTCGTCTACGAATGTCTCTAAACTGATTCTGCCTTCTATTCCTATACATATTATTCTCTCCTGCTCCAGTTTTAGGATTCTTTGAAGTTCTCTCCTTCCTTTTCAATTTTACTCTCTCATTTTCTTTTTCTACATGGTGTCCATCATTTTTTCTGGATGTACATATGTTGCATAAAAAAGACTTAGTTGTCTTACCAGGAGCTTTGTTCCTGTTTTTTGAAGTATCTATTGTGGAAGAATGCTGTAATTCCGTTGCTGTTTTTGATTTTTCCCAGTTACGTTGTTTCTTTGTCCTTTCCTTTGTGGGCATCTTTGCTTTTTCTTCAAATAACGATTTCAATCTGTGTTAAAGAAAAACAGTAGCACATTATAGACCACTATTACCAAACAACAAAGCAATGACAAAAAGCAGACGATCAATACAGGGTTTCAGATCAGGTGAGGATTCTCCAGTGGTGCACAAAAGGTGAGGCCAGTATTGAAAAATATAGTGGAAGACAGCTCTGTCCACAACTACAAAGAAGATCAGACCTATGTCTAACTCCACTGCACTCTTATACACAGGCTTCACCACCTATGCTTCCCAAGAAAATATTGAGTTATATAGTTATATAGAATTGTATTTTATTAAATTGTGAAGCTCCATGAGAAAGCGTTTGCCTCAGTCTTATTCCTGTTGTGAGGCAGGTGCAAGATTTTGCCTCAGTCTTATCCCTGCTGTGAGGCAGATGATTGTAAATAGGATCTGTGCTGTGTTTCCTAAATGTGATGTCAAAAATGATTTTGGAGAAAATGATTGGTTTTTACATTTTTGATTATAATGTGGCGCAGAGGTTTAAAAAGTGACGCATCTACCTACATGCATCAATTTTTAAATATGGAGCAAAAAGGTACTTGTTTGGGTTTTCCTGGGGAGCGTAGTTGGTGAAGCTTGTGTCTAAGAGTGCAGTGGACTAGGCTTCATGAAGCATATACCTGTCTGCATTCTTAGACGCAGGTGTCAATTTGACTCTTTACAGTGATGTTAGCTGTGTTTTAAATCAGTGTAGGAAGCATATTGAGTTTGTTTGCATAGAGGAATTGTATTTTGTAAAATTGTGAAGCTCCATGTGAAAGCGTTTGCCTCAGTCTTATTCCTGTTGTGAGGCAGGTGCAAGATTTTGCCTCAGTCTTATCCCTGTTGTGAGGCAGATGATTGTAAATATGATCTGTGCTGTGTTTCCTAAATTTGATGTCAAAAACGATTTTTGAGTATAATGTGGCGCAAAGGTTTAAAAAATGACGCATACATGCGTCACTTTTTAAATATGGGGAAAAAAGGTACATGTTTGGGCTTTCCTGGGGAGCCTAGATGGTGAGGATTGTATCTAAGTGTGCAGTGGACTAGGCTTCATAAAGCATATCCCTGTCTGCATTCTTAGACATAGGTGTCAATTTGACTCTTTACAATGATCTTACCTGTGTTTTAACTCAGTTTAGGAAGCATATTGAGTTTGTTTACATAGAGGAATTGTATTTTGTAAAATTGTGAAGCTTCATACAATCCTCATCACCTAGGCTCCCCAGGAAAGCCCAAACATGTACCTTTTTTCCCCATATTTAAAAAGTGACGCATGTATGCGTCATTTTTTAAACCTTTGGGCCACATTATACTCAAAAATTTAAAATCCATTTATTTTCCCCAAAATCGTTTTTGACATCACATTTAGGAAACACAGCACAGATCATATTTACAACCATCTGCCTCACAGCAGGGATAAGACTGAGGCAAAATCTTGCACATGAAGCTTCACAATTTTACAAGATACAATTCCTCTATGCAGACAAACTCAATATGCTTCCTACACTGAGTTAACACAGCTAACATCACTGTAAAGAGTCAAATGTATTTCTATTAAACATGCACACATTCTTTATTCCTTTTAAAAAATGTAAAAACTATTTTTATCCTTCATGAAGCCTAGTCCCCTGCACTTAGATACAATCCTCACCACCTAGGCTCCCCAGGAAAGCCCAAACATGTACCTTTTTTCCCCATATTTAAAAAGTGACGCATGTATTCGTCATTTTTTAAACCTTTGCGCCACATTATACTCAAATATGTAAAATCCTATTATTTTCCCCAAAATCGTTTTTGACATCACATTTAGGAAACACAGCACAGATCATATTTACAACCATCTGCCTCACAGCAGGGATAATACTGAGGCAAAATCTTGCACATGAAGCTTCATAATTTTACAAAATACAATTCCTCTATGCAAACAAACTCAATATGCTTCCTACACTGAGTTAACACAGGTAACATCATTGTAAACAGTCAAATGTATTTCTATTAAACATGCACACATTCTTTATTCCTTTTAAAAAATCTAAAAACGATTTTTTTTCCCCAAAATCGTTTTTTACATCACATTTACAAAACACAGCACAGGTCCTACGTAGAAGCATTTCATGTCACGACTAAAACTTCACAATTTTACAAAATACAATTACTCTATGCAGTAAAAACCTTTTACCAAGCATTATCAAAAAGCATGACACAAAGCAACATGTAAAGACCACAATTTGCTTCCAAATCTTCTCCATAGAGTATACAAGTCGCTATGTATATTAAATGAATCATAACTCACCTTTACAAATATTTTAGGAGATTCAGAACAGTGTCAGATACACACACCAATATTTCTTTAGCAGAGCAAAAGATATGTTCTCCAGACACTGCAAAACATAAAGGCACAGAAAACCTCTAATTCTACACAGATATCCCTTTTGGTTAACCAATCAAATCTCTTCCCTCTCTATTTTCAAACCAACACCCTTCCCCCCCTCAGCCCTTTCTACCTGTTACCATAGCAACTCCCTCCTCACTGAGCTCCCAGGGTTAAAAGTTTATTTTACAATGTTGCAAATCACCTCAGCAAGGATGTTTGACCTGCGAATACACCAGCGTATCTGGTGCAATGTTTCTTTAAATGACTTTTTTTAACCATTCAAATTACTTCTTACACAGAACACAACCATGCACCCTAACTTTCAGTTTTCAACTATCTCATTCTACCAATCATTGCTTGTGATTCAATAGCACTGAAACTCCACAGGTTTTTTGTTTGCAAACTCCTATTGTTCCAACTGCCATTTCTTTTCCACACTTCATCTGACTGCATCAGAATCTCCTCTCACCATGTATTCTGTCTGGATTATTGGACATAGCTATATCCACTGGGCTCAAAGGTATGCAGCTACCAGAAATTTCCACAACCTTGACTTACCAAATGTGAAGATTAAATGGATTGGCCACAGAGGATTGAAATGTCACCAATTGATACCATTGGTGAAAACCTTTTTGCATTTGCCACACCCTGACCTGTTAATTGTGCACTGTGGAGGAAATGACTTGGGCACTTTGACTGGGGTAGGTCTGGAAATGCTTATAAAGGACACCTTTGATCAATTGATGGCACTTTTTCCTCAAACTGCCTTGGTATATTCCAATATATGCCAAAGGCAGAAATGGAAGTGGTCCAATCAATTTTGTCCACAATTTGAGAAAGCACGGAAACATGTGAATAAATCTGTTTCTGCTTACATGAGAGACTATGGAATGGGTTCAATATACAATAATAACTTGCGTTACAACATGCAAGATATCTACAGGGGAGATGGTGTGCACTTTTCTGATGAGGGGAATAAAATATTCCTCCTGAATTTAAGACTGTGCATTGGTACCTACTTGTAGGTACCTAAATCAGCCACAGAACCCAAAAGCCCTTTTCAGGGCTACCCTATCTCTGATCACTCCAAATGATTATCTTTTTCTAACTTTTTTCACTATTTTTCACCAAAGTACACTCCCCGCTACGCTTCCCGGTGCGCGTACCGGGCGCTCCCCCCGCAAAAATTTAAATATATATTATTTTTTTGGGCCTATATGGGCCTCCTAGGACCCCCTCAGAAAACCTAGAGTGTCAGGGAGTACCTACCGTGCCCCCTTATACCCATTCCCAACGTTGTTTGTCCGCCATTTTCTGACTCAAATCTACCGAAACACAAAATGGAGGACTCCCGTTGAGCTTACCGGTACGCGTACCGGGGCGCTCACCGGTAAGGGCTCCCAAAAAATGTTAAAAATTAATTTACATAAAAACCACTGGAGACACTTTCACCAAATATAGAATAGCTCATACTACATAGCAATCCCTACCATTTTCCCAAATTTGATGGAATTCCATTGAGCCATTTGAGCTGTAGCACTGTCTAAATATCCTGAGGTAAATTACTTCACAAAAACACATCTGAAGTGTTAGAATTGACAGCAAATTAAAATGTTACTTTCATTTTCTACTTTTTTTACCTGACATTTGATTTGTTATGTACCTGAATATATATAAAGAAAGAGAGGGAAACACAGCCATTTTGACTACTACTTCCTGGTGTACAATTCAAAAGGATTTTCACTAATAACTTCAATTGCTTTTTCAAAGGTAAGATGTTATTTGGAAAACTGAAGTATATTGTGCACTTTAAGTTAATTTGGAAAACATTTTATATACTATCCCTCTGTAATAGTTATAGATTGAGATAGGCTTCTCTGTTATAGTTATGGATGGAATAAGGCTTGTCTTGTATAATTATGAATTTACTTAGGTTTCATCACATACACTTTTTTATATTTCTACTTCCAGCCTGATACCATACACTGCCCAAAGATAACTTCACTGTTAAAAAATCAAAACTACCTGCCTGAACTTAAACCCAACAGTGCCCTATCTCTACTGATATATTTATTTTTTATGCAATTTACAGCAACATAATGGAAGGAGATCAAAATAAATGTAATATTTCATTCGAACTTGATCTTCAGGACAACCCAGAGGAAGATAATAACGATTCAGATTTTTTTGATCAGTCTCTTGATGAAGAGTTTCTGAAATATGTGGAAGAAATGGAATCATGTAATCCAAATGAGGACATTCCCGATGACATAATGTTGGAAGTCTTATTAAATTTTGAAAAATCAGAGCAATAAATTTATATTTTATAATTAAAAATGGTTCCAGACATTATTCTTTTTTATATGTAATCAATGAAATAGTACCAAAATGAATATAATATAATATGAGACTTATAGTATACTGTGCAATTTTTTTGGTGTTACATAGTAATTTTGCTCATAGTTACTTCCTTTCTCCCACTTTATTATCTCCAATGTGTATTTGACATCTCTTTTTCATCTCCTGCCTCCATGTTGTTTCTGCTTTCCTGACAGACTATAGTATAGATTCCATATACCACAATAACTTCTGTAACAACATGCAAATTATCTACAGATGAGACAGTCTACATTGAATTTAAGACTCTGCATTGGTACCTACATGTTGGTACTTAAATCACCCACACAACACAACAACTCTATTCAGAGCTACCCTACCTGTAATCACTCAAAATGATTATTTTACACTATTATTTTCACTATTTTTCACCAAACTACGCTCCCCGGTGCGCGTACCGGGCGCTCCCCACGTGAAAATCGATTTTTTTTTTGTTTGTTTTTTTACCCGAGGGACCCTTTTGTGGCCCCCACATCAAACCTAGGGGGTCAGGGGGGGTCTACCCTGCCCCCTTTTCATTATTTTCCCTTTTGTTTTTACCACCTCTTGTGTCTCGATCCTACCGAGACACAAGATGGCGGCCGCTGCGGACTGTTTTGAATGTTTACAGACGCCCGAGAACCAATCAGCTTGCCGTGCGCAAGTCGCGTGGCGCGCCCGGAGCGCTCCCCGGTGCGCGTACTGGGGCGCGCTTACAGATATATACATTTTTCTAAACCTAAATTACTCAAAATCCACTGGAGCACATATCTTGAGACATAGCAAAGGCACATCGGGCTACCAGTCCCTACAATTTTGTCAAGTTTGGTGAAAATCCATTCAGCCGTTCGAGCTAAAAGTGCGACCGACCGCCCTATGGAAATTAACATGGGGAAAACACGTTTTGGGGCCCCCCTTTTATCTCAGCCCCCGCTTGACGAATCCCCCCCAAACTTTCAGGGAAGGAGCGGAGAGACGCGAGGCGAAGTTGCTGAAATATTCAGGCTGATTCCTCAACCGGCGCCAAAGTTATTCCAAATAGAATGTTGCGATTTCCCCATGAAAATCAATCCTAACTATATATACCTACTGGCGACCGCCAGTAGGTAATATATATATATATTACCTACTGGCGGTCGCCAGTATGTATATATAGTTAGGACCTAGTTTCCATAGGTAATCCGCAACATTCTATTGGGAATAACTTTGGCGCCGGTTGTTGAATCTTCGCGAATTTCTCAAAGAAGATGGCCCGTTCTGCTCCGCTTCTTCCCTGAAAGTCTCGGGTAGATTTGTCAAGCTAGGACCGAGAAAAAAGGGGGTCCCAAAATGTGTTTTCCCCATGTTAATTTCCATAGGACCTTTAGATACGGCTACAGCCCGAACCGCTGAACAGAATTACACCAAATTTGGCAAAATGGTAGAGTCTGATTCGCAGATCGCCCTTTTGCTTAAATGGTGTAAATCCCTCTAGTAGTTCCTGAAAAAATCAAAAGAGAAAACATTTATATATCTATAAGCGCGCACCGTGCGCGCACTGTGTGCGCACCTTCCCATGCACGAGCTGCATGCTGATTGGCTGCCACTGTCTCTCAACACTCCAAAACAGAAATTGATGGCAGCCATCTTTTGCCTCGGTAGACTGAGGCACAAGAAAGCAGAAAAACAAACGTGTAGAACTCAAAAAGGGGGCAGGGTACAAGCACCCTGACCCCCTAGGCCTGCCCAGGTGGTCTCACAAGGTCCCCCAAGGCCAATTTTTTTTAAACCTGTTTTTTTTTCAAATTACCCCCGGGGGGACAAAATCGCAGGGGCATAGTGATAAAGAAGTGTGGGGGGGGCCCAATCCCCCCTACACTGCCCCGGGGACCACCTCCCCCCCGGGGAAAGGCAACGCAGTCCACTGGCGCATAATGGAGGCTCATCGTGGGCTAGTTGGCCTCCAGGGACCCCCAGTATGCAAGGGAACATAATCCCCCAATTTAGAACACTCTACAGGGCGCGTTTGCACAGTTTAAGTTGGAGAATTAATTCCTGTTCAATCCAGATGTCCCCTAGAGGGAACTAGTCCAACAGGTATCTCCAGTAAGCGCCATTGAGCTGCGCTGCAGATTGTTGTAGAAAGAGGGCGTGCCCTCTGAACACCTGCACGCAAAAATTTAGTAAATCAGTATAAAAAAAAATAACAATTAATACATTTAAAACTTGTCATTTAAAAAACCTTCGAAATTCAATGAAAAAACCATAGGTTTCAGGCCTGATATAGTTAGGAATTAGCATTTAAAAACCATTGAAATTCACTGAAAAAAACAATAGGTTTCAGGCCTTATATAGTTAGAAATTAGCATTTAAAAAACCTTTGAAATTCACTGAAAAAAACATAGGTTTCAGGCCTTATACAGTTAGAAATTAGCATTTAAAAAACCTTTGAAATTCACTGAAAAAACCATAGGTTTCAGGCCTTATATAGTTAGGAATTAGCATTTAAAAAACCTTTGAAATTCACTGAAAAAACTATAAGTTTTAGGGGTGTTATAGTTAGCTGGACATTTCACTCATACAAAACCATTGAAATTGCTCCTATATAGTTAGTTGTACTAACTATATTTCGCGCACCCGCAATCCACTGCTGATGATGTCACATATTACATCATTCATGACATGGTCAGTGACATCACTGATGACATCTCAAATTACATCACTGATGACATCACTGATGACATCATCCACGTAACAATCACATACACCTTTTCATACACTAGTAAAATCTTTCATCACTCTTTGTAAAATACAGAGTATCATATTTGAATCCATTGACACAGCAGTACAAGTATCTAAAAACCCACTCAGTAATTCTTAGATGTATACACACATCTAATCACTTACCTGTAGATTCACTCATACATGCTGTCAATGAACAATAGAACACTATCAAAAATACTTATACACCTATATCGACATTAGACACCAGCACACAACCTATTCACATATGAAGTTATCCTACTCACTTATGCAAACAATGGATCATACTTACATACTTACTTAGCTACACACTTATACAAACACCACGTCATTTAGATAGTAAGTCATACTTAGTGTATTATAAAATCCTTATTACAAGTATACAATTATCCATATAGTCACTCACACAATCATTGAGTCTTATGTATACTTATTTATATACAACTGACACATACACTGCCTTTTATTTTTCTGGTTTGTTGGATATGTACCATTGAGAAATATATTTGCTCATCACCACACCCATAAAGATATTCACTCACCAAAACAACTGTTAGAACATGTAGTTTTAACTTCATATATCTACTGAAGCAACTATTCACACATCTTTGGGCAGTCACACACCCCCCACCGAACCACACACACATTCACTCTCCCATACAAATACTCAGTTAACTACCAGTGCTCCTCTGAAGCTTCAGGGCTTTTGCTTAAACACATATCACACGGCTACCCTGGCCGTGAGAGGAGTCACCAGTTTCAGCAAGATCACACAAGATCTAAAAAACGGCGTCGGAAAGGAACTCTTTCTCTCTGGATCAGCATGCTGTCTCAAGTGTGTTAACAGTTTGCTTGCAAGCCTGGACATTCCCGCATACTCAAGGTATAAACGAACACATTTGTGTACAATTGTCACAGAAAGTCGGAACCTACTGAAGGCAAACACTGAGCAACGTTGTAAGGACTTCACATACCAGCATTCTATGCTTCCAGAATGTGCCACGCCCACTGAGGGAGGATACATTCAACTCAATAAATGGTGTAAATACAACGCTGCTGTCTGACTCTTCTGTGAAACACTCCATGACTACGGGGCGCTCCAGCCTCGAAAAGCGTCGGAAAGGGATGAAAACAATGAGGGAAGATGCGCAGGAAGCAAACAACAGCGAGGCAAACACAGGCTGCTTTAAGCTAGGGGCAGCATCGAGTGCTCCTCTGAAGCTTCAGGGCTTTTGCTTAAACACATATCACACGGCTACCCTGGCCGTGAGAGGAGTCACCAGTATCAGCAAGATCACACAAGATCTAAAAAACGGTGTCGGAAAGGAACTCTTCCTCTCTGGATCAGCATGCTGTCTCAAGGGTGTTAACAGTTTGCAAGCCTGGACATTCCCGCCTACTCAAGGTATTAACGAACACATTTGT
Organism: Lissotriton helveticus; assembly: GCF_964261635.1. NCBI lineage: Eukaryota > Metazoa > Chordata > Amphibia > Caudata > Salamandridae > Lissotriton > Lissotriton helveticus. Next base: position 1,264,061,754 of record NC_136059.1, on the reverse strand, counting down.
GTACAATTGTCACAGAAAGTCGGAACCTACTGAAGGCAAACACTGAGCAGCGTTGTAAGGACTTCACATACCAGCATTCTATGCTTCCAGAATGTGCCACGCCCACTGAGGGAGGATACATTCAACTCAATAAATGGAGGACTCCCGTTGCGCTTACTGGTACGCGTACCGGGGCGCTCACCGGTAAGGGCTCCCAAAAAATGTTAAAAATTAATTTACATAAAAACCACTGGAGACACTTTCACCAAATATAGAATAGCTCATACTACATAGCAATCCCTACCATTTTCCCAAATTTGATGGAATTCCATTGAGCCATTTGAGCTGTAGCACTGTCTAAATATCCTGAGGTAAATTACTTCACAAAAACACATCTGAAGTGTTAGAATTGACAGCAAATTAAAATGTTACTTTCATTTTCTACTTTTTTTACCTGACATTTGATTGGTTATGTACCTGAATATATATAAAGAAAGAGAGGGAAACACATCCATTTTGACTACTACTTCCTGGTGTACAATTCAAAAGGATTTTCACTAATAACTTCAATTGCTTTTTCAAAGGTAAGATGTTATTTGGAAAACTGAAGTATATTGTGCACTTTAAGTTAATTTGGAAAACATTTTATATACTATCCCTCTGTAATAGTTATAGATTGAGATAGGCTTCTCTGTTATAGTTATGGATGGAATAAGGCTTGTCTTGTATAATTATGAATTTACTTAGGTTTCATCACATACACTTTTTTATATTTCTACTTCCAGCCTGATACCATACACTGCCCAAAGATAACTTCACTGTTAAAAAATCAAAACTACCTGCCTGAACTTAAACCCAACAGTGCCCTATCTCTACTGATATATTTATTTTTTATGCAATTTACAGCAACATAATGGAAGGAGATCAAAATAAATGTAATATTTCATTTGAACTTGATCTTCAGGACAACCCAGAGGAAGATAATAACGATTCAGATTTTTTTGATCAGTCTCTTGATGAAGAGTTTCTGAAATATGTGGAAGAAATGGAATCATGTAATCCAAATGAGGACATTCCCGATGACATAATGTTGGAAGTCTTATTAAATTTTGAAAAATCAGAGCAATAAATTTATATTTTATAATTAAAAATTGTTCCAGACATTATTCTTTTTTATATGTAATCAATGAAATAGTACCAAAATGAATATAATATAATATGAGACTTATAGTATACTGTGCAATTTTTTTGGTGTTACATAGTAATTTTGCTCATAGTTACTTCCTTTCTCCCACTTTATTATCTCCAATGTGTATTTGACATCTCTTTTTCATCTCCTGCCTCCATGTTGTTTCTGCTTTCCTGACAGACTATAGTATAGATTCCATATACCACAATAACTTCTGTAACAACATGCAAATTATCTACAGATGAGACAGTCTACATTGAATTTAAGACTCTGCATTGGTACCTACATGTTGGTACTTAAATCACCCACACAACACAACAACTCTATTCAGAGCTACCCTACCTGTAATCACTCAAAATGATTATTTTACACTATTATTTTCACTATTTTTCACCAAACTACGCTCCCCGGTGCGCGTACCGGGCGCTCCCCACGTGAAAATCGATTTTTTTTTTGTTTTTTTTTTTACCCGAGGGACCCTTTTGTGGCCCCCACATCAAACCTAGGGGGTCAGGGGGGGTCTACCCTGCCCCCTTTTCATTATTTTCCCTTTTGTTTTTACCACCTCTTGTGTCTCGATCCTACCGAGACACAAGATGGCGGCCGCTGCGGACTGTTTTGAATGTTTACAGACACCCGAGAACCAATCAGCTTGCCGTGCGCAAGTCGCGTGGCGCGCCCGGAGCGCTCCCCGGTGCGCGTACTGGGGCGCGCTTACAGATATATACATTTTTCTAAACCTAAATTACTCAAAATCCACTGGAGCACATATCTTGAGACATAGCAAAGGCACATCGGGCTACCAGTCCCTACAATTTTGTCAAGTTTGGTGAAAATCCATTCAGCCGTTCGAGCTAAAAGTGCGACCGACCGCCCTATGGAAATTAACATGGGGAAAACACGTTTTGGGGCCCCCCTTTTATCTCAGCCCCCGCTTGACGAATCCCCCCCAAACTTTCAGGGAAGGAGCGGAGAGACGCGAGGCGAAGTTGCTGAAATATTCAGGCTGATTCCTCAACTGGCGCCAAAGTTATTCCAAATAGAATGTTGCGATTTCCCTATGAAAATCAATCCTAACTATATATACCTACTGGCGACCGCCAGTAGGTAATATATATATATATTCACTGAAAAAACCATAGGTTATAGACCATATATAGTTAGGAATTAGCATTTACAAAACCTTGAAAATTCACTGAAAAAACCATAGGTTATAGACCATATATAGTTAGGAATTAGCATTTAAAAAACCTTATTTTACTCACACAAAACCATTGAAATTCCATATATAGTTAGTTGTACTAACTATATATCGCGCACCCGCAATCCACTGCTGATGATGTCACATATTACATCATTCATGACATGGTCAGTGACATCACTGATGACATCACTGATGACATCTCAAATGACATCACTGATGACATCACTGATGACGTCATCCAGTGACTGTATGTTTCTGTAAAGTTAAAATATGTCTTACATATTTAAGAATTAGTGGATTTATAAATGTCTGGATGAAGGATTTATTAGGTGCATGACTGACTGTATGAGTGAGTGGTTAAATGTGTCTCACTGAGTGCATGGGTTAGTGACTAAACTGTCTCAATTTGTGCATCATTATCTTTGTTGTTCTATAAACTGCTGCATGTGTTGATCATTAGCTATATGATTAACTATATGCGTTATTGATTGGTTTCCTACGTATTTGTATGGGAGACTGAGAGTGTGTATGGGTGGCTGGTAGGTGTATGACTCTGTGCATAGATGTGTGAGCAGTTGATTCACTAGATGTATGGGTTCAAAAGTGCATGTGGAAACAGCTGTATGGGCGGTTGACTGTGTGCATGAGTGTATGGGTGAGTGAATGGATATCTCAGTGCTGCATGTAAAAGTAAGTACATATGTAAAAACAGTACATGTGAGAGTTGACATATATAAATAACTGTGCATAAGAGCCAGTGAATGTGTGAGTGGCTGTATGGATCATTGTGAACTTGTATCAGGGATTGTATAAGAGAGTAAATATGTGTTAGTATATCTTTGAATAAGTAAGGTGTGTATAACTGTATAGTTGAGAAAATGGATGTGTGATTGATTCTTTCCATGACTGACTAGGTGTGTGTGTAACTCTATGGATGAGTGACAGTCTGTGAGTGTCTGTTTACACTTACTGTATCTAAGGTTATATTAGAGTCTGAAGAGCTTCATCGTATTATCACATGAATGATGTCATCAGTGATGTCATCAGTAATGTCAAATGAGATGTCATCAGTGATGTCATCAGCGATGTCATTTGAGATGTCATCAGTGATGTCATCAGTGATGTCATTTGAGATGTCATCAGTGATGTCATCAGTGATGTCATTTGAGATGTCATCAGTGATGTCATCAGTGATGTCATTTGAGATGTCATCAGTGATGTCATCAGTGATGTCACTGACCATGTCATGAATGATGTAATAATATGGGGGGGGCGTGGCCTGAAGCCGTCTATGGTGGACGTGTAGCTTGCTAGCTCCGTCCGGTGCCCTAAATATTAGCTGTTTATCCTGTACTCCCCTGCCTGCAGCCCACCTGATCCCTGCTCAGATTACCCCCGGGGGCCAGCGGCGTGGAGCGGTGCTTCGTGCCCCCACTGGAAACGCTCCTTGGACGAGTTATACCGACGGAGCCTGCTGCGGCCTGTGGGCTGAGACGGAGCCCCGGCCTAAAGTGATCGGCCTGGCCGGCCTACCACCCACCTCCTTCGCGGTCCAGTCGGGACCCGGGATTGGTCTTCCGACGCCCGACGCTCTGCCAGCCGGACCCAGGGATTGAGGTACGGAGCCCCTGCCCTCGCTGTGGCCCCACTGCCTGCCCCGCTAGGACACGTCGCCACGGCCAAGCTGCACCGCAACGCGGCCCCTACGGGACGAGAGGCCACCACAGTGCTGTCCCCACGCTAACCCACGAGGTTGCTGGAACTCTAGCGTCTCGCCGGCGGAGGTGAGGATCGGTGGAGCAGACGAGGTGTGTAGTTTGCTGTGGGCGCTGCGGGTCCAGCTTCCCTCTGCACAGGGTTCCGACGCCATAACACAGCGCAGCCAGACTCTGTCGTTGCCTAGGCGCCAGCTTGCCACCGCCTCGGAACCTGGTGGAGGACTCAGACCCTAGCAGTCTCACCTTTGCGGACCACGGGGCTGCCTGCGTGGGGACCAGGGTCGGACTCACAGCGTGCAGAGACACACACTGCAAGCGCTGAGACCACATTGGAGTGGGGTGGTGCGCCACGCGCTTTGGCGCCTTTCCACGACGCTGTGGCCCGGACCTTTTCCACGCTCTTGCCAGCCTTGACGCACTGGCTTTGTGGAGGACTGGACACATTGCCTCTCCCCCCTCGCCACCGCTGCGGACCTGGGAATATACCTACAGCTGAGGACACTAGTGGTGCACCGACCCACCCTCACATTGATACCTCGCCAAGACAACCCACGCCGCCCCTACCGGCCCTGGGGTCTCCGTTACCAAAGCTCCTACTCAGGGAACATTGGCCCGTCCACACCCACTGCAGACCACTCGGAGGGGCAGCGGCGGGCTGCTGCGATCACTGCGACGCCACCCTGCTAACACGAACCATGGGCAGGAACAAGGGCAAGCCACAAGATCAAGTTGCCCGAACGGATGTACAGTCCACGGGCTCTGAAGACCCACTGGCCTCCTCCAGCATGGACATCGTCCCGCCGACCGGTAAGAGATCGCAGGACGCCAAACTAGACCTCATCCTAAATGAAATACGCGCGACGCGCGAAGCGCTAGAATCGCGCATAGACAATATGGCGACTGGCCTGTCCCTACTCAAGGCTGATCACAACAAGTTGGCGGATCGAGTGGCGGAACAGAAAATAGCACTGGACGATCTCATACCGCAACAGACGGAACACTCCACGAAATTAGAAAACGTGGAGAAGCAACTGAAACTTCTGTGGGGTAGAGTGGACGACGCGGAAGGGCGTGCCCGCCGCATCAACGTCCGCATCCTAGGCATTCCGGAGAGAAGCGAGGGAGGGGATCCGACGCGATTCGTGGAAGATTGGCTGAGGAAACTGGTGGGCCAGAGAGACCTCACCGCCCTCTACAGTGTGGAAAGAGCCCACAGGATGCCATCGCGGCCCCCGCAGCCCGGGGAGCCCCCTCGCCCCCTGATCGCTCGTCTCCTCCACTTCAGGGACCGGGACACCGTCCTGCGGGCGGCCAGGGAGGAAGCGCCAATACGCTTTGAGGACAAGAATATATCGGTATACCCCGACTTTACACCCACTGTGCAACGGGCCAGGTCCACCTTCATGGGGGTGAAACGCAATTTACGGGCCAGAAACATGAAATATGCACTTTTATTCCCTGCCCGGCTCAAAATCCTACATGGCAACAGATCCCATTTCTTCGACTCGCCCGAGGATGCGGCAGAGTGGATGGAGGTCACACTGACCCCGCAGGCGTCACAGGACCCGCTCGCAGACCACCGCAGTGACATCCGCAGAGTCTCGCAAGACAGACGGAGCGACACTCACAGCCCCGGACATCATTCATCACGCGGAGATCCGACTACGACACATCCACCCGGACGCCAAGCAGCGAACCGAACGTCATCATCCCCACACCACCGTCTAACTGAGGAGGCACTGGCTGCCCACGACGCGGAAGCAACCGAAGACAGACTCTCCGTCACTACCGACACCCACACTGAGGTATCTGGCTCGGACAACAGCTTGCAACTCTTCCCGAAGATCACAGCCCAGATGGCGGAGGAGTTCTGAACGACGACGCGATTGAGCCTCTCCGGGTGGTAACGTATGGCTAATCCCCTCCTTCACATATGGTGGGTTGTATGTGCAGGGGCACATTGTATTAGGGGCTATCATGCCCACGCGGACAGTTCAGTGTCAACCGACAGAGGCCTACCACCCCCGGTATGCACAAGAACTTGACTGACTTGTGCCCACGTTGGGCACCATGGTTTGGCTCCTGGGTACGTTGGCTCAGGGACCTTTTTGTTCAGGGGTTAATTGTTTGCGGGACACTCTCACCTCTTAGCACAGCAGGGCATGTAGGGTCACCCAGTTGTATTACATTGTTGAGCCGCACAGTTGAAGATGGGACCTCTTAATAACTACCAATTGTGCACCTGGAATGTGCGTGGCATGGGATCTGTGCATAAACGACATAGAATTCTGGCACAACTCAATAGAAGGGGGACACAGATTGCTTGCCTGCAAGAGACACATTTGAATGCTGCTGAAGCGGTGAAATTGCGCAAGAAATGGAGAGGGCAGTTTTTCTCGACCTCATATTCTGCATTCTCTAGGGGGGCGGCAGTTTGGCTCCGTGGCTCTGTACCCTTCCAGCTACAAGAGCAACGGATTGACCGGGAGGGACGCTATGTATTTCTACGGGGACTGTTGGATGGGGAGGCGGTAGTCATCGGCTGTGTGTACTCGCCTAACACAAATCAATCAGAATTTCTGTTTAATGTCAACAGGGTACTTGCGGATTGGGCTGATCATCGCTGGATCATAGGGGGTGATTTCAATGCTGTACTTGATGTTATGCTAGATAGATCGCATCCCCCATTACAGGCTACCGAGAGCAGTAAACAGGCTGCTGCGCTTGCAGGATGGGCTGCGGGCTGGGATTTAGCGGATGTGTGGCGCAGCGTACACCCTCTGGATAGGGAATACACCTTTTTCTCACCTCCCCACCAGCTTCACACCAGAATTGATCATGTTTTCTGCTCCCGTTCCCTCACAGCACAGATTGTCCAAGCCCAACACATGGGGAAAACGCTATCGGACCACAGCCCTGTGGAGATAACGTGGCAGTGGGGTAGGAAGCTGGCTCCCATCCCGACTTGGCGACTGTCTCCTGAGCTCCTCGAGGACTCGGTCTTCCGGTCCTCCCTGTCCAACACTATAGATACCTACTTCTCCACCAATGCACACACGGCCAGCTCCCGGCAGATAGAATGGGACACTTTCAAGGTCTGTCTCAGGGGGGCTGCTATGGCTATTAGGGTAGGAAGGAAACGGGAAGTGATCAGCGAACTGAAAGAGGTGGAGAGCTCACTTGCACCCCTGGAAAACGAGGCGGCGGGCACAAATGTTCCCTTCACACCACTACAGGAGGCACATATTAGACACGCGGAGCTCCTGGAAGAACTGCGGCTTATAGACTACAGGGAGTACACAAACAGGCAGCATACACAGGCTGACCGCGCCGGACCCCTACTTGCCCGCCTCCTCAAGGACTCCCCGATCAGCCAACCCATTCTGAGGGTTTTAGACCAATCTGGCCGCTCAGCTACCACCCAAATAGGGATCAACACGGCGTTTAAGGACTACTACACCACGTTGTATAGTCCTCCGCAAACCCTATCAGAACCCGCACTTGTGGCCTTCATGGAGGGTCTGGCTCTCCCACAACTTACTGCCAGCCAGAACAAGGACTTGAAACGTGCTATTTCAGTGGCAGAAATCAGACAGGCGATCAGAGCTCTTCCGAAGGGCAAGGCACCTGGAACGGATGGCCTACCGACTGAGTTCTACGCCACGTATATAGACCTACTAGCCCCACGGTTGCATACTGTTTATTTGGCTGCCTTACGCACAACCTCCCTGCCGCCATCATCAATGCAAGCCCTGATCACGTCCCTCTTGAAACCGGCCAAAGACGGTCTGCACCTGGCCGACTACAGGCCCCTGTCCCTTCTCAATACTGATTCTAAAATACTGAGCAAGGTGCTGGCGTCGAGGCTCATGCAATACGTGCCACAGCTGGTCCACCCAGATCAGTGCGGTTTTGTGACGGGCCGCAATACGGCCATGAACCTTAGGCGATTGGCTCAGCTCATGCTCGGAGACAATATTGACACTGGCTCCAAAGGATGCATTTCTCTAGACTTGAAACAAGCTTTTGATTCCTTGAGATGGGACTATATGTTCGCCACTCTGTTGAAATTCGGGATACCGCCCGAATTCCTCGCATGGGTCAGATTGCTATACACCACCCCCACGGCCAGAGTGCGCACCTCCAATCAAATCTCAGGTCCTATGGCTATTGCCAGAGGCACCAGACAAGGCTGCCCGCTCTCCCCTCTCCTCTTTGTCCTCGCCCTTGAACCACTACTCTGTAGACTCCGGTTGATGGCCCCCCTCTATGGCATACGGCGATGCGGTACGGACCACATTGTATCTGCCTATGCGGATGATATTATATTATATCTCCGCGACCTGAGAGGTGATCTGAGTCCGGTTTCTCGGGTCTTCGAGGATTTCAGAGAGATCTCCGGCCTCACCATTAGCGAGACTAAATCCTATGGGTTCACCTTTGCAGTAACAGATGGTTCATCCCCCTGCCTTTTGCCCCTCACGAATTCCAGATGGCTGACACCACCTTCCGGTACCTGGGGATCCAGATGTACAGAGAGGCGAGCATGATGATAGACGGCAATCTGGGGAAGGCCATTAGGGCGCTGAAGGCACAGATTCAGTTTTGGCTTACATTACCGCTCTCGATACCCGGGAGGGTGGCGATCTCCAAGATGGTGATGCTCCCCCGGCTTATCTACTACTTCACCAACCTGCCATTCCAGATCCCAGCGGCGACATTTAAGACCCTCGACTCACTACTAACCGAGCTTGTGTGGGGGCACGGCCGCAGGCGCATAGGTCTAGCCAAGTTGCAACTCCCCTCTGACTCTGGAGGCATGGGCTTACCGGACCTCAGGGCCTATAATTATGCATGTCAACTGCAATGGCTAGCTTACTGGGTGGCGGGCCGTAATCTGCATGAGATTAATGTATCGGAGGACGACCACGCTAAGGGGAGAGTACACAACTTGCTTCTTCCCGGATCGGATCTGCCTAGAAACGCCCCGCCACTTCTCAAGCTGGCGATCACATACTGGCGGAAAGCGCTGAGGTACACGTCCCCTGGGACGCCATATGCCCCCACAATTCCACTACTGGGCATACCGCTTGGTTCGGGCACGCTCACGACGACCCTGCTGGAGCCCTGACACGACATGGGTGTGACACATGTGGGTGACCTGTTTGCTGAGGGACACCTACTATCTTTCAATGACTTAAGAACTTCGCAGGGCGTCCCCGGCGGCTCCTTTCTCCTGTATGCTGGACTCCGACACTATATCTCACGCAAATGGTCGCCTGATGGGCGGGAGCCTACTGTGAACCCTCTTGTTACAATGCTCTACCTTATGGGGACGGGTGGCCACCTGACCAGATGGCTCACATCTAGCATTAAAAAGGGAAGGGCACTCCCACTGTCACCACTACGGGCGACTTGGGAAGCAGATCTTGGAAGGCCGCTAAGAGACAAGGAGTGGGAGCGCATACTCCAGTTCCCCAGGAAGGTGGCCAGGAATCCCAAGTACAAGTTCATACAATTGATGTTACTGCACAGAGCCTACTTGACACCGCACCGATTGCATGTGATGTTCCCTGCGGCCAGGAACAACTGCCCACGATGCGATGAGGATGACGCATCACTACTACATATGTTGTGGCACTGCCCCAAGTTAGGGTATTTCTGGAACACCGTCCATGACTCACTCGCGACAGCTGGTGCACTGCCTCGAACACGAACACCTACACTGGAACGTACACTACTGGGGCTGGGGCCTTCGACCCGCACTAGAACCGTGGCGGCGCGCTTCTCTGACCTGGCCTTGTTGCTGGCGAAGCGTGCCATCACGATGCGATGGAAATCGTCTAGACCACCCAACCCAGACATGTGGCGGGCGGAAGTGGTGCGATGGGGGAAAGCGGAGGGCGAGGCACTACAAAGGGAGGAGAGCAGGGGCCTCCGGAAAACACCGATCTCGTTGGAGTGGTTTGCCACCTTGGGGGTTTTTGAGGCTGGCACTGACGAAGGTGAAGAGGAGGATAGTGATTAACCGCATAGGGTATTACTGCGCCCCGACCCACCCTTCCCATGCGCGACCACCACTGCCTAAGGTGCACTGAGATGAGGTACGGGTACCCCCGGCCCATCGCTCACGCTACCCACATTACCTGTGTATAAGCCTTGCACATTGTATAAATACGTCAAGTGTGACCCATGTGTGGATATTACATTTATGTGCCTAATTAGAGAGTGACGGGTGGGATTCCGAAGGGGTGGAGGGTGGGATCAGAGGAGAATGGGGTTTGTTAGTTTGTTCTAGTTCGTCGACAAAAAAAAGAAAAATCGATATCACTATGTTTCTATATATGCTTGGAGCGGCCATGTACGTGTACCAATGGAATCTACACTGTGATTATATGTATGTAATTGTATACTGTCACTGCTCACAAAACTATGCTAATAAACAGATTTAAAAAAAAAAAAATGAATGATGTAATATGTGACATCATCAGCAGTGGATTGCGGGTGCGCGATATATAGTTAGTACAACTAACTATATATGGAATTTCAATGGTTTTGTGTGAGTAAAATAAGGTTTTTTAAATGCTAATTCCTAACTATATATGGTCTATAACCTATGGTTTTTTCAGTGAATTTTCAAGGTTTTGTAAATGCTAATTCCTAACTATATATGGTCTATAACCTATGGTTTTTTCAGTGAATTTCATTGGTTTTTTAAAAGCTAATATCTACAGAAGTAAAATGTATTCTTCTTTAAATCCAAAAAGATATTTTATATGTTTATTAATAATTTTTTTTAAAAATTTTTTTGGTTTCGCTCCCGGTCCGCTAACCGGGAAGCTTCCAGTTAGCTCAATTCGATTCCGCGATCCCGTCCGCGAACCGGTAACAAATCAACATAGTGACGGTATTGCGTTGCCGCGTAATGCGTCTTATGACGTACTGCGTTAGCGCACCCGGAAGTGCCCCGGGGCGCGGACCGAGGCGCGAAACGCAACTCCCCGGAAGCGATCCGCGGCGCGAAAGCGCGACGTATCGCGTTGACCCTGAAAAAGAAATTTGGGGGCATATGGCGCACATAAATTTTAACAACATTCCTTTACCTCAACAACGATTTTCAAATCATAACTTCAAAACACTACACATGGGAAAATTACTTAAATTGTCCTTAAGACACATAAAAGCGTTTTTTGATTGGCTTTCCTGCATGGTAGGGTCACTTTTAACATGGCTATGTAACACAAACATTCAAAATCAAAATTTTCCATGCACAGGTGGGAGCATATTTACAAGCAATTTGCGCCACAAAGAAAGGTCTTACATTAAAATGGGAAAAATAACATCAGGGACAGTCAATTGCCTTATAAAGAACCATACACCATTATGTCCTTCTCATGAATTTAAAAACAATTCCTTTTTCCCAAAAACGATTTTCAAATCATAATTTCAAAACACTGCACATGAGAAAATGACTTAAAATGTCATTGAAACACATGAAAGCGTTTTTTGATTGGCTTTCCTGCATGGTTGGGTCACTTTTATCATGGCTATGTAACACAAACATTCAAAATTAAAATTTTCATGCACATGTAAGAGCATATTTACAAGCAATTTGCGCCACAGAGAAAGGTCTTACACTAAAATGAGAAAAATAACATCAGGAACAGTCAATTGCCTTATAAAGAACCATACACCATTATGTCCTTGTCATGATTTTATAAACAATTCCTTTTCCCCAAAAACGATTTTAAAATCATAATTTCTAAACACTGCACATGGGAAAATGACTTAAAATGTCATTAAAACACATGAAAGCGTTTTTTGATTGCCTTCCCAGCATGGTTTAGTCACTTTTAACATGGCTATTTAACACAAACATTCAAAATCTAAATTTTCCATGCACATGTGAGAGCATATTTACAAGCAATTTGCGCCACAGAGAAAGGTCTTACACTAAAATGAGAAAAATAACATCAGGGACAGTCAATTGCCTTATAAAGAACCATACACCATTATATCCTTGTCATGAATTTAAAAACAATTCCTTTTCCTCAAAAACGATTTTCAAATCATAATTTCTAAACACTGCACATCAGAAAATGACTTAAAATGTCATTAAAACACATGAAATCATTTTTTGATTGGCTTTCCAGCATGGTTGCGTCACTTTTAACATGGCTATGTAACACAAACATTCAAAATCAAAATTTTCCATGCACATGTGAGAGCATAATTACAAGCAATTTGCGCCACATAAATCATAATTTTCTCCTTAAAGCACACTATTCTCTATCTAAAGTAAAGAAATATTTTCTCACCTTAGCAAATACTTTCAGTTTGAAAACAGTCTAAGAAACACACCAATTTGTCTTCAGCAGAGCAAAAGGTATGCACTCCAGAGTCTGCAGCTATCAAAAGCACAGAAATGCTGTAATTCTTCACACATATTTCTCATGTCACCCAATCAAAACTCTTCCCTCACTTTTTTTCAAATGAAAACCCTTCCCCCTCTGCCCTTTCTGCCTATTTTCCATAGCAACCACCTCTTGGAGAAACTCTGGTGTTTGCAAGTTCACACAACAATGTTGCAATTGAACTCTGAACTCTCAGTGCACCTGCATATCCAGTGCTTTCTTTCATTTAATGATTTTTTATTGACCACTCAAAATACATCTTTCAAACAACACATCTGTACACCCTAACTTTCTGTTTTCATCAATCAAAATCCACCAATCACTGTTACTACTTCATGAACACAGAAACTCCACAGTTTTTTTCATTTCAAACTCTCATTTTTTCAACTGCCATTTCATTGCCACACTTCATCTGACTGCAGGAGAACCTTCTCTCACCATGTTTTCTGTCTGGATTGTTGGTCATAGTTATATTCACTGGGCTCAAAGGTACGTTGAAAGCAGGAATTTACCTAACCTCAATTTACAAGATGTGGAAATTAAGTGGTTTGGCCACAGAGGATTAAAATGTCACCAATTGATACCATTGGTGAAAACCTTTATGCATTTGCCAAAACCTGACCTGTTAATTGTGCACTGTGGAGGTAATGACTTGGGCACTTTGACTGGTGTAGGTCTGGAAATGCTTTTAAAGGACACCTTTGAGCAATTAATGGCACTTTTTCCTCAGACTGCCTTGGTATATTCAAATATATGCCAAAGACAGAAATGGAGGTGGTCAAACCAATTTTGTCCACAAATTGAGAAGTCGAGGAAGCATGTCAACAAATCTGTTTCAGCTTACATGAGAGACCATGGAATGGGCTCCCTGTACAACAATAACTTGCGTTACTACATGCAAGATATCTACAGAGGAGATGGAGTTCACTTCTCAGATGAGGGCAACAGAGTTTTCACTCTGAATTTAAGAATGTGCATTGGTACCTACTTATAAGTACCTAAATGTACCATAAACCCAAAAGCTCTTCTCAGAGCTACCCTACATCTAATCACTCACAATTATTATTTTACTCTAACTTTTTTCACTAATTTTCAACAAAGTACGCTCCCGGGGGCGCTACCCGGTACGCGTACCGGGAGCTAACCTCGCGAAATTTTTTTAAAAAATGTTTTTTTTTCGCACATATAAACCTCCTCAGCCACCCTCAGAAAACCTAGGGGGTCAAGATAAGTCTACCGTGCCCCCTTCTACCCATTCTGAACATTATTTGCCCTCCATCTTGTATCTTAATTCGACCGAAACACAAAATGGTGGACTCCCGGAACGCTTAAGGTACGCGAACCGGGGCGCTCAACGGTTCGTGTACCGGGTCGCTCCCTGGGAAGCGCACCATCAAAAAAGGTGGGAAAGTAGTTCACAGAAAAGCCACTTGAGACAATTTCACCAAATATAGATTAGCTCATACTACATACCAATCCCTACCATTTTCACAAATTTGATTGGAATTCCATTTAGCCATTTAGCCTGTAGACCTCTCTAAATACCGTGAGGTAAATTACTTCACAAAACACATCTGAAATGTTGGAATTGACAACCAATTAAAATGTTACTTTCATTTTCTACTTTTTTTACCTGACATTTGATTGGTTATGTACCCGAATATATATAAAGGAAGAGTAGGAAACACAGCCATTTTGACTACTACTTCCTGGTGTACATTTCAATAGGATTTTCATTAATAACTTCAACTTCTTTTTAAAGGTAAGTTGTTATTTTTAAAACTGAAGTATATTGTGCACTTTAAGTTAATATGGCAAACTTTTTCTGTTAGTTATATACTATCCCTCTGTAGTACTTATAAATTTAGATACACTTTTTTATATTCCTACTTCCACTCTGATACTATACACTGCCCAAAGATAAATTCTCTGTTAAAAACTGCCTATCTAAAATTAATCCCAACAGTGCCCTACCTCTACTAATATATATTTTTTATGCAAATTTCAGGGAAAATGGAAAGTGAACAAAACATTTCATTTGAAATTGTCCTTCCAGAGTCCAACACAGAAATCATTGATCCAAATGAGATTGAATTTATGGATGAAACTTGGGACCAAGAACTACTGCAATGTGTACAAGCAGTAGATAACCTCCTTGCAAATGAGGACATTTTACAACCTCAGAGACTACAATCTATATTCCATGATTATTATGAAATTTCTGACAATGAAATGTTAGAAAGTTTAATAAATTATGAAACACAATAAAAAAAGCTTAAAAAATTAAAAAAAATAAAAAATAATCAACAAAACCAACAATCAATTAACATACAGCATTTGAAAAGTCTATCATTTATTTTTCATTGTGGTACGCTCTCCAGAACGCTTCCCGGTTCGCGTACCGGGCGCTAACCACGAAAAAAAACAAAAAAAAAATTAATATTTTTTTGCTTCGCGGGGCCCCTTTAAAACCTCCACATTAAACCTAGGGGGTCAGCGAGGATCTACTATGCCCCCTTATAGTTATTTCCCCCTTTGTTTTGGCCTCCTCTTGTCTCTCGATCCTACCGAGAGACAAGATGGCGGCCGCTCCGGACTGTTTAGAATGTTGACAGACACCGGAAAGCCAATCAGCTTCGCTACGCGAAGTTCCGATACGCTTAAAGTCCGCGAACTAGAGCGCTGCCCGGTCCGCTGTTACAGATATATATCTTTTTTTAAACGTTAATTTCTCAAAATCCACTGGAGCACATATATTGAGACCTACAAAAGGCACATCGGGCTACCAGTCCCTACAATTTTGCCAAGTTTCGTGCAAATCCATTCAGCCGTTCGGGCTAAAAGTGAGGCTAACCGCCCTATGGAAAACTCAATGTTAAAAACACGTTTTGGGACCCCCCTTTTTTCTCGGTCCCCCCTGGACGAACCCCCCCCAAATTTTCAGGGGCTGCTCAGAAACAAAATGTTCCATTTTCCTGAAAATTTCAGCCAATTCCGTCCACAAACGCCAAAGTTATTAGACATAGAATTTTCAAAAATCCCATAGGGAAAAAATCCTAACTATATATACCTACTGGCGACCGCCAGTAGGTAATTACCTACTGGCGGTCGCCAGTAGGTATATATAGTTAGGACCTAGTTTCCATAGGTAATCCGCAACATTCTATTGGGAATAACTTTGGCGCCGGTTGTTGAATCTTCGCGAATTTCTCAAAGAAGATGGCCCGTTCTGCTCCGCTTCTTCCCTGAAAGTCTCGGGTAGATTTGTCAAGCTAGGACCGAGAAAAAAGGGGGTCCCAAAACGTGTTTTCCCCATGTTAATTTCCATAGGACCTTTAGATACGGCTACAGCCCGAACCGCTGAACAGAATTACACCAAATTTGGCAAAATGGTAGAGTCTGATTCGCAGATCGCCCTTTTGCTTAAATGGTGTAAATCCCTCTAGTAGTTCCTGAAAAAATCAAAAGAGAAAACATTTATATATCTATAAGCGCGCACCGTGCGCGCACTGTGTGCGCACCTTCCCATGCACGAGCTGCATGCTGATTGGCTGCCACTGTCTGTCAACACTCCAAAACAGAAATTGATGGCAGCCATCTTTTGCCTCGGTAGACTGAGGCACAAGAAAGCAGAAAAACAAACGTGTAGAACTCAAAAAGGGGGCAGGGTACAAGCACCCTGACCCCCTAGGCCTGCCCAGGTGGTCTCACAAGGACCCCCAAGGCCAATTTTTTTTTAAACCTGTTTTTTTTTCAAATTACCCCCGGGGGGACAAAATCGCAGGGGCATAGTGATAAAGAAGTGTGGGGGGGGGCCAATCCCCCCTACACTGCCCCGGGGACCACCTCCCCCCCGGGGAAAGGCAACGCAGTCCACAGGCGCATAATGGAGGCTCATCGTGGGCTAGTTGGCCTCCAGGGACCCCCAGTATGCAAGGGAACATAATCCCCCAATTTAGAACACTCTACAGGGCGCGTTTGCACAGTTTAAGTTGGAGAATTAATTCCTGTTCAATCCAGATGTCCCCTAGAGGGAACTAGTCCAACAGGTATCTCCAGTAAGCGCCATTGAGCTGCGCTGCAGATTGTTGTAGAAAGAGGGCGTGCCCTCTGAACACTTGCATGCAAAAATTTAGTAAATCAGTATAAAAAAAAATAACAATTAATACATTTAAAACTTGTCATTTAAAAAACCTTTGAAATTCAATGAAAAAACCATAGGTTTCAGGCCTGATATAGTTAGGAATTAGCATTTAAAAACCATTGAAATTCACTGAAAAAAACAATAGGTTTCAGGCCTTATATAGTTAGAAATTAGCATTTAAAAAACCTTTGAAATTCACTGAAAAAAACATAGGTTTCAGGCCTTATACAGTTAGAAATTAGCATTTAAAAAACCTTTGAAATTCACTGAAAAAACCATAGGTTTCAGGCCTTATATAGTTAGGAATTAGCATTTAAAAAACCTTTGAAATTCACTGAAAAAACTATAAGTTTTAGGGGTGTTATAGTTAGCTGGACATTTCACTCATTCAAAACCATTGAAATTGCTCCTATATAGTTAGTTGTACTAACTATATATCGCGCACCCGCAATCCACTGCTGATGATGTCACATATTACATAATTCATGACATGGTCAGTGACATCACTGATGACATCTCAAATTACATCACTGATGACATCATCCACGTAACAATCACATACACCTTTTCATACACTAGTAAAATCTTTCATCACTCTTTGTAAAATACAGAGTATCATATTTGAATCCATTGACACAGCAATACAAGTATCTAAAAACCCACTCAGTAATTCTTAGATGTATACACACATCTAATCACTTACCTGTAGATTCACTCATACATGCTGTCAATGAACAATAGAACACTATCAAAAATACTTATACACCTATATCGACATTAGACACCAGCACACAACCTATTCACATATGAAGTTATCCTACTCACTTATGCAAACAATGGATCATACCTACATACTTACTTAGCTACACACTTATACAAACACCACGTCATCTATTCATTTAGATAGTAAGTCATACTTAGTGTATTATAAAATCCTTATTACAAGTATACAATTATCCATATAGTCACTCACACAATCATTGAGTCTTATGTATACTTATTTATATACAACTGACACATACACTGCCTTTTATTTTTCTGGTTTGTTGGATATGTACCATTGAGAAATATATTTGCTCATCACCACACCCATAAAGATATTCACTCACCAAAACAACTGTTAGAACATGTAGTTTTAACTTCATATATCTACTGAAGCAACTATTCACACATCTTTGGGCAGTCACACACCCCCCACCGAACCACACACACATTCACTCTCCCATACAAATACTCAGTTAACTAACAGTGCTCCTCTGAAGCTTCAGGGCTTTTGCTTAAACACATATCACACGGCTACCCTGGCCGTGAGAGGAGTCACCAGTTTCAGCAAGATCACACAAGATCTAAAAAACGGCGTCGGAAAGGAACTCTTTCTCTCTGGATCAGCATGCTGTCTCAAGTGTGTTAACAGTTTGCTTGCAAGCCTGGACATTCCCGCATACTCAAGGTATAAACGAGCACATTTGTGTACAATTGTCACAGAAAGTCGGAACCTACTGAAGGCAAACACTGAGCAACGTTGTAAGGACTTCACATACCAGCATTCTATGCTTCCAGAATGTGCCACGCCCACTGAGGGAGGATACATTACAACTCAATAAATGGTGTAAATACAACGCTGCTGTCTGACTCTTCTGTGAAACACTCCATGACTACGGGGCGCTCCAGCCTCGAAAAGCGTCGGAAAGGGATGAAAACAATGAGGGAAGATGCGCAGGAAGCAAACAACAGCGAGGCAAACACAGGCTGCTTTAAGCTAGGGGCAGCATCGAGTGCTCCTCTGAAGCTTCAGGGCTTTTGCTTAAACACATATCACACGGCTACCCTGGCCGTGAGAGGAGTCACCAGTTTCAGCAAGATCACACAAGATCTAAAAAACGGCGTCGGAAAGGAACTCTTCCTCTCTGGATCAGCATGCTGTCTCAAGGGTGTTAACAGTTTTCAAGCCTGGACATTCCCGCCTACTCAAGGTATTAACGAACACATTTGTGTACAATTGTCACAGAAAGTCGGAACCTACTGAAGGCAAACACTGAGCAGTGTTGTAAGGACTTCACATACCAGCATTCTATGCTTCCAGAATGTGCCACGCCCACTGAGGGAGGATACATTCAACTCAATAAATGGTGTAAATACAACGCTGCTGTCTGACTCTTCTGTGAAACACTCCATGACTACGGGGCGCTCCAGCCTCGAAACGCGTCGGAAAGGGATGAAAACAATGAGGGAAGATGCGCAGGAAGCAAACAGCGAGGCAAACACAGGCTGCTTTAAGCTAGGGGCAGCATCGAGTGCTCCTCTGAAGCTTCAGGGCTTTTGCTTAAACACATATCACACGGCTACCCTGGCCGTGAGAGGAGGCACCAGTTTCAGCAAGATTACACAAGATCTAAAAAACGGCGTCGGAAAGGAACTCTTCCTCTTCCTCTCTGGATCAGCATGCTGTCTCAAGGGTGTAAACAGTTTGCAAGCCTGGACATTCCCGCCTACTCAAGGTATTAACGAACACATTTGTGTACAATTGTCACAGAAAGTTAGAACCTACTGAAGGCAAACACTGAGCAGCGTTGTAAGGACTTCACATACCAGCATTCTATGCTTCCAGAATGTGCCACGCCCACTGAGGGAGGATACATTCAACTCAATAAATGGTGTAAATACAACGCTGCTGTCTGACTCTTCTGTGAAACACTCCATGACTACAGGGCGCTCCAGCCTCGAAACGCGTCGGAAAGGGATGAAAACAATGAGGGAAGATGTGCAGTAAGCAAACAACAGTGAGGCAAACACAGGCTGCTTTAAGCTAGGGGCAGCATCGAGTGCTCCTCTGAAGCTTCAGGGCTTTTGCTTAAACATATATATATTTATTGAAACTTTGTTATATCGTAAACCAACTGCAGGCAATTCTATTTTGTATGCTACAAGCAGTCACCCCCCAAACTAGTGCAGAGTATCCCTTATGGGGAACTGCTAAGGCTTAGGAGAAATTGTACGCGCGAGTGTGACTTTGATACAGCTGCCACAGACAGTCTAGCCAGATTTGCAATCAGAGGTTACAATCCTGTTACCCTCAATAGAACACTCTGCAAAGTGAAAGCCTTGACCAGGGAAGTCTTTTAGAGAATAGTAGGGGTAAGAAAAAAGAGGGAGGTAAATTTCGTCTAATAACCCCATATTCATCTAAAGCTAACCACCTGAAACAAATGCTGAAAAAAAACTGCCATATCTTAAGAGCAGACAATATCATAGGTGAGGACATTCCCATTCACCCATTGGTCACATTTAAAAAGGCTAGATCTATTCGTGACCAATTGGTACGGAGCCATCTGGAAAAACTACCTCCAAAGTCTAACAGTCTGAGAAGCATGAAAGGCTTCTTTCCCTGCCATAAATGTAAAGCGTGTTGTAACAGCAAAATGGCGCTTACAAATACAATTCAAGACACTGGTATGGTTAAAAAAATTAACAAGTTTATTACTTGCAGTACCCCATACGTGGTATATTGCCTTGTCTGCCTCTGCGGGCTGCAATACATTCGGCATCACTGTGCATCCTTTTAAAATCAGAATTTTAGAACACATGAGGGCGATAGACAAAGTTGATCCGGCATATCCAGTCGCAAGACATTTTGCAGCGAAACATCAAAGTGACCGCAATAAACTACTGTGCTATGGGCTGGATTCAGTACCTGAAAGTGTCAGAGGTGGGGACAGATTGAAAAAACTCCGTAGGCTCGAATCAAGATATATTATCGACCTACACAGAAAAACACCATGGGGTTTGAATTATGGTGAGGAACTGATGGTTCATATTGGTACATGAGTTAATATCTACATGAATTGCAATGATGAGGTTCCAGTCTAGATGACATAAATTGTATGTACATATGTATGCAGATACACAAGTGCACATCAGCACACAGTATCTGATGGGGGGATTGTATCTAACATCCTTAAAATTGGAGGAATGACTAATGTATAGACATTTGTCTTCGAGTGTATATAGTTGTAATTATTCATACACACATTGGTAAGGTGTGCCTATGTAAGAGCATGCACATTGGTGTAAATACGCATATTTGTACCAACATGATGTAGGATTGTTGAAACGAGTTAATACCTTGATTGAGCTTAACTAACGTTATGAATTTGGATACGAGAAACCATTGGATTTAGTTTTAATACCAGTTTTTGTTCTGCAGAATGAAATTATATACTGGTGATAATATTTTGGTGAACCCGTAAAGAAGACTGTAATTATGATGATGGATTTTCATGTCTATTCATTAATTATATATGATACTTGTTTAAATGAAAATAAGAATGAAAAAATGGTTGAAATTTATAAATGGTTGATTCTAATAACAGACCTAAATATGATCTAAGGGAGGACAAGAGCCGATCCACGGCGGTATTTTTTGGTTGTATACGTAATTTCGTGTAAATACAATATATGTATGTTGCGATGCATATAATATATGTACATAGCACTATTCACGTTTTACCTGTACTAGGAGTGAGTTACATGTGAGTAGAACTATAACATGTATTTAACAGGATCTGTCCGTGTAATCATTACACCACTCCAATATGGCGCTATGTACAAATTGACTAGCGTGTAGTCCTTCCTCGATCGCGGTGAATGTTTGTTTAAAATCATGATGGTGTTTGGTGGTCACCGACATCGAAAAAGGCTGAGTGCCGAAACGCGAGGGCGTCTGTCTGTCTGTTAAATAAAAGCAACCTTCTAAAACGGCAAACCCGTGAGTGTGGGTAATTCTTGGAGATTTATCTAGAATTGGAGCATAATATATATATATATATATACACATTTTTTTGCCGAGGGAGCGGAATAAAGCAAATTTGAAAATTTGGAGAAGTGTGCGCCACGCTTTTTTGTGAAAAAGTGCATTTGGAGAAATATATATACATATATATCAGCTCCAATTTCCCCACTTCGGAAGAAAATAAGCACTCACGGATAGCGTTCTTTTGAAATTTATTTCACGAACAAAAGCGTTTCGGCGGTCTGCCTTCTTCGGCAAATTCTCAATTTCAGGACATTTACTCCCTTTGGTCTAAATCAGAGTGAAGAACTGTACATTCATTTGTAAAATGGAATTTGCTTGTTTGGTTATAAAAGAGTTTTTTACAGTATCCCTAAGAAAAGGGTAGAAGAAAGGGGAAAAATATTTTTTGTTCATAAACATTGTATCAGGTTTGTACACATACACATACACGCTAGATAAAATCAGAAATTAAGCCACGATTACCCAAAACCGCAAAATCAATCTGAATTTCGGTTAAATAGACATTAAAAAAACAAAAAAATTGGACTGCTATATCGGAGTGATACAGCGACTAAACAAATGACAAAAGAATAGTTAACGCCGGGTTAGCAATTATGGACACTAAAGCCCACCCGAGGGCCCTTATTACACTTCTAAATCACTGTGCACAAAGTAAAACTCCGTTAACATAGGAATATCCGTGAGAAACAGACTAATAAAGGATTAAGTTCAGGCTTAGCAACAAAATTAGTATCCAGTGATTAAAATGGAAAAAACATGTGAAACAAGGTAGTGCCATATATGAAACCCAGGCGAATACTATCTTTAATAAACAGAGTGTAGGTAATGGGATACTCTGATGTAAAAGACTTTAAAAAAAGCTGTTCAGATAGTGATAAACATGTCTAAAAACCAACATGGTTACAAGGATTTGAGTTACAAAGGGTTATTCATTAAAAATAAATTAATAATTATTGTTTCATAGTTATGCACTTGCGGATAAAATCACATTATATAAATTCATTTGTAAAACCCCAATTTACTGCGCACATAGACAATGTGGCATTTGAGCACACTACATCTCCCACAATACACTATGTAAATTGAAATTACCACCAAAAGTCACATGATGTTTTAAAATGTTTTTTATTGGTTAAATTGAATGTTTCCAACTTGAACCATGACCAAGCTATCAGCGATAGCGAAAAGCGTTGGTTGTCTCCTCAACCATTCTACAAAAGATTCCGTAAGGATTTGTTGTGAGAATTAATGTTGGCGTGGCTCTGCCAGGAATTACGCACCGGATTTAGAAGGGCCAGGGGTCCGGGACAAATGAGCCAAACTTGGTGAATATACATATATATATATATATATATATCGCAATATGATCAACACAGCTAAATCTAGAGTTGATCTTAAGAATAGAGAGGAACTACTAAATCCTAGAACAGAGACAAAAGATACGGATCTAGTCAGATTCATAACCACTTTCTCTGGGCAAGCTCATGATGTGCGGAAAATCTTCAAAAAACACTGGCACATCCTACAGACGGACACTCATCTAAAAAAATATCTTAGTGATAACCCACAAATTACATTTCGTAAGGGAAGATCACTCAGAGATGAGTTAAGCCACAATTATGTCACCTCAACATCAATCCTAAGAGGTCAGGGAAATGGTTTTAAATGCTGCCGTAGATGCAAAGCGTGTAAACATAGCCAGGACTGCAAGACGCTCATTGTTCCTACCACCAATAGGGAGTTTACGATACGGAAACATCTGACATGTAACACACCCTACAGTGTATATGTGTTAATTTGTCCTTGCAATAAATGGTACGTGGGGAGCACAAAACATGAAGCCAAGAAAAGAGTGCTGGAACACTTACGTGCCATACATAACAACAACAAACAATATCCCATAGCAAGGCATTTCTTTGCAAAACACATGCAAGATGAGAAATTGGTTCGGTTGGTGGTGATTGACTGTGTTGATCTGGGGATCAGAGGAGGCAATCGAGAATTGTCCCTCAGGAAATTAGAATCCAAGTACATTGTAGATTTTGAATGTTTAACTCCTAACGGATTTAATGTCAGTGAAGAACTATCAATACATTTACATGAATGAATCGGATTACTAGAATTTATATTGTACAGTATGTCTGCAGCTTTCTTGCTTTTAAATGTTTTTTTTTTCATTATTTTTAGATTTCACACATCACGGGGTAGCAGAAGAATGTGGATCAGATCACAGAACTTTTTTGCACTACTTGTTATTGACTTTTTTGATATAAATGCCCACTTGGGCAGGATGTGGACCATACCCTAACACACATGATATAATAATGCGACTATGGTTATGGTAATAACTTTTCATTATGTCTTGGGCTATGATAACTCGAATTGGCTCACTGGGGCAGAATGTTTATCTTTCAAGTTCAATCAAGTAGAACGATTGAATCGCCTACATGGACTGCCTGATGGTAATGTTCATTGTGCCTATATTTTTGGGAGATCGGCTATCCATGGATAAGATTTCATGACATATTGAGGTAATCTAAGATAGGTTGCCTATTGTTTGAAAGGAACGATGGTTTTTCGAACCACGATAGTATATGTCATTGTAATACATCGGTCGCCTTGACAACAACTATTTCCACCTATGGCGCGTGAACATGTTTGTAAGCCAATGAGAATGCAGCTTACATGAACGTCCAGTATTGATAGATACTATGCCCGAGAAATGTTATATGTTGATGTATTATGACACTCGTAACAAGGATGTGCATCTGAATTTATGTGTTGGGTTTTCTACAGATTGATACGTTTTTAGAAAATCAGTTATGAATTACAATTGTTAAATCATAATACGATGTTTAATATCACGATTATTTCCAAAAATGTGATTATTTGTTCCTTATGCAATTAGGACAAAAACAACAGTATTTATATGCCAAGAATTAATTGTGTGTCTTAATAGAAAACCCATTCAAAGATGTCTCTCGCTTCTCCGTCATGTTATACTATGCACTAAGGGTGGTGGTGTTTTAAAAATGGCCGACATTACCACGAGATGAGTGTGACCAAGCCGAATTGGCGAAACGCGTCGTGGATTTTTCCTCTGCCGAATAAAATTCTTGAACTTGAGCTCTGGGTGTCCTGTTTGTCTTCAACAATTTTGAAGATTTATGGAATAATTACGAGCCTGCTCGTAGCTGTAACAGGACCGCCCGCGACATCCTGACCCCTTCACCAGCACTAGTGGAACGTGTATATATATGGCGATCTCATTTGTTAATCCAGCCTTTTTGCAACAAGCAATGAGCGCTTAGCAGGTTAAGTACACTGTTTCTATAACGTATGTGTCCTTCCAAGTCTCTTGTTTATTGTTTATTATTTGGATATCATGGCATTCATTATGTCACTTGGCATACTATGAATACTGTTATTTTGTGGTCCTTGACAAACAGAAAAATTCATTACCGTATTGTCCTTAACATGAACAGTTTCTGTTTTAAATTCATTAGTTTGCGTACACAAACGCGCTAGTATTTTGTTTATGTTCTTTTTTTGCACAATGACCATGTGATTTTCACTATATTTACGCTGATCCTTTTACTCTGTCAACTACTCGTGAGCAAGGGGAGGAGCCCCGAAACGCGTCGAGTGACATTGTTTTGTTTGTCATCTGCTGATTAAAGATTCAGTGAACACGCTATCCTGTGTCCATGCTTAACGCTGTCCCAGGAGTGAGAGGACGTGAGTGTGATTTCTTGTATTTAATGGTCTCGCTGCCCAGCACGGACCACTGTTGACAGAGGAGGGGTCAAAGCGCAGTGCAGCGATGGCTGCACGTTCCATGGATTAAAATGAGTAAGGACCCAACCCACGGATTTTTCAAAGAAGGTTTGTTTATGCTATAAGCGGCGAAAATCTTGCACCGGGCTCATTCAAGGTGTAAGTGGTGAACGTCGGAAACGAGCAGTTATCCTTCTTAAATATTTATAACCTAAATCCGGAAACAGTTTATTTGCGCGTTTGAATTCAGAATACTTGAAATTTAAAGCGCAGCGTGATTAAACGGCACATATGTTCTTCTAATAAAGTGCCGGTTCAGCCTAAAGAATGGCAGCAGAAAGGAGAGAGAAATGGGCAAAAGCAGCCAGTGACATGTTCCAGGACTGCGTTGCAATAACGAATTTATCCAGCACAACGAATGCTAATACTTCAAAATCCCCCAAGAGGGTCCTATGGGACAAACTATGGAGAGCTCTGAAGCTTGAACAAAATAAATGGTGGGAAGCCACCACCTTGCAAAAATATGTAGATGTATCTAGAATTCCTCGGGGGCTACGGATTTTCGTGACCCCAACCTTCCAAAACCCGGACCCTGAATTGGTCACACGGTGGGCAGCTAACAACCATGAATGCTCACTAAATATGCTGCGGATGCTGATTTAGTTTGCCTCTAAGGATACTGACAGATTAAAGTTGGAGATTGAAGCTCTAACTAAAGAACTTAAAGACATGTGCACTGAAGAAGAATTCAAATCAGAGATGGATAAGATAGAAACTAACTTGGACAAAATTGAAATTGATATCAGAAACAGGAAACAAAGTAAGTTTCAGAGAGATCTGGTGGATTATCAGCGAGGGCAGATACTGAAATTTTCCAAAAAATATGACAAGATGAGAGCGGCAATACAATCACAGTCCAAGTCCAACGAACAGGTTGATGTACAAGCTAGCACATCGGAAAATATATCTGAAGATGGCTTACAGTCAATGACCAGTGGCAGTGACATTTCCACTGGAAGCAATTTTACAGGAGTAAAAAACAATGTTTTAATGGAATTCTCAATGTTGATGCAGGACAATCAACAAGGATATCAAGGGCGTGGAAGAGGCAGCAGAGGAGGAAAAGGCAAAAATACATCTGCAGGAGGAAATCCTGCAAGGCCAGTGGGAAAGCGTACAAGGGGCCAAATGAAAATTAAATAATGGAGAAGAAATCGGTGATCAACTTGTCGGATCGTATTCTGACCAACAATGAGGTAGAGTTATTATCTTTGGGACTGACATTTTGCCCATCCAATAATTTTAATCATACCCAGAGTAAGATTGACTTATTTTTCTTCACAAGAAAATTAAAAATAAGAAAATGGTATGCGACTAAAGTAGGACATAGTAATGCTACTACTAGAGATGAACCACATCATTTGAGCATCTCTGATGTCAATTTAACACACTCCCTCAATGCACTAAGTGGCAAATGTGAGGAGAGTCATGACCCATATCAAGATCTTGCTGATGCGCATGTATCTTTAGAAATGAGTTCCAAAACTAATTTCAAACCAAAATCAATATTCCTACCACAAATTCGCAATGATACCATTGATGTGTTTGAAAAATGTATGGTTAATGAACTAAACAAAATTGAGAATAAGAAATATCATCAAAAATGGAGCAATGTCACCAAAGAACAGTGCAACTTGATTGACAATTTGAGGGGAGATCACACCATTGTGATCAAAACTAGTGACAAAGGTGGAAACATAGTGGTTCAGTCTAGGGAGAACTACGTAGCAGAAGGTCTAAGACAATTGTCAGACACTAATAGCTATTGCAGGAGTAATCGAATGGAGTACGAAAATTCAATTAAACTGTTTCATATACAACTTACAGAATGGAAAACCAAAGGGCTATTAGAAGAGGAGGAATACAGATTTTTATTATGTAAATTTCCCAAATTACCGGCTTTATACCTCCTCCCCAAGGTTCACAAGAACATGACACATCCCCCTGGTAGACCTATTGTTTCGTCCAATGGTAGTTGTTTTGAATGTACCTCTCAATATGTGGATTATTTCTTGCAGCCTTTTGTTCACCAGTTACCATCCTATGTTAAAGATTCAGGAGATTTCTTGAAAAAGATTGAGACAGTGAAATGGGATGAAGAATTTTCTCTTCTCTCACTTGATGTGACAAGTCTGTACACCTCTATCCCTCATCAATTGGGAATTGATGCTTGCATGCATTTTCTCTCAAGAAGATCTGTGTCGTATTTATACCACACTAAAATGTTAATTACCATGATGGAGTTATGTCTCAAACAAAATTTTTTCTTGTTTAATAACAAGATTTACAAGCAGACTCTCGGTACCTCTATGGGGACTTGCTTTGCTCCAAGCTTTGCGGGTCTCTATATGGGGTACTGGGAGGAGACTGTGACATACAGATCACCTATGTATCGCAAACATGTTGTCAAGTGGATGCGATACATAGATGACGTTCTAGTTGTGTGGAAGGGAACGGAAGAAGATGCCAACATGTTTTGAATGAACTTAATCTTAATGTTTTCAATTTAAACTTCACCAGTAATTGGTCAAAAGACAGTTTAGAATTTTTAGATCTGAATATCAGAGTGAAGAATATGAAATTGGAAACAATTCTGTTCAGGAAAAAGACAGCAGGGAACAGTATACTTCACGCGCGCAGCTGTCATCCTAATTCCCTAATTAGGAGTATTCCAATGGGAGAACTCTTAAGAGCTAAACGGAATTGTAGTACTGAGGAAACTTTTCTGGTTGAACAACAAAATATGATTACGAGATTTTCCGAACGTGGTTATTCCGCTAAGACAATTTCCGATGCACAGAAAGCAGTAGAGAAACGCTCAAGGGAGTCGTTACTACAGCCAATCACAAATGAACCAGTGAGTGACAACAAGACACGGTTTATTACCACCTTTAGCAGTGAAGCTGGTTTACTCAGAAAGAGCCTTAACAAATTCTGGCCTTTATTATTAAATGATTCTGATTTGGCAGAATGTGTTAACGATTCGCCCCAAATTTCTTTCAGAAAAGCAAGGTCTCTGAAAGATCAGTTTTGTACAGCTGTGATTCCGAAAAAAACGAAAACTACTGGGGTAGAAGGCTTTTTTACCTGCAGAAATTGCAAGGCGTGCAAAAACAGTCGCAACTTGAAGAAAGTACGACTCTCACCCTTATCCAAAATTCTAGTCATCAAAGAACATTCTTCCTGTACCAGTGACCATGCGGTCTATGCTTTGTTCTGTCCCTGTAATAAAACCTATATAGGGAGTACCATTAAGCCAGCTAAACTGAGAGTGCTAGAGCACTTACGTGCTATCAATAACATGGACAAATCCTA
The DNA here is from genome assembly GCF_964261635.1 of Lissotriton helveticus. Classification (NCBI taxonomy): domain Eukaryota; kingdom Metazoa; phylum Chordata; class Amphibia; order Caudata; family Salamandridae; genus Lissotriton; species Lissotriton helveticus. The sequence goes on along the minus strand of NC_136059.1, from coordinate 1,264,033,141 downwards.
CCCGATAGCACGACATTTTCACAGTCATCACAATCAAAATGCTAACTTGCTTAGTTTCTGTGTGTTATGTACAGTGAAATTTGATGAGAGGGGTGGCAATCGGGTACAGAACTTGCGAAGACTGGAATCAAAAATGATTATTCAATACAAAACCATTGTCCCGAATGGTCATAATTGTGATGAAGAAATGGAAGTACATCTAGGATGATCTATGCCAAGAATATAGTTTCATTGAGCTTTCTGCAGTTTTTGTCTAGTAGTAGATCCAATTGGGTATGGTGGAAAGATGTTAATGTTTTCAGGATGTATTGCCCACATTTGTTTTTAGCTTCTATGTCCTTTACATGAGTTGTGAAGGGTACAAGGTAACTTTTCTATGTATCACTGGTCATAATTTATTATTCATTATTTTTTATTCTTTTTCTTTTAGGGATTATTCATATAAAATCTATTGTTGTTTGAAGGGGAGTATCAGCTATGAGATAGCAAAACAATGAGCTGACTTGGAATCGAAAACTGACTGATCGACACGTATGAATGGTTAAGCCCACTGGGGCAGTACTCTGCTGAAGCATGTGATGTTTTGATTATTTTTTTATTTAGTCACTAGCCCACAAGGGAGAGTGTCTTATTGTAGTGGCTGTTTATAATCTATCAGATCGTTACATTGGCCAATTCATGTGAATTTATAATTACTTTGCCCACTTGGGCGGCGATCTCATTTGTTAATCCAGCCTTTTTGCAACAAGCAATGAGCGCTTAGCAGGTTAAGTACACTGTTTCTATAACGTATGTGTCCTTCCAAGTCTCTTGTTTATTGTTTATTATTTGGATATCATGGCATTCATTATGTCACTTGGCATACTATGAATACTGCTATTTTGTGGTCCTTGACAAACAGAAAAATTCATTACCGTATTGTCCTTAACATGAACAGTTTCTGTTTTAAATTCATTAGTTTGCGTGCACAAACGCGCTTGTAATTTGTTTATGTTCTTTTTTTGCACAATGACCATGTGATTTTCACTATATTTACGCTGATCCTTTTACTCTGTCAACTACTCGTGAGCAAGGGGAGGAGCCCCGAAACGCGTCGAGTGACATTGTTTTGTTTGTCATCTGCTGATTAAAGATTCAGTGAACACGCTATCCTGTGTCCATGCTTCACCCTGTCCCAGGAGTGAGAGGACGTGAGTGTGATTTCTTGTATATATACATATATATATACATTACCTACTGGCGGTCGCCAGTAGGTATATATAGTTAGGATTTTTTCTCTATGGGATTTTTGAAAATTCTATGTCTAATAACTTTGGCGTTTGTGGACGGAATTGGCTGAAATTTTCAGGAAAATGGCACATTTTGTTTCTGAGCAGCCCCTGAAAATTTTGGGGGGGTTCGTCAAGGGGGGGCCGAGAAAAAAGGGGGGTCCCAAAACGCGTTTTTCCCATGTTAATTTCCATAGGGCGGTTGGCCTCACTTTTAGCCCGAACGGCTGAATGGATTTGCACGAAACTTGGCAAAATTGTAGGGACTGGTAGCCCGATGTGCCTTTTGTAGGTCTCAATATATGTGCTCCAGTGGATTTTGAGAAATTAACGTTTAAAAAAAGATATATATCTGTAACAGCGGACCGGGCAGCGGCCCAGGACGCGTACTTTTCGCGCAACGGAGCTTTGTGAAGCGAAGCTGATTGGTTCTCTGGCGTCTGTCAACATTCCAAACAGTCCGTAGCGGCCGCCATCTTGTCTCTCGGTAGGATCGAGAGACAAGAGGAGGCCAAAGCGAAGGGGCAAATGACCATAAGGGGGAATAGTAGATCCTCGCTGACCCCCTAGGTTTGATGTGGAGGTTTTAAAAGGGCCCCGCGGGGCAAAAAAAAAAAAAAATAATAATAATCGAACGGCTGAATGGATTTGCACGAAACTTGGTAAAATATTAGGGACTGGTAGCCCGATGTGCCTTTGCTATGTCTCAATATATGTGCTTCAGTGCATTTTGAGAAATTAACGTTCAAAAACAAGATATATATCTGTAACAGCGCTCCGCTTCGCGGAGATAAAATTATATCTGTATTACCTAGCTGTTGCTAACACCAGTTAGCGACGGCTAGTAGGAGATAGCGACCATCTTGGGTCCCACTTTGCATGTGAGTGATATTTATCACTAATGACATGCAAAGTGGGCATGCCAAGATGTTAGCGACTGGAAACAGTCGTTAACATCGCTATCTCCTAGGGACTGGTAGCCCGATGTGCCTTTGCTATGTCTCAATATATGTGCTTCAGTGCATTTTGAGAAATTAACGTTCAAAAACAAGATATATATCTGTAACAGCGCTCCGCTTCGCGGAGATAAAATTATATCTGTATTACCTAGCTGTTGCTAACACCAGTTAGCGACGGCTAGTAGGAGATAGCGACCATCTTGGGTCCCACTTTGCATGTGAGTGATATTTATCACTAATGACATGCAAAGTGGGCATGCCAAGATGTTAGCGACTGGAAACAGTCGCTAACATCGCTATCTCCTATTATCAACTTTTGGAAATATTCGAGATAAGCGCGAATATCTCCAAAAAGTAACAGCTGCCCTGAGCAGTTCTTAGCCATGTTATCCAATGGGAGGTGGATAACATGGCTAAGAGCATTAGCTCGGTAATGCATGAATATCGCTGAGTTTTCAGCGATATTAATGCATTGCGGTTGTTTTTTATCGTATTTGCGATAAACCTTGATAATAGCAAGGTTTATCTGCGATAATTTCTGACGGTAAAAAAATCTTTGCAATGCATCGTTAGGGATAAATATCGCTTAACTTTGGTAATATGCCCCAACGTCTGTTAACGTTCGATTCGAAGGAAATCAGGAATTGTTGAAAAACATTGTGTGCGCCATCTTGTCTTTTTTCAAATGCCACACTTTTGTCGTGCACGGCAGCCATTTTAGATGCCTTGACCAGACCCACTCTGTGCACGCTGTCGATCCTTAGCATGGCTCCCCACCCTCGCAAGCATCTCACCCAGGCAGTGGTCACCCCCGCTCTCTGTCTTATGCATGGGTAATAAACCTCCCCCCATCTGCGCTGCTCTTCCCTGAGAATCACACCCTGTGCCCGCCCGACACCTCCCTTTCGCCCTATTCACTACCGCACCCTCTGACACTCCTTTTCCTCTGTGTCCGATTGTCCAGGCCGGTCCTAGGCTATCAGCTAGCCCTGCAGATGTAGTTTATGGCCACAGCTGTAAAGAATCACCCCTCTTCAAAGGAGTTATAGTAGATCAAGGCCCACACTCGATGAGATCCGTCACAGCAGAAGCGTTGCTATTATCTGAAAACCATCCTGTATTGTGATTGGGGAGGGGACCGAGCGTGAAGCGGAAGATTCCAGGGATGACTCTTTGTACATCAAAGTTTTTACAATTATGTGTCACATTAAAAATATATAGCACTCCGACAAAGTAGTAAGATTATAAAACTTTAATAATTTATAAATATATACAAGAAAACAAAAATAGTAATAACATATAAACATTTTTAGGGAAAAACAACGAAGTAGCGGTCGGCTGTGCGAATAGTCCCAACGCAGCACAACGTCCAGATTTCCGGCGTGGGGCGTCGCGGGGGGTGGGTCATCAGTAGCAAACTGTTGTGCGAATAGTTCCAAGGCAGCAGAACGCGCCGAAATCTAGATGACACGAAAGTGATGTCTAGTAAGTTGCCACCCAGCAAATAACGGCGTGGGGCGTCGCGGGGGGTGGGTCATCAGTAGCAAACTGTTGTGCGAATAGTTCCAAGGCAGCAGAACGATGGCACCAAGGTGATGTCCAGTAAGTTGCCGCACTGGTTTTGGTATCCTACAATGCTGCTCCGAATAACGGCGTGGGGCGCCCCGGGGGAGGCGGCGTGAACGGGCCTCTCCAGGTGGAGTCTCATCTGTTTTAGTGGGGCGCCCCTTTACCGTTTCAGTTGCCATTCCGTCCGCTTTTGGTCCACTGTGTCAAAATCCGCCATTCAGCTGAGTTGCGCCCACTCTTGCGGTGCAGCGATAGGCGGCTGCCACAGGACTCTCAAAATGGCGGCAGGCTCTTTCCTTTTTGGGCGTGGTCCACTGAAATGGCCCTGGGACACCTTGGAAATCGGACGCTTGTCTGCTAGGTCTTGGACCCCATTCTCGAAAGCGTCCCCTCCGCCTTGAGAATTCATCAAAAGTTTTGGGGGCCCCGACTCCTGCAGGCTTCTGGTGGGGAGCGGCTGCCATGATTGCTCGCGGAATGACCACGACGGAGCTACGAGATGGTGGTGCTCTCATGCTGACGCCAGTTTAGTCTGAAACATCCAGAAACAAGGTGGGGCTTTCATCGTTTGGGGAAAAAAAAAGTTTTCATCCAATGAAAAGTGTTGTTTTTAGGTCATATGATCAAGCCTTCCATCATTAGGAAACCAAAAGTAAAATGAACCAATGAAAAGTTTTATAAACAAGTCACATGACCTGTTATGCGGCATAGGGTATAAAATGCGGAGAAAATACGTTGGCACGTGAGGCGGCGTCAGTAGCGGACCGATGTGCGAATAGGCCGAAGGCAATACAACGCGCCAAGATCCGGATGGCACCGAGGTGGTGTCCAGCAAGTTGCAGCACTGGTGTGGCCATCCTACAATGCTGAAAGTCGGCGTGGGGCGCCCCGTTGGCCTGTGAGTTTGCGTCAGTAGCGGACCGATGTGCGAATAGGCCGAAGGCAGCACAACGCGCCAAGATCCGGATGGCACCGAGGTGGTGTCTAGTAAGTTGTCGCACTTCTGTGGCCATCCTACAATGTTGAAAGTCGGCGTGGGGCGCCCCGTTGGCCTGTGAGATGGCGTCAGTAGCGGACCGATGTGCGAATGGGGCCAAAGGCAGCGCAACAATATTTTCTGACTGACACCACAAGGCGCTGAGATGCCAAGATCCGGATGGCACCGAGGTGATGTCTAAGTTGCGGACTGATGTGCGAATGGGGCCAAAGGCAGCGTAACAATATTTTTTGTATGGAAGATACCACTAGGCGTTGAGATGCCAAGATTCGGATGGCACTGAGGTGATGTCTAGCAAGTTGCTGTACTGGTGTGGTCATCCTACAATGCTGAAACTCGGCGTGGGTCGCCCCATTAGCCTGTGAGATGGCGTCAGTAGCGGACCGATGTGCGAATAGGCCGAAGGCAGCACAACGCGCCAAGATCCGGATGTCACCGTGGTGGTTTCATAGTTGAGAGGCACTTCATCTGCAGTGGGGCGCCGAGATCCGGATGGCACCGAGGTGATGTCTAGCAAGTTGCTGTACTGGTGTGGTCATCCTACAATGCTGAAACTCGGCGTGGGTCGCCCCATTAGCCTGTGAGATGGCGTCAGTAGCGGACCGATGTGCGAATAGGCCGAAGGCAGCACAACGCGCCAAGATCCGGATGTCACCGTGGTGGTTTCATAGTTGAGAGGCACTTCATCTGCAGTGGGGCGCCGAGATCCGGATGGCACCGAGGTGATGTCTAGCAAGTTGCTGTACTGGTGTGGTTATTCTACAATGCTGAAACTCGGCGTGGGGCGCCCCATTAGCCTGTGAGATGGCGTCAGTAGCGGACCGATGTGCGAATGGGGCCAAAGGCAGCGCAACAATATTTTCTGAAGAGAAGACACCAAAAGGTGCTGACATTCCAAGATCCGGATGGCACCGAGGTGGTGTCTAGCAAGCTATGCAGTTGAGTTGTGTGCGCACTTGCGGCGAATAGGTCGAAGGCAGCATAACAATGTTTTCTGAATAGGAGACACCACAAGGCGTTGAGATTCGGTTACCACCGAGGTGATGTCTAGCAAGTTGCCGCACTGGTGTGGCCATCCTACAATACTGCTCCGAATAACGGCGTGGGGTGCCCGAAGGGGGGGGGAGCCGGCGTGAATGGGCCTTCCTAGGTGGAGGCTCGTCTGCTGTAGTGGGGCGCCCCTTTACCGTTTCAGTTGCCATTCAGCTGAGTTTCGGCTGCTCTTGATGCTACAGCGACAGGCGGCTGCAAGAGGACTCTCAAAATGGCGGCCTGTTCTTTGGATTTGGGCCTGGTCCACTAAAATGGCCCTGGGACACCTTAGAACTCAGACGCTCGATTTTTTTTTCCTTTCCTGTACATGCAAAAAAAGGTAAATGCCCGGTACGTTACACGCTTCATCTGCCACGATGAACTCTCCAGAGGAACCGAAAAAAAATATAGTTGTGGTAACTATACCATGCATCGTCATATGGAGAGGTGGCACCAATTAATTATAGTGCTGCATAAAAGAGAGATTTGGAGGAGAACCCCTGACCTGCTAGTACATTCATCAAAGAAGTGGCACTGAGAGCTTCAGAGGCAAGGGAAACGGTCCCAAATATTTAGAAGAACTTTGGAAAGATTAAAATGACATGTTTAGATTGTGGCAAATTAATTTCATGTGGACAGATGAGTGTTACTCTAATAAATACAGCATATGAACATCATCATAGTCGATGGTTGGTAGAGACATTTTGACTATATCCTGGACCTGCCCGTCCTCGCCCAAAATGGCGCCGGAATAAATGGGACTCGTAACTCCTTGTTGTGTACTGGTTGCAGAACCTTGAAATCACGAGATACGTATGCAGTTTTGAAGCACATGGCGGGCGGGGACGAGAATTGATTGAATATTTCGACATCCCTATTGATATTAAGTTCTGATGTGTTATTGATTACTGTACTGTTGAAAGTTCGAATTAACGTCACCCATGGTACTTGCCCGCAAATGTATATCTAGATAATTTTATTGTAACTGGCCCTGTCGTATTTTAATTATAAAATGTACGTCCACCGATTCCGTAACTGTTAGACACCTTAGTTCTTGCAACCTAATGGCCCGCCCGTTACGTTCCTCTACAGTGTAAATGTCTATTCATCATATACGATTAACGTTTGCTCTGTGGCAGGCCCACGTGGTTATAGGCTCGTATTTGTATAATGAAATTTTCACAATAAAGGTTTTTAAAAGAAAACATGGTAGTAGTATATACATTGGTAAAGTTTTTAATAATAGTGACTGTTTTAGAATCATTAAAAGGCAAGTGAAATAATGCAGACCAATTACATGAAGGGTAAAAGGTATAATACGAAGGAACGCAGTAAAGATAAATGGTCAAGGGCTGTTGTGTTTTCTATTCCTGCAACATAAAGTGATCGATAAGAATCTCATATTCAGGCGTATCGGCGACTAAGACAGCAGGTCGACCCTCTTTTGCTCAACGGCTCCGTCATGGGACGAAGAAACGCTCTTTTTCTCGAAAAAAGAATATATTTTACTTGCAGGACAGTTGTAAAATTTCCGGGAAAGTACATTAGCCTGGAACATTATAACATATATTTAAGAAAAAATAATGTTCGGAAGTAATGAAAAGCGTAATTTTTAGGTCATATGACCAAGCCTTTCATCATTACAATAAGAAAAGTAAAATGAACCAATGAAAAGTTTTATTAACAAGTCACATGACTTGTTATGCTTACGTTACGCGCTGCGCGCCCCGGATGACTTCCGGATGCGCTAACGCGGCGCGTCATATGACGCATTACGCGACAACGCAGGTACAGAATATAGTCAAAATGTCTCCACCAACCAGCGGTCGGAACACAACCCCTTTCAGCAGGCTAAATAGTTCTGTTAAATGACAACAGAAGGGACAGGCAACAAGAACCATCAGTCAAAGAGGGGAGGGCTAGTTCTTCTCTACCGGGTTACATTGGGGGGCTACCGGAACTGATCGAATTGGTAGTCTACAGTGTTTCTGGATGTTTCAGACTGAAGCTGGGGTTAGCATGAGAGCAGCACCATTTCGTAGCTCCGTCGTGGTCATTCCGCAACCAATCATGGCAGCCGTTCTTTATCGTTATTTTGGGCGGGGTGGGTGGCGGAGCCGAGCTGTTTTGCAGCCATCATTGTGTGGAGTTCAGTTCATCTCACTAGTTTTGTATTTGTCATGAGGGGTTGTTCCTAATGTTTCTATTTTAGCGAGGTCAAAAAGAGATCCCATTAGTGGCCTACTGATTTTGCTCGATTCCTTTTCTTTTTTTTTACACGATTTTTCGTTATCTGCAAAGACTAAACAGAGTATTGCGACTCTGTGTTTGTTTGTAAATAGAGAATGAACCAAAGAGAACTAATTCTAAAACAGTAAATACTTGGATAACAATCAATCAAATGGAGAGAGAAGCAGGCACGACGGATTACAATGGGGGCAAAGGCCTGCGTTAACTACCTTTCACTATCTGCAAAGAGAGAGTACTCCTAATAGAAATGAGGGGGGGGGGCACCATTCAAAGCAGATCAGTGTGCATAAACACGAAAATGTTTTCACTTACCACGTACTTGACATTCGACAGCTTATGATATTTGCTATTAAAAAACCATTGAAATTCACTGAAAAAACCATAGGTTATAGACCATATATAGTTAGGAATTAGCATTTACAAAACCTTGAAAATTCACTGAAAAAACCATAGGTTATAGACCATATATAGTTAGGAATTAGCATTTAAAAAACCTTATTTTACTCACACAAAACCATTGAAATTCCATATATAGTTAGTTGCACTAACTATATATCGCGCACCCGCAATCCACTGCTGATCATGTCACATATTACATCATTCATGACATGGTCAGTGACATCACTGATGACATCACTATAGTGGCCAAAAACGATACAGAAAAGGGGGTGGTGATGAACAGAGTGTCTGAATTAAGCAGACCACTCTTACCCAGTCCAAAGATCAGGGCTTGATCCATCACCGTTATTTATCTCACTGCCCCATCCCAGCTCAGAACCTGGCTATATGCAAATTAGTCTGTCCCTGGCCCAGTGCATCATGGGAACAGGGCAGACCAAACTACCAAGCCAATTCTTCACCAGAAAGGAGACAAGCTACCGGGGACCGGTTTCTGGCATTTCAGCCTCTTCGGCCCGGCTTGCTTGAATCCTGATGGAGCAGTGAGAAAGGGACTCATGTCTGAGTATACCCTGCCACACCTATAGTGGCCAAAAACGATACAGAAAAGGGGGTGGTGATGAACAGAGTGTCTGAATTAAGCAGACCACTCTTACCCAGTCCAAAGATCAGGGCTTGATCCATCACCGTTATTTATCTCACTGCCCCATCCCAGCTCAGAACCTGGCTATATGCAAATTAGTCTGTCCCTGGCCCAGTGCATCATGGGAACAGGGCAGACCAAACTACCAAGCCAATTCTTCACCAGAAAGGAGACAAGCTACCGGGGACCGGTTTCTGGCATTTCAGCCTCTTCGGCCCGGCTTGCTTGAATCCTGATGGAGCAGTGAGAAAGGGACTCATGTCTGAGTATACCCTGCCACACCTATAGTGGCCAAAAACGATACAGAAAAGGGGGTGGTGATGAACAGAGTGTCTGAATTAAGCAGACCACTCTTACCCAGTCCAAAGATCAGGGCTTGATCCATCACCGTTATTTATCTCACTGCCCCATCCCAGCTCAGAACCTGGCTATATGCAAATTAGTCTGTCCCTGGCCCAGTGCATCATGGGAACAGGGCAGACCAAACTACCAAGCCAATTCTTCACCAGAAAGGAGACAAGCTACCGGGGACCGGTTTCTGGCATTTCAGCCTCTTCGGCCCGGCTTGCTTGAATCCTGATGGAGCAGTGAGAAAGGGACTCATGTCTGAGTATACCCTGCCACACCTATAGTGGCCAAAAACGATACATCCATTGTGGGTGGCGCCCCACTCTAGGGACCTTGAAATTACTGCTCACCGATCATGACCTTACCGCCACAGACCGGATAGTTGACCGACTATCCGGTCCCCCCAAATCCTCCTAAAGGTCATGCTTCCTCAAACCCCTTAGCCATGCTACGAAGTCTCCTATGAGTAAGTCATTCCCCTCCCTGGACAGGTGAACCCCATCGTTCAGATACATTTGATCACCCCGAATACACCCATGAGGAATGTTATGCAACTGCGCAGAACGGAACAATCTACCTATTTTATTATTGACCCGTTTAACTGAATGGTTCAGTGCTGACACCGAAAGGCCCCCCTGCCACATCTTCCTAGGAATCATGTGGGACCAGGCAATCGTACACCCCGGGACTCTTTTAGTCAACCAGCTAACCGCCGACAAAATTTGTTCAAGTAACACTCGTCTACCCAGTGTCACCAAGTCGTTGCCTCCCAGGTGTACTATGACTACAGATGGCGGTGACCTATACCGCCCTAGAAGCCCCTCGAAAAATGATTCAAAGTGGTCAAAAACGAGCCCACCCTTCCCATGGAAGGACACTCTGAACCCGTATTCCCCAGGTGCGTGAATCGCGTCACCTTCCTTGAATACGTCGCCGGTGCGCCTCACGTATGAGTGGCCCACGACCCATACCATCCTCTCTCCAGTCGGTGGCCTCTGACCGCTGGTCTCCTGGTGCTGGGTCGACCTCAAATTCCACCCCGCGTGGCAGGCTCGCGAAACTGTAAAGTAAACAAAGACAGAAAACGTGAGTGCATGTCAATTGATCACTCACAACATGTGCAATCGCACATACCTCTTGAAGCAATTCGAGGACCAACGGCCCAATTGTTTCACTTCCTCAGCACTCTGACCCCTGGCTGTAGCCTCAGTAGCAGCCCCTATCCTAAAGGAGTGGGTCCCAAAATCGCACGGGTCCATGCCCGCGTCAGCGATTGACAGTGCTAGCACCCTCTGAAACTGAAATCTCAAAACGGCTAGTAGGAGATAGCGACCATCTTGGGTCCCACTTTGCATGTGAGTGATATTTATCACTAATGACATGCAAAGTGGGCATGCCAAGATGTTAGCGACTGGAAACAGTCGTTAACATCGCTATCTCCTAGGGACTGGTAGCCCGATGTGCCTTTGCTATGTCTCAATATATGTGCTTCAGTGCATTTTGAGAAATTAACGTTCAAAAACAAGATATATATCTGTAACAGCGCTCCGCTTCGCGGAGATAAAATTATATCTGTATTACCTAGCTGTTGCTAACACCAGTTAGCGACGGCTAGTAGGAGATAGCGACCATCTTGGGTCCCACTTTGCATGTGAGTGATATTTATCACTAATGACATGCAAAGTGGGCATGCCAAGATGTTAGCGACTGGAAACAGTCGCTAACATCGCTATCTCCTATTATCAACTTTTGGAAATATTCGAGATAAGCGCGAATATCTCCAAAAAGTAACAGCTGCCCTGAGCAGTTCTTAGCCATGTTATCCAATGGGAGGTGGATAACATGGCTAAGAGCATTAGCTCGGTAATGCATGAATATCGCTGAGTTTTCAGCGATATTAATGCATTGCGGTCGTTTTTTATCGTATTTGCGATAAACCTTGATAATAGCAAGGTTTATCTGCGATAATTTCTGACGGTAAAAAAATCTTTGCAATGCATCGTTAGGGATAAATATCGCTTAACTTTGGTAATATGCCCCAACGTCTGTTAACGTTCGATTCGAAGGAAATCAGGAATTGTTGAAAAACATTGTGTGCGCCATCTTGTCTTTTTTCAAATGCCACACTTTTGTCGTGCACGGCAGCCATTTTAGATGCCTTGACCAGACCCACTCTGTGCACGCTGTCGATCCTTAGCATGGCTCCCCACCCTCGCAAGCATCTCACCCAGGCAGTGGTCACCCCCGCTCTCTGTCTTATGCATGGGTAATAAACCTCCCCCCATCTGCGCTGCTCTTCCCTGAGAATCACACCCTGTGCCCGCCCGACACCTCCCTTTCGCCCTATTCACTACCGCACCCTCTGACACTCCTTTTCCTCTGTGTCCGATTGTCCAGGCCGGTCCTAGGCTATCAGCTAGCCCTGCAGATGTAGTTTATGGCCACAGCTGTAAAGAATCACCCCTCTTCAAAGGAGTTATAGTAGATCAAGGCCCACACTCGATGAGATCCGTCACAGCAGAAGCGTTGCTATTATCTGAAAACCATCCTGTATTGTGATTGGGGAGGGGACCGAGCGTGAAGCGGAAGATTCCAGGGATGACTCTTTGTACATCAAAGTTTTTACAATTATGTGTCACATTAAAAATATATAGCACTCCGACAAAGTAGTAAGATTATAAAACTTTAATAATTTATAAATATATACAAGAAAACAAAAATAGTAATAACATATAAACATTTTTAGGGAAAAACAACGAAGTAGCGGTCGGCTGTGCGAATAGTCCCAACGCAGCACAACGTCCAGATTTCCGGCGTGGGGCGTCGCGGGGGGTGGGTCATCAGTAGCAAACTGTTGTGCGAATAGTTCCAAGGCAGCAGAACGCGCCGAAATCTAGATGACACGAAAGTGATGTCTAGTAAGTTGCCACCCAGCAAATAACGGCGTGGGGCGTCGCGGGGGGTGGGTCATCAGTAGCAAACTGTTGTGCGAATAGTTCCAAGGCAGCAGAACGATGGCACCAAGGTGATGTCCAGTAAGTTGCCGCACTGGTTTTGGTATCCTACAATGCTGCTCCGAATAACGGCGTGGGGCGCCCCGGGGGAGGCGGCGTGAACGGGCCTCTCCAGGTGGAGTCTCATCTGTTTTAGTGGGGCGCCCCTTTACCGTTTCAGTTGCCATTCCGTCCGCTTTTGGTCCACTGTGTCAAAATCCGCCATTCAGCTGAGTTGCGCCCACTCTTGCGGTGCAGCGATAGGCGGCTGCCACAGGACTCTCAAAATGGCGGCAGGCTCTTTCCTTTTTGGGCGTGGTCCACTGAAATGGCCCTGGGACACCTTGGAAATCGGACGCTTGTCTGCTAGGTCTTGGACCCCATTCTCGAAAGCGTCCCCTCCGCCTTGAGAATTCATCAAAAGTTTTGGGGGCCCCGACTCCTGCAGGCTTCTGGTGGGGAGCGGCTGCCATGATTGCTCGCGGAATGACCACGACGGAGCTACGAGATGGTGGTGCTCTCATGCTGACGCCAGTTTAGTCTGAAACATCCAGAAACAAGGTGGGGCTTTCATCGTTTGGGGAAAAAAAAAGTTTTCATCCAATGAAAAGTGTTGTTTTTAGGTCATATGATCAAGCCTTCCATCATTAGGAAACCAAAAGTAAAATGAACCAATGAAAAGTTTTATAAACAAGTCACATGACCTGTTATGCGGCATAGGGTATAAAATGCGGAGAAAATACGTTGGCACGTGAGGCGGCGTCAGTAGCGGACCGATGTGCGAATAGGCCGAAGGCAATACAACGCGCCAAGATCCGGATGGCACCGAGGTGGTGTCCAGCAAGTTGCAGCACTGGTGTGGCCATCCTACAATGCTGAAAGTCGGCGTGGGGCGCCCCGTTGGCCTGTGAGTTTGCGTCAGTAGCGGACCGATGTGCGAATAGGCCGAAGGCAGCACAACGCGCCAAGATCCGGATGGCACCGAGGTGGTGTCTAGTAAGTTGTCGCACTTCTGTGGCCATCCTACAATGTTGAAAGTCGGCGTGGGGCGCCCCGTTGGCCTGTGAGATGGCGTCAGTAGCGGACCGATGTGCGAATGGGGCCAAAGGCAGCGCAACAATATTTTCTGACTGACACCACAAGGCGCTGAGATGCCAAGATCCGGATGGCACCGAGGTGATGTCTAAGTTGCGGACTGATGTGCGAATGGGGCCAAAGGCAGCGTAACAATATTTTTTGTATGGAAGATACCACTAGGCGTTGAGATGCCAAGATTCGGATGGCACTGAGGTGATGTCTAGCAAGTTGCTGTACTGGTGTGGTCATCCTACAATGCTGAAACTCGGCGTGGGTCGCCCCATTAGCCTGTGAGATGGCGTCAGTAGCGGACCGATGTGCGAATAGGCCGAAGGCAGCACAACGCGCCAAGATCCGGATGTCACCGTGGTGGTTTCATAGTTGAGAGGCACTTCATCTGCAGTGGGGCGCCGAGATCCGGATGGCACCGAGGTGATGTCTAGCAAGTTGCTGTACTGGTGTGGTTATTCTACAATGCTGAAACTCGGCGTGGGGCGCCCCATTAGCCTGTGAGATGGCGTCAGTAGCGGACCGATGTGCGAATGGGGCCAAAGGCAGCGCAACAATATTTTCTGAAGAGAAGACACCAAAAGGTGCTGACATTCCAAGATCCGGATGGCACCGAGGTGGTGTCTAGCAAGCTATGCAGTTGAGTTGTGTGCGCACTTGCGGCGAATAGGTCGAAGGCAGCATAACAATGTTTTCTGAATAGGAGACACCACAAGGCGTTGAGATTCGGTTACCACCGAGGTGATGTCTAGCAAGTTGCCGCACTGGTGTGGCCATCCTACAATACTGCTCCGAATAACGGCGTGGGGTGCCCGAAGGGGGGGGGAGCCGGCGTGAATGGGCCTTCCTAGGTGGAGGCTCGTCTGCTGTAGTGGGGCGCCCCTTTACCGTTTCAGTTGCCATTCAGCTGAGTTTCGGCTGCTCTTGATGCTACAGCGACAGGCGGCTGCAAGAGGACTCTCAAAATGGCGGCCTGTTCTTTGGATTTGGGCCTGGTCCACTAAAATGGCCCTGGGACACCTTAGAACTCGGACGCTCGATTTTTTTTTCCTTTCCTGTACATGCAAAAAAAGGTAAATGCCCGGTACGTTACACGCTTCATCTGCCACGATGAACTCTCCAGAGGAACCGAAAAAAAATATAGTTGTGGTAACTATACCATGCATCGTCATATGGAGAGGTGGCACCAATTAATTATAGTGCTGCATAAAAGAGAGATTTGGAGGAGAACCCCTGACCTGCTAGTACATTCATCAAAGAAGTGGCACTGAGAGCTTCAGAGGCAAGGGAAACGGTCCCAAATATTTAGAAGAACTTTGGAAAGATTAAAATGACATGTTTAGATTGTGGCAAATTAATTTCATGTGGACAGATGAGTGTTACTCTAATAAATACAGCATATGAACATCATCATAGTCGATGGTTGGTAGAGACATTTTGACTATATCCTGGACCTGCCCGTCCTCGCCCAAAATGGCGCCGGAATAAATGGGACTCGTAACTCCTTGTTGTGTACTGGTTGCAGAACCTTGAAATCACGAGATACGTATGCAGTTTTGAAGCACATGGCGGGCGGGGACGAGAATTGATTGAATATTTCGACATCCCTATTGATATTAAGTTCTGATGTGTTATTGATTACTGTACTGTTGAAAGTTCGAATTAACGTCACCCATGGTACTTGCCCGCAAATGTATATCTAGATAATTTTATTGTAACTGGCCCTGTCGTATTTTAATTATAAAATGTACGTCCACCGATTCCGTAACTGTTAGACACCTTAGTTCTTGCAACCTAATGGCCCGCCCGTTACGTTCCTCTACAGTGTAAATGTCTATTCATCATATACGATTAACGTTTGCTCTGTGGCAGGCCCACGTGGTTATAGGCTCGTATTTGTATAATGAAATTTTCACAATAAAGGTTTTTAAAAGAAAACATGGTAGTAGTATATACATTGGTAAAGTTTTTAATAATAGTGACTGTTTTAGAATCATTAAAAGGCAAGTGAAATAATGCAGACCAATTACATGAAGGGTAAAAGGTATAATACGAAGGAACGCAGTAAAGATAAATGGTCAAGGGCTGTTGTGTTTTCTATTCCTGCAACATAAAGTGATCGATAAGAATCTCATATTCAGGCGTATCGGCGACTAAGACAGCAGGTCGACCCTCTTTTGCTCAACGGCTCCGTCATGGGACGGAGAAACGCTCTTTTTCTCGAAAAAAGAATATATTTTACTTGCAGGACAGTTGTAAAATTTCCGGGAAAGTACATTAGCCTGGAACATTATAACATATATTTAAGAAAAAATAATGTTCGGAAGTAATGAAAAGCGTAATTTTTAGGTCATATGACCAAGCCTTTCATCATTACAATAAGAAAAGTAAAATGAACCAATGAAAAGTTTTATTAACAAGTCACATGACTTGTTATGCTTACGTTACGCGCTGCGCGCCCCGGATGACTTCCGGATGCGCTAACGCGGCGCGTCATATGACGCATTACGCGACAACGCAGGTACAGAATATAGTCAAAATGTCTCCACCAACCAGCGGTCGGAACACAACCCCTTTCAGCAGGCTAAATAGTTCTGTTAAATGACAACAGAAGGGACAGGCAACAAGAACCATCAGTCAAAGAGGGGAGGGCTAGTTCTTCTCTACCGGGTTACATTGGGGGGCTACCGGAACTGATCGAATTGGTAGTCTACAGTGTTTCTGGATGTTTCAGACTGAAGCTGGGGTTAGCATGAGAGCAGCACCATTTCGTAGCTCCGTCGTGGTCATTCCGCAACCAATCATGGCAGCCGTTCTTTATCGTTATTTTGGGCGGGGTGGGTGGCGGAGCCGAGCTGTTTTGCAGCCATCATTGTGTGGAGTTCAGTTCATCTCACTAGTTTTGTATTTGTCATGAGGGGTTGTTCCTAATGTTTCTATTTTAGCGAGGTCAAAAAGAGATCCCATTAGTGGCCTACTGATTTTGCTCGATTCCTTTTCTTTTTTTTTACACGATTTTTCGTTATCTGCAAAGACTAAACAGAGTATTGCGACTCTGTGTTTGTTTGTAAATAGAGAATGAACCAAAGAGAACTAATTCTAAAACAGTAAATACTTGGATAACAATCAATCAAATGGAGAGAGAAGCAGGCACGACGGATTACAATGGGGGCAAAGGCCTGCGTTAACTACCTTTCACTATCTGCAAAGAGAGAGTACTCCTAATAGAAATGAGGGGGGGGGGCACCATTCAAAGCAGATCAGTGTGCATAAACACGAAAATGTTTTCACTTACCACGTACTTGACATTCGACAGCTTATGATATTTGCTATTAAAAAACCATTGAAATTCACTGAAAAAACCATAGGTTATAGACCATATATAGTTAGGAATTAGCATTTACAAAACCTTGAAAATTCACTGAAAAAACCATAGGTTATAGACCATATATAGTTAGGAATTAGCATTTAAAAAACCTTATTTTACTCACACAAAACCATTGAAATTCCATATATAGTTAGTTGCACTAACTATATATCGCGCACCCGCAATCCACTGCTGATCATGTCACATATTACATCATTCATGACATGGTCAGTGACATCACTGATGACATCACTGATGACATCTCAAATGACATCACTGATGACATCACTGATGACATCTCATTTGACATCATTCTTGTGCTAATACGATAAACCTCTTCAGACTCTAATATAACCTTAGATACACTCAGTGTATACAGACACTCACACACTGCCACTCATCCATGGAGTTACTCACACACCCAGTCAGTCATGCAAAGAAACAATCTCACCTCCATTTCTTCAACTATACAGTTAAACACACCTTACTTATTGAAACATATACTAACACATATTTACTCTCTTATACAATCCCTGATACAAGTTCACAATGATCGATACAACTACTCACTCATTCAGTGGCTCTCATGCACAGTTATTTATATATGCCAACTCTCACATGTACTGTGTTTTACATATGTACTTACTATGACATGTAGCATTGAGATATCCATTCACTCATCAATACACTCATGCACACAGTCAACTGCCCATGTAGCTGTTTCCACATGCACTCTTGAACTCATACACCTAGTGAATAAACTGCTCACACATCTATGCATAGAGTCACACACCTTCCAGCCACCCCTACACAAACTCAATCTCCCATAGAAATACTTGGGCAACCAATTAATAACACATATAGCCTCTCGTATAGCTAATGATCAACACATGCAGCAGTTTACAGAACAACAGACATAATGATGCACAAATTAAGACAGTTTAGTCACTAACCCATGCATTCAGTGAGACACATTTAATCACTCACTCATACAGTCAGTCACGCACCTACTAAATCCTTCATCCAGACACTTATACATCCACTCATTCTTCAATATGTAAAACATATTTAAACTTTACAAAAACACACAGACACTAGATGATGTCATCAGTGATGTCATTTGAGATGTCATCAGTGATGTCATTTGAGATGTCATCAGTGATGTCATCAGTGATGTCACTGACCATGTCATGAATGATGTAATATGTGACATGATCAGCAGTGGATTGCGGGTGCGCGATATATAGTTAGTGCAACTAACTATATATGGAATTTCAATGGTTTTGTGTGAGTAAAATAAGGTTTTTTAAATGCTAATTCCTAACTATATATGGTCTATAACCTATGGTTTTTTCAGTGAATTTTCAAGGTTTTGTAAATGCTAATTCCTAACTATATATGGTCTATAACCTATGGTTTTTTCAGTGAATATATATATAAATACATATATATATATATATATTCACTGAAAAAACCATAGGTTATAGACCATATATAGTTAGGAATTAGCATTTACAAAACCTTGAAAATTCACAGAAAAAACCATAGGTTATAGACCATATATAGTTAGGAATTAGCATTTAAAAAACCTTTTTTTACTCACACAAAACCATTGAAATTCCATATATAGTTAGTTGTACTAACTATATATCGCCACCCGCAATCCACTGCTGATCATGTCACATATTACATCATTCATGACATGGTCAGTGACATCACTGATGACATCACTGATGACATCTCAAATGACATCACTGATGACATCACTGATGACATCTCAAATGACATCACTGATGACATCACTGATGACATCTCAAATGACATCACTGATGACATCACTGATGACATCACTGATGACATCACTGATGACATCTCAAATGACATCACTGATGACATCACTGATGACACCTCATTTGACATTACTGATCACATCACTGATGACATCATTCATATGATAATACGATGAACCTCTTCAGACTCTAATATAACCTTAGATACACTCAGTGTAAACAGACACTCACAGACTGTCACTCATCCATGGAGTTACTCACACACCTAGTCAGTCATGCAAAGAATCAATCTCACCTCCATTTCCTCAACTATACAGTTATACACACCTTACTTATTCAAACATATACTAACACATATTTACTCTCTTATACAATCCCTGATACAAGTTCACAATGATCCATACAGCCACTCACACATTCACTGGCTCTTATGCACAGTTATTTATATATGTCAACTCTCACATGTACTGTGTTTTACATATGTACTTACTTTGACATGTAGCACTGAGATATCCATTCACTCACCAATACACTCATGCACACAGTCAACCGCCCATACAGCTGTTTCCACATGCACTTTTGAACCCATACATCTAGTGAATCAACTGCTCACACATCTATGCACAGAGTCATATGGCCGGGATGCCCGCCACCCCCTCCCAACACATTTCCCCAAGAATGGGAAGTCGGACAATAGTTGAACTTTTGGAAGGCGGGAGGGAGTCACCCTCCCGGCCGTATTTATTAAAATATGAAACAAAATTTAAAACAATAAATAAAAGTTTCATCATTATGCATTATGTACAATTTGCCATTTATTACATTTCGATGCAGTCATGTACTTTTGGCTAACATCCTGAAAATACATACACTCTAACTCAAATTGTACATCCTAGCATTAAGGGCCAACGGCAAGGTCTTAACCGGTGTCAGATCCCTACTACCAGACTCCCGCCCTCACGGTGTGAGCGGCGCATGCGCAGAGGACTGTACCCTCATTGCCAACTGTAACTTCCCTTGTCGTGGTGGGGGCCCCCTTTCTACTCGACGCCATCTTAAGGGTCGTCCGAGTTCCCGTATGAGGTCTCTGTAGGAAGGACAGCGTGGACTCTCCCCCCATCCCCACACTCTCTATCCGCCGTCGCGGATATCCGGCCCCGGGAAATTAGTAGGAGGGGCATCTAACCGCCTCCCCCCCTGGGAGGGGCCCCATGGCCATCTCCCCCTAGGCGCCCCATCCTTAGTGGGTGCCGCCTCCCCGTGGAAGGGGCCAATGGCCGTCTTCCCCCGGGCGCTCCCATCCATTGTGGGTGGCGCCCCACTCTAGGGACCTTGAAATTACTGCTCACCGATCATGACCTTACCGCCACAGACCGGATAGTTGACCGACTATCCGGTCCCCCCAAATCCTCCTAAAGGTCATGCTTCCTCAAACCCCTTAGCCATGCTACGAAGTCTCCTATGAGTAAGTCATTCCCCTCCCTGGACAGGTGAACCCCATCGTTCAGATACATTTGATCACCCCGAATACACCCATGAGGAATGTTATGCAACTGCGCAGAACGGAACAATCTACCTATTTTATTATTGACCCGTTTAACTGAATGGTTCAGTGCTGACACCGAAAGGCCCCCCTGCCACATCTTCCTAGGAATCATGTGGGACCAGGCAATCGTACACCCCGGGACTCTTTTAGTCAACCAGCTAACCGCCGACAAAATTTGTTCAAGTAACACTCGTCTACCCAGTGTCACCAAGTCGTTGCCTCCCAGGTGTACTATGACTACAGATGGCGGTGACCTATACCGCCCTAGAAGCCCCTCGAAAAATGATTCAAAGTGGTCAAAAACGAGCCCACCCTTCCCATGGAAGGACACTCTGAACCCGTATTCCCCAGGTGCGTGAATCGCGTCACCTTCCTTGAATACGTCGCCGGTGCGCCTCACGTATGAGTGGCCCACGACCCATACCATCCTCTCTCCAGTCGGTGGCCTCTGACCGCTGGTCTCCTGGTGCTGGGTCGACCTCAAATTCCGCCCCGCGTGGCAGGCTCGCGAAACTGTAAAGTAAACAAAGACAGAAAACGTGAGTGCATGTCAATTGATCACTCACAACATGTGCAATCGCACATACCTCTTGAAGCAATTCGAGGACCAACGGCCCAATTGTTTCACTTCCTCAGCACTCTGACCCCTGGCTGTAGCCTCAGTAGCAGCCCCTATCCTAAAGGAGTGGGTCCCAAAATCGCACGGGTCCATGCCCGCGTCAGCGATTGACAGTGCTAGCACCCTCTGAAACTGAAATCTCGTCAGTGGAGTGCCATCCTTGTGTCGGAGCAAACTCCCCCCCCATGTGGCCGCCCTTAGCGCCAAATAGTCTTCCACACACTTCAACGGGCAGATGGGGGACCCACGTTTGCGCTGTACGACCACACTGTTTCCCATAGCCCACTGGTCAGTCTTGGACCTGGCTATCACGATCACCATCGAATCACCCCTTATTTGGATGTGATCCCTGCACAAGCCTCCCTCCATATCTCTCTTGTTCCTTGCGACAAGTTCGCTCACCCTCATAGCCCCATGGAATGCCAATGTGAACGCTGCCCGGAACAGAACTGCTTCAAAATGGGAGAAACACGTCTCATCCAGCTTTGCTAAAAGCAGAGACAGTCTGTCTAAGCCAATCGGGTGCCTCGTATCTTGCTTGCAACCCTCAAGGCGCTGCCAGCCGCGAAGGGCTTTTTTCACCAAAAAGGAACCTGTAGGGTCTTTTATGCCGTGTACCTGGTCCATGAATAAAATGGCCGCCCTATGCCTACTGGCCGTTGCCGCTGATCGGCCCTCTCTGTGCAGCGCTACCAAGTACCCCAGGAAGGATTCCTCCTGACCCCAGTTCTGACTCTCTGTGGGACCCAAATATGTGCAATAGGAACGAAATGCTCCTTCGTATGCTTTCCTTGTCCTGGGGGCTAAACTCGCTGCCACGAGGTCTTGTAATCCGGGGCACCGATTAGCCATATTGTTTCAGGGAATGGTGCTGCCTCTAGGTCCGCTGTGGGTAGATAACCCCTGAATGCCTGCATATGTGAACGAGAGAGTGCATCAGCCGCATGATTCAGTACACCTGGCACATGTTTCGCCCTGAACTGTACATTCAATCTCATGCAAAGCAGCACAATTTCTTTCAACAATCTCAAGATCAATTTGCAGCGTGCTGCCTGTTGGTTAATGCACTCAACAACAGTCATATTATCAGACCAAAACACTACTGAGCGGTCCCTGAAGTCGTCAGACCATGTCATCAGAGCAACCCAGATGGGGAATAACTCCAGGAAACCAATGTTACTTGTGAGACCGTTGGAGTGCCACCATGTTGGCCATGTTTGTGCCGACCATCGATTACCTAAGATGGCGCCAAAACCCACACTCCCTGCTGAGTCGGTCCATAGACCTAGTTCATCTGAAGATTCCGGCGGGGAGTTCCACACGACTCGACCGTTGAAGTCCGCCAGAAATGCCATCCAAATACGCATATCCTGGCGAACCTCCCCTGACAGTCTCGTACGGTGGTGACCCTCTTTGAGACCTACCATAGCTTGCGCGATAGAGCGCGAAAAGGGGCGGGCCATAGGCATCACCCTCAAGGCAAAATTAAGCTGACCCACTGTTTGTTGTAACTGGTGCAGGGTCACTTTATCCCCACTCAGGCATTGCATCAAGGAAGCCCGAAACTTGACCACTTTTTCCATTGGCAATCGGAAACACCCCTCCACAGAATCGAGTTCAATTCCCTGAAACTCCAGTGAAGTAGATGGTCCAACCGTCTTACCTGGTGCCAACGGGACTCCAAATTCACTCATGAGGATGCAGAAATCATACAGCGCCTGCGCGCAGTTCGCATCACCGGCTGCCCCCAAAAACAGGAAGTCATCCAGATAATGCATAACATGTCTATGCCCTGTAGCCTCGGTGAATGCCCATTCTAAAAAACAGCTAAACATTTCAAAATACGCACAAGAAATGGAGCAACCCATAGGCATGCATTTATCCATGTAATAACTTCCCTGAAATGCAAAACCTAGCAGGCGCTGATCCTGCGGGTGCACCGGAAGCAACTGGAACGCTGATTCGATATCACATTTCGCCATCAGCGCCCCAGGGCCTAGGTGGTTCAACATGGCCAAGGCATCGTCGAACGATGCATATCGTACTGCACAAACTTCTGGGTCAATGGCATCATTCACCGAGGAACCCCTAGGAGCAGAAAGGTTATGTATGAGTCTAAACTCCCCTGGGTCCTTCTTCGGGACAACCCCCAACGGGGAACAGATGAACTCAGCCACCGGCGGGCAACGAAAGGGCCCGACCACTCGCCCTAAACTGACTTCTTTTGCTATTTTCTTTTCTGCCACGCCTGGGTTGTGCTGTACCGATAACTGGTTTCTACAAAAGGAGTTCCCCCGAAAATCCCCCGCCGGGATGTGGAAGCCATGTTAGAATCCCTTCCTCAACACCCCAGCGGATACATGATCAGGGTATTTGTTTAACCAAGGAATCATAACCATGAGATCAACGGGTGTAGGCAATCGGTCACAAAACTCTACCTCACTCCTGCTTAGACCCGCCTTTACCCCCCGTCCCGCCAATTTTTGATCTACATGCACTTTCCGGGTGTGAGGAATTCCCACAGCCGGCACACACATGCTTAAACTTGCATGTCCCCTGTGGTCTGTTACAGTTGCCTCTATTGAAGCCCCAACAGACCCCCCCTTTTCCGCCATTCCCGCCAACTCTAGGCTGGTAGCCCCCCCCTGTGCCTGCCCGAAAGGGCACCCCGGGCTTTTGGCGGACCACTCCGGACGTACCTGTCGCCCCTGGCAGGAGCTGCTTGTGCCATGACACCGAGTCCAAACAATCCCAAGACAAAGAAGCGTCAAATTCTTTTGCTTTACGGAATTTCATGTCATAGCCTTTCCATTCTTCCCCCTCATACATTGAATAGAAATCCATAATGCGATTCTGATAGCAAATCAAATCAGTCATAACCTCGGGTTTACGTTCCCCCATCACTGCGGTAAATATAGAGAAGGCCTTAACCCAGTTCGTCACTGTCTCGTCCACCCTGAACTCGGCCATCTTGGCGCGCCAGACACTCGGGTGCCACAAATCTTTCTGAGTTTTAGCATACTCCATCTCGCGATGGTCAGTTAACAATGAAAACATGTTGACATACTTGTCTCCCCATATTAACTCTTTCGTGGCCATGGGAATGTGCTGTGCAACCTTTTCCCGCCTGAGGCAAGGCCGGGCCTATCACCTTTTTCGGCTGACCTGGGTCGTTCAATGCGGCCAATTGCTTCTTCACCTCCGCTAGACCTCTCCCGAGCGACTGGACTTGTCCGAGCTTTTGGTCCATACAAGCCATCCGGTTCGACAACAGGCGTAACACCCTCTCCGTCTCGGAACCCTTTCCTGCTTTCTTGTTAGGCATGGTTTCGAGTCTTCCGCCCTTGGTCGATCCACGAGGTCCTGAAATCTGTGGGCCCTCGAAACTGAAAGAGAAAAAACAATATTAACAAGTTCAAAATTGCTGCTTGTTCCGTCGAGGGCTCACGGGCAACGAGTGGTGCAGCCTTCCGATCCGAGGAACAAGAGGACGCTCCTCTGGATTCCCGCTCCTTTATTCTTCTGCGGGAGGGCGTGTACCCGTCCCTGGTACGCCTACGGGGCGTGGTCGTCTTCTGTTGAGGTGTCTAGGACAACCCCTCTTGGGCGGGGGAAGGCGCGCCCCGGCTACGCCGCTTCGGGCATACCAGCCGGGCCACGCCCACCCCGCCCAAAATGGCTTCCCGGGAGGTTCAGGGCACCCATCCATACGTTCGGGGGGACCGAGTGGTCGCCCCTTTCCATACACCTCCCAGACACCCACACACACACTCAGTCTCCCATACAAATACTTGGGCAACCAATCAATATCCCATATAGTTACTCATATAGCTACTGATCAACACATGCAGCAATTTACAGAACAACAGACATAATGATGCACAAATTAAGACAGTTTAGTCACTAACCCAAGCACTCAGTGAGACACATTTAATCACTCACTCATACAGTCAGTCATGCACCTACTAAATCCTTCATCCAGACACTTATACATCCACTCATTCTTCAATATGTAAGACATATTTTAACTTTACAGAAACATACAGTCACTGGATGTTGTTATCAGTGATGTCATCAGTGATGTCATTTGAGATGTCATCAGTGATGTCATCATTGATGTCATTTGAGATGTCATCAGTGATGTCATCAGTGATGTCACTGACCATGTCATGAATGATGTAATATGTGACATGATCAGCAGTGGATTGCGGGTGCGCAATATATAGTTAGTACAACTAACTATATATGGAATTTCAATGGTTTTGTGTGAGTAAAAAAAGGTTTTTTAAATGCTAATTCCTAACTATATATGGTCTATAACCTATGGTTTTTTCAGTGAATTTCAAAGGTTTTTTAATAGCAAATATCAAAAGCTTTCAAATGTATTCTTCTTTAAATCGAAAAATATATTTTATATGTTTTTAATATAATTTGTTTATGTATATATATATATATATATATTTTTTTTTTGTTTCGCTACCGGTCCGCGCACCGGGTAGCTTCCCGTTAGCTCGATTTGGTGACGCGACCCGGTCCGCGAACCGGTAAACGTTCCGTTAGCGCAACTGCCGCGTTAGAAAACAACATCGTGACGCGTCGCGTAAGCGCGACGTATCGCGTTGTCGCGTAATGCGTCTTATGACGTGCCGGGTTAGCGCACCCGGAAGTGCTCCGGAGCGCGAACCGAGGCGCGAAGCGCAGCTCCCCGGAAGCGATCCGGGGCGCGTCGCGTAAGCGCGACTTATCGCGTTGCCGCGTAATGCGTCTTATGACGCGCCGCGTTAGCGCACCCGGAAGTGCTCCGGAGCGCGAACCGAGGCGCAAAGCGCAGCTCCCCGGAAGCGATCCGGGGCGCGGCGCGGAGCACGTAACGTAAGCGTAACAGGTCATGTGACTTGTTAATAAAACTTTCTATTGGTTCATTTCACTTTTGGTTTCCTAATGATGTAAGGCTAGGTCATGTGACCTAAAAATAACACTTTTCATTGGTTTAGAACATTTTTTTTTCCCAAATGATGAAAGCCCCCACCTTCTTTCCTCACTCTGACTTTCATCTTTGTGAGAGGAAGACCTGTTTTTGCTTATTAAAATAATGACATCTGTAGTAGCTGCAGCTGGTGGACCCCCACCACCACCACAACCACCTAGGAAGGAAGGACCACCTCCACAGTTACTTCCCAACCCAGAGGAGGAAAAGGAAGAAGAAGAGGAAGAGGAAGTAGAGGGGAGGCAGTTCTTACGTGAAGAGCCCCGGAAATCCCACCACAAAGACAGTTTTATTTGGCAGTTTTATTCTTTTCCTCGAGGCCAAAAAAAAGTGAATGCCCGACATGTGACATGCCTCATTTGTAAAGATGTTTTATCTAGAGGTACAGACAAAAAGTATAGTTATGGTAACTATACTATGCACCGTCATATGCAGAGGTGGCATCCACTGAATTACAACGTTGCAGAGATGCGTCACCTCCAAGACAACCCACCAACTCCTGTGGCCAGTACATCGGCACAGGTAACTCTGTCGGGACCAGAGGCGAGGGAAACGGTCCCAAACATCCAACAGAATTTTGTGCACATGAAGATAGAGTGCTTTTATTGTGGTGACCTACTCTCATGTGCAAATATGAGTATCAATTTGATAAACAGAGCATTTGAAAACCACAAGTGCTCAAAACGCCCTAAAAAATATTTATTTTTTTGCTCCTGTTGAGCCCGTTCTAATGCCTGTTTTTCGTTGTTCCCCCTCAAAAAAAACAAAAGAAATATAAAACCGTTCAAAAAATACAAAAAAAGTAAAAAAATGTTCAGAAAAATAATTAAAAAAAATATAAAACAACAAAAATAATAAAAAAAAAGTTCTTTTCAGAACTACCTGCCCTTTATAAAAAATTTGCTAGAATGTTTAGCACTCTGGCAACCTCTATTTCTTTTGGTTCGCTTCCCGGTTCGCTCGCCGGTACGCGAACCGGAAGCGAAACAAATTTTTTTTTTTTAAAAAAAAAGAAGAGTAAGTATAAGGGAAGGAAACAGAGAGTAATGTTAAAAGAAAGACAGCTATAGGGAGTAACACAGAGATACTGTTTAATAGATCTATTTACCGAAGAAAAGATGGAAGAGGGTATAATAGTGAAAAACAAAATAGATAAGGAAGTGAAAGAAAAAAAGGAGAGTAGAAGAATAATAAACAAGAGTTTCTTAGAGAATGTGAGTGAATGTTCAAAATAAGATTAAAACATGTGGAATAACAGAGAGAAAAAACAGAAAGCAGAAAAGAAGAAGTAACAGAAAAAGAATGATTGAAACAGCAAAGAAATGTAAATAACATAGGGGCATATTATCAACATAGGTGATAAAATTATCGCTGCTTTTATCGGCAGAAATCTGCCGCTAAAGCCGCTTTTGCGGCAGAAAACTGCCGCTAAAGCCGCTTTTGCGGCAGTTTTCTGCCAATAAAAGCAGCGATAATTTTATTGCCTGTGTTGATAATATGCCCCTTAGAGTGCTTGAACTACAGGGAGAAAGCATAATGAACTATTAGTGAAAGAGTGATCAGTCAGAGACAGTGAGAGTAATAGAGACGGAGTGAGTGAATAGGAGTGAGGAACTATGAGAACAGAGAGAGTGAGAAAAGGAGTGGAAGGAGTAGAGTAAGTAAGTAATAGAGAAAGGAATGAGAGAAGTAGCAAAGGCAGGAAACTGAGGGTTAAAGAAATGAAGCAGTGGAACTAATAGAAGTTAAATGTGATAGAAATGTTATGAAAAGAGTACAAAAC
This sequence comes from Lissotriton helveticus, assembly GCF_964261635.1. Taxonomy (NCBI): domain Eukaryota; kingdom Metazoa; phylum Chordata; class Amphibia; order Caudata; family Salamandridae; genus Lissotriton; species Lissotriton helveticus. The sequence continues at coordinate 1,264,005,505 of NC_136059.1, read as the reverse complement.
ATTTACCTTATAATTGTCGTTAACTTAGTCACTTGTTATTTTTATACTTTCAATCTGTGAAAGAAAGAACAAAAATTTGAAAAATATTAAAACATGTATTTACAAATTAGAAAAGACAAGGGAAAAGATTGAAGGACAAACAGTTTTTCAACAAATTTGACACTTACAGAAGCCTCTGCTTCTCCATGCCCCCTACACAGTCCTAAATATATACATTTTAAACTAACAGTATCTTGTTGCAGATGAAGTGAGGCCTATCTTGCAACATGGTGCATCTTTTGCATCACTGCTGCATCACAAAAGTGATGCAACAGCGGCACAAAAGAGGTGCATGGCCATCATAAATCTGCCTCTAACATTTTAAATGATTGATTCAGGATGCCGATAAGGTGTGGCCTATCCAGGGGTTTGTTTGAGGTGAAGCCTACTCAGGGTTACAGATGAAATTTAGACTTGTTGAAGAGTACAGAGGAGATAATACATGTCCATGCCTACCAATGAAGTGAGTCATGTCCACTGCACTCTTTAACAAAGGCCAGACCTCCTCTGTCTCCCTGGACAGGCCTAAACCTGATCTGCACAATGTGATTCGTAATGTTAGGAAACACAGGTGATGTAATTGAAAAACGTGCAATTTCTTTTGCTCATTTCACAATCACATCACTTGTGTTTCCTTTGCTTAGGTATCTCATTGTGCAGATGTAGTCCAGCATATGAAAGAGTACGCAGAAGTGCAGCACTGCATGCAACAACTTTGACACTTACTGAAGCCTCAGCTTCTGCATGCCCCCTACACAGTCCTAATTATATACATTTTAAACTGACGGTATCTTGTTGGAGATGAAGTGAGGCCTATCTTGCAACATGGTGCATCTTTTACACTGCTGCTGCGTCACAAAAGTGACGGAACAGCGGCGCAAAAGAGGCACACGGCCATCATAAATCTGCCCTTAACATTTTAAATGATTGTTTCTAGATGCTGATAAGGTGTGGCCTATCCACAGATTTGTTTCAGGTGAGTCCTACTCAGGGTTGCAGATGAAATTTAGCCTTGTTGAACAGTACAGAGGAGATAATACATGTGCAGGCCTACCAACGAAGTGAGTCATGTCCACTGCACTCTTGAACAAATGTCAGACCTCCTCTGTCTCCTGGAACAGGCCTAAACCTCATCTACACAATGTGATGTGTAATGTTAGGAAACTCAGGTAATGTAATTGAAAAACGTGCAATTTTTTTTGCTCATTCCACAATCACATCACCTGTGTTTCCTTTGCTTAGGTATCTCATTGTGCAGATGTAGTCTATCATATGAAAGACTACGTAGAATGTGAGCACTGTATGCAACAACTTTGACACTTACAGAAGCCTTAACTTCCCCATGCCTACGACACAGTTCTAAATGTATAACATAAATACAAAAAGTACAGAATTAATTATACATGTTAAATGGTTTATTTTTGCTGTTCTCAGAATTTATCAAATTTCACTAAAAACAGTGACTTGAAGGTTTTCATCATATAACAGCGGGGAAAAAACCCATATAACATAACCAATCAGAAATCAGAACTCGTAAAAATTAACTTACTTTCCATGACGTCGAAGGATATCCTATGAACAGCTTACACTCTGTTGTGCTGTTATTATTTTCAGCCCGCCACTTTCTGAAAGAAAAGCTCCATCGTTTTGACAAATATGTTACATACAATAAATAACTTCTCGCTCTCTACCACACTTTTCCACAAGGCCAAATCGTGTAAGAGCCATTTATAACTCTTGGAATTCTTCTAAGAAAATCCCGTCATTTTGTATTTCCGCAACTTTCAGAAAGAAAACGTTCAAGATCACTTTCACAATCCTGTACTAGTAATATCTTACCCTTCTTGCTCACTCATGTTTCACATTTCCTATGACACTGATACTGCTTACTATGAAGCAGACTTACACTACCTCTATGACTACTACAATTATTTAATTCTTTACATCACTATTAATCACAAAGCAATTTAAAACAGTACATAAAATTATATCAAACCCTAGAATCATTATAGGCCAGTTACCTACCCTAAATTCTTTCTTCTGAAAACAGAAAGTAAGAATATTTTTAATAAGATGTGTAATAAGTGGATTTTGTCAAAGGACCATCATGTCATATAATAGCTGCAGTTAGAAATGGTCTTCCTAAAATCAACGACTGTGTAGCCATAACATTTGTAATTAAAGTTGAAAACTTATTTTCATCAGGTTTATATAGTTGGAATTTTTAAATGACATTATAACCAAAAGTTTGTTCAAAATATGTCGACAGCATTGCAGACTTACATTACCTCTACTCCATGTTTTGATTGGCTGCTTGAATTAGCTTATTATTAAAAGAAACAGTTTTTCTGAACTCATTCAAAGTGCAGTTATTTTTCCATGACGTCAAGTGTTATGGTAAGAACACCGTTTGCTTTGGGAAATACTCTGTTGTCCATTAACTAATCCGTGCCCACCACTTTCTGTAAAAAAACCTTCTTTTTTTTCAGGAAATAGTTAAAACTGAAAAATAACTTTTGACTCTGTACTACACTTATCCTCAAGGCCAAATAGTGTAGGAGCAATTAGAACCTCTTGAAATTCCTCAGAGCAAATCCCGAGATTCTTTCCCTAAAAGTTTGGTTTTAAAAACAACAGGTAAGAATTTTTAAGGTCAAAAGGCAATTTTTTTTTCAAGTTAAAACAGAATCATTGCAGAATGACCAGCCGTTTCTAGACTTCAAATAAGCTGTGTAATGTCCTGATGTTGTTGAAGGACCGTCATGATATATAATTGCTGCAGTTACAAAAGTCCTTCCTGATATTGACAACTGCGAAGCCACAAAATTTTTAATTAAAGTTGTCAATTTTGTTCCATCAGGCCTACATCGTTGGAACATTAAAATGACATACTGCCCATATGTTCGTATAAATAATGAGGACAACATTTCAGACTTACATTGGCTACACTCCATGTTGTGATCAGCTGCTTTTACTAGCTTATTAAAGGACACTGATTTACTGTCTGGCAAAGTTAAATATATAAATTTTTCTGAGTCAACACTAGTAGTACTTGATACCCTACAGTTCTCGCTGTCATGCTGCCATTGATAAGAAAGCCCAAACAGGTGATCTACATCTACACCTTCATCTTGCAATACATCAAGCATATACATTAAAAACTCCTGACAATCTTGCTGAATATTTTGAGAGAATTGTGTTTGACCTGAACATTTGTCTAACAGATTTCAAATTTCAGATACACTTTCTATTTTTGTTCTATCAGTGCTACATTTCTCTAACACAGAATTCAACAAACTGCAAAATCTTTGATCCGAATTGACCACAATCTCTTCTTTTAAATTTTCTAGAGAAAACAAAACATTAACCACTACATTAGCATAGCAGTTGACACCAGAACTGTTTTCAAATTGAAAACCAACAACATCTTCAACAAAATCCTTTTTCTTTCTGCTTATAATTTCTGGTTCATCGACTTTTCGTCTTTTTGCTACAACCTCTCTACTATTGGTCACATTTCTTCGTTTCCGGCCTACCACACGTTTCTCAAACAAAGGATATTGAGGCAAATGTGGCGCATACTCTCTTCTTAACCTATTGTATTCCTTAACACAATCTAGATCCGCACAAATGTTTGTGACATCACACTCAATCAAGTACAATCCCGATAAAGTTCTGACTCGTGACAATGCCACATATGCCATACCCTCCTTGAACACCGAACTGCCAATATTCACCAATGCACTGTCTACACTTAAACCTTGCGATTTATGGATTGTCACCGCATATGCCAAGCAAACAGGAAACTGCTTACGGCGAACATATAAGTCTTTTACAAGCAAAAACCTAGCAGAGCAACGACCAATTAGCTGTACTTCATCAATGCCATCAAATTTAATTTTTAAAAATTCAATTCCATCTCTATTTCTGTATTTCACAAAATCAACAACATTACCCATTGATCCATTTATCAGACCTCTTTCAACATGTAAATTCCTTCTTAAAATTATACGGCAATTTAAGCACACATTCAGAGTCTTTTCAAAACCTGCAATTTTAGATATTGTCTTCTCTAATGAATCCAATTTTGATTTCAAATTCTCAGACAAAATAATTGTTGATCCCATATGCTCTACTCTGTCAATAGCTTCCAGTTTCACAATCTCTTGGTTTTCTAAATGCAACATTTTGTTGTTGAAGATGGCACATTCTGCAAGAGTTGGCATCAAATATATTCCAGATTTCTTCTCAGTAATTTTCTGAAAAATATTCTCAGGCACAACGTCTTGTTCCGGATACAAATTTGACAGTAATCGTGCATGTAAAGCTTCTTTCCCATGCTGGGTCAGTTTTCCGATTCTAACATCTTGTAGAATATTCTTGTAATCTTCATCCTTCGCCTGACGCATATTTTCACGCAGTTCAGCATAATTGAAGTTTAACCATATATTGACATTGCCAATGCTCCCTAGGCACTTCCTGGTATCTTCATGCGTGAGCATTTTGAACACAGGTTGTCCTTTCACTGGTGTCAGCTGCAGAAGATCACCGAAAACAATGATGTGTTTGCCACCAAATAACACATCATACTCTGTTTTAACAACTTCTTGCATTCTCAAATGCACAAAGGCAAGCATGACATTGGAAACCATGCTTACTTCGTCAATGATAAGAAGTTTCATTTTCCTCAAGACTCTTGAAACTTCACAACAAGCATCTCCAGATAACTTGTGGTATTGTAATTTGTTATCATGCTCCACTGGCAGCATCAGTAGACGATGCAAAGTAATACCTTTAATGTTATGTGCTGCCAGTCCAGTTGGAGCGGTGACAACACAAGACAGCGATGACTCAGTCCTTTTCTGCAAATAACATGAAATTGCTTTAATGAGGAAAAATTTTCCAGTTCCCGCTTCTCCACTCACGTACAGTCGGACAGCCTTCAACGACATACATGAGCACTCTTTCTTCTCATGACTTAATCCATGATCAATTTGGTTGGTAACTTCGTCATATATTTTCCTCTGCTCAACGTTGAGTTGTCTTTCCAAGTCTTCTAAGTTAACCGCATCCTCCTGAGCATGTGCCATGGCTCTTTCCACTTCAATCATGGCAGTAGCAGCTTCATTTTCGATAACTGGTCCTCCTAGTGGATCCTGACTCAATGAAACAGAACTCTGACTGTCCTGAGAACTGTCTCTAGCAATCTCAGCTGCAATCGTTGCTTCCTGCTCGATTTCCGCATTCAACATTTCTAGATATTTGGGAAAAACAGGACATTCTATGGTCTCCTTGGCGGCATTGAAAGAGTCTTCGTAACAGAGGAAATCTCCAAGCAGTTCCTCTTCTGCACGCCAAGGCTTGAAAAGTTGCAAAAGTGCTAAATAAAAAAACTCTTTTTTTTCAGGAGATTCGCCACTCAATTTTCGATGGTTTACCAAGTGGCATTTTCTTTGCTTCACCAGACATCCCTCACTTCCAATTACAGCATACACTCCTTTATCAATATCTTCTTTGATGTTCCTCTTGAATATGTAATTTTGTAGAACCTCATATAGACAAACATTCTCGAGGTGACTGCTTCTATTTGGATAATATGTATCCAACATGTTTGTCTTCAAAATATCGGTACTGTTTGGCTCCTTTTCTGCCAAATACTCAATTTCCCGTACAGGTTTCAGAACTCGATTACGCGTTGCAGCAAGACCAAGACTCGCCCAAATGATACTCCTGGATTTGGCATAGAGACTTGCTGAAGACAACCGGTTATAACATTCGTAAGCTCCGATTTCTCGATGCGACAACATCTTCAGACTGAAACTGTACAACTTCTTACTGAGGCTCTTTTCATGGGAAATGTCCTCCCACATATCCTTCAATTCTGTCTTTTCCTTTTTGGTGATGTAAGATGTCACATACCGAGCCACAGCCATACAGTTATCAGCCACAAACTGTATATCCATGTTAGCATTCCACATGGACAAAATCACTGGGTTGTAGTCGTTGATGTACTTGGACTCTTCGTTCCTTTTCAAATTGTATGTGTTTTTAGGTGATTTCTTCATCACATTATGTCGCAGCGAAGACATCAAACTGTTCACTCTTCCTTTAGAAATCACTGGTCGTGGAAAAGCGAAACGACATTTTGTGTAGAACTTGTCCTTGTTTCTGAATTTACGACGACAGTACTTTCCGCAACGATGGCTTTGGACGCGTAAAACTTGTTCTCTTAGGCTTTTGTCTTCCTTTGCCTTTGGAACAGCACATGTAGAATACTGTTCTATGAAACTCATCACTAAGTCATCCGGATCTGTTCCAAATTTGGGTGCATCTTTGATCCACAGCAGCATATGTATATGAGGAGCACCTCTTGCTTGGTACTCCTTTCTCCAGAAGAAATCCAACACCTCTCCAAGAGGTGGATTTTTCTTGTTCATGATGAAAGACATCATAGCTTCAAATCTATGATTGAAGTACCTGCATACATTCACTGGATCCAAAGAGCACAGTTCTCCGGGTGTCTTGAATTCGATATTTTCAATGTTTCCATTTGCCTCTCGTAGAAATTCAAGTAAGTCTTCCCAGCCATACTCGGCACAGCTGAGAGTGAGGAACCATGTGGGAGTTCCTAAGTTCCTCAGCATACATTTTAAATCACCATGACGACGGTACCAGTACTCATTAGTACCACGCTGACACGCCATGAGATTAATCAGGTGAGAATCCAAAATACTGTCTTGCACATTGACTTTATCCATAAAGTCACTTGCCGAGATGTTTTGCATCTGTACACCACTTTTCAAGATGTGGTTCACTGCATATGACAGTCCAGACAGATCGCTTTCAAACAGGAGATGAAACAAATAGGGAATGCATTGACGAAACCTAGGATCTTCTGCATACAATCGTAAAGTCCGGTATTCAGAAGCAGGAATTTGATCAGGTCGCTCATCATATCTTCCTCCTTGACCTGTTGGAAATAGCTGTGGGAAACACCGAGCTTCCAAACTTTCCTCCCAAACACTAATGGGACTTCCTTTGGCTTGTTTCATTTGAAACAACTCAATAGCATTCCTCATGACTTCCTTGGAATGCAAAGGATGAACACTATAATGTTCATATATTTCTTCATTTTTAGAGGCATCTACTTTCTCAATTTGACCACCACACAAATCGCTATCCTCTTCTTCACTTACTTCCTCTTCTGCAACATATACATTCTTGTAGTACTTATTGTTTTTCTTTAAATACAATGTTGCCTTTTTGACTTTCCTAACATCCACTAAATCTTGCCATATTTTCTTACTCTTTGTCGGAACCCCATTAACTAAGATAACCAGAGGTTCCTCTTCCACTTTTTCTACTCCAATTGTATTAATGTTTTTCTTCAAATCTAGAGGCAAATAAACAACTCTTCCCTTTAATCCTCTCTGTAAATCTGATGGAGGCAATTTCCCTGTCTTTGGCTCCATTTTTACAATAGCCTAAAAGGGATGGATACTTTGAATCAAAATAGATTCATAAGTATTTAAATCCTTCAATTCAGAAGGAATCTCAACCAATTCCAGATTATTATGAACCGCTCTAGCAGGCATCCGGTTTTGATTTAATTTGTTATAACAATAAGTACACACACGTTGATCCAATCCCAAATCAGAACAATTTTCTACCATCAAGTATGTTGCAAAATCCTTCCATTCACTATTATTTTCCCTTTCACTTTTCGCATATAAATCCACTAACTTAGTCTGATTCTTATAATAAGTGCGTCGACAACACACACAAGTGAAATTAGGCCTCTCACTTGATTTCACCTGAAACGTGGCAATTTCCTTCTGAAAATGATCTGTACTGGAAACCTGTACACTATCTTCCACATTACCCTCTTCTTCTGGGTCAATTTCAACATTCTCCTCTTTACTTGCAAAGTAACAAAACTCAATTTCTTCACAAATATCTTCACATCTATTTCAGAACCATGCAAAAGAGCAGTGCATAATTGTTTAAGCATAATTGCTGGACTCTTAGCATAATACAACATTCTAACTAATTTCCTCACTTTATTATGATGCACTGCTAGCATCCTGAAATGATGAAAAACACTCTGGCATACTCTCCTGGAAAGACAAGCCAGTGAATGACCATGCAAACCTGTCACTTCTCTCACTCTGCAAGGATCTAATTCTTGCAACAACTTCATTTTCTGCTTTATACTTTTTTTATTAAATGTCCGTACAAAATCACAAAGCAAATTGATGGATTCCTGTCGCACACTGCAAATACTACTACACTTCCAGATATACACTGGTCCCTTAGGACATCTTCCTAAAACCTCATTACCTAACACCTCTTCTGCCTCTATTGTCACAAGTTTTTCTTTTTCAACTGGACAACCATCCTTCACCTCATAAGCTCGACCACTGGTGTCAACTGCATGCACTAAATCATTATCCTGGAAATAACTCTCCTCATTAAAAAATGCCTCACAACTTGAACTATGCATCCATTCTCCTGAAAAAACTTCACAAAAATTACTACGATTAACTGTTCTCTTCCATCTACTATTTCTTTTGAAATCATAAATTGCCTTGTTTAGCTTCCTAATTCTATTGATTATCAAAATAAATAACTTTCGCTTAATTTCAAATGCCTGATCAATAATTTTCTCAACTTTTTTTTTTCTCTTATAAAAAACCACTTTCTGTTGACCTTTCTTAATATTTTTTAACAAATTGCCAATTATCCTGTTGCGGAACATTCGTCTACGAATGTCCCTAAACTGATTTTTCCGTCTACTACCATGCACAGAGTTATCTCCTGCTCTAGCAGTAACATTTTTGATTGGCCTTTCCTTTCCGTTTAAATTCGTTCTCTTTTTCTGGACTAAAACATTTTCTGTAGTACTACTTTTTTTTCTACAAATGTTTCTTATGAATGATTTCGTTGTCTTACCCGGAGCTTTCTTGGTGACTTGACTGCTGCAAAAATTTTGTAAGCTGCTGTCTTTGACGTTTTGTAGCCTTTCGGTTTCGTTGTTTAGATGGCATTATGTACTTTTGAAATGATCTGCAGTTGAATCTGTGGTAAAATATAATAAAAAATTTTATTAACCACTATTAGCAAACAGTAAATCAATAACAGTCATCAAAAATTTAACACACTACTTGTCATTTTTTCATATATAATAATTTTTAGTGCATTGGCAAATTTAGTAGTCACAAATAGTAGCAAAGAAATGGAATACTTCTACATTTCACCTGTGCTGTTTTATATGTGAATCTGAACTAATTTTATTAGCATATTTGACTATTTTGTTAAAGACACTACACACAACCTGTTTTTAAAGTTGTGTTTAATTTTAAATGAAACGGTTTGCATGTTTACATTTCCAGTATTTTTTACAAATAAATGTTTATAGTTCCATAGGCTCAAGCAGGTCAGCTTCCCACCCTATGTCATACAATTCTGACAAATCGGCATCCTCATCATGTTCTTCATTATCCTCAGGATTTAAATCATCCAAGGGATCAACTTCCACTGATGTTTCAATCACAATTTCAATGATAATATCAAGATCAACAGATTGCTCATTATCACTCATGCTTGATGTTGTCGTTATCTTTAAAGAAAGAGAACAACAATGAGATGTTGCAGAGTAAGAGACAAATCTCAGACACTATAATTGTAATTTTTTTTAACAAGAGTAACATTTTGCAGATATTATTTAACCATGTCCAGCGATGCTGCGGAGGTGAGGCCTATGTGCAATTTTTCAGTGAACAGTACTCATTTCTTCTTAACCTTGGATAAGCCTCACCAACTCTGTGTCCCCTGCTCATACTTAAATGTAAAGTGGCAGATTTATGTTAACTGGCGCATCCCCAGGGATGCACCAGTTAACGTGCGCTGCTGTTCTGCCACCCATGATGTGCCGCATTTACAATGCGGAGCACCATTGAGCAAAAACAGCACAGATGCGTCACGCATCTGTGCCGCAAAAGCATCACATTGCAGGAATCACGTCGTAAGTGCAACATGTCTACTGCAATGCACAGGGGCAAGCCACACATTGCCTGGTGCATCACTCCTTATGCCTGTTTCAAACAGGCGTAAGGATTTGATTCAGCAATGCCATAAAGCTGACTCATTGAAATCTTCTAAATTTCACTGTGTTAGTTTTACAGGGCTTTCATGCAAATGAATGCCCACCCTGCAACAAAACGACTATATGAAACCTGACGCAGGTTTCATGTGGCACAGGACTTTACACCATGACACATCTGCCTAGATGCATCAAGTTGTAAATATGTCGCAACATAGCACATCTTTTGCGCCGCCGCTGCGTCACAAAAATGATGCACAGCGGCGCAAAAGAGGCACAAGGCTATCATAAATCTGTCCCTAACATTTTAAATGATTGATTCTTGATGACGATAAGGTGTGGCCTATCCAGAGGTTTGTTTGAGGTGAGGCCTACTCAGGGTTGCAGATGAAATTTAGGCTTGTTGAAGAGTACAGAGGAGATAATACATGTGCAGGCCTACCAATGAAGTGAGTCATGTCCACTGCACTCTTCAACAAAGGTCAGACCTCTTCTGTGTCCGTGAACAGGCCTAAACCTCATCTGCACAATGTGATTCGTAAAGTTAGGAAACACAGGTGATGTAAATGAAAAATGTGGAATTTCTTTTCCTCATTTCACAATCACATCACCTGTGTTTCCTTTGCTTAGGTATCTCATTGTGCAGATGGAGTCTAGCATATCAAAGAGTACACAGAAGTTGAGCACTGTATACAACAATTTTGACATTTACAGAAGATTCAGCTTCTCCATGCCCCCTACACATCCTAAATGTTTACAGTTTAAACGGACGGTATCTTGTTGGAGATGAAGTGAGGCCTGTCTTGCAACATGGTGCATCTTTTGCATCACTGCTGCATTGGTTTCATGTGGCACAGGATTTTACAGCATGACACATCTGCCTAGATGCATCATGTTGTAAATATGTCGCAACATACAGTCCTAAATGTTTACAGTTTAAACGGACGGTATCTTGTTGGAGATGAAGTGAGGCCTGTCTTGCAACATGGTGCATCTTTTGCATCACTGCTGCATTGGTTTCATGTGGCACAGGATTTCACAGCATGACACATCTGCCTAGATGCATCAAGTTGTAAATATGTCGCAACATAGCGCATCTTTTGCGCCACCGCTGCGTCACAAAAGTGACGCACAGCGGCGCAAAAGAGGCACACGGCTATTATAAATCTGTCCCTAACATTTTAAATGATTGATTCAGGATGACGATAAGGTGTGGCCTATCCAAAGGTTTGTTTCAGGTGAGGCCTACTCAGGGTTGCAGATGAAATTTAGGCTTGTTGAAGAGTACAGAGGAGATAGTACATGTGCAGGCCTACCAATGAAGTGAGTCATGTCCACTGCACTCTTGAACAAAGGTCAGACCTCTTCTGTGTCCGTGAACAGGCCTAAACATCATCTGCACAGTGTGATTCGTAAAGTTAGGAAACACAGGTGATGTAAATGAAAAATGTGGAATTTCTTTTCCTCATTTCACAATCACATCACCTGTGTTTCCTTTGCTTAGGTATCTCATTGTGCAGATGGAGTCTAGCATATCAAAGAGTACACAGAAGTTGAGCACTGTATACAACAATTTTGACATTTACAGAAGATTCAGCTTCTCCATGCCCCCTACACAGTCCTAAATGTTTACAGGTTAAACTGACGGTATCTTGTTGGAGATGAAGTGAGACCTGTCTTGCAACATGGTGCATCTTTTGCATCACTGCTGCATCGGTTTCATGTGGCACAGGACTTTACAGCATGACACATCTGCCTAGATGCATCAAGTTGTAAATATGTCGCCACATAGCAAATCTTTTGCACCGCCGCTGCGTCACAAAAGTGACGCACAGTGGCGCAAAAGAGGCACACAGCTATCATAAATCTGTCCCTAACATTTTAAATGATTGATTCAGGATGACGATAAGGTGTGGCCTATTCAGAGGTTTGTTTGAGGTGAGGCCTACTCAGGGTTGCAGATGAAATTTAGGCTTGTTGAAGAGTACAGAGGAGATAATACATGTGCAGGCCTACCAATGAAATGAGTCATGTCCACTTCACTCTTGAACAAAGGCCAGACCTCTTCTGTGTCCGTGGACAGGCCTAAACCTCATCTGCACAATGTGATTCGTAAAGTTAGGAAACACAGGTGATGTAATTGAAAAATGTGGAATTTCTTTTGCTCATTTCACAATCACATCACCTGTGTTTCCTTTGCTTAGATATCTCATTGTGCAGATGGAGTCTAGCATATCAAAGACTACGCAGAAGGTGAGCACTGTATGGAACATGGCTATGTAACTCAAAGAATCAAAATCTAAATTTGCCAAGCACACATGGGGGTGTATTTACAAGGACCTTCCACCACGGGGAAATGTCTTTAATTAAAATGGGAAAAATAACATCAAAGGGACTCAAATGCCTTTTAAATATACCCCAAGCAACCTATGAAACTCTAGCACTACATATCAAGAAACCTAATTGATTTCAAAAAATGTTTTTAAACACATCATATAAATCAATTATATACCTACATTCAAGGGGAAATGACTTAAAATGCCCTAAGACACATGAAAGCGTTTTTTTAAGGCCCTTGCACCATTTTTGTGTCACTTTTAACATGGCTATGTAACTCAAAGAATCAAAATCTAAATTTGCCAAGCAAAGATGGGGGCGTATTTACAAGGACCTTGCACCACAAGGAAATGTCTTTAATTAAAATGGGAAAAATAACATCAAAGGGACTCAAATGCCTTTTAAATATACCCCAAGCAACCTATGAAACTCTAGCACTACATATCAAGAAACCTAATTGATTTCAAAAAGCGTTTTTAAACACATCATATAAATCAATTATATACCTACATTCAAGGGGAAATGACTTAAAATGCCCTAAGACACATGAAATCGTTTTTTTAAAGCCCTTGCATCATTTTTGCGTTACTTTTAACATGGCTATGTAACTCAAAGAATCAAAATCTAAATTTGCCAAGCACACATGGGGGCGTATTTACAAGGACCTTGCACCACAAGGAAATGTCTTAAAATAAAATGGGAAAAATTAAATCAAAGGAACTCAAAAGCCTTGTAAATATGCCCCAAGCAACCTATGAAACTCTAGCAGTACATATCAAGAAACCTAATTGATTTCAAAAAACGTTTTAAAACACATCTTGTAAAGCAATTATATTCCTACATTCATGGGGAAGTGAGTTAAAATGCCCTAAGACACATGAAAGCATTTTTGTAAGACCCTTGCACTATTTTTGCGTCACTTTTAACATGGCTATGTAACTCAAAGAAACAAAATCTATTTGTAAAACACTTGACACAAAGCAACATTTTAAATACACAACTTTCTTCATAATTTTCTCCCTAAAGCATACTATTCTCTATCTAAATTAAATGAATCTTTTCTCACCTTAGGAAATACTTTATGAGTTTCAAAACAGTCTCAGACACACACCAATTTGTCTTTAGCAGAGCAAAAGGTATGCACTCCAGAGTCTGCAAGCAACAATGCCACAGAAATGCTGTAATTCATCACACATATCTCTCATGTCACCCAATCAAAACTCTTCCCTCACTTTTTTCAAATCAACACCCTTCCCCCTCTGCCCTTTCTGCCTTTTTTTCCATAGCAACCACCTCCTGAAAGACCTCTGATGTTTGCAAGTTCACACAACAAGGTTTCAATTGAACTCTGAACTCTCAGTACACCTGCATATCCAGTGCAATCTTTCATAAAATGATTTTTTCTTGACCATTCAAATTACATCTTTCAAAGAACTCATCCATGCACCCTAACTTTCTGTTTTCAGCAATCAAAATCCACCAATCACTGCTACTGCTTCATTAACACAGAAACTCCACAGTTTTTTTCATTTTAAACTCTTATTTTTTCAACTGCCATTTCATTGCCACACTTCATCTGACTGCAGCAGAACCTTCTCTCACCATGTTTTCTGTCTGGATTGTTGGACATAGTTACATCTACTGGGCTCAAAGGTATGCTGATAACAGAAATTTACCTAACCTCAATTTACAAAATGTGGAAATTAAGTGGATTGGCCACAGAGGATTAAAATGTCACCAATTGATATAATTGGTGAAAACCTTTTTGCATTTGCCAAAACCTGACCTGTTAATTGTGCACTGTGGAGGAAATGACTTGGGCACTTTGACTGGGGTAGGTCTGGAAATGCTTTTAAAGGACATCTTTGACCAATTGATGGCACTTTTTCCTCAAACTGCCTTGGTATATTCAAATATATGCCAAAGACAGAAATGGAGGTGGTCGAACCAATTTTGTCCACAAATTGAGAAATCGAGGAAGCATGTAAATAAGTCTGTTTCAGCTTACATGAGAGACCATGGAATGGGCTCCATGTACAACAATAACTTGCGTTACTACATGCAAGATATCTACAGAGGAGATGGAGTTCACTTCTCAGATGAGAGGAACAGAATTTTCATTCTGAATTTAAGACTGTGCATTGGTACCTACTTATAAGTACCTAAATCTACCATAAACCCAAAAGCTCTTCTCAGAGCTACCCTAACTATGATCACCATAAACAAATTTTAAATATAATTTTTTTTTTACTAATTTTCACAATTTACGCTTTCCGGAGCGCTACCCGGTACGCGCACCGGACGCTAACCGCGCAATTTTTTTTTTTTAAATGGTTTTTTTTCGCACATATGGACCTCCTCAGCCACCCTCAGAAAACCTAGGGGGTCAGGATACGTCTACCGTGCCCCCTTCTACCCATTCTGAACATTATTTGCCCTCCATCTTGTATCTCAATTCTACCGAAACACAAAATGGAGGACTCCCGTAACGCTGCCGGTTCGCGTACCGGGGCGCGCACCGGGAAGCGCTCAATTAAAAAAGGTGGGAAAGTAATTCACACAAAAATGACTGGAGACAGTTTCACCAAATATAGATTAGCTCATACTACATACCAATCCCTACCATTTTCACAAATTTGATTGGAATTCCATTTAGCCATTTAGCCTGTAGACCTCTCTAAATACCCTGAGGTAAATTACTTCACAAAACACATCTGAAGTGTTGGAATTGACAACCAATTAAAATGTTACTTTCATTTTCTTCTTTTTTTACCTGACATTTGATTGGTTATGTACCTGAATATATATAAAGAAAGAGAGAGAAACACAGCCATTTTGACTACTACTTCCTGAAGTACATTGCAAGAGCATTTTCACTAACAACTTAAACTTGTTTTTAAAAGGTAAGATGTTATTTTATAAATTTGACAGGAGAACTATGTTATGCACTTTAAATTAATTTGGGAAAACATTTTCAGATAGTTTTATACTATCCCTCTGTAAGAGTTACACATTGAGAAAGGCTTGTTTATTATAATTATGGATTGATTTAGGTTTCTGTGGTATAATTATGAATTTACTTAGGCTTTTTCACAGGCACTTTTTAATAGTACTACTTCACGCCTGAAACCATACAGTGCCCATAGATAACTTCTCTGTTATAAACTCACAAGTACCTGTCTGAACTTAAACCCAACAGTGCCCTATCTCTACTGATATATTTATTTTTTATGCAAATTTCAGCACAAAAATGGAAGGAGAACAGAACGTTTCCTTTGAAATTGTCCTAGAGATGGACAATGAGGAAATCATTGAACCCATTGACTTGGAATTCATGGATGAATCACGGGACCATGAACTTCTACAATGTGTAGAATCTGTGGATTTGTTACTTCAATATGAGGACGGTCAAATGTTGGAAGTTATGTTTAGTCAAAAAGAAGACATTTCGGACAGTCAAATGTTAGACGTTCTATTACATTTTGAAAAAGAATCAGAAAAATAAATGTATATTTAATAATCAAAAATTGTTCGAGTCTTTAATCATTTTTATATGTAATTCATAAACTAGTACCACATTGATTATAATGTAAAGTCAGACTTATAGTATACTGTGCACAATCACAAAAATACATTTATATTTAATAATCATAAATACTGCTACTTAAATAAAAAAAAATAAAAAAAAAAAGAACAATCAATAAACATACAATATTTCAAAAGTCTATCATAGTCTATCATTCTTTTTTCCTCATATTACGCTCCCCAGACCGCTTCCCGGTGCGCGTACCGGGCGCTCCCCACGCAAAAAAAACAATTTTTATTTTTTGCCCCGCGGGGCCCTTTTAAAGTCTCCACATCAAACCTAGGGGGTCAGGGAGGATCTACTATGCCCCCTTATGGTCATTTCCCCCTTTGTTTTGGCCTCCTCTTGTCTCTCGATCCTACCGAGAGACAAGATGGCGGCCGCTCCGGACTGTTTAGAATGTTGACAGACACCGGAGACCCAATCAGCTTCGCTTCGCGAAGTTCCGTTACGCGTCAGGTACGCGAACCGGGGCACTAACCGGGGCGCGCTTACAGATATATATATTTTTTTGAACGTTAATTTCTCAAAATCCACTGGAGCACATATATTGAGACCTAGCAAAGGCACATCGGGCTAACAGTCCCTACAATTTTGCCAAGTTTCGTGCAAATCCATTCAGCCGTTCGGGCTAAAAGTGAGGCCAACCGCTCTATGGAAATTAACATGGGAAAAACGCGTTTTAGGACCCCCCTTTTTTCTCAGCCCCCCCTTGACGATTCCCCCTCAAATTTCCAGGGGCTGCTCAGAAACAAAATGTTCAATTTTCCTGAAAATTTCAGCAAATTCCGTCCACAAACGCCAAAGTTATTAGACATAGAATTTTCAAAAATCCCATAGAGAAAAAATCCTAACTATATATACCTACTGGCGACCGCCAGTAGGTAATATGTATATGTATATATATATGTATATATATATATGTGTATATATATATATATGTGTGTGTGTATATATATATCACTGAAAAAACCATAGGTTATAGACCATATATAGTTAGGAATTAGCATTTACAAAACCTTGAAAATTCACTGAAAAAACCATAGGTTATAGACCATATATAGTTAGGAATTAGCATTTACAAAACCTTATTTTACTCACACAAAACCATTGAAATTCGCATATATAGTTAGTTGCACTAACTATATATCGTGCACCCGCAATCCACTGCTGATCATGTCACATATTACATCATTCATGACATGGTCAGTGACATCACTGATGACATCACTGATGACATCTCAAATGACATCACTGATGACATCACTGATGACATCTCAAATGACATCACTGATGACATCACTGATGACATCTCAAATGACATCACTGATGACATCACTGATGACATCTCAAATGACATCACTGATGACATCACTGATGACATCTCAAATGACATCACTGAAGACATCACTGATGACATCTCATTTGACATTACTGATCACATCACTGATGACATCATTTATGTGATAATACGATGAACCTCTTCAGACTCTAATATAACCTTAGATACACTCAGTCTAAACAGACACTCACAGACTGTCACTCATCCATGGAGTTACTCACACACCTAGTCAGTCATGCAAAGAATCAATCACACCTCCATTTCCTCATCTATACAGTTATACACACCTTACTTATTCAAACATATACTAACACATATTTACTCTCTTATACAATCCCTGATACAAGTTCACAATGATCCATACAGCCACTCACACATTCACTGGCTCTTATGCACAGTTATTTATATATGTCAACTCTCACATGTACTGTGTTTTACATATGTACTTACTTTGACATGTAGCACTGAGATATCCATTCACTCACCAATACACTCATGCACACAGTCAACCGCCCATACAGTTGTTTCCACATGCACTTTTGAACCCATACATCTAGTGAATCAACTGCTTACACATCTATGCACAGAGTCATACACCTCCCAGCCACCCACACACACACTCAGTCTCCCATACAAATCCTTGGGCAACCAATCAATAACCCATATAGTTACTCATATAGCTACTGATCAACACATGCAGCAGTTTACAGAACAACAGACATAATGATGCACAAATTAAGACAGTTTAGTCACTAACCCATGCACTCAGTGAGACACATTTAATCACTCACTCATACAGTCAGTCATGCACCTACTAAATCCTTCATCCAGACACTTATACATCCACTCATTCTTCAATATGTAAGACATATTTTAACTTTACAGAAACATACAGTCACTGGATGTTGTCATCAGTGATGTCATCAGTGATGTCATTTGAGATGTCATCAGTGATGTCATCAGTGATGTCACTGACCATGTCATGAATGATGTAATATGTGACATGATCAGCAGTGGATTGCGGGTGCGCGATATATAGTTAGTGCAACTAACTATATATGCGAATTTCAATGGTTTTGTGTGAGTAAAATAAGGTTTTGTAAATGCTAATTCCTAACTATATATGGTCTATAACCTATGGTTTTTTCAGTGAATTTTCAAGGTTTTGTAAATGCTAATTCCTAACTATATATGGTCTATAACCTATGGTTTTTTCAGTGAATTTCAATGGTTTTTTTAATAGCAAATATCAAAAGCTGTAAAATGTATTCTTCTTTTAAAGGAAAAATATATTTTATATGTATTTAATATAATTTTTTTATGTATATACATTTTTTGAGGGAACAAATTTATCAACTATCATGCTGAAGAAGAGTGTGGGGGAAAAAAACCAAAGAGGAGGACTAAGAGGAAAGAACAATCAGTTCAAAAATACAATTGCTTTAAAGCATGAAGTGCTTTTCCACACATTTACATTTAAATAACCCATATTAGAACATACAAAATATCTACAGAGGAGACGGTGTACATTGAATTTTAGACTCTTCATTGGTACCTACATGTTGGTACTTACATTACCCACACAACACAACAGCTCTATTCAGAGCTACCCTACCGCAAAGCACTCTAAAATATTATTTTAATATTTCCCTTGGTTTTCCCCTTGTTACGCTTTCCGGAACGCTATCCGGTGCGCGGACCGGGCGCTAACCGTGCGAAAATTTGAAAAAAAAAGGTTGTTTTTTTACATATATGGGCCTCCTCAGCCACCCTCAGAAAACCTAGGGGGTCAGGATATGTCTCCTGTGCCCCCTTATACCCATTCCCAACATTGTTTATCCTCCATCTTGTGACTAAATTCGTCAGAAACACAAGATGGCGGACTCCCGTTACGCTACCGGTGAGCTACCCGGTTCGCGTACCGGGTAGCGCTTCCACCGCGAAAAATCGAAAAAAAATCATTTTATTTTTTTTGCCCCGCGGGGCCCTTTAATAGCCCCCACATCAATCCTAGGGGGTCAGGAGGGGTCTACCTTGCCCCCTTTCATTCATTTCCCCCTTCGTTTATTTCCACCTCTTGTCTCTCGATCCTACCGAGAGACAAGATGGCGGCCGCTCCGGACTGTTTAGAATGTTGACAGTCACCGGAGAGCCAATCCGCTTCTCCTCGCGAAGTTCCGTTACGCGTCTGGTACGTGAACCGGGGAGCTAACCGGGACGCTGTCACAGATATATATATTTTTTTGAACGTTAATTTCTCAAAATCCACTGGAGCACATATCTTGAGACCTAGCAAAGGCACATCGGGCAAACAGTCTCTACAATTTTCCCAAGTTTCATAGAAATCCATTCAGCCGTTCGAGCTAAAAGTGAGTCCAACCGCCCTATGGAAAACTCAATGTTAAAAACACGTTTTGGGACCCTAACTATATATACCTCATGTGATCAAGGCTTTGGCCAAAACGCGTCGTGGCAAACTGGTGTTTGGGTTTACAATAGAGATTTAAAACACCGAAAACTGGGTCTCGCATCATCCTTCGGCAGCACATGCTGAGCTGCTCAAAGCTGAGGACGACATACAACATATATATATATATATATATATATATATAACATTTCTATGGCAAAATGAAACCCCTCATTTTGTTCCTTTTCAAATTAAATGTATTAAGTGTTACCACTTTATTCCAATCAAGATGACTTCAGGTGTGCCATACTTTTGTCATAAGTAAGACTGTTAGCGTTCTAGTTGTTCTTTAGAACACTCTGGGACATTCTGTCATTGGGCTATAGTTGGGCTACATCTGGCTGATATTTGGGCTACATTTGGGCTCTTTTGTCTCTGGTGGCCATCTTGGGAGACTGCATATCAGAATTTTTTTAATGAAATATAAGAGGATTTGAGAAGTCACTCAAAATGTGCCCTAATTTTTCTTTCTTCAGCACTAATCATAATTTCTATGGCAAAATGAACCCCCTCATTTTGTTCCTTTGCAAATTACATGTTTTAAGTGTTGACACTTTATTCCAATCAAGATGACTTCAGGTGTGCCATACTTTTGTCATAAGTAAGACTGTTAGCGCTCCAGTTGTTCTTTAGAACACTCTGGGACATTCTGTCACTGGGCTATAGTTGGGCTACATCTGGCTGATATTTGGGCTACATTTGTTTTTTTTTGTCTCTGGTGGCCATCTTTGGGCTACATTGGGCTACATTGGGCTACATTGGGCTCTAACATATATATAGCCCAATGTAGCCCAATATATATTTTTCAAAGTTAATTTTCGTAAAAACCACTGGAGCATATATCTTGAGACATAGCAAAGGCACATCGGGGTACCAGTCCCTACAATTTTGCCAAGTTTTGTGGAAATCCATTCAGCCGTTCGAGCTAAAAGTGAGTCCAACCGCCCTATGGAAAACTCAATGTTAAAAACACGTTTTGGGACCCTAACTATATATACCTCATGTGATCAAGGCTTTGGCCAAAACGCGTCGTGGCAAACTGGTGTTTGGGTTTACAATAGAGATTTAAAACACCGAAAACTGGGTCTCGCATCACCCTTCGGCAGCACATGCTGAGCTGCTCAAAGCTGAGGACGACATACAACATATATATATATATAT
Source organism: Lissotriton helveticus (assembly GCF_964261635.1). Taxonomy (NCBI): domain Eukaryota; kingdom Metazoa; phylum Chordata; class Amphibia; order Caudata; family Salamandridae; genus Lissotriton; species Lissotriton helveticus. The sequence goes on along the minus strand of NC_136059.1, from coordinate 1,263,984,471 downwards.
ATAACATTTCTATGGCAAAATGAAACCCCTCATTTTGTTCCTTTTCAAATTAAATGTATTAAGTGTTACCACTTTATTCCAATCAAGATGACTTCAGGTGTGCCATACTTTTGTCATAAGTAAGACTGTTTGCGTTCTAGTTGTTCTTTAGAACACTCTGGGACATTCTGTCATTGGGCTATAGTTGGGCTACATCTGGCTGATATTTGGGCTACATTTGGGCTCTTTTGTCTCTGGTGGCCATCTTGGGAGACTGCATATCAGAATTTTTTTAATGAAATATAAGAGGATTTGAGAAGTCACTCAAAATGTGCCCTAATTTTTCTTTCTTCAGCACTAATCATAATTTCTATGGCAAAATGAACCCCCTCATTTTGTTCCTTTGCAAATTAAATGTTTTAAGTGTTAACACTTTATTCCAATCAAGATGACTTCAGGTGTGCCATACTTTTGTCATAAGTAAGACTGTTAGCGCTCTAGTTGTTCTTTAGAACACTCTGGGACATTCTGTCACTGGGCTATAGTTGGGCTACATCTGGCTGATATTTGGGCTACATTTGTTTTTTTTTGTCTCTGGTGGCCATCTTTGGGCTACATTGGGCTACATTGGGCTACATTGGGCTACATTTGGGCTCTAACATATATATAGCCCAATGTAGCCCAATATATATTTTTCAAAGTTAATTTTCGTAAAAACCACTGGAGCATATATCTTGAGACATAGCAAAGGCACATCGGGCTACCAGTCCCTACAATTTTGCCAAGTTTTGTGGAAATCCATTCAGCCGTTCGAGCTAAAAGTGAGTCCAACCGCCCTATGGAAAACTCAATGTTAAAAACACGTTTTGGGACCCCCCTTTTTTCTCGCCCCCCGCTTGACGAAACCCCCGAACCTTTCAGGGGATGCTCAGAAACAAAATGTGCCATTTTCCTGAAAATTTCAGCCAATTCCGTCCATCAACGCCAAAGTTATTCAGCATAGAATTTTCAGAAATCCCTATTCAAAAAACTCCTAACTATATATACCTACTGGCGACCGCCAGTAGGTAATATATATATATGTGTATATATATATATATGTATGTATATATATATATATATGCAAACAAACCTCCTTCTTACGAGAGAGCAGAGACCACCAGGGGAGAACTTTGGAAACAGCTTTTAATTCTCGTTTGGCGAATGCATTTCGGCTATAGGTAAGCCTTCATCAGTGCCCGAGTATGCAGTATGCTTCCAACATAGCGAATGTCCGTCTTGCCGCCCTCTTAATGGCCGAGGGCCCACTCCTCCCCCTGACGTTGTTATCTCACCTGTTGTGTCAGTCACGTGATGTATGAGGACCACAACACCCAGAATGCACGGTGTCAGGCCCAGGTGAGTATTACAGGGGGATTATGTCACCAAAAGTTCTTGCGGTGATGGCAGGGTAATTCATAAGTTCTTGCCAATTTTCTGCATATGAAGAGCAAAAAGCGCCTCCTCGGGTCCCCAAACCGTTTCAGCCTCTGAACTCCAGGGATTAATACAATGTGTGTATATATATATTCACTGAAAAAACCATAGGTTATAGACCATATATAGTTAGGAATTAGCATTTACAAAACCTTGAAAATTCACTGAAAAAACCATAGGTTATAGACCATATATAGTTAGGAATTAGCATTTAAAAAACCTTATTTTACTCACACAAAACCATTGAAATTCCATATATAGTTAGTTGCACTAACTATATATCGCGCACCTGCAATCCACTGCTGATGATGTCACATATTACATCATTCATGACATGGTCAGTGACATCACTGATGACATCACTGATGACATCTCAAATGACATCACTGATGACATCACTGATGACATCTCATTTGACATCAATGACCACATCACTGATGATATCATTCATGTGACAATACAATGCATCTCCTCACATTTTAATATAACCTCTGTTTCACCCAGTGTTAAATACAGAATATAATTTTTGAAACCATTGACACACCAATACTAGTTACTACATACGCACTCACTGATTCCTACGTCTACACACACCTTCACTCATTCACCCATACTATCATTCATACATACAATCACTCATCTTTACAACACTATCATATGCACTCATACACCTATACAGACACTCACAGTCTGCCACTCATCCATGGAGTTACTCACACACCTAGTCAGTCCTGTAAAGAATCAATGACACTTCCATTTTCTTGTCTATACAGTTAAACATAGAGCACCTTACATTTTCAAACATATACTAACACATACTTACCTTGTTATACAATCATTGATACAAGTACACATTGATCTGCACAGAGTCACACACCTCCCAGCCAGCCACACACACACTCAGTCTCCCATACAAATACTTGGACAATCAATCAGTAACCCATATAGTTAATCATATAGCTACTGATCAAAACATGCAGCAGTTTACAGAACAACAGACATAATGATGCACAAATTAAGACACTTTAGTCACTAACCCATGCACTCAGTGAGACACATTTAATCACTCACTCATGCATTCAGTCATGCACCTACTAAATCCTTTGTCCAGACACTTATACTTCCACTCATTCTTCAATATGTAAGACACATTTTAACTTTACAGAAACATACAGTCACTGGATGTTGTCATCAGTGATGTCATCAGTGATGTCATTTGAGATGTCATCAGTGATGTCATCAGTGATGTCACTGACCATGTCATGAATGATGTAATATGTGACATCATCAGCAGTGGATTGCAGGTGCGCGATATATAGTTAGTGCAACTAACTATATATGGAATTTCAATGGTTTTGTGTGAGTAAAATAAGGTTTTTTAAATGCTAATTCCTAACTATATATGGTCTATAACCTATGGTTTTTTCAGTGAATTTTCAAGGTTTTGTAAATGCTAATTCCTAACTATATATGGTCTATAACCTATGGTTTTTTCAGTGAATTTCAATGGTTTTTTAATAGCAAATATCATAAGCTGTCGAATGTCAAGTACGTGGTAAGTGAAAACATTTTCGTGTTTATGCACACTGATCTGCTTTGAATGGTGCCCCCCCCCCCTCATTTCTATTAGGAGTACTCTCTCTTTGCAGATAGTGAAAGGTAGTTAACGCAGGTCTTTGCCCCCATTGTAATCCGTCGTGCCTGCTTCTCTCTCCATTTGATTCATTGTTATCCAAGTATTTACTGTTTTAGAATTAGTTCTCTTTGGTTCATTCTCTATTTACAAACAAACACAGAGTCGCAATACTCTGTTTAGTCTTTGCAGATAACGAAAAATCGTGTAAAAAAAAAGAAAAGGAATCGAGCAAAATCAGTAGGCCACTAATGGGATCTCTTTTTGACCTCGCTAAAATAGAAACATTAGGAACAACCCCTCATGACAAATACAAAACTAGTGAGATGAACTGAACTCCACACAATGATGGCTGCAAAACAGCTCTGCTCCGCCACCCACCCCGCCCAAAATAACGATAAAGAACGGCTGCCATGATTGGTTGCGGAATGACCACGACGGAGCTACGAAATGGTGCTGCTCTCATGCTAACCCCAGCTTCAGTCTGAAACATCCAGAAACACTGTAGACTACCAATTCAATCAGTTCCGGTAGCGCCCCAATGTAACCCGGTAGAGAAGAACTAGCCCTCCCCTCTTTGACTGATGGTTCTTGTTGCCTGTCCCTTCTGTTGTCATTTAACAGAACTATTTAGCCTGCTGAAAGGGGTTGTGTTCCGACCGCTGGTTGGTGGAGACATTTTGACTATATTCTGTACCTGCGTTGTCGCGTAATGCGTCATATGACGCACCGCGTTAGCGCATCCGGAAGTCATCCGGGGCGCGCAGCGCGTAACGTAAGCATAACAAGTCATGTGACTTGTTAATAAAACTTTTCATTGGTTCATTTTACTTTTCTTATTGTAATGATGAAAGGCTTGATCATATGACCTAAAAATTACGCTTTTCATTACTTCCGAACATTATTTTTTCTTAAATATATGTTATAATGTTCCAGGCTAATGTACTTTCCCGGAAATTTTACAACTGTCCTGCAAGTAAAATATATTCTTTTTTCGAGAAAAAGAGCGTTTCTTCGTCCCATGACGGAGCCGTTGAGCAAAAGAGGGTCGACCTGCTGTCTTAGTCGCCGATACGCCTGAATATGAGATTCTTATCGATCACTTTATGTTGCAGGAATAGAAAACACAACAGCCCTTGACCATTTATCTTTACTGCGTTCCTTCGTATTATACCTTTTACCCTTCATGTAATTGGTCTGCTTTATTTCACTTGCCTTTTAATGATTCTAAAACAGTGACTATTATTAAAAACTTTACCAATGTATATACTACTACCATGTTTTCTTTTAAAAACCTTTATTGTGAAAATTTCATTATACAAATACGAGCCTATAACCACGTGGGCCGGCCACGGAGCAAACTGTAATCGTATATGATAAATAGACATTTACACTGTAGAGGAACGTAACGGGCGGGCCATTAGGTTGCAAGAACTAAGGTGTCTAACAGTTACGGAATCGGTGGACGTACATTTTATAATTAAAATACGACAGGGCCAGTTACAATAAAATTATCTAGATATACATTTGCGGGCAAGTACCATGGGTGACGTTAATTCGAACTTTCAACAGTACAGTAATCAATAACACATCAGAACTTAATATCAATAGGGATGTCGAAATATTCAATCAATTCTCGTCCCCGCCCGCCATGTGCTTCAAAACTGCATACGTATCTCGTGATTTCAAGGTTCTGCAACCAGTACACAACAAGGAGTTACGAGTCCCATTTATTCTGGCGCCATTTTGGGCGAGGACGGGCAGGTCCAGGATATAGTCAAAATGTCTCTACCAACCATCGACTATGATGATGTTCATATGCTGTATTTATTAGAGTAACACTCAGATGTCCACATGAAATAAATTTGCCACAATCTAAACATGTCATTTTAATCTTTCCAAATTTCTTCTAAATATTTGGGACCGTTTCCCTTGCCTCTGAAGCTCTCAGTGCCACTTCTTTGATGAATGTACTAGCAGGTCAGGGGTTCTCCTCCAAATCTCTCTTTTATGCAGCACTATAATTAATTGTTGCCACCTCTCCATATGACGATGCATGGTATAGTTACCACAACTATATTTTTTTTCGGTTCCTCTAGAGAGTTCATCGTGGCAGATGAAGCGTGTAACGTACCGGGCATTTACCTTTTTTTGCATGTACAGGAAAGGAAAAAAAAATCGAGCGTCCGAGTTCTAAGGTGTCCCAGGGCCATTTTAGTGGACCAGGCCCAAATCCAAAGAACAGGCCGCCATTTTGAGAGTCCTGTTGCAGCCGCCTGTCGCTGTAGCATCAAGAGCAGCCGAAACTCAGCTGAATGGCAACTGAAACGGTAAAGGGGCGCCCCACTACAGCAGACGAGCCAGGCCCAAATCCAAAGAACTGCTATCTCACAGGCTAATGGGGCGACCCACGCCGAGTTTCAGCATTGTAGGATGACCACACAAGTACAGCAACTTGCTAGACATCACCTCGGTGCCATCCGGATCTCGGCGCCCCACTGCAGATGAAGTGCCTCTCAACTATGAAACCACCACGGTGACATCCGGATCTTGGCGCGTTGTGCTGCCTTCGGCCTATTCGCACATCGGTCCGCTACTGACGCCATCTCACAGGCTAATGGGGCGACCCACGCCGAGTTTCAGCATTGTAGGATGACCACACCAGTACAGCAACTTGCTAGACATCACCTCGGTGCCATCCGGATCTCGGCGCCCCACTGCAGATGAAGTGCCTCAACTATGAAACCACCACGGTGACATCCGGATCTTGGCGTGTTGTGCTGCCTTCGGCCTATTCGCACATCGGTCCGCTACTGACGCCATCTCACAGGCTAATGGGGCGACCCACGCCGAGTTTCAGCATTGTAGGATGACCACACCAGTACAGCAACTTGCTAGACATCACCTCGGTGCCATCCGGATCTCGGCGCCCCACTGCAGATGAAGTGCCTCTCAACTATGAAACCACCACGGTGACATCCGGATCTTGGCGCGTTGTGCTGCCTTCGGCCTATTCGCACATCGGTCCGCTACTGACGCCATCTCACAGGCTAATGGGGTGACCCACGCCGAGTTTCAGCATTGTAGGATGACCACACCAACTTGCTAGACATCACCTCAGTGCCATCCGAATCTTGGCATCTCAACGCCTAGTGGTATCTTCCATACAAAAAATATTGTTACGCTGCCTTTGGCCCCATTCGCACATCAGTCCGCAACTTAGACATCACCTCGGTGCCATCCGGATCTTGGCATCTCAGCGCCTTGTGGTGTCAGTCAGAAAATATTGTTGTGCTGCCTTCGGCCTATTCGCACATCGGTCCGCTACTGACGCCATCTCACAGGCCAACGGGGCGCCCCACGCCGACTTTCAGCATTGTAGGATGGCCACACCAGTACCACAACTTGCAAGACACCACCTCGGTGCCATCCGGATCTTGGCATCTCAGCGCCTTGTGGTCTCTTCTACACCGGAAATATAGTAGAAAATATTGTTGCGCTGCCTTTGGCCCCATTCACACATCAGTCCGCTACTGACACCATCTCACAGGCCAACGGGGCGCCCCACGCCGACTTTCAACATTGTAGGATGGCCACAGAAGTGCGACAACTTACTAGACACCACCTCGGTGCCATCCGGATCTTGGCGCGTTGTGCTGCCTTCGGCCTATTCGCACATCGGTCCGCTACTGACGCAAACTCACAGGCCAACGGGGCGCCCCACGCCGACTTTCAGCATTGTAGGATGGCCACACCAGTGCGGCAACTTTCTACACACCACCTCGTTGCCATCCGGATCTTGGCGCGTAGTGAAGCTGCAGCAGCTGCAAATAAGCTTCAGACAGTGTTACAACCGCTGCTCAGAACTCTCAACTATGACACCACCTCGATGCCATCCGGATCTTGGCGCGTTGTATTGCCTTCGGCCTATTCGCACATCGGTCCGCTACTGACGCCGCCTCACGTGCCAACGTATTTTCTCCGCATTTTATACCCTATGCCGCATAACAGGTCATGTGACTTGTTTATAAAACTTTTCATTGGTTCATTTTACTTTTGGTTTCCTAATGATGGAAGGCTTGATCATATGACCTAAAAACAACACTTTTCATTGGATGAAAACTTTTTTTTTCCCCCAAACGATGAAAGCCCCACCTTGTTTCTGGATGTTTCAGACTGAAGCTGGCGTCACCATGAGAGCACCACCATCTCGTAGCTCCGTCGTGGTCATTCCGCGAGCAATCATGGCAGCCGCTCCCCACCAGAAGCCTGCAGGAGTCGGGGCCCCCAAAACTTTTGATGAATTCTCAAGGCGGAGGGGACGCTTTCGAGAATGGGGTCCAAGACCTAGCAGACAAGCGTCCGATTTCCAAGGTGTCCCAGGGCCATTTCAGTGGACCAGGCCCAAAAAGGAAACAGCCTGCCGCCATTTTGAGAGTCCTGTGACAGCCGCCTATCGCTGCACCGCAAGAGTGGGCGCAACTCAGCTGAATGGCGGATTTTGACACAGTGGACCAAAAGCGGACGGAATGGCAACTGAAACGGTAAAGGGGCGCCCCACTACAACAGACGAGACTCCACCTGGAGAGGCCCGTTCACGCCGCCTCCCCCGGGGCGCTCCACGCCGTTATTCGGAGCAGCATTGTAGGATACCAAAACCAGTGCGGCAACTTACTGGACATCACCTTGGTGCCATCGTTCTGCTGCCTTGGAACTATTCGCACAACAGTTTGCTACTGATGACCCACCCCCCGCGACGCCCCACGCCGTTATTTGCTGGGTGGCAACTTACTAGACATCACTTTTGTGTCATCTAGATTTCGGCGCGTTCTGCTGCCTTGGAACTATTCGCACAACAGTTTGCTACTGATGACCCACCCCCCGCGACGCCCCACGCCGGAAATCTGGACGTTGTGCTGCGTTGGGACTATTCGCACAGCCGACCGCTACTTCGTTGTTTTTCTCTAAAAATGTTTATATGTTATTACTATTTTTGTTTTCTTGTATATATTTATAAATTATTAAAGTTTTATAATCTTACTACTTTGTCGGAGTGCTATATATTTTTAATGTGACACATAATTGTAAAAACTTTGATGTACAAAGAGTCATCCCTGGAATCTTCCGCTTCACGCTCGGTCCCCTCCCCAATCACAATACAGAATGGTTTTCAGATAATAGCAACGCTTCTGCTGTGACGGATCTCATCGAGTGTGGGCCTTGATCTACTATAACTCCTTTGAAGACGGGTGATTCTTTACAGCTGTGGCCATAAACTACATCTGCAGGGCTAGCTGATAGCCTAGGACCGGCCTGGACAATCGGACACAGAGGAAAAGGAGTGTCAGAGGGTGCGGTAGTGAATAGGGCGAAAGGGAGGTGTCGGGCGGGCACAGGGTGTGATTCTCAGGGAAGAACAGCGCAGATGGGGGGAGGTTTATTACCCATGCATAAAACAGAGAGCGGGGGTGACCACTGCCTGGGGGAGATGCTTGCGAGGGTGGGGAGCCATGCTAAGGATCGACAGCGTTCACAGAGTGGATCTGGTCAAGGCATCTAAAATGGCTGCCGTGCACGACAAAAGTGTGGCATTTGAAAAAAGACAAGATGGCGCACACAATGTTTTTCAACAATTCCTGATTTCCTTCGAATCGAACGTTAACAGACGTTGGGGCATATTACCAAAGTTAAGCGATATTTATCCCTAACGATGCATTGCAAAGATTTTTTTACCGTCAGAAATTATCGCAGATAAACCTTGCTATTATCAAGGTTTATCGCAAATACGATAAAAAACGAGCGCAATGCATTAATGTCGCTGAAAACTCCGCGATATTCATGCATTACCGAGCTAATGCTCTTAGCCATGTTATCCACCTCCCATTGGATAACATGGCTAAGAACTGCTCAGGGCAGCTGTTACTTTTTGGAGATATTCGCGCTTATCTCGAATATTTCCAAAAGTTGATAATAGGAGATAGCGATGTTAGCGACTGTTTCCAGTCGCTAACATCTTGGCATGCCCACTTTGCATGTCATTAGTGATAAATATCACTCACATGCAAAGTGGGACCCAAGATGGTCGCTATCTCCTACTAGCCGTCGCTAACTGGTGTTAGCAACAGCTAGGTAATACACATATAATTTTATCTCCGCGAAGCGGAGCGCTGTTACAGATATATATCTTGTTTTTGAACGTTAATTTCTCAAAATGCACTGAAGCACATATATTGAGACATAGCAAAGGCACATCGAGCTACCAGTCCCTAATATTTTACCAAGTTTCGTGCAAATCCATTCAGCCGTTCGATTATTATTATTATTATTTTTTTTTGCCCCGCGGGGCCCTTTTAAAACCTCCACATCAAACCTAGGAGGTCAGCGAGGATCTACTATGCCCCCTTATGGTCATCAGCCGTTCGATTATTATTATTATTTTTTTTTTGCCCCGCGGGGCCCTTTTAAAACCTCCACATCAAACCTAGGGGGTCAGCGAGGATCTACTATGCCCCCTTATGGTCATTTGCCCCTTCGCTTTGGCCTCCTCTTGTCTCTCGATCCTACCGAGAGACAAGATGGCGGCCGCTACGTACTGTTTGGAATGTTTACAGACACCGGAGAGCCAATCAGCTTCGCTTCGCAAAGCTCCGTAACGCGAAAAGTACGCGAAGCGGTGCGCTGTTACAGATATATATCTTTTTTTGAACGTTAATTTCTCAAAATCCACTGAAGCACATATATTGAGACCTAGCAAAGGCACATCGGGCTACCAGTCCCTACAATTTTGCCAAGTTTCGTGCAAATCCATTCAGCCGTTCGATTATTATTATTATTTTTTTTTTTTGCCCCGCGGGGCCCTTTTAAAACCTCCACATCAAACCTAGGGGGTCAGCGAGGATCTACTATGCCCCCTTATAGTTATTTCCCCCTTTGTTTTGACCTCCTCTTGTCTCTCGATCCTACCGAGAGACAAGATGGCGGCCGCTACGGACTGTTTGGAATGTTGACAGACGCCGGAGAACCAATCAGCTTCGCTTCACAAAGCTCCGTTGCGCGAAAAGTCCGCGAACCAGAGCGCTAACCGGTCCGCTGTTACAGATATATATCTTTTTTTAAACGTTAATTTCTCAAAATCCACTGGAGCACATATATTGAGACCTACAAAAGGCACATCGGGCTACCAGTCCCTACAATTTTGCCAAGTTTCGTGCAAATCCATTCAGCCGTTCGGGCTAAAAGTGAGGCCAACCGCCCTATGGAAAACTCAATGTTAAAAACACGTTTTGGGACCCCCCTTTTTTCTCGGCCCCCACTGGACGAACCCCCCCCAAATTTTCAAGGGCTGCTCAGAAACAAAATGTGCCATTTTCCTGAAAATTTCAGCCGATTCCGTCCACAAACGCCAAAGTTATTAGACATAGAATTTTCAAAAAACCCATAGAGAAAAAATCCTAACTATATATACCTACTGGCGACCGCCAGTAGGTAATATATATGTGTATATATATATATATATATATTCACTGAAAAAACCATAGGTTATAGACCATATATAGTTAGGAATTAACATTTACAAAACCTTGAAAATTCACTGACAAAACCATAGGTTATAGACCATATATAGTTAGGAATTAGCATTTAAAAAACCTTATTTTACTCACACAAAACCATTGAAATTCCATATATAGTTAGTTGCACTAACTATATATCGCGCACCTGCAATCCACTGCTGATGATGTCACATATTACATCATTCATGACATGGTCAGTGACATCACTGATGACATCACTGATGACATCTCAAATGACATCACTGATGACATCACTGATGACAACATCCAGTGACTGTATGTTTCTGTAAAGTTAAAATGTGTCTTACATATTGAAGAATGAGTGGAAGTATAAGTGTCTGGACAAAGGATTTAGTAGGTGCATGACTGAATGTATGAGTGAGTGATTAAATGTGTCTCACTGAGTGCATGGGTTAGTGACTAAAGTGTCTTAATTTGTGCATCATTATGTCTGTTGTTCTGTAAACTGCTGCATGTGTTGATCAGTAGCTATATGATTAACTATATGGGTTACTGATTGATTGTCCAAGTATTTGTATGGGAGACTGAGTGTGTGTGTGGCTGGCTGGGAGGTGTGTGACTCTGTGCAGATCAATGTGTACTTATATCAATGATTGTATAACAAGGTAAGTATGTGTTAGTATATGTTTGAAAATGTAAGGTGCTCTATGTTTAACTGTATAGACAAGAAAATGGAAGTGTGATTGATTCTTTACAGGACTGACTAGGTGTGTGAGTAACTCCATGGATGAGTGGCAGAGTGTGAGTGTCTGTATAGGTGTATGAGTGCATATGATAGTGTTGTAAAGATGAGTGATTGTATGTATGAATGATTGTATGGGTGAATGAGTGAATGTGTGTGTAGACGTAGGAATCAGTGAGTACATATGTAGTAACTAGTATTGGTGTGTCAATGGTTTCAAAAATTATACTCTGTATTTAACACTGGGTGAAACAGAGGTTATATTAAAATGTGAGGAGATGCATTGTATTGTCACATGAATGATATCATCAGTGATGTGGTCATTGATGTCAAATGAGATGTCATCAGTGATGTCATCAGTGATGTCATTTGAGATGTCATCAGTGATGTCATCAGTGATGTCACTGACCATGTCATGAATGATGTAATATGTGACATCATCAGCAGTGGATTGCGGGTGCGCGATATATAGTTAGTGCAACTAACTATATATGGAATTTCAATGGTTTTGTGTGAGTAAAATAAGGTTTTCTAAATGCTAATTCCTAACTATATATGGTCTATAACCTATGGTTTTTTCAGTGAATTTTCAAGGTTTTGTAAATGCTAATTCCTAACTATATATGGTCTATAACCTATGGTTTTTTCAGTGAATTTCAATGGTTTTTTAATAGCAAATATCATAAGCTGTCGAATGTCAAGTACGTGGTAAGTGAAAACATTTTCGTGTTTATGCACACTGATCTGCTTTGAATGGTGCCCCCCCCCCTCATTTCTATTAGGAGTACTCTCTCTTTGCACATAGTGAAGGGTAGTTAACGCAGGCCTTTGCCTCCGTTGTAATACGTCGTGCCTGCTTCTCTCTCCATTTGATTGATTGTTATCCAAGTATTTACTGTTTTAGAATTGGTTCTCTTTGGTTCATTCTCTATTTACAAACAAACACAGAGCCGCAATACTCTGTTTAGTCTTTGCAGATAACGAAAAATCGTGTAAAAAAAAAAGAAAAGGAATCGAGCAAAATCAGTAGGCCACTAACGGGATCTCTTTTTGACCTCGCTAAAATAGAAACATTAGGAACAACCCCTCATGACAAATACAAAACTAGTGAAATGAACTGAACTCCACACAATGATGGCTGCAAAACAGCTCGGCTCCGCCACCCACCCCGCCCAAAATAACGATAAAGAGCGGCTGCCATGATTGGTTGCGGAATGGCCACGACGGAGCTACGAAATGGTACTGCTCTCATGCTAACCCCAGCTTCAGTCTGAAACATCCAGAAACACTGTAGACTACCAATTCGATCAGTTCCGGTAGCGCCCCAATGTAACCCGGTAGAGAAGAACTAGCCCTCCCCTCTTTGACTGATGTTTCTTGTTGCCTGTCCCTTCTGTTGTCATTTAACAGAACTATTTAGCCTGCTGAAAGGGGTTGTGTTCCGACCGCTGGTTGGTGGAGACATTTTGACTATATTCTGGACCTGCGTTGTCGCGTAATGCGTCATATGACGCGCCGCGTTAGCGCATCCGGAAGTCATCCGGGGCGCGCAGCGCGTAACGTAAGCATAACAAGTCATGTGACTTGTTAATAAAACTTTTCATTGGTTCATTTTACTTTTCTTATTCTAATGATGAAAGGCTTGGTCATATGACCTAAAAATTACGCCTTTTATTACTTCCGAACATTATTTTTTCTTAAATATATGTTATAATGTTCCAGGCTAATGTACTTTCCCGGAAAATTTACAACTGTCCTGCAAGTAAAATATATTCTTTTTTCGAGAAAAAGAGCGTTTCTTCGTCCCATGACGGAGCCGTTGAGCAAAAGAGGGTCGACCTGCTGTCTTAGTCGCCGATACGCCTGAATATGAGATTCTTATCGATCACTTTATGTTGCAGGAATAGAAAACACAACAGCCCTTGACCATTTATCTTTACTGCGTTCCTTCGTATTATACCTTTTACCCTTCATGTAATTGGTCTGCTTTATTTCACTTGCCTTTTAATGATTCTAAAACAGTGACTATTATTAAAAACTTTACCAATGTATATACTACTACCATGTTTTCTTTTAAAAACCTTTATTGTGAAAATTTCATTATACAAATACGAGCCTATAACCACGTGGGCCGGCCACGGAGCAAACTGTAATCGTATATGATGAGTAGACATTTACACTGTAGAGGAACGTAACGGGCGGGCCATTAGGTTGCAAGAACTAAGGTGTCTAACAGTTACGGAATCGGTGGACGTACATTTTATAATTAAAATACGACAGGGCCAGTTACAATAAAATTATCTAGATATACATTTGCGGGCAAGTACCATGGGTGACGTTAATTCGAACTTTCAATAGTACAGTAATCAATAACACATCAGAACTTAATATCAATAGGGATGTCGAAATATTCAATCAATTCTCGTCCCCCCCGCCATGTGCTTCAAAACTGCATACGTATCTCGTGATTTCAAGGTTCTGCAACCAGTACACAACAAGGAGTTACGAGTCCCATTTATTCCGGCGCCATTTTGGGCGAGGACGGGCAGGTCCAGGATATAGTCAAAATGTCTCTACCAACCATCGACTATGATGATGTTCATATGCTGTATTTATTAGAGTAACACTCATCTGTCCACATGAAATTAATTTGCCACAATCTAAACATGTCATTTTAATCTTTCCAAAGTTCTTCTAAATATTTGGGACCGTTTCCCTTGCCTCTGATGCTGTCAGGGCCACTTCTTTGATGAATGTACTAGCAGGTATGGGGTTCTCCTCCAAATCTCTCTTTTATGCAGCACTATAATTAATTGGTGCCACCTCTCCATATGACGATGCATGGTATAGTTACCATAACTATATATTTTTTCGGTTCCTCTGGAGAGTTCATCGTGGCAGATGAAGCGTGTAACGTACCGGGCATTTACCTTTTTTTGCATGTACAGGAAAGGAAAAAAAAATCGAGCGTCCGAGTTCTAAGGTGTCCCAGGGCCATTTTAGTGGACCAGGCCCAAATCCAAAGAACAGGCCGCCATTTTGAGAGTCCTGTTGCAGCCGCCTGTCGCTGTAGCATCAAGAGCAGCCGAAACTCAGCTGAATGGCAACTGAAACGGTAAAGGGGCGCCCCACTACAGCAGATGAGCCTCCACCTAGGAAGGCCCGTTCACGCCGCCCCCCCCCCCTTCGGTCACCCCACGCCGTTATTCGGAGCAGTATTGTAGGATGGCCACACCAGTGCGGCAACTTGCTAGACATCACCTCGGTGGTAACCGAATCTCAACGCCTTGTGGTGTCTTCTATTCAGAAAACATTGTTATGCTGCCTTCGACCTATTCGCCGCAAGTGCGCACACAACTCAACTGCATAGCTTGCTAGACACCACCTCGGTGCCATCCGGATCTTGGAATCTCAGCGCCTTTTGGTGTCTTCTCTTCAGAAAATATTGTTGCGCTGCCTTTGGCCCCATTCGCACATCGGTCCGCTACTGACGCCATCTCACAGGCGAATGGGGCGCCCCACGCCGAGTTTCAGCATTGTAGGATGACCACACCAGTACAGCAACTTGCTAGACATCACCTCGGTGCCATCCGGATCTCGGCGCCCCACTGCAGATGAAGTGCCTCTCAACTATGAAACCACCACGGTGACATCCGGATCTTGGCGCGTTGTGCTGCCTTCGGCCTATTCGCACATCGGTCCGCTACTGACGCCGTCTCACAGGCTAATGGGGCGCCCCACGCCGAGTTTCAGCATTGTAGGATGACCACACCAGTACAGCAACTTGCTAGACATCACCTCGGTGCCATCCGGATCTCGGCGCCCCACTGCAGATGAAGTGCCTCTCAACTATGAAACCACCACGGTGACATCCGGATCTTGGCGCGTTGTGCTGCCTTCGGCCTATTCGCACATCGGTCCGCTACTGACGCCATCTCACAGACTAATGGGGCGCCCCACGCCGAGTTTCAGCATTGTAGGATGACCACACCAGTGCACCTTACTAGACACCACCTCGGTGCCATCCGGATCTTGGCATCTCAGCGCCTTGTGGTGTCTTCTATTCAGAAAATATTCTTGCGCTACCTTTGCCCCATTCACACATCGGTCCGCTACTGACGCCATCTCACAGGCTAATAGGGCGCCCCACGCCGAGTTTCAGCATTGTAGGATGACCACACCAGTACAGCAACTTGCTAGACATCACCTCGGTGCCATCCGGATCTTGACATCTCAACGCCTAGTGGTATCTTCCATACAGAAAATATTGTTGCGCTGCCTTTGGCCCCATTCGCACATCGGTCTGCAACTGACACCATCTCACAAGCCAACAGGGCGCCCCACGCCGACTTTTACCATTGTAGGATGGCCACACCAGTACAGCAACTTGCTAGACATCACCTCGGTGCCATCCGGATCTTGGCATCTCAACGCCTAGTGGTATCTTCCATACAGAAAATATTGTTGCGCTGCCTTTGACCCCATTCGCACATCGGTCCGCAACTTAGACATCACCTCGGTGCCATCCGGATCTTGGCATCTCAGCGCCTTGTGGTGTCAGTCAGAAAATATTGTTGCGCTGCCTTTGGCCCCATTCGCACATCAGTCCGCTACTGACACCATCTCACAGGCCAACAGGGCGCCCCACGCCGACTTTTACCATTGTAGGATGGCCACACCAGTGCCACAACTTGCTAGACACCACCTCGGTGCCATCCGGATCTTGGCATCTCAGCGCCTTGTGGTGTCTTCTATTCCGAAAATATTGTTGCGCTGCCTTTGGCCCCATTCGCACATCGGTCCGCTACTGCCGCCATCTCACAGGCCAACGGGGCACCCCACGCCGACTTTCAACATTGTAGGATGGCCACACCAGTGCGGCAACTTACTAGACACCACCTCGGTGCCATCCGGATCTTGGCGCGTTGTGCTGCCTTCGGCCTATTCGCACATCGGTCCGCTACTGACGCAAACTCACAGGACAACGGGGCGCCCCACGCCGACTTTCAGCATTGTAGGATGGCCACACCAGTGCTGCAACTTGCTGGACACCACCTCGGTGCCATCCGGATCTTGGCGCGTTGTATTGCCTTCGGCCTTTTCGCACATCGGTCCGCTACTGACGCCGCCTCACGTGCCAACGTATTTTCTCCGCATTTTATACCCTATGCCGCATAACAGGTCATGTGACTTGTTTATAAAACTTTTCATTGGTTCATTTTACTTTTGGTTTCCTAATGATGGAAGGCTTGATCATATGACCTAAAAACAACACTTTTCATTGGATGAAAACTTTTTTTTTTTCCCAAACGATGAAAGCCCCACCTTGTTTCTGGATGTTTCAGACTGAAGCTGGCTTCAGCATGAGAGCACCACCATCTCGTAGCTCCGTCGTGGTCATTCCGCGAGCAATCATGGCAACCGCTCCCCACCAGAAGCCTACAGGAGTCGGGGGCCCCCAAAACTTTTGATAAATCCTCAAGGCGGAGGGGACGCTTTCGAGAATGGGGTCCAAGTACTAGCAGACAAGCGTCCGATTTCCAAGGTGTCCCAGGGCCATTTCAGTGGACCAGGCCCAAAAAGGAAAGAGCCTGCCGCCATTTTGAGAGTCCTGTGACAGCCGCCTATCGCTGCACCGCAAGAGTGGGCGCAACTCAGCTGAATTGCGGCTTTTGACACAGTGGACCAAAAACGGACAGAATGGCAACTGAAACGGTAAAGGGGCGCCCCAGTACAACAGATGACACTCCACCTGGAGAGGCCCGTTCACGCCGCCTCCCCCGGGGCGCCCCACGCCGTTATTCGGAGCAGCATTGTAGGATACCAAAACCAGTGCGGCAACTTACTGGACATCACCTTGGTGCCATCGTTCTGCTGCCTTGGAACTATTCGCACAACAGTTTGCTACTGATGACCCACCCCCCGCGACGCCCCACGCCAGAAATCTGGACGTTGTGCTGCGTTGGGACTATTCGCACATCCGACCGCTACTTCGTTGTTTTTCCCTAAAAATGTTTATATGTTATTACTGTTTTTGTTTTCTTGTATATATTTATAAGTTATTAAAGTTTTATAATCTTACTACTTTGTTGGAGTGCTATATATTTTTAATGTGACACATAATTGTAAAAACTTTGATGTACAAAGAGTCATCCCTGGAATCTTCCGCTTCAGGCTCGGTCCCCTCCCCAATCACAATACAGGATGGTTTTCAGATAATAGGAACGCGTCTGCTGTGACGGATCTCATCGAGTGTGGGCCTTGATCTACTATAACTCCTTTGAAGAGGGGTGATTCTTTACAGCTGGGGCCATAAACTACATCTGCAGGGCTAGCTGATACCCTAGGACCGGCCTGGACAATCGGACACAGAGGAAAAGGAGTGTCAGAGGGTGCGGTAGTGAATAGGGCGAAAGGGAGGTGTCGGGCGGGCACAGGGTGTGATTCTCAGGGAAGAGCAGCGCAGATGGGGGGTGGTTTATTACCCATGCATAAGACAGAGAGCGGGGGTGACCACTGCCTGGGGGAGATGCTTGCGAGGGTGGGGAGTCATGCTAAGGATCGACAGCGTGCACAGAGTGGGTCTGGTCAAGGCATCTAAAATGACTGCCGTGCACGACAAAAGTGTGGCATTTGAAAAAAGGCAAGATTGGCGCAGACAATGTTTTTCAACACTTCCTGATTTCCTTCGAATCGAACGTTAACAGACGTTGGGGCATATTACCAAAGTTAAGCGATATTTATCCCTAACGATGCTTAGCAATGATTTTTTTACCGCTAAGCATCGTCAGAAATTATCGCAGATAAACCTTGCTATTATCAAGGTTTATCGCAAATACGATAAAAAACGACCGCAATGCATTAATATCGCTGAAAACTCAGCGATATTCATGCATTACCGAGCTAATGCTCTTAGCCATGTTATCCACCTCCCATTGGATAACATGCCTTAGAACTGCTCAGGGCAGGTGCTAGCTTTTGGAGATATTCGCGCTTATCGCGAATATTTCCAAAAGTTGATAATAGGAGATAGCGATGTTAGCGACTGTTTCCAGTCGCTAACATCTTGGCATGCCCACTTTGCATGTCATTAGTGATAAATATCACTCACATGCAAAGTGGGGCCCAAGATGGTCGCTATCTCCTACTAGCCGTCGCTAACTGGTGTTAGCAACAGCTAGGTAATACAGATATAATTTTGTCTCCGCGAAGCGGAGCGCTGTTACAGATATATATCTTTTTTTGAACGTTAATTTCTCAAAATCCACTGGAGCACATATATTGAGACCTAGCAAAGGCACATCGGACTACCAGTCCCTACAATTTTGCCAAGTTTCGTGCAAATCCATTCAGCCGTTCGATTATTATTATTTTTTTTTTTTTTGCCTCGCGGGGCCCTTTTAAAACCTCCACATCAAACCTAAGAGGTCAAGGAGGATCTACTATGCCCCCTTATGGTCATTTGCCCCTTCGCTTTGGCCTCCTCTTGTCTCTCGTTCCTACCGAGAGACAAGATGGCGGCCGCTACGGACTGTTTGCAATGTTTACAGACGCCGGAGAACCAATCAGCTTCGCAAACCTCCGTTACGCGAAGCGGAGCGCTGTTACAGATATATATCTTTTTTTGAACGTTAATTTCTCAAAATCCACTGGAGCACATATATTGAGACCTAGCAAAGGCACATCGGGCTACCAGTCCCTAATATTTTACCAAGTTTCGTGCAAATCCATTCAGCCGTTCGATTATTATAATTTTTTTTTTTTTTTGCCCCGCGAGGCCCTTTTAAAACCTCCACATCAAACCTAGGGGGTCAGCGAGGATCTACTATGCCCCCTTATGGTCATTTGCCCCTTCGCTTTGGCCTCCTCTTGTCTCTCGATCCTACCGAGAGACAAGATGGCGGCCGCTACGGACTGTTTGGAATGTTTTCAGACGCCGGAGAACCAATCAGCTTCGCTTCACAAAGCTGCGTTGCGCGAAAAGTACGCGTACTGGAGCGCTGCCCGGTCCGCTGTTACAGATATATATCTTTTTTTAAACGTTAATTTCTCAAAATCCACTGTAGCACATATATTGAGACGTACAAAAGGCACATCGGGCTACCAGTCCCTACAATTTTGCCAAGTTTCGTGCAAATCCATTCAGCCGTTCGGGCTAAAAGTGAGGCCAACCGCCCTATGGAAAACTCAATGTTAAAAACACGTTTTGGGACCCCCCTTTTTTCTCGACCCCCCCTGGACGAACCCCCCCCCAATTTTCAGGGGCTGCTCAGAAACAAAATGTGCCATTTTCCTGAAAATTTCAGCCAATTCCGTCCACAAACGCCAAAGTTATTAGACATAGAATTTTCAAAAATCCCATAGAGAAAAAATCCTAACTATATATACCTACTGGCGACCGCCAGTAGGTAATATATATATATATATATATATATATATATATATATATATATATATATATATATGTGTGTGTATATGTGTGTATATATATATATATGTGTATATATATGTATGTATATATATATATATTTGTATGTATATATTACCTACTGGCGATAGCCAGTAGGTATATATAGTTAGGATTTTTTTCCTATGGGATTTTTGAAAATTCTATGTCGAATAACTTTGGCGTTTGAGGACAGAATTGGCTGAAATTTTCAGGAAAATTGAACATTTTGTTTCTGAGCAGCCCCTGAAAATTTGGGGGGGTTTCGTCAAGGGGGGGCCGAGAAAAAAGGAGGGTCCCAAAACATGTTTTTCCCATGCAATTTTCCATAGGGCGGTTGGCCTCACTTTTAACCCGAACGGCTGAATGGATTTACACCAAACTTGGCAAAATTGTAGGGACTGGTAGCCCAATGTGCCTTTGCTATGTCTCAAGATATATGCTCCAGTGGTTTTTACAAAAATTAACTTTGAAAAATATATATTGGGCTACATTGGGCTATATATATGTTGGAGCCCAAATGTAGCCCAATGTAGCCCAATGTAGCCCAATGTAGCCCAAAGATGGCCACCAGAGACAAAAAAAAACAAATGTAGCCCAAATATCAGCCAGATGTAGCCCAACTATAGCCCAATGGCAGAATGTCCCAGAGTGTTCTAAAGAACAACTAGAGTGCTAACAGTCCTACTTATTACAAAGGTATGGCACACCTGAAGCCATCTTGATTGGAATAAAGTGGTAACTCTTAAAACATTTAATTTAAATAGGAACAAAATGAGGGAGTTCATTTTGCCATAGAAAGTATGATTAGCGAATATATGACGAAATCCCGCATACCATCAGTCCGCAAAAAAAATCCTGCATGTACTATTAGGCCGCAAAACACTACCCCCAGCATGACCCTACACTACACAAACACTACAACACTACCCTAAACCCTAACACACTACCCCCAGCATGACCCTACACTACGCAAACACTACAACACTACCCTAAACCCTAAAACACTACCCCCAGCATGACCCTACACTACGCAAACACTACAACACCACCCTAAACCCTAAAACACTACACCCCAGCATGACCCTACACTACGCAAACACTACAACACTACCCTAAACCCTAAAACACTACCCCCAGCATGACCCTACACTACGCAAACACTACAACACTACCCTAAACCCTAAAACACTACACCCCAGCATGACCCTACACTACGCAAACACTACAACACTACCCTAAACCCTAAAACACTACCCCCAGCATGACCCTACACTACGCAAACACTACAACACTACCCTAAACCCTAAAACACTACCCCCAGCATGACCCTACACTACGCAAATACTACAACACTACTCAAAACCCTAAAACACTACACCCCAGCATGACCCTACACTACGCAAACACTACAACACTACCCAAAACCCTAAAACACTACCCCCAGCATGACCCTACACTACGCAAACACTACAACACTACCCTAAACCCTAAAACACTACCCCCAGCATGACCCTACACTACGCAAACACTACAACACTACCCAAAACCCTAAAACACTACACCCCAGCATGACCCTACACTACGCAAACACTACAACTCTACCCTAAACCCTAAAACACTACCCCCAGCATGACCCTACACTACGCAAACACTACAACACTACCCTAAACCCTAAAACACTACCCCCAGCATGACCCTACACTACGCAAACACTACAACACTACCCTAAACCCTAAAACACTACACCCCAGCATGACCCTACACTACACAAACACTACAACACTACCCAAAACCCTAAAACACTACACCCCAGCATGACCCTACACTACACAAACACTACAACACTACCCAAAACCCTAAAACACTACCCCCAGCATGACCCTACACTACGCAAACACTACAACACTACCCTAAACCCTAAAACTCTACACCCCAGCATGACCCTACACTACGCAAACACTACAACACTACCCTATACCCTAAAACACTACCCCCAGCATGACCCTACACTACGCAAACACTACAACACTACTCAAAACCCTAAAACACTACACCCCAGCATGACCCTACACTACGCAAACACTACAACACTACCCAAAACCCTAAAACACTACCCCCAGCATGACCCTACACTACGCAAACACTACAACACTACCCTAAACCCTAAAACACTACCCCCAGCATGACCCTACACTACGCAAACACTACAACACTACCCTAAACCCTAAAACACTACCCCCAGCATGACCCTACACTACGCAAACACTACAACACTACCCAAAACCCTAAAACACTACCCCCAGCATGACCCTACACTACGCAAACACTACAACACTACCCTAAACCCTAAAACACTACCCCCAGCATGACCCTACACTACGCAAACACTACAACACTACCCAAAACCCTAAAACACTACCCCCAGCATGACCCTACACTACGCAAACACTACAACACTATCCTAAACCCTAAAACACTACCCCCAGCATGACCCTACACTACGCAAACACTACAACACTACCCTAAACCCTAAAACACTAGCCCCAGCATGACCCTACACTACGCAAACACTACAACACTACCCAAAACCCTAAAACACTACCCCCAGCATGACCCTACACTACGCAAACACTACAACACAACCCTAAACCCTAAAACACTACCCCCAGCATGACCCTACACTACACAAACACTACAACACTACCCTAAACCCTAAAACACTACCCCCAGCATGACCCTACACTACGCAAACACTACAACACAACCCTAAACCCTAAAACACTACCCCCAGCATGACCCTACACTAAAAAACCACCACAACTCTACACTACACTAACACAACACTACACTACACAACACTACACTACACAATCACTAACCCACGAAAAAATTAACCCAAACCCACTTACCTCTCTCGTCATCGTGGTTTTCACAACGCAAATGCATTTACCATACATGCCTTTAAAACGTAATTCTTTGTAAAGGCATGCGTGATAAATGCACATGCGTTTTGAAAAAATGCGGGATAATGGTATGCGAGTTCAATGACCTTGCGGGATAATGGTATGCGGACTGAAAGTCGGCGGGATAAAAAATGCGGGAAAATGGCTGCAAACCATGATTAGCAGCAGACTTCCCTGGTGAGCACTAGCTTTACTACATTGATCTAATGAGCAACTAGAGTGCTAACATTCAGAATTCATGGCAAATGTGTGACACATCTGAATGCCTTCTTGATAGAACCAAAGTAAACAAGCATTGAAAATGCAATAGATCTCGCCCTCGTTTAAGTTAAAGCCGTTCTGTTTGTAATGAGGTGGCTTTTTAGCTTTGCTTTTATTAGTGTTTTTAAAACTTTCATGTAAATAACATACATATGTATGCATATATGTATATGTATGCATGCATTTATATTTATATAGATATGCAGAATATATATGTTTATATATGTATATTACCTACTGGCGATAGCCAGTGAGTATATATAGTTAGGATTTTTTCTCTATGGGATTTCTGAAAATTCTATGTCTAATAACTTTGGCGTTTGTGGACGGAATTGGCTGAAATTTTCAGGAACATGGCACAGTTTGTTTCTGAGCAGCCCCTGAAAATTTGGGGGGGTTTCGTCAAGGGGGGGGCGAGAAAAAAGGGGGTCCCAAAACGCGTTTTTCCCATTCATTTTTCCATACGGCGGTTGGACTCACTTTTAGCTCGAACGGCTGAATGGATTTACATGAAACTTGGCAAAATTGTAGATATGGTTTGCCCGACGTGCCTTTGCTATGTCTCAATATATGTGCTCCAGTGGATTTTGAGAAATTAACGTTTAAAAAAATATATATATCTGTGACAGCGCTCCGGTTAGCGCCCCGGTTCGCGTACCTGACGCGTAACGGAACTTCGCGAAGCGAAGCTGATTGGCTCTCCGGTGTCTGTCAACATTCTAAACAGTCCGGAGCGGCCGCCATCTTGTCTCTCGGTAGGTTCGAGAGACAAGATATGGTGAAAAAAGAAGGGGGAAATGAAGGAAAGGGGGCAAGGTAAACCCCTCCTGACCCCCTAGGATTGATGAGGGGGATATTAAAGTCCGCCATCTTGTGTTTTGGAGCGTCCGGTTCGCGTACCGTGTAGCGTCCCGGTAAGCGTAACAAGGGGAAAACCAAGAGAAACAGTAAAAAAAAAATTAAGGGAATAGATTTCCAGCAAACTTGGCAAAATTGTAGGGACTGTTTGTTTGATGTGCCTTTGCAAGGCCTCAAGATATGTGCACGTGTGGATTTTGTGTAATTAAGGTTAAAAAAAAATATATATCTGTAAGCGTGCTCCGGCACGCTTACGTTACGGGTTTTGTTTGCGCTGCAGAGCCGATACGTCACAATTATGCGACGCGTCATGAGGCGTCTCACGTGGCTACGTGATACGTCACGTAATAAAGAATATATTTTACAGCTATAGATATTAGCTTTTAAAAAAACAATGAAATTCACTGAAAAAACCATAGGTTATAGACCATATATAGTTAGGAATTTGCATTTACAAAACCTTGAAAATTCACTGAAAAAACCATAGGTTAGAGACCATATATAGTTAGCTGGACATTTTATTGACATAAAACCAATGAAATTCCATATATAGTTAGTTGCACTAACTATATATCGCACACCCGCAATCCACTGCTGATGATGTCACATGTTACATCATTCATGACATGGTCAGTGACATCACTGATGACATCACTGATGACATCTCAAATGACATCACTGATGACATCACTGATGACATCTCAAATTTGAGAACACGCTCCGTCAGCCTCACTGTAGTGAACTTGACATCTAAGATACTCACGGAAGCGGAAACCGAAGTTTTAAGTCTTGGTCTCACTTTCTGCCCCACGAATGACCTCGAGTACACACAGACTAGAATCGACTTGTTTAGATTCACTAGAAAGCTGAAGCTCCATAAACACTTTAAAATGCGTCCGCATTTAAAAACCAACATGAAAAACACTAAAGTGAATGAGATGGACATACTCAGCTCGAAAGATCTACCAGTTATTGAGGCACTCGAGGATCTTCGTTTCGACCGAGAGTACGAGCATGAATTGGAAAACCTCACCATTGCCCAACGAGCTGTTTTACAAGGGGTAGAACAAGTAAGAGAGGAAAGCTTGTTTAGACCTACATCGACTTTTGTACCACAAGCATCATGGGACGCAGTCGATGTCTTTACAGAGGCGATGAAAAGAGACCTTACCAACTATAGGAAAACGCAACCGATAAATCCAGTAAATAACATCACGGAATGTCAACGCCAAGCATTAAGGGCTCTGATGAATGACAAACTTTTGGTGATTAAGCCCTCGGACAAAGGGGGCAACGTGGTCCTATTGAGCAGGGATCAGTATAGAACTGAAGCATTGAGGCAACTTGCTGATAGAAATTTCTATAAGGAGTGTACGGACACAGTGTATCATACAAGTGTTACCAACTATGATACACTAGTACAAAAATGGTACACTCTCAACATGCTCGGGAAAGATGAAAACCTTTTCCTTAG
This sequence comes from Lissotriton helveticus, assembly GCF_964261635.1. Lineage (NCBI taxonomy): Eukaryota > Metazoa > Chordata > Amphibia > Caudata > Salamandridae > Lissotriton > Lissotriton helveticus. The sequence continues at coordinate 1,263,959,104 of NC_136059.1, read as the reverse complement.
GAACCAGACCCCCATGCTACCTACTTTTTACCATCTCCCCAAGTTACACAAGAACATGGAAAATCCCCCTGGCCGTCCAATAATATCATCTATTGGAAGCTTGACGGAGAATTTGTCCCGTTTTGTTGACAATGTGTTATTTCCTTTGGTGATCAAGCTAAAATCATATATAAGGGACACCAAAGACTTCCTGACCAAGATCCAGGAACTAAGATGGGATTCTGGGTACCTGTTAATGGTCTTAGACATTACAAGTCTTTACACCTGTATAGACCACAGAAAGGGTCTCGAAGCTATCGAACATGCTCTGAAGCGACGCCAAATGAAATATGCACGTCACAATGAAATGATTCTAGAGTTCATTGAATTCTGTCTGTATAACAACATTTTCCTCTTTGAGGACCAGCTGTATATACAAACCTCAGGGACGGCGATGGGTACCTGCTTCGCTCCCAGCTACGCGAACTTGTTCGTTGGCTGGTGGGAGGAGCAGGTACCCAGGAGCTGCACAGTTGGTACAGACACAGGGCAGGTAAAATGCTGGTATCGTTATATTGACGATTTGTTTATCGTCTGGGATGGAGGGGTGGATACGGCAGAAGAATTTATTAAGATTCTTAATACTAATGACCTCAATTTACACTTCTCGGGTTCGGTGAGTCCGGTGGCAGCGGAGTATCTGGACCTGAGGGTGTATATTGAAGGCAATCATCTGCACACAACCCTGTACAGGAAAGAAACTGCTGGCAACTCCACACTTTTCGCCAGCAGTAGCCATCCCACCCAACTAAAAAACAGCATTCCCTACGGAGAACTACTCAGAATCCGCAGGAACTGCTCTAAGGAATCTGATTTTGAGGCGGCCGCCTCGGAATGTGTAGGGAGATTCTCAATGAGGGGTTATGGTAATACCTTACTGAAAAACACTCTGAATAAGGTAAGGAAGATACAGAGAGCTACTTTGCTGGCCACGAACGATCCAACGGTAACGAGAAACAGAAAATCCAACAAAGAGAGTGGAAAATTCAGATTAATTACCCCATATTCCAGGGGAGCTAAAGATCTGAAAGCTATGCTGAATAAGAACTGGCACATACTGAAGACTGACAGTATACTGAAGGATGATTTACCCACACATCCTTTAATTACGTTCAGTAGGGCACGGTCATTAGGTGACATGTTGGTCTCGAGTCATCTAGATAAACTACCTCCGAAAACTAACTCTTTGAAACAGATGGCGGGTTTCTTTCCCTGCGGCCACTGCAAGGCTTGCAGTGGCAGCAAACGTGTACTGTCATATGATATACCAGACACTGGAAAGAAAGTGCAAATTAAGCACTTTATTACATGCAGCACCCAGTTTGTAGTTTACTGCCTAGTCTGCCCATGTGGCCTGCGCTACATAGGCAGTACTATCAAGGAACTCAAACTGAGGATCCTTGAACATCAGCGAGCAATCGAGAAAGTAGACATCTCATATCCGGTTGCTCGACATTTCGCTGAGGAGCACAAGAAAGACCGCACAAAACTCCGATTCTTTGGACTGGACATTGTTCCCTCCAATGTAAGAGGAGGAGACCGTTTAAGGAGACTACGTAGACTCGAGTCTAGATACATCATAGACCTTTCCGCTAAACACCCGGGAGGGATGAACAGCGGAGAGGAACTATCATGTCACCTGGGTAAATAAGATCATAGGGATAAGTGACTCCCACGGGCAGCCTTGCTCACAAACTGACAGTCGAAGGACCATCTGTATCTTCTGTATATTTTGTGGATAGTGTTAATACTGTATTCTAACAACACTGAGATTCCCAAAATTTAGACTCTGGAAGTTGGAATGAAATGTATAATGTAATTGCGTTGATGATCATTATTATTTGTCTTCACCCCCGTTTCTCCACACCCCTTTTGCTTAAATCGTGAGTTCAAAGCTAGGACGAAATTATGTAGATATGTATATATTGAATATGTGAATATGTGTATATACTAAAGCTGAACTGGCCAATAGGGAATCCCGACTGAAAGAAATCATGCTTTACGACGGGGGTCCCTTATAGTGGGCTTTGCAGAATTTAAATGCAATGGAACTCATAACAGCCCAAGAACCAACCGGGGCAGGCCTGTATATGTAATTTTCTAGGCTATTTTCCTAGGCTATTTAGTCCAGAGTCTTAGAGGTTCTTCTTGGCCCTTCTAGATACACTATCAATGCATGTCAAAATCACGTCTGCGCCCTTAACTTTGAACGTGTCCTTTATATGTTTATTGTTTTTGCACTGTTAACCTGTAAATATGACATTGCGCATTTTATCATAGGACACTAGCCGATCCACGGCTTTATTACACTCAGAGAATCAATGAATGAATTGAAACAGACCCCAATATGAACAGAACACCTTTCCAATATGGCGCCCTTAGAGGCACATAGGGGTATAGTCCTATGTTTATGTCAATGTCTACAGATTTCTATAATTACATGGGATGTATGTAACTGACAAGTGACACACTGACGAAGGCTAACGCCGAAACGCGTCTGTGCTTTTCTGTTCCCGAAGATTAAAGAATCTGGACACCTCTGTGGTTTGTGAGTGCTGCCTCTTTCTTTGGATTTGAGAAGAGTCTCGAGCGCAATATATATATATGTATGTATGTATGTATGTATGTATGTATATATGTATATATATATGTATATATATATATATGTATATATATATATACATATATATATATATATGTGTATATATATATATATATATATTATATATATATATCCCGTTCTGAACCCTTGATTGGACATCGGTGATTCTCCCTGTGAGTGGTGCGCATTTCTCTGGCAGTACCAAGCCGGTGATTAATTAATCCAAGTTTCGCACCAAGCAAAAATGAAAGCACACATTCTTGGGATTTGTTATGTTTTTTATGTTAAGACGTCTTATATAGCACACAGCTGCCCCAGCAAAGGGGCATCCCAGCTCTGATAGCAGACAGAACGGGAGGCAGGTGACAGAAGGAGGCCTAAATTGAAGGAAAGAGGTGGGCCTTGAGAGCCTTACGAAAGGCCAGGTAATTATCTGTGCTGCGAATGTGTATAGGATGTGAGTTTCAGAGATTAGCTGCTAGTGTGCGGAAAGAGCACCCAAAACTCTGAGCCCTCCTTACACAGGGAACAACCGCCAGGTTATGACCTATCGAGCGGAGTTGGCAATAGGGGGTGTATGGTCAGAGCAGGTTGTCCAAGATGCCAGGAGAGGAGAAATTCAAGATCTTAAACGCAATGCAGATAGACTTAAACTCCACTCGTCTGGCCACTGGCAGCCAGTTAAGCCGACGAATGGCGCTCTTTGTAGAGAAGGTTCTAGGAAGACCAAGAAGAGTTCAGGCAGCTGCATTTTGTACCCTATGCAGTCTCCCAATTTCAGACTTGTTTGCACCCATGTAGAGCGAGCTGGCGTAATCCAGTTTCGACAAAATGGAGGCCTGAACAATAACCTGCCTGATGGATGGATTGAAAAAAACAGACAGCGGTTTGAGCCCTCGGAGTATACCAAAACACGCCCCTGCCACTTTCTTAGTTTGGGCCTGGAAGCTGAGAGCTTAGTCGACCCAGACACCTAGGTTTTTCACACCTTGTTTGGGGCAGGTGCAGAACCCAGGGTAGAAGGCCACCAGCGTTCACTCCACAGCTCAGGATCTTTCCCTACCAGCAAGACCTCAGACATGCTGGCATTGGGCAGGAGGCAGTTGGCAGTCATCCACCCAGCGCAGCAGCAAGATCGCTCCAAAACATATGGGCGTCCTGCACACAGTTCTTGGAGAGTGCAATTACCACTGCGTATCATCTGCATATGATACTACTGTGAGCCCTCTACTCCTCGCCACCACTGCTAATGGTTGAACATATAGATTGGAAAGCGTTGTGCTCAGAGCTGAGTACTGTGGCACACCCAGTTTAACAGTGTGATTCATGGAGGTGAAAGGGGGAGCCGTTACCTGGAAGGTCCTCTCAGAAAGAAAAGAGGCGAACCAGTCCAGTGCAATGCCCGCTATTTCTGCCTCCTCCAACCTTTGCAGTAGGATCTGGTGGGAGATCGTGTCGAATGCCGTACTGAGATTCAATAGGATCAGTGCCAAAGTATGTCCCTCATCGAGTGCTGCCCTCAGATGTTCGGTCACTGCAAGGAGGGCAGGCTCCGTGCTGTGGCCACGACGGAAGCCATTCTGAGAGGGGTCAAGTATATTATTCTCTTCCAAGAAGCCTGCCAAGATGGAGTTTATGTTTGCTTGCATTTTCTTTATTACTGCAAAGAGGCCATTACCATGCCAAACACGTTTTGGTCCTCCCCACGGACATTGAACACGGGATGACCGGTTTACAAGTTTAGGCATTATTTATTTCTACTACACCGATTAATTCCTGTTTCCTGTTACCATTGCATGCTGGCACATGTAGTTGGCACAATAATATAGTGACAATGTGCTTGATAAAAATCATAAAGTGCCCAAGTGCTCAATGTGCCAAAAGTACAAAAATGTTTCATTAAAACGATTTCACTTTATACATTTCTGAGGCATTTGTAAAATTAAAATCTTATTTACGGTCATTTAAACTACATTTCATAATTTCCTCAAATGGATTAACTTAATCAGATTCATAGTTTTCTATTTCTATAGTCTAGCAATCACAAGTATTTTATCTTTTATCCAAACCATGCACTCTCTATTGAGCTGAGTTATTCACTCTTTTGCTCTCTAGTGAGAATTTAATTACATGTCATGATTTCCTCCAGTGGATGCACTTAATCAAATTCAGTTTTTCAAAATTATTCTGTTTAAGTGATTCAGCTATCCCAGTGACTTTGTATTTATTTTAGATTGTTAGCTATCTCTCTAGTGAGCCCAGTCATTCACTCTTCCTTTATACAAATATTTGCTCTCTAGTGAGCCTGATGAATCTCTTATTGTATTAATTTGTGATTGTTTGCTATTGATGTTCTTATATGCTGGACCACTAGAAATATTCTTTTTCATTTTTCCTACAGATGAACATAATGTTCTTCATCCTGGTTAAGACCTTTCGGATTCGATGTTCTTATAGATACAATATACTTGGATTCTTCTGTCGCAAGCGCTTCTCCCAGTTGCCTACTCTCTCTGAGACGGGTACTTGTTCAATGGCAGAGTATAGTAAATCCTACCATTTGCTGTTATGTAACTTTTCCATATGCTTTGTAATGGAATTACTTCAAAATTTATTCTTTGTCGCTCTAACATGTTCCAAGATCCTTTTTTTTATTTCACAAGTTGTACTTCCAACATATTTGAGTTTATATGGACATTCCACTATGTAGATCACAAAGTCAAAGTCAAAAAGTTTTATTTGTATTGGTACTCGACAGAGGACCACAAATATACAGTTTACAGAAAATAAAGCTGATTTCACATTTAATCAATACAATAATAAAAAGGATTTTAAAAATTTTAAAAAATTGTAGCAAACAAATTCATTTGGTGGCTGTTTACACAACTCTAATAGTTCACTCGCTCGGGTGATTCTACAAGTGCGATAAATAGGGGCAAGATATCTTGAGCGTGCTAAAGTTACTTTTGTACTAGGACACACGAACAGCAAGTGCTCAATGTTTTGGTCACCCCCTTCACACAAGGGGCAAAGCGACGATCCTCCTGGCAACCATCTTACTGTATAGGATAGTGTGGGTAAAATACCCAGTCTTAACATAGTAATTGACCTCCTTGCGCCGTGAATCAGGGAGAACCCGATATATGGATGAGTTTGGTGGTATACCAGAGAGTCTACAAAGGATTTATATGTTGACAATTTTTTACAATGTTCGTAGTCTAGTTCAAAGCTTAACTTTGGGGTAAAGCATTTTAAAAAGAGTTTCAATTGGGCTGCTGACCAGCTAAGCAAAATTTCCGGACTGATTTCTGCCATTTGAAATATAGCTGTCATATTGTTTAAAAAAGTCTGATTTTTTTGTTCCATCGTCGAAGGTTTCTTTTTTCAGTAAGTATCTTAATGTGCCCTCCTTTGCGTGGAGAAGATTGTAGCTCCACCTGATTACACTGGCTACCGCTGTGGCGTAGGAACTTGTGATGGAGAATTCCAAGCGTAAAGCTTGAACTGGTATGGAATCAGAGACCTTCATTATTCTTTTTGAGATTTTCCCCTCTTTACGGTCCATATAGGTCCACTGTTTTATCGGGATATACTCTGTTGCATATGATAACACTGGAGGAATTTTTACTTTATATATTTTTATCAGAGAAGAAAAGTGCCGATTCCCAGTGAAACGATAAAGTCTTAAAAGGGCCTCAGCGTGTACTTCAGATTTCCTCATTAAGTTTTCTATCTGTTTTACGTTTGAGATATTCTTGGATAGAATCCTGCCTAGATAAGGATATTCGTTCACTATTTCTATTTTTTCTCCGCCTAGGCTCCAACTATATTTTGCTCTGGATTTCTTTCCTGAAAAGACCACGATTTGTGTTTTCTTTAGATTCGGAATTAAAAAGTTTGCTTTTGAGTAATTATGAAGAATGTCCAGAGATTTTTGCAGACCGAAGGGAGTAAGATCAAGCATCACGATATCGTCAGCATAGAGTAGAACTTGTATGCTTTGCTTAGCAATTTTTGGGGGTAAACATGAGCCCAGCTGTAACTGTTTGGGCAGGTCGCTAAGGTATAGGGAAAATAGTAACGGAGCCAAAAGACACCCTTGCTTTAGACCGTTAGCTATATTTATCCTTTTTGTTAAACCTTTTCTCCCCCCATTTGTACCTGGCACCAGGTGCTGGTATAAAGATTCACTATAGTTTGGAGCAATTGTTCTGAGATTCCCAGTCCCCTGAGTTTATGCCATAAGGTTGGTCGATCAACACGATCGAACGCAGTCGAGTAATCTATGAACACTGCGTAAACTGCCTGGGATTTTCCAGTTACATATTTGTCTAATATTGTTTGAATGGTAGCAATATTGTCTGTAACTGAATGTTTTGGCCTAAAACCAGCTTGGAACATTGGAATTTTATCCAGTGAGAATGCCCAATCCTTTAATCTTTGTAAAACCTCTGCTGCAAAGATTTTTCCTGCAGCATCCATTAATGCAATCTGCCGATAATTTCCTGCAATTAACTTGCTCCCCTTTTTGTGTATTGGGATGATGGTACTCCCCTGCCAGGATTTTGGGATTTGTCCAGTTTTGAGAATATGATTAAATAGATTCGATAACAACTTGCTCCATTCCCTTGAGTTTGCTTGATAGATCTTTATAGGAATCTGGTCTGGGCCAGAGGCACCTGTTTTTCTTGCTTTTCTAATATTCCATTCCACTGAGGTAGCTGTGATTCTGAGTATTTGAGAGTCAACTTTTCCCTTATTTTTTTCTGGGCTTTTCCCATCAGAGCTAGTCGGGTTTGCTTTGTACAAGTCAGTCAAATAAGTTTCCCATTCCTTTGGAGGAACAGGTATTGATTGGAGTTTCTTTTTCGACCCTGTTAATTTGGCTATGAGGGACCAATATTTGCGTTGATTATAGTCTTTTGCAGCTACTTGCATGTCAACCCAATTACGATCTTGTATTTCTTTTTTATTTCTTTGCTTCTCTCTCCTGAGTTTATTTTTTAATTTATTAATTTCTTTCTCAGTAGCTAGAGTAGAGTTCTTGTATTGTGCACGTACAAGTTTATTCAATTTTTTCTTTGTGATAGAATTTTGAGTATTTTGAGTAACGTTTTTGTTAAGGTTTTGATTATTCCACATATTAGCTCCTGAGGAAGCTCGATGTATTTTATCTAGTAGAAAATTTTTGAGCTCCTTAATTGTATGTTCAAAATTTTCTATTGGGTCTTCCGAGATTGTGTTTGCCAGGAGATCAGTTTGCTCAATCAATGTGGATATTCTATCCAGAATTTTAGAGCTCCAGAAAATTCGTCTCTGTTCTTTATTTATCAAGACAGAACTTCTATGAAAAATTAACTGCCTATCAGTTGCTGTTTGAGGCCTCCATTCAGTAGTTAGGTTCATCAACGCATGGTCACTCTCTTGACTTAACTTTACTTGTAAGTATGTGGCAGTCTCCAATAAATTCATACTGCAGATGATGTAGTCAATAATAGATAAGCTTCCATTGCCCCGTCTGGTGTATGATGCCGGAATATCACCTTCAATATTACCATTCAGGATTACTCCATTGAGAGTAGGTAATGTTGATAATATTAGTTTTCCTCTTTTATCGGATTTTAAACCTTTAGGGAATTGTGGGGCAGAAAATTCAACAGATTCCTCATTGTATAATTGAACCCATTTACTAATTTCCAAATTAGAGATTTTGCCATTTAGATCACCTGTTATAATGTATGGAATGTGTAATTGGTCTTCTACTATCTGTATAATGGTTTCCATGATATCCAAAAATTTGATATCTTGTTTCTTACCGGGAGGGGCAAATAGATTAAAAAGCAAGATTGCCTTTTTGGATGCTTCATTATGCGTTTTTAAGAAGACTTTAATGCATTGCAGGTTGTGAGATTTAGTCTGCATAACTTCCTGGTCCCACATGTATTCCTCCCTCAGTAGAATGGCCAGACCACCTTTTGCATGGCCCCGATTGGTGGTTTTGGCTGGGATGTCATAGACGTAATAGCTTTTCTGGGAAAATGATTCAGTTGCCCAGGTTTCTTGTAGCTTCAAGATATCTGGATGGTTACTTATGGCTTCCGTCATTTTAATCTTAGATTTTCCCGCCATATTCCACGATGTTATTTTTAAACCATTGTTAAACAGATTGTCCTGGACATGTAGAAAATGTATTGCTGTTCAGGGTCTCAGATACCCATGACCATGACTTTATACCTTCACTGTAATCTTTTCCCATAGAATCTTGACGCCATACCGCCCTTTCTCCATTTTCCACCTTTATTTTTAATGTGTCTTTCACTGAATGATTAGTTCCTGAGTTCATCGCTCCAATCACGTCAGTGTCTCTCAGACGATGTTTGTTTTGAGAGTTAGAGATTAGTCGTATTTGGTCGTCACACAATGAAGGGATTCTATTTTCTTTTGGATCCATTCTTTCAATAACATCATATCCGTGTTTGTTTAATGTCTCTTTTTCATTAAGTATGATCCCGGGAATAACAGATGACCAAAAGGTTACTGTTACTATTTTATTATTATCCTGTTGCGGGAAAATTACTAAATCTATTTCATTACTATTCAGGGATTCCAGTGGCTTTATATAGCGAAGGAGGTTGATGACCCTTCTTCTATTAAGAGGGACCGTGTCCATTGGAAAAAGTTCTTCAAGTTGTAATGTTTTGGAATGCGGCATTCCCGTTCCACAATGATTTTTTTCTTCGTTATTTCTTTCACATATATTTTGATGTACAGGATTGTCGAAGAGCTTGAATGGATGAAATTCTTTTGCTGCCGGATCCAATAATTGTAATTTCTCTTCTTTTTTTATAGCTGATTTCCATATTTTCAATAGGTTTAGATTTTATAGATTCAGCGTCTTGTACTTCTGATGTTTTATTAACAGTAGAAAGCTTTTGGAATTTCAACTTGCAGTTTTTCTTTTTATGGATACGTCTTAGTGGCTTTTTCCTCTTTCTTTTTCCTTCCACTTGCTCAGTTTCTATCTTTTTGTTAGTTTTTTCACCCTTTTCACTTTCTGAAGTCTTATTGAGGCTTGTTTCTTGAGTATTTTCAACAGTTTCATCTAGGTTTTTTTGTGTATTTGATTTAATTACTTTTGTGAAAATTGGATATTGCCTTTCATTTTGGGGGTTTTCCATAAATAGTTTCCTTAAGGAGAATATTGATGTTTCATATTGACTTTCAAGCTTTCCCTTTTTTCGTTTTTGTACGTATGATGTCTGAGTACCACAATCGTGTTTTGATGTCTCCTTTTCAGTATTGTGATTACTTATATTGCTTATATTGTTCTTTTGTAGTTCGTTATTGTTAGGTATCAATTGTTTTTTTTCTGTTTCAGGGGGTTCTTTTCTTTTCTTCTTTTCTTCTACTAGATGCCTAAGGATTCCAATTTGGACATCCAACGTTTGGTCCGAGTTTTCTAATATGTTTCCCAGAAAGGTTAGGACCGACTCTATTTCCTGAAGGGAAAAGAGGGCTTTTGACATTGGTGTGACAATGTTGGCTGAATAGCTGGTTTTTATATTAAAAGGGTCTACGGATGATTCAAGTGTAGAAGGTTGATCTACGTTTTTTAGCAGAGGAGGACTATTAGATAATTTGAGCTCTGATTGATTTTCAGATATCTTTGATTTATTTGCACAAAGTTCTTCTAGATGGCATGTATTATCAAAGCTTTTTTTAGGTGTGGAGGATATTAAATGAATCTCCTCATGATCCTGCGGTTGTAGATTATTGAAGGAATTAATGGATTTTTGTATATTGTCAGAAACCAGGTTGCTCAAATTTAGGATTAAATTTGGTTCAGTTTGAATTGCTGGGCCTAGATCTGACCCTATGTATATTGCTGAATTGGTTATCGTTTCTGTCTCCAATATTTTCTTATCAGTGTCCTCTTTAGATATTAGGGCAGAAAAATATTCACTGATAGCCGGGGTCCGTGTTATGCGACCTTGTTTTATTGATTTATCTGTAGTTTTCCGTATCGCATCCTCTGTGCCCATACGTTTCATGAAAATAGTCCGTGATCGTAGTTTTTTGATCCCCATTTCCTTTTCGACAGAACTGTTGTTACTATCAAGCTTATAATCCCCCATGCTTGGGAAGCAGGGTTTGTCACAATTTATAGTTACAATTTAACTTTACTTATCAGAAGCAGATGTTAGTGGGGTAGCCCGTCCCGTCCTTGTTCGTCCTCGGACGGCCACAGACGGCCCGCCCTTTGCCCGGGCTTCGCTCCGTGCGCCGACCCGCGCGCGTCCCGCGTCGCGGAAGAGTTGATGGAATTAATATACGTATCGCCAATAGGTGTGTACGTGGGCGTGGCGCCTGGGGGAAGAGGAACCAGCTGGTCAACCGGGAATGCTGGTCCTCGCAGTCCCCCAGGTTGCGTGTGTTATTCCGCCCTGGCCTCTGACCCTGAGGACTCCAGCTGGGAGCGCTAGACCGAGCTTGCCGACTGCAGCTCTCGCTCACACCAGCGAGTCCTCGGGGAGGCAACAGCTGTGAACACGCAAAGGCTCTAAACACACGAAGGAAGTTGGTCCGCCCTCCAGCAAAGACAGCGACAATCCAAATAACAGCAAGCAGCCAGAACAAGTGAGTGGCGCCCGCGAAGCGGGTGTCACGAATTAAATATTCCAAATCCCAGTGGGTGTGTACGTGGGCGTGGCGCCTGGGGGAAGAGGAACCAGCTGGTCAACCGGGAATGCTGGTCCTCGCAGTCCCCCGGGTTGCGTGTGTTATTCCGCCCTGGCCTCTGACCCTGAGGACTCCAGCTGGGAGCGCTAGACCGAGCTTGCCGACTGCAGCTCTCGCTCACACCAGCGAGTCCTCGGGGAGGCAACAGCTGTGAACACGCAAAGGCTCTAAACACACGAAGGAAGTTGGTCCGCCCTCCAGCAAAGACAGCGACAATCCAAATAACAGCAAGCAGCCAGAACAAGTGAGTGGCGCCAGCGAAGCAGGTGTCACGAATTAAATATTCCAAATCCCAGTGGGTGTGTACGTGGGCGTGGCGCCTGGGGGAAGAGGAACCAGCTGGTCAACCGGGAATGCTGGTCCTCGCAGTCCCCCGGGTTGCGTGTGTTATTCCGCCCTGGCCTCTGACCCTGAGGACTCCAGCTGGGAGCGCTAGACCGAGCTTGCCGACTGCAGCTCTCGCTCACACCAGCGAGTCCTCGGGGAGGCAACAGCTGTGAACACGCAAAGGCTCTAAACACACGAAGGAAGTTGGTCCGCCCTCCAGCAAAGACAGCGACAATCCAAATAACAGCAAGCAGCCAGAACAAGTGAGTGTAGATCACAAATTTACTCCTGCCTGTTATATGCTGTTTTATTTTCCAGTTTGTACCATTATTTAGTTCCACCTCCTTTTAGTGTACAGCTATTTTGCAAGATTTGCATTGTTTACATCACCAGAACGCTTCCTCCTTTGTACATGTACTGTGTTGTTTGTCCTTAAAATGACCGTGAATTAACTTGTCCCCTAAGTTTCGGGCTCACCTGTAAGTGATACTGGGATGGTTTCCAACTATTCCTGGTATAGTTGAAAAAACATTGTATGATCAGCTGACTGTCGATTATTAAGGCCAAAATGAGGGACCAAAATGCGTCAGGTTAATTAAAGTCCTGCTATATATTGTATTGGGCAAATAAATGGCTCACTGTGAAGTTCCTGAGATCAGGCATTAAGTGTTTTCCTGTTAGAAAGTGAACTTACGTTTAGCGGGTGTCCGTTTCCCGCACACTGGGGCCCTGTTAGTGTCGGAGGCTTCCTCTGACTGACAAAAAGTGGAACTGTTTGTGTTTTAAAGGAAGCATGACCCGCCCGCAGTACCCCCAATTTGTAAGGGAATGTAAAGATATTGAGTTAACTCTAACCGCTTATGTAATGGTATGGATTTTTCTAACCAACATTCAAAGGAGATAAGTGCGGACAAAGGTAGCATGATGAAAATGTGATTTTATTACAAAAAGCCTTGTTTTCTATTTGGAAAAAAGACTGGTCAGATCTAATTGGAGTCTTTTTTTCCTCTGACAGTGTCATCTTTGAAAAACATTTCACGATCAGCTGACTATCCATGATTAAGGCCAAATTGAGGGGCCGAAACGCGCCAGCTTAATTAACGTCCTGCCGTTTATTGTAGTGGACTGCGAAGTTCACTGTGAAGTTCCTGAGATCAGGCGTGAAGTGTTTTCCTGTTGAAAAGTAAACTTTACATATATATATTTTTTATATGTTTGAGGGAAGGTAACTCCATCGCAGTGGGGTCCACCCCTCGATCTATATGCAGGTGGACCATAAGTTTGTCCATGGTGGGGACTACTCCATCTCTGCTGTGGCCAGACTTCTCTGACAACCCTGTAGAGTAAGGTCCATCATAGAAATGGCTACATGTCCACCTGCCCATTAGGATACTTAGACATGTATCCATTTTTTACTGTCACGGCCAGGCAAACCCTGGTGGTGAAGGATGGCAAAAACAAAATAATGCTCCCTCCCCATGGGAGATGACTCCCATGGTGAGTGGAGCATTATGTTTTTTCTTTACAAAAAGAAAATCCTGTTTTAGGATTTTCTTTTTGTAAATTAAAAAAAAATACTATTTGGCACCGAGCTGCATTCTTCTGCTGAAACCCTGTAGCAAAGAACAAAATGCATTGACAGGACCTGATGTACTGTGGTGGCGGTTCCTGTGAATGCTTTTATAAATTACCATTGATTGCCTGCCATTTATAAATTAGGTGGGTGGTCTCTCCATCATGGGGATGGAGTATTTTACTCCATTCCCATGGCAGAACGGTGCCTACATTTTTCATTTCGTTTCCATGGTAGACATTTCCGCCTAAATATAAATCAACCCCATAGGCACTATACTGACCACAGCTAATGCATTAGCAGAATCCACATGCAGCACCAACCACAGCTTCTACCTAAAACTGCCAGCCTTCCACAAAATACACTGACCAAAAGACCAAAATGTTCAAGGATTTGTTAGTAAACAGACGGTAAAATCAAAGCATGAGTTGAGAAGTACAATTAAGGGCCCGAATCCGATCTCGCTCGGAATGGCTCTGAACGGGATCCGTAGCGAGTGATTTCGATTCGTAGCCCTGGTTTCCGAATGACTCGTACCCCCGTACATGCGAGCAAGTACAATGTGAATATCGCCTTGCGCTCCGAGTGTCTCATACCCGTCAGCGAAGCCCTCCGGACCACTGCAACATGGTCGACTCGTGCAGCGTAATGGGTCCAATTTCCGAGTGACCATGTACGGTGCACGTGTTAATCAGCCGGATCGAGTCGGAGGCTCCAGGAAGCATACTTCAGAGTGCCGTAGCAGGCCCCCTTCATCCAGGGCCCTCTGAATCGGTCACGGGGGTGCCCATGGGTCCCCCAGATCCAAGCACGCACAGTGTGGTGGGCACCATGAGGTGCCCGCCACAGGGTATACGCTTTTACCCACCCACCTATTTTCTGCAATGGGAGCCTGTGTACGCGTCTGTACGCAGGCTCCCATGGACTTCAATGGAAGTCCGAGCGAATCGAGTCTGTATGCTTAAGGACGCATCGTACTCGCTTGCTCGGACGCACGGAGCATGTTTCGTCCGGAAAGTCCTCCGGATCTGAGCCGTACGGAGGGCTTTCCGGACGGGATCGGGTTTGGGTCCTAAGTATACAAACCAGTACTGGATGGAATGTTTGATTTAAACTCAACCACTTGTATTTACTCAGGGCTGCATCCTAGGTCATCGTTATCTTGCACACCATGCCACCTCAGTTTGGACCCAGCCACATGCAAATCAGTCTTGATCCTGCTCCAATGGGAACAGTCCAGCCGGAGCTGGCCAGGTTTTCCCTGAACTGGCATACAAGCTGCCCAGGGATGGTTTCACCCTAGTTAGGGCTCATCAGCCAAGTATAGCTTGATTCCAGTGACACAGTTTTAATAGAATGGGTGCTTTGTTCTGGATTTCAAAATACATCACTTTCATGAGATGTTCAAATCAAGTTTTTTGTGTTTTATTGCCGAAGTGGTGTGTACACTTCAGTCTTTAGTAGGGTCAACAGAATCAAGACATTCATGTTACACTGTGCCCTCGTTACAAGTGGCCCAGTGCATTCCGATAACTGAGGGGACTTCTGTCACCACACACATCAAAATTACAAGTAATGTAGAGAAAAAAACATGAGGAAATCCCGCTCTCAATTGTATCAACATCAATTTTAAGAGGAGAAACATGCCGAAAATCACCTAGAGGAAAATGTAAGGTAATTACCTGGACATGTAGATGATAACACTAAAATTTGCATGTTAAACCCCATCATATCTGAGAAACTCGTATTTGGAGACATTTATATAAATATCAATAACACTTTTCTAGGCCTCTTTACTACTACTATTGGAAAATATCTAAAATTGATCTAGAAATGTCTTTCTATTGTAGTAGATGTGTAGTATTCTTCTGCTATGTAACACTGCTTACCTGCAATCATATAAGAATGCTCATTTGTTTACTGTGTGATTTATTGTACTATTTGAGTTGATTAGCTTTTTTTAAATTCCTAATACCTTTTGGTGTAAAAGCGTTTTTCAAGACTATTAAGTTGTTAAAGAATAGCCCATGGAGATTGGAGGGCTCGCTGAGATGGTACGGGCAAACCTGAGCCGAATCCTCCTTCCCAGGTTGGTTGATCATGCCATAAGCATAAAGATTGACTCACCTTGGATAGATTTTTTTAGGTCTCAGGATGAATCTTTAGTAGGAAGATTCTGAGTGGGTCTTGGTTTTATGAACAGAGCACTCAGTCATCTTTTTGCCTTAACAAATAGAACGTTGAAAAGAATTGTGAGCATACTCACAGAGTATGTAAACATTACCACACATCTTTAAGTTCATAACCTCAATATTATGTACACGTGCTCTGGACTCAGTTTTATGAGTAGTGCATTCCTGGGTGCCGTATCTTTGTGCTTATTTTTCCATTGAAGTATCCTAATATAGAGCATTCTGCCCATATGTTTTTCTAGCACCTTAACTTCTGTGTTGGGTTTTACCGCAGCACAGTTTTGCAAATGTTGTGTATGTCTACTGGGGGCTGGACGGATTGTAGACTTTTGGTTGAACCATTCCCTGCAACCTGTGATGTAGAAGGGATTCGGAGGATATTGAGTGCTGGTGCTGGACTGCAAACCTGATCCTCCCATGCTTTTAGTGATCATATTTTTTTTCTTGGAGTTTCAGCATCTGAGAATATCAAGCACAGGAATGCTGGGCAAGCTGTAATCAAGGGGATAATTATCGCACCTCCTAGTGACTCGTAATTGGAACCTAAATCACTTTTTAGAAATTCATTTGGTAAAACGTGCTTTAAAATGGCCTCTAGGATTGAAGAAAGACACCATTCCCAATGCAACCACACTCTTTGGTCTGGCCCATTTGCTGCTGTAGCTTTTTTTAGTAACTGCAGGATTTTTCACAATTCTTATTATCGCAGTCAGGGGATGCCCCTAACCAGTACTCCCAGACTCAAAACAGTTCCAGCACCACCTCAAACTTGTGTGGTGAAAAATCCAGGGGAAGTGATCATTTTTGCACAACTCTGAATCCAAAAGTCTATTTGCATCTGGATTTAGAGGCCGCCCAGTGTTCAGAGTGAGGGCCTTCCAGATTTTTGTGAAGAACCATTAAGTTAGCATTTTAGAGAGGTCATTTGTGACAAAAATTGTCACAAAAGTCACAACTTTTATGGGAATATGATAAAGCAAACAACTTTGCAAAGTTTCTGTTTTACAAATTCCTCCACGATGGAATAAAACCTCACAACTTTTTGTCCTTATTATTTACAGATTGAAATCACTTAGACCCGATTTTCTAAGCATGTTTGGATTCACAAACCCAGCGATTCGGACTGTCACAGTGTTTATGAATGAAAAATTGCAATATCCAGTAAACTGAAGCGAGCCGGATAAGCTTTTTCCAATCTATTTTCGGCTGAATGGGGTGTCCCCGCTTAACTGTGAGCCAATCATAATGTAATGTATCAATGAACTGTAACTATAATTGTCTTCGCAAACCATTGATCAGTTACCAACACCTCAAAGGAGAAGATACCTGATTCACAAACAGGAAGGTGTCCCTTGGGTAAGGATCACCTTAGGTCACCTTCCAATTTGAAAATTGTGTTAGGTAACCCAGAGAGAGCAGAAAGAGGCCGAGGGGACCTCTCTCAGCTCCCACCAATGTTTTCACAAATAGAAAATGTATTTTTCAAACACTGCCATGGTCATGAACATAGGCTGTTTTATAAAAAGATAAACTTCACATTTGGTAATAAAAAAACACAGGGATAGTGGGCTGTTTTTCTTGCAGGCTAATGTCCTTTTGCAGGGAATCACAATTGAATATTTTACCACATGACATATTAGTGCATAGGTTGAATCACAAAATCAGGAACAGGTCGTTAAACATTTGTGCACAATTTGCTACCACTTTTTTCAACCTGTGTCCTAGTAGACTCAAAAGCTGAATTGCGGTATGTAGTGCTATATAAAGCAATTTTCCTTTACTATAATTCAAGCTTGAGGCATAATGTCAGTTCAGGATGATTAAAAACACAAAGGGGCATATGTACAAGACCCTATCGCCACAGGAATGTCACTTTTTGTGACGTTCCTGTGGCGATAGGGGCCTTGCCTTATGTACAAGGCAGCATTAAGCCACTTAACGTGGCTTAATGCTGCCTTGTACATAACGCACCCTTTCATGTTATGTTTAGCATGAAAGAGGCATGCAGTGGGTGTTGGGGTGGGCGTTCCACCGCAACACCCATTGTTTTTGATGCTGCCCCCTATATACAAGGGTGGCGTACATAGGAGGCTGCTGCCAAAATGAATACCAGGAAAACCCTGGTCTTAACGTGGCGAAACGAGGAGAAATGCATTATTTCTCCTCGTTTCTGCTTTTTCCATGTGTGCTGCATTGTGCAGTACACATGGAAAAAGCAAAATGCCATGGTTTGCTTATGTGCAGGAATGAGTACAGGAAGGTGTCCCTTCCTGTACATAAACAAACCTTTTTAAAAATGTCATTTTTTAACTTTCATTTGTTCTACATGAAGCAGCACACATGAAAGGTACAAAATGGCATTTAGGATTGGTTATGGGCAGAAAAGGACACCTTCCTACACATAATCAATTCTCCCCTGCACACAGACACCCTTGCACTCTGGTGCAAGGGTGCCTACATACTTAGCTCCATCGCAGGCAGAAACGCAAGGCTGCACCACATTCTTGTAAATATGGTCCAGCCTTGAGTTTTGGAAGTGGCGGAGCGTGTCATTAGGCCCAGGAGGCTAACGACACGCTCCGCAACTTTGTCGTGCATATGGCCCAAAATGTACACCCATCACGTATAGTTAGTGGTCATTAAGTCTAGAAGGAGAATACCATACTATAAGGTAAGTGGGGAACACATGCCCGATGTTTCCATTTAAGGGCTTTATGTGAAAACTGAGTAGCTATATTCATTTCATGATGACAACGAAATATGGAATTCTGCATTAACAACATAAATGTATCTAAAAACAATATACAATAAAATGGAAACTAATAAAAACTACTGACACTTGAGAGTGATATCATTTCATTAATCAATGGTCTTCGTTGTTTTGAGTCAATTGATTTCATGAGCGATTTCTAGTTATTATTAGAAATCAAATATGTTAAAAGTGAGGTTCAAAGACAATTTTGAGCCTCGAAATAGATTGGCTGACATTATATGCTCAGAGGTATTCAATGACGCCAAGCAAAAGCTCTCTGTACCCAGCAGCTCAGTTTCCCTGATCCCACACCACCACAGGCCTTAAATAAACAAACTCAGCCAACCATCACTTAACAGAGAAATAAGCATGCAATACTTCAAACAGAAGGTTAATTGCCCTTTTTCCTACCATGTCTAAGAATGTCTTGGAGCCTTATCACTGTCTCAATCGATACACCAAAAAGCAAATGTCTTATAGTGTTTGTTTTGCAATATTTTATTAAACAGTATACATGAACTTACTGAAGAGGTCACTGAAGAGGTACATAAATCTTGGAAGTACTGTAAGCAAATCTCTGAGAAAAATTAACAGCAGCGAAGGGTTCAGTGAAACAGTTTGTAAGTTTATACTGATGGATTATGCTTGTATTTTGTAAAACAACAATAAAATACTCACTGGGGGTTTTATTAGTGGGATCTGGAGGTTCTCCTTTCATTTCACATAAGGCCCTTGGAGAACACTCTTAACTATTACTGATTAATGCCTTGTAAGAAAACCTAAGATACATTGCTATTTAATTTTTCTTAAATAACAGAACTGAATGTATAGTTTAAAAATCCACATGGCTCTGTATTGAGCTAATGGACCTAATAAAGGAGCATTGGCAACGCCAATAATTGTGTATTTACCATGAAAACACAAGTATTCAGAAATGAAATATTCCATGTTAATGAACATTAAAGGTAGATCTTTTGATTTTGCCAAAGCATGGTACTGGTGGTAGCGGTGAACATGGTGGTAGCGGTTGTTATGAGATAATGGTGGTGGTGTGGTATATTTGGTGTGGAGTACTGGCATTGGCGGAGTTGTGATCTTAGTGCATTTGTGATGGTGTGGTATTAGCGATTGTGGTATTGGTGGTGCTGTGTTGTTGGTTGTGTGCTAAACAGAATTTTTTGTCAGAGGCTGGCATAAGTTGGCAGGGTATGCTCAGACGTGAGTCCCTTGCTCACTTTGCCACTGGATTCAAGCAAGCCTGGCTGAAGACGGCTGGAATGCCAGAAACCGGTCCTAGGAAGCTTGTTTCCGGTCCAGGGAAGGCATGGCTTGGCAGTTCGGGCTGGACTGTTCCCATGAGGCATAGGGTCAGACTGATTTGCATATAGCCATGTCTGAACTGGGATGGCAGAGTGGGCTAGAGAACGGTGATGGATTAAACCCAGATCTGTTGACTGGGTGTGAGTGTTTGATTGGTTCAGATGCTCCGTCCATCACCACCCCCTTTTGTACCGAGAGGCTGGCACACACCTGACAAAATTATTCATACTATTCAGAATTTAGTAAATATAGGTATTGCTTCCTGTGTACAGTACATGTATGAGATGAAGAATGTGGGAAACACTGTGACAGCTGAATGTCATTTTCAAATGTAAAATATTTTTACTTTGGGACTGGAATGTACTCTGCAAGACAAACAGGTATGTGCATGTACCTGAGTGCCCAATGGTTTGCAAAACCTATCCTGACTTTTCATTTGGCCTTGGCCTCATGCTAATCCTGCTTGTGCACAAATGCCTATCTAAGCAGGGCCTGTTTGTCTCTGATTACTACCTCAAGAAGGCCAATGGCAACTAGGTGCACTGATCGCACACTTCATTGTGCTCTGGTATAAGATATTCCAGCTTGAAGTCAGCATCCTCGTTACCTGCTGGGAAAGCCATCATTTTGAACAAAGACTGTTTTTGAGGAAATAGACAGAAAATGACATTTAAAAAAAAATAAACCCAAACTAGTGCTGATACCTTAAAGAGAGGACCCAATACTGGGTCTGAAATTATGTATAAAAGTTTATTCTAAACACTGCTTAATGGGTCTAATTCCAAGTTCTTCGTAATCATTTAGGGAAGTGCTCTACAGAGCTAGGGTGGTTTTTGTATGATAGGAAGTCTCTTAGAGGAGATGGGCCAGTACCTAAAGTCTTCACTTCCCGTTTGAATAGCTGAGTGTCTGCCTTGAACCCCAAAATAACCCTGCCTGCTGAGAGAGGGTAGGCTCATGTCTGGCTGCACAGAGACAGCCTGTCCAGGATAGGAAGCACAGTATATTCCCACAATGGGGAAGAGCCAGAGAGAGCAAGACACTGCAAGGCAGTGAAGCCAAGAGTGACCCAATTTTGGAAGGGTTCTCCTGGTCTACCCGGTCTGGTCATGAACCGCAACAAGACATCACTGAGTGAGATCATCATCCCTCCCCCTCCATAAACGAGAGTCTTTTTTTTGCTGCAACTGTTGAAATAGGAGTTAGAAAAGTCTACCCACACTGAGTTGGGAGCCATGATGTGTACGCAGGATATCATTTCCAAAGAACTGTACAAGATGTTGTTCGACCCGGAGGCTACCACTGCCAGGGTCTTCCCAAAATAACATTTGGCTCATTGACCACATCTGCAGTAACAACCTCCTGTCTGTAGCCGCTCTATGGCATCTCCAACTGACAAAGACAAAGGGCGGCCACTGGAGCTGCGGCACCAAAAAATGCCAAGTCATCATGTTCCAAGGCCAATGCAATGCCATGGTCCCCAAATCTTAAGATTAGCTGAAGGAGCCAGACTGCCACACATAGCCATCCTGCATTGCCCTTCACTGTATGTTACTGTGGCGTTTGAGAACTGTGAGAGAACAAGACACCATACCGCAGACTGAGGTCTGTAGAGCATGCTTAAGTATGTGAGTGAATAATACCCAAGAGGTAAACTCAAACTGAAATGTTCAGAGAATCTACTCCATGGGTATGATTTAAGAATGATGCACCTGTGTCATAAGCAATGGCTTGTCTCACATTATACAAAAGGGACCATAGATGGTGGCAAGCTCACTCATGGAGGTAAGCATATCGAAGGGTGTAGCACCTTAAGGAAGATCACAAACAGGACTAGCCTGTGTCTGATTCTTCTAACTGAACTGTGTAGTAGTATCTTATGCTGCTTGATTAACAAGCCTTTAGTTTAATTAAAAATTACCCAGTTGGTTGGACAATATATTGCTGTGTCGATTTGTTGTCTTTTGAGTTCTGAACTCTTGTTCTTCACACTACCTCCTTGAGAAGCCTTTGACTGCGCACCTACGCTACTATGAGAGTCAAGTACGTACAGATGTACTTGCCTATTTTGCAGGGCTATAGTAGGAAGGGCCTTGAATGGCAAACAACCTCAGGCACCAATGTTGCAGCCCAATAACCCCTTTCTGTCTTATGCACACCCCTTTCCCCAAACAGGGTCTGACACTAGACACTCATGCACTGTAAGTTAAGTTCCCCATAGGCAGCAAAGTAAAAGCCCAAACATCCAATTGCCTGTCTGTGATTAGTACTCCAAATGGCTGATTTAAGATTTGATTACCTCAAGCCATTGGCTGAATGAGGCCCGTGCAAATAAATCAATGGTTAAAGGTTGATGTCACCCTAGATCTAAATTCTGACATAGTAAGCATTTGAAAGGTTCTGCATATTTCAACCTATAACGTAAAGGCCAGCCAACCTTCTTTAACCTGCCTTCATTGTCATTGGCAGGTTTTAGACAGAACCAGCTAACTGAGAACACTAAAATGAAGGAACTGTGTTCAGAATGTCATTTCTAGATGCCTTATGCCATTTTAGTTAGACAAGTCCAATATGTCTTCATATTGAGGCACAAGGGAAACACAATATTTTAAGTTAACAATAGCCGGGATATGAAAGTAAATTGAGTTTTTTGTTACGTCCTTCACAGGCATACATGAACCTAATTTTCAGAACCAACTTTTGTGAAATGAACACACAGTAGAGCATTTTGTAATTTAACATTGAGACTCAGTCAGATAAGAGAATGACAGCAACAGAGCTGTATTCTCGCTGTCAAGGTTCAACCTTGGAAATAAGCATTGGTTTATTGACCAGATTTGTTGGCTGGAGAGGGTGATTGTCTTAAAACATGGCTGGTTAGAAGGACACAGTGATTCTAGCTGTGATTTTGTTACTTTTGATTTGGCATCTGCAGAAGACAGTCCTCTATCCAAGAAGTGTTTTGCAAATACAGCCACTTTCAAGACAAATGTTACTGAAAACAAGTTAAATCAACTTATAGTTATATTTTGGACCTGTTTCCCTCATATTTGATCACAGAACAATGTAAACATAAAGCATACCCTGGAGGTAGTGACATTTTTATTAACGTCCAGTTTCGGGTGACAAATTATTTGAGCAAATTAAAGATTTTGATGATGCAGATAGTTGTAACTGATGAACTAATGATGTTGCACTTGAAATTACATAATTATATAGTTTTAAAGAGTGAATAATATTGTATTATAGTTATGCTGCATTTTCATGCGAGACACCATTTCATTAAAATGGAAGCAGTTTCTAGTGTTCTGATCATCTTTCTCTTGTTCATTCCCCCTCCCAATCAGGCGCTTGCTGCAGGTCTTCTCTCCCACAGTTTCCACAGAGTGCTATAACATAGAAGGCAACTCTGCTTAGACCGCATGCATTGCATCTGAAATTTGCCACTGAGTACTCTATGTATCACTTTGAAGAACTTCCACTGGAAGTTCAGATGTAGAGCTGCCATAGAACATTTTGTATGAATCCTTGTTTGAGAAATGTTTCATATTGTTTTCTACATATCCGGAGAGCAGTTTCAGAGGACGCAAGTGGATGATTTCTCTTACCTTAAGAAGTGGGTTAATGTTAATGTTTTTGGTTATGATCAATTTGCTTTTGATTTGTTCAATGTGAACTAACTTAAGCCATTGTTCTTTTGCTCACTCTGCCACCCCAGTTTGGACCCAGCCATATGCAAATCAGTCTTGACCCTGTTCCTCATGGGAACAACCAGCCCAAACTGCCAGTCCCGGTCCTCCCTGGACCAGAAACATGCATCCTCGGACCGGTTTCAGGATGTTACTCCTTATCAGCCAGGCTAGCTTTAATTGATTGGCACACCGAGCAAGGGAGCCACGAATGGGCATACCCGTGGCCACTTAGGACAAACATAGCAAACACCACAAGATGATGAACGGAGTGCTGAAACTTTTCTTCAACCACTCACCCGCAGTCACAGATCTGGGTTTAATCCATCGTTTTTTTGCTCACTATGCCAACCCAGTTTGGACCCAGCCATATGCAAATCAATCTTGACCGGAAACAAGCATCCTGGGACTGGTTGTGGGTTATTACCTCTCATCAGCCAGGCTAGCTTGAATCCAGTGAGCAAGTGACCCATATCTGGGCATACCCATGGCCACTCAGGGTGAACATAGCAAAGACAACAAGATGATGGTGTTACCTCGAAATTGGTCCCAGGATGTTTATTTCTGGTCAGGGAAGACCTGGTTGGCAGTTCGGGCTGGACTGTTCACATGAGGAACAGGCTTAAAGCTGATTTGCATATGGCTGGGTCTGAACTGGGGTGGTGAAGTGAGCTAAAGAACGATGATGGATTCAACTCAGATCTAATAGTAACTGGGGATGAGTGTCTGATAGTGGTCGATCCATCATCTCTTTGTGTTTGCTAACTATGATCAGGTCATGCAGAATCTGCAGTTATGCTCTTTGTTGATGCATAAAATGTATATAAACAAATATTTTTGAACATTCGGGGACAACTTCTTATTTTCTTTCCCAGACTCTAGATGATTGTCCGATAAGACTTTATTTCCACCTGTGATAATTCTGTCAGTGCTCTCCATGAGTTTGACTCTTAGAATCTGGCATGGTGCCTAGTCCTGACACCCTGAAAAGGCACCCAACCCTGATAAAGTCCCAGGAGACCTATGCCGCTTGAAACCTAGTGTGTGGAGTCCTTACATTAATGCTATCTCATTAAGATACTGGAAGTGGATAGCATACCCCCTTATGGTTAGCTGTAGAAATAATCCCCATTTTCAAGAAAGGTAACAGACCATCTTCATGCAACTACAGACCAATCAGTCTGATTGATAACTTGCAAAAGGTTTTTTCCATCAGATCTTATCTTGACTTTAAGATTTGTTGGATGAGAGGATGCGCTGTCACCCTGTTAACTGGGGTTCTGTGTAAAAGTGAGCACCACTGACCAAGTCTTTCCTCTGAACCTGGAAAGATGGAAATATTTGGCTCTCTCTCAAGACCATCTTCACATTGCTTTCATCGACTTGAGGGCCACTTTTGACCTTGTTCCAATGAATATATGACTAAATAACGACTTCCTAAACCACGACTTTCTGAACCACGAAAGCTGAACAACTAGCTATGCTAAACCACTACTGTATTTTACATCGACTTCCTAAACCACGAAAAAAAAAAAACACCTTGTGACTGGCCATTAGATGGCACTATTGTAATTACAATACTTTTTCGAAATATTTTTACATTGCTCATTGCCCTTTTTTAATTTATTCAGTTTATATTTTAATTTATTGTTATATTTTCTAAAACCTGATAAACTATAAATGATTGTAAATTATTGAAATTGCTATTATTTTTAAAAATTTAAATGTATAGAAAAACGAAACATTAACAATATCGATTATGCATATTTTTGATAATTTCATATTTCATTATTTAAAATATTTTTTTACAAAATGTTGACTCTGATTTAATTATTTTACAAATGAATAAAATAAATAATCATTAAATCAATTCAATCTGAAATTTAAATCACCTACCTGACAACATCGATGAGGAGGAGGAGAGACTTGTGGTGTTTGGTTCCCCCAACGTATTACCATGTTGGCATTATGAAGGCTGGCTGCTTCCCAACCTTCCTCTGAGCCCGTCAGCCTGTAGCCCGTCAGCCTGATATCTTTACTCAAGTGTCTTGTTGGGGGTGGGGTACGTGCATAGCCGAATTCAAGAAGAATGTTAACTGTGGCCCGCTCTGTCCAGATTGGGCGTTTAGATTAAATGAAAGGACTTAGGCACTGATTCTGGTGCCGTGTTTGGGGTTTGATTGATACCCCTTAATAAATTCATTTATTACATTTGGAATCCTTCGTGATAGATGAAGCATGAACATTTGATTGATATATTAACATGCACTGTTACTTCTACATGAACAACTCCTACCTAGGACACAATAGAAATACAGCCCGGGACATTTCATTACGCTATGAAAATTGGTCTACCATATAGATAGATATTACTAAGCTATACTCTGACACGTTTTACTGAGCCCTGAAGAAGTCCACTGTGTTTGACGAAACGCGTTGGCTGTCTTAAAAAATTGAGGTCTTTGAAACAAGAAAATAAGTAAAAAGAAGATTGGAAAATGAATTGGAAATTTGTCAACTTTGGACTCTGGATTCTTTTTTAGAAATGTTGTATGGTGCACCTTATTGTATATTTATGCTTATTTAGTCCCCTTTTAAACTACACCTAGACAGCAGGTGTTAATACTGTGTGCACATTCCCAATATGTATTCATGATAAATACTAGGGGATATATAGATAAGGTACTTCTTGTTTGGGGACTACTGTCATATATAGGTTAAAAATACATGCTTTGTTTATCAAATTGAATTGAGTTGATTATCCGATTAGTCATAACCCAAGATCTCGAGATATTGATTAGTTTTTCTGTCATTGCGGTGTGTAGAGCGAGAACACTGACAGGGATTCTGTACTAACACATTTTCTTTTCCAGGTCATGTGTTTGATTTTGGTTAATGTAACATGCTCAGGGGTACACAGAGCAGGTGCACTAGCCAAGGTAGACGACTTCTGGATGGGCGTCTACTTGGTGTGGGAAGTGGTTTAAATAGAACTGTGGTTTCTCATCTCTTGTTTTAGCACTTATTTGATGTACTTGGTGTTTCTTTCCTTCTAAGGGTGAACAGACAATGGGGTTACTTAGTTATTTTGTTCTAAAAAAAAAGGTTCACAATAATTTCCTGTTTTACAGATAAGTTGTGCTGTGATTGTTTACACACCAGGGAGCCATGCTAGGATTGGTGATGCATCATTACAAAGCAGTTCTCTGATTGGTTGATTACTGATGAAGCCATGTAGTGATAAGTTGATCTTTGATAGAGTCGCACTTCAACTGGTTGTTGTTCACTGAGCTGTGTGTTGTGATTCTGAAGTGATTTTTTAGTTTATAGTGTGTTTGTTTTGAGAAGAAAAAATGAGAAGTTTGTCAGCAAAGCTTAAAATTAATGAGATGCCTAAAGAGCTTCATAAAATGCCAACAAGGGAGCGCCAGCTTATGAAATAACGAAGCAGGTTAGGTACTATGGGCCTCATTTATGGGTCTGTTGCCGTAGGGCAATACAGCAGGCCTTGCTGCGGCTCTGCCCTACCGCAAAAGAAAAGGGCAGGAATGTGCTTTATCAATTAGATACGGAGCATTGCTGTCCTTTTCCCCTGAGCACAATGTGCTGCCATGTGCCAATGCAGCCACCTTTGCACCATTGTGCAAGGGTGCCTGTGTTGCTGGGATGATTATTTTTGTGCAGGAAGGGAATCCTTCCTGCACAAAAACAATCACAAGAGGCTTTTTCCTCTTTCTATGTGTGCTGCAGAATGCAGAACACATATAAGCGGAAGTAGGAGGAGAAATAAAGATATTTCTCCTCGTTGAGCCTCCCTTACGCCTCCCATGGAGAGGCATTTTGGTGCTGCCTCAGACATGATTTCTTGCACATCTCGGGCAGTATCAAAAAACCGTGGATGTTGTTGGGAACGTCCCCCGCAACACCCATGGAATGCCCCTTTCACACAGTTTTCTGCATGAAAGGGACAAATATTTATAAGGCCATGAAATGCCCGTAACGTGGCTCAAAAAAGTGACATTTCTGCAGCGCAAAAGTGCAGGTAGGGCCTCATAAATGAGGCCCTATATGTGTACTTAGATTTCACAAGTTTACTGCACATGATGATGTTTTACAGTTTCCATTAGAGGATACTTTCAGTTTTTGAAAGTTCAATTTGTTGAGACAAATTATGTAGGACATGAAACTGACTCTCAGACTTACACAGTTTGAGGCTTTTAATAAATGGGATCACATGGCTACTGAGAAGGAGAGAAAGAAGGCTTTTAAAGAGGTAAAGAATACATTTAGACACTGGATTGAGAGGGAGTATATAACTGAATGTGTAAATATATGTCTTGCTTACTTACAGCTGCAGGAGGAGATAATGCCATGGCGCAAACTCCTACTGCAGTGGTACTGAGGGCACTGATGTGAATGACAGTGAAAGCTGCAGTGCCTAGTTCAAGTGGAATAGTGCTGCAGACATGCAGACACAGACTTTACCTGCACTTGTAGTGGTAGTTGAGCCTCCACCTAAAGAAGTTAGTATTGGTATTTTTTTTAATTGAATTTGGCAAAATGCTGCAAGGGAATGTGGATTCAGTAAGACAATTGGCTTACAATGCTGATGATATTAGATATTGAATAAAATAAGCTGTTAGGTGTGCTAAGGAAGTACACAACAAATTGGAACAATTTGCTGATGAATTAGAGATTGACATTAGCAAAATAAAAAATGTGAAGTACAATTATAACATTTATGTAATGTATGATAAAATCAAGGAAATGGGCTTGATTACCTCAAAGGCTGCTATTAAAGATTTAATTGAGAAAACACAGGAGTGGGGTATTTTGAAGAAATATTGAGAAATATGAAAGAAAGGGACAGCAAATAAAAAGAGATTGAAAGGTGTTGAGGGAACAGCAAAACATTTTGAAAGTGGTTCTAAAGCAGTGAAAAGTTCAGTTCTGGAGTTGCCTTTGATGTGAGGGAAGTTTGTGGAAGGAATTTTGTGCATGTACGTTGACAAGGGCTGATTTGTATCCATTTACATATTCTTTCACAAAGTTATGAGAGAATCCGGGAAAGTGGAATGATGAAATACGTGAAGTGTTTTTGCTTTTGAAATACATCATTTGTCACACATTTTTCCAATGTTGTGGACTAATTTGAATTTGCAATTTGAAATTGTGGTCCCTGTGGATTTAAGGTTGGAATGTAATGTTGTTGGGGATGGCCTAACCAAGAACCAGCTAGATTTGGTCCTAATAACGTGCCAGTTACAGAGATAACGACAAAGACCAGTCTGTAATTGAATATTTGAAAAAGCACATTCCTGGAAAGGTTATACATTGCCTAAATATTTTGAGAACCACACAGGAGTGGAAGGAGTCAGTGCATTCTTTTTTATTAAAGGTTGATATTTCCAAGAAGCAGAGCAAAGTCAAAAATCTTGAGAGGGGTAGATTTCGTGGTTTTATTCTGCTTTTGTGACTGTACTGAGGGCAGAGGTTGTTAATCATATTCAGCAGAGGAAATTGTGTTGGCAGTTGAAGAGCATGAATGAAATCTTGATGTTGGCAAAAATAATTGCGACTTCTTTAAAGTATGTCAGAAAAAGCTTAAGAAAAAACTGATGATTGCTCAGACAAGACAGTTTGAAAAAGGATTGTAGAATCAAATGGTTTTGAATGGTGAAATGGCAGGGAGTAGTTCTCAAAATCGGGGTCTGAGGAGGAAGAATGATTGCTTACCTCTGAGCAGTCGACAATATCAAATCATAACAAGGAAAAAATGCAAAAAATATTAAAAAAGGTTTAAAATAAAAGCACAATAATAAAAGTAGATCTGCACAGTTTATTACCATACACTATAGTTTGTTAAAAATGGGAAACATACACAAAACGGAACATTATATACAAAATATATCCAACATTACAATAAAAAAGGAGGTACAGGTAAAGGACTAAATTCCGACAAGAATACAGAATTTTCCTTAATTTGATTTCCCAGTATTACTCCTTGAGCATCGACGCGTTTCGGTGGTATAGTTAATGTTTAACCACCTTCATCAGGACAAAATAAATGTTTCCCAATGTTTCTGAAATTCAAACAAACACAATCTTAGTTACATATAATAATATATTATATTAACATTTAAAAGAACATTTTTAAAAAAAAACTTAATGTATACAGATATCTACATCCCTCAAACATTGCTTCCATGTTACACAAAACAGACAATATATACTAATACAGCATGGCACTAATTGCAATTACAGAAACATAAATCCTGATATCAACCCAAAAAAAGCAATGCATTTAACAGTTTTGGTCATATCGGTCATACACCAAAGTGTCTCAAAACGATCTCTAAAGATCTCTCCAGGTAAGAGATTTGTTATTTGATATCATACATAGTTCTCCAATAACTGAGGATACAGCACATCCTTAAGCTTAAATAACTAGTTAGTTCCATTCAAGTTTATCTTGGACAGAAGAGGCGGCCACTTGAGAAGAACATGATACATCACCTACCTCAAAAGCTATATATCGTTCAGTCTAGGTCAGGGGTACTCTGCCTCCTTTCCAGTCTCATAAGATGTTCGTCCAACGAACTATCTCTTCGGAGTTAAAATAGTATTGTCCTATATATAAAGTAGATAAACATTGTGTTTTAGTGTCAGCACCCACCCTTGTCAATGAATGGTGGTATTTATTGTCACACTACAGGATTCTCTAGTGCAATGGCTCCAATTGGCATAAGGTAGTTAAATTCTTATTTTTATTCACTGCAAGGGCGCTCACCTCCTAATTTGTCTGGATAATCATAAGCGGACAACAACACTAGTATTCTACGTTGTTCCTCGGCTTCGTAGCTCGCCACATATGCCAATTGTTGTAATGTTGGATATATTTTGTATATAATGTTCCGTTTTGTGTATGTTTCCCATTTTTAACAAACTATAGTGTATGGTAATAAACTGTGCAGATCTACTTTTATTATTGTGCTTTTATTTTAAACCTTTTTTAAATTTTTTTGCATTGCTTCCTTGTTATGATTTGATATTGTCGACTGTTGAGTGTATATGTGCATACTGGTAAAAATTTGCCTTTCCGTGATAATTCGCCTAAAGGGAATTATATTTTGACGTGTGTCAACTGTGGAACCCTATCCCTTTGGTTCAGGGGTCCCTCTCTCTTTTATTAGAGTTACCTCTGAGCAGTCCTGGAGGTATACTAGAGTGGCCCATAACTTATCAGAGAAGTCAATAGCCATTCAGTTGTATTTGTGATTGATAGTAGGGGCACTCATTCTCCAATTTGTGCTGTAGAAATTCCAAACCTGCCTCTCTCAGGAAGAGAAGTCCACGTTGTAGGGATTAGTAACAAATGCATTGTTAACCAGGTTACAGCAGATGTTCCTGTTAAAATTGGTCAGATGGAAAATAAACATCAGTTTATATTTTGTGATTTGAGTCTTGTGGATTTATTCAGAATGTGATATGGGTCCTGTAAATTTACTTGGACGTGATTTACTTTGCAAGATGAACTACATAATTTATTTTCCACTGGATTGTGGCATAGTTGAAACACAAGATGAGGACGCCGTCTCCTCTTCATGCTTTCACACCCTCCGCATGCTCCGCAAGATCTTCCGATGGATCCCGATCGAAACCAGGAAGACGGTCACCCAGGCCCTCGTCACCAGCCGGCTGGACTACGGAAACACCCTCTACACCGGAACCACAGCCAAGCTACAGAAAAGACTACAACGCATCCAGAACGCCTCCGCCCGACTCATCCTGGACATCTCTCGACGCAGCCACATCTCCGGCCACCTGAGGAACCTGCACTGGCTCCCCGTCAACAAGAGGACCACGTTCAGGCTCCTCACCCACGCACACAAGTCTCTCCACAACATGGGACCCAAGTACCTCAACGACCGCCTGACCTTCCACACGCCCGCCCGCCAGCTACGGTCCGCCAGCCTTGCCCTCGCCGCCGTTCCACGCATCCGAAGAGCCACCGCCGGAGGCAGATCCTTCTCCTACCTGGCAGCCAAGACATGGAAC
Organism: Lissotriton helveticus; assembly: GCF_964261635.1. Taxonomy (NCBI): domain Eukaryota; kingdom Metazoa; phylum Chordata; class Amphibia; order Caudata; family Salamandridae; genus Lissotriton; species Lissotriton helveticus. The sequence goes on along the minus strand of NC_136059.1, from coordinate 1,263,927,813 downwards.
TCCCTCCCCATCCACCTTCGGCTGACCCAGGACCACCTCGCCTTCAGGAGACAACTCAAGACCTGGCTGTTCGAGCAGTAGCGACCCCCTTCCCTCAAGCACCTTGAGACCCTTCCGGGTGAGTAGCGCGCTATACAAGTGTTTTGATTGATTGATTGATTGACTTGGTCTTTAAACTCAGTTCAGAAGATTAAAGAGTTGAGTTGTTTCCAGTTTTGACAAAAGTGGACTTACCTCTGGATTTAAGGAAGTGTATGGAAGTACACGGGTAAAGAGATGTGTTTGATTAAAGGAGCAAACCCAGTCTAATTAAAGATTTAACCAGATGTAATTTTTCCAAGAACAAGGCAGTACAGACTTACAAAAGAGGCAGAAGGGGGAATAAAAGCAGTGACTGGAAAAATTGTTGAGCTGGGAATTCTTCGAGAAGTGCTTGGTAGGCCTTGCAATTCTCCTATATTGGAAATCCAATAGTCGAATGGCAAATGGAGATTCGTTCAAGACCTCCAAAAGATTAACACAACTGTGGCTCCTCATTTCTTATTGATATCGAATCCATTGATTTCAAATTGCATCAGACGCAGAATGATATGCAGACATCAACTTGTGCCAAGTGTTCTTTTCAATTCCTCTCCATGAGGAATCACAATTTCTTTTCTTGTTTTTCTTTTTGAATAAAGTTCTAATGTGGTGTAGAATTCCACAAGGGTATACAGAACGTCCTTCAATATTCTTACACATTTTTAAAATAGATTTAGAGAGTCTAACATTGCAAGGCAACTCAGTCCTAGTGCACTATATTAATGATTTATGATCGCATCTAAGACAAAACAGGACTGAAAACGTAATACAATTGCCCTGTTGAATCATTTAGCTGAAATGGGCATAAGTTCTTCCCAACTAAAATGCAGTATTGTAAAACAAAAGTTGCATATCTTGGACACCATATTGAAAAGGATATGAGGAAGGTTTGTAAAAAACGTGTTTCTGCAATTCTGAAATTGAGCCAGCCAATGACTCAGAGCAAGGGTTGGATGTCTCTTGGAACTATTGGGTACTGTCAGCAGTGACATCAAACATTTTCCTTGGTTACAGAAACTTTAGTGAGGTTGACATTAATGATGTTCAAGATCCGATATAATTTGATGATTAAGGAATTGACACTTGTAAGAAATTGTCTTTGGATGCCTGATTACAGTACAATTTGTTTTCTATTCTGCTGTGTGGATGTGCATTTTCATTTCTCACTCAAAAACATGGAGGATTAATGGGCCCATAGGTATACTGTTCTGGTGTATTGTATACAGGTGCTGTAAGTCTTCCAGGCTATTTGAAATGTATTGCAGCTGTTTGTCTGACAAATGAACAACTGAAGGAATAGTGATGGGCCATACTTTAATTGCTTATGTCCCGTACTCTGTTGAGATCCCTTTAACAAGGACAAGAACTCAGCATATAACAAGCAGCAGATGGACTCGTTATGAGCAGACAAAACTTGCAGCAGAGAATATTTCTATTCAGAGATGTAATATTGTGAATTCAGCAACACTGCTTCTAATTTCAGACAAGGATGGTGAAGACAGGGAGGATGAAATGCATGAAGATTTAGATCACAATTGTTTATTAGAAGTAACTAGATTATGCACAAAACCAATACCAGCCATTAAAGAGGTCCCTTTGTAAATGGCTGATCTGTAAATATTTGATGATGGTTCTTGTTTGAGGGACCAGTGTGGAGAAATAAAAGCTGACTATGCAGTGTGTTCTACTTCAGAAACCTTGGAGGTGTCCCCTTTGCCAAATGTAATTCAAGGATAGTGGCAGAATTGATTGCCTTAACAAGAGCTTACTGCTTACCTGAGTATTTGAATTTAACAATTTACACAGATAGATAGGTTTTGGTGTTGCTCATGATTACAGTCAGCCATTGTCACAACAAGGGTTTATGACATCCTCAGGAGATCCAATTCAAAACAGCATGAACATATTGGGTTTATTGGGAATGATTCGGAAACCGAAAGAGGTAGTCGTTGTATAATGCACAGCCCATAAGACTTACAGAGATATGGGTTCCGGAGTAGCATACTACTCATCAGAAAAGCACTCCAACAACTCTTCAGGGGTAGAAAGTGTTATATAAATACAATTTCAGTACAATTCAATAATCTGGAAAATGTATACACCGATCAAATAGCAAGGTAATGTGTCCTACAGGAGGAGTAAGTTATACAGGGAAATGAAAATATTGTGTTTTATGTTGATCCAACATAAAATATGAATAAAGTGTATTGTTTCCTCGTGGACTTAATGCAAACTTCATGAGTGAATTGAGAGACTTACAGGAAGATGTTGCAAACATGAGAAAAAGAAATGGGGGAGATTGGGCTACAAAAAGAATTATCTAGTTATGTCAATGCAGAGTAAAAACATGACTTTGTTACAGCCCATGTATAACTATTTGCACAATCACACTCATGCAGGAAGACATAGTGTGATTAGAATTTTCAAAAAGTACTGGGAGAAGACAGGATTTCAACATGTTGCTGAAGATGTGGGTAGTCATTATTTGATATGTCAAATAAATAATGAGAGCGAGAAGACTTACAATAAGGAATCAGGTTGGCAAATCAGATGGCCCATTTACAAGAAAATAGGCAGATTATATTGAGGTGTTACAATAGAATGGGCTGAAATACTCTTGGTAATTTATCTGCCTTTTCTCCTAATTGGTAGACGCAATTCCCACAAGGAGAGCAGATAGCCTTAGTGATGCCAAATTGCTATTTATGGAGTTGATTCCTACCTACTTTTATCAAGACTGATCATGGTGCAGACTTGAAGCATAAAGTGTTGCAGATAATTTGCACATCCTTTAATATCAATCAGAAATTCCATTGTAGCTAAAGGCCAAAATCCTAAGTTTGGAGGAGCATACAAACGCACTCTAAAAAATAAACTGACGAAAGTGTGTTCTTCAACTGGTCTGAAGAGGCCAGATGCTATTTCTCTTGTTTTGATAAATATGAGAAGTACTCCCGACAGAAAGACTGGTTTATTTCCACATGAAATTATTTTAGGCAGGGCTATGAGACTTGCCTATGTTCCTTTAGTTGCATTAGTTTCAAAACTAATGACAGCCTGCTGGATTTTTGCAAAGTTCTGGCTGATATGGTGAAATCTGTCTCGCATCAAGTGAATGTGGCAACAGAAGATTACAGGGATATAACCTGTCACAGACTAAGTATGGTGGACTGGGCTGTAATCCGCAAACATATCCGCAAAGGCTGCCTCCATGGAAAATGGAAGTAATATTAATGATCAACACTACTGTCAAGTGTGCATATCTGCCCCAGGGGATCCATGCTGTGCACATGAATAGACTTAGAGTAGCTGAAGCAGTCGGTGAGATAAATGATCAAGGTACAGTCTGCTCAAAGTCAAGCTCCAGTTTGCAGTGTGAATCCAGAGGCGGGTGGTGAAGATTTTTCTAAAACTGGTAAAGGCGAAGTGCAAAAAAAAAAAAGGTTTCAGGTGAGCGATAGGTCTGATGAAGAACCTGAAACTCCTAAAGTAAAATTTCAGAATGATCAAAGTGAAGGGCTGTTACAGTGCAAAAGAGCAAAGCATGAGTGAGTAGCAGTAGGAAGAAGTAGTCTCTGACCGGAACAGTGATAAGTTGAAGTCGAAATTGAAGTGACAAAGACCTCTTTCAGAAGAAATCATTTGACTGTAAACTGAGCAGATATAGACAAAACTGATCAAAACACAAGTTCAAATTCAAATTGGAGCTCATGATTGAGCTCTGGTGAAAGTCTTTCAGAAGACAAAGGAATAAATATTGCCATTGAACGAAAGAAGCCTGAAGATATTCCACACAAGGGAACTTGCAAATGAAAGCACAGTGAGCCAAAAAGAAATTCAGAGAGGCAGTTCATAAAACGTAGTGGAAGTGAATACCGAGTTAAAGAAAGATCAACGAGGAGGAAAGTGCCAATTCGAAAATATGCCTTATTTGAGTGGGTATATCTAACCACAGTGGGCCCGATCCACAGAACTAACTCAAGACAAAATCCTAAACTTACTACCATTTTGGTATTCACAGAAGGCACTTACTCATTTCGGTATTCACAGAAGATAGGAGTCCTAACTTTAGGACTCATGAACTCCTTCTGTGAATACCGAGAGTCTTAAAGTTAGTACTTTACTCAGTTTAGGAGTAGTAAAGTTAGGACTCCTAACTTTAAGACTCCTAAATACCTTCTGTGAATACCGAAAGTCTTAAAGTTAGGATTTTTCTTAGTTTAGGAGTAGTTAAGTTAGGACTCCTAACTTTAGGATTCCTAAATGCCTTCTGTAAATACCGAAAGTCTTAAAGTTAGGATTTTTCTCAATTTAGGAGTAGTACAGTTGGAACTCCTAACTATGGGACTCCTAAATGCCTTCTGTGAATACCAAAAGTTTTAAAGTTAGGACTTTTCTCAGTTTAGGAGTCCTAATGTTAGGATTCCTAACTTCTGTGAATACCGAAATGAGTAAGTGCCTTCTGTGAATACCAAAATGAGTAAGTGCCTTCTGTGATTACCAAAATGGTAGTAAGTTTAGGATTTTGTCTTAAGTTAGTTCTGTGAATCGGGCCCAGTATCATTAGAAGAGGAAGCCAATGAAGTTGATGTGGATTATTCCTTGGTGAAAAAGTGCCTATACAAGTTTGGGAGTGGATGAAAGCCTGAGACTGAAACTGAGCAAGAACCACCTTGAAATTCAAAAGTGACTTTGAGTAAAGGGTAATCCAGCTCTGATGAAAGGATATTGAATACAAAAAACCGACAACATTATTTTTAAAAAGGCTGATATGAAAGAGACTGAGGTGCTCATTTTTGAAGAATTGGTGTGGGGCAGCGCCACAAGTCCTCCTGCTGTGCTACACATGCCAATGTGAAAGGGCAGGAATGCACCGTTTTTATGAAATACGGTGCATTCTTGTCCTTTCCCCCTGTACTGGCACACAATGTACTTCCTAGAGCCAATGTAGGTACCCATGCACCATGGTGAAAGGGTGCTTCTGTTGCAGGCAGAATTTCTTTTGTGCAAGAAGCAGCACATTCCTGCACGAAAACAATGCAGAGAGGCACTTCCCTCTTTTTGTGTGTGCAGCAGAATGCAGCACACATGGAAAGAAGAAAAAACAAGGAGAAATAAAATATTTCTACTTGTTGTCCTGCTCTGGGGAAGCGTAAGCTTTTGCCACTGCCCCAGGTTTATGTAATTATGTAAATCTGGGCAGTATCAAAATCCATGGGTGTTGCACGACCGCAACACCCATGGATTTCCTCTTTGATGCAGAGTAAGGTAAGGCAGCAACTTGCGCTGCTTTGTCTTATTCCATATACATGAGGCCATGCAAAGCCATTCAGAGTGGCTTTGCATCGCCTAATAGATATGATTGAGACGCTTGCACCGACGGAACGTCAACAAAATTGACACTCCAGTGGTGCAAGCCTCTCATATATAACATCCTGAGTCTAATAGATTGATAACAAAATTGTTTGGAAAAAAATACACAAACTTTCAAAAATGACTAAGAAAACTAACTCTGATTTTTGTTTAAATTTTTGTTTTGATTATTGTTTTTATGAAAAAATAATATTGTTTTAAAGAAAATGTATGTGGACTTTAATTGATTTTTAATTTTTACCACAATAAGGATTTTTGACTGATTAGAAGATGGGATACAGTAGATGCCGTAAAATTGTAAGGATTACACTGTTGATTGTGTGCTTACTTACTCCTCTGGGATATGTTTCACATCATAATAATAGAAACTTTGAAGTCATAACTAATCATTATGGATTTAAACAAACTATACCAATACATTGAGAGTATTTAGTTAGTGGCTTAAAGGATATTGTGTATACTAAAATGATAAGAAAACATGTTGATATATTGAAGGGTAGCAAGTGCTACATTTACACTCATGTTCCTATCATCAGCTGGGTAGGGATCAATCTTTGTCCAGTTAGCAATTTCATATGCATTGTCATGTAATATTTTATTTACAATCTTTAGTCATTTCCTTCTCCATACTTGATGGATTTCAATGTGTCTTTAGCGAATGTGTTCATAAAGGAAGATAGTAGAGGAATTGGGTATGTTGAGTATTTTAGAGTGATTGCAAAAAACAGGTATGATATTAAATTGATTAAAATTGTTTAAGTCTTCTGTGTAGTGAGGAGCATGATTGTATTAAAGAATATAATGAAAGCGGAGTGGGAACAGTGAGAAGTATGGAGGAATAGAAAATTGGTTTAAAGGATATGAGAGAAGATGAATTAAGACTACCAGGTTTACATCCTAGATGGCAAATAGAGCAGGAAAGAAGAGGTGAAATGTGCATGGTAAGGCATAGTTCCATAGAAAAGAACAACTAAGTGTTTGTAGGTGAGAGTAAGTGTGACAGATCTTACAAGGTTACTAGAAATCCTTTGTATGCAGAAGAAACTATTATCAGAGGAATCTATTATGTGCTTTAGATTTCCCTAGAGTATATCATTAATAATGTGTGAGGGCATGCCCTTCCAAGCCCCGGGGACCACCAACCCCCCTGGGGCTACCTTTAAAATGTAAGTGTGGGGGGATGAAGCCCCACCCACACTGCTCCAGGCACCACCACCTCCCTGGGGACACTATATGCAACTAAGGGGGTCTGTTGCAGACCCCTGGCCCTGGGGACCAACACCTCCTCTGTGCTTTAAACCAGTTGGGAGGGGGTTGGCATGGCCCCCGCAGAACCAGGAACTGCCACCTCCGCAGGGCTACCTTTAAAATCAAAGTGTGGGGGGGTTTGAGCCCTCCCACAGTGCCACTGTTACTGCCATGGGACCAGCACTTCCCCGGGGTATACTATATGCAAATACAGGGATCTGTTGCGGCCCCCCAGCCCCTGGAACCACCACCTCCCCGGTGCTTTAAACCAGTTGGGAGTGGGGCCGCGTGGCTCCCCTCCAGTAGCCCTCCTTGGCCCTGGGGCCAGCCAGCCCCTAGAGCCGGCTCCAACAATGTCCTGGGGTGCCCACCCCAGGGACATTGCAGTTTGTTATGGCAGGGCGAGAGCACTGCTCCCGCCCTGTCATAGCAAACTCCTGCTTTGCTTCCATGAAGCAAAACACATTTGCTTTTGGGCAAAGGAAGCTGCCTGATAGCAGCTCCCCTTGTCTAAAAGCAATTCCAGCTTCCACAGGCGGCAGGAAGGCGGCTGCGACAGTGGGGCATTGGGGCTTCCCCCGCAGACCCCAACAAAGAGGCCATGCCCCAGGGGATGAGGTCCCTGGGTCCAAAACGTGCCTGGGGAGGGGGGCCATGTGTCCCTCCTTCAAAATAAAATATATATATATTTTTTTTTGGGTCCCTGGGGCCACAAACGGCCTCAGCAGGGGGGCCACGAGGCCCCTGTCCCTTTCCAATTTGTATATTATTTTTTTTTAAATGGCTAAGGCCCTGAGGGATGGAGTCCCCAAGGCTCAAAAGGGTTAAAAGAAGGGAGGCCACACAGCGCCCCTTCCTAAAAAAAAAAGATACCACCAACTCGCTGGAGGTCCCGTTCCCTCCCTGCACCAATGCAAATGCGCCTCCTGGCGCATTCTGGGTTGGGGGATTAGGTCCCCTTGAATCCTCAGGGTCCTTAAGGTCGAACTGGGTCACCAGGTACCTCCAGTAAGCCCCACACAGTGGGATTGCTGAGAGGTGGTCCGAGGCCATGCCCGTTTTTACAACACTCTGCAAAAGTACCTCTTGGCGCACTGCTGTGGGGCGATGTGGTCCCCTTGTGTCCTGAGCACCTCAGGACTAAAGTGGACTTCATCCCCAAGCACCAGTGTGCCAGGAGGCGTGTTTGCAGAGTGGTGTAAAAAGAGGGTGTGGCCTCTGACCTCTCTGTGATCCAGCTGTGTGGGGCATACTAGAGATAACTGGAGGGCTAGTTGGCCCCCAGGGAGACTCAGGAGGCTTCATCCATCAACCAAGAGCTCACCAGGAGGCGCGTTTGCAGAGTGGTGGACAAAGGGGGTGTGGCCTGTGTCCAGCTCTCAGTAATCCCACTGTTTGGATCTTACTGGAGGTAACAGGTAGGCTAGTTGGCCCCTAAAAAAGTATGTGGTATTTAGTGTATAGGAATTCTGTAGAATGGGATTATGTCTTATTGAGAATAATTATATGGTATGTTAGTCTGTGTTGTGGAGTGGTAGCCTCAGGTTTAGTCTTCCTCGTTTCCATAGAAGCTAAACTATAAATTCAATGAGACAAAAAAAGATGGACCCACTGAGGAGCAATTCTGGGCCTAGTCAGAGGTATGAGCAGGTCCATTGGAATTATGCCACTGTTCAGCTGACCACTTTTTTGCATAATTAGACGTTTACCGCATTTGCCATATAATCCATCATGGGCTGCATAATCTGCAGATTTGTACAAAAAAAACTTGTTTCTAGCTCAAAAGGCTCAAACGTTACCAAAAATGCAGCGACAAGTGTTACAGCGTGGTGGAAGGCCCTTGGCAAATCTGGAATGGTCACCTATTACTTTTTGCTGAATGTGGGTGTTAAATTAGTACTACTGGTGCGCAAACCATTCTTGCTTCATTTTGTGCCTCTCTTGCCTCTTTCTGCATTTCTCTTGCTTCTTTGTGCAACTTTCTTTCTTTTTCTGCACTTCTCTTACCTCTTTCTGAACATCTCTTCACCTTTCTGCACCTCTCTTGCTTCTTTCTGCACCTCTCTTTCTTCTTTCTTCTGCAACTCTAGTACCTCTTTCCGCACCCTCTTCCCTCTTTCTGCAACTTTCATGCCTCTTTCTGCACTTCTCTTGCCTCTTCCTACACCTCACTTGCTTCTTTCTGTACTTCCATTGCTTTTTCTTGCACTATCTCTTGCATCTTTCTGCACCCCTTTTGCCGCTTTATTCACCTCTGTTGCTTCTTTCTGCAATTCTTTTCCTTCATTCTCCACCTCTCTTGCTTCTTACCATACCTCTCTTGCTTCTTTCTGCAACCCTCTTCCCTATTTCTGCATCCTTCTTCCGTCATTGTGCACCTCTCTTGCCTGTTTCTGCACCTCTTTTCTCTTTCAGCACCCCTCTTGCTTCTTTCTGCACATCTGCTGATTCTTTCTGCACTGCTCTTGTTTCTTTCTGCACCTCACTTCAAATGTATGCACCCTTCTTGCCTCTTTCTGTACCCCTCTTCCCTCTTTCTGTACTCTCTTGCCTCTATCTGCACATCTGTTCTCTCTTTCTGCATCTGTTTTGCCTGTTTCTGCAACTTGCTTGCCTCTTTCTGCAGTTCTCTTGCCTCTTTCTCCACCCCTCTTGCTTCTTTCTGCACCTCCCTTGGTTTTTTCTGCACTTCTTTTGCTTTTTTCTGCATATCTCCTGCTTCTTTCTGCACCCCTCTTGCCTCTTTCTGCACCCCTCTTTCCTCTTTCTGCACCTCTCTTGCCTTTTTCTGCAACCCTCTTGCCTCTTTCTGGAGTTCTCTTGCCCCCTTCTGTACCTCTGTTGTTTCTTTCCGCACTTCTCTTGCGACTTTCTGTATCCCTCTTGCCTGTTCCTGCACCTCACTTGCCTTTTTCTGCACTTCTCTTGCCTCTTTCTGCACTTCTCTTGCCTTTTTCTGAACCCCTCTTGCCTGTTTCTGCACCTCACTTGCCTCTTTCTGCACCGCTCTTGCCTCTTTCTACACTTCTCTTGCCTCCTTCTTCACCTCACTTGCCTTTTTCTGCACCTCTCTTGTCTGTTTCTGCACTTCTCTTGAGTCTTTCTATATCTCACTTGCCTCTTTCTGCACTTTGCTTGCTTTTTGCTGCACCTCTCTCGTTTCTTTGTGCAACTCTTTTGTCTCTTTCATCACTTCTCTTGCTTCTTTCTATACCACTGTTGCTTTTTTCAGCACTTCTCTTGCCTCTTTCTGCTCTCCTCGTGCTTCTTTCTGAACAAGTCTTGCCTCTTTCTGCACCACTATTGCTTCTTTCTGCACCTCACTTGCTTTTCTCTGCATCCCTCTTGCCTTCAGCACCCTTCTTCCCTCTTGGTGTGCCTCTCTTGTCTCTTTCTGCACCCCTGTTCCTTCTTTCTGCACCTCTCCTACCTATTTCTGTACCTCTGTTGCCTCTTTCTGTACCTCTGTTGCTTCTGTCTACACTTCTCTTGCCTCTTTCTGCACCCCTCTTCCCTCTTTCTACACCTCTGTTTGCTTCTTTCTGAACCCTCTTACCTCTTTCTGCAACCTTTTTCCCTCTTTGTGCACCTCTCTTGCCAATTTCTGCACCTACCTTGCCTGTTTATGCAAATCTCTTGCCTCTTTCTGCACCACTATTGCCTCTTTCTGCACCTCACTTGCTTTTCTCTGCATCCCTCTTGCCTTCAGCACCCTTCTTCCCTCTTGGTGTGCCTCTCTTGTCTCTTTCTGCACCCCTGTTCCTTCTTTCTGCACCTCTCCTACCTATTTCTGTACCTCTGTTGCGTCTTTCTGTACCTCTGTTGCTTCTGTCTACACTTCTCTTGCCTCTTTCTGCACCCCTCTTCCCTCTTTTTACACCTCTGTTTGCTTCTTTCGGAACCCTCTTGCCTCTTTCTGCAACCTTCTTCCCTCTTTGTGCACCTCTCTTGCCAATTTCTGCACCTACCTTGCCTGTTTATGCAAATCTCTTGCCTCTTTCTGCAACTCTCTTATCTCTTTCATCACTTTTTTTCCATCTTTCTACCCCTCTGTTGCTTCTTTAAGCACTTCTCTTGCTTCTTTCTGCACTTCTCTTGCCTGTTTCTGCACCTGTCTTGCTTCTTTCTGCACCACTGTTGCCTTTTTCTGCACCTTACTTGCTTCTTTCTGCACCCCTGTTGCCTCTTTCTGCACCCCTGTTGCCTCTTTCTGCACCCCTCTTCCCTCTTTCTGTACCTCCCTTGCCTCTTTCTGCATCCCTGTTTCCTCTTTCTGCACCTATCCTGCCTGTTTCTGCACCTCTGTTGCATCTTTCTGTACTTCTCTTGCCTCTTTCTGCAAGTCTGTTCCTTCTTTCTGCCCTTCTCTTGTCTCTTTCTGCACCCCTCTTCCCTCTTTCTGCACCTCCGTTGCTTCTTTCTGCATTTCTCTTGCTTCTACCTTTTCGTACACAATTTTACAGAGCTTTGTTTGATACACCGGTATTCAAGTATTAGAAATTTTATGTAACATGTCACTAGGTGAAAGCAGAGACACTCACATGCATATCTTCACAAACTTGGTCAGACTTACCACAGTGATATGGTTAGGACTCCTGTTTTACATTGGGTAGGTCTAACATTCTGAGCAGTGGATGAATACTGAATCTTCAAGTGAAAAGTGAGGTTTAAGACATCTTGGGAGAAAGATTAGCGATTAGGCTACTTTGTATGAGTCTGTGGAAACGTTCAGTCAAAGTAGGCCTCTTTCTGCACCAGTCTTGCTTCTTTCTGCACCTCTCTGGCTTCTTTCTGACATCTTAGGAGAAATATTAGCGATTAGGCTACTTTTTTACGAGTCTGTGGAAAGGTTCAGTCAAAGTAGGCCTCTTTCTGCACCTCTCTTGCTTCTTTCTGCACCTCTCTTGCTTCTTTCTGCACTTCTCTTGCTTCTTCCTCTTTCTGGACTTCTGTTGCCTCTCTGCATTTTTCTTGTTTCTTTCTGCTCCTTTCTTCCTCTTAGCGTGAATATCATACCTATGTAGGCATAGTTAGAAATTATCATTTAAAAAACCTTAGAAATTCACTGGAAAAAAACACAGATTTCAGGGATGTTATAGTTAGGAATTAGCATTTAAAAACCTTAGATATTCACTGAAAAAAACACAGGTTTCAGGGACGTAATAGTTAGGCTGACATTTAACTCACACAAAAGCAGAGAAATTCATCCGTTATAGTTAGCTGAGCTCAGATATGTCATTTAAGATGTCATCAGTGATGTCATCAGCAGTGCATTGCGGGGGCGCAAGTTATAGTTAGCTCAGCTAAATATAAAGACTACATTTCTCTGCTTTTGTACGAGTGAAATGTCAGCCTAACTATAACGTCCCTGATACCTGTGGTTTTTCAGTGATTATATATAAATATATATATATATATTTATAGTTAGGAATTAGCATTTACAAAACCTTTGAAATTCAATGAAAAAAACATAGGTTTAGGGGTGTTATAGTTAGGAATTAGCATTTAAAAAACCTTTGAAATTCACTGAAAAAAACGGTTTGCAGCCATTATCCCGCATTTTTTATCCCGCGGACTTTTAGTCCGCATACCATTATCCCGCAAGGTCATTGACCTCGCATACCATTATCCCGCTTTTTTCAAAACGCATGTGCATTTATCACGCATGCCTTTACAACGAATTACGTTTTAAAGGCATGTTTGGTAAATGCATTTGCGTTGTGAAAACCACGATGACGAGAGAGGTAAGTGGGTTTGGGTTAATTTTTTCATTGTGCTGGGTTAGTGATTGTATAGTGGAGTGTTGTGTTAGTGTAGTGTAGAGTTGTAGTGGTTGTTTAGTGTAGGGTCGTGCTGGCGGAAGTGTTATAGGGTTTAGGGTAGTGTTGTAGTGTTTGTGTAGTGTAGGGTCATGCTGGGGTAGTGTTTTAGGGTTTAGGGTAGTGTTGTAGTGTTTGCGTAGTGTAGGGTCATTCTGGGGGTAGTGTTTTAGGGTTTAGGGTAGTGTTGTAGTGTTTGCGTAGTGTAGGGTCATTCTGGGGGTAGTGTTTTAGGGTTTAGGGTAGTGTTGTAGTGTTTGCGTAGTGTAGGGTCATGCTGGTGGTAGTGTTTTAGGGTTTAGGGTAGTGTTGTAGTGTTTGCGTAGTGTAGGGTCATGCTGGGGGTAGTGTTTTAGGGTTTAGGGTAGTGTTGAAGTGTTTGTGTAGTGTAGGGTCATGCTGGGGTGTAGTGGTTTAGGGTTTAGGGTAGTGATGTAGTGTAGGGTCATGCTGGGGTATAGTGGGTTAGGGTTTAGGGTAGTGTTGTAGTGTTTGTGTAGTGTAGGGTCATGCTGGAGGTAGTGTTTTAGGGTTTAGGGTAGTGTTGTAGTGTCTGTGTAGTGTAGGGTCATGCTGGGGTGTAGTGGTTTAGGGTTTAGGGTAGTGTTGTAGTATTTGTGTGGTGTAGGGTCATGCTGGGGTGTAGTGGTTTAGGGTTTGGGTAGTGTTGTAGTGTAGGGTCATGCTGGGGGTAGTGTTTTAGGGTTTAGGGTAGTATTGTAGTGTTTGTGTAGTGTAGGGTCATGCTGGGGGTAGTGTTTTAGGGTTTAGGGTAGTATTGTAGTGTTTGCGTAGTGTAGGGTCATGCTGGGGGGAGTGTTTTAGGGTTTAGGGTAGTGTTGTAGTGTTTGCGTAGTGTAGGGTCATTCTGGGGGTAGTGTTTTAGGGTTTAGGGTAGTGTTGTAGTGTTTGCGTAGTGTAGGGTCATGCTGGTGGTTGTGTTTTAGGGTTTAGGGTAGTGTTGTAGTGTTTGCGTAGTGTAGGGTCATGCTGGGGGTAGTGTTTTAGGGTTTAGGGTAGTGTTGAAGTGTTTGTGTAGTGTAGGGTCATGCTGGGGTATAGTGGTTTAGGGTTTAGGGTAGTGTTGTAGTGTAGGGTCATGCTGGGGTGTAGTGGGTTAGGGTTTAGGGTAGTGTTGTAGTGTTTGTGTAGTGTAGGGTCATGCTGGGGGTAGTGTTTTAGGGTTTAGGGTAGTGTTGTAGTGTCTGTGTAGTGTAGGGTCATGCTGGGGTGTAGTGGTTTAGGGTTTAGGGTAGTGTTGTAGTATTTGTGTAGTGTAGGGTCATGCTGGGGAGTAGTGGTTTAGGGTTTGGGTAGTGTTGTAGTGTAGGGTCATGCTGGGGGTAGTGTTTTAGGGTTTAGGGTAGTATTGTAGTGTTTGTGTAGTGTAGGGTCATGCTGGGGTGTAGTGGTTTAGGGTTTGGGTAGTGTTGTAGTGTAGGGTCATGCTGGGGGTAGTGTTTTAGGGTTTAGGGGGTGTAGTGGTTTAGGGTAGTATTGTAGTGTTTGTGTAGGGTCATGCTGGGGGTAGTGTATTAAGGTACTGTTGTAGTGTTTGTGTAGGGAAGTAAAGTGCTTTATGGTAGTGTTGGGGGGTCGTGCTGGGTAGTGTAAATGTAGAAAAAGGACTGTGTGTCAAAGATGGGTGGTGCATTAGAGTGTAGGGTAGTGTAGGGTAGGGTAGTGTACTTTTACTTACCTTTACAACTTTTACAACGAGTATACCTTTAACATGCATGCCTTGCGGCCTAATAGTACATGCGGGATTATTTTTGCATACTGATGGTATGCGGGCTGTTTGTCTGCGGGATAACGTCATATATTAAAAAAAACATAGGTTTTAGGGGTGTTATAGTTAGCTGGACATTTCACTCATACAAAACCATTGAAATTCCTCCGATATAGTTAGTTGTACTAACTATAACTCGCGTGGGCCCGCAATCCACTGCTGATGATGTCACATATTACATCATTTATGACATGGTCAGTGACATCACAGATGACATCTGAAATGACATCACTGCTGACATCACTGATGACCTCATCCAGTGAATGTGGCTTGGTTTGAAATTTAAATAAGTATTATATATATAGCAATGTGCATTGAAGACTGAGTGGATGTCTAAGTGTCTGGATGGAGTATTTAGTAGCACTGTGTTTGACTGTCTAGGTGACCAATTTAAAGTGTTTCTCTAAATATATGGGATAGTGATTAAACAGTGTGAATATCGACTATCACTCTATCTCTTGTTGCGTAAACTACTACATAAGTTGGTTACCAGCTATTTGAAAGTCTATATTTGTTATTAATTAGTTAAGTGAGTATTTGTATGGGATAGTGAATGTATGTGTAGTTGGGTGGGAGGTGTGTGACTGTCCAAAGATGTGTAAATAGTTGATTTAGTAGGCATATGAAGTCAAGACTGTATGTGGAAACAGTTGTTTGGATGAGTGAATGTCTTTATGGGTGTGGTGATGAGTAAATATATTTCTCAATGATAGACTTTATTTTTATTTTCAATGATACATGTCCAACAAACTAGAAATATAAAAGGCAGTGTATGTGACAGTTGTTGTATATAAATAAGTATACATCAATCAATCAATCAATCATAACACTTGTATAGCGCGCTACTCACCCGGAATGGTCTCAAGGCGCTTGGGGGAAGGGGGCCGCCACTGCTCGAACAGCCAGGTCTTGAGTTGTCTCCTGAAGGCGAGGTGGTCCTGGGTCAGCCGAAGGTGGATGGGGAGGGAGTTCCATGTCTTTGCCGCCAGGTAGGAGAAGGATCTGCCTCCGGCGGTGGCTCTTCGGATGCGTAGTACGGCGGCGAGGACGAGGCTAGCGGACCGTAGCTGGCGGGTGGGCGTGTGGAAGGTCAGGCGGTCGTTGAGGTACTTGGGGCCCAGGTCGTGGAGAGACTTGTGTGCGTGGGTGAGGAGCCTGAACGTGATCCTCTTGTTGACGGGGAGCCAGTGCAGGTTCCTCAGGTGGCCGGAGATGTGGCTGCGTCGAGGGATGTCCAGGATGAGTCGGGCGGAGGCGTTCTGGATGCGTTGTAGTCTTTTCTGTAGCTTGGCTGTGGTTCTGGCGTAGAGGGTGTTTCCGTAGTCCAGCCTGCTGCTGACGAGGGCCTGGGTGACCGTCTTCCTGGTTTCGATCGGGATCCATCGGAAGATCTTGCGGAGCATGCGGAGGGTTGAAAGCATGAAGAGGAGACGGCGTTGACTTGTCTGGTCATCGAGAGGGAGGAGTCCAGGATGAAGCCCAGGTTGCGTGGTCTGTCGGCTTGGGGGCGGTGCCCAGGGCTGGGGGCCACCAGGAGTCGTCCCAGGTGGAGGGAGATGGTCCAAGGATGAGGACTTCCGTCTTGTCTGAGTTCAGTTTCAGGCGGCTGTTCTTCATCCACTCGGCGACGTTTTTCATCCCTTCGTGGAGGCTGGTTCTGGCGGTGTCGGGGTCTCTGGTGAGGGAGAGGATCAGCTGGGTGTCGTCGGCGTAGGAGATGATGTTGAGGTTGTGTTGGCGTGCGATGGCTGCAAGAGGTCTCATGTAGACATTGAAGAGGGTGGGGCTGAGTGATGATCCTTGCGGGACGCCGCAGATGACTTCTGTGGCCTCGGAGCGAAACGGGGGGAGGCGGACTCTCTGTGTTCTTCCAGCGAGGAACGAGATGATCCACTTCAATGCCTTCTCTTGGATGCCGGTGTTGCTGAGGCGTTGGACTAGGGTGCGGTGGCAGACCATGTCAAACGCGGCGGAGAGGTCCAGGAGGATGAGTGCCGCTGTTTCCCCGTTGTCGAGAAGGGCTCGGATGTCGTCGGTGGCTGCGATGAGGGCGGTCTCGGTGCTGTGGTTGGCTCTGAAGCCGGACTGCGAGGGGTCAAGGGATCCATTCGTCTCGAGGAAGGCGGCAAGCTGTCTGTTGGCGATCTTCTCGATGACTTTGGCAGGAAAAGGGAGGAGCGAGATGGGGCGGACGTTTTTGAGGTCGGTGGGGTCCGCTGAGTGAGTGATGTATGGAAAATTTTATACATGCAAAAGTGATTTCATAACACACTAAGTATGAGTTACTATCTGAGTTACTATATGAATAATTAATGTGGTATTTGTATAAGTGTGCAGCTGAGTAAATGTAAGTATGATCAATTATTTGCATAAGTGAGTAGGATGACTGCATAAGTCAATATGATGTGCACTGGTGTGTAATGTCGATGTAGGTGTATAAGTATATTTAATAGTGTTCTATTTATCTTTGTTATAAACCGGGGGTATATATTCAGTTGAGGAATGTCAGGGGGTTGTGCTGGGGGTAGTGGTTTAGGGTTTAGGGTAGAGCAGCGGTGTTTGTGTAGTGTAGGGGGTCATTCTGGGGTAGATTTAGGGTTGACACCATTGACACCATTTAATCAAAAGGCACGAGTCTGAACTGAGGACTAACTCTTTGCCAAATTTGGTGTAATTCCGTTCAATAGTTCGGGCTGTAGCTGCGGCTAAAGGACCCTATGGAAAATTGCATGGGGAAAACATGTTTAGGGACCCCCTTTTTTCTCGGCCCTTGCTTCACGAATCACCTCAAGACTTTCAGGATAGGATTGGAGTGGACCTGGCCATTAGTTTTGAAAATTTTGCGAAGATTCGTCAACCGGCGACAAAGTTATTCCAAATAGAATGTTGCAGATTTCCTATGAAAAATAGGTCCTAACTATATCTACCTACTGGCGACCGCCAGTAGGTAATATATACATATATATATTCCTGATAATAGTGGAGCTGTGGATTCTTTCATTACTAATATGACTAATTTAACTATTGAGATTAGATTTCTGGAGGAGCCCAGCCTACGGGAAGCTGTCCGATCCTGGTTAGGAAAGTTAGAAAGGAGTTTTTGCAAGATTGGTGAGTGGTTAGGTCTTATGGGTGATGGTGTTCTTCAGCCAGTCCTATTTCCTCTAATAACAAAATAGAAGGAGGCTCCCCAAGGAGTTAAGATAAGGGCAGGTCAAGGGGGGTAAGGAAACAAAAACAGTCAGAATAGAACCCTGCCAGAAATATTCAAATGGTCCTACAGAGGGATCCTATCGAATTAAAGGAGCAACAACCAACCATTCAGAACCAAACAATGTGTCATCCTTTATATATATATATATCTTTTATTGATTCATTCTTTTAGATTTTCAAAATTTCATAGATTGATATTACAAACATTAAAATACATGGGAATTCATTATATAGCAATTAGGATTAAAAAAAAACATGAAGGATATTGCAGTTATTGTCCCACAAACACCGTACCATTCTCACGCTCAACCATCTATTCTATTAACTAACATACGATCAATCTTACACACATCCATACATACATAGAACCACTGGTACATGAAAACCATCACACAGATGACAAAATGAACAAAAATTCATAACGAAAGGGGGTGTTGGACAGGCGTTGAAAATAACTTGGGGACTGATGATGGAACAGACAATCCTGCCGCCAACACGAACCACGCCGACGCGCGTTTCGATGTATGGACCCACACAGGCCACATCTTCTTCAGGGCGATGATGTACCACGGAGTAGGGGACAAAACAACATAAATGTTTAATCCACGGTCTAGGCGCCAGCCATAGATCAGAGGTAGGTCAAATCTACAGATAGGTTATGCGTAACAAATTCTTCAAGAGAAAGATAGCAGCCACCCGATAGGTGATAATGGATCTTCCATTCCCTTCGCCGAAGGCGCTAGCGTCTGAGCTCTAATCCGAGCTGATGGGGTCAATGATGGAACCTTGAGGAGAATTCTCAATACATGCGTAAAAAGGGTTCACAGAATGCTTTCATTTCAGAAAATTTGGATATCTGAACTAAGGCCCGGGACGACGGCCTTAGCAAAGGAACCTTTTCGCACAATCTCAGTTCAAACGTCAACAGGGTCCTTCGGGTCCAAGAGACACTCCTCTTACGGGAAGGTAGGATGTCTGAACCGGGTAGAGGTGCCCGGTCCTCCTAATATCCGGATCAAGGCTTTCTTATCGGAACCATACGGGGCTGTACAGATAAACGTCACAGATAATGGCGAACAGCACCTTTGAGGGACAATCAGACGGGAAAGCGGACGCCGGTATATTTTAATGTTTGTAATATCAATCTATGAAATTTTGAAAATCTGAAAAAAGTAATCAATAAAAAATATATTTATAAAGGATGACACATTGTTTGGTTCTGAATGGTTGGTTGTTGCTCCTTTAATTCTATAGGATCCCTTTGTAGGACCATCTGAATATTTCTGGCAGGGTTCTGTTCTAACTGTTTCTATTTCCTCTAATAATCATAATGATTTGTGCAATAGTTATATTTCCTTCATTGAAATTGTTGGAGTGTACAATTAGCAAATATAAAAATAGAAGTAAAGGTATTAACAAATTGGGAACGAGTAATAGATTTGGAAATTGAAGAATGTACAGATCTGGTTCAATCAACAATTAAGGATGATGGAGAAAAATGTTTGATTCCCTGAGAAGATTAAGACATCTATTAATTTTTGGCTGATAAAAAAAAAGTTTATTAGTGAGGTATCAGTGATTATTAAAGATAAGAAGAAGGGGGAGGTTGTCAGAGTTTTTTTAAATGTGCAATTTTGCATGATGAATTATTTGTGCAAATTAGTCATTTTGATGATGCGTATAGTTGTAATTGATGAGCTAACGATGTTGCTTTTGAATCTAAAAATTTTAAGGTTTAGAAGAGTGATTAATAATGTATTATAGCTATGCCACATTTTCATGCAAGACACCATTTGATCAAAATGGGTGTGTGTTCTAGTGTTCTGTTCAGCTTGCAAATAGTTCCCCACCCAATCAATGACCCCCTGCAATTCTTCTCTACCCACAATTTTCACAGAGCACAGAGTGTTATGATTCGGAAGGCAGCTGTCCTTAGAAACTGTATATTGTGAACAAAACTTTTCGCCCTTTTCTCTACATATCATTTTGAAGGACTTCCTCTTGAAGTTCTGATGTAGGTTGCAGAAGAACATTTTGTATGTGTCTTTATTTGAGAAATGTTTCATACTGTACTCTACATCTTCGAAGAGCAGTTCCTGAGGAAGCAAACTCAAGATGTCTCTTACTTTAAGAAATGGGTTATTGTTAAGGATTTGTCTAATGTGAACTAACCATGATTATGTCATGCTAAATATGCAGTTTGGCTAATTGTATATGGATAAAAAATGCATAACAACCCATGATTTCGAAGGTTCAGGGGCAACTTCCCATTTTCCTCCAGAGACTCTATCCAAACTACTCTGAGACTTTCTTTCCTCCCTGAGCTGGTTGCCAGAACAGACTATAAGTTTGACTCTTAGAATCAAAAAAAATGTCCTTGCCTAAGTAGGGATAACTATTCTGTTTTCTGATTTTGTATCTGAGCCTTCATGACCTTTAGTGCAATTTTCTGTATTGATTATATCAAGAATTCTGTAATAAACCTTTTCAAATTATTTTTAAACAAGAACTCAGTTACTAAGTGGTACAAGTTTCTATTTTATTTATACTCTTCTAATTGTTGTTGGCTGTGGAGGGAGGTGTCTTTTGCAGCTAGATCTACAAATATGAAATAGAGCTGAAATGCCTGAGGTAAAAATGTAGGTATGTAAATTATTGGGGTTCAGGACATTTTTGGGGTTCCGCTATCACACACGTATGCAACAATTCTGATCCTTTTGCATAACACACACTCTCTCCAGTACAGAAAGCTGAGGGCCTTATTATTAATGCCTGTTTATGGTTTTGTGGGGCCACATCCAGTAAATATAACGCCACCAGCAGTGGTACTAACCTGGAATGAGAGCCAATAGAGCCCATGTTACTCATGATAGCATTTGTACTGCACAGTATATTCTACATACACAGTCTGCCAGCCTGGTTAAATTAGTGTTGGAATAAAGTAAGAAGCGTGTGTCAGCATCAGTATTACAGGACAGAATGGATGAGAGCTTTCATTCAAAATTCTTTATTTCGGCTTAAAAAATGCCATGAAAGAGTCACAACACAGTTCATTATAATATTCATTATCATTTTTTTTAAATACATTTGATATGGATAAAACGTATGTAAATTAAAAAAGAAAAGTATAAAAGAATGGAAAATAAGTTTCCCCAATAAAACAAAATTCCGTAAACACGATACAGTACCAAGATACCAACGGCCTTGTGGTATTTCTAGAGTACGTTTAATCATATAAACTTAGTTCTTTGGCATTACAGCTTTAGTCCTTTTTTTCTCCTTAGAAAGTAAATTGAGTGCAGAAATCGGCTAACACTGAATACTATTGTTTGCGTTGTGTCTGTTTTAATTATTCTTAAAGCCTGGTTACAGGATCTTATTCCCATTAATAAACATAAGGGCTTGATCCATTTTCTTCAGGCCAATACATACGCTGGGCAGAAGAAAAGGATGTGAAGGTCATCTTCTTTCTGTTTGCCTTCACACATAGTGCAAGTTTCATCTGCTACTGAAGCTTTAACATTAGATCCTCTACTCCATCGTGCCAAGGTTGTTTTGATCAGAAGAATCCCATATCTTAGTTTTAAAAAGAGTGTCTTGGCAAGTGGGGGCTCAATTTCATCAAGAAAAGTTTCAAAGAGAGGCTCATCCTTGAAACTCAAGAAATTAGACACTAGAGTTCCAGCATTAGTCATATTTGTTACTAGGTTAGACACAAAGCTCCAAAAAGCCCTTTTACAACCAATTTTGGGTTCGGTGGTAAACAATCTGGATTCTCCCAAAAGTGATTTAAGCCTATTTTGATAAACCAGGTTTTAACATGTTTTAGCCAGGATATGGTGTTCAAGTTATCCAATCCCATTATCTCTTTTAAACATTCTCTGTAATCAAACAGTTCAGGTACCCGACAAAGTCTAACCCATAGCATCAGTGGCCTAATTATTGTGTAGTGGTCTGTTCTTTTGACATTTAAATCCAGCTGAAGCCTCTTGGAACCCTTACCAGACTCCTCATAAAGTTGTTATCCATGACAAGGAAGGAGTCCTTCGACATGGGCCCCCAAATTTCTGCTCCATAAAGTGCTGCTGGTTGGACCTTAAACTTAAATAACTCAACCACTGGAGACACAGCCTTGCTAGTACTCAGGCCTTGTTTCCTAAGAATAGGCTTTACATTCTGTGTATATACCAACTTACTTTTTTCAATTTGGGGCCGCCAGGAGAAATTAGAGTCTATCGTAACCCCTAGATATGAAAAATGTGGGACCGATTCCAATTTCTCACCATTCAGAATTAAGCAGCCTTTATCTGGTTTTGGTGGGTTGAGGGCCATACATTTTGGGTTTTTTTCCATTAATTTCCAATCCTTTCTTACTACAATAGTTGCTGAAGGAATTGAGTAGTGCCTGTAGACCTTTCTTAGTTTGTGAGATCAAAATGGTATCATCCGTGAATATTAATGATGTTACCAGCATCAGTATTACAGGACAGAATGGATGAGAGTTTTAAAAATTGCACTATGGTAGATTAAGACATTCTCCAAGCCACAGACAACTCAATGTTGGATATCTCATATCCCTCAGGTCAAGTATTGCATGTGGTGCACCTTTGCTCAGAAGTAATCAAACATTCCGTTTTACAAGTACAACTCAGACTACAGTGCAATTTGAAACTGAAATGACAAGCCAGGCCAGCAGCACAAATTACCTAGTCCATGTCAAATACCTGATGAAGGAATATATACCGCTGTCCTAAATGCGCCAAACAGAAATCCTCCAACAGGGAGGTTTAAAAAAACAATTTTTATCATCCACAATTCTACCACTGTCCTCAGCCGTGTCACATGTAGAAAAGTATTTGAGCCTAATCTTTTACCTTTCCTTCAGATATTTGCAATGGTTAGAGGTGTAAACCTTCAAACAATCAAGTGATGTGCCTTTAATGCAGACTATAGTATTTTTATTATGTCTATAAAGCCATAAAAGTAGATCTGCCATTCTGCAGGGCAAATGATAACCATAGCTTTCTAGAATTAACAGAACCTCTCACTCTGTAATTTATTAGATATTTCATGTATTATGTGCGGTTGGGTGGCAGGCAGTCAGTGGGATCTCTGAAGGGGGAGAGGTGATAATGGTTAAGGTTTCTCAAAAAGAGTTGTTGATTGTATTTGTGCTTGTGATCTTTGTTTAAGTCGTAAACCACACATAGAGATGCTTTTTGGAAAGCTCTTATTGTGGCAGCCCTCATAGGATGAAACACTGAAACAGTCTGCAAAAAGGAGTTCAATTGTAGCACTCAAAGGCCAAATACATTTTATTGTTGTAACATATACATTTATTATTTTGACTTCCATTCATAAAATACTTTTACAGAATACACATTTCTTGTTGTAATCCGGAAAGTAACAGTTATATCTTCAGTATAATTTCCTAAGGTTTGATTAGTTTTGATAAGCCCAGGAGAATTGACCTCAACCTACAATATCCTTTGGTGCATGATATTATCCATAGAACACTATTATTTGGCCTTAAGAGGGAGCATCACTGTGTTGGTAGTGAGAACAGGATGTAAAAAACTAATCAGAGAACTTCAACAAATGTTTTTCTCATGATACAAATTGTCACTTAACTTTTTCAAGACTTGTTTTTCAAATTCCTAACCTGCAAAATGTAATGATAAACCTTTCAGCCAAGGATGTCGAGAGGAGTGAGCATGGCATTTGTTTAGCATCTTCTCAATGGCATGTTCATAAAAATAATCATTGCGTCTTGTTTCAGCGTGTACATAGAGTACCATGGCAAAGGTGAGCATTCCATTTGATTAACATCTTCCTCATGTCATCAGATATGAGGAACTAACAAATGATTCACTTACTTTGCAAATAATTCCTTGACTTTCTGAAGGCTGTGCAGAAACGTTACCAGAATTGGCTATAATCATTCAGAAAATGACCCACCTTTCCTGGTTCTCCAGGGTTATTCCCAAATTTGTGGCAGATACTGGTAAATTGCATAGTGCAGAAGTGCAATTGCCAGCTAGCATGTTGACCCCTGTAATTTCAGCGCCCCTGCATCTTGCAGCTAGTGATCAGGTCTTATGTGTTAGAATATTAAAAAACTTAAAAGTGTATTCTTCTCTGCCAACATATAACATTTGTATTTATATTTAATATAGAAAGTAATCGAGGTATACAAGAATCCTTAAGCCTTAAGGACTAGATAAACCATTGACTGATATAATTAAACCTCACCAGGACTTTTGGCCTCTGTGATCTCCTGCATATGTTCTGCTGTACATAATTGTGGCAAATGTTAACCAACATGGAAGGCGACTATGTTGGCATTGGTACATAAAACTAGGAAGAGAGATGTTCTTTCTAATTATCACTTGTTACATATATTGTGTAGAAGTCTCAAATATTTGCTAAGGTCTTTAGAATTCATCTTGTGACGTGGGCAGATTAAATAACACCCCTCACAAGGTCCAGAGAAGTTTAAAATGGGGGGTTCACAATACTCTTACTCTGGCACTGGCATTCATGACCCTGTGTGCCCTTTGTGCCAGTGACATTCTCAGAATTTTGCCTGTGTAGAAAATTTCATTGCTTCAAGATTGGTTTAAATAAGGATCCAACGTGCTTCACTGGGTCACTTCCTGATGGCTCGTGACTGTAATCCCCGAGGCCACTTGGATATATATGAATCTCATAATCGATAGAGCAATCAAGGAGTTTGGCAGGGATGTGTGCTTGCCCCAATGTTGCGCAACACCTATATCAGTGGTTTAATGGAGATGTTAAGGGGATTAGGCTGCCTCTCTCCTAAGCTTGTGGTGAGCCCACTCCTTAGCTTTTCTCTGCTGCGTTTGAATGTCAATACAAAAGGACCGCTACGAGGAATTGATCAGCTAATTCACTAATGGCCTCCATACCAATTTTGTTATCATTATGGGGAATAGAAAAATAATGGTAGCTGTAAGTTGTCTGACCAATGCACCACGAATATTGGCAGCTGTAACTTTGGAAGAGTTGTCATTTGCAAATACCAGGTTCTACTATTTGATAAAACATGGACATGCTGCCCTATCTTGCCTTCCAAGAAACCAGTGCCATTTGTTTTGATGGGGGTCCTTAAACAGTTTATAAAAATATATGGAAGCCTGTCGATTTCGGTCCTGAGAAAAGCATATCAGTCTAAGATTTTGCCGGCCAAAACCCATGCTTATTTCTCTGAATTTGTGTATGATTTTGATAAAGTGGAAAACCATATTGAGCAGTGAAATGGGCCTCAGGGCTTCAATTACTTGTGAGGCCTAAGGTTTGAAATGTCTGTGAAATCAACCTCAGAGTTTAGCTTCCTTAGACATATAACTTGAACATTTCAAGGAGAACTGGTTGTCCATTAAACTGCATTGGCTATCTACGAAGAAGAGCATAATGACCTTTAGTTGAAACAAAAGGCTAGCTGAGGAAGTTTGAATGTCTTTTTATGCACCCACAACAACTACACACAATGTAAGGTCCATGTTCCTTCTGGCATATCTAGCCGAGCATGAAATGAAAACTGAGATAACTCCTCTCTTTCACTCTATATGACATTGGTTTTCATTATAGAATCAGGCACACCAATTTGCAGGTGAGACTGTTCCTGAAGATGTGGGAGAACTACATCCTTTTCATTTTAATATTACTACCTTTGATGGATGTAATAAGGTTTGGGCATAGTCTTCCCAAACAGCAGTCAATGTGCCCTATGTGACATAATCTATTGAAAACCTTGCACTTACTTTATTCGATTGCTCATTCATTCTGAGTTGAGATCAACAATTAGTTCCTCATTTACCACTGTGTGAACTTTAATTCAGAATCCCAAGAGATGAAGTACAGCTATTTCTTTTTTTTTTTTAAGTTTCAAGTAAAAGTTTATTGAAATTAGTATATATTGACATTACAAAAAACAAAGTGAATATAGCATCAATAACATGGATAAGAAATTAGGGCATCATGAAAAAAAAATATATATATATATTGTAAAATAAAGCAGGGGGAAGAGAAAAGAAATAAGAAAAAAGGAAAATAAAACGGAGATGAAGCTGAAAAGTTAAAAAGTACAATCAATGAGGCTATAATACATGAGAAACAATGCGCAAATATGCAGAAAATGAAATACTAGAGAGAAAAAAGGAACAAAAGGTTAATCAAGGGGGTTTCGAAACTTCCTGCTGTATTGGGGGTAAATGAAAGGACCGTTTGGCACAAGCATCCAGGTAAAGGGTAACTGGGAGCCATAACGCAAGTCTTTTCGGGGCTAGGGTAATGGGATAAACAAAGGCAGTATCCAATCTATGGTTATAACATACATTGAACCACCAGGCTTTAAAAGTAATGCCCTTGGAATCTTTCCAGTTAACAGTAATTTGCTGGAACGCAACGGCTAACAACAAATCAATAATATGAACGTTTGCATCAACACCAATCCAGGAAGGGGAAAGTGATCCAAGGAAAATATCGGTGATAGAAAAGGGGACAGAGGTGTGGAAGATAGAGTTAATTTGATTCCAGACTTTAGTCCAGAATGTGAGTGTGAGAGGACAGGTGAAAAGCATATGGAAAAGTGTGGCGTGAGGAGCGGAGCAGGACCAGCAGATATCTGGAGTCAAAGGGAATCGTTTGTGAAGGAGAGATGGCGTGTAAAGGAGTCGATTATAAAGGAAAAAAAGTGTTTGTGTGAGAGAGGCAGCCCTAGAAGACTTGCGAAGCTTAGTCCATATTCTATCCCACAGGGATGTGGGCCAGGAGACAGCGAGATCACATTCCCATTGCTCTTCAACTGTGGTTTTAGGCCTAGGTGATGGAGGGTTGTGAAAGGAATGATAAATGGAGGAAGCTGATGAGGTGGAGCGTAATTGGGCGTGAAGAGAAGAAAAGGGAGTACTAGAAATCGCAGGCGAGTCAGAATGAGAAAGGGAGTCATATGCAGACATAACTGGATTCTTGAGTTGGATGTATTTGTGGATAAAGGAGGAAGGAAGAGAGAAGATTCGGCTAAGAACTGGAAAAGGTGTGAAGACAGATCCTGTGAAAAGTTGAGAGATCCAAATGAGACCTCTTTGCCTCCAAGTTTTCCAATAAAAGGGTTTCAATTTGATAAGAATGCTGTTATTATACCAAATCGTGGAGGCAAGAAGTTCTGTAATAGAAGAAGGAGGAGGAGGAGTAAAGGCTAAAAGTAGTTTCGCAGTATATTTGTGAATTGGAGTGGAGATAAATTGGGGTTTGCGAGAAAAGGAAAGATACTCAGCAAAGGAAAAGGGAGAAAGAGAAAGGCGTTCGAGTTCAGCCCAAAGAGGAATAGGGTCAAGAGGATCTTTAAGCCAAATGGCAGCTTGTTTCAGGAGAAAAGCTTTATGATACGCGGGAACATTTGGGAAATTAACTCCGCCTTCAGATTTGGGGAGGCGTAGGCGTGATAAGGACATGCGCGATTTCTTCCCAGACCAAAGAAATGAGGATAGGGTAGAATTAATTTTTGCAAAAAATTTGGCAGGGATGGAAACCGGTATATTAGAAATGGTATAAAGGACTATTGGGGATAGCATCATCTTAATAGTGTCGAGACGGCCCCACCAGGAAAGATACAAAGGATGCCATCGAGAAGTGAGGTCAGCCAACTTCTGAGTGCATTTAGTAAGGCATAACGAGATAGTGTCTGAAACAGAAGGAGTAATATACAGGCCAAGGTATTTTATGTGGGATGGACTCCATTTGAAAGTAGATGCAGCAAAATCAGGTTTAAAGGTGAATTTGGTGAGAGGTAGGATTTCGCATTTGTCATTATTTAGTTTATAACCAGAGAGAAGGGAATATGTGTGAACTTCGGCAAGGAAAGCTGGGATGGATGTGGATGGATTCGAAATGAAAAGTAAGATATCATCTGCGTAGGCAGCTAATTTAATGTGCGAGTGAGCAAGAGGAAAGCCATGAATGTTTGGGTTTTGGCGTAATTTAGATAAAAAAGGTTCTAGGGCAAGATTAAAGAGAAAAGGGGAAAGAGGACAACCTTGTTGAACGCCTCTACCAAGGCGAAAAAATGAGGAAATGAGACCATTGGCACAAACCGCTGCTCTAGGATTCGCATAAAGAAAGGAGATGAGGGAAATAAAATTAGGGCCAAATCCAAACCATTTTAGAGCGGAGAAGAGGAATGGCCACTCTACCCTATCGAATGCCTTCTCGGCATCTAAGGCGATGGCGGCAAGGGAGCCATTAAAACGTGATGACTTAGATAAGACATTAAAGAGGAGTCTGGTATTATCGGAAATGAAGCGACCTTTAACAAATCCTGATTGTTCAGGGCCAAGGAGATCAGGGAGGAAAGGATCTAATCTGATGGCTAAAGATTTAGCATATATTTTATAGTCAATGTTGACAAGTGAGATCGGTCTGTAATTCTTGCAATGTTGGGGATCTTTGCCTTCCTTTGGGATAACACAGATGTAAGCGTCTGAAAAAGTGCCCAAGGAAGCACCACTGGTCTTGAAGGAATCAAGAAGGCGGAATAATTTGGGCAATAAAAGAGTGGCGAAGTGTTGATAAAATTCAACGGTAAAGCCATCAGGGCCGGGGGCTTTGTCTTTCTTAAGTGAGTGAAGTGCAGTATGTAGTTTGCGGATGGTGAGGGGAGTTTCAAGAGAGGCTAGGTCAACAGGAAAGTTGGGAGGAGGGTGTATGCTTGAGAAGAAAGTGGAAAGAGAGTGATCAGAGGGTTGAGTGCCAGAAGAGTAGAGAGTAGAATAGAATCGAGAAAATACTTCCAGGATATCGGCATCTTTGTGTTGCAACAGTGAATTAACATCAAAAACAGAATCAATATTGCATTTGTTTTGTTTAACTTTCAAATAATTAGCAAGTACTTTCCCCGCCTTATTTTTCCCACCATAAAATTTCGAACTGGATTTCAAGAGGTACAGTGAAGCATCATCAGTAGATTGTTTGTTATAGTTCATTTTCGCAGTAACAAGAGCTGTCAAACTTTCCTGGGTATGAGAGGTATAAAAGGAGTGCTCTAGGATCTTGATCTGAGATAAGAGATTAGTGGTACGCTGACGAGCAAGTTTATGTTTTGCTGCAACATGTCGGAGGATAAAGTCCCTGGCTGCCGCTTTGTAAGCGTCCCAAACAGTGTGAGTGGGTAGGGAGGGATTATCGTTAATAACAAAAAATTTAGTAGTAAATTCAATAAAGGTGGTAGTAAATTTGGGATCAAGAAGGAGGGTATTGTTAAATCGCCATCGTTTAGGACCAGTGGATTTGGGTAAAAAGTCAATGTTAACTAGGACTGGGGCATGATCAGAGAATACAATGGGGCCAATCTCAGCTTGGGTGAGGGACTGGGAGAGATGATGGGAGAGAAAGATATAATCATATGGGTTTGAGAATGATGAACCGGGGAGTAGAACGTAAATTCTTTGTCGGTTGGGTGACATAATCGCCAGGCATCAAGCAATTTATGTTGGGAGATGGCATGGTTAAAGAGCTTATGGGATTTATTAGGAACAAAGAGAGATTTGGAATATCTATCCAAAAAGGGGTCCAATGGTAGGTTACAATCGCCTGCTAAAATGAAATTATCATCAACACAATCAGTAATACGAGAGGCAAACGCACTCCAGAAAGTGGGACTCCCACCTGCAGGGGCATAGACATTGAGTAGAGAGAAAGGGACACCTTTAGAGGAAAGTTTGACAAATAACCATCTACCATCAGGATCAGAGTCAGAGTGCAACACTGAGTGAGTAAAAGATTTCCGAATTAACAAAACAACACCATTCCTTTTGCCATCACCCGGGGCTGAAAAAACCTTTCCCACCCAGCCTCTTTGGAGTTTAGCAGCCTCATCGTCAGATAAATGGGTTTCTTGTAAAAAGGCAATGTCTACATTGAATTTAGCTAGATGGGAAAGTATCTTTTGCCTCTTTATGGGTGAATGTAAACCTTTAACCTTCCAAGAAACAATGCGCAGTGACATCAAAAATGATTAGAAAGGGATAATGTAGACAGGAAATAGAAGAAAGCCTCATAAACTTCGAGAAGGGAGAAACTGGAAAAGAAAGAAAAAGAAGAAGGTACAAAAAAGAAAAAAGCCAGAAGAACACTGATAGGGAGTGGCATGAAGAAGAAAGACTGTGTGAAAAGAGCAAATAATCGTGATAGGAAAATAGCATGAAAGTGAACGAGAGAAAAAGCAATGAAAAAAGAAATCGATATAAGGGAAGCGAAAGATACTGTGAGGAAATAACAGGAAAAGGGATACAAAGGAAACAAAATAGATACCTGGAACAGAATGCTAAGAGAAGACAGAAGAAGAGTGTGAGGGTTGAAAAAATAACAAAGAAACGGAGATGCCAAGAAGATAAAAAGTAGGAAACAGGTAGTAGAGAGAGGCAATAGAGAAGAAAAGCATGGAGTCAAGAAGAAGGGGGCCGGGACATAACAAGTTAAGGAAGAAGGGAAAAGGGAAGAAGTAGAAGAATGCAGATAAGAACCGAAAAAAGAGATAAACAGATGATTAACAATGGGAGAGATTGATAATAAGAATAAGAAGCAGATCAGAAGCGATTCAGGAAAGAATATTCTCATGAAAACCAATAAAAACAAGGAAACAATCAAGACGAAAACATGCAGAACAATAGGGACCATGGCAGCAATAAAGAAAGAGAACGTAGGGTAATACTTACAAAAAATGACGGGGGATGGGTATGTTCAGAGGGCGGGAAACAAAAGGGGAAGAGTGGAGACGAGAGGAGGGAGGAAAGGCCAACCAATGGAGGACAAGCAGACGGGACCACGGGACGTCGCGCCGGAGAGATATGACGGAACACAGGGAAATAATCTGTGAGAAAGAGAAAAACAATGAGATTAGAAACATGCAAACGACTGAATAACAGGGAAAAACGTACGAGTAAATGCGTGAAGAACCAACAATAAACCAGCATAGGCAAATAACGGGTAAGTTATGCAAAAAATAAGGAACCTGTGGAAAAGAAAAACACAGAGTCACGGAAACAACGGAGAACCGTTAAAATCAGGATAATCAAAAAAGATTAGTAACAGAGTCAAGGTGGAAATGAAGAGGAGGGCCCAGAGAATTCCATGTCAGCTGGGCCACAAGAATTCAGGAAACTGCGGAGCCGAAGAGGATCTTCAAAAGTCATGGTCTTGTTGTTATGAGTGACTTTGAATAAACAAGGATGAAAAAGTCCATATCTGGCCCCAATGGAGCGCAGGTCTGCTCGCATATCAAGAAATGCTTTGCGACGAGAAGCAGTAGCTTTGGCGTAATCCTGGGCGAAAAACAAGGTGGAGTCCAACCATTTAAGATGAGGTATAGCTTTTGCCGCAAAAAGAACCTTCAACAGATCTGTATATTCGAGAAAGTACATTATGACACCTCTAGGTTTCGTCTCAGAGGAAGGAATGGAAGGAGCTCGGCCAAGCCTGTGTGCACGTTGTATGTTAAGAGAGGTGCCTTCAGGAAGATGCAGGAGCTTGGGTAGGAAGGACTTAAAAAAGGCAATGGCATCATTCCCCTCGCAACCTTCCTTCAGGCCGTAAAGACGTAGGTTGTTGCGTCTATTTCTATTTTCAAGGTCCTCCACCTGCTTCTGAAGGTTTGAGATTCGCATATCCATGTGGACTGTCTTGGTAGCGGCTTCCTGAAGAGAGGACACAGTCTTTTCCACCATGGAGACCCTGGTATCCATTAATGACCAGTTGTCAGTTAGAGTTTGCAGCTTTGAGTTTGTCTCCTCCATAAAGGGACGCAGAGCTCGTATTTCTTCAAGGAGAAGCTCCATGGAAATGACTGACGGTAACTTTGGGGGCGACGGAGGGTTATGTTTCAATCTCTTAGGAGTAGTTTTCGCGCCTGGTTGAGGAAGAGCATCCATGGTGGGAGATTGGTCGCAACTAGAGGAACCTGCAGAGGCTTCTAAATGAGCCAACGCAGTAAATAGTTTCGAGTTCTTGACAAAGTTGCGTTTAGAGGTTTTGCCAGGACCCTCCGCCATGGAAGCAACAAGTAAAGGTGGTGCCCAGTAACGTGTGAAGCAGATGAACACAACAGGTGCAAGGGAAAAACCAGCAGAATGGCTAGTAGTAGGAGGTAGTGTGAAATCCAGAATGAGTCAGACAAAATAGGGAAGCAGGCGTGTGGAGACTGAGCAAAACCAAGTTGAAATTAAAGGCAGTACACAGTCAGATGTAGTAGGAATCCCAAAATGGCCGCCAAAGCTGAGGAGAGAGGTATAATGCAGATAAAAAGGAAAAAGACGATTCCATTAGGATAATAAAGTCACCTGTAGAAATTATGAAGGTTCGCCATAATTTCCTGCCGGTTTATATCAATTTCGGAAATGCGCCCACTGCAGGAGGCAAAATTTGTAGCCGACGCGCTCCTCAGGCGAGCGCCGTCGGAAGAGTTAAGATGGCGGTCGCGGCTATATCAGAGCCGCGACCGGAGCAGAAGTGGAGCTGCAGGGCGAGAACAAGGAGTGCGGCATTAGCAGTTGCTCCTGTGGACGACCGCAATGTTCCGCCGTCGTTCGCTGTGAGGCATGTTAGAAAACAGGGGCTGGAACAGCCAGAAATCTCCGGCGAAGACGGAGCCTCACCCCGTTGCGTCCATCCGCATCGGGCGCTAAGCCACGCCCCCCAGTACAGCTATTTCTGAGAAATTTGAAAGAGAGTAGTGGTTGCACATCTCTGAATATGTTTGTGAATTAGGCCATTCCACAATAGAATTATAGCCTGCTGCCTAGGGCTATATCAGTTGTTAAATTCCCGGAACCCGAGTTATAGGCCCGAACCACAGGTGATGGTTGATAATGAAAGAGGGGGCTTCTAAGACAGAAGCGCTATAATGGTATTAGAACATATAACCGATTGAGGGTACAATGGTATAAATGAAAATGGAGTAATAGAAAGATACAGAATGGAATGTTGGAACAGAAACCCCATACCATCTATTATTGGTACTTTGCAACTACATTGTTTTAAAGGAGTACTCAACATTTGAGTATTTGTATCTGCAATTACAAATGTGGTAGTGTGCTTTCTTTTACATTTTTAAAGAGGTTTTTATGCTTTAGAATTAATTTGTACTTATGTTACATTAAGTATGTTAATAGGAACATAGATTCTTTTAACCTTTGAATGTATAATATTTCTGGTTTAGTCAAACCCCAAAACGACATAAAATAATGAAATCTCCCCTAGGAGAGTCCAGTTTGTTATAATAGCGCCCATTATCTTTACCGAGATGTAAGCAAGATGATTGGTGCATTCGAATTAGGTCACAGGCAGTATTCTTTGCAATTCGTTTAATGTCTAGTTTTGACACTTCAGAATGATACTCTGGGTGATTCGACGTTTCCTTCTGGAGCAAGACTTAAAAACCTTGGTCCAATCTCTGGTTCTCTCTAGATTGAACTATTTGCAATTCTCTGCTTGCTGGCCTCCCCAAATCTCACCTTTCCCCTCTCAAATCCGTACTCCATTCAGCGGCTCAATTTGTCATTGGGGCCAAAAGAAGTGACCACATCATACCCATACTTTTTTCTCTTCGATGGCTTCCCATCGAAGCAAGATCAATCTACAAGTTTGCCTGTATCACCCACAAAGCCTTGCACAATTCCTCCCCTCGATACCTGGCAAATAAACTTAAAATCTTTGGAGACTCTAGACCTTCACGTACTGCGGAAAAATTACTGCTTGAGCCCTCCACTTTCAAAAGGGAAAGATCGATGGCTCAATCCTTCTCAGGCAATGCAGTCAGAATCTGGAACTTGCTTCCTCCACTTCTCCATACCACCATCTCTGCCTGGACTTTCAAAACTGACCTCAAATCCCTTCTCTTCCAAAGACACTTCCAGAATTAATACATCCCTTTACATGCCCCTCAAGGAAGTTCTTACAATGTTGTAAGCATGTAATCTATGCCTGTACGATCCTAATCCTATTGTGTTTTTGATTTTTGTGTGAATGCCATCTGTTGTTTTATTTTAATTCTTCATCTATCTCGTTTGTACCTGTAACATGTAAGTATGTAAATGTCCTCATGTAACGTACTTGGTTCTATTGTGAAGCGCTCTGACACCCTTGGGTAAAGTCTGCGCTATATAAAATTGCATTCAATAAAATTGGACGCGGACTGCAAGCATATCAACGACTTGTGAGGATACTGTCATGTATATCTTTTGTAATTCATATACAGAAAATTCCATTAAATTGTTTAAAGAAAGTTACAAGCAGTCTTGCCCATCTCACGTGTCGCGCGTGAGTATGTTTATGAGGGGAAGAAACACAGACTCTTGACAGCTGGAGGCATGTGAAAGGTGCAGGATGGATTGCCAAGCTCCCTGACATCATTCTCCACAAGCCAGAATGAGTGCCAGGGGATAGTTGTGATGGACGCCAGAAATTACAGTCTTGTTGAAAAGAAACGTTCAGTCAGCGTCAACCGTTCAGCACAGGAGAAATCTAAACCCTGCAAGTTCATTTACTTACCTACTGCTGGGATAAACGGTGCATTTAAAGAAAATTCAAGTCTACTGTCACACGGATTCTTCAGGCTCAGGTCTGGGGTTCCTAGTGAAATAAATTCCAGTTAATTCAAAATGTGTTTCTTCCCTCTCAGTTTGAACATTTCAACCAATTAAAGAGCACACCAACCCAGAGTCCGCGAATTGGAGTGAATTTAATTTGGCTGCTGGTCTGGGGGAAAACATTTCCTAGCTGTTGAACGAACAGAAAAACAATGACTCCAAAGACGCAGACCAACTTAGAATGATAAATAAACACAAATACAAAAATGTGTTAGCCACATTCGAAGCTTCCAGGTGCCGAAGATAAAAAAAAACTGAATCTGACACATACAACCCAGTTACTCTCTGCCAAAGTAGATCTAACGATTATCATCACCATACCCACCTGGTACTATTCTTCACTTGATTGCACTTACTTTACAACATGACGCAAGATTCATAGAGAGTGATTTAGTGGAACAGGAAGAAGGGGTCTTCACGTTACGGTGGCTCAGCAGGGACACTTCTGAGACATTCTTGCTGAAGCTCCCTGGGACAAGGTCCTGCAGATCCATCGGTATGGCGTTGGGAGGGAGGGGGCTTGAATCTCCTAGCCGATTAGGGAATCCATACAAATAGTTATTAGAAAGTAAGTGTGACATCCTGGCTATGCAGCCTGTTGCTAGGTAGGCACATGCAAAGGAATGTTCTGAACAGGTTCTGTGCTTGTTATGTTTGGAGTATCTAGACAGTTGATCTTGGACTGTACTGCTGGTGACTGCTTATCCTATGGATGGGATCCTTACTATAATAAATACTTAATTCTACTACAATATACCTTTGGACTTCTTTACATTTGGCGACAGGATGGGATTTATGAAGAATTGAGGAAAGGATCCCAACAAGGACACAAGGACAACATTTTGAAACTTTAAAAAAAAAAAGGTACAGTGCTTCTTTGTTCCATTTCACTGCAAAACTTGAAGCTGCTCAGGGCTGCTGGGTATTTTTAGGGACAATTTTGCTTTGTGGCATGTTTGGCGGTCTACACAGCGCTGTTTAGAAATTTTTTTTGAAAGAGAAGCGCTATTTCCCCTGGTTTGTGTTGACTGGATCTGACGCATCGTGTGTTTCATCAGTGTGTCTCTTTGGACAAATTTTTTTTTTCTCTAACTTCGGCTGACACACTGTGCTGCACTGTACGCAGCGTGGGCACTTCAACCTGCCAGCGTTTTGATCTGCCAGCACGCATTGGGGTGCAGCGCGTTTTCACAGCACACGTTCGTCTGCCGGCTCATCCCGGCACGGCGCGTTTACTCAGCGCTCTTCAAGCTGCCACTGCGACACGTCTCTGAGACACACTCAAGTCTCCCAGCGTCCCCAGCCTAACATCAGCAGCCGCTACTGCATCTTTTAAAAAAAAGACTCACCGCATTTTTCTTCTCGAGCGCGGCGTTCGCTCACTGCAGCAGCACTCTAGCAACAAAGGGCACCATTGCGCGCTCACTGACAAGGAGCGTCATGACGCGGCTTCCACAGTGACACGGCAACTTCGTCTTCTAATATACAGATTCGTCATAGACGATTTTTACTCAAAAAAAAAAAAGGGAGAATTGCAGATTCACCAAACTTTTCATTTAACTCGTTTTTGACCTCTTAAAGCGTTCTAACTATGGTTTCTGCAGGATAATGACACTGAGACTGTTATAAAAAAAAAAAAAGAAAGAAGAAGGAAAGAAATTATTCTTTGAATGTGGTAACCTTCTTCCAGAATGTTTGCATAATCCTGCATTTTTTCCAGAATGTTTGCATAATCCTGCATTTTATCTTTTCTCATATAGCCTCTATATTAGTGTACACATAATGCAGAATGTCACTGCTCCACCCTTCTTTTTACAAAATCCAGGAGATCCTCCGATTAGGTGGAAAAAGTGGTGCAAAGTGTTTGAAAGATATGCAAAAGTCTGTGGGGCTAACTTAAGCGCAGAAAGGAAAACAGCTTTATTATTACACTGTTTAGGCACAGAGGGCCAGGAAGTATTCGATCATCTCCCGGAGATACAAGATAGGAATCTTAACGAATATGAAATTTGCATAGCTATGTTAGATAAACATTACCTTCCGAAGGTGTCTACTATATTAGAGAGGTATCATTTTGGTCGCAGATTGCAACTTGAGGAGGAAAGCATAGAGAATTACATAACTACGCTAAGAAAATTAGCTTCGTCTTGCAAGTTTGCTGCCTCTACTGACGAAAGAATAAGGGATCAGTTCATGCTAGGTTGTAGCATTGAACGTGTTAGAGAAGAACTATGGCAAAAAGATGAACCTGATTTAGATGATGTGATCACCATAGCCAAAAGGATTGAACATTCTATTAAATGTGTAGAAGTCATAAAAAAGAATGGGGAAAGTAAGAACAGTAACACTGTTAATATTGTCAAGACTCCGAATACAACTAGGGATAATGCTGGGCAGAAAGGTAATACGAGGGATGTAACTACCAACAAAACCCTCAATACTAGACCAGATAAAAAGTTTGATTTTACACAAGTGAAATGTTATAGATGTGGCAAAATGGGTCATTTTGCAAACGATAGACAATGCCCTGGATGGAAAGCTACCTGTAGCAAGTGCAAAAGAAAGGGACATTTTACTATTGTTTGCAAGGGAAGGGATTACAAAGGCAAAGTTAATGAAATTTATTATGACTTTAATGACACAAATGATTATTATGAAAATGATGAGAATGTTGATTGTGGTCAAGTTTTGGTTCAAGTAGTTTTTGGTCCACAACCAAAGAATTGTCCTATTGATGAAATTTTGGTCAATGGTCATCCGGTAAAAGTATTATTTGATTCAGGTGCCAAGATCACCATTGTAGCAAAAGAATTTTATCTCAGGTATTTACAAGGTAAAATAAAAATGTTTCGTCCAGATATAAAACCACTTGCATATGGTAGGAAGCCCATAGAGATTTTAGGATACTTCTTAGGAAACATTAATTATAAAGGGAGACTTGCCAACTCAAAAATTTATATTTCACAAAAAGGAGACAATATCTTGAGTTGGTTTGTTCAAAAGGATTTAGGAGTAATACTAGATCCCAATTCCTCTCCCCCCATCATCTTAAAAGAGTTTCCCTTTGTTAACACTGATTCAATCAACATAAACCAAAATTGTGATGAGTCCTTTTCAGATAAATTAAGAAAAGATTTTCCTACTGTCTTTACTGAAAAGTTGGGTTGTTTGAAAAACTATGATCATCACATTAAGTTGAAGAAGGACACCATACCTGTTTGTAGTAAAGTACGTACTATTCCCGTTACTGTTAGGGATCAAGTTAAAATGGAATTAGAGAAATTAGTTAAGGAGGGCATCATAGAAGAAGTTGAAGCAACCCAATGGGTCGCTCCAATTGTGGCCGCCAAGAAATCGGATGGCTCTCTTCGTTTGTGCATAGACCTTAGAGAGTTAAACAAAAATGTGGTAGTAGATCACTACCCTTTGCCCAAAATTGCAGATATGTTAATGTTATTAAAAGGTGCAAAGGTCTTTAGTACAGTGGATTTAAGATCCGCCTATCACCAGATAAAGCTTGATGAAGACTCAAAAGATTTGACTGCATTTGTAACACCATTTGGCACTTTTCGCTTTGTGAGGCTTCCTTTTGGGCTAGTATCAGCTGCCTCAGTTTTTCAAAGAGCTTTGGAGGGTGTCTTGAAAGGTTTGGAAGGTGTGAGGGTGTATCAAGATGACATCCTGATCTTTGGAAGTTGTGATAAAGAGCACGATCTGAGACTGATTGGAGTTTTACAACGTTTGTGTGAAGCCGGTCTAACAGTGAAATTAGAAAAGTGTAAATTCAGGAAGGACTCCATAGATTATTTAGGACACACAATCTCAGAAGGTGGCATTTCACCAAAAGCTGGTCTAATTAACACTATGATGAAGATGTCTTCCCCTAAAAACAAGGAGGAATTGATTAGTTTTTTAGGTATGGCTGAGTACTATAACAAATTTATATGTGGTTTTGCCTCACTCTGTGCTAGCATGAGATCGTTATTAAAAAAGGGATCTGACTTTGTATGGAGTGATGATTGTGAAAAAGAATTCATTGCGCTTAAAGAAAAGTTGAACAATGCTCCCAAATTAAATAGTTTTGATCCTGAAAGGAAATCGGTTCTAATAACAGATGCAAGTTTAAAAGGATTAGGGGCGGTCTTAACGCAAAAGATTGAAGGGAATGAAGTAGTCATTTTGTTTTTGTCAAGGAGTTTGAGAGGTCCAGAGCTAAGATATTCTGTAGTAGAGCGTGAAGCACTAGCAGTTTTTTGGGCAGTAAAGAAATTAAAGAATTTTTTGTGGGGAAGTAATTTTGAAGTGAGAACTGACCACAAACCATTATGCGAAATCTTAAAAACCAAAGGAATAGATGCTGTTTCCAGTAGAATCACAAGATGGGTGGTAGGTTTACAAGATTACAACTTTGAAGTTAGATATTTACCAGGTGTCGAAAATAAGGTAGCTGATGCTTTATCTCGTCTTGTCTCTCAAGAAGATTTAGATCTAGAAGATGATTTAGAAGGTGAAGATGAAATGGTTTGTTCAGTTAGTGAAGGTGTCATTGATAAGTGTAAATGGTTAGAGGCTTCACGAGAAGATTTGGCCCTAATGGAAATTTTGAGATTGATCAAGATTGGATGGAAGGATAAGCCAAAAGGTGGTGACGTATTAGAAAAGTTTTGGCATGTTAAGGATCAATTATCTGAGAATGATGGGTTACTGGTTAGAGGTACTAGGTTGGTTCCTCCGACTTCTATTAGAGGTGAGCTCATTTCGTTAGCTCATTGTGGACATATGGGCATTTCAAAGACAAAAGAGAATCTGAGGATGTCATACTGGTGGCCCAGCATGGATTTAGAAATCGAAAGGAAAGTTAGAGATTGCATGGAGTGTGCTTTGAGTGAGAAGGTAGCAAAACCCAGAATTCAGCCCATGGTTATTAGAACACTTCCAAACAATCCGTGGGAAGAAGTTGGTCTGGACATCCTTGGGCCTATATACTCTGCAGGATCTGAATGGTATGTTCTAGTTTTAGTAGATTTCTTTTCTAGGTGGCCTGAAGTTGCCATCACTCGTGGCATAGAATCCAAGCATGTGATACTATTTTTGGAGAAACTTTTTGCTAGGGAAGGTATTCCCAACATCATTTTGACAGACAATGGAACTCAACTTGTCTCTAAGGAGATGGAGTTATTCTTGTCTAAACATGGTGTTAAACATAAAAAATCTTCTCTGTACCACCCAGAGACGAATGGCACCG
This sequence comes from Lissotriton helveticus, assembly GCF_964261635.1. NCBI lineage: Eukaryota > Metazoa > Chordata > Amphibia > Caudata > Salamandridae > Lissotriton > Lissotriton helveticus. The sequence continues at coordinate 1,263,888,381 of NC_136059.1, read as the reverse complement.
TGGAGAGATTTAACCGCGTGCTCAAGGAGACAATTAGGATGTCTAAATCTGCAGGTTCAGATTGGAAATCAGATATTTTTGAAAAGGTTAAGCTTTACAGGTTATCACCACATGCCACTACAGGAAAAACACCCTTTGAGCTTTTCAGATGTAGGCGTCCCAACTCTTTGGTTACCCCACCCTGGGTTAATGATTTACATCTGAAAGGTTCAACTGATACTGAGGAGTGGAAAGCAGCTCAGGAGAGAAAACTACAAGATAGGAAAAGGATTCATGATTTAAGAAATTCTGTGAAAAACACGGTGGTACATGTGGGTGATTGGGTCCTTATAAAAAATCCGTGTAAAAAGAACAAGATGTTATCTGCTTCATTTTTGAAACCTATTCAGGTCATCAAAGTTTTAGGCAATGCTGTCAAAACATCTGATCATCGCATTTGGAACTTGAACAGGGTTGTAGTGATCAGAAAAGACTTTGTTGACAATTCCAAATCTCCAGTGTCAAGTTCTTCACCTACAGGTACATCATCTCATCACCCCGTGAGAAGTCCTGTCATCTCAAAGAAATCTTCAACAACTACTTCTTCTCATCGAGCTGTGGTTGGTCCTGTCATCGCGAGGAAATCTTCAAGAATCACACGTACACCAACTCGTTTTAATGACTTTGTAAAATAATATTTTCTGTTTAATCTTATTTGTTATAAGGAAGGAGATGTGTGACATCCTGGCTATGCAGCCTGTTGCTAGGTAGGCACATGCAAAGGAATGTTCTGAACAGGTTCTGTGCTTGTTATGTTTGGAGTATCTAGACAGTTGATCTTGGACTGTACTGCTGGTGACTGCTTATCCTATGGATGGGATCCTTACTATAATAAATACTTAATTCTACTACAATATACCTTTGGACTTCTTTACAGTAAGGGTTGCTGCTCTCTGTGGCATCTGCTTACCTACCGCTGGGAAACGTTACACTAAGCTTAAAGGTGTGTGGTTGCTGTGCCAACGAGTGAGATGCCCCCATTTATGTAAAACCACTCAGAAAATAAAAATGTGAGCTTTACATGGAATAATGGAATTATCCCTTCATGGTGAATACATGCTCATTCTATGAGTAGGGCATTTTGATGGAAGCGAGAGCACACAGAAGGAAGCCAAGGTCAGGCCACTTCCATTACAATAGAGCTGATAAATTACTGAGCCATTAGTCACACTCAGTATCTGTGCAACCTAACTGCATTATGTCACAGTACAAAACTGCATGTGAAATCAATAAACTCAAGGGATAGAGCTATAAAAATGCAATTCCTTTCGTCAAAGAAAAGTAAATTATTTGCGACCCAGGTAGCTTTCGTGTGCTGTCTGTTTCCACAAGAGAGATTTCTTTCCCGGTAATGCCAAGCTAAGGAATTGCAGTTATTCACTGTGAGCCGAAAATGTGGTACATTAATCTTTATCTCGGCTGCCTTCCGTTGCATCTTGCTTTATTTATTGAAATCATTTTGCGGGAGTAATACCATAAGCTATACGACTTGTTTTCATGAGCCGCTGACTGAAGTTTTAAAGAATTGCTTAAAATAAAACCAGAGATGAAATATCATTTGAAAAGCAGAACATAAAAGTTACAAATCTGTTTTATTGCCTGTCATAAATTTTGCCTACGTTCCTATGTTGGTGGGTGTTTTAATAAGTGTAAAAAGTCACTCTCTTCTACAGCTCTTTTTACCAGGTTTTTTTAACTCTTCAGAAGCCCTTAAGAAAGTTTACGAAACGGTGCCTGTACTCCAAAATTTGTTTCATGATCAAGAACATTTGAATGATATAAGGGTGCCTGCCTGCCACCATAGAGAAATCTCAAAGATGGCTGCCAGAGTAGAACAAAACACTGGCGTGCTTTGAGTAAACGCAAGGGGACATTCCAAAGTATATGTGAAGGTCACAAATGTAATGCAAGGTGCAGGTAAAGATGGGATGAGCACACAAAAAAATGTAGCTGCAACTAAATCTTCATAAAGCATGCTTTTAAAGTGGCCTCAACGATGGGGGTCTCTGTTTGGAGCTGCAGCTTATTTCAACCATCCCTTCCCAATACACCTGGTTTATTCGGAATAGTGCTTACCAATTCGTTTTGGAGACCATAAAATGGATGTTTCTAGATGTCCTAACTTTCCTATTTTCCATGGAGGAACCTTTAACCAAGTCCTGGTGGCTATTAGCTTAAATTTCGAGGCATTTCTCTGATTTGACCACCCTCACCCCATGGTCTGCCGCACCTATTCTCCTCTTTCCCCCATAGGATCAGGCGCTCCGCATGCCTGATCCTAGACGTCCCACGCCGGGACCACATCGCCCCGCACTTGAGAGACCTGCATTGGCACCCCGTCGACAAAAGAATCACATTCAAGCTCATGATCCATGCACACAAAGCACTCCAAAAGACTGGCCCAGCCTACCTCAACAACAGACTCTCCTTCTACGCACCCAACAGGAAACTCCGCTCCGCGCCTTTCCCTGGCCGCCGTCCCGCGCATCCACTGAACCACTTCCGGGGGCAGATCCTTCTCCCACCGCGCCGCCAAGACCTGGAACGCCCTCCCCCTCTACCTACGTCAGACCGCATACCGCCTGGCCTTCAGAAGACAGCTCAAGACCTGGCTCTTCGATTACTAGCTGCAGCTCCCCCCCCCCCAGCGCCTTGAGACCCTAGCAGAATTCATGCTCCCATTGTAAAATGTAGGAATGCAACGAACAGTGTTAGATAGATGGGACTGCCGACTGAGTGTCGGTTGGTCCCATGACCAAGACTATGTCCGGCGGAGGCAACTCCGCCCAACATTGTAATCAGCCCTTTGATCTCCCTGTGACTAGCAAAAGATGAATGTGTCCTTGTGTAACGCAACTGGTGCTCATGTAAAGCTATCTGATACCTTCGAGTCAGGTTTGTGCTTTGCCCGAGAGAACGGGAGGGCATGGGCCACTGAATTGATAGTACAAGATGGTGTGTGTGTGAAGATTTCTAGAGAGGGGCCAAAAAGGAGGTAGTAGGTAGCAGGGCACATACTGTCAAGGTCAGCCAAGAGATTGGTGCTACCGACACAGTGTTAATAGCATATTTTTTTAGAATTAAGCAATAGAGTGTGGGGAAGAGGATGCATGAGGATTTTATGGGTAGTCAGACTCGAGGGCTAATAGAAAGAAGGGCCAGACATAGACCAAGTCGAATGAGGCACATCCATAGGGTGATAAGTGCATATTTAAACCAGAAAATTGAACCCCGTGACGTACAGTAGGAAGCAATGGAAAGGAGGCAGTTGCAGTAGGCAGCATGGTATCAGATGTCAGTGCATTTTCTATATTTATTTGCAATGCTCTCTGTCGTTGGCTAGCTTGCTGAGTAAATGCAATGGTAAACCCAACACTTATGGGCTCATTTATGTTTGGTGAAAGGGTCTCCAAACAACTTTGGAGATGAAGGCCTGTCTCCACTAATTTACCTATAATATTAGGAGTTCTCCACTATTTTAGTGGTTCATTTTTACTGAAAGGGTTTGCTGGACATAGCCGGCTTTTTTCTGGCAAAATTCAATGATAAACTAGCTGCCGTAGCATGGTGGTGCACTCAGTATTGTTTTTGTTTTTTTAAAACAAAATGAAATATTTTCCTGGCATACAAGGAGTTTCTTCCCTGTGTTTCGGACATATTCATGCTTTTTTCTGCTCGAGCCTGCAGGGTAAACCAAGGCAGGAGGAATAAATGATGATAGGCTAAACAGAAACCTGGTCGTTTCCCTTCTCCTAGGGCCAGAATTTTAGAGATTTTGGTTTAGGTTTGCATCACTTTTTTGATGCAGATCCGAAGCAAAATTCTTTGTGGTATTTACAAAGCAACACAAATGGTTTACATGTGTTGCTTTGGAAAAACAAAGGCTGTCCATGGGTGTTGCATGGGGATTCTCGTACATCGACCCATGGATTTAGATGCAAACAAATCTGTTTAAAAACGTTTACACATGGGTTTGCTCCAATTTGGTGCACCTGTCAACGTTTTTTTCTGATGTGCAATTTTGTGTGACCAAATATTTTTGTCAACTAGTAATTCTAATTATGTATATGACTGTTATCATCTAATTAATGGTTTTGTGCTTAAAACTATATGATTATCACATCTCGAAGTGTGATTAATAATGTAGTATAATTGTACCACATTTTCTTGTGAGATACCATTATTTTTTAAATGAATGCAGCTTGTGGTTCTTTGCTCATCCTGCTCCTGCTCATTCCCTCCTCCCAAGTAGTTACCTGCTGCAAGTCTGCTCACCCTACATTTTCCGCGGAACATGGGGAGCAGTGTTGTCAAAGTACTGTAGTGTTACAAATCATGCATTGTGAATGAAACTTTTATTGTGTTCCTTGTATATCATTTTGAAGGAGTTTCATTGTAAGTTCCAGTGTAGAAGAACCTAATTCCATGAGCTATTTGAAGAAGCAAGCAAACAATTTCTCTTACTTAGAGAAATGGGCTGGTATTAAGAGCATTTTGAATGGACGTAAATATTTTTGATTTGCCAATGAGACCTAGCCTTACTGAGTTGCAGTTTTATTCAATAATATGTATAAATTGTGTATAAAAATCCCTGCGTTTAAAGGATCAGGAGCGACTTTCCATTTTCCACCTGATTGTCTGATTATTTTGAAATTTTCCTTACTTAGGACACTGTCAGCCCTCTTTATGAGTCTGGCACATAACATTTAGATTGGCTAACTAAGGTTTCTGTAATGATTCATGGTTTGTTATTTTGTACCTGAGCCTTCATGGCAGAATATGCAAATCACATTGTAATGCCCATGTTGATGATTCTGTCTAAAACCTTTTAAACATGATTTTGAGCTAGAACTCAAGTTTTGAGTGGCCCTTTTTACTTATTATAATTTTACTCTGCTAAATGCATGTGCCAATGTGGAGGGTAGTCTCTTGTTGCTTCATCAATGTGAAGGATTGTGGAGCTGAACTGCCTAAGGTAAATATTGAGGTTCATTTGATACTGGAGTTTAGGAGAATAATAGGTTTCGGCTCCCACACAACTTTAGTAGGTGAAGAAGGCTAGAGTAAGAGCACCTCCTCTTTAAGGCCCCCCCTAAAGATTTTTTGAATTTTCTAACCATTTATGCCCATATCAAAGAAGAAAAGAGCTTTTTAAAACGTGTTAATTTTCTGGTGTCAGATCCTCCTGGGAAGTGACTATCTCTATTGGCTGTGCATTCCTGAATTAAATTTGAGTGTAAGTATGAATAGGAAGAAATTGAGATGATGAATGTGTTTGAAGAATGATTTGTGATGATGGATTTCTGTTTCTGTGCTAAGTTGTCTGGATATGTGATGATGATTGTGTGTTCTATTAGTGTATTGATTACTGTTCTGATGATATTTGTAATCCCATATGAAGATTAAAGTGTTAATTTGAATAGAGTTGGTTATCGTATTCAGCAAAAACCCAAGATCTGAAGAGATTGATTATTTGTCTGTATTGTGGTGTGTAGAGGGAGAAGCAGCATACACATTGTATGGATTCTGAAGTAACACATTTTTCTTTTCAGGTTTGAAGGTTAACTTGGGTTTAGGGGCTTCACTTGAGTACATGGGGTGAGGTACTTTGACTCGGAGGTCGATTTCTGCTAGCCAGAATTTGCCTAGCGAGAACATTTGTAGGATTGCTGTGGCTCTTTCTTTCATCGCTCAAATTCAAGGCTACATTATGGTTGTGATTGAGTTACTTTACATAAAGAACTGACTTTTATTTCCTTTATACGAAATCAGACAAAGGTCTTTTTTGTGTAATGTAATTATATGTGGTTCTGTAGATGTTTTTCTGTTCACAAAGAAATCCCACTGTTGTTGGTTACTCAGCCAGTGAGAAACACTGGGATCAGTGAGACATCACCGCAAAGCCACACTCTGATTGGTTAGTAGCTAGCATAGTTAGGATGTGGTAGGTTGACTTTTGATGGAGCTGCATTGTTATTGGGGTTTGTTCTCTAAGTTTGTTTACAGAGTTTTAGTTAGAGTTTATTCTTTGAGTCTATTTGGTACAAAATGTGAGTTGTATAATTTCAAAATCTAAACCAAAGAAGGAGATACTTAAAGAGGATCAGAAATTAGAGAGTTAGGAAATGCCAGCATATTAAATGGCAGTAGAGGTTGGATGTTATGTATGCACCTGGATTTCTCAATGGAATACATATACAGCACATGATGAGGTTTTGCAGTTCCAATTGAAGGATAATTTTAATAGTAACAAGTTAGATTTCCTAAGACAAATCATACAAGATATGAAGTAGATACCTAGACACAGAACACAGGAGGTGCTTGATGAATGAGATTGTATGGTGACTGCAAATAAAAGATAAAAGCAAGATAAAATCATAAAGACATCATTCAAAAGTTGGTTAGAAAGAAAACTAAATCACCAAGGAAAGAGTTAGAGGGAAAATATGATAGGAGCAGGATAAATATAAGAATAAGAAAAAGAAATATGAGTCAGATGATGATGATCAAATCATATGAGAACTGTTCAATTCTAGACCTCCACTGTATACTGATACATTAATGAGGGCAACCCAACCTGTTGTTGGGGTTGAAAGGATGCTTGGGGAGATATAAGAATGGCACAAACCCCCATTAGATTTGAACTGGGTGCCCCAACAGAAGCTACAGCTACAATGGCAGTACCTAGTACAAGTGGGATCAGGGTAATAAATGATTAGACCCAGGTCACTCTCATGAGAGAAATGGTGGTATACTCACCTACTAAAGATATTTGCATTTGAATTTTGAAAATCAAATTTGATGAAATGCTGCAAGGAAATATGGATTTGAACCGATTATTAAATTACAAAGCTGATAAAATGTAATAGTTATTAAACAAAGCAGATACATGTGCCAATGAAGCTAAAGATAAATTAGAAGAAATTACTGATGAATTAGAAACTGACATTAGCAAAATAAAAATTGAAAACAAAATTATAAAACTATGAAATAAAAGAAAAGGGCTTGAATACTTTAAGAGCTCATATTAAACATTGCATTGAGAAAGCAAGAGATTGGAATGATTTAAAGCAATATAAAAAAAATGAAAGAAAGGGACTCCGCATAAAAGAAAAATGGAAGAGACTGTGAGGGAAAGACAATAAATATTGCAAGTGATTCATAAATAGGGACAACTTCAGTGGTGGCATTCCCTTTAAGGGAAGAACATTGAGGGATTTTGATGCATGTGCCATAGAGGAGAGTTAATTTATATACTCTATGCATAGTTTTACAAAATATCAAGAAGACCTAGCAAAGTGGAGTGGTGTGGCTCACTAGTTAGAGGCGGCAGACCCAGCAGCAGAGGACGGCCCGGGACCAGGGTTCTATCCCCGTCGCGGCAGGGTCGTGGACCAGGGTCAGCAGACTCAATAATTCTCTCCTCGGTGCCTACTCTAACTAGGGATCACACTCGGCAACTCTGGGCATTAGCTTGCCTCATCTCCACAACGGCCCCCCACATACGCCGGGGATGCCTGGTTTCACCTTGGAGATACCCAGTAGGGACCATCTCACAGGGAAAGCCAGGACGGGTTCCCCAGCGGTCTACAGTGCAGAGATACTCCTTCGGGAGTCGATTCTAGCGCTTTAGAAACCCACAATTAAAGTGGTATGAGGAAATACATAGGTTGACACACATTTCCCCAATGTTAATGACGTATTTAAATACAATGTTTGAGATTGTAGCACCTGGAGATCTGTGGTTAGAATGTAAGGTTGTTACTGGATGGCCGACACAAGTAACAGCTAGACTAGGTCCTAATAACGTGTGGTCAACTGAGATAGCAAACAAACACAAGCAGTGATTGATCACTTGAGAAAGCGTGTTACTAAAACCTTTATAAATTGGAAGAAGTTTATAAGAATAATACAGGAACCGGAAGTGTCAGTGCATTTTTATTATGAGAGTTTTCAAGAAACATAGCAGAGTAGAAATTTCAGAGCAAGATGAATCTACTGGTTTTGTTTCTGGTTTCATAAATAGATTGAGATCAGAAATTAGTAATCACATTCAAAAAGTGAGTTTTGTTGACAGATGTGTGAGAAGTTGACCTGGTATATGATGTTCACTATTCTAGTGAGCACCTTGCACCAGTCCAAACAACCCTTATGGTGATGGTTGTAAAGTCAACCTTATAGACCAGCTATCCTAGTGGTAGCATTGACAAAAGCAGTCTTAGGCTAAGACAGCTGGGTCTTTAAAGCATCTCTCTAAGTCTTTCCATCTTCTTACTAGAGAGATGCTATCAAATGCTTTAACTAATTTCCCGTGTCCCACCTCTGACAATGTAGAGGACTACATTGTTCTCTTTCATAACTGGCTCACAGATCGTCTAGAGAGCTCGGTTCCGGCCAAGAAACATAATTCTGCAAATAAGAGAATATCCGCCCCTTGGTTTACCCCTCATCTAAAAAAAGCACGACAAGATCTTAAGAAAGCAGAAAGAGCTTGGAGGCGATCTTATGATCATACTGAGAGACTAAATTTTAAGACGCTGACTCGAGCCTACCATAAATTAATTTGGGAAGGTAAAAAATCCTATCTGGAATCTAGAATAAATGAAGCAGAGCATTCTTGCAAGGAAATTTTCAGGGTGGTTAAAGATTTCACCTCTCCCTCTGCCTATACACCGACCCATGCTCACTCCGAAGCCTGGCTGAAGGAATTAGCTGTCTATTTTGTACAGAAAATTACCTCCATTCAATCATCTCTCCAGGCCACTTTTCAGCAGCATACGACAAGTCTGGGGTGTCCCTTGCCAGACCATGGTCCCTTTCTGTGCGATTTTCCCTCATTAGATCATGAGAGTTCTCTTGCTATCCTGACAAATCTTAAATCCGAATCTCCACAGGACCCTTGCCCTGCCAAGTGTCTGGCAAATATGGCACCTGTTCTAAATGACCTGATAAACCCCATTTTGAATTTGTCGCTCTCTTCCGGGGTAGTCCCCAAAGCTTGGAAGAGCGCCATGATCCTGCCACTCATTAAAAAACCAGCGCTCGACCCTTCAGTCCATGCAAACTACAGACCCATCTCCTTACTCCCTGCTCTGGCGAAAGTGACTGAGAGGTTTGCTCACAGATCTATTTCCAACTTCATCGAGGAAAGGGGTCTGTTGCATAGCACTCAATCTGGCTTCCGTGCAAATTTCAGCACGGAGACCGCGCTCCTTGAACTCACAGATGCCATCAGGGAGGAGTTGGATGCTGGAAAAAAAGTGGTACTGATTATGCTGGATCTGTCGGCGGCTTTCGACACCGTTCCCCACGCACTTCTTCTTTCCAGACTATGGGAATTTGGTCTGCGGGGAACGGTGTGGAATTGGCTCAAATCCTTCTTAGCCGACCGCCGACAGACAATCTGGGCGCCTCCCTTCTCTGCTGAAATGTCACCGCTTGAAGTGGGGGTCCCTCAAGGTTCCATCCTGAGCCCCCTCCTTTTTAACATCTTTATGGCCCCCATGGCGGTGACAGCGGAGTCTTTCGGCGCCCGGATTGTCAGCTATGCTGACGACACCCAGCTCCTCTTTGTAAGTAACAAGGATGGCCAGTTTGATGGTGCCCAGGTCAAGAGCTGTTTGAGTGCTGTTTTTGAGTGGTTTGGACGTCATGGGCTGAAGTGCAACTCCGACAAGTCGGAGTTGCTCTTCTTTGGCTGCACATCTGAGCCTGATTGGAAAACCTGGTGGCCGCAAGATATGTTTCCTCCCACTAGCTCGTCTGTGAAAGCTAAAAATTTGGGAGTGGTGATTGACAACAAGCTATCCTTCGGACCACATATTTCATCTCTCACTGGGAAATGTTTCGGCATCCTGCGGATGCTTCGTAAATTTCTCCCTCTAGTCTCTATCCAGCACAGAAAAATTATTGTCCAGGCACTGATTGGCTCTAGGCTGGATTATGCAAATATTTTGTTTCTGGGACTTCCCAAATATCTGGTCAGGCGTCTGCAAATCGCCCAGAATTCTGCAGCCCGAGCCATCTTTGGTCTTCCAAGAAAAGCCAGAGCCACTGATCTTCTCTCCACACTGCATTGGCTCCCAATTGCTAAAAGGATTCTATTTAAAACTTTGACCACGACTTTCAAGGCCCTACATGGCATAGGCCCCAAATATATTTCCAAACGACTGTCTTGGTATTACCCCCCCAGATCTCTCAGATCCTCGTCCTTATCAAAAATGAGTGTTCCCATTATCAAACGGGCAAGAACAGGAGGACGGTCTTTTCGCTACCTGGCTCCTCATGCTTGGAATGATCTTCCAATCTCTTTAAGACAGACCTCTAGTCTTCTGTCCTTCCGTAAGGCCCTTAAGACTTGGCTTTTCCCTTAATTTGATGCTGTTTCTGTGTTTGCACGCCCTCTTAGTGTTATGTCTCTCCCTTCTTCGGTAGGGTGCCTTCGTTAAAGCGCCGGGATACTCCAGTAGAGTGGCCGTGCGCTATAGAAGTATACAAAAAAAAAAAAAAACTCAAGAGGGCATGTGAAGCCAGCTGTTTTACCACATGCAATCCCTTTAATATCAAATGAAACAACACCACACAGGTTATATAGTCACAATATATATGTATTTATTTCTAAACAACCCCTTGTACTCTTTATGAGCACAGAAGCACAAGCGTATAACAAGGAACTTAATATAACATACAATAAGTTGCACAATATGGATAGACCCTGGTGGCCCATTAAACCATATACTAAAATAGTGGTATAAGTACCACGTCACGAACAATGGTAAGGCTTAGGGCCTTGGGAATCGCTGGGGCTACACTGGACTAACAGTAGTTAGGGAGCAGGAAGCCCACAGGATGCGGGTGCAGTGTCTAAATGCACACGCGTGCACCTATAGAAGTCAATGGGTGCGTAAAGTTAGAAAGTTAAAGAGTTACGAGTCTTCCGACTGGACTAGAACTAAACCACTTGAAACTAGGATACTAGGAGAGTTAATCTTTACAGGAGCACCGCAGTCCTCGCGTTACCTCACCCACAGGAAGCGGGTGCATAGGTGTCAAAGTGTGTCGGATTTTGTCGTGGAGATCTATGGAGCCTTGGAGAAAAGATGCTGCAGGCGACCAGGAGAGAAGAGTCCGGTTGGATCCAAGGGTGGATCGAGGATGAAGAGTACCTGAAAGCAGAGGGCACAGAGTCTCGGTCACTAGCCAGTGACCAGGAAGGAACCAGGAAGGAACCAGGCGATATCGAGATGCGATCAGGTGCTGTTGTGAAGCTTGTCTCTGCTGCCACGTGGACCGGGAGGTGTCAATGACAACCAGGAGCTGGGCACGGACTGTCCCACAAAGGTTCTCGCTGATGGCGGTGTCGGTTCTTGATTCGGAATCAACAGGCCTTGGCAAATGCAAACCATGCAGGAATAAAAGATGGCTTCTGGATCAGACCAGCAAGGTCTGATGGGCTGCTCCTTTTCAGGGGAGGAAGGGCCAGTCTAGAGCAATCAGACCAGCATTGCAAATTCAAAGTTTTGTCATTGCAGAGGCCACTAGCCAACGGGCAAGTGACCAGACAGACGCGTCAAGCAGGAAAATGCAAAAGGGCCCCACGCATCACTCGGGGAGTGTGGAGAAGTGATCTTCAGTGCAGTTGGTGCTTGGGGCTGGGGCTTTTCAATCCCCAATGCACAATTTCAGGGTGCCTCAGAAGTTGCACGGAAAACAATTCGCTGGCTTTCCAAGATGGCCGGTCCCACGTCTCTTGTCACCTCCACGGGTCTCAGCTTTGCTGTGGCTGTGGATCGGGTCGAACGGAGTCTGGAAGTCCAGGTCTTGTCAGGCTCTGTGTTCAAGCTCCGGCGGGAGCAATGACAAAGCAAACTATTGAGCACTTGATGGTGCCTGCTTGCACAGGGTGGTCACTCCTTGACCACAAGGGAGATTCTTCAGTCTTCTACATCGATTAGGATGTCGAAGGGTCCAGAGTTTCATATCAGAGTTTCAGTCAGGATAATATAAAGTCTAAGGACACAGCTCCTACCTTTATTCCCAATCAAGGGGCTGGATTACCTGCTAGGCCCTCCTATGGGTGGGACCCAGGAAGGGCGTGGTTACACCCCTTTCCCTTTGTCCAGTTTTGTGCCAGAGCTGGGGCTGGAGTGCTCCAGCACCGGTTTGAACTGGCCTATGCATGGGACACCTTGTGTGCCCCAGGCAGTGTCTCGTTTCATTCAGCCGACCCTGCCCCAATCCACTATCTCCTGTCTGGGGTGGTGCTAGCACCTCCCTGTGACAGGAAACCTATTGTCCAAGCCTCCCTCGCTGGAAGGACTCACAGCAGCAGGAGGTGAGACTTGTGTCTGTGGCAGCAGCAACCATTTTGTGATGCTGAGGCTCTGGTTAACTTTAACTGGGATTAATGGAAGTAACATGTCTTTTCCCTCTAGAAGGGTGGAATGCTACCCCGTCACCAGAACTGGCGAGGGGGTAGTATTCCAAAGTGTATGACACCTTACACAACATGTTTTGATAAAGCCAAACCAAAGTTAGCAATAACCGCGAGGATTATAATGCACTTAAGAGTATATGGTATGGCAATATCCTTGAACAGCTATAAGGACATGGTTCGGAAAGCTGCAGACAGGCTCAGCTCATGCTAGAGCACCATCTCACATAAAACCAAGCACTCTGCCTCCAGGATTGTTAAGGCCTGCCATAGGAGTGACTTATAGGTGCATATGTGTCCAGATATAAGGTTAGACATAGGAATACTATGTCTAAGCAAGGGGTGATTACACGACCTTGCCCCAGCTAAGTGATCAGCCAGTTGTGTCAGTTTGGATGGCCAGCCAGGGATGGCAAAAGATATGCTGCAGCCCCTGGTAGGCCTTGGGTGCACCTATGCCCTGGGTACCTATAGTACACTGTACAGGGACTCATAAGAGTGACCCAAATCCCAATTGGTGATGTACCTAAAGTAAATGGTGAGAAATTTAGAGAGAGAACAGCAGGGCTGTGGGTCTCATTGGCAGGCCCACAGCCACATTAAGTCGAAAACCAGTGAAGCAAAAAGCAAAAAAATGGGGTGACCATAGGATAGCAGACCCTACTCTCCGACAAGATGAAGAGCATTAATGAGATCTTGATGCTGGTGAAAAATAGCAGTGACTATTTTGAGACAAGGCAAAAGAAGCTGAATGAGAAAATGATGATTGCTCAGAAAAAGCAGTTTGAGAAAGAATAAAATAGGTTCAAATATGAATTTTGTTCAGAATTGAATGAATTGGATGAATCAAGGCATGCAAAGTAGAGGTGATGAGATGAAATGCAAATGTTTAAAAATATCACAGTTTGTCATATTTGTGGAAGGATTTGACACTAGAAAATAGCATGTAGACAGAATACTAATTGGATTCAGGTGAATTCCGGGCAATTTCAGCACAATTATGGAGCAAATACCCTTTTGAATATGCAAAATACATAGCAGAATATGCAGAATCTGAATTAATTTAGAATGTCAATGCCAACAGCTCCAGTGATGCAATAAATATGTGAAAGAATTTCCTGAATGCTGGAGTACCAACAAATTCTACTATTGTTTTTGATGAAATGTCAGGGAGCAATTTATAATGACGGTTCCTAAGGAAGGTGGAAGATTGCATGCTTAGTGCAGTCTTGGAGGTAGACCAGAGTGACCCATATATTGATGGAAAAGTCAATAGCCATCCCATTTAATGTTTGATCGATACCCGGCTAGCCATTCTACAGTTTTTTCTGTGGAAGTTCCAAACATACCCCTCTTGAGCAAAGAAATTCAATTTGTTGGGATCAGTACTAAATTGCGAATTAAGTTTCATCAGATGAGAAACAAATGTGGGTTCATCATTAGAGATTAGGCATGGAAATATTTGGGTTGCTGAGCAGGCTGCCAAAGTCTTCTCGGGTCACAGTACCTCTCCAGGCGCAGGTGCCTCTCCATGAGCTTGTCAGCTCAAAGCTGCTCGAGAGAGCCTTTTAAACAGGAAACAAATGTGGGATCACACTGCTTCACCTCCCAGCGGGCTTGCCCCTAAGCATTATGTTGGATGCAGTTCATCAAGCGTGTGTACTTGCACAAAAGTTTTTTCGAGAGATCAATGCTGGCCATCTCTAAACACGTGTTTCTGGATTATTATCCGTCATCAGTAGAGATTAGGCATGAAAATATTTGGGGTTGCTGAACAGGCTGCCAAAGTCTTCTCGGGTCACAGAGCTCGTGGAGAGGCACCTGCGCGCCTTGAGAGATACTGTGACCTGAGAATACTTTGGCAGCCTGCTCAGCAACTCCAAATATTTGATGCCTAATCTCTACTGACAATGGATAATGATCCAGAAACACGTGTATAGAGATGGCTAGTACAACTTTGTAATTACTCAAGACAATCCTGCAAGCACACACGCTTGGTGAACTGCATAGACCACAATGCTCAGGGGCAAACCCGCTGGGAGGTGAAACAGTGTGATCCCACATTGGTTTTAAGTTTCATCAGACGTTCCAGTCCAAATAGTACAGTTAAAAATGAGCATCAGTTTACATTACGCAATTTAAGTTGAGTGAATTTGCTTGGAAGGGATCTTCTTTGCTAAATAAATTGCATAATATATTGTACAACATATGGCATAGCATTGGAAATGCAAGATGAGGATTCATTTTTTTAAAGTGAATTCAGAAAACACAAGATTTGAGTTGTACCCAGTTGTTTTTTCTTTTAGTCCTCAATCTGCCATGCAATGTTTGGATTCCCCCTGTCTCTTCATACCAGCATGTACCTACCCTCGGGAGGATAGAGAGAACAGAGATTCCCCACTAAGATAATGCTGTTTCCACTTCCATTTCCTGTTCACTTACGGGGGCCCTCGGAATGTTACTGGGGAGGCCAGGACCAACAGCATGCTTGGCTCAATCATTGGACTCACTTGTCTTCTATCTCCAATCCACCAGTGCAGACGAAATCCTATCTCTGCTTCTTCGGTTACAGGCCAGCCATGTCTGATTCACTGGTATAAATAATGTTCTTTAAGCATTCAACAAAAGTTGGGGGAGTTTCTGATTTCCACAGCCTACATATCTCTCCTCTCACCAATATTATCACATAGAATGTTAACTTAGAACTAAGTGCGTTCAACTGATAGTCATTCGTAAGTCCAACAAATATCAAGCTGGTACTTACTTCCATTGGTATCCCCGGTACTTTTTCCAGAAAATTGCACACCACTGTCCAATAAGGTTTAATTATTGGGCACTCCATAAACAGATGTATGTCATCTGCTGCGGGATCATTGCACCTTGGGCAGTTATACGTGTTACCTTTGACTTTGGATAACTTTTGTGGAGACCAGTAGACTCTGTAGACAATATACAAGTGGTTTCTCTTAAGCGATGCAGGTTTCACTACTGTCTGTAACATATCAAACGAATCAGAGCAGAGTTTCTTGATGTCTTCCTCCCTATATTCTCTACCCCATAAATTAGTAATTTCGGTTTCCACATTATCCTCAGTTCCCAAAAGGGGCCAATGCCAAAAAGCTATTTCTTTCTTCCACTTACCTGTTCTTGTCACTTGATCCGGTTTCGGGTTTTCCTCTTCCTGGGGCCAGTTTTGAGATGCCCACCAAGAACACAAATGATAATATTGAAACCTGGTTAATGTCCCTCTTGTAAGGTTATTGAGCACTTCCCTTCCCGGCTTACTAAACTGAATTCCTTTTTGAGATCTGCCCAATAATTTATACCTCCTATTCTCAAAGGCTGGTTAAGTTGATATCTCAAGCATTCAGGAGTGCCTGGCAATTCCCAGATTGGAGCCGTGTTGCATAATATGGAATCTTCATTCTCTTTCTTCTGAAAAACCAGATTTCGAAGGCCGCCCTTAAAATCTTTAGCCTTACAGTCTTAAAAAACTTTGGATCTCACTATTTATAGAGAAAATGTTGCTGACCTTGACACACATCTCCTAACATGGCATCAAAAAGTAATCCTAATGATAATCTATCGGTCTTACTGGCCAACATTCGGAAATGTTTAAAATGAAAGGCATAACAGTAAGTAAGTAAATCAGGTAACGCCAATCCTCCCGCCTCAAGCCCTCTTCTAAGCTTTTTCCAAGCTACTCTTGGACCTTTCGTGGACCAAATGAAGCTACCTATTTTTCTCTGTAGCTTTGCTAAAAAAAAATCCTGAAAGATAGGGGGATAGAGTTGTAGAGGAAAGTAATTTTAGGAAAGATAATCACTTTTACGAGGTTTACCCTTCCATAGATGTTTAAAAGGAGGTTGCCGTTGTGAAAGTAAACTCATTATCTCCTTACTGACTCTCTTCCAGTTCACTACAGGAATATCCTCTCATTTCTGAGTTAACTGTACACCCAGGTATCTCATTTGATTTTTGACTCCCTGACTTCTGACCACCTGATTCCACTCCATTATTTCTGTTTTTCCCCTATTGACCTTATTCCCAGATAAAACGCCAAATCTCTCCACCTTCTTCATTATACTAGGAATTGCTTCTTGAGGATTTGTCGTGTAAAGGATCAGGTCATCCGCATATAAGGCTAGTTTGATCTCTAACTCGCTAAAACTAAAGGGAGAAATTAAGGTGTCTGCCTTGAGCCAATTAGCAAAATGATCATTATACAAATCAAACAAGAGTGGGGACATGGGACACCCCGCCCTATGTCTCTTGTAATGCTAAACCAATCTGTTAGGTGCCCATTCACCAGCACTTTTGCCCTAGGGCTTCAGTATAAATTTTGCACCGTCTTGACCAGGTTTCTTTCTCTGGGAAGCCAAAGCTATTTCGGATCTCCCATCTATATATATTTTATTAAACACCATTTTTAGAATTGGCACCTCTTTATCCAAAATGCATAGATACAACTCCACTGGCAGACCATCCGGTCCTGCTGCCTTCCCCCTTGCCATTTTTTTACACTGTACCCTTACTTCTTCTGTAATGCCTGCTTCTAAAAATGTCTTCCGTTCTTTTGTCAATTGGGGGAGTGTTATCATTTTTAACCAGTTCTCTATATTCTCTCGTCCTGGTATTATATCTGCGCTATGCATTTCGCTCATAAAATTTCGAGCTTCTTCACGAATATCTATATCTACATGAATGGTTTCTCCTGACACTCTTTTTATTAGATTCCTTATCATATTCTTGGGCCTATCTGCCTTGGCTTTCCACGCCAGTAAGGAACTGCACTTCTCCCCATATGCGAAATGCTAAGGCTTACTTGTTTTCCATCTGGTTACAAGCTTCTTATCAAACTGTAAATGAAACTCAGCCTGCAAACCCTCCCGCTCTTTCGCTAATACTGGTACTTTACCTAGGCCTTCCATTGATACTTACTGCAGTTTTCCTTCTTTTTCCTTAATCTCTCTGATATTTCTCTCGTCGTCTTGTTTCAAAGCTTTTCTCCTCCCCCGTATGGACCTGATTATCCCCCTTAAATAGGCTTTGAAAGCATTCCAAACTATCTGATCCTTAGCTGTGCCCATACTGAATAGAAAATTGTTATAAATAGAAAGTCCTTGAGCCAGGTGTATAAACAGGATAGGTTTATTAAGTCAAGTTCCAGATTAGGTTCTTCAGATAGAAATGTAAAACCCCACCAGTAGTGACCTCCCTGTCGCTCAGCCTGCCTGCCATCAACTGCCACTCTACACCCAGGCCAGCCACTCAACATTCCACGATGTCACCAAGCATTCCAGCAGTCACACCATCTGAGCCACAGGGAAATCCCAGCCAAGGAAGAGACATAGATCAATTATAACACATCTCCTATCTTTAGGGAAACAACAAAACTGAAATTGGGAAAGCAACATCAACATCAATGTACACTATGCATTCTGTAAATAAAACTTTTACATTGCGAAATAAAGTATTGACATTACATTCTCAGATAACTAGTACCATCCCCCTCACTTGGGGAAAACCACAACACAACCACAAAAAAACCACACACACACACACCTATAACCAACATGTAACAAGGTACACACCACCTTGTGAACCAGTATTTCGACAAAGAGCACTTATTGTCCCACCACCAAAAATGTAACAGGGTACATATCATCATGGGAACCATTACTGGGACATAAATTGACCCACAACCAAACATGTAACAGGATACGTACCATCATGTGAACCATTACTGGGACATAAATTGCCCCACAACCAAACATGTAACAGGGTACGTACCACCCTGTGAACAAGATTGGAGCACTTATCGCTCCGCCCCCAAACATGTAACAGGGTACACATCACCCTGTGAACCATTACTGGGACACACATTTTCCCCACAACCAAATATCTAACAGGGTATATACCACCCTGTGAACCAGAACTGGGGCACCATCTGCCCCACAACCTACGTGTAACAGGGTACAAACCACCCTGTGTAACAAAATTGGAACACTTATCGCTCCACAACCTATAAGTTAAAGGGTATACATCACCCTGTAAAACAAAATTGGAGCACTTATCGCTCCACAGCCAACATGTAATAGAGTACATAATGTCATGTAGAACATGACATAACCACACAACCATCGCCCCAGAAGGGAAAACCTCCATAGCAACACAAAACACTAGCACACCTCCCAGAAAGGGTACTCATAACCCTAAGAACTTAGTTACATGACCCCACAACATCCCCAAACAGGGAACCTCTCTATGAAGTTATAATTGAGGCACTTAATTCCCAGAAACTGTAAAAAAGGAAAACAAGAACACATCCCTAAGAAATATAACTAGGGCAAAACTTCAACATAAAGTGTACACTCCTGCCTAAAAGTAAATCTCGCCCCCCACCACCACCCTCACAAAACAATATTGTCACAATTAAATTGAGCAAATAGCAAGTATGTGGCTCCGGAGAGCAATCTCTCACCCGATGTTCAAACTCACAGAAAAACTCTAGTCCAAGCGCTGCATGTAACTGTCACCTTATAATCAATAGCTGCGCACTCCACAAAAGGTTGACATCAAAATAAAACTGTTCTTGGATGTCAGAAACAGATTTAGATGGTAGAGTGAGGATGGTTAATGTCTCCACTGCAAACAAGACTGCAAACACTGACTGTCTATATAGCGCGCTTCAATGACAAGTGATTAAAAGACTGAAAAAACGGGAAGTTGAAAAAGTCACACTAATTTCTTCATGCAAAAGCAAATAGTAAATGTCACCACTTTCCTAAATTGCGCACTGTTGATTTTACTCATTGTCAACGTGCAAAGAACTCTGAAGGAAGATCGCTAAAACACAAAATGGCGGCACGCATCGGTGACGCCGTGCCGGATGGCTCCCGGCATCACCGTGCTCGAAGACGTCCACCAAATCCTCGTACCGCACGTCACAGAAGACTCTCTGTCGAAGGAATGGCAGAACAACAAAACGCAGGTAAGGGAGCACGCACTTGGCTCGTTAAATATTTGAAATGAAAATGGCAGTTCAACAGTCACAGAGCAATAGTACGCACTTTAAAAATGGGGGAAAAAAATACGCACAGTTATCACACAAAGTCACCGGTTGACTGTGCCCCTTAAATAAAAGTGTAGTTTCTTGCGTTATCAACACTCTCACAACGAATCGCCAAAACTCCTCCGAGGTCCAATTTCCAGGAAACTCGGACTATTACACATTAAAGTAACGCATCAGAGGTTGTTCCAATATACGGCACTGGTGTCAATTCCAAATCATCAGTTGCCATAGGAGACAAGGCAGAAGCAACACCTTGCACACGGGGGCAGCATACAGGAACAGTGGTTCTTTTGCCCTCTTTGTGCGGTAGACACAGCAATCCCTTTTTGTACTTACTCCTTGTATGGTAGTCTTCGCAGAAACAGCTCAGATCCGAAATGGTCAAATGCCTTGGGCTGCAGGCTGTCAAAATGGCAAATGACACTGGTGGGGTTTGAGCAAGGCGTTTCTTTCCTTTAAGATTCTTAGTTGCAGTCAGCTTCTTTAAACACAGTCTCCCCACAAGGTTGTAGGTTCTTGTCAGTAGTTCCAGTTTCTTTTCTCTTTGTAGATTCCTTATTTCTTTCTCTTTTCTGCACACTGTAGGTTTTTTTCAGTATAGGCTCTTCTCTGTAGGCTGTAGGTTCTCCAAACGTCGCCAAAATGTTATAAATAGAAAGTCCTTGAGCCAGGTGTATAAACAGGATAGGTTTATTAAGTCAAGTCCCAGATTAGGTTCTTCAGATAGAAATGTAAAACCCCACCAGGAGTGACCTCCCTGTCGCTCAGCCTGCCTGCCATCAACTGCCACTCTACACTCAGGCCAGGCACCCAACATTACACGATGTCACCAAGCATTCCAGCATTCACACCATCTGAGCCACAGGGAAATCCCAGCCAAGGAAAAGAGACATAGATCAATAATAACAAAAATACTTATCCGTTTTTCCCCCAAAGCACAGATCACTTCCTCGTCCAATAAAATCGTCCTGTCTATTGCCCACCTCCTCTGCCCCTCTTTTCGCTGAAGCCTCAGAGTCATGGCCACTGCTGAGTGATCCGATAACATTGCGGGGATATGATTTACTGTCTCTCCACCACTTTATACAACTCCTGATCTATAAGCAAGTAATCTATCCATGAATAGTGTCTGTACTTTTTGCTTTAAAAACTAAAATTTCTAGTTTCCCCCATCTTGCTACGCCAAATGTCCAACAAATTCAATTCTCTCATCACATTGTTTAGGCTTGCATACGTTTTTGGGGGATTATTATATTTTACTTTTGAGGTGCGGTCTATTTCTTTATTTAGAATTAAATTAAACTCACCTCCCATAACAATCGGTACTGTTGTATCTTATAAGCAAGCTGCAAGTTTTTAAAGTGCTCCCGGATTATCTTCATTCGGCCCATAATATACTGCACACACCAAGGGTCTGTCCTGAATCAATATAGTAGCCACCAACCATCTCCCTGATTGATCTGTCTCGTATTTAACTACTTTTATTCCTGTGTTGCTTCTTATACCTAGGGCTACCCCCCTTGTACTTCCTCTTTGCTCAGAACAGAGCACCTTCTGTACCCATCTGACTTTAATGTAACTCTGTCTACATTCTTGTGCTTCCAAATGAGTTTCTTGTAAAAAAATAATGTGTGCTTCACTACTCTTTAAAAATTCTGTTACCCGAAACATCTTTCTCCAATTCCTCGCCCATTCACATTAGTAGTTTGAGTTTATTCGACCTATCCATATTTAGAGCTTTTATCCTTGTAGCCTCCTGACTTCTCCAATCTAAGGCCCAACTCGACCATGATGACTACATTTTTTCTTTTTTCCCCTTTGCTCCCCACACCCTGTGCTCCCCTTCCCCCCTGGAAACCCCCTTTTTACTACTTTGGTGGTTCAAACCACCTTTGTGACCCTTCCATCCCAGCAGGAAGCATTAACACAAAAATGAAGAAACAACCTATTTTTTCTGTTAATCACAGTATTTTGATCTCTACCAATGATATCCCCTTTCTAACCTCATAATCCTGTATACGACTCATCCCTCCATCTGTGCCAAGAAAGTGTCCACATCCTCTGGACTACTGATGTTATGCATTTTATTTTGCCACATTATTTTTAACATGGCTGGGAATTTCATTTGGACCTGGGCACCCTTACTTCTCAACTCACTCATTCTGGTCCCAAGCTCCCACTGCCTGTGAGCCGTTCTTTTCCCAAGATCCGATCTAATTTGGTAGATGAATGACCTCCCCAGTACTAGCTCTTTTACCACGTACGTGAGTGGGTTTATCAATATTTTCCTCTGCACCCTCCTGGCCAAGTTTAACTAGAAAGGATCTCTGTGGACTCTCTGGATCTCTTTCTCAAGCTCTATATCCGGTCTGTCCTTCAAAATTCCTTCTTTCAACATTTTACTTACGTAAGCCTTAATATCACCTCCTCCGCCGCCCTCCGGAACTTTAAGGACTCTTAGGTTGTTTTGTCTGGCCTGCATCTTGAGCCTCTCCATGTCCTCTTGCAGGGTCCTGTTCTGTGCTTTCAATTTCTCTAAGGTGTTTTCTTTGACTACTTCTGACAAGATCTACACCTCGCTCTCCAAAGCTCCAGTACGCAATGTGATGTGTCCACCTTTTCTTCCAGGACATCAGATTTATCATGAATCCCTTTCTGATTTATCTCAGCGATCTCAAATTTTGAGAGGATATCTTGTCTCAGGCTCAAAAACATCAGTTCAACCTGACTCTTTGCCCCCTCTACTCCTTTCATTTTTTCCGTATTTACCCCTCCAAGGCACTGCCACTACCTTGAGGTTGGCTGACACCTGAGGTTGATGCAATAGAAGAGGTGGAGGTGGTAGAGAAAGAATTGGCATTTCTATCTGCTCCATGACTTTTTCACACTGGCCATCCCCACCTTGTTCACTGGCTAGTGTCAAGTCAAGTCAAGTCAAGTTAGAATTTATATAGCGCACTACATACCCATAGGGTCTCAAGGCGCTTGAGGAAGGGGGGGAGGTTTACTTATCGAATATCCATGTTTTAAGTTGTTTTCTGAAGGCTAGGTGGTTTTGAGTGAGGCGGAGGTGGATGGGAAGGGAATTCCAGGTCTTGGCCGCTAGGTAGGAGAAGGATCTTCCTCCCATGGTGGCTTTGTGGATGCGCGGAACAGCGGCGAGGGCTTGGTTGGACGAACGCAGCTGGCGGGTGGGGGTGTAAAAGGAAAGGCGCGTGTTGAGACAATCAGGTCCAAGTTCGTATAGGGCTTTGTGTGCGTGGGTGAGGAGACGGAACGTTATTCTCTTGTTGACGGGGAGCCAGTGAAGGTCTTTCAGGTGAGCGGAGATGTGGTCTGTGCGAGGGATGTCTAGTATGAGTCTGGCTGAAGCATTTTGGATGCGTTGGATTTTTGTCTGTAGTTTCGCGGTGGAACCGGCGTAAAGGGTGTTTCCGTAGTCCAGACGGCTTGTAACCAGTGCGAGGGTGACCGTTTTTCTTGTTTCGGTGGGGATCCAGTGAAATGTTTTTTTGAGCATGCGTAGGATGTTGAAGCATGAAGATGAGACGGCGTTGACTTGTCTGGTCATCGAGAGTGAGGAGTCCAGGATGATGCCCAGGTTCCGTGCGTGGTCCGTCGGTATGGGGGCTTTTCCTAGGGCCGTTGGCCACCAAGAGTCGTCCCAGGCGGAAGGGGATGAGCCTAGGATGAGGACTTCCGTTTTGTCCGAGTTCAGTTTCAGACGGCTGTGCTTCATCCACTCGGCTACTTCTTTCATCCCTTCTTGTAGGTTGGTTTTGGCGGTGGTTGGGTCTTTGGTGAGTGAGAGGATCAGCTGAGTGTCATCAGCGTAGGAGATGATGTTGAGGTTGTGTTGACGTGCAATGGTTGCGAGGGGGCTCATGTAGACGTTGAAGAGGGTGGGGCTGAGAGATGATCCTTGCGGGACGCCGCAGATGACTTCGGTGGCCTCTGACTTAAAAGGGGGGAGGCGGACTCTCTGAGTTCTTCCAGCGAGGAAAGAAATGATCCAGTCCAATGCTTTTCCTTGAATTCCGATGTTTCTGAGGCATTGTATCAGGGTGCTATGGCAGACTGTGTCGAAGGCTGCGGAGAGGTCAAGGAGGATAAGGGCGACTGTGTCTCCGTTGTCCAGTAGTGTTCGAATGTCGTCTGTTGCTGCGATGAGGGCGGTCTCGGTGCTGTGTTTGGCTCGGAAGCCAGACTGTGAGGAGTCGAGTGATTTGTTGGTTTCGAGGAAGGTGGCGAGCTGATTGTTGATGGCTTTTTCAATGACTTTGGCAGGGAATGGGAGGAGCAAGATGGGGCGGTAGTTTTTGAGTTCGGTGGGGTCAGCTGTGGGTTTTTTCAGAAGGGCGCTGAGTTCGGCGTGTTTCCAGCTTTCTGGGAATGTGGTGGAGTTAAGGGAGTAGTTGATGACATCTCGGAGATGGGGTGCGATAATGGAGTCTGCTTTGTTAAAGATGTGATGGGGACATGGGTCTGTAGGGGATCCTGAGTGGATGGAGTTCATCAGGCGAATGGTCTCTTCTGTGGTGATTGGGTTCCATTCTAAAAGGATATTCGGAGGAGGTAACGGTTCGGAGGTAAGTGGGGTGGACTGGTTTACAGGTTGGTTGTCAAAGCTGTTATGGATGTCGGCGATTTTGTCATGAAAGAATGAGGCAAGGGAGTCGCAGAGGATTTGAGAGGGGGTGATGTCGTTAGAGCTGGCGGTGGGGTTGGTGAATTCTTTGATGATGTTGAAAAGTTCCTTGCTGTTGTGGGCGTTGTTGTCTAGTCGGTCTTTGAGTGCTGATTTCTTGGCTGTCCGGATTAGTTGGTGGTGTTTGCGGGTGGCGTTTTTGAAGGCGGCTTGGGTGATAGTGTTTGGGTCTGTTTTCCAAGTTTTCTCAAGGGAACGACAGAGCTTCTTGGATTTCTTAAGGTCGTCATTGAACCAGGGGGCGTTCTTGCTTCCTTGCTTGATTTGATGGTTTTTCAAGGGTGCTAGTTTGTCGGCGGTTTGGGTTAACCATTGTGTGAGGTTGATGGCGGCTTGGTTAGGGTTCGTTGAATAGGCAGGGGGTTTTTGAAGAAGCGATGTTGAGATCTGGTCGATGGTGATTTTGTTCCAATTCCTTCGCAGAGTTGGTTGAGGGTGGTTGTGGATCGAGGTCTTATTGTAAATAAAGTGGATGCAGCTGTGGTCCGTCCAGTGGAGGGGTGTGGTATGAGTGAAGGAGATATGCTTGCTGGAAGTGAAGATCGGGTCGAGCGTGTGTCCTGCATAGTGTGTGGGGGTGTTAACAAGTTGTTTGAGTCCGAGATTGGAGAGGTTGTCCAGAAGGGTGGTAGTGTTATTGTCGTTGCTCTTTTCCAGATGGAAATTGAGGTCTCCAAGTAGAATGTATTCTTCCGTAGGGAGGGCGTGTGGGGTGATAAAGTCAGTGATGTCTTCGCTGAATTTTGTACGGGGTCCTGGTGGCCTGTAGAGGAGGGTGCCCCTAAGTGTTGTCTTGGGGTCGGTGTGGATCTGGAAGTGAAGGTGTTCGGCGATAGCGAGGTTGTCATCTGAGCTGGTTGAGACGCGGATGGTGTTCTTGTGGACGATGGCGATGCCTCCTCCTGTTTGGATGGGGCGGTCCGTGCGGATGATCTTGTAGCCGTCCGGGATGGCTATGGTGATGTCTGGAGCTGAAGAGGCATTCATCCACGTTTCTGTTAGGAAGGCGATATCCGGAGAAATGGTGTCGAGTAGATTCCAAAGGTCGATGGTGTGTTTGTGAACCGAGCGGGTGTTGAGAAGGATGCATTTGAGGTGGTTGGTGTTGGCTCTCTGTTTGGTGTTTGTGGATTTGGTTTGGGACTTGACGCAGGTGAATTTGCAGGAGTGGCAGGTGAAGGGTCCATGGGTGTGTCCTGGTGCTGCTTGGGCGCAGTTAGTGAGTCGGCCGGGGTTGAGTGCAAAGAGGGAGGAGGCGTCGTATGTAATGCGGGGAGGATGGGTGGAGCGGGGACCAGGGGGTCTGGCGCTGGGCGCGGTCCAGGCACGGACGGGCGTAGACGGGCTTACCTTTGGCGAACCTTCGGCGCGGCCGCAGCGCGTGACCGCTGCGCGCCTAAGCATCTGTCATAAATGGATAGTGGAGGGGGAGGGGCGTGGGCGGGTCAGCTGGGAGGCGGGAGCGGGGAGGAGACAAGGGCCACGAGGACAACAAACAACCAAATGGCAGGAAACGAAACTGGGGCACAAAGACCAAAACGCTATTCAAAGCGCAGAAATTACACAGCAGTGCAGCGCTATTAATTTAAATATTAATACAGGACACTTGGCTATGATGCGAGGCAGATAACGATACCAGGCGCTATGTTCGCGTTGCAGCGCTCTCAGAATGCAGGCGATGTCGCTGAGGCAGGCAATCCGATGTAGCTGGAGGAGGGGTGCAGGCAGAGAAGGGGCTGAGGCAGGTAGCGTGTGGGAGCGACCTCCACGGAGCGAGTCCAGCAGGTCACAAGTTGGAAGAAGGAGGAGAGAGCTTCCTCTACCAGTGGGTGGGCGGGTCAGCTGGGAGGCGGAAGCGGGGAGGAGACAAGGGCCACGAGGACAACAAACAACCAAATGGCAGGAAACGAAACTGGGGCACAAAGACCAAAATGCTATTCAAAGCGCAGAAATTACACAGCAGTGCAGCGCTATTAATTTAAATATTAATACAGGACACTTGGCTATGATGCGAGGCAGATAACGATACCAGGCGCTATGTTTGCGTTGCAGCGCTCTCAGAATGCAGGCGATGTCGCTGAGGCAGGCAATCCGATGTAGCTGGAGGAGGGGTGCAGGCAGAGAAGGGACTGAGGCAGGGAGCGTGTGGGAGCGACCTCCACGGAGCGAGTCCAGCAGGTCACAAGTTGGAAGAAGGAGGAGAGAGCTTCCTCTACCAGTGGGTGGGCGGGTCAGCTGGGAGGCGGGAGCGGGGAGGAGTCAAGGGCCACGAGGACAACAAACAACCAAATGGCAGGAAACGAAACTGGGGCACAAAGACCAAAATGCTATTCAAAGCGCAGAAATTACACAGCAGTGCAGCGCTATTAATTTAAATATTAATACAGGACACTTGGCTATGATGCGAGGCAGATAACGATACCAGGCGCTATGTTCGTGTTGCAGCGCTCTCAGAATGCAGGCGATGTCGCTGAGGCAGGCAATCCGATGTAGCTGGAGGAGGGGTGCAGGCAGAGAAGGGGCTGAGGCAGGGAGCGTGTGGGAGCGACCTCCACGGAGCGAGTCCAGCAGGTCACAAGTTGGAAGAAGGAGGAGAGAGCTTCCTCTACCAGTGGGTGGGCGGGTCAGCTGGGAGGCGGGAGCGGGGAGGAGACAAGGGCCACGAGGACAACAAACAACCAAATGGCAGGAAACGAAACTGGGGCACAAAGACCAAAATGCTATTCAAAGCGCAGAAATTACATAGCAGTGCAGCGCTATTAATTTAAATATTAATACAGGACACTTGGCCATGATGCGAGGCAGATAACGATACCAGGCGCTATGTTCACGTTGCAGCGCTCTCAGAATGCAGGCGATGTCGCTGAGGCAGGCAATCCGATGTAGCTTTAACTGGGTAACCATATCTCCTCCTTCCTTAGGTTCTGCAAAATGCTCCATTATTTTAAAATAAGAGCTAAGGGACGGGGCGGGTTTTATCAGAATTTGTGTTGCCTTATCACCACACCGTTTTAGTCTCCCCCCAGATTTTGTCACTTTTCTCTTTGGGGAAACTGGTACCACCTCCCTAACCACCTGTTCTCTGCCCACACTAGTTTTGCTGCCTCTACCTTTGGCCTCAGGGTGAGACCTTAGCTGATATATGTTTTTTATCTGGGTTGGGGGAACTCCCTTATATGCAAGTGTGTTAAAAATGCCCCTGCCTGCCCCCTCCAGTACCACTGACCCACTCCGTGGGCCAACTGTTTCTTCTATGGCTGTAACGTCTCCCCCCTGTCCTTCCTTCTCCCTCATTTTTATCGTGCTGCAATGCCTTGGAGAGCGAGTCCTTTCCATCGACAGAGCTACTATTACCTCAGTTTGTACATTTTGTAAGCTCCTGCTCCTTACCCCCTCCGATTGTAAGTTCAGGCTGGGTTTCTTACCATGGCACCCGCCACGACTCTTCCCGGGCTTTTCCGTCACCCTTGCCGGCCAATGTCTTGTTCTGACACTGCCTCCCCGGCCCAGAATACAACCAGTGCCGAGGCTGATCTCGTCCTCCTCCAGAGGTCTGCTTCACGACTCTAGGGGGCATATTACCAACCAATAGAGATAATTTTTGTCTCTAACTTGTTTAGAGACAAAACTTATCGCCGCAAATCGGCGATTTTTATCGCAGATAAACCTTGCTATTAGCAAGGTTTATCGCAAATGCGATAAAAAACGGCCGCAATGCATGAATATCGCTGAAAAGTCAGCGATATTCATGCATTATCGAGCAAATGCTCTTAGCCATGTTATTCACCTCCCATTTGATAACATGGCTAAGAACTGCTCCTGGGTAGGTGTTAGCTTTTGGAGATATTCACGCTTAGCGCGAATATCTCCAAAAGTTGGTAATAGGAGATAGCGATGTTAGCGACTGTTTCCAGTCGCTAACATCTTGGCACGCCCACTTTGCATGTCATTAGTGATAAATATCACTGACATGCAAAGCGGGGCCCAAGATGGTCACTATCTCCTATTAGCTGTTGCTAACTGGTGTTAGCGACAGCTTGGTAATAGGGAGATAAGTTTATCTCCGCTTTCTTGGCTTTTAAAGCCAAAAAAGCGGAGATAAAGCCCCTTGATAATATGCCCCTAGGTTCCCTGCTGACGCAACGTATCATGACCCATATAACCGGCTTTAAGAATTCCTTTTATTTTAGAGGTTCGTTCTATTTAATTTTATCGGTATTGTCTGTTTCTGTCCGTCCCGTTTCACATCCTTAGCAGGCTGCATCAGGCCCGGCTCCAGGAATTTTTAATTGGGTGGGCCAAGGACGCATTTGGGTGGGCCACGGCGGGCTCGATTTGTCGCATATATGTCTAGGCAGGCCTGCTTCAGGGCCCTCCTTTACCTCTTCTTAGTCTTACAAGGCCCAGTAAAACTCACTCTTTTCCAAATCTCTTTTTAATGTTATCACTCACAAAAAGTGTTTTTTCTATGTAATGTTCCTTTGATGGGAAGAGGAGGTTTCTGAGGTGGGAGTATCAGGCAAGTGACACTTCTCGGGCTCCCTCTGTGTGAGCCTTCAGGGAGAATCCCTCTTCAATACTACCTCCACCTGACCACGGACTCTTCAACGCACTCCCTTACAAGCTTGATTAGCCACTATTCCTCTGCAGTGCACCGTATCTCAAAGATGACCTTGGGCCCCGCTCCATGTCAGGCACCATCTCCCGGTAAAAACATTAGTAAAATCACCTTCATACTTAAAACATTGAATAGAGCAATAAATATAATTAGCACGCACTTTAAAGTATGTTCCACAGTGGCCCATATGGCCCGACTGCTAATTAAATAAACAAAAACAGAAAGGCCATGACAGGGCCGGCTTCAGCGCTGATGCAAAAGTCTTTTTGGGCGCTGCACCAAAAACCTCTTTCTTCATAAATACCTTTACTACCACCTTCCAACTGTGTACCTCATCCGTCCATGCCCCCCTATTGACCTCTTCCTCGGATTCCCTCACTGCCACACGCCACAAGTGCCCCTCATCTCCCCATAGCCCCTCCCCTTTATGACCTCCTCCTCGGATTCCCTCACTGCCACCCTCCCCCAGTGCCCCTCGTCTCTCTGTAGCCCCTCCCCCTCATGACCTCCTCATCAGACTCCCTCAATACCACTATCCACCGGTGCCCCTCATCTCTCCCTAGCTCCCCCTCCACCCCATGACCTCCTCTTCGGATTCCCTCACTGCCACCCTCCACCAGCGCCCCTCATCTCTCTGTAGCCCATCCCCCTCATGACCTCCTCCTTAGACTCCCTCACTACCACCCTCTACCAGTGCCCCTCATCTCTCCCTAGCTTCCCCCTCCACCCCATGACCTCTTCCTCGGATTCCCTCACTGTCATCCTCCAACAGTGCCCCTCATCGCTCCATAGCCCCTCCCACTACCTCCTCCTCGGATTCCCTCACTGGCACCCTCCACCAGCGCCCCTCATGTTTACGTATCCCCTCTCATATGCATTTAATTTGTTGTATAACGCTGCTCATATCAATGTAGTGTGTGTCAGTACTTTACACCACGCACACACTTACAGAGACAATGAATCATGCAGGTATGTAAATCAGTCTACAGGGAATGTCACATAAGCCAATGAGGATTACAAGGTGTAGGAATCATAGGTCATCCATTCTGGTGTAGTATATTTTAAGAGGGTTTGGTCTGGGGAAACACAACCTTAGGATTTAAAGAGTATTCCATGGGGTCAGCTTTACTGATAAAAATGTATATCTGCCCAAACATACTCATTTTAGCAACATTAGAATAATGAAAAGACTAGGGAAGTTCTAACTATATCACAAAACAAAAAAAGCGAAGTTCTAATTATACCATTCATGTTTGTTTGCAGCTCTTTGGTGGCAGTTCATTGTTCACTGCCTTTTGTTAGGATTGTAACTTCTGAAGTAACACAAGGATCTCTGTGACAAAGGCAGTAACCCACTGAGCTATCCACATAAAATACAGTGCGTCTGCATTAAAAAAATACTAACAGACAAACGATTGCTCTAAAGCAGGATCATTAATCACCAACTTTATCTGGACATTGCCATTTTGTATTGTTTTATTGTTGACCAGCATCGGCTATGATGAAATGATAAAAACTGTTTAAATGAAGCACATACGAAGTATGCGTCCTGCTGGGCCTGTGCAGATTTTAAAAAGATTTTTTTTTGTAACACATTCTCTTACCTACTCCATTAGTTATATTTTGTGTCACAGCCTTATGTGATAAGCAGCTGCAGGGGTCAGGGGGTGACTAGGAATAAACAGACCACTTTTCCGCTGAGCTGCATAGAGGATTTGTCCCCTTTCACCGTGCAGAGATGAAGGGGTGAAAAAAGTAAACAAAGCCTAATTAACATGTTAATGGTCTTTTAAAGACCTGTTAAGTACTTTGGTGTGGCTGCGATAATCTTAAACTGTCTGTGTGTGTGTGCGCCCGGGAAGCTTTCTCCCCGGGCTGACACACACGACCTGCGCGTTGCGCCTGCCTTCAAGCCCTCACTGCGAGGGCCAAGGCTCCTGTTTGGGTGAGCCAGGCTCATCTTTGGGTGGGCCGGGCCCACCCGGCCCACCCGCTAGAACCGGGCCTGGGCTGCATTAAGAATTGCACTTAATTCAGCTCATGCTTCACGCTGCTCCGGGAGGTCCTGCCACTGGCGTCAGGCTGCTTCCTTGTTTGCCCCCGAGTAGTACCCAGTTTTGACAAAAGATTACCTGCCTCTGGATTTAAGGCATACAGTCAAAGAAGAGGTATGAGGTTTCACTAGCAAACAAATTTGACTAATTAAAAATTCAGGACTGGTCAAAATAAAAATGAAACCAGATGCAATATTTCCAAGGACGAGACAGTATAGACTTACAAGAGAGGTAACTGAAAAAATAATTGAGCAGGGAATTCTTTGAAAAATGCTTGGTAGTCTTTGTTACAGTGATGGGTATTAAAAAGCTGAATGGCAAATGGAGGATCATACAGCCCATTCAAAAAAACTAAATTGTTGCACCTTGTCCTGTGGTATCCAATCCAGCAGGAATCTTCATCCAGAGTCCATCAGAAGCAGAATAGTATACAGTTATTGACTTATGCTAAATGGTCATCTCTATTCTATTACATAATGATTCACAGTTTCTCTTTGCGTTACAACTTTCCAGTAATGTTCTCGTGTGGGGTAGAATCCAAGAAGGATATATTGAGGAGCCTTCAATTTTCTCACAGATATTAGAAAGTCTAAAATCATCATGTAATTCAGTTCTAGCTCAGTACATAGATGACTTGTCAATAGCACCTAAAACAAAGGAGGACTGTAATTTGGGTACCATTGCCCTGTTAATCAACCCAGCTGAAAATGAACCCCCAACTAAAATGCAAAATAGGGGGGAAGAAAGTCATTTATCTCAGTCACCACATTGGAAATGGTGCAAGGAAAGTGTCTAAAGAATGTATTTTTGCAATTTTGAGGTTGAGCCATACTGACCAAAAAGAGGGAGATTCAGATGTTTTTGAGATTGTTGGATACTGTTGTCAGTAGATTCCAAACTTTTCCTTGTTTGAAAAACCTTTACTAACGGTGGCATGTTATGATGTACAAGATCAAGTACCATTGATGATAATTGCTTTGTTACATTTAAGAAACAGAAAGAGAGTTTGTGTCATGTACCCACTCTCGGGGGCTTCATTAGAATATGATGTTCTTTTTTAGTCATGAAAAAGATAAATGTGTACCCTTAATTCTTACTTCCAAGCATAGAGGACTTATGCACCCAGTGACGTATCTTTCCGGTGTTTTGAATCTAGTAGCTTTAAGACTTCCCGGTTTTTTAAATCAATTCAGCAGTTTGCCTGGCGATTGAAAAAAGTGAAGGAACTGTGTTGGGCCATACGTTAATTTTTTATGTCCCACATTCATTTGAGATGCTTTTGACAAGGATAAAGACACAACACATAACGAATAGTAGATTGACACATTGTGAGCATACTATTCTTGCAGGAGACAACATTTAAATTCAAAGATGTAATGTTTTGAGGCCAACAACATTGCTTCCAATTTCAGAGAAGGCTTTTTGAACAGAGAAGATGAAAATTATTGTGAGCTGGATCATGGCTGCATAGAGGTGATCAAACTGTGCAGAATACTAAGCCTAGATATAAAAGCAATTCCACTAGAATTAGCAGATTTGACATTATTTGTTGATGGTTCTTGTTCAAGCGACCAATATTGCGGATTGAGTGCTGCTTATGCAGTATACTCTATTATAGAGGCCCTTGAGGCAGCCTCCTTACCAAATGTGAAATCAGCACAAGTAGCAGAATGAATTGTCCTAATGTTAGCTTGCTGCTTATCAGAGAATTTGAGAGTGACAATTTATACAGATAGCCAGCATGGTTTTAGCGTTGTTCATGATTATGGGCAACTATGTTCACAGAGGGCTTTCATGACGTCGACAGACACTTCAAATAAAATGGAATGTATATCTTTGATGCGGTAAATGCAAATAAAAACCAGAAGACGTAGCTGTGGTTAAGTGCATATCCCATAAGGGTGGCAAGGATATTATCACCCTGGGAAATAGATATGTGGCCAGAGGGCAAGGTATATTGCTCTTCAGGATGAGTTCAAAAAAGGAAAATGGGGATTCCACAATTGAATTTGTACAGAGTACAAACAGTGTGATTTTTGCTTTAGGTATACAATGCAAACATCTCTAAGAGAGATATACAGGAAGATTTTTCTGAAAATGAGATAAGAAAATGAGAAAACATTAGGCTACACAAAGAATTATGAGTATTTGTATTTAAATTTGGAACACAAATATGATTTGCCACATTTAATGTTATTGCTTATGTGTAATTATTTGCATATTCAGACTCATGCAGGAAGCGATAGTGTGGTTAGAATCATCAAAAAGTAATGGAACAACACAGTATTTCAATATGTTGCACAGGATGCTTGTAGTTGCTGTCTAATGCATCATTTAAATAATCAGGGTAAAAATATGGTTATGATTATGAATCACATTGGAAAATCAGAGGTCCATTTGCAAGATTGCAAGCAGACTTTATTGAGATGTCATAGTGTGATGGCTTGAAGTATGCCTTGGCAATAGTCTGCCTGTTCTCCAAATGGGTAGAATCATTTCCCAAGAGAAAAGCAAATAGCCTTACACCTGTGGAGTGGTGTGGCTCACTGGTTAGAGGCGGCAGACCCGGGAGCAGAAGTCGGCCTGGGACCAGGGTTCAATTCCCGACGCGGCAGGGTCATGGACCAGGGTCAGCGGACTCGACAATTCTAGCCTCGGTGCCTACTCTAACCTGGGGTCCCACTCGGCAACTCTGGGCATTAGCTTGCCTAATCTCCACAACGGCCCCATCAACGCCGGGGATGCCTGGCTCCACCTTGGGGATTCCCAGTAGGGACCATCCCACAGGGAAAGCCAGGACGGGTTCCCCAGCGGTATACAGCGCCGGGACGCCCCTTTGCTAGGGCAGCTGTGCGCTTTACAAGTATACGACATTTAACATTTTAACATTTAAGTTGTTGTTGAAGGGGCTGAGTCCAAGAATTTGACTTCCAACTTCTACTGTGACCAATTGTGGCTCACATTTTAAGAATGAAGTGGTGCAAATAATCTGCACAGCCTTTCAGATCAAGCAGAGATTTCATTTTAGTGATCAGCCACAATCCTTAGGTTTGGTGGAAAGTACCAATGGTACACTGAAAAGTAAATTGGCAAAAGTCTGTGCCTTAACTGGTTTGAAGTGGCTGGATGATCTTCCTCTTAGTTTGATGAATATGAGACTTATTTTAAGACAGGCTTAACTCCTCATGAAATCCTGATGGGCCAAGCAATAAGACTTGAATTTGTGCCTTCATCAGCAGTAACTGATGACATTGTTTTGGATTATTGGAAAAGTCTGGCAGACATGTTGAAATCTGTATCTCATCAGGTGATACACCCTGTCACAATCTGAAAGTGGGTGATCAGGTGGGTAATCTGTATCTCATCAGGTGATGCACACTGTAACAATCTGAAAGTGGGTGACCAGGTGGGTGACATAGTACAGCTAAAGAATCTGAAATTCCTGAAGTCCAGTTAGAGAGTGATCAGCATAAAGAGCTACTACCATGCAAAAAAGCAAAGCATCAGTGGCAGTAAGAAGTAGTCTCTGATCAAAGAAGTGAAAAGTTGCACTTAAAAATAAAAGTGAAAAACACTGCTTTTGGGAAAAAGAATTATTGGTACAAAAAGCAGGCAAAGACAGATTATATCAAAGAGCAAGTTCAAGTCAGAGCTCAGGATTAGGCTCAAGTCAAAACCAGGAAGAAGTGGAAAATCAAAAAATTACAGTAAAAAAAGTGAGCGCTGAAGACATTCCAAGCAACAGATCCTGTAAATGAAAGCATTGTGAGCAATAGCAGGATTCAAGAAACTGTGAGAGACAGTTGAATCCAGAAACTAGTGAGAGAGACACAGGTTGAAAAAAGATCAACAAGAAGGAGAAATCCAAACCATAAACATGCCTCACCTGAGTAGCTGTATCTAGCTACAGTATCTGAAGAAGAAGAAGCAAAAGAAACTGAGGAAGGTTACTTCCGAATGAGCAAAAGTCACATTTGGTTTGAGAGTGGTTCAGACACAGAAATTAAAACTGTAAAAGAATCACCCTGAAAGCTGAAGTTTAGAATATAATTACCTAGCATTAAAGAAAAAGTTACATAAAGAAATAAACTGATCTCTGACTAAGAAACTGGTCTAGAAAATCTTTGATAGACCACTAGAAATAGATTTGGGTTGGGGGGGGGGGGGATTTGAACTTTATAGACTGCAAATTGTTCATTATTCTTTTTAAACAAAGGTAAAAATAGAGGAAAAACATTATTTTTTATAGACAATTTCGTTTTAACTTTTCATTTTTGCCAAACAAATTTTCTATTTGGTCTCAAATGAAAAGATGGGGAACAGTAGATGCTATGAAATAGTATGGATAACACTGCTAATTACAGCTTTATTAGTATTAGTTGGCCTGCTGATGTGGTTACTGATTCCTTTGGGAAATGTTTCAAGGTATCGATCTAGTAAGGATGAAGTTGAAACTAGTCTCAAAGAATTTGAACAAATTATACCAATTCATGAATAGCATTCACTAATGGTGTTAAAGATAATGTGCATACACAAATGATTACGGAATACTTTAAAATAATGAAGTTTAGTCTGCTCCTTTATTCTCACATCAGAGGGGGAACCGTCAAAATATCTACATTTAAAGATGTTGTTTACATGTCTTGTTGTATTTTTGTAGCTATATTTAATCATGAGGAATCATGAGGAATTTCTTTCTCCTTACCTAGCTGATTTCAATGTGTCCTTGGAGAACCTGTTCTTTAATGAGAATGATACTAACCTGAATAGCGGTTATTTATGTTTATTGAGTAAGGAAGATCATGATTTTAATAGAGAATATAATGAGAGAGTAGTAAAAGAAGTGCAATGTTTAGAGGAGTGGGAGATTGCTTTGGAAGAAATACAAAAAGATTTTCATTTTTACATCGTAGGTTAAAAGTGGAATGGGAAAGAAAAGTTGAGATGTGCATAGTAAAAGGTTATTCTGTGGAGAAGGAGACAGGAGAATTTGTGGGTGAAAGTGTGTGTGTCAGATCTTATAAGGTCAGTGGAAATCTTTTTTTGGAGGGGAACCTATTATGAGGAGAATTTTTAATGCATGTGATAAGACTACTTATTTTAACCTGCCAAGAAATTGGGTAGATTCATGTTTTCTGGCTTTAGTTTTTCCTAGAACGGATCATGTAGATGAGTTGGAGAAGGAATACAGCATACAAAGAGTAAGCAAAGCTTTGGACAAGTGATTTTAGGGTGGGTGGTATGTTTCATTACGCCCATGGAATTGGTGGAATTTGGCAACTCCACATCTCTCATGCAACACAGAGTGCCAGCCAAATTCCACCAATCGCCACATGGCATAATAATTTCCCATGAGAAATCAGAAATGCAAGCCAGATTTGGTGTCTTCAGGCACCATTTCCTAATGCACTGAGAGGATTGCTGCCTGTCATGTTCTTTCTGCACTAATAACATTGACTGAAGATTAAATTTCATGAATATCAAGGAAACTTCCTTTCGAAAAAACACTACGTGAAGACTTAGATTTCACTGTTCTGAAAATCAAAGATATTAGAATACAACCAGGAAAACCAGTGATTGTGCTTGAATTCTATGCAACACTGCCAAGGTCTGAATGATTGGAAGGGTCATTGCTAAATGCAGATTGTATTGTCCTGTAGATGGTCTAAAGGATTCGCATGATAGAAGACCTAAACGTCGACTGTACTATCCAACTCCTTATTTATTATTATACATTAAGTGACTGTTTTATTTGTGAAGTTATCGGTCACCTGTATGATTTTATCAGGATAGGATTTTTACTTATGAAATATAGGTTGAAATAGGATGTACCTTTTTTCATTTGTATGCATTTGAATCAACCTGAGTGTTGAATGTACCCTATGAATTTTGAAGTCTAAAAAAGAAAATACACTTTTCAAAAGATATCCCCGTGTTTGTTTTTCTTGACTAAATTCCTTATGCATTTATTGCCTGTATTTTTGAAGAAATACATATAGGTTCACATAATTTACAGATAGTGAATCTGTGGAATTTGTGAAAGGAAATACTCTGTCTAAATAAAATCCCTTGCAGGGACTTTTACTAGATACTATTTCCTAATGCAGGCAGTCGCAGGCGACCACGAGTGGTTGTACGTTTAGAGGGCTGCTGTTCAAGTAGATTTGCTACTGCTCAAGTACATTTTCTACTTGAGTCGCAGCAAAATCAACTTGAATGGCCAAGTGTTGTTGCGTATTGAATGGTGCCATTCGCGCTGACCTTTCAGTGCTGCTCACAATACTGGTGCTCAATTGCAGCGTGAAATGCTCAGCATGAATATTTCCACCCATTGGCAGAACTCCATGGAATCTTACAAAGTTTTTATGTGAAACTCTGCACGTTCCAACCACCCCCACCCCTGCTCCTACTTGCCTTGGATATTTTCTTGTCAAAAGAAGATGCAGTTGGTGAAGTAATTTAGACAAAGAGATATTGTACATTCCTGATTATGGTGGAGTGATTGAGGGCTATAATATCAAGAACAGCGTTAACATTATTGCCGCTTTAGCGGCAGGAAACTGCAGCAAAAGCGGCGATAAGGGACTTGATAATATGCCCTTGTGAATTCCCATTGAAACCCAGGTTTGATGTACTGCACCCCAGAACCTGGGCTTCTATGGGAATTCACAAGGGCATATTATCAAGCCCCTTATCGCCGCTTTAGCTGCAGTTTCCTGCCACTAAAGTGGCAATAATGTTATCGCCTGTCTTGATAATATGGCCCATAGTGTTTAATCACTAACATAACTAATTTGACTCATGAGATTTGATCATTGACAGAGCCAGAATTATCGGAGAGTGTAGGATCCTTGGTAAGGAAGGTAGTAAGAGCCTTAGGTAAAATAGGTGAATTGTTGGGAAATATTGGTGATGGTATTCTTCAATCAGTTCTAACCGTTATAATAATTGCGATGATATGTGCAATTGTTTTATTGCTATTATTGATGTTTTTAGAATATTTAATTAGTAGACACATCAATAAAATGAAAGGCTATAATAATCTATTGACAGCTGTGGAATTGGACAATTATGAGGACCAGATGTATCAATATTTGAAGCAATTGGAGAAGAGTGTACAATTGCCTGGGAAGATGGAGGTTTCAATGATGGATTAATGGTTGATTAAGTTTTATTAATGGAGTTTAAGTGGTTTTTAAAAAATAATCCAAGTTTGTCCACGTTTTTTTCTGATGTGAAATTTTGTGTGACACATTATTAGGGTGAATTCGTTTTTTTAATGATGTATATGACCTCAACCAATGAACTACTTATTTTGTACTTCAAACAATATGATAATCTCATGTAGAAATGTGATTAATAATGTGCTATAGCAGTGCCACATTTTCTTGTGAGACACCACATATCCTCCCAAGCAGTTACCCACTGAAAGTCTTCTCTCCCTTCTTTTCCGCGAAGCACAGGGATCAAGGCCGTCAATGTACAGTAGTGTTAGAAAGCATGTATTGTGACTGAAACTTTCATCATGTTCCTAATGTATCATTTTGAAGGATTTGTATTATTAATTCTGATGTAGGCGTGTAGAACAACCTAATTCTATGAGCTATTGTTTGTATCATATTGAAATTTACATCTCTGGAGTGCAGTTACTGTGGAAGCAAGCCTTTTGAATTTATGTAAATGCTCCTGATTTGGCAATGCGCCCTATCCAAGATCATGCCACCCTGAATTTAGAGTTTTTTTTAATTAACATGCATGAATTGTGTATAAAACCCAACCACTGGTTTTGAAGCCTAGGGCAACTATTCATTTTCCTCCTGAAACTCTGTCTGATTATTTTGAGATTTTCCTTACTTAGGAAGCTGTCAGTCCTCTTTATGAGGTTGACAATAAGGGGCATATTCTTTAAGGCTTTGCCATGCAAGGGGGCGCAAGGGCAACGCAAAACTTAAGTTGGATTTATCAAGCCAATCAAGGCCATTTTGCATGGCCCTACATGGCTTGATAAATCCAGAGTATCACAATACAGCATAAATCACTGTGTTGTGTTATTCTGCCCCGGGGAGGCGTTCAATGGGAGAACATGAGTGTTCCCATGAAATACACTCATGTATGTTGGCACATTCCCAGATTTACAACACTGGTACACCTGGGAATGTGTCCAAATGCTATGCCTCCCCAAGGGAGGCATAACGAGGAGAAATATGTTTTTCCTCTTTCTATGTGTGCTGCATTATGCAGAATACATTGAAAGATGGAAATGCCTCAGGGGATTGTTTTTTAGCTGGAATGGGCCCCTTCCTGC
This sequence comes from Lissotriton helveticus, assembly GCF_964261635.1. NCBI lineage: Eukaryota > Metazoa > Chordata > Amphibia > Caudata > Salamandridae > Lissotriton > Lissotriton helveticus. The sequence goes on along the minus strand of NC_136059.1, from coordinate 1,263,849,149 downwards.
ACAAAAACAATCCTGCTTAAAATGCAGGCATCCTTGCACCATAATACAAGGGTACCTGTGTTGGTGCTAGGCATCCAAAGGGGTGCCAGTGCAAAGAAAGGACAGGAATACATTGTATTATGTTGAAGATGGAGCATTCCTGCCCTTTCCCTTTCATGCAGTGCAGCACAGCAAGTTGGCTTGCTGCGGCGCACTTCGTGAAGGTTACAAACATATTCCCCACAGAATTTAGATTGGCTAACTCAGGCTTCTGTTATGATTCATGATTAGGTATTGTGGGGCAGATTTACAAGCCCCATGCCCCGCCAGTGCATCACGTTGCGTGACGCACCGGTGGCGCATCCTGCTATGGGATATTTACAAGCACAGGTAAAGTCACCCTGCCTGACTTAACCAGTGCTTGTAAATATCGCCCCTGTTCACGCAACACTTTGCGTGTTAGGAGCAGGACATGGGTGTTGCTGTGGGTGGTCCCACGCAACACCCATGTCCACTGATACATTTCCAGATTTACGTGAAATCGTGAACCTGGAAATGCATCAGTTTGCTACGCCACCCTAGGGGTGGCGTAGCCAACTGAAACTAGGAGAAATGTTTTAATTTCTCCTCATTTTTTCCTCTTTCAATGTGTGTTGCATTCTACAGCACGCATTGAAAGAGGAAAATGCCTGTAGTGATCGCTTTTGTGCAGGAAGGGACACCTTCCTTCACAAAAGCAATCTCCCCATGGCGCAGGCATCCCTGCACCATGGTGCAAGGGTGTCTGCCCCGGCGCATGGCAGCTGTTTCTGCGCCAGCACAGGGGAGAGAACCGGAATGCCACATATCATTGTAGATAAGTCGCATTCCTGTGCTCTGAAGGTGCGGCAGCGTGGCACAGCCAAAGGGCTTGCGGTGCCGCGCTGCGGGACTTTCTTGTAGATCTGCCCTTATGCATCTGAGCCTTCATGGTAGAATAGGCAAATGTCTTTTTTAATGCTCATTTTGATGATTCTGCAATAAACCTTTCAATTTTAATTTTGTTCTACAACTGAGTTTCAGAGTGGAACAAGTTATTGATTATGATCTTGCTCTACTAAATTTATGTATTAATGAAGTGGATTGTCTCTTACCGCTACATCAGTGAGAAGGCTCGTGGAGCTGAACTGTCTAAGTTAATTTTGGGGTTGGTTAAATATTGGGATTCAGGAAATTATTGGTGTTTTTGCTCCCACACGGATGCCTGAGACTGGCTTAAAGAGGAGAAACATCTTTACTTCTTTTTATTTCCTCTATGCATGCATGCTGCATTCTGCAACACACCTACAAAGAGAAAATAGCCTTAAAGAACAGTTTTTGTGCATGGGAACTATCTTCACCATAACACGGATGCCCTAGCACTATGCCGCAACTGTGACTGCATTGGCCCGAGCCAGGCATAAGTGCGTTAGCGCATGGAGAGAACAGAACTACACAATTTCTTTGAGATGTGGTGCAGTTCTGCTCTCTCCCAGTCACACAAGGCAGAGCAGCAAATTTACTTGCTGATTTGTGTTGCGTGAACTTTTTGAAAATATGCCCTTAAATGAGGTAAAGGAACTACACTGTTGTTGGATCAGGGATTAATTAGATAATAATGCCTTTAATGTCATATTAGTGTTTTTGACAAACATATTGTAATTGGCATCTCCCCGACCTTTGCACGCACTTCTCTTTCTGTTTGTTGGAGAGGAGGATTTTCTGACAACATCGATATTAACTGATTATCTATTTGATATTTTGCTTTTCCATGTAAAAATAGAAACTTGCCATTATATTAACAGGGTGCATTTTGATATATAGCAAGCACAATGGAAAACTTGTACTTTGATGTCAAACAAGGATGGGACAAGTGTTCGCCAGATGTGTAATATAGTAAATTCCAACATTACCCCCAGGTCCCTCCTGTCCTCGTCCCCTTCATTAATAACACATGAGATTAACTATCTCTCAGACAGAAAAAAGAAAGCAGGAATGCTGGTACGCCCCTCCCTCTCCCTATAGGGAGTACATAAGGGTACAGTACCCAGCATGCCTCCTGTTTTTTTTTCTGTCTGTCGACAGTTTTTTCTGCATGGATCCAGGAGCCGAGGGGCTCCTGGGGCTTACCTGCTGCTGGGCTTCGGGTAGGGCTGGTCTTCCCGGGTCTCTCCTCCTGCCGGGCTTGGGGAGTTTCCTGCGGGCACTTCCGGCTGTTCTTTGCTGTTTCGTTGTTGGAATCCGGTTTGCCCTGGAGGTGTCCGCGCCGCGTCTCCGTTCTGCCGGGCTTTTTGGAGACGCAGCGCTCTTGGAGGGATTGCTTCGGTGATGCAGCGGCTCCGGTGTAGCTGGGCCGCTTCCTTCCTGTTTCTGCCTGACTTCCTTTGTTGGGGGCAGGAAGTCAGGCGTTTTCGATGATCGGCTGGTGGCAGTGTTTGAAGGTGTTGCCGGTCTTTCATGTAAGTACTGCGTAGCGGTTTCTTTTTCCCCCTTTTTTTAGCGGCTGTGGGTTTGCTTGTCCCTGCATTAGTTTTTTGCAGGTGCTGGTGCGTGGTGCTGCTGTTTGGACTCGGTGCAATTCTCGTGTTCCTGTGTGCCTCGCTCCCTGGCTTGCTTCCTGGCTTGGCTTGCTGGCTTGGCTGGGGTGCGCCTCCGCTCTTGCTCTCCTCTGTGTTTCCTGCTGGCCTTGGACATGGGGAAACATGCTAAAAAGAGCAGGCATGTTGCTGTATCCTCCTCTTCCTCTGCATCTTCATCCTCTTCTCCTTCTCCTGCCCGTTCTAGGCATCGTCCCAGGGGTGGTGATGCCAGATTGAAAGCTCTTATTAAGGAGACTCTTTTGGAGATGGGGGGGGTCCCACCAAGGGATCCTGGGACAGGTCCAAGTCACGGTCCAGATGTGTTCCGCCTCCATCTTCTTCTTCTTCTTCTGCTTCTGGCTCAGAGGAGGGGGGTTTGGACGCTGATTCTGTTAAAGGCAAATATGTCGATAAGGATATGTTGCCGGACTTGTTGAGCCATGCAGATGATGTCCCTGGTACTTCTGGGGGTTCCTTGCTTCGCCAGTTCCAGTACTCTGCCCCAGTGGTGATGCCTGTTCATCCGTGTGTGAAGGAGGTTTTGGATCGGGAGTGGAAGGATCCGGATCGCATCCTGCTTCCTCGCTTCATGGCCAAGCTGTATCCTCTTCAGGATATGGCTAAGGATTTGCCGGACTCTTTCCTGTGGATTCATTTGTGGCGAGTCTGGTGGGGCGCACCTCTTTGGCCGAGGATGCGGTTGTATGTGATCCTGTTGATAAGAGGGTGGACGCATCCCTTCGTAAAGTGTATTCTGGTTCCCATCTGGCGCTGCGGGATGGCATTTACGGGACTTATGTGGCACAGTCTTTGCTTTCTGACTTGAAGACTGTATGGTTCCATGGATAATGCCACTGACTGTTCTGACATTCTGGCTCACATTGAGCGTCAGGTGGAGTTTCTCTCTGACGTGTCCTTCGACGTGGTGCGTGCCTCTGCTCTGTCGGGGGGTGCTTGCATTGCTGCTTGTCGGAACGTGGTCCTCAAAGACTGGAAAACTGATTCGGCCCAGAAGTCGGCTGCGCTGAGGTTGCCCTTTCAAGGTTCCATGTTGTTTGGTGCTGAGTTGGAGGGCAAGCTTCATCGACTTTTCAAGGAGAAGAAACATTCCTCCTCTTTCAAGCTGCCCTCGGCTGCCCCGGCGTTTTCTAAACCAAAGCCTTTTTTTCGACCCTCTTCTCACAGGCAGTTTTATTTATTTATTTATTTATGGGTTTCTATAGCGCTGGAATCGACTCCAACGGAGTATCTCTGCGCTGTGATACCAGATAGAGTCCAACAAATATGCAGATGAGGGATAAGGTCTAGATTTTATCAGTGAACAGCAGAGTTTTCAGTTGCTTCCTGAATTTTAAATGGTCTGTGCAGAGCCTGAGGGCCAGAGGCAGTTTGTTCCACAGTGTGGGCCCCGCAACAGATAGGGCTTTCCCTCCAAGTCTGGTTTTTTTTGCACGAGGTACAGCCAACAGAAAATTCTCACTGGATCTCAGCGATCTGGAGGGGGTGTAAAAGGTAAATTTCCGCTCCAGATATGTGGGGCCATTTCCATTTAGGCATTTATGAATGATACAGCATATCTTAAACTTGGCTCTTTGTCGAACGCTCAACCAGTGTAGTTTCTGTAATAGCGGTTTTGAAGCTGTTCTTGGGGGAGCATTTAGGACAAGGCGAGCTGCCGTGTTCTGGACCACCTGGAGCCTGTCCAGAACTCCTTCATTAGCAGAAAGGAGCAGCCCGTTACAGTAGTCAATACGTTTTCCAGGGGTCGTGGTCGTTTTCAGCCTGTTCGGGGTCGGGACAAGAAGGTGAAGTCCCCTCCTGCGAAGCCTCGTTCCTGACTATCTTGGGTCCGAGGTCGGATCCTTGGTAGGTGGTCGGCTTCGGTTGTTTTTTCCGGCCTGGATGTCCTCCTGTTCAGACTTATGGGTCCTGGACGTGATCCGTTTGGGGTACCGTGTGGAGTTCTCCAGCCTGCCTCCGGACTCGGGGGTCCGTCCGACTCCTTGGCCGTCCTGCCCGTCCAGACGTGTGGAACTGTCTCTGGGGGTTCAGTCTCTGTTGGACAAGGGGGCGGTTTGGGTGGTTCCTCCAGGGGAGCTGGGTCGGGGGTTTTACTCCATCATTTTTCTGGTGCCCAAGGTGACTGGAGGGTTTCGTCTCGTTCTGGATCTCAAGGCCCTGAACAAGTTTGTCATGCGAATTCTATTCAAGATGGAGACTCTTCAGAGGGTGATTCCCCTGGTTCTCCAGGGCATTACATGTGCACTCTGGACCTTCAGGATGCCTATTATCACGTGCCTGTCCATCCTCTCTCCAGTCCCTTCCTTCGCTTTTGTCTTTTGGGGGTCCATTACCAGTTTGTTGTTCTTCCTTTCGGCCTGAGGTCGGCTCCCAGGGTGTTTACCAAGGTGGTGGCTCCCTTGGTGGCTTTCTTGCACCTCCAGGGGATGATGGTTTATCCATATCTGGACGAATGGCTCCTGCATGCTCCCTCCGCGGAGCGGTTGTTGATGGATCAGAGTTTGGTGTGTGCGGCCTTGCGGGACCATGGGTTCCTGTTGAATCTCCCCAAATGCCTGCTTCCCCCGTCTCAGGACTTGCAGTTCATAGGGGCCCGTTTCCACAAGGATTTGAATCGGGTGTTCCTGCCGGTGGATCGTGCTGTGACCCTGTGTTCCCTGGCACGTTGGTTTCTGGTGGGTCGGTCCTTCCAGGTCCGTCTTTGGTTGCGCCTTCTGGGCCTGATGGCGGCCACGGTCTTCACGGTGCCTTGGGCACGTTTCCATCTTCGTCCTCTGTGGTCCTAACTGCTGGCTTGTTGGGATCCCTTGTCGGGGGACTTGTCCCTTTTGGTTCCGGTGTCCCTGTCGATCCTTCCTGCCCTGCGTTGGTGGTCTCTGTCGTCCAATCTGGACAAAGGCTTGCCTCTGCAGTCTCCTCCTCCGGTGGTCCTTACGACGGATGCCAGCGCTCTGGGCTGGGGGGCGACTTTGGGGTCGGAGTGCCTTCAGGGTCGGTGGTCCCTTCTGGAGAGTCGTCGGTCTTCGAACTGGCGGGAGTTGTTTGCTGTGTGTCAGGCTGTCCGGGGGTTTCGGCTCCTTCTGGTGGGCCAGCATGTGTTGGTTCGGTCGGACAACTCGGTGACGGTGGCCTACTTGAATCACCAGGGCAGTATCCGTTCTCGGTCCCTTAATGCGGTGGTGTCCCCGTTGTTTTGCTGGGCGGAGTGCCATCTGTTGTCCCTGGTGGCTGTACATGTCCGGGGGGTGGACAATGGGGTGGCGGATGCCCTCAGTCGTTTTTTTCCTGCCTCCCTGGAGTTGGCCTTGACTCCGGTGGCCTTTCGTCTGGTGTGCGTGAGGTTTGGTCTTCCCTTTCTGGACCTCTTTGTTTCCCGGCACAATGCGCATTTCCCCGTTTCTTCTCCCGGGTTCCCCAGGAGGGGTCTTGGGGAGTGGATGCCCTGTCCCTTCCTTGGCCTCCCCGCCTGCTGTACTCCTTTCCTCCTCTGGTTCTGATCTCTCGCTTCCTGTACCGGCTGTTGCTGGAGAATCGGGAGGTGGTGGTGCCTTTCTGGCCCCGCAGGTCTTGGTTTCCCACGCTGATACTGTTGGCTGTTCAGGGTCCATGGTTCTTCCCCTTCCCTCCGTCTCCGTTATGATCCTCTCTGATGTTGCCCCTGCGGCGGCTTCGGCTGTCGGTTTGGCGGTTGAGAGGCAGGGGTGGTGGAATAGGGGTCTCCCGGAGCATTTAGCCTTGGCTATTCAGCAGTCTCGGAAGCCTTCTACCCTTCAGTCCTATGGCAGGCATTGGGGCAACTTTGAGCATTGGTGTCTTGGCCTGGCTTTATCGCCCTTGGTTTGTCCTTTGCCGGATGTTCTCCAGTTCCTTTGGGATGAGTTTGAGAAGCGTTTGTCTGTTTCTACTCTCCGAGCTCAGTGGGCTGCTATCAGGGCTTTTCGGGCTCCTTGGGGGAATCTGCCGGATGTGGATGGTCTGGTTTCCCGTCTGTTGCGTAGTTTTTCTAATTCCCGCCCTGTGGTGCATCCTTCTTTTCCTCTCTGGGATCTTCCCTTGGTTTTGAGGGTTCTTGTTGCCGCTCCCTTTGAACCTTTGGAGGCGGTCGATATGAAGTTTGTCACCCTGAAGGTTGTTTTTTTGGTGGCTATCACTTCTGCTCGTCGCCTGGGGAGCTGGTTGCTTTGATGGCTCGGGAGCCTTTTCTGTCCTTTTCTGCTGATGGGGTGGTTCTTCGTTTGGATTCCTCCTTCATTCCTAAGGTTTCCTCCCAATTCCATTGCTCTCAGGAGCTGGTCCTGCCTGCTTTGCTTTTGGCTCCGGTGGACGGGGACGACCTCCCTTGGTCCTTGCTGAATGTTTGCCGGGCTTTGCGAGTTTATTTGGATCGGACCCGTGACTTTTGGCTTTCTGACTCCCTGTTTGTTTCTTTTGGTGCTGTCTCCAGGGGTTGCCGTGCTTCTTCTTCTTCCATTGGGCGTTGGTTGAAGCAGGTTATTGTTCTGGCCTATTCCCTTTCGGGTTCCCCCCCGGCTGGGGTTCAGGGGGGTTCTACTAGGGGGATGGCTGCTTCCTGGGCGGAGGTTCGTGGGATTTTTGTAGGGCCGCCACTTGGGCTTCTGCTAATACCTTTGTTAGGCATTACCGTATCCAGAATGTTCTGGGGGATGACACTAACTTTGGTTTGGGGGTTCTTCGGGCTGTGTGTTCCTGATTCCCCTTGTTTTCCTTTGTGCTGTGCTGTTGTTTTCAATAAATTGCTGGGTTTTGCTGTTCTGCTGTGTCCTGGTGGTTTGTTGTTTGATGATGGCCGGTTGCTGCTTGGGTATTCGCATGTGTTATTAATGAAGGGGACGAGGACAGGAGGGACCTGGGGGTAATGTCCTATTACTTACCGGTAATCTTCATTACTCCGGGTCCCGTTGTCCTCGTCCCCTTCATTACATCCATCCCTCCCTCCCGGGCTTTCCGGCCCTCATCTTGGGCTTGGTGGTTCAGGAGGCATGCTGGGTACTGTACCCTTATGTACTCCCTATAGGGAGAGGGAGGGGCATACCAGCATTCCTGCTTTCTTTTTTCTGTCTGAGAGATAGTTAATCTCATGTCTTATTAATGAAGGGGACGAGGACAACGGGACCCGGAGTAATGAGGATTACCGGTAAGTAATAGGACATTCATGTAGAACATTGATTTCACGTTGGCTGTCTGTGTTTGAATGGTATTTTCTTCAAATGTTTTTACATTAATAAGACAAAACCTCTCGGGCAAGAGTGAATCAAAATTTTAGGAGCGTGAGGAGGTTTTGCAAATGCTCCTTAGGGTCAGTATATTATAATCTATTTCAGACCCTGTTTGGCGGACCACTATGGAAGCATGGGTTACTGGGACTCAGTTGTGGGGCAGGGATCATTCGCATCTAGTGTGCCTTGGTCCATTCTTATATGGATCTGCAAAGTGGGCCAGGAGCAACTCCTTCAGCAATTGACTCCCATAGGTATATATGGAAATCAGTCTGAGGCTTCTCAGGGATGTAGTGTGGGGTAATTCAAGTTCAGAACACCCACATGTACAGTAATAGACTACCCAACCGATTGTCCTTGTGAAAAGAAAGCACTTTAATACTTACACAAAACTCACTACTACACACTACCGGTCATAATCTCTTGTGTCTCTGTCTCCAGACAGAGAGAGACACAGATACATTAGAGCATAATTATTTATTTGCTGCGAGAGGGTGAACTCACAGGAGTTTGCACTGCTGCAGATAAGTGGTATTTCTGGTTGTACTACAACTATATAGCACACCAGTCACTGAGGTCAGATTTGTCTGGTTCTGTCTTTTTTTTTCACTTTGAACATTTAACAAATTAAGGAATTTTGGATGAAATTCAGAGGTACAGGAGTGTGTCCCATTACAGCTGAGTGGTTTCAAAAAGGCAATTTTCCACTTACTATTGCTGTCTGCTTCATAACATTAGCAAATCAGACGTGCTCAGAATGTTGTTATTTTTGTCATTTTTTGCACTTTGGCAATTACTAACTTTTTAATTAATTTTTAATAAAATTTAGGGTGTTGTTTATAAGGATGCTACTTTCAAGCTAGATCAGGGGACTGCTCCCAGATGTGGTGGCCAATATGAGCATATTTTGCTGGAAGAGACATGTAGGACAGTGCTATAGATGTGTAGATCATGTGTAGACTAGGGTTGCTCTAAACAGGCTCCTTGCACGTTCGTGTCTACAGACTTGCCCCAGCCCCAGTCAGAAACTCTGCCCATAAAATCAGCTACACCAGGAAAGAACTTGGCACCAAGACCTTTGCAGAAGTCACTATAAGATGGACTGATTGAGGAATTAGGATCCATGATGACAATGATATTGCCACTAGTAGGTACAATTCCTGTCCTCTGCAGCAAAATAATATTTTAAAGGGACAAAATGAAGAGGCAGTGACTATTAAAGAAACTGGATGCCCCATTAAGTATACAAAGTCCATTTGCGAGCTGCCTTGCTAAATATGTGGTCCCTTGTCAATCAAATCTTATTTCAAATGTCGAGAGGACCAGAAATAAGGGGGCAGATTTATCAATATTTCAAGTAGTGCAGTGCAGCAAGCCACCTTGCTGCGCTGCGTGAAAGGGAAAGGCCAAAAATGCACAGTATTTAACATTATGAGGCACACTCCTGTCTTTTCTTTGCACTGGTGCACAAAGTGCTACCTAGCGCCAATGAAGGGACCCTTGCGCCCTGGTGCAAGGGTGCCTGCGTTGCAGAGAGGATTGTTTTTGTGCAGGAAGGGACACCTTTCCGCACAAAAAACATCCTCTGAGCCTGAGGCTGTTTGCTCTTTCCATGTATGCTGCAGAATCACATAGAAAGAGGAAAAAACGAGGAGAAATAAAGATATATCCCCGCATTACACCTTAACTGGGGCTGTGTATGCATTCTTTGGTCTACCAGTTATGGTAAATCTGGGAATGTGGTGAAATCCATGTTTAGATGTGTGGGAATACCAACGATCCACCCAAGGAGTGTCTCTCTGTGTTACTCTAGATTTATCAATCTACTCAGGGCCACACACGGTGGTCTGTGGCTTGATGAATTAGACTTATTTGCGTGGCCCTTGAGCCCCCTTGGATGGCGCTAGGGAGACACAACTCATTGATAAATCTGACCCTTGATTTGCGCTTTTTTGCAGAAACTTGGTTAAAGGAACCCTCAGTACCAGATATACTTTTTGTCTGTTCTACCTCTGTACAATATGATTCATGTTGACTAAGCAGCCAAACTAGCAGTAAGATTGACTATGATTGATAGAGAACAGTTAAAAGTCAACATGATGGACTTGGGGGCCTTCATTTAGGCAGAGATTTTATCTTTCATACTCTCTCCTCTACTGAAACAACTATATCTGGGCTTAGCTTATAACCCCCGTTCCCTGGTGAATTGGAGTACTCTTGGAGATACTTTTCCTTCATTTCTGTTCCCCTTTGGCCCTGGCATTTATATCCTTCTAGTACAAGGTAGCTTTAGCATTTGGGTGGATACTCCCTTTGCCACACTGTCAGATACGTTTCTCACTTGCTGCAGTTCTCTGGGTCTAAAGCATTGAATTACCAAACTTACACATTCAAAGGAGAATATTTTGGATGCAATTTTATTTTTAGGAGACTGTGTCTCAGACATCAATGACTTTTCAACTACCTGGTCAGACAACATTTTACCATTTGTTTTCATTCAGAGAGGAACATGAGTTCTTCAAAATAGTCTCTCATTTGCACGTGCTTAAATGCAAATTCAGTAGATTCACAATTCCTGATCTCTGCCAGATGCTGGACAACTCCAGCTGTATAATAAACGAGAATATAGAGAAGAACAATGCTGATCTTAACATGTGGATCACATTAATGTAAGACATGGTAGATCCAGGTCATGTCATTTCATCCATAGGCAATCGCTCCTTGGTATACACTGGATCTTGTAAACAGGATGTGTCTGTGCAGACAACTAGACCGCAGCTGGAGCAAAAGCTATCAGGAGGAAGTGAAAATCAAATATAAAGGAGGGCTTACATCTTACAGACTGAAGCTGACAGTAGCTCAGAGAAGTACTGAGAATATTGAATCCAAGGTAGTAAAAATGTGGTAGGAGGACTCTTTAGGATTAACAAATAATTTGCAAACCCCGCTTGTGCACAGATGAACATTCAAATTGGATGCGATATGTGTGAATCCTTTTCAGATTTAAATTATTCATCAATCCTTTAAAATTCCACAGCTAAGATCCCTGGTATCCCGCAGAAGGAAGCTGTACCATCATACTCTATATCTGAATTTGTTTTAAAAACCACCATAGACGTTCTGAAAGTAATGAAGCATGTAAAGTCATATTCACCTTACGATCTCTGGGGCATATGTACAACAGATTGACGGAGCGTGTCGTTAAGCAAAACTTGCTACTGCCATGCTCTGCCATTCTGAAAACGCAGGGATGCACCTTATTTACAAAGATGGTGCGCCCATGCATTTTCCTTAGTGCTGCTGCTAAAGTAAGCTGCCTAGCGCCAATGCAGGCAATTTTGACCATAGTGCAAGTGTGCCTGCTTTGGGGAGAATGATTGTTTATGTGCAGGAAGATCTCTCTTCCTGAATATAAACAATTATAAAGGGCTATTTGTAATGCCTATTTGTGCTGCATTGTGCATCACACAAGATGCAAATCGTTATTTTTGTAATGATTGTTTATGTGCAGGAAGGGAAACCTTCCTGCACATAAACAATCATCATGGAATTTAGCTGTTTCTGTGTGTGCTGCACAATGCAGCACACATAGAAACAGCAAAAACAAGGAGAAATAAAGCATTTCTCCTTGTTTTGCCATGTTTTCCTTGGTCTTAATTTTAGCGCTGCCCATAGTTACACAAACCTTGTAAATATGGAGCAACGTCAAAATCAATGGGTGTTGTGGCAGAACGGCCAATGCAACAGCCATTGTCCACCTCTTTCAGGCTAAGTATAGCATGAAATGTGCCTTATTTACAAGGCGGTGTTCAGCCACATTAAGTTCCTTAATGCCACCCTGTAAATAAGGCGAAGCCCCTATCGTCACAAGAACATCGTAAAAAGGGATGTTCCTGTGGCGTATAGGGGCACGTAAATATGCACCTTTGTTCCTCTACTGTTTGTTATAAGATTGCCAGTTGGTTACTACTACTACAAGCAACCTGGTTAACTCCACTTTACTTTGGGAGTACTTTGGGAGTACTTTCAGCAGAATGGAAACAGGCTTTTGTCAGATCACTGTCAGTGATGCAATTTTCACTGAGGGAATGTGTTACAAAGATGAATTGTAGGAACTCTAGACGTATTGTATTGTATTGTATTGTAAGGGGTGCTTATAAAGCGCACTGACACCATGGGTTTCCTGGCGCTGGATGGACATAGAGGGGACAGAGGAACTAACCAGATTGAGGGAAGAGCCAGGTTTTTAAGGACTTACGAAAAAGAGTCAGAGAATTAGAGGCTTTGAGAGAAAAAGGAAAAGAGTTCCAAAGCTTGGGGGCCAGGTGTGCGAATCTCCGGCCTCCGGATCTACAGAGCTTGTAAGAGGGGACAGTCAAAAGGTGAAGATGAGAGGATCTCAGATTCCGGGACGGGCAGTAAGGTCTAATAAGAGATTTCACAAAGGCGGGACAGGGCCCGGTTAACGATTTGAAAGTAAGGCAGCCGATCTTGAAGGCCGTCCTTGCGGTGACAGGGAGCCAGTGGAGTTTGGCAAGGAGGGGCCTGGCGGATTGCCACTTCGGGATCCCTAAGGCCAATCTCGCCTCTTGATTTTGAACCACTTGCAGTCTAGCCACCGATGTTTTAGGCAGACCGTGATAGATCGCGTTAGAAAAATCTAAGCGGGAGAGGACGAGGGCCATGATGACCTGCAGGAGGGCATCAGATGTAAAGAGAAATGCCACTTTCCTGATCCTGCGCAGCTGGTAGATACAGGACGAGACCACCGTCCCCACCTGTGGCCCAAGGGATAAACCGGAGTCAATTGTGACCCCTAGACTCTTCACCGAGGCCACAGGGGTGGGAGGGGGACCAAGTTCCGCCGGCCAGAATTGTGGCCCCCAGGAGGTGGCGCTCCTACCGGGAAGGAGGAGCTCCGTCTTGCCGGGGTTCAATTTTAGCTGGTTGTGGCCCATCCACTGGAGAATGTGGGACATGACTGCCTGAAAATTGGGAATAGCAGAAGGGGAGTTAAGAGGAAAGATGAGTTGCAGTAGCCATGATGTATAACATAAGTAAAGGTTTATTTAAGCTTGGATGGAAGACGGTAGTGCCAAGATGGTAGTTCATCAGTTGAGTAGTTAAGATGGTTCAAGGCCCCACCAGGAGCAGCATCCTTGCTGCTCAGCCCACAGTCTCCAACTGTCTCTCTCTCGCACAACCAGGCACTCCAACATTCTGATCTCTCATCAACATTCTAACATTCTGTCAGGATCGATCGAACAGCACCTACATAACAGGAAGAACTACATGTCCCATGATCCTCCAGTGAGAGAAATTATATAATTGCAATGGCGGCACAGGGGCCGGTGCGCGTAATTCTGGGAGTTTTGTCTTGGCGGTCATGATGAGTGCTACAGCGGGGAAGAAGGTACTCTGTTGCTTCTACCGCCACTGTTCCTCAAACCGCTGGACTCTGACATTCATGTGCGGTAAGAGGTTCGGTATTGTATTTGAAGCGGAGTGGGGTGGAGTATTTCTTCCACGCGTTACCGGTACATTTGCTCACAAGTGATTTTCGGAAGCGGAGTGCTGTGGTTAATTGCCATGCGTTACCGTTTTAATTTATTCAGCATATTCCGTAATGTAATGAAGCGGGGTGGTGGTCACAACTACGTGCTGCCGTTGCATTAATTCTTCATTGGTATTGCGGGTTTTGAATATCAGAGCATAGTGGTGGTTGCAACTACATGCTGCCGGTTGTTTCGGCTTAAGTTTATTTGTTGTGGAGGCGAGCGAAGTGTGGTGGTGGTCGGAACCACACGGTGCCGTCCAATCTATTATTATTTCTTAAGTCTATTCTAGCGGAGCGCAATGGTGGTCGCAGCTACGCGCTGCCATTAGTTACATTCTTTTTGTTTACTCCTAAACAAGAGAGCTGATAGTAGAATTACTACACGTACATTCTTTATTCTTTGGAAGTTGACCCTCTTTGGAATTAGTGATTCTGGACAGGAAGTAGTCCTAAACTATACCAAGACTTTAACTATTTTAAGGGATGATTAAGGAAGGAACAACCGTGCTATTTTCAGGGTATGTGGTTTGGGGCTAATGTTACATGCACACATACTGTTGAAGGGGTATGGAGTATATGGTATTCATGTGATATTTTTTCTGTTTACAGATATATAAGACTGAGAGACAGTTTGGATGAATATACATGTTACGTTGTGTTCAGAATCCCCATCAGGTATATAAGAACCTAGCGAGAACACATGGGAGTAGATATATATTTTGGCTTTGCTTATATCTATGTTATTTTGTTGTTACAGGTTCCCTTCCCTTCTGTCCCTTCCCTCTACCTTCCCTCACCTGATAGCTTGAATCCCCTGTATAAAACATTCAGGTTGTTGGTGACATCAGGAGGTGGACCTTTATTTACGACAACCGGATCCTGTGGAGCAAGTCCTGACACATTCCACATCCACATCACATTCATACTGGCTGAGCAGCAGGGAAAGGAAATCAAGGTACAACAGAATTCTGCCATCATGTCACTGAAGTCAACAGGACAGTGAGAAAATCCAATTGACACACAAAGAACAGGTTAGCAAATGCCACACCCATTCAATAGGAGAGTATTAAGTCTAGCCCTTCGGTGGCTGGAATCATTTCTATCTGGGAGAACGCAGAGAATCCAGATGGGAGATAGTGTATCAGGAGTGGGAAGCCTGACTTGTGGCGTCCCCCAGGGCTCAGCACTATCCCCACTCCTGTTTAACATATATCTACAGCCCCTGATTAACACACTAGCGGGAATGGGCTGCCGGGTATTCAATTATGCTGATGACACACAGCTGCTGCTGGGCATAGATGATACAGCACATGCCCAGTTGCACGCGCAAGATATACTCAGATACACGGTCCACTGGATGTTCATCAACCAGCTCAAAATCAACCCGGAAAAGACAGAGGTGCTGATAATACCATCTAAGTGCTCCTCCTGGAGCGATATGTACTGGCCCCAGGAGCTGGGCCCAACCCCACAGCCAGCAGCCACGGTCAAAAGTCTGGGTATTAAATTGGACAGCGGCCTCTCAATGACCAACCAGGTTTCCACCGTGGTTGGCACTTGTACAGGTCTTCTAAGACAGTTGTGTAAACTAGTCCCTCTTCTCTCCCAATCGATGCTACGCACAGTGGTCTCGGCCACCATAGTGTCAAGACTCGACTATGGCAATGCGCTCTACCTAGGCCTGCCAAAAATATTAACAAACAGACTTCAGGTAGTCTTAAACGACGCCGCGAGACTTATCTTCAATCTCCCGCGGAGAACGCATGCCTCTCCACTATTAAAAAGTCTACATTGGCTACCAACTGGACAGAGGTCTGTTTTCAAAGGCCTCTGCATAGCCCACAAAGCCATTTACGGGAAGGCCCCGACCTACATCAAGGAACGGATCGAGATATATAGACCGGAAAGAAATCTCAGGTCCTCTGATGCCAAACTCCTTGTATGTCCTCGTTTTAAGCTGGCCACAATGGGAGGGAGATCTTTTTCGGTTTTATTACCGGACCTTTGGAATGCCCTGCCTGAAACACTCCGAAAGGAGGAGAATCTACTCCGCTTCAGGAAAGCCTTGAAGACCAACTTGTTCAGAACAGCACTCAGTCCAGCTTAGGCACTCCACCCTTTCTTTTTCTCGGATGTTATGTTCTGTGGTCAAAGCGCCCGGAGACCTGTAGGTGACCCGGCGCTATATAAACCCATAATAACAATAACAATAACAATAACAAGTGTGTAGAGTGCAGACGGTAGTGCATTTTGGAGCACACCATCGCAAATGTATTACAAAAGCATAGTTTAACGGCACACTGTCATATACAGACAGCAAATGTTCCATTGAAATGGTCAAAGACATGCAGCTGTATTGAGTTGTACTGATAAACTATATAGCGCGCAAAGGATATTGTGAAGAAATTAGGTTTCAGTGAATGTTTATCAATTGTGCATCAGCAAGTAAATTATCTCGATGTTTTGGTTTGATCCTGTTAAAACACTTGTTTCTATTTCCCTTCAGAACTACAAAAAGGTGCATCTTTTGTGCTCTCCTTACTGTTGATATGTTTTGAAATATTTATTCACTTAATTTACAGATATTTAAATGTTGTTATATTATAAAAGTTTGCATCCTGCAGCCTATCCATTCACACTCGCTTTAGCAGGATTGTCACCTAGTTCAGTTTACAAAAGTCTCTTAATTTGCAGTCAAAGAAAGACAAATAAACATCATTCTCCATAGGAATTTTGCAGGCAGAGGTACGGTGCTCCCCTCTCTACTGAGTTCGTGGGCTTCATTACTGTATAAGTTCTAATTGTCTTTACCTCATGAGGGAAGAGTTTTGTTTAATCGTTGGTCATGTGCAGGGAGCCAAAGCACAACTCTTATTATCTTTCTCTCTCTTGGAGGAGGGGAGCTGACTGTAAGTTCACCGGCATTCAGGTAAAATCCCTAGAGAGCAACAGCGAAAGCTTCCACCTGGTATCTTTGCAGGGGTGGAGACTCCCAAGTCATTGCCGGTCTCTGTCTGTTCCTAAGCTTTGGTGATGCTTGGGTGACAGGCTGCAGGGTGGTGCATCATGGGACTTTCATAACAGCACTTTTCATAACAAAAGGTTATGTATAGAATTCATTTAATTTTATATTTAAAAAAAGAAAAATTTAAAGGGCGTTGGGTATGTTTGGGTAACAGGGCGCGGGATAACAGATCATGGGTTTTTTCATTACAAAAAATATGAAATAATTTAATGTAATTTTATTTTTTATTTAAAAAAAGTTATATTTACATGTTGGATTATGAAACTAATTTTAAATATCTGTTTAGAAAGTTTAAATGAATTCATGTATTTTAACACAAATGCCCAGATTTACAATGATTTTGTGTGTAGGTAGCTTTACTTTTGTGGTGCAGCCTGACACAAAATCTTTTAGGGAATTTACTAGGTCACACAAAGCCACATTGGGAGACTTTGCGTGGTTTAGTAAATGGAAGGTAACACAAGGCAGCGCATAACGCCTTGTGTTACTTTGCGTCGGGTAGGTGGTACATGGATGGAGAATGCATCCTCCTATATATTTTGACACAAACCCATATGTGCAAAGACTTTAAAATGTGTGGATTTATGCAAAAATGGTGCACCTACCTGACAGAGGCACAGTAAGGAGAAATATCTTTATTTCTCCTTTTTACTTCCTCATTCCATGTGTGCTGCATTGTGCAGCACACATACAAAGAGGAACAAGATTCTAAGCAAGATTCTAAGCATTGTTGTTATGCAGGAAAGTACACCATTCCTGCAGAAAAAGAATCCTGCGAGTAATGCAAGAACCCTTGCACTATGGTGCAAAGGTGACTGTGTTGGTGCTAGGGGAAACACAGGGCGCCAGAAGAATGAGAGGGAAGAAATTCTCCATATCATTTTAAATATAGAACCTTTCTGCTCTCTTCCTTTCATTCAATGCAGTGCAGCAAGTTCCTCTGTTGTGCCACACAAACTAATAGTAAGAGTGCTGTCAAGTCCCTTCATCTATTATTTCTATGGGATGGATTTGCAGAGCAAGTGGCCATGTGTAGGCCATGTTTGGTGCTGAACATACTCCAGGTCTGAGTTGGAGTACATGTAATATTGTCTAGGTTCTTTTTAGCTGCAGTAAATGTAGAAGTACAGCAGTAAATAGCAACAGGTTTACTCTTTTGGGGTGGGTGTCTATCCCTACTGAACCCCCTCTTTAGCGCTTCCTAAACATTTCCTTACTCCTTCCTAAACCATATCCATTTCATAGTAGGACGGTGCTTTTTCCAGCCACTCTCCCTCGTCCCTCCTACATTTACTACTAAGTAGTAAACTTACATGTTTGAGGATCTCCCCATAGAAAAGATAGAAGATGTGGGAGTTGAGATTTACACTGGTAGGTTTGTGAATTGTATTTTGGTAAGCAAGGATTACTACTTTAGTACTACCTTACATACCACAAAATGGAGTTTGTGAAATGGACCGTATGTATTACCACACAGGCTATACAAAACATACACTAGGGATGTCAGCACTAAAATCTCGGTAAATGAGAGACCTTTACACGAGTGGACCAGTAGTCCTCCACTCAAGTGGCATAGATAAAAAGTCTAGGCACAACTACTGACTCACATAATATGGTATGCTGTCATCCCTTCACTACATGCTAAAACCATGAAAGGGACAGTAGTCTGCTGTCAGTCAAAGAGGCATGCTTGATGCACTGCTACAGGTCACAGAACAGGTCGAGAATTTCACTCTAGTCAAGAGACAGGTCTACACCGGGATACCAGATAATCCCAGTCGGGCACTCAGGGGAAAGGGACACAACTCTACACCATGCAAGGGACATGCTCATCCAAGCACTAGCATTTGAGCAGTCTCTCAGCATTCTACCCTATGAAATGAATAACTGAACAAGGTCAGGTGAGGTTGCCAATATTGGATGACTTACATACAGAAATAGCAAATAAATAACAAGCTAATATCCTATTTTGTGTGTGCATGTTGTGTTTTGATCACATGTGAAGGTAAACTAAGTGAAGAACAATACTCACATTGTTTTTATTGTTCTATTTTTAGATGGGGTGAAGGAATACTCTTCATTTATGAGTGCTTTTGGAGAATACTAAAAGGATCTGGTGTTCTTTAGTCAAAGCATTGTAGGACACTGCCCCAGGGCATCATAACACGGTGGTAGGTTCTGTAATTGTGCATGATTCTTCATTTGTTCTTAAATGTGTGATTCAGTAAAGAGTTTTCTCCCGAGTCACAGTCCTGATAAAAGTCTTTTACAATATTTGCCATATAAAGAGACAGAAACTGTTGAAGATATATTGATCCTTTATAACGTAATACATTCTCCATTACACAAT
Organism: Lissotriton helveticus; assembly: GCF_964261635.1. Taxonomy (NCBI): domain Eukaryota; kingdom Metazoa; phylum Chordata; class Amphibia; order Caudata; family Salamandridae; genus Lissotriton; species Lissotriton helveticus. The sequence goes on along the minus strand of NC_136059.1, from coordinate 1,263,830,383 downwards.
TTTGACAATAAGGAGGACTCATCAAGGCCAGAGAGGAAAATGTCCTTGATGATGAAGCTTGGCACCTTTTATGGGTGAAGGTTTGCATCCTGTTTCTTAGAATGATCAAGGAAAAACAGGCTATCTAACATCTGTAATTATGTAAATTTACATCCCAACCATTCTTTTCCATCCTGGTTTTTAGGTCCTATTTTTGTCTATGTATACCATCATGATGCCATGGGAGTGAGCATTGCAAATCATAGCAAAACTTACAAGGTCATAACTTTAGGAGTATTCAAAAACATTTGCAATGCCTTCTGCCAGATGTACAGTATGGGATATTTTGTAGTTCACATGGCAACACTTGCAGGAGGTGGAGTTCTGAATTTAGTGTGTAATGTGTCACAGTGATAAGTTAGAAAGTAAAAAGTACTCTCTGCAGCTAAAAACTGACATCATCGTCGGTTCCTCTTCCCTTCCAAGTTGAAGCCTTATGTAATTAAATCTACAACATTAGCAGTGAAAAATTGCATCACTTTTCATAGTACTCTGTGTATGTTTTCCTTCAGTTTTCATAACCCTTTGTGGGAGTTTTTAGTTTTGCATTTATTTTTTATTATTTCTCATACAAATAGGTAGAAAAGGATACAACACCGATAAACAGTGAACAAAATTGCACTCCTACTATTTAAGAAAACAAGAAATTTCACACAACGCTTTGCATGCTCAGTCCTCGTCTATGCATTTTGCTCCCAGATACTTACATGTACTCCGGACGAGTTCCAAGGAAGGTTTAACAAATGACACCCTCTCTTGCATCCTCTTACAGTCAGCCTTCAGGTACCAACCACCAACAGATCAAACATTAGACCTAAACCTTGCTGAAACAACTTCGCTCTGTTGGTGGCATGAACAATGCTAAGTCCCATCTTGTGGGGAAATTACTGGCATTGCAGAAGGAGGAGAAAACAGACGCTTTCTGAAGAGGGGCCCATCGAATCAACTTTCTTCTCTTCTAGAAGTTTGGAGCGAGTTTGAGCTTGACCGGCTGAGGAATTCGTCTCTGATCCATGGTTGGTAGAGTCTGTCATGCTCAAGGCGTGACATGCAGAAACTGTCTCATAACTATTTGTGCCCAAACAATCTCTCCTATTACATGCCACCAAGGCTCCTGATTCTATGTTTCATCATACGAGGGTCATGGGAACAATTGGGCTGACATTATTGTTTTCAGACACTATTCCCACCTTGCTACTAAGAAAAATCTGACTTCAGGCAGCCAAAATGAGGAATAAAGTGCAGGACCAAAAATTACTGAGCCCTTTCACTCATGTTTGTTCACAATTCTGCAAACATATTCCACTTGCTGAAAGGAGTAGTACACATATGGTGAACACAAACTTAGGCAGGGCTGTTTCATTCATGGAGCTATCTTCAGCTTACTCTCGAATTAGGCCCTGACTGTGGATCTATCATGATTTAATTTTCTGGAAAGTTGCAAACCCACAAAAGATGTCAGGAGTGCCAGAATCCTTCATAGAGTCTAAAATCCAAGGCCCTTACTCTCTAAATAACCCTACTCTCTAAGTTTTTCAAAGCATCTAACTGGTTACCCCTGTGTACATTATTAATTAAACCTCCCTAGCAGCAGCTCAATCCCTTTATTGTGTAGGATAATTATCCCCTGTAACCCAACCTCTAAGTAGCACTCTACAACACTAGTACAGTTCACTCGTATAAAGGGTCCCACCTACAATGGATAACACATATATTTCTTACATTATTCCCAGGGAATCCACAAACCACTGCATAGAACTGTTATGAATTGACTACTCCCTTGAAGGCAGTTGAATATATGACAATTCTGTGAGCTTGTCGTTGACATGACATTTGCAGCCAATAGACTGCATTTGGCCAAAACCATTCTATTCTTGTGCCACTGCACTTTCTTCTTCTGCTTTGAGCTTAATTTGAGCCGCATTCAAACAAAAGGGGAGAGGAAAGAGGTTTTTAAGGTGAGATTCAATGATGGCATTTAAGTCTCCCATGCCTGTCAATCTAATTAACTCTGCGGTTCCCAAGGAAAAGAACACCCACCAACTAATGTGTATTCTATCCAACAAGGATCACAATGTAGGATGGCTCATTACTATAATGGGATATTCGCTGCATTGGTTGTACCACTTTAGGAAACAACAATTTGAAGGGGTTCTGGAGAGGAAGAAGAGTGGAAGCAAATAAGAGGAACGTACTGAGCTAAAGTTGTTTTGGATGTTTTCTGCAGGTAATCTAAAACACATAGATTTCCTCACAGACACAACCCCTTCCCACTGCATGAATATCATGCTGGTGTTATTGGATATGAAGATGGCGAAGGGACCTTAGGGTCTGAAAGGATCCAGGCATTGCTACTTAAGCAGTCTCCCAAGTTCTAAGTAGTATGCATCAATTCCAATTTCTGATCCTTCAGCGTGGACACGGTTGCAATCCTTAGAAGGAAGGAGAAAAGGACACAGTAAACTCTACCTCCCCCACTGCTAACACCCCATTGTTGTTAGCACCTAGAAAACAAGCGAAAAGAAGGGAGACAGGGGACCTTGCCTCAATGACCCTTGCTCCCCGCTGAGGGCCTTATTATGAGGCCCACAATAATAGGACCAGTAATTCCAGTCCCCACAGTTACCTTTAGCAACCAGTATGGCAACTCTATTGCCAGAACAACTAACTTACCAGCACTTGGATCCTTAAAAGTGGGATAACAGAATGGTTGCATTCGCCACACTCAATTTCTCAGTTAGTCATCTTTCGCAGTTATATTTTCGACTGGAATTTGGGATGGCCTGAGCAGCAGGAGTCTATGATGAAAACTGTTCAGGTCAGCAGGTTCACTGCATGACTTGTAATTCCCAATGGCCTGATACCTCCTGGTTATCAGACCTGCTGAGATTTGAAGCAGCCTGTAAAAAGGTCCCATGCAGTAGAGATCAAAAGCTTATGCTACAGAATCCTCGTTTTCTGACTTGGTCCCTAAAATATTCAAAAGTAGTGATATTGGGATTCAGGTGATGCTGCATGATGTTAGAAGCTGTAGCATGAAGATGATGGCCAATGTTAGCACTAAATACTAATGCCCTTGATTCATCTCCCTGTCTGGACAGCCTGAGACATCTACTTCACCCGCCCAATATTGCAAATAAACAAAGGTGTACACATAAGATGTTGTGTAAAATTGTTCAAAATGTAATATCTGTGAACACTGAATAAGGAAATTACTGTAGATGACTTTCCTTGTAATTAGAGTGACCCTCTCTTGTTTTTTTGCAGCATAGGTGGATGGACACCTTGGCATGTATTAGTAACTCTTCCCATTTGTGTTACAGTTCTGCATGTATTAGTAACTCTTCCCATTTGTGTTACAGTTCTGCTTTACAGTGACATAATTCTTAAGACTTTCAATCCCACCTGAATAATGGTGATTCCACATAGTATTTAGATAGATAAATGCCCACTAGACACTTATCTCTTGTTTATTTGTATTGTAATACAAATATTCAATGAGAAAACATGTTTGATGAAGAAAACGTGCAACTAAAACACATTCAAATATGTTTAATGGAACAGTTCCAAGTAGGAAAATCCCCCCATCATCATTGATTCGAAATGTTTAAGTTATTCTGAGCTGCTTGATATCATTTTATTCTCCTTTAATTGCCTTTAGCAAATTGTGTTGCTTTAATTAACATCCTGCATTTCATATACAAAGGGACAGGAAATTACTGTAAATGTTTCAAGAAGATTATTCAGTTGGGACAAGAGCATAAAATAAATATTTTGAGCATCAATGCATATACGATTAAAGACATTAACCAATGTGGGAAATTAATGGACAGTTTGAGATGATGTCAATGACAATGATTAAAACCGCAGTAGAATTGTAGATGAAGCAGACTACTTTTGTAGGTATCATATATGAATTATTACCTATTCTCAGCAGCATATGGAAAAAATGGAAGGGACACTTTACACCACAAAAACAATCCTTGGAGGATTTGTTTCTCTTTCTATCTGTGCTGCAGAATGCAGGGCATGTAGAAAGGGGAATAATGAAGAGAACTGGAGATATTTCTCCTTGTTACGCCTCACCTGGGAAGGGGCAGCATTTTGATACATTCCCAGTTCTACGCCTCAAGTTAAATATGTGAATGTACCAAAATCAATGGGTGGATGCGTGAGAACACCCATGCTCCACCCATGGAATGTCTCCCTGGGGCACAGTAATGCAAGACAGTTGCCTTGCATTACTCCTGATTAACCAAGCCATGCAAGGTGGCCTTGCGTACATTTTTTAATATCATTCCAGGTTTTTCATTGCCCTGTGCCCCCTTGTGTGGTGCAAGGGCCATGCAAAACCTTTGATAAATATGGCAGTGTTCACTGTTTGTTCAACTTACCACATAAATGCACTTCCTACTTAAGTGCAATCATGCCATGTTATTCTTGAGAACTGTATCATTGCAACCCATGTCATGTAAATAAATACAATTCTACCTAATCCTAAAATCCTCAGGAGATTCAGGAGAAGATTTATTGAGGGCCAGATTCATCATAGTGTTGTGTTGCCCTTGCATCACACAAGGTAATGCAAGGGCAACATAACACTAAAGTGAGACTTACCAAGCAACGCATGGCCACTTTGAGTGGTCCTGCAGTGCTTGGCAAATCTGAAGTAATGCAAGGCAGTGTATTTCCCTGCCTTGCATTACTCTACGCCAGGGAGGCTTTCCATAAGTGGAATGTGGGTGTTCCCATGCATCCACCCATTGATTTTGGTGCATTCCAGATTAACCATTCGTGGTAGACCTGGGAATGTGTCAAAATCCTACGCTTTCCCAAGGGAGGCCTAACTAGGAGAAATATGCTTATTTCACCTAGTTGTTTCCTCTTTCTATTTGTTCTGCATTCTGCATCACATGTATCTAGTGGAAAAAGACTCATGGGACTGTTTTTGTGCAGGAAGATGAGCCTAGGCTTTCTTATCACCTTGGTGAGCAGAAGGGACATGATGTTAACATCCTCTACACTGGGAGATATTGTTAAGTCAACATAATATCTCTTCACATAAGTAGTTAAGATTCCATCAGCTTACTAACCATTTCCAAACTCTACAAAGAGCCTTAGTCAGCTTAAAGAGTCTGAGAATGACATCCAACTCAAATGGAGATTGGTGGGATTGGCTCTGCCCCTGGCATTGATTGGTTGAAAAACTGTTTTTTTTACCATCCATGTCTGGATGTCCAAGACCTATGTTCCGGCGCTACTGGGCCCCTTTTTGGTTAATTTAGTTCTCTTAACACTATCTCTACACTAACACTCATTTGATCCTCTGATGGACCGTGCTTTGTGTCAATGAGGGGTTGGACATAGTGGATCCAATCACAGGCTATCAATAAGGACCAGGAATTGGACTACTGACTTACAGGCTAATAATCAAATTTATATGTATGACTCGTAAAACCAGGCTATTCAAGAAAAAATTATCACTACTATGCCAAATCTTCAGAGGAATTTAGTTGAACCAGAACCATACAACCCAATAATTCTGTTAAAGGCATGCAAAACAATAACATTAGTGCCTGGTACCTGGAGATTTCTCTATTTCGATCTCTCTCTGTCATCACTTAATCAATTGGAATGCACTATCAAGTTGAGGAAAACAATCATGACAAGACAAAATCTGGAGTTAATTTAAGTTAGATTGTATCAAGTATTCAAAAGGGCAAGTGTATAATTATTTAGTATTTAAGGTCTAAAGAGCATGGGACAGTCTAAATAGTTTAGGGCTTGCCACAAAGCGGCAAGAAGGGCTGGTTAGTTTAGCAAGAACATGAGCCATGACAGCTGAAGGACAGTGTCCCATAGAGGAACGAGTCCACAAATGGTGCACACAGAATATGCGGCAGGAAACACATAGAGTCTGCAAAAGTTCTCAACCAAAAGGCAGTCTCTGGAATCAAGCCTGGTTTGATTCTGGAAAAACATCAGAGCCTCCTTCCTTCTTCAAATCAATGTATAATGTAATCTTCTAGTACCGGTGGTTACACCTCTTTGATCACCTTATCGTGTCAGGCCACTCAGTCCATTGGTCATTGGTATAGGATGGTAGTCATGAGACATAAAGAGGACACATATTGTAGAAGAGAGGTGGTGCTGGTCACATAAATCGTCAGATCATCTGGTATTTGTAAACTCTCAAACAATGATCCTTTAGCCGTATGCACAGAAGTGAGTTCAATTGAACAATTTCCCATAGCAAATGTTCCCAAAGCAATAGCTGTGTTGCACTCAGTCCTTGAAATGAGTGAAAACTCTTTTAGTGAGACACAGTTTCACTTCACATTGTAAGTTTATGAACATTCCTCACAAGTGTAAGGCAAGACAGAGTAAGAAAATGCAGGCCTATTATATTTGGTTTGAAAAGATGCGCAGAATATAAAGTGATGGAATATACATTTCATAGAGAAAAAGCAGTTGTCTAATATCCTTTTGACTTATAGGCACTCAGAATACATTATTAGCTGCATTACATAACTCACATGTAACATGGCATATTACTTCTTTTTCAAAGTGGCAAAGTGTAAAATTATCTCAAATCATAAAATAGTGAAATCCTTTCAAATGGTTTACATTAGTACATATATGAAGCTCATAATCTGAAAGTTCAATATTATTAGCATTCAATATGGCTATGCAGCACCACTTTTTCTTTTCTTATTTGGATCACAATTTCAGAATATCAGAATGAAATCCTTCAATATCACGCATAAAATTAACCAAATTACGTTAGATTTAATTCATTCTTTGCACAGATTACTATTTCAAAGAAGATAAATAAGAATTTCATAACACTTAAGTACATCATTTTAACACTCTAATACACATTACATTAAAAGGCTAGTTAATACATTTGGAGCCTATATTATTTGATTAATGCAATTTTGTCTATTCCACTTTACATCTGCATGATTTTACGACACAGTAACTAAGTTCTCTCACATTTATTTTTCACGTTTTTCAGTATTTATAGACTACTCAAAAAGTTTCATATTCAGTTTATGTGTCAAACCAAGGATCTAGCAGCTTTTCACCTGTATCACCTACATCAAGATGAACCTGACCAAGATGATATGTATACTTATTTGCTATGCCAACATAAAACAATAGGTTCAGGAAAAACTTGCAAAGATGAAACTCAAACCTTTTACTCCATCTATCGTGCTTGGCCCTCCAGCTTTGATTTATGGATGCCAAAATGAATCTGTACAACTATTAACTTTCTGCAAAAAGGCAACATTGCCACCAAATTAAATCATTCTTTTTTTAAAAAGTTTTTTATTAACAAACTGATGAGGAAGATAAATCAATGTACATATAATAAGAAAACAATTGTTTACAAAGTAAATGTAGCTCGTTCTCTAACGAGAGCTTGTTTCAGTTTCCACTTGGGACACGTTGCAGCATAGTTCATTTTGTTCAAACAGAGAGCATAACAGCAAAAATAATATAGTTATATACAAGATCAAAGTACAAAGTTCAAATCAATACCCATGTTTAACTATGAGGTATTGTCAGATTAAAGTCACCACTAACTTGTAGATCTTTGTGCTACTGTGGGAAGTATGTGGAACTCGTCTGTAGTGCCGAAAAGATGTAAGACTGCATTTGTCACTGATGCTGACATAGAAAGGTACCACACTGCCGTTTTTTATCACTCTGTCTTTTTAAACTGTTTTAATACTTTTACCATCGTTTTAAATTGTAGTGAGGGAAGGGCCCTGCTTACACACATTGCTACGTTAGCATAGGCTTATTAGAAGTTTAAACGCCATTTTGCCCTTTTGCGGCTTTTTGCACTCGACACTGCATGTAACTATTGTTGTTAGATTGCTTAAATCTCTTCACATGAGAACGGCTTGTTTTCAACATCCCTAGACTTACATCGCGACCTTAGTCTGTACAGTGAGTGCAGAAGCCTCCAAGATTATCATAACAATGTAAGCTCTTATTCGGGCTGATCGGCCCATGCAACACAACATGCACATAGCTGCAGCTAACTGAAATTCTAGCGCCTTTAATATTGCACTGCTTGCATGATTAGGGCACTTGGAGAAAATCCTTTTCCAAAGAGAGAGCTTGCTGATCCTGATGTGATTCACTTCTGCTGATCTTGGAGGTACGGGGTTCCCCATTCAAGCTTAAGAGACTGTCTATTATTATTATTATGAAACCTAGTTCGTATTAGGGGAGGATGGTACACAAGGCACTATAGGACCTGTTTCCACTATCATTATAATATGATTTCTCCCTTTGTGTTTATGGAATTGTAACAATGCTGATCGTCTTATTTTTTATCATATGCCTGATTATGTTAGCCAAAATACTGCATCTTAGAGCACGTCATTGAAATAAACATTTTAAAATTTTCCATGTATCTATTTACTCACGTTGTGGACTGGTATGAGAATAACAAACGAAAGAGTGTTCTTGATTCCCACCATTCCTGAGAGTAACCTAAGTCGCATGTTCTTCTGGGTTGTCTAATCATTGGTAGCTGCGCTATAGGACGGAGAGCTAATGAGACACTGATGCTAGTCGGTTAAGGGTTCTAGGTACTGAGGTGAGTGTTTTGGTACACCACAATTCACTTAGGTCCTGGGTCTCTGTGTACAGTTCTGTGTATGAGCAGAATCTCTGCAACATGGCGCACCTAACAATGTGGTCTTATCTTTGAGACCCTCGAGTAGTGCTTATATGTTATGTTATGTTATGTTATTTGTACACTTCTATAGCGCATGGCCACTCCACTGGAGTATCCCGGCGCTTTGACGAAGACTCCCAACCGAAGATGGGGAGAGAAAAAAACATAACACCAAAAGAGCATACAGACATAAAAACAGCCTCAAAGATTACGGGAAGAGCCAAGTCTTAAGGGCCTTGCGGAAAGACAGAAGACTGGAAGTCTGTCTTAAAGAGATTGGAAGATCATTCCATGCATGAGGGGCTAAGTGCCGAAAAGACCGTCCTCCTACTCTTGTCCGTTTGATAGTGGGAACACTCATTTTTGATAAGGACGAGGATCTAAGAGATCTGAGAGGGGTATACCAAGACAGTCGCTTGGAGATATATTTGGGGCCTATGCCATGCAGGGCCTTGAAAGTCGTGGTCAGTGTTTTAAATAAAATCCTTTTTGCAACTGGTAGCCAATGCAATGTGGCAAGAAGATCCGTAGCTCTGGCTTTCCTTGGAAGGCCAAAAATGGCTCGGGCTGCAGAATTCTGGGCGATTTGCAAACGCCTGACCAGATATTTGGGAAGTCCCAAAAACAGAATGTTTGCATAGTCCAGCCTGGAACAAATCAGTGCCTGGACAATAATTTGTCTGTGCTGGATAGAGACTAGGGGGAGAAATTTGCGAAGCATCCGCAAGATGCCGAAACATTTCCCAGTGAGAGATGAGATATGTGGTCCGAAAGATAGCTTGTTGTCAATCACCACTCCCAGATTTTTGGCTTTCGCAGACGAGCTAGTGGGAGGAGACATGTCTTTCGGCCACCAGGTTTTCCAGTCGGGTTCAGATGTACAGCCAAAGAAGAGCAACTCCGACTTGTCGGCGTTGCACTTCAGCCCATGGCATCCAAACCACTCAAAAATAGCACTCAAACATCCGTTGACCTGGACACCATCAAACTGACCATCCCTGTTACTTACAAAGAGGAGCTGGGTGTCATCAGCATAGCTGACAATCCGGGCGCCAAAAGACTCCGCCGTCACCGCCAGGGGGGCCATAAAGATGTTAAACAGGAGGGGGCTTAAGATGGAACCTTGCGGGACCCCCACTTCAAGCGGTGACATTTCAGCAGAGAAAGGTGGCGCCCAGATTGTCTGCCGGCGGTCGGCTAGGAAGGACTTGAGCCAGTTCCACACCGTTCCCCGTAGACCGTTATGCTTATAACGGTCCATAACACCCTCCTCCTATTTTCGGGTGACAGTAGTGACGGTTTAAGCTACCTATATGGTTTCGGTATAGGTTTTTTCAAGCTTGATAATTTAAAAAGGTTTGTTCCTTGAATTACAACCCTTTAGTGCTACAATGCTTTTCAAAAATTTTTCTATATTGTGTCCTTATGGCTGATGTTGATATCGCACAGCATAGTATGGTGGCCGTCCACAATCATTTGCAGACGTTTGGAGTGCCACTCGAAGGTATGGCTGTTGTTTTTGTGGTGAGTGCTCAGGCTGCATACCCATTTGAGCTTTTCTACTCATGGGCTACCTTTCCTGCGGTAAATGCTGGAAGTGGTACGTTTTATGTTTACACTCCCACTGCCGTGCCTAATGCGTATACACCATATAGGACTCAGGAAATTCCGATTTCAGCTTGGCAGCACCAAGTTTGGTTTAATGGCACCCTTCCCCAATCCGTGGGTACGGTTCGGTTGGGTCCCTTGTCCATTCCAGGGGCCATGTGGCCAGTTTTGGCTGGGTTTACACTGCACCCGCAGTATCTTACAGTCCCTAATGCAGACTTAAGAGCCCTTTATGCCTCTGCAGTCGAGGTGCTTAGGGCTCTAGTACAATACTTTTCACGCAACGTCTTGGTGGGGGCACATGGAGCTGCGGGGCAACCAGTTGGTCCAGTCGGGATTAAAATTAGTCCTGTCATGGTAAATGCGGTTATGGGCAAGCGCCCCCAAGATAAGGACGAGTTACCTTTTTAGCTTGCCGAGAAATTTGATCAGCTGGAAGCAGTATTTCCTAATACGACTTCTGTGGAAAAATACTGGATTCTGATCATTACGTTGCAGAAAGACTTGGTACCTGAGGTAACAGATTGTGAAAGCTGGGGTAGAATTTTTGTGGCAGTCTACTCGAAGTGCTTTGGCACTCCGTCCATGACTGTACTGCCCTCCGTGATTAAGCGTCTTCAGGATCAACACGGTGCGGAGGCAGCTGTTGAATTGGGAATGAGACTTGTTGTGTTTGACGTAATTTCCGAACTTATCCTTGCTAATGTCAAGGGTGATGCGTTTAGCTTCCAGGTGTCAAAAGCTTTACGCAATGTCCCCGATGCCAATAAGCCCCAGGAGTTACCTAAAATTATTGCGGAGGCTTATAAGCCCATTGGCCGCAATAGTTTAGGTGTTAAGCCTTTTGCAAAAACAGCAGCTCAACTGCAAACTCAGATGACGATGTCGAAGAAAGACAAGTGTCCAAATTTTCCAAAACAGAATTGAAAAGGTAAAAAACAGGGGCAACAGAAACAGAAACAGGGGTTGTGTCCTACATCGCTGCTGCCTGAGTCCACTGAGCGCACATATGATTTGCGCGACCACGCAAGTATTAAGTCCCCTGATAGTTTTCAGTTTCCCGATCAACTTTCTCCTCGCTCTTTGCATGATTCATCGGTCTTGCAAGCCGGAGGAGGAGACTGCGGCAAAGGTCGGGGTGCCCACAAGGTCATGAGCAGCCCCGTCAGACGGAAGGTAAAGGAAAGAAGGATGACTTCCAAAATCAGAACCCCCAGTTTCATAAAAAGAAGGTTGCTGCTTTGTCTCCGAGATATGCCACCGATAGTGAGAACACAGCTTCGGAACAATGACATGGGCGCTAACGCTGCTCGACAGCGCAGCAGAGATTATAGTACTGCGGCAAGCACTGTATCCATATCTGAAGGCGACAGCAACTGACACATTCATTACTGTTGAGACAGCTGACACTAGAGTGGATCCCCCTGACTGACTATTTAACATAGTTTTTTTAATTGAAGGTGACATACAACATACAACGCAAAGGATTTTTTTTGAAAATCTGACCTCTACATATGACATTTTGTTAGTAGAGGCAGACTGGCCCCCAACTTTCATTTTGGCTGCTCCGAGAGGGGAGGAGGCAAACCTCCCCAGTTTCGCATACACTGTGCCGAAAGAGCAGGCGCTACATTTTGCAGAAGAGTGGGCTAAAGTGCAATGGGACAAACTCTCCCCCACACATGAGATTCCATTGCGGTCAATGCCACAGCCGCAACCCCAATATCCCATGCGTTGACAGCATCATTTGTATGTTTGCGGACTTCGGTTACAAATTTAACTTTGCAAAACCACACATTGCAGAGTACACAGTGTTGTTCTTGGGCTATGAGCTCAACAATAAAGGTCGAGGTTTAGCACCTCATTTCCTGGAGAAATGCGCACAGTTGAGCGCTCCGACAACTCTGAAAAAACTACAATCTTTGCTGTTTTTTTTTAATTTCAGGCGTACTTATATTCCCAATTATGCCCAGCATATCAAGCCGCTATATGCCTTGGTACAACCTACTTTTACTAAATCTTGCTGGCTGCCTGAAAATTCAGCTATAGTGCATTTTCGCAGTCTGATCTTCTTGAATCTAAATACTTACTGACTCGTGATAACCACACCAACCTGGTAATAAGAATTGTGCCTGGAGCGGTGGGTTTCACATACCTGACTTTTAATGAAAGGAACACAGTATCTGTTGCTTGCAAGTCACACTTGTACACATCCGCTGAAATGCGGGTTTCTACTTTCGAGAAAATCTTGACTGCGGTGCAGATGGCGATTCTGAAAGAGAGAGCACTGTTGCAAGGGAAGCACATGTTGGTTGTTACACCATATCCTCCCCTTGAGGCAGTGACGAAGGCCAGTTTGCCAAATTCAAAAGCTTTGCATCCACGTTGGATACAATGGGCCACATCCTTGACGTCTTCGGATGTCACATTTATTTTTGATTCCTCTTTGAAAACTCAGGATTACTTGCAGTATGAATTTGTTCATCCGGCTCCTTTGTCCTTGCGCCCGCTGGAGGATTTCCATTGTATCATTTACACGGACGGTTCGACGCAACCTGTGACGGATTCAAAGAATGCTTATTCCGTGGTCTGAGCAACAGTGGTGGGTACGATGGTGAAAGGACAATTCAAGTCCGATGTTGTGCATACACAGACATTGGGCGACTGTACCGCCCTATTGGCAGGGCTACGTGCTCTGGTGCTTGCACTGGAGTACATTGACCCATTTGTGACTACTCTTATCGTAAGTGACTCTTACTACTGTGTTCAGTCTTACAATGAAAATGTATTCTTTTGTACTCAGAATGAATATCCAGATTCCAAAGGTAGCACGATTAAACACAAAATGCTATGGGTTCGAGTGACAGAGCTTAAAGAACGGCTGCCACTCATGTTTGTAATTTATACTCTTGGTCACCAAAGCGTGGGGGTACACGCTGTTGGTAACAGTCTTTCTGATGAAGCAGTTTAGACAGCAGTTGCATCATTTGTAGTAGCAGCAGTTACACATTCCAAAAGTAAGATTGATGATGACATCTTGACAGCAAATGCTGCAACAGAGAAGGGGGGTAATTACCTTAGAGGTTTCCTTTCTAAATATTCTTATAATTTAAGTACTGATAAAGTTCCTTATGTGAGAATTAACGACGTTGGTGACAGATTGCTTCCCAACGCGGACCGCAGGCAAACCTTGATAACAGCCGCTCACGAGGGCATGGCCTCTGCGGATGCCGGCGTTTAAGAGACTGTTTCTAACTTACAGCAGGTTTACTGGTAGCGCTGATTGTACAAACAGACGCGTGATTATTCCTTCATTGTGACATTTCCCAGCAGAGTAAACCTTCAACTGCTACGCGGCCACCACAGACACAGTTGTACATATCTAATAAACTACTTGGGTGTGTTTATTTAGATCACTGCGGTCCTTTCTCCCCTGAAACTGAGTATAAGTACATCTTAGTTGCAATGGATTTGTGCACATGCTTTATTTGGCTTTGGCCACAACGGAGTACTGGTGCCTGAACTGTCATATGGGATTTGCGTGTCTTTGTGGGAATCTTTGCATGTGGCACCCTTCATTCGGACCAGGGTCCAGCATTCGCCTCTAAGGCGTACAAGTATATCATGAGTTCTTCGGGGCTGCAGGTTAAATTTTCATCTCGAAACAGGCCTGAGGGCAATAGCGTTGTGGAGCAAATGAACCGTGACTTAAAGCAATCCATATTTACAACAAGGGGTGGTGATGGACAGAGTCTCTGAATTAAGCAGAATACTCTCACCCAGTCAAGAGATCAGGGCTAGATCCAACACCGTTTTTTAGCTCATTGCACCATCCCAGTTTCAGAACCTGGCTGTATGCAAATTAATTCTATTTTTGCTGTTTGGTTTAAAGGACATTTTTTGATACCCCCTTGGACTTACATTTGGCTGGTGCTTTTTTCTATTTTTTTATTCATGGCAGTTGGATTTGTAGTTGTATTTTTCCGTATAGTGAATGGACATTGTGTAAAAAAAAATCTACAATTCGGTTAATTGATGGAACTTTGGCACCCCACTCCTCTTCTCACAGAATGAAAAGAGACCAGACTTTTGTTAACATCACAGCTTGGCCTGTATTAGATGGGATTGCGTGGGATACTGTTAAATTTCAAATCCACGGCCCCAGAGTGGTTATAAATGTCCCCAATGTACTTCGTGTTTCGATGGGGGATGTTGTAAAACAAAATATACGCTCTGACGATTGGGATGTCCAGGCCGTTGAGGCACTGTTTTCTGATTTGAAATATTATGCTGCTTTTGATGCTGAAGACTTGTACTTCGACGCAGCCAATTATGCAGACTTATTCTGCTACCAACACTATGGCAATCATTTTCTGCATAAAGCAAACACATTTAGAAATGTGTGTAAATTATACGCAATTGGAACATGGCCCAGCTCCTGTTGAATGTAGCTCAAAAACTCTTTTGAAAAAGTTTACTTATTTTACCGATTTTAATCTATCCAATCCTGAAGCCTTTTTTTTTAAGATGGCTACTAAGTCCTCTTCCAAAGTTAGACTCACCCACACTAAATTACTCTATTCGAAGTTCTTTATTGATCAATTAGCTATAGCGGGCTATGAACTGTGGAAAGATACTATTGATCTTAAATCTGTTTAGAGTTCTAAAAGCTGGCATGTACAAGGCCCTGAAGCTTTGCATTGTGCATGTCTCATCCCGAACCATATGTTGTTTTTGAACTCGACTATTTCACAAACCACTTGCTTTGGATGGATGTATGACGTTACAACGCATACTTTTACAACGCCTACCTTTACAACGCATTTTTTACACCGCAACATCCATTACAACGCACACCATTACAACGCATGCCATTACAACAAATTCTTTGAAACTACCTTTACAACGCATTCCACTACAACGCATACTACATTTACAACGCATACCATTACAACGCATTACATTACATTGCATGTAAGGTAAGTGTTGGATAGTGTAGGGGTAAAAATTACTATTCTAACTCCGGGGGTGCAACAGTAGGGTAAGTTTTGGATAGTGTAGGGGTAAAAATTACTATTCTAACTCCAGGGAGTGCAACAGTAGGGTAAGTGTTGGATGGTAATGTTATGCGTTGTAATGGTATGCGTTGTAATGACTGAGTTGTAATGACATGCGTTGTAGTGGTGTGCGTTGTAGTGTCATGCGTTGTAATGACTGCATTGTAAATACATGCGTTGTAATGGATTTTGCGTTGTAAAAGTTTCGTTGTAATGGTAGTGCGTTGTAAAAGTTGCGTTGTAAAGGTTGTTCACCACTTTGGATAGGCTATGTCTAAAAAATTAAATGCTACTTCCGTTCCTGATTTGGGAGAATACCCTACATGGTACAATCTCACTGATATGTCCATTGATTAATGACAGTCATTATTACTAAATTCCACCTTCAATATTTCCAGCTTGGATCCCCAAGGTTGGTTATTATGGCAAAAAAGTTCAGATTCATGCCAACATCGTTTTCTGGGTCTGGCCCCTGGCTATACACAGGTTAGGGTGGATCCCGCTTTGAAAGCACCCATTCTGTTACTACCTATTCAGTGGGCAAATTATGTCAGAAATGGCTCAAACATTCCACTTTAGTATCAGTTAAACTTCATTTGTCCAAATTGACTGACAATGTTGATTTGAATGACTTTGTTAAAGGCCCTGCAAAAGGCAGGTCGAAAAGATGGATATATGCTATTTACAACAAAGTTTGGAAACTATCTCAAATTGTTGTTGCTTTTAGATTACGTGCTATTGATCAGGCTAATTTATCAAAAGTGCTTGCAGTTGTTGATAATAGCAATAATACCTTTCCTTCCCAAATTTACACATTAGATAATATTGTTTCATCTGTTGTTGATATTGTTCAGGATGAAGTATCTGTTTTGTACCATGGTCAAGATCAATTACGTTCCATTTTGCAGTTTGATTGGACTTTGCAAACCTTAAAAGCTGGGAAAGTGCCTTGGGACTACATGAATACATCTTCCCTATTTATACCACTTAATTTGACTGAAAAACAACAATTTATGCCAATGAAGGGTGCTGCATATTCACTTTTGCATATTGAAAAGTTGGAGCCTTTACCTTTCTCTGTGGCTGAAATCAATTCAGCTGTATGGACCATTCATGGGTAAATAAACATTGCCTTTCCGCCTATTTAAAATCAGTTCATGCATTAAACATTATGCCATTGGCAGATATGAACTTTTGGGAAGTGCGTTTCTCCACGAAGTTTGGTCTCTACCATTCACCTATAGATGCCTGAGGGAGGGTAAAGAGGTTTATTTAAAGGGAGAAGAGTGCACTTCCACACCTGATCACTCACTAGTTTGCAAGAACA
Organism: Lissotriton helveticus; assembly: GCF_964261635.1. Taxonomy (NCBI): domain Eukaryota; kingdom Metazoa; phylum Chordata; class Amphibia; order Caudata; family Salamandridae; genus Lissotriton; species Lissotriton helveticus. The sequence continues at coordinate 1,263,813,654 of NC_136059.1, read as the reverse complement.
TACAATTGCATGGCTCTTGCAATATGCAGGCTCCGAATTTAGCATGCATTTTAAAGGGTAATCCAGTCCCAGCTATAACACCAACATTCACGTTGTTAGCTAACTGTAGCTATTTACTATTAAATAATAAAGGTTGCGGTATGCTGGCAGGGATTCCATACATTATGACTATCTCCCAACGTGTAGTGTGCTGTAAGAATGTGCTTTTCCCGCCTCCGCATTGGAAGCTCGATGTGTCCATCTGGCCTTCCATTCCGACCTTGAAAGCAGAGTTCAACAAGATGAGTCGAATAAGGGCTCTATTGTCCCAGAAAGAAGTTGCCCTTACTTCGTCCCGTGAAACATTTGTCCTTCACGTAGCCAACACCCGCACAGAAGTACATGCACTTTTAAATACTGATCTCCCACTGCATTTTGGCGCTTTGATTCACATTATATTTAATTCCTCGTCGACCACAGGCTTGGCCCATTTTTTTAAAGTAGTAGCCTTGTGACTTCATTCCAAACTATGGGGTCGATTAGGAAGGCGGATGGAAATGGGTACTGTCCGCCATGGTTGGGGAAATTTTACTCCCGGCTACGCCGCGGAGATTCCGCGGTTGGGATTAGGATAATCATGTCACGAAACTCCGACCGCGGCGGACTGATCATAACAAACACCGTCCGCGGTGGACGGAACACATCTAACTCCGTCCGCGGCGGACGGAGCCCAATGAACAACCCCCGCCGCGGACGGAAATGACCGCGGAAAAAAACACATGTACCGCCATACCTGTGAATACTCTGTGTCCACAATTAGGATTAATCCGCCCGTACCACGGAACGCACAGCCATCCACGTCCGCGGCGGAAAGAATGCAACGATAAACAGTGCATCACTGCGGAAGGCCAACACGCACAACATCCCTAACGTCAAACAAATGTCAGAAAGTGTACCGCAAGTACAAAGCAAACATACGAACATTGACAAGGCCCCCCCGATACACCAACACCAAGCACAAGCCAGCATGACACGCCCCAAGTACCCAATAATGCACACTAGTCAACACGCCCACCTACCACCTGACTGCCAACAACCATTGAGACACGACTATAAAATGACACTCACACACTACCACAATCCTTTGCATCACAGCATTGCTGCTAGCAAGAGGCCCTAATCGAGATACAGCTAACTCACATAGAAGACACACAACCACCACCCTACCACACCCACCACACAAACACCCACCACACAATTCCTACACATCACACACCACACACCTGCACCCCCCAACTCACTCAACCCACACACTGAGCCCCACACACCATGGCACCCAAAAAAAAAACTAAATTCACGGAGACAGAGTTGAAGGTAATGGTAGATGAAATCATCCGTGTTGAGCCCCACATCTTCGGGGCCCAAGTCCAGCAGACGTCCGTGGCGCAAAAGAACCACATGTGGGACAGGATCGTCACTCGGGTGAATGCATCAGGGACCATGCCGAGGACGAAGCATGACATTCAGAGGCGGTGGCATGACCTGAAGACCCGGGTGAAAGGCATCCGCGCAAAAAACTATGCAAGAGCCAATCATACTGGCGGAGTAACACCCCCGGAGCCCATACCCTTCACCGATTGGGAGGAGAAGGTGCTGGTGATACTTCACCCAGAGAGTCTAGACGGACTTGATGAAGGAGAAGAGGCTGGTAAGTACAAACCAAGCCCCACGATCAGAACGACATGGTCAGGCTCACACAGCTGAGAAGACACATCACCTACGCCCCAACCCATGCACGTCGGACACCTACTCACAAACATGTACATGGCTACCAACAGGCCCCCATATTCACGGGGAGGGTGGTGGTGGTGGAGGGTGGGGTGTGTGAGAGGTCCAAACTACAACTCCCAACAGGCCCCCATGTTCACGGGGAGGGTGGTGGTGGTGGAGGGTGTGGTGTGTGAGAGGTCCAAACTACAACTCCCAACAGGCCCCCATGTTCACGGGGAGGGTGGTGGTGGTGGAGGGTGGGGTGTGTGAGAGGTCCAAACTACAACTCCCAACAGGCCCCCATGTTCACGGGGAGGGTGGTGGTGGTGGAGGGTTTGGTGTGTGAGAGGTCCAAACTACAACTCCCAACAGGCCCCCATGTTCACGTGGAGGGTGGTGGTGGTGGAGGGTGGGGTGTGTGAGAGGTCCAAACTACTACTCCCAACAGGCCCCCATGTTCACGTGGAGGGTGCTGGTGGTGGAGGGTGGGGTGTGTGAGAGGTGCAAACTACAACTCCCAACAGGCCCCCATGTTCACGGGGAGGGTGGTGGTGGTGGAGGGTGGGGTGTGTGAGAGGTCCAAACTACTACTCCCAACAGGCCCCCATGTTCACGTGGAGGGTGGTGGTGGTGGAGGGTGTGGTGTGTGGGGTGTGTGCGACAGGAAACAGAAATGTCTACAAATCCATATGAACATGTAACGTCCACATTACTGACCAGCTCTATCTTGTCCCTCAGGTGATCGTGAACTGACTGGGGAAACCAGTACCCGGCCACAAGCCTCGCCTCCCACACATACCGGACTCTCTGGTGATGATGACACAGGCAGCTCCGGTGCGGAGGATGGAGCGGGACCAAGCACACAGCCAGGGCCATCTGGCTCACAGGGACTCCCGGGCCCGACAACCGTCGCATGTGTGACTCCAGCGACACCTGCCTCTGTGATCTGCAGAGTCCCCACCACCACCACCACCACCAGTACCACCAGTACCACCAGTACCACGACTCCTGCATGTGCCACCCAGCCTAACCCAGCGCACGATGCAGGTCCATCGGCCTCACACCCAAGCAGGGTGAGTGGGCCACAAAGGAGAGAGGCGACGGGACATCAGGCAATAAGGCGACCCACACCCCGCCGTACAGAGGAAGGACAGCTACCCCATCCTGTGGCAGAGTCCCTACAAGCCCTTGCCAGGTGCCAGGCATCATAAGACCGTTCCCAGGAACATGCAGATCGTGCACACCAGGACTCAGTGGACAACACCAACATGTTGCGTGAAATCTCGGGGTACCTTGGCCAGATCGTGCACATCATGGGCCAACAGACAACAATGTGGAGGGAATGGATTGCCCGGAACAACCCCCCCCTCCACCAATTGTCGTAGCGCCACCGCCACCGTCACCTCCACCTCCACCGCCACCGTCACCTCCGCCTCCACTGCCGCCACCACCACCTGTGCCCCTGGCGACGGATGTGGCCCATGACCAACCTGCACCCCCAGCTGACTCTGTTCCACCTCAGAGACGGAGGGGCCGCCCGAGGCTGGAAGTGAGTGAGAGCAGTGTTGGAGCGCCATCCACACGCTCCAAGAGGGGCTGCCAATGACTTTGTCACTGCCTGTGCCAGACATTCACCCTGCAAAGTATCCTGTCCCACATAGACAATCATTGCCACTGGTCTGCTGGACTAGCCTGACACCCCCCAATGTGGTGTCAGCACGGACATTTCATCTGCCATTACCTTCAACTCCAACTCCCTCCCCACCCACTTACTTGTAAATAATCACCAGCACAAAAGCACAACCTGTACATAAATTTCAATTACACACTCAATGATATTTTGCCTCCATGTTTATTCACATGATTGCCTTCAGAAACAGACGTAAACAGGTTCAGGGATCCTAGTCGTACATGATCATGGCGCTGCGGGAGTGACCTAGGGAAAATCAGAGACAGCAAACACACGTCAGGAAACAGATTCACACACATCACAACACACTGCACAGCAACATTACACAAACTACACTCATCACTAAAGCATGGGATGAGAGGACACACATCATGGAGACTTGTATGTCCAAAGAAATGAAGACACACATATGCAACCATCACAAACAAGAACACACAGCTGATGCACCCCACATCCACACAACACCAGAAAACATACATAAGGCATTGTCAACTGGCACAAGAGGTAGTTACTCACATTCAAGGGAAGTAGCGATCAATGAGCTGGCGCCTCTGGTCCACACCTTCCTCCTCACCACTATCCTCATCAGTCGACATGGGTGGGATGGGAGGCCGAGGAACATCTTCGTCTTCAGGGTCCAAGAGCAGTTCAATGTCATTGCGCACTGCCAGGTTGTGGAGCATGCAGCAGGCAATCACGATCCTGCATACTTTTCCTGGTGAGTAAGGCAGGGCCCCTCCGGTCTTATCCAGGCACCTAAACCTAGACTTTAGCAGTCCAAAGGTATGTTCGATCACTCTCCGTGTCCTTCCATGTGCATCATTGTAGCACATTTCGCCCGCTGTAGTAGGATTACGTATGGGACTGAGGAGCCATGGCCGGTTTGGGTACGCCGAGTCGCCTAAGTAGGGGGATGACAGACACAAATATCACAACAAGAAATGGTGGGTACCCCATGCCACACAGAGATCACAAAAGTCCCCACTGCACACTCACCAACAAGCCACGCTTGACCGGGTCGCAGATTTGCCATCAGTTGGGGGACAATGCTGCTCCGCATGATGTGGGCGTCATGTGCGGAGCCAGGAAATCTTGCACACACATGGGAGATGATGTTGTTTGCCAGGCACACCACCTGCACGTTCAGCGAATGGAAGTGTTTGCGATTCCTAAAAACCTGCTCACGTGCCCGTGGTGGAATGATAGCGATATGTGTGCCATCAATTGAACCCACAACGTGTGGTATGTGGCCCAGTGCATAGAAGTCTGCTTTGACTGCTGCCAACTCTTCCGGCCGTGGGAAATGTATGTAGTCATTCTTGTACAGCATCATAGCTCTTAAAACATCCCGAAGTACCGTGCTGAACATGGACTGTGACATCCCCCCGGCATATCCAACTGTGTACTGAAAGGTGCCAGTAGCAAAAAAGTGTAGGGCCGACATCACCTTTCCTGTGGGTGTAATGGAACCAGGATAAGTCCTTCGTGGCTGCAGATGAGGAGACAATTGTGCAACAAGCTCCATCAACCGTCGTCGATCCAGCCGGAATTTCCCAATCACCTCCTCGTCAACCATATCCTCCAGCACAGTGTATGGCCGATGCACATTTGGAGCCCTCCTGTGTGGGAGAGAAATGTAACTTGGGTCAACTTACAAATGACGCATACGTGTGCAACTCCATCACATGTGAGCCAACATTAGCAACAACAACTTTTCTAGGGAGAATGGTCATATGTGTGACATCTCTGATAGTCTATACAATACGGAGTGCCCATTTAACAAAGTGCAGCCACTTGCAACAGGAAGTGTGTCAACGCAACGTAGTCACATGTGAACCTTACTGACAATACGTGTGTCTTTACCCTAATGTTTAGTAGCCACATCACAGACACACATGCAAGTGCATGCACACAAACGATAATGATACACACACACCATGTCATCATGCACCAATGCCAACACCAATAATGTTGTGCATACGGTAATTACATGCATGGTGACACAACGTCCAAAACACATAAACTGAATGCATGTGTACCACCACCACTGTAGTCACCTCGCCAGAACCACACACTGACAACAGATGCATAATTTGGCCATACAGCCGTGATGTACTGTGTAGTTGTGAAGATGTAATAACGTTTGTAGGGTCACACCCGACGTCAACACGTCCAAATGCACATCTGTTGCCCATTGTGTGCCCACCGATGGGCATAGTATGGACACACATGCAATAGTGTATGACATATGACCTTTCCCTATCACGCTCACAACCCTCATGACGCAACTGCACACAACACATCACGGTGCAGCGTCTGACAAGATAACATGATTGGCGCCGCCATGGCGGTGCACAACTTCCGCTACTTCCCAAAGGCCATACGCGGCCAGCGTCCCTCTTCCCATTGGCTGCATGTGCACGGACCGTCACGGGCACACATCGGCAACCGCACGTGCAAGCTTCAGGCACGGATGCTTCAGTTGCAACAATGTTCTATCACTGGCACCACCATGGCGGTGCATGTACTCAGCGGGGGAGGTGCAGGCCTATACACCCTTTAGATGTACTCAATGGACATGCCAGTTCATGTCCCCTCTTACAGTCACATTGCATCATCCACCGTACACCAGCCGGAGCGGCCGGGCCAAGGACGGCCGTGCCGGCCATGTCCACAACCGCCGTGCCAGGCCGGGCCTAGGACGGCCGTGCCGGCCATGTCCACAGCCGCCGTGCCAGGCCGGGCCTAGGACGGCCGTGCCGGCCATGTACACAACCACCGTCCTAGGCCCGGCCTGGCACAGCGGTTGTGGACATGGCCGGCACGGCAGTTGTGTACATGGCCTGGCACGGCGGTTGTGTACATGGCCGGCACGGCCGTCCTAGGCCCGGCCTGGCACGGCAGTTGTGGACATGGCCGGCACAGCCGTCCTTGGCCCGGCCGCTCCGGCCGGTGTACGGTGGATGATGCAATGTGACTTTAAGAGGGGACATGAACTGGCATGTCCATTGAGTACATCTAAAGGGTGTATAGGCCTGCACCTCCCCCGCTGAGTACGTGCACCGCCATGGTGGCGCCAGTGATAGAACATTGTTGCAACTGAAGCATCCGTGCCTGAAGCTTGCACGCGCGGTTGCCGATGTGTGCCCGTGACGGTCCGTGCACATGCAGCCAATGGGAAGAGGGACGCTGGCCGCATATGCCCAATCGCAAGTAGCGGAAGCAGTGCACCGCAACAACAGGGCCAGTCATTGGCCCATTTCACGAACACGCTTCCAGGGCTGACCAATTGCTGGCGACGTATGCCACTGACACGTGCTGAGGGCCCTATATATGTGTGTTGTCCAAAAGCACACATCCTACCCTGGGAACCAGTGCTGCCTGTTCACCTCGACCTTCTGCTGCTGCTGAGCTGACCAACGACTGCTGCCTGTGACCATCACCTCGACTTGCTGCTGAGCTGACCACCGACTGCTGCCTGTGACCATCACCTCGACCTGCTGCTGCTGCTGAGCTGACCACCGACTGCTGCTCTAGTCCCATACTCCGTGATCTTGCCATGTCGAGAGGCAAAGAGATCCGGTCTCGTCCCTTCACCGCCGCGGAGCTTGATGTCCTCGTGGCCGGTGTGCTCCGCAACTATGGACGCCTCTACGGCGCACCCGGATGGGTGGTAAGTGCAGTGTGGGACATGTTGGTGTGCATGAGGGGGCCAAATAATCGTGCCTACTGCTATCTTAGCTGTGTACTGTGGGCTCGACATATGTTCCGGATTGTGTATCGCTGCTGACAGATACGTGTTGCCCCTATGTGTGTGACAGGCCAACTGTCCACTGACTTACACCCTTTTGTCTCCCATCATGGTAGGTCAAGCTGCACCTTCGCAAGGAAGTGTGGAGGAGCATTGCACGGGAAGTACGGGCATTGGGGGTGTGCAACAGACGACATACACACTGCCACAAACGCTGGGACGACATTTCCAGGCTGAGTAAGAATGTAGCGGAAGTGACACTGGGGATGATTCCAAGGACGCCCCGTCTGGCCCGACGCTCCATGACCCCTCTCATGCACCGTATCATTGCAGTGACGCATCCTGAACTGTCCGAACGTCTGAGTGTCGATCAACAGCAAACTAGCGGTGAGCATACTGTCTGTGTAGGAAACTTGTGAGCGCAATGCATGTATTGGTGCACAGACACAGTATTGAGTTCCGTGTTGCGTATGTATCTCTGTGATGCCATGTTGGTCCCATTGGGTGGGTGTCATTTGACATCCAGGTCCGCCATGTTGACACGCCACTTGCTTAGTAGTTGAGTGTTGAAGCACATCCCCTAGTGGTCCATGGCCCCATGGCAGGAAATGTGTGCAGATGTACGTGCTCCTGCCCTGTCCGCATGCTGTACATGTGTCACGGCCACCAACGCTTATGTAATGTGAGGATGACTGGTAGAGGTGGGCCGTGTGCAGGATGGGGGCTACAATTACTTTGTCAGCTATGGAATTTGGCAATCCTTGTCCTTCTGTACGTGAGTGTGCCCATGACTTACACCTCTTTTATGTGCATTTCAGCTATGACAGAGGACACTCGGCCACAGACGGAGGAGATCAGTCGAGGAAATGAGTCCGGGTCAGACTTCGCACACACGCAGACTGACACAGAGGAGGGCAGCGCCGGAGAGGGGGACAGGACCGTCCCTGAGGACTCGCATGTGGAGACACCATCGTCCTCATCTTCGGAAACTCTTGGTGAGCCTGCACTGTTGTCACAGACTGGGAGTGGGCAATCATCACCTTCTGTCGGAAGACAGCACACAGGGCCCACACTTCCGCCAACTGCACCATGTACTGTTCGTGGCCGCAGGGGTAGGGGGAGCAGAGTGGCGTTCGGTGCAGGCACCACTATCCCTGCCACGGTGAGCCAAAATGCACTGTGTGCTGAGGCCGTTGATCTGCTGCGACAGCTGTGTGTGGGGCAGACCCATATGACAAATGCTTTCCAAGACCATGTTAGGAAGTTGGTGCAGGTGGTGGCATTCATGGTAGGGATGCATGGCGATCTTGCTGGTCTACACAGGACAGTGCAGTCATTGGCAAGCAGTGTGTCGTCTGCAATAGTACAGTCGCATGGCCAGGGTGCTACTTCTGTTTCCCCATCTACACCACTGGATGTCTCAGGGGGTAGTGATTATTCAGAGCAGGACTCAAATACAGGTTATTGCACTAGAAGCAGCATCAGACAGCACGTCAGGGCACGCAGGGCACAGACCCCATCCCCTAGATCAGCTAAATCTGTTCACGAAGACAACGTCAGATACACTGGAGTACACACACACGATCCACAAGTGTTGTTGGGGGACATGCCTTCAGGAGCTACACAGGCATTCAACACAAAAGGTACTCCCAAGGCAAGGGATACTCACAAGTCCATGGACAGTCCCTTGGACAAGGCCACTCAAAAGACAAAGGACCCTCCTAAGAGCAGGGAGACTCCCAAGGGCATGCCCACAACAGAGGAAAGGGACCATCCCCAGGACAAGGACAGTCAAAAGACAAAGGCACCTCCTAACAGCAGGGAGACTCCCAAGGGCAGGCCCACAACAGAGGAAAGGGACCCTCCCAAGGACAAGGACAGTCAAAAGACAAAGGCACATCCTAAGAGCAGGGAGACTCCCAAGGGCAGGCCCACAACAGAGGAAAGGGACCCTCCCAAGGACAAGGACAGTCAAAAGACAAAGGCACCTCCTAAGAGCAGGGAGACTCCCAAGGGCAGGCCCACAACAGAGGAAAGGGACCCTCACAAGGACAGTCAAAAGACAAAGGCACCTCCTAAGAGCAGGGAGACTCCCAAGGGCAGGCCCACAACAGAGGAAAGGGACCCTCCCAAGGACAAGGACAGTCAAAAGACAAAGGCACCTCCTAAGAGCAGGGAGACTCCCAAGGGCAGGCCCACAACAGAGGAAAGGGACCCTCCCAAGGACAAGGACAGTCAAAAGACAAAGGCACCTCCTAAGAGCAGGGAGACTCCCAAGGGCAGGCCCACAACAGAGGAAAGTGCCACTCCCAAGGACAAGGACAGTCAAAAGACAAAGGCACCTCCTAAGAGCAGGGAAACTCCCAAGGACAGGCACACAACAGAGCAAGGTCCATCTCCCAAGGCCAGGGACACACACAGAGAGCAGGTGTCTACTGGAGACAGGTGCACCACAGACGACAAGTCTGCTGGCAGGAACAGGGCGGCGACCAGGGCACAGGCAAAATCCAGAGACAACACTCCACCTAAGGATAAGGCACATCCTACGGACAAGGCTTCTAGCATGGACAATGGCGCAATCAAGTACAGGCATACTTCACCCCTGGCTGCACTGAGGCTGATGTTTTCAACTGAACGCCAAACAGATGTCTCCGCGGCGGAGTCCCCCCATACTTTCACTCCCATCCAGCCCAGTCAGAAGCAGAGGAGGGAGTCCCCTGTTGTTGCATCCCCCATTACACATGAATCTGAGTCCAGGCGGCAGGCACACAGCAAACGACAATCAGGCTCCAGCATGTCCCCAGAAACACGATCCCCGGCTGCAGATGCTCCACCTATGGTGGGTGATAATTCTTTAGAGTCCTCACCACTTGGCAGTCCTGTCCTGTCCAGGGTGCACTCACACATCCCTAAGAAACGCAGACACACACCATTGACACCTGCCCACCTCGATGTCGCTCAAGGTCAGCTATCCCCAGCTCCCAGGGCCACCCTGCCTCCTGGCCCATACAGCCCTGTGGCTCATCATTTCAGTGGTCCCAGTGGCGCAGGTGCAGTTGACTCTCATGTATCAGATAGTGGCACTGTGTCTGTTGTTGGCTGTCATGCATCATGTAGTGGCACAGTCTCTGTTGTGCCCTCTCCTGTTGCTGGTCCTGGCAGTGTATCTGGGTCTATGGCTCACATGTCAGTGAGTAGATCTGTGGCTGTGTTGCACACTCCTGTTTCTGGTGCTGGCAGTCTGTCTGGGTCAGTGGGTCACGTGTCAGTGACTACATCTGTGGCTGTGTCTCACATTCCTGTTGCTGGTGCTGGCAGTGTGTCTGGGTGTGTGGCCCATGTGTCTGTCACTCGGGCTGTGGCTGTGTCTCACACTCCTGTTGCTGGTGCTGGCAGTGTGTCTGGGTCCGTGGCCCATGTGTCTGTCACTCGGGCTGTGGCTGTGTCTCACACTCCTGTTGCTGGTGCTGGCAGTATGTCTGGGTCCGTGGCCCATGTGTCTGTCACTCGGGCTGTGGCTGTGTCTCACACTCCTGTTGCTGGTGCTGGCAGTGTGTCTGGCTCCGTGGCACATGTGTCTGTCACTCGGGCTGTGGCTGTGTCTCACACTCCTGTTGCTGGTGCTGGCAGTGTGTCCGAGGCAGGTAGTTTACGCAGTCCCCCTGATTCTGTGATGTGAGGTGCTGATCACTTCACTCAAATGTTATTTCACATGGTGTGTCCATTGAGAACTGCGTTGCACTCTTGTGGTCCCTGGGACGGGTTGGTTGGGACACGTACTTGTGCTGCCTCTGATGTACCTGCTCTGTACTCGACAATGCCCTGTTGATGTTCTGATACTGCATTCTGCCCTCTGATGTGCTGCCTCTGATGTATCTGCTCTGTACTCCACAATGCCCTGTTGATGTTCTGATACTGCATTCTGCCCTCTGATGTGCTGCCTCTGATGTAGCTGCTCTGTACTCCACAATGCCCTGTTGATGTTCTGATACTGCATTCTGCCCTCTGATGTGCTGCCTCTGATGTAGCTGCTCTGTACTCCACAATGCCCTGTTGATGTTCTGATACTGCATTCTGCCCTCTGATGTGCTGCCTCTGATGTAGCTGCTCTGTACTCCACAATGCCCTGTTGATGTTCTGATACTGCATTCTGCCCTCTGATGTGCTGCCTCTGATGGACCTGTTCAGTGCTATGGACTGTTGTTGCACTTGGCCCCTCTCACGTGCTGCCTCTGATGGACCTGTTCAGTGCTATGGACTGTTGATGCACTTGGCCCCTCTCACGTGCTGCCTCTGATGGACCTGTTCAGTGCTATGGACTGTAGATGCACTTGGCCCCTCTCACGTGCTGCCTCTGATGGACCTGTTCAGTGCTATGGACTGTTGTTGCACTTGGCCCCTCTCACGTGCTGCCTCTGATGGACCTGTTCAGTGCTATGGACTGTTGATGCACTTGGCCCCTCTCACGTGCTGCCTCTGATAGACCTGTTCAGTGCTATGGACTGTTGATGCACTTGGCCCCTCTCACGTGCTGCCTCTGATGGACCTGTTCAGTGCTATGGACTGTTGTTGCACTTGGCCCCTCTCACGTGCTGCCTCTGATGGACCTGTTCAGTGCTATGGACTGTTGATGCACTTGGCCCCTCTCACGTGCTGCCTCTGATGGACCTGTTCAGTGCTATGGACTGTTGATGCACTTGGCCCCTCTCACGTGCTGCCTCTGATGGACCTGTTCAGTGCTATGGACTGTTGTTGCACTTGGCCCCTCTCACGTGCTGCCTCTGATGGACCTGTTCAGTGCTATGGACTGTTGTTGCACTTGGCCCCTCTCACGTGCTGCCTCTGATGTAGCTGCTCTGTACTCCACAATGCCCTGTTGATGTTCTGATACTGCATTCTGCCCTCTGATGTGCTGCCTCTGATGTAGCTGCTCTGTACTCCACAATGCCCTGTTGATGTTCTGATACTGCATTCTGCCCTCTGATGTGCTGCCTCTGATGTACCTGCTCTGTACTCGACAATGCCCTGTTGATGTTCTGATACTGCATTCTGCCCTCTGATGTGCTGCCTCTGATGTAGCTGCTCTGTACTCCACAATGCCCTGTTGATGTTCTGATACTGCATTCTGCCCTCTGATGTGCTGCCTCTGATGTACCTGCTCTGTACTCCACAATGCCCTGTTGATGTTCTGATACTGCATTCTGCCCTCTCACGTGCTGCCTCTGATGTAGCTGCTCTGGTGCCCACTTTGCCCATGCTCACGCATACACTGTGATTATACCCCTATTATGTACAATAAAGGTAGTCTATCAAGTCTCGTGGTTTGTCGTTGTCATTCATGCTTGCGTACTACAAATGTGTATTTCTATTTGCTTCTCATCAGTGGTTTGGGTAACATGACACTCCCCCTCCCTACGTCACGACCCTTGCAGGTATTCCCCTCCATGCAGCCAATGGTCTGTGTCTTACCTGCGTCGGCGTCGATGGTGGGCCAAGACTAGGACGTGGTGGATCGCGAAGAGCATCGGGAAAGCGTGTAGCGCTGGGTCCATGGTGGCGAGCAGCTTGTGGTGGGTCTCTCTGCTGTGTCTCTTTTCTACGCTGTGGGGAATCCGCCTTGTTCAGACAGGTTGTGTTTCCGCTGCGGTTTTATGTGTATTTTCCGCCATCTTGATTTGGGGGACGGTCTTAGACGTCAGTACGTACGGCGGAGCCTCCGGATGTGTTCCGTCCGCCGCGTGGTCGTGTGTAGTTCGACGGCGGTGCGTGCTTTTCCGTCGCGGATGGAAATTTGACACGTTTTCCTATCCTGATATGGCGGACGGAGTGTCCGCGGCAGGCGGACACGGAAAAGGCTTTTTCCGCCTACTCCAGGGCCGCGGTGGCTCTTCCGTCCGCCATCCTAATGAGCCCCTATATTTGGTGTGCTACCGGCATTTTTCCTTCTATTTTTTCCAGCCTCTTCGGCGGTTTACCGTTTATTCTCGCCTTGGCTGCCAGTGTACTGCTGTTAATTTGCCAGCTCAAAAATGGCTGCGCAGTCTGTGAAACAAGACAACCTGTCCCGGCTGCTCAAACTTCGCAACCAGATGCTTGAATACTATGGAACACTACCTCTGGCCACCTTGAGAGTAGCTTATGGATTGTCCTTTGGTTTTCCTACTTTACATGCATGCAGCCTGTTTTCCATTGCCTGGATTGCTGTTTTGAATGGGCTCTGGATTTGTGTCTCTGCAATACGGTGTCTCCTAACCCGGATTATGATTAACTAATGTGTCCCTTAGTAGCTCATGAGTTGGACTGTTCTGGCATCGGGATTATGGCTTGTGCAGCGGCACATGGAGTCCTTGGGAATTGGAATATATGTGCGGCTGCACATGACTTCCTGGCATGCAGTTATATCGAAGAATACCCGAGTTATCCTCTGATGGTGCAAGAGGCTCCGGCTATCAAAGAACATGTATGTTCCTTCACGTTTTGAATTGGATGGGTGAAATGTTTTCTGACAATAACAATGATTTCTTCTTGGAAGCAGTTGCAACAAACTCTGCTTATAGGGGGGGGAGGGTGGAGTTCTGTGACTTCAGCGGAAGTGCAGCCATTTTTCCTGTCCAGCTACGGTCTAGTTGTTGATGGCACTTACACTTTCTAATGTGCCTGCCACCGCGGATACGCCCAGTGGGCACACCGCTGGCACACAAAAGACTGTCTGCGCCCGAACAGTTGCCAGCACTAGCGATGCTGCCCAACAGCAGGAAGTGGCCAATTAGGGTCACTCGGGTCACTCATGACCCCCTCTCAGCCTTCAGTATCAAATAAAGAGTCAGTCAGACAGTAGAGAATACAAACCAATAACAATTTATTCAAAGTACACTGAGAGTGGAGCCCTGTCTTCGCAGTTGATAGGAGTGCTGCAGAGGGACTGACATCAGCAAGCATAACAATACATCATGTACATTTCAGAACCAACGAAGGCATGCCCACAATGGAATTTTCCAGGGAGATGCAGCTGGACAGTAAATTACAAAGGAGTAAGTTTCCATTCTGATTCTGAGGCTGGGCACACGCTATCTACTATTTAAGGTCACTCTGCCGGTACCCACCATTAGACAAGTGGGAGGAGGCCTACGTCTAGAGGAAAGGCATGTGCTAATAAAAACAGTGCATTAATTAGTGTAGCAGAACTCAGCTCCGAAGAAGCATAACCTAGAAAAGGCTGTTTCTCGGAAATGGCAAAGGATTATTTTTGATCATGATACAAAATGGCGGCCTTATACAAAATGGCGCTACGAATGCTAACTTACATAAAACAATGCAAAAGCACATTTTTCTATTCTAACCAAATGTATAATAGCAAAAAGACATGTAATTCAATAAAGCATGAATGAACTGTTTTAGGAGCACTCCATATTGTCAGCTTTGAGATGGGAAGCAGTAGGGAGGGAAGAAGTCTCAAAAATACCCTCATCTATTTGCATGATTTCATCTACTTCCTTTTGAATCATAAATGTTGCATTAGTATCATGAATCGATATTCTGTTAGGAGCGAGAAGGGTGGTGCAAGACGAGCAACATCAGGGGAGACCCTGGACCAGGACGCAATAAGAAATCAAAATCACAATGAAGTAAATCACCCTCTCAAGGATCCAACTCCAACTACCAAAAAGTGACCAACTCCAGTTCCCACTCTCTATTACTTTAACATTTTCTAGGATCTCTAAAATATGTCGGGTAATGTTTTTTGCCGTATTTGTGACCCCGACTACACACTGGTCTCCTACTACAGCGCACATACCACCACTCTTAGCTAGAATGAAATCAACAGCATATCTAGTCTGCTTGGAATATATTTGCATACTTTCCAATTGGGTGGTGATGTCACGTAAAGCTGCTACTGTAGAGTTAGACAATATCTGCAGCTTAAATCCAAAATATTCTCTGGCTCTTTCACCCCTGGCCATTGCAGTACCACCAAAGGTAATAATGGAGGAAAGACTTTACCAAAAGGTGATACCATTACTGTAATTGTTGAAAAATCTGTTACTCTGTCACAAAACTCTGCAGTTAATGTTCTTTTTACCCATCTTACATTTGGCTTACTATACTTGCAAAGCACGATCAGAGGGAGCTCCATTCCCAAAGCAACATCATCTGTACCATTATAAACATTCGAATGAGTACCATTAGACAGAAAATAAAATCCTGGGTGTGCATAGAGTGGACCTTGATAATCTACAGTAGAATATTTTGTATTCATTCCAAAGGTACTTGATCCTTCTTTTTCACTAAAGACATTGGATTTTTGAACAATATTATACCAGGACAATTGACATACAAAAATGCATCAGTACTAATTATTATCGGACAACATGCGGGATAATAACCAGCCTTTCAGGTAACTGTTAAATCTTGGTAATGCCAGTCCACTAAGGTGATGTACTTCTCTCTCATGGTCCAAGAAGAAAGTTCCACAGCGGATCAACTGAAAAAGCACCTCCAATTTCCAACGTTCCTTACAGTGTTCGGTTTTATTGTGCTGTGAACCTCCAGGACCTGCTGTGGAAGCCGACTTCATCAGCCCGCACGCCCTCCCCTCCGCTGACTACATCCTCCTGGGGGACATCAACTTCCACCTGGAGAACAACAACGACCGCAACACCACCACCCTGCTCGACAACCTCGCCAACCTCGGTCTCAAGCAGCTGGTGTCCACCCCCACCCACCTCGCCGGACACACACTCGACGCCGTCTTCTCATTCAGCAAAGACATTGCCTTCAGCCACGCCACCGGACTCCACTGGACGGACCACAGCTGCGTCCACTTCACCTTCAAAAGAACGACGATCCACCACCACCAGCAACAGGTTGCTCGAAGAAGCTGGAACAAGATCACACCCTCCCGCCAGCTCAGCGAACCCCAGCCAGGCCGCCGACAACCTCACGAAATGGATCAGCAACTGCGCAGACGAACTCGCCCCACTGAGGACCCGGCAGCAAGAAGGCCCCATGGTTCACCGACGAACTCAAGAGCTCCAAGAAGAACTGCCGAGCCCTCGAGAAAGCCTGGAGAACATGACCACCCTCAAGCTTGCCACCCGGAAGCACCACCAACTGATCCGCGCCACCAAGAAAACTGCATTCAAGGACCGGCTGGACAACAACGCACACAACTGCAAGGAACTCTTCAACATCATGAAAGAGCTCTCCAACCCCAACGCCGGAAACAACGACATCACCCCATCGCAAGACCTCTGCAACTCCCTCGCCTCCTACTTCCACAACAAGATTGCGGACATACACAACAGCTTCAGCACTCAACCGACGCACACCACGACCGAACCACCGCCCCCCACCACCACCCTCCGCGCCTGGACCCCGATCAGCACCGAAGACACCGTCCGCATGATGAACTCCATCCACTCCGGATCCCCAACCGACCCCTGCCCTCACCACGTCTTCAACAAGGCCGACGCTGTCATCGCACCCCACCTGCGGGACATCATCAACACCTCCTTCGACACCGCCACCTTCCCGGAGAGCTGGAAGCACGCCGAACTCAGCGCCCTACTCAATAAACCTACAGCGGACCCCACCGAACTCAAGAATTACTGCCCCATCTCGCTCCTCCCGTTTCCAGCCAAAGTCGTCGAGAAGACCGTCAACAAGCAGCTGGCCGCCTTCCTCGAGACGAATGGATCCCTCGACCGCTCACAGTCTGGCTTCCGAGCCAACCACAGCACCGAGACCACCCTCATCGCTGCCACCGATGACATCCGAGCCCTGATGGACAACGGAGAAACAGCGGCCCTCATCCTCCTAGACCTCTCCGCGGCATTCGACACTGTCTGCCACCGCACCCTAGTGCAGCGCCTCAGCAACGTCGGAATCCAGGAGAAGACACTGGAATGGATCATCTCCTTCCTCGACGGAAGAACACAGAGAGTCCGTCTACCACCGTACAAGTCAGAGGCCACCGAAGTCATCTGCGGCGTCCCTCAAGGATCCTGGCTGAGCCCCACCCTCTTCAACATCTACATGAGCCCCCTCGCGGCCATCGCACGCCAACACAACCTCAACATCATCTCCTACGCTGACGACACCCAGCTGATCCTCTCCCTGACCAACGACCCCGCCGCCGCCAGAGCCGACCTTCACGAAGGGATGAAAAACGTAGCCGAGTGGATGACGACCAGCTGCCTGAAACTGAACTCAGACAAGACGGAAGTCCTCATCCTGGGCTCCTCGCCCTCCGCCTGGGACGACTCCTGGTGGCCCCCCGCCCTGGGCACCGCACCCAAACCGACAGACCACGCACGCAACCTGGGCTTCATCCTGGACTCCTCCCTCTCCATGACCAGTCAAGTCAACGCCGTCTCCTCGTCGTGCTTCAACATCCTGCGCATGCTACGGAAGATCTTCCGGTGGATCCCCACCGAGACCCGGAAGACGGTCACCCAGACCCTCGTCACCAGCCGACTGGACTACGGCAACGTCCTCTACGCCGGAACCACCGCCAAGCTACAGAAAAGACTCCAGCGGATCCAGAACACCTCAGCCAGACTCATCCTCGACATCCCACGACACAGCCACATCTCCGGACATCTGAGAAACCTGCATTGGCTCCCCGTCAACAAAAGAATCACCTTCCGTCTCCTCACCCACGCACACAAAGCCCTTCACGATCAAGGTCCGAGCTACCTCAACAACCGCATCAACTTCTACGCTCCCAAACGTCATCTCCGATCAGCCAGTCACGCCCTCGCCGCCGTCCCCCGCATCCGAAGAACGACAACAGGAGGAAGGTCCTTCTCCTACCTGGCCGCCAAGACCTGGAACTCCCTCCCGACCGACCTGCGACTGACCCAAGACCACCTCTCCTTCAGGAAGAAGCTCAAGACCTGGCTGTTCGAGCAGTAGTAGCACCCCCCCCCAAGCGCCTTGAGACCCTCCGGGTAAGTAGTGCGCTATACAAATGTCTTGATTGATTGATTGACTGGAATTCCAAACAGAAAGTATAAAAAGTAGTGGAGGCAGCACCAACTTGAAGTAAATCAACACGACCAAAGTTTTTTTATCCAAAAATATATTTTTCTTTTTATTTTCGAATTTTGAAAGTGCACAGGACAGCCAACGCGTTTCGCTCCCCAACCATGGGAGCTTCGTCAGGGCATATAAACTAGATGGTTTTTCTCACAGTTGTGTAGTCAAATTTGTAAAAAGAAGAGGAACTGGCCAGTATAATGGTATATGTACTAGTGCAGATATTCCAAATAGAAATAGGGTATCCAGTGTGTCAGGGTCCGTCAGGTTTTTCACAAAGTTATCATAATAAATAGTATTGATATCAGAGGTTGTCGTAACACCAAGCGACGTGTGTGCAGTCCCTGATAAGCTGCTGAGACACACGTGCTTCCAAGGTTTGACAAAGCGTGACGGCCCACGACGGATGCACCTTAGTCTGCGTTTGGAAATGATGTAATCAGTTACTGATGTGGATATGTGTCTCAAAAAAACTCAACAATATTCGGCCAGAATCGCAAGAGAAGACCAAAGACGAAATCTATCTTGTAGAGCCCAGTTGCTGCGACCCTCAGTCCGTATAGCACCTGATGGTCCATCAGGTGCTATACGGACTGAGGGTCGCAGCAACTTTTCCAAACACAGACTAAGGTGCACAACCTATGGATGGTGCACCGTGGATACACTTTCCCCCATTTAAGAACAACTTAGACTGTGTCGTATCTCCAATATTTTAAAGTTAATTCTCTAGCCCATGCTCTTCATATTTTCTTCTTGGAGGACAGATACAACATAAATTTCTCCAAATACTAATGGTTCTTCTACGTTGTCTGAACCGTCTCGAATTTCAACAGGGATCATCTTGGCCCTGCCTTCGCCACACGACCATCCACATCGCCAAGGATTCATCACTCTATAACTTGCCCTGAAGAAGTCCCTTCCGGGATGAAACGCATCGGCTGTTTGTTTCTTTCTATTGAAAAATAAAGGGATTAATCAAACAAGACCTCTGGACATCACCATTTGTGCTTGTGCAATTAGTTTGTGATCTCTCCACATTTGTGTTATATGGTGCACCTTTGCTTATTTCAATACATGTCATGCTCTGTTTGGGGCTAACACTGTGATGGTGGGTGTTTTTTCAGTGTGCACATAGTCCCCAATGAACCATTTATAAAGGGGAAAATACGATTGAGGTTACTTTGGATCAGGTGCATTTTTATGAAGGTTCCGCCATCTACCATGTTTCAACCACCAAAACATACTTCAAGTTATTGCACCTATCAAATTCGATATAATCCATCTAAAGGACCTCAAAAGGGAAAGTGGGTGGTGCAAAATTACCAGGTGGCGTATGGGTACCCTTTCCACAATTGTGTATCATGCCCACAATGCAGTACTTCACTAAATGTGCAGCTGTTTTCGAAATGTTATCATTCTGCTATACAGGGTCTAACAACTTACAAATACCCTTAGCACTAAAATGGGCTGGGCCTTGGGCCATCGTGACTACAGGAAGAACATATGCATCTGGAAACATCCACCTCTGCTTCCCTGACTTATCAATTCAACATCCCTTGCCATTTAATTGTGCTGTACCTTCTTGCCACATTGCAAATTCCTCTATTGTGGCCTCACTTTGTATCTCCTTCACATTCTCAAGTTTTTCCTCAAACATGTTAACTTGAGGCACCCACCTAGCAGAACCTGCTACTAACATTCTTCTCATTTTAGTCCGAGCTGTTTCCTTAGCTGTCTGATCTGCAAAGGCATTTCCCCTACCTACATTGTCAGTGACTTTCCGGTGGGCACTACAATTTATTATGGCCAATTTCTTAGGGAGTGTTAAAGGAGACAGGACTCTCATTATGAGGTGCTCATGCTGAATTTTTGTGCCATGCGAAGTAAGAAACTCTATCTCTACCCAGAGTCGCCCAAAGTTATATGCGACTCCAAAGTTGTACTGGCTGTTAATCAGTCCCTCACTCAATTAGTTAGCTCGAATAAGGCAACAAGCTCAGCAGCTTGGGCCGACTGACAAGGAACTTGTGAAGTCTCAACTAATGTGCACAGCATGATGATAGCTTAAGCAGCAGTTGTAGTGCAATCTGGTTATTTTAAACAAGAGCCATCGACATAGAGTTCCCCATGTGGGTCAGAGAAGGAAACATCAGTCAAGTCTACACATCCTTTCCTCTCTTCTTCCGTCCGGAAGATACAGTCATGTTTGTCGACTTCATCACTCTCAAAAGGGAAGGGCAGTAACGTGGATGGATTCAAAGTGGCACATTTTTTTATTGTAATATCTATAGCGAACAAGGTTAATTCATAGCCAGTCAGACGTACACTGGTAAGGTGCTGTTTCTTTGTCTTATTCAAAGTGTATTCACTTCATGGGGTACCATGACGGTGAGATCAGTATCAAGTACAAGTCCAGCCAATTGTCTTATTGAGACGGCCACAGCCGCGACAGTTCTTAGAGAGCTCGGGAGGGCTCTTGCGACAGAGTCAGGAAAAGCAGAGAAATAAGCACACTGCTGTTGCTTATCTCCAAATTTTTGTGTTAAAACACAAAGCACTCAACCAGCCAGCTCATGAACGAACAACACAAATGATTTGTTATATTCAAGGGTGCTAAGTACTGCAGCCGGAAAAAGCGCAGTTTTCAAAAGACTGCAGACATTCAGGCATCCAAGGCAAGGGCTCATGCAGATCTTTAGTGGTTAGTGCAAGCAAGGGTTTGATTAGTAAGGGCTAGTTAGGGATACACTGCCGACAGTAGGAAGTGATACCTATAAAAGCATACACATCTTTCTGAGTCTGTGGGATAGGCATTTTAACAATGGCACTGATGCGCTCAGGGGTCAATCATCTACCCTCCTTCGACAATAGGTGACATAAATAGGTGATCTCCTGTCGACAATACTGAAATTTGGAAAGAGATACTTTATGTCCATGCCGGGCCAAATGCAACAACAATTTAACAGTACTGTGTCTACAACCCTGCTCAGTATCTGAAGTGATAAGGAGGTCATCAACATTCTGCACCAATACATTACCTGTGAGATGTGACAAGGAGTCCAACGTCCAACTGATCTTTTAGTACATGGCTATAAATGCTCGGGCTCTCCGTATAGCTCTGAGGAGCTCCACAGAACCTGAAACTCCTACCAGCTAGGGTGAACCCAAACAGATATTTACAATCTGGATGAATAGGAATACTGAAGAACGCATTTTTCAAATCGATGATAGAAAATAATTTAGCAGAAGAAGGAATCATTGTCAAAAGAGTAGTAATGTTAGGGACCACTAGAAACTTGGGAAACATTATTTTATTACCTTCGAACAAAACAATCCTAAAACGATAAACATCTTCATGTCTACCAAGTGAACCTGAGGACTTCCTTTTAAGAATTGGAAGAATAGGGCTATTACAAATATTGGCAGTCGTTTCTTCAACCACTCCCTTCTTAATCAAATCTGGAATAAATTGCAATAAAGCTTGCTCTCCTGCCTGTGGAATTTTATACTGAGGGATATGAGGCAAAATAGCACCACCCATAACCTGTACCGAAACTGGTGGTATCTGCAGCAGTCACACATCTGTGTCACCTGTCACCCACAGAGTGGGTGGCACATCAGCAACAGGAAGAGGCGCATCTTTGGACAAACACTATTTAGCACATACTACATCTGGATCCATTGTCATATAGACACCTGCCGGGGAACAATAAATCATAGCATGCAATTTCTTCAACAAATCCAAACCCATTACATTTTTATCACAATGAAATGTCCGCAAAAATGGCAAATCCACGGTGAAAGGACCAATAGTCAATGCAAGGGGTCTTGAAATGGGGCTTACAACCGGTACACCAGACAAACCTACCAAAACGTTATTATGGCCAGACAGAGCCGCCCTAGGGACCATATTTCGAGAAACAGAACTTTTCATCACACCTGTATCCATCAAAAGTTCCTTAGTCGAACCTTGCAGTTCCGCTGTTGCATAGGGACCACGCTGGTCTATAGGTATCGAGACTGGTCCCCCACTCTGTCCCTTGCTGTCCTAGCTGTAAGACATTACTGTCACTTCCTCCATGTCATAATCATCATGATAGTACTGTCCATCCCTAGAGTCATCGAAATAATTATTATCAAAACGACCCTGTGAGGCTGCAGAGTTCTACGCCCTATCAGCCTCATCAGCTCCACGTCCTCGTCCACAAGAACCTCATCCTCTAGGGACTGCTACCTTCTGTAAAATCACAGGACAATCGCTACTCCAATGTCCCTCCTCTCTACAGTACACACACTGATTCAGCCCCAAAGGCGTAGTATTTGGCTGCCTATTAGTGTGTGGAAGCCCGTCGGGCAGCACCATCATGTCCTCTTCCATTCCCTCTAAAAGCCTGCTCCAACAATACCTTTGTCTTTAAATCTTTATGCCTTTTCTTTGTCCTCTCCTTTTTCTCATTATCCCTATACTCATAATACAGTGCCATATTCAAAATAACAGAAGGGGAAGAGGTGGCCCAAGTACTTTCAAACGCCTGCAATTGAGTCGCAATTTCAGGAAGCAGATTAGAAACAAATCCATTAAGAAACACGCGAACACCTCCCTCAATATACAAATCCTGCCCACTGTAATCCAAAAATGTATCTTCAAACCAAGTGAAAAAATCAGACACACTGTCATCTTTCTTTTGTTGACAAGCCAAAAGTTTATCCCAATCTACCTTCCTCTGTGGAATAAGGGAATGCATATAGGTAATAATACGACCTGGCAATGCTAAAATTTCTGCTCTGGGCTCACCTGGTTTTCTTTCCTGGTCCCAAGATTTAATTTTATCCCATATACCACCCAATTCCACAACATGATCCTGTATGTGCACCTGTCTCCAAATAGAAACCGGAACCAGTAAACCAAAAAACATTTCAATAACAGCAAGAGTCATTAAAGTGGAAGAGGCAGCTTCAGTAAATTCATTATAATCTGCAGTAGGATTTTTCTGAGGGTCAGGCAAATGAGTTTTAAGAGATCAAACTTTACTTCTTTTTCATAGAGTATCAACCCATTACTCCTAAAACTGGCCACCACTGTCACTCGAATAACATTACCACGGCCATCCGTTAATTCCGGCAATTCTGGATGATATATGGGATGAACCTCTCTCATCGGAAACTGAGACACCGACCTGGGACTTTTCTCATGTAGTCTTCCCATATAAGATATTATTGTCGTAACATTAGCAAAAACTTGTTCGGCCCCAATTAACAAATATACACTCAATCTCTAATGTCATATAATATTTGAGGTGCTTCCGCTTCAAAACACTGTTGCCAAATACTAATTCAAATTGTGCACATGTGTTTAAGGGCATAATGCTGTATAAATGACTCCAAATCTCTCATAGTCACCCAGACATCCTCTACACTATAAATAGGATTAAGGGCCCACTGTGCAACCTGATTGGCTATTACCTGTTTCTCATCATCTCCCACACCACATCGCACTAACTGTCCCATACGGCATACACCCTTAAATTTCGTCCAATCCCTATCCTCAAATCTATTTACCAGCGTCCCACTACCTACTAATGTCGTAGGACGAAAAACCATAGTGGGAGAAGCAACAGAAGTAACAGGTACATTCATCGCTAATTGTTGTGTCGCAGGTGAAAGAGCGGTTGAGAGGGACGCTGAGACAATAGGTGTGTCAAAGAAACAGAAGGAAGAGGAGGAGGAGCCAAAGCCACAATCATTGAAATAACAGTAGCAGATACAGGGAGAGAGACAGTGGAAGCAACTGTGACAGGCGGCTGTGAGGGCACTGAAACAGTAGGATATATTCTTTGTGGGGCATATGGAGGCGGGGGTTGAGTATCCCAACAATTCATCCACAAAAGTTTCATCTTCTTCCTGAACCACATACAATTTATCAATGTGTAATCGAAACCTCCTATCTTCACATTCAACACCCTTTTCCTCCTTTTCCCTGTCATATGCTACAGCCTTTTGAGTCAATGTCTACATTTTTCTGCCTTCAATCGAGTCTGTCTACCTGCTTTATGCCATGCTCTGAAGGAGTCAAACATAGACTGCCTACTTTGTCTTTTAAACAACTGTTCTTGTAAATACTCAATCTTTTGTCCATCAAAAGTGCCCATCATCAGCCACTGCAACTCTGCATTGTCACTCGTATATTTGTGCCATAATGTACTATACTGCACTATGTATGCTTCACATACATATCAAAATTAGGAGTGCCTTCAGGAGGCGCCGGCTGAGCTTCTTCCAATCAAGCATTTGCAGAACAACAGCGACAACACAAAGAAAACAACTTACTGAATCTAGGTATTTTTCAAAATAAAACAAATTCACTATTTATTGCTCGCAAAACATTGCAACTGCTCTTATCCAAAAGACGGCCCCTAGACTGTACCAAATACAAACAAAGATGGTACCATATCCACAAAGAACCAAAACAAACTCACCTGATATATGCAGGTCAAACAAATTAATTCTCCACTGCTGACTCTTCAGACAAAACCGTCAGATCCAATAGTTTCGCCATTAAGGACTCCAGTCGTGATGACCACTGGGCGAGGCACAGTCCAGCGGGACAGAAGGGGCAGCTGGAGTACCAGGAACTCTTCGTGCAGGGATCCCTGATCCGTCCGTCTGACCTCATGATGGCCTCAACGTCCCCCCTTGTTAATCAGACAGTAGAGAATACAAACCAAATTATTTATTCAAAGCACACTCAGAGTGGAGCCCTGTCTGCCCAGTTGCTAGGAGTGCTGCAGAGGGATTGACATCTGCATGCATAACGATACATTATGTACAGTTCAGAACCAATGAAGGTAGGCCCACAATTGAATTTTACATGGAGATGCAGCTGGACAGGAAAATACAAAGGAGTAAGTTTCGATTCTGATGCCGGGTGTACATTATCTACTATTCAAGGTCACATCTAGATGAAAGGTATGCGCTAATAAGAATAGTGCATTCATTAGTGTGGCCAAACCCAGCTCCGAAGAAACATAACCTAGAGAAGGCTGTTTCTTGGAAATGGCAAAGGATTAGTTTAGATCATGATACCAAATGGAGCCCTTATACAAAATGGCGCTGCGAGTGCTAACTTACATAAAACAATGCAAAAGCATATTTTTCTATTTTAACATTATCCTAGATTGGAACCTCGTCTTCTGTTTGTCACAGAAAAGTGGCTCTGGGAGGTGAGTAGTCCAGATATGGCTCAGGCTCTCCCCCAGGGGGAGCACGACCTTTACAACACGGTTGTTACACAGCAGTATGTTTACATCGCAAGCTTTACAAGCAAGTCGTTACAACGACTTGCGCTGGATGGCGGTCTAAGCTAAGGAATAGTGTGATTGACTATTCCAACACCTTCCCTACTGTTACGTAGGCTGGAGTTGGAATAGTAAATCATGCCATTCCTAAGTCCAGTGCCCTCCAGCGCAAGTCATTGTAACGACTTGCGTTGTAACAAACGCGATGTAAAATACCTCATTGTGAATGTATACATTATAACGTCATACATTCACCTCAGGGATATAGCCTACATAGACTAGATAGGCCGGAATCAGGGAGAAGGGTTTGGAATCGTCTACCCCAATATGTTCCAATGCTCCACTTTCGAGATCATAGATCTAAGAAGGGCGGAAACACTTGGTTGTTTCTGCCTCCATGTTGTTGGGTCCACCTCTTCCCTGGAGCCCTGGTCTACCACCTTACAGGCCCTAGGCCCTAGCGCCCAATTTATAGAGACTCTGGGGGGCTCCTTAGACCCTCTAGCCCTCAGATACTCCAATTTGACCCTTCTTGGGGATTTTAATATACATCTAGAATGCAATAACGAATCAGGGGTTAGAAATTTCTTAGATACTCTGGACACCCTGGGCCAGAACAGCTGGTATATTCCCCCACTCCTAATGCTGGACATACCCTGGATGGCATTTCCTCCAATTACTGCTCCTTAAAAGTCGACCTTGTACCTATGCCTTGGACTGATCACTGGTTTATCCCATTTGAGATAAAATACAAGTACACCAACATTACACTGGATGGCACTCCCAAAACGGTCCAGAAATGGAGTAAAATGTTAACCAATCCTGTCCTTAATAAAAAAGCATTAGACCCAATTTAACAAAAGATTCCACCAGGGATACACTATACTTTACTCATGGATGTCCTCACTTTGCAACGCCCTGGCCCCTCCAGTTCACTTAAAAAGGAAAAACCCCAACGTTAAAAGCTCCTCCCCATGGTTCACTCAAAAGCTGACAGATCTACATCTTCAATGTAGACAGCTCGGACGACGATGGCGCAGAAACTATAAACTTGAAGAACTCGTCCAGTTCAAACAAGTCCTAAAAGTCTATCACCATCAAATCAGACTAGAGAAAAAAACATATTACACCAACTTACTTGAGTCAGTGGACCATGACCAAAAAACATCTTTAAGATTATGAAATCTTTCACACATCCAAAAGCACTCGAACAAGAGATCCCAACCTCACAGACTCTCTGAAATTAAATAGCTGACTTTTTTTAACAAAAAATGCAAAATATTCACAAACATGTTAAGGGGATAATCACTCCCAAATCGGAACCTTTATCTGAACCCCAGAAAAAGGCACACTATTTACATTAGTTTCAGATGATTGACATGGAACATTCTCGTCAACTCTTGCACATCAGGATCTCCTTTTGATCCCTACCCCCGAAGATACTTCACGCCATCAGTGACACTGTAAACCCTCTCATCAACAGTATAATCAACTCATCAGTTTCACTAGCAGAAGTACCCCCTGACTGGAAAATTGCGGCGGTTAAGTCCCTCCATAAAAAGCAACTAGCGGATCCCACCACTCTCTCTAACCTCCGTCCCAGCTCCCTTACCCTGTCTCAGTAAATGTACTGAAAAACTGGTCAAGAGTCAATTAATGACTTTCCTAGAAACCTCTAACTTGTTGTCTACGACCCAATCAGGCTTTAGGTCATTACACTCTATAAAATTGGCACTCTTACACACTTCGGAGACCCTCCAATTCGCTCTTGATGAAGGTCAAATTTCAGTATTGAATTTGTTAGATTCGTCAGCGGCTTTCGACTCTATCTCTCATGAGATCCTGTTACATCATCTTAAAGCATGTGGCATTTCCCATTTGGCCCTGTACTGGCTTTAATCTTTTTTGACAGGCCGTCATCAAATAATCACGCTTGGTCATAATCAGTCAGCCTTTAAAACCCTGCCTACAGGTGTACCGTAGGGTTCTATTTTAAGTCAAGTGCTGGTTAACGTCTAGATGGCACCTCTCATAGAATTGATCTCATCATTTAACATCGAAACCACCTTGTATGCTGATGTTACCCAGCTGATTCTAGCCTTAGACAACCACCCTGGCAATGCGGAAGAGGACTTCCAACATTATCTTATGGAGGTTATGCATTGGATGGAGCATAACCATCTAAAGACAGAAATCATGCTCCTAGGCAAGACTAATAATTTCACCCTTGTCGCTGGTGGCCACCCAATACCCCCTCCTCCCAATACAGTGGAGGATGTTAACAATCTTGGGGTAAACGTTTACTCAACTCTATCTTTCTGCCCACGAGCATTATCAGTGGCGGGGAAATGTTTTCAGCTGATTAAATCTCTGAAGAAATCTTTTGAACTTCTTCTAGTGACACCAAGGAAAACTGTTACAGCAGCCCTAATCACTTCCAGATTAGACTATTGTAATAGTCTTTATGCAGGTGCAAACAAGATAATATTCAAGAAGCTCCAGACCGTTCAATATGCAGCTGCCCGCCTGGTGCTGAAACTGCCACGCTGCTCCTTAGCTTCCGCAGCCTTAAGACTACTGCATTGGTTACCTATCCACAAAAGAGTATTATTCAAGATACTTGTCATCACCTTTAGAGTTTTCAGGGCCGAAATACCTAACATCTAGATTCACACCCTATGTTAATACACCCTCTCTTAGATCCTCCTCAGCCCATCTTTTAAAACCCATATTGTTCAGATACAAAACTAAGGGTGGAAGATCTGTAACCATCCTGGGAATAAAAGCATGGAATATTCTCCCCTGCCATATTCCCTTTCATCCAATCAGAATCCGGTTTCAGGAAATCCTTGAAAAACTGGATTTTTGGAGCTTCAGACTCGCTCTGTCTTTCCCTTATTTAATTCTTCTTCGATTGTGATAGAGGCACCTGTGCTTCCCATCTATCAAGATACTCCCGCGGAGTGATAGCTGCACTTTAGAAATAATGCATACAATCAATACAATGCTAAAGAGGGGAAAGGAGGATAGGCATTTGAGAGACAGCTTGCAAGTGACGTCGTTAATGTGTAGTCACACAATTGGTTTCCTCAGATGGAGGTTTTCTCTGATATGTTGCAGTCCCTCATGAGTGATAGCTTTGTATAGTAAACAGAACACAAGACTACTGTTCTCACTGCTCTCAAATGTATCTAAAATACCTGGAGTTGTTTCATTTACATGGATTTTGCATTAATGACAACATGCAGCAATAAATGAGACACACACACGATTTACAGATCTTTATCTTGTTAGAGCTAAAAGAATCATTTTTTAGTTCTGATGTTCTATAGATGGTGATGGTCTACAGCTGGGCACACAGATCAAAAACAATGGTTCCCACAGGACTTGCACATAATACAGTGGAGGTCCATGAGACACTTCTTACCACATATCTTAAAAGGTGTGTCAGAATCCTACGACCAGTGGCGACTGGCAGGGATTGAAGGTGGAGAGCTTACCCCTTCTGCCGAACGCATCTCTTCTCTGCATCTCGGCGAGTCCGGAACCAGGCAGCACCCAACCTCCTCATAGCCAATTTCAATGCTGCAATGCGGCTCCCCTAAGCCAATGGATCAGCCCTCAGATGGGGACTGGGATCTGGCATGTTCCCCACCTGGCTGTGTAATTCAGCCTGGTGGGGAACATGCGAAGTCCGTATGTCTCTTTGGCCAGCCGGAGAGTACCGGTCAAACATTCATGTGCACTTGGAGTGAGCAAACAGCTCCTCCCCTGTGCCTCCAGCCCCACCCTGCTCTAACCAAGCCCCTAACATATGAAAAATAAAATGAAAATAACTATGTTATTATCATTTTATTTTTCAAAGAGCAGTGGGGCGACGCTCTGCCGCCTTCGTGGAGGAGCCATCTCTGCCCTTGACATAGATACAGGGGACAGTAGAGAGGCCAAAGGGAGTCCCACAATTAAAACAGGTAATATCTAACTGTGCCTACTTATCACTAATGTTCAGTCCTTGAAGGCAGTTCTGGGAGAGGTCAAATAATTTCAGGGATACCAGGAAGGTGTTTGAAGTGACATGTCAAAAGAAATTTCAAAGAGCACCATAAACAGGAAACATCTAGCATTATGATCTTGATGTGTAACTTTAACATAATCTTAATGAGAGCCAGGAACATTGCTGAAGAGCTGAGCCCAAGAAAAGGCTTTCTCTCATCAACGGGGAAGAGAGCCCAGAACCAGGCCACACCCTGTCTGTGAGTAGATCCTCAAATCAAGCTGCATCCTGGCACTCAGAAGTAGCATACATTCACAACCTATGGAGTGACTGCTTCGGGACAGGATTAACTGTGCAGCTGCTGGACAGGTAACAACTGGGAACCCCACATGTGAGAGACATGATCTGGATGGAAATTACTTCAGTCATGCAGCATGGGTGACATCCTAAGGGGCAGTTCCCTGAGTAAGAGTAAAAGAGGCAGTCAATAATGCCAGTACCAGAGGTGTATAGGAGTGAGGAGAAGCACCTCCTGACAGGTGTTGTGAAAGGGTTGTTATAAAAAGGATCAGATGAAAATGGTTTTCCCCACGCTTAATCCCATGTATTTTCTGATAATATTGATTTTTGCATTTCACAGAAGATTTCTTTGTCTTCTATGCTTTTTTGACTCATTTATTTGCTTTGAAAAGCTGGTCTGAGTAGACGATGCCTCTTGAGAACCTGTAAAATTGACGTGCACTGTGACTGCAAATTATTTTCCTCTCAAACAATTCTCTTGTTGGTGACTTTTGTATTGAATGTATGCCCTTAGATTCAGTTTTCAGTCTAGATAATGTTCAAGTGCATTTCATATAATATACATAATTTCATGCAGTTTTTTGGATGAATGATGGGCATTACACAAAGAAAAAATATACAGTTTTACTGATTCGCACTTATGATTTCATGCCAACCCTTATTTAAATTTAAAGTATCCTCCCAATTTGTACCTACCTTTTAAAAAATAAGTTTTTTATTAACAATATAGGACAGTAAGATCATCCAGAGGTAACAAGATACACATGTATAGTGGTTGCAAGCAGAGTAAAGTGTCATGGCATACATAACTTGACTTAACAGTTATTTCTTGTGTAGTAGGTGATGGAGCGAGATAGAAAACAAAATTTTGTTTAAACTCGCAAAGTCACATTTCCATAACATGAATAAAATTATTAATGATTTGTGATATGTCGTGCTAATACAACTTAGATTAAACTTTACACGTGGGGGGACTAACATGTGTGCTCATAAACGTGCATAAATGTTGCATCTTTTTGTTCGTACAAAATAATAAAATAATTTATTGTTTTCGTTTTTGTCATTACTAATTGCTGCAAACTTAAAAGAAGCATGTGCTTGTTTTGCTTTTCTTTGTCTGTGTGATGTCATTTCTACTATTCTAGGTGCATATGGGTCTCATGGAAAAACGGAGACTGGTAAATATAAACGCTGCTTTATTTGTTTGCAATGGCTAGGTAACATTTTGATTAATCGGGTGGGTTAATTAATTAGTAAACCATGGGGTGGATACAGAATCTACTTTATTTCTTACATTAATACTTTTCTTGTGTTTGTTTTATACTAGAAAATATAAGTTGCCTGCTTTTGGGCCTAGTCATTTGAACCGCAGAAAAAGAGCTGACATATAATTCTGCAGAAAGTCACGAGACGCCCATTCTGAATTAAAACGTTTATTGAAGCTGCATTCACAAAGCAAAAACTGATGAGCTGACATCATTCTGTCGGACATGGCCAAGGTCGAAAGTGAACATTTTGTCAGTCCTTAACTTGGCATCCGCGGAAGTGTAATGAAAGTCTATGGAAGCTGCGAGGACGACTTAATACATAGTTGCAAACGCAGGAAGCTTCTGGCTTCACGTGGAAGAGACAATGGTCTTTATGAGACATGATTTTATGGAACTTTTTGAGAAACGGGTGACATGTCACTTGTCACTCTCAGCCAATGGGACGTCGAGGATTTCTGAAAACTTTCCTTTGCTAGTTTAGTTAGCGTAGAAAGGTATAAAAAGTCATGCCCTTAGGGTTGGGCTGGCTGCTGCTTTCTGACTTTCCGATGAGGGTGATGTGCTGCTGGACTTTGCGTGGAGCACGTAAGAATCCTCAAAGAACTTTACTTTAATTTCTATCTATTTAGCTTAGTTAGGGAATTAGGTTTTAGAAATGCTAAACTTTATATATTTTCTTTAAATTTGATTCACTTGCTTAAATTGTATTTTTCTCATATTTCATTACAATCATGCTTGCTTTAATGCTAATAAAATTCATTTATAAAACTTTCAACTTATATACTATAATTTAATAAATAAAATCTTACTTTTGACAAACAAGCTGGTCTTGGTTATTCAGAAGTGTAGGTTACTATTAGCTAGATCACGTCGCCTATGGTGGTCATTTAAATGGTTGGGTTTTATTCTAATGACAATATACTTTCTGCAAATGTATAAATATGTATATAGTTTGTAGATAATGTGTATATAGATTTATTCTGACCACCTGATTCAGTAGGCCCAAAATATATCAGGTTTATAAATGGGTCCATATTTAGTTTAGAATTTTGTTTATAGGTTATGAAGTTGGGTAGCGTAGTTTATGATATATTTTCTATAGCCCGCTGGATCAATTCTCTGGTAGCAGAAATTGATGGTTGCTAAGAGATAACCAAGGTAATATGTTGGTTGCTAAGGGTTACGTTATGGTATGGAAATAGGATCGATGTTTTAACACATGTTAAGTTCGTTTTTCGTGCCTATCTGTAAGCTATACCGGTATAGATTGTGTGGCGAGAAATTAGTCACGCAAGCCATCTGTTCTGTTTGTAGTGATATCGCCGAGTATCACAAGAGGTATCGCCGTGTACCATAGTGTTGTCGCCGAGCAGCACAGTTTTAGGGCTAGGTCTGAATCTTGTATAGTGAGGGTTTTCTAAGAAATCAAAGCAGCATGAGAATAGGGACAAAGCGCCTTCCATAAAACTCACTGTGATGAGAGTATTAGTTATATCCGAGCTTGAGTGAAGGGTAAAATTAACGTCGGTGCATGATTATCTATAAACAGGTTAGAGTCCTGTACGGGTACATGTTTCATATCTATAAACAGGTGAGAGCCCTGTACGGATAACGTCGTTATTTTGCTAACGGTGCATGATTTCTATAAACAGGTGAGAGTCCTGTACGGATTTCATGTGTGTTTGAAATTAGGGAATTTTCCGTATGAAAGTGCGAGTTTGAATTGTATTTTATGTTCAAGTGGAACTCTTAGAACTTTCACTTCGCGGTGGGTTCAGAGCAAAGCGAGTTCATAATTATACTTGTTAGAAGGGTGGGGTAAGGTTACTCTACTGACAATTGAATATTATCCTTAGTGTGAATAGCGCCGTCTATTCCGAAGTGTGGATACTTGAATGTATGTAAACTATCCTAAATAGTGAAACGAACAGATGTTGTCCCTATAGTCATCGTTAAGAATTAATTTACACTGAAAAGTGTCCTTAAAATGGCGCTGTGAAAAGATTTTGTGAAGGAGGGGTAAGCGCCAGGAGTGAGAAGCGAGAAACCGCAGCTGCTGTGTACGTCACAGAGCCGCGCTGGGATTGGGTGACCTACGTCACAAGCTGTATTCTGATTGGCTCTTGAGTCTCTGACGGCCTGTGAGCTGATTGGTCGTTCGGAAAATTTCTAAATTTATTGGTTGAGCAGAAAAGTAACGTAGCTCAACTATCATTGGCTTGTTGGTGTGTTTCGCGCACGGATTGGTTGTTTTGCGGAACATCCCGGAAATATTTTACGAACGATTTTGTGAATTAAATTTAACTTTTAAAAATGAGTTATCATTTTAAACATGTTGAGAAAAAGACAACATTATTTCAGAAATTTAAGAATTTATTTTCACCTGACAAGAAAATCGAAACGCGAGGTGGTAAACTACTTCATAAGTATAAAACACCTGCAGCGTACATGGAAGGTGAATACGGATATCATACTGTCTTATGGTTCGACAGTTGGAAACGCTATACTAAAAACGACGGTGTTTTAACTTGGCCTGATGAAGGTTCATTTAATGTAAGAGTTTTAAGAAATTTACGAGAGAAAATGAATGCTCTTGTTCCAAAACCGAGACCAACTCAATTTGAAGCTTTAGTTGAGTGGGAAGACGAGATGTATCAGTTACAAAGAGAAGCTAGTGGAATTAAAAGACCTTCTAAAAATCCATCTTGGAAAAGAGAAACTCATGAAGATAGATTGCGAATGTGGAGACAGGGAAACATGAGTGAAGGATTGTATTTAATTCATGAAATGGTAATGGGTACTCCTACAGGGAAATCTATGGAAAGTGAATCTGAGGATGCAGTTATGGAAGAAATATATACAACTGCTAGAAAGAATCAGCCTAATCAGCCTTTGAGACCTCCTAGATCATGGTCTACTCCGGTGGTTTCTACTGAAACTTCACCGAGTGCACCTCCAATTAGTGAAGCTCCTAAACTTTATCCAAATAATTGTGAAATCACTGAAACTCCTAGAAGATCAGAATTCGAGAATGCTAGAAATGAAGGTAGACATTTTACAATGACTCCAAGAGCAAGGGAACCTCCAAAAGATTATGCAAGAGAGGCAAGAAATGTTGAAGATGTTGATTATAATGAATATTTAAGATCTAAAGAAGAATTAATTAAAAGAATGACAAAAGGCATGGAAGCTGTCACAGTTCCAGTAACAATTGGTCCTGTTCAGCCTGTATTTGATCAAAAGAATACAAACAAAACTGGATTAACTATTCCTTTAAATACAGAAATTCAAAAGACTGCTGAAAGATTTTATTCAGATTTATCTGAAATAAACACTTCTAAATCGAGAATGCCTGATTTAACCTTTAATGAGGATTTATCTCCAAAAACACCAATGGGTGCTGTATCAGATATAGGGAGTCCTGAAGTCAGGGTAACCACACCAAAACTTGATGTGGCCAAATTAAAAGCGAATATCGAAGAATTAATAATTGGAACAATTGGTCCAGATAGTTTAAATTACTATCGGGATGATGAACTACTGTTCATTTGCAAAAGCATTCAGTGGAAAACGAAAAATAAATATGATCAACTAGAGGATCTAGCAGCAGAACTTGAAATCGATGTAAGTAAACAAAAGAATTTTGCAAAACATTACAGATTAGACTTTTCAGAAAGTGACATTGAGAGTTTGAACTCAATGGGAAGAATAGTTCACATTAAAGATTTGATTGTCTATATCAAAAAGCTAGGAGAACTGAATAAATGGAGAGTAAAATGGACGAAAAAGAAGGAAGATGAAAGATTGGATAAATTGTCAAAACAATTTCCAATGAGAGAAGTTGCAGGTGGAGGATATGTACATATCCCGTGGTCGAGACAGGACATTCTGTTATTTACAAATGACTTTCCAAAATTGAGGGAAAAACCAGTCGAGTGGTACAGGCAAGTTGATAGATTTATCAAAGTGTCAAAAGTTCTGTGGATTGATTTAGATGGATTTTTTGACATTGTAGTTCCATCTGATCTTTGGACAGAATGTAAAATATCTATTAGTTGGCCAAAAGCAGAACCTGAACGAATCAAAGAAACAGGTGCTCCAAATCCACTTGTAATGGATTTTTATGAAAAAGTAATTGTTTGGATGAAAAACAAAATTCCACCCAAAGAAGTTGATTGGGTTAAAATAGAAAGAACAGAACAGGAAACAAAAGAATCAGTTCATTCTTTTTATGAAAGACTACTGTTAATCTTTAAACAATACAGTGGTTATGAAAAATTAGATGAAAAAGACATGAGTCATTTTATCTATAGATTTGTTTATGGACTAAAACCTGAAATTGGAGAAATGATCAGAACTAGTATTGTCGGATGGCAATCACTATCTGTAGATGATATTCTAAGAAAAGCAAAATATTGTAGCGATGAAATAGAAGTAAAACAGAAGAAGCTGAAGGAGAAAGCCATGTGGGCTCAGGTAAAGGTGGCTGAGCAACAGATTGCCAGCATGGGTAATAAGAACACTAATTTTGTTCAAACTGGAAATACAAACCAAATACAAGGAAAATTTAAAGGTAATAATTTCCAAAAGAAATTTAGCCCAAAGATAGAAGAGCTGAAGCAAAGATTACCTTGTTTTAATTGTGGCGAAATTGGACATTGGAGGGACGAGTGTCCTCATCCTCCTAAAAACTTAAAGAATCCCTTATTGAATCTACAGATGCAGAATGGTGTTGACCTGCAGCGACAGCTACAGATGCAACAGGGGTTAAACGAATTTAATATTCAGCGACAGTTACAACAACAGCAACAACAACAGGTGAATAATCGTCAAGACCAATTGCCACAACCACCTTTTCCGAATTGTGGGGGAGTTCAAAAATATAATCCAAACGTGGGATTTCAGGGAAGTGAACAGGTAATAAAACCACAAAAACAGCAAAAGCAGCAAAGGGTTCAAATGCAAAATGCTTCACAACAATTTTTATTAGCAGAAAGTCAAGACAGTGACTCTGATGATTATTGCTGACGGTGCCCGAGAGAGGAGGAAGAGTGTGTTGTTGGAGCCACTCTTGAGGTTGACCAGTCTGGTCCTTATGTAAACGGGAAAGTTAATGATGTAGACATCACTTTTCTAGTGGACACTGGTGCTACCCGTTCTACTGTTAGATCAGTGGAAATTGAAAACCTACCTCTCTCTGGGGATACCATCCAAGTTGTGGGAGTAAGTAATCAGCAAATTAAAACAGATTTAACTGATCCAGTACCAGTTGAAATTGGAAACTACAGAGACAAACACAGATTTGTGGTTTGTAATAGTAGTCCAGTAAATCTATTAGGCAGAGACATCCTATGTAAAATGAATTGCAGAATATATTGTTCTCCTGATGGAGTTGAGTTACAAACAATGGAGGAAGATGGTTTATACAGGATGACAATGATGATGATGGAAGCAGAAGAAACAAAATTGTTTCCTGCATTTGAAGAAAAGGATTTACCTGAAGAGCTAAAAGAAACAGTGAAATCTGAAATATGGGATTTTACTGGGAATGAGATGGGTCTAATGAAAAATGTAGATCCTGTGAAAATTGCATTGAAACAGGGAATAGAATTTCCAAACACTCCACAATATAAAATGAAAACAGAAACAATTGAAGGTATTACACCTATAATTGAAAAATTAATCAAGCAAGGTGTATTAAAGGAAATGAAGAGTAGCTCTTGTAATTCACCAATTATGGGAGTTAAAAAGTCTAACGGAACATTTAGGATCGTACAAGATTTGAGAAAGGTTAATCAAATTGTCGTTCCATGTTGTCCTGTGGTTCCAAATCCAGCAGTAATTCTATTTCAGATTCCACATGATGCTGAATGGTACACAGTCATTGACCTTTGCAATGCATTCTTTACTGTTCCCTTACATCCAGACAGTTATGAAATTTTTGCTTTCAGATTCCAAGGTAAGACCCTTGGATGGACAAGAATCCCTCAGGGCTATACAGAAAGTCCTTCAATCTTTAATGAATTGTTAAAAAGATCATTAGAAGATTTAGACTTACCAGGTAGGTCTACGTTGGTGCAGTATATTGATGATTTGTTAATAGCTGCAAAGACAAGAGAAAATTGTGTAAGAGACACAATAATTCTGTTAAATCGCCTTGCAGAAGAAGGACATAAAGTGTCCCCAGCAAAACTACAGTTTTGCAAACAAGAAGTAAAATATCTTGGTCACAGAATTGCAAAAGGAAAAAGACAAGTAACAATAGAGAGAATAAAAATGATTCAAGCAATGTTACCGCCAAGAACACAAAGACAGGTCAGAATGTTCCTGGGAATGGTAGGTTACTGTCGACAATGGATAAGTGGATTTTCAGTAATTGCAAAACCACTACAAAGACTGACCAAGTCAGATGTAAAGGATCCAATTATTCTCAATGATGCTGAGATGGAATCCTTTGAGAACCTGAAAAAGAGCTTATGCCAAGCTCCTGCTTTAGGTATGCCAAATTATGAGAAAGATTTTGAACTGTATTGCAGTGAGAGAGAAGGATGTGCATTATCTGTATTAATACAGAGACATGGAAATTTAAAGAAACCTATTGCATACTTCTCTGCAGTTCTTGATCCAATTGCAAAAGCATTACCAGGTTGTTTGAAAGCAGTTGCAGCTACAAGTATCAGCCTCGAACAAAGTGAAGGAATCATTATGGGATTTCCTGTGAAAGTTTTTGTGCCTCATTCAGTTGAAATATTACTGACACGAGGTAAGACTCAACATTTAACAAGTAGCAGATTGACAAAGTATGAGAAAATCATACTGGGAGCAGATAATGTTTCGATTTCAAGATGTTTGAATCTGAATCCTTCTACATTACTGCCCGATTCCGAAATTGTTAATGACATTGAAACTGAACATGAATGTTTAGATGTCATGGAATTCTGCACTAAACCAAGAAAAGACATCAAAGACAGACCTTTGTCTGAATCGGATTTTGTCTACTTTGTAGATGGCTCATGCTTAAGATCCGAAGGAGGTGTCTTGAAAGCTTCATACTCAGTTTGTACAGTTGTAGATGTTGAAGAAGCATCATGTCTTGAAGGAGTTCGTTCAGCACAAGTGGCTGAATTGATTGCTTTAATTCGTGCA
Source organism: Lissotriton helveticus (assembly GCF_964261635.1). NCBI lineage: Eukaryota > Metazoa > Chordata > Amphibia > Caudata > Salamandridae > Lissotriton > Lissotriton helveticus. The sequence goes on along the minus strand of NC_136059.1, from coordinate 1,263,775,421 downwards.
TGTGAAATATCAAAGGATATAAGAGTTACCATCATTACTGATAGTCAGTATGGGTACGGAGTTGTGCATGATTATGGACAACTCTGGTCACAAAGAGGATACATGACATCAACAGGATCACCAATTAAAAATGCAGTTTTCATTAGAAGATTAATTGAAGCAATACAATTGCCAAAAGAAATTGCCATTGTCAAATGTGCAGCGCACACTAGAGGAACTGATTATATTTCCAAGGGAAATGCCTTCGCAGATGAAACAGCAAAGTACTGCGCAAGGAAAAATTATTCATACAATCGGGAGAGGAGTAAAGAAACTGATTCAAATTCATTAATGCTAACAACTGTTGTAGAAACATGGAATGAGATTAGAGATTTACAAAACGAAGCAGATGATGAAGAAAAAGACCTATGGTTAAGATCAGATTGTAGACCACGTGAAGAAGATGGAGTGTGGGTTTACAAAGATGGCAGAGTAGTGTTACCAAATTGTTTGATTGCTGACATGGCCAGATTATATCATGGTCCAGCACATCTAGGAAGAGATTCTATGGTCAGACTTTTTAGAGAAACATGGTTCAATACCAAATTTAGAACCATTGCTGAATCTTTTTGTCAAAGGTGTTTGTCATGCCAACAAATGAATCCAAACAGAAAATCAGTGGTGGGGACAGGAATAATTGGTCGAGAGGGTGGTCCCTTTACCAGGTTACAGATGGATTTCATTGAAATGCCCTTACACAACTGTTTGAAATATGTACTTGTAATTGTATGCTTATTCTCAAGATGGGTAGAAGCTTTCCCTACACGACATTGTGATTCAATTACAGTAGCAAAACTATTGCTCAGAGAAATCATCCCAAGGTACGGTTTTCCAGTCACTATTGAGAGTGATGGAGGAAGCCATTTTGATAACAAACTGATGAAGTTAATTTGTGAAGCTTTGAGCATTGAGCAGAAAATACACTGTGCATACAGACCAGAGGCATCAGGTGTAGTTGAACAAATAAATGGAACAATCAAAAACAGAATTGGAAAAATGTGTCTTGAAACAGGTATTAAGTGGACAGATGCTCTTCCACTTGTTTTGATGTCATTAAGAAGTACACCAGATAAAAAGACAGGTTTGAGTCCTCATGAAATTTTAATGGGAAGAGTTATGAGGCAAGCTTTTGTACCTGTAGGTAAACTGTTGAGCATAAATGACAGTGCAATTTTGGATTACTGTAAAAGGTTATCTGATATGGTAACTTCTGTGTCTAATCAGGTGGGAACTGAAGCTCAATCAAATGAAAAAGTTTTGACTCATGATCTGAGACCTGGCGATTGGGTCAGAACGAAAGTACATCGGAGAAGGAATTGTCTAGCTCCTAGATGGCAGAAACCTAGGCAGATAATCTTGATCACTACTAATGCTGTAAAGTGCAGAGGATTGAAGCGTTGGATTCATCCTAGTCATACTATTCCAGTACCAACTCCTGAGAGTTCTGACGTTGAAAGTGATACAACAGATGATTCTGATTCTGAAGCAGAAGGCGAAACAGAAGGTGAAGTAATTCCAGATTCTGAAGATCGACAAGAAAGTCGACATCTGGAAACTGTGCCAGTGAATGGAAATCTGACAAGAAAAGACTTAGAAATAATTGAAATAGATTCTGAAGGTGAAGAGAATCTGTTAAAAGGAAAGATAACTGAGGATTCGGTTGTCTCTATTGAAGACAAAGAAGCTGAACCAAAAGAAGTTTCAGACCAGGAGAGTATCGAAAGGCAGAGAGCAAACTCTGAAGTAAGGAACAAAAATCCGAAATCTGGGAAGTTAGAGGTAATTGAGGAAGAGGAGGAGAACGAATTACCGAGTACCAGTGATGGAAGACAAAGTGAAGTTCCTGAAGGAGTGAAATTGCCGAATAGAGAAGTTCCTGAGTCAATTGAAATTTCAGACTACGAAACTGAAGAAAGTGACGTGGAAGGTGGAAGTGAAAACAGAAAGAAAAGGACTTGGAAGTCAGAATCAAATAATTCTGAACCAAAGAAGAAGTACGTGAGAAAAGCAGACTACTGGCCAGGTGGAAGATTGAGAGTCAGATTGATCAAAAAGCCAATAGAACAAGTAGAGGAAATAAGTAGTCAAAAGAGTCCAGGAAAAGAAGTTGGAGTTGGAAGAAAAATTGAAGTGATATCGAGAAAAGGGAAAAGAATAATAAGACCAAACCAGAAATACAAGTCTCCTGAGTGGACTTACTTAGTAATTCCACCTGTTATTGACATATATGATAGTAGTGAAGAAGAAAACGAAATACAAGAAATTAGTGACAATGATTGAAGTACAGAATTATTAAATTGGCAAAAGGCTGAAGAAAATTTGTTAGTTGACACAAGGTCGAAGAAAAACTGTTTAGTTGAAGAAAACTTATGTATGACATAAGGTCGAAGAAATCTTGTTTAGGGTTATAAAAGAAAAATATATTTTAAAAGGGGGGTGTATATAAATTTTAAAATTTATTTTTATTTTTGAGGCTAAAACTAACCTAAAAATGCCTTATGTTAAGGAGAGCACTTCAAAGTGTTCTGTTTTTAAAAGATGCTGTAAGATGACTCTGGTATGTCTGCTCATTTTAGTTCTGCTCTGGTTGGTACTAGCTGTGATTATCCCTTTAGAAATGAATAGAGAATTACACAAAGTTAACATAACAAGCAAAGCTCTGGTTAGCCAAACTAAACATAGTACATCTGCAAAAGTTATTGATCATCAGCCTAACATTCATCAAGATAAATCAATAGGTGATTTTTCAAGTAATACATTCACAAAGCTATTGAGTGAATATGTAAAGGTAATGGATGCAAAAGACTGCTATGTCTGTGTTAAGTTACCTGCTTCTGTTTCTGAGGGAGTAACATATAATATGCTTCCTCTCACTTATGCTGTAACATGTAGTGTATTAACTAGTTTATTTTATCAAATTGGTCGTTTAGAATATTACTATTCAAATTATGATGAAATTTTTGCTAATGTTAAGATTGATAATGCTTTAAATAAGCATAAGAAAGCAAAACAATTGAGAGAATATTTCCTTGTTACTAACGAACTCACTTACGAGTATGCTTACAAGAATAATCTAACATGTAAATTAAGTGCTGAAGGAAAGAAATTTTTGAATATGGTTGAGGAGAGAAGAGCAATTTATAAGAGGAACGAATTAGTCAAGCAGACTAAAACTGCTTTCTGGCAGAAAGAAGACGAGAAATTAAATGGCAAAATGCTTGAAAATATTGCAATTCACATAGACAAACCAGTTAGTGGAAAACTTTGCATTAGAAGAGATAATACACTTTTTGATAATTATTTTGTAGGTGCAAGTAACTGTGAAGATACTTACCAGATTATGGGAGGTTGGGGATTTAAAGGTGGAAAAGATCCTATCTTTCCTGGGATTTATTTTGTTTGTGGTGACAAAGCCTACTACAACCTTCCAGACCATTGGTATGGAACTTGTTATGTGGGAATTGTTTTTCCTAAAGTGTTTCATGTTGACAGAGATTCAGAAGGATTGTTTAAAATTCATAATTATGTAAATAGAGCTAAAAGAGAAACTTTTACCGAAGTTCTGGGAGATATTTTTCAAGCTGTAATACCTTTTGTTGGTATAACCCTAAATGCGGGGAGAATTAGAAAATTATCCACTATAGTTGATAGATTATCAACTGACACTGCTGATGGGTTTCAATTAGTGAATGTTGAAGTTATTGCAATTAGATCCATGGTAATTCAAGATCGTCTTGCTTTAGACATACTCCTAGCAAAAGAGGGAGGAGTCTGTGGCATTTTACATGTCCAACATTGCTGTACATATATACCTGATGAAAGTAAGAATATTGAAATGTATATTAAGAATATTACACAAATGCATTCAGAGATAATTCCTTTAGAAGAAGAAGATTTTACAGGGAAACTTTCAAAAAGGTTTCAAGCAATTAAAAACTGGTTTCATAATATCGGAAGTTCAATTCTTGGCAAGATTCTGGCACCTTTGATTATAATAGTATTCATTTTTATTTTGACCAAACTAGGTTGTTTGTTACATAAAAGAAAGAAACAGTTGAGAGAAAAGAAAAGAATCTATAAACTCAGAAAAGAAGAAGAAAGGGAGATCGAATTACAGGAGTTACATAGAGAGCGTCATGTTAATTGCAAAGATTATGTAGAAACAGACTTTTAGGTTTACTGATACAAATGAATTTGAATCGATTTCTTAAAAATTTAATTTACCAAAATTTTGAGTGCTGGTGTGGTGATTTGTTAATCACCAGATGAGGGAGTTGATGGAGCGAGATAGAAAACAAAATTTTGTTTAAACTCGCAAAGTCACATTTCCATAACATGAATAAAATTATTAATGATTTGTGATATGTCGTGCTAATACAACTTAGATTAAACTTTACACGTGGGGGGACTAACATGTGTGCTCATAAACGTGCATAAATGTTGCATCTTTTTGTTCGTACAAAATAATAAAATAATTTATTGTTTTCGTTTTTGTCATTACTAATTGCTGCAAACTTAAAAGAAGCATGTGCTTGTTTTGCTTTTCTTTGTCTGTGTGATGTCATTTCTACTATTCTAGGTGCATATGGGTCTCATGGAAAAACGGAGACTGGTAAATATAAACGCTGCTTTATTTGTTTGCAATGGCTAGGTAACATTTTGATTAATCGGGTGGGTTAATTAATTAGTAAACCATGGGGTGGATACAGAATCTACTTTATTTCTTACATTAATACTTTTCTTGTGTTTGTTTTATACTAGAAAATATAAGTTGCCTGCTTTTGGGCCTAGTCATTTGAACCGCAGAAAAAGAGCTGACATATAATTCTGCAGAAAGTCACGAGACGCCCATTCTGAATTAAAACGTTTATTGAAGCTGCATTCACAAAGCAAAAACTGATGAGCTGACATCATTCTGTCGGACATGGCCAAGGTCGAAAGTGAACATTTTGTCAGTCCTTAACTTGGCATCCGCGGAAGTGTAATGAAAGTCTATGGAAGCTGCGAGGACGACTTAATACATAGTTGCAAACGCAGGAAGCTTCTGGCTTCACGTGGAAGAGACAATGGTCTTTATGAGACATGATTTTATGGAACTTTTTGAGAAACGGGTGACATGTCACTTGTCACTCTCAGCCAATGGGACGTCGAGGATTTCTGAAAACTTTCCTTTGCTAGTTTAGTTAGCGTAGAAAGGTATAAAAAGTCATGCCCTTAGGGTTGGGCTGGCTGCTGCTTTCTGACTTTCCGATGAGGGTGATGTGCTGCTGGACTTTGCGTGGAGCACGTAAGAATCCTCAAAGAACTTTACTTTAATTTCTATCTATTTAGCTTAGTTAGGGAATTAGGTTTTAGAAATGCTAAACTTTATATATTTTCTTTAAATTTGATTCACTTGCTTAAATTGTATTTTTCTCATATTTCATTACAATCATGCTTGCTTTAATGCTAATAAAATTCATTTATAAAACTTTCAACTTATATACTATAATTTAATAAATAAAATCTTACTTTTGACAAACAAGCTGGTCTTGGTTATTCAGAAGTGTAGGTTACTATTAGCTAGATCACGTCGCCTATGGTGGTCATTTAAATGGTTGGGTTTTATTCTAATGACAATATACTTTCTGCAAATGTATAAATATGTATATAGTTTGTAGATAATGTGTATATAGATTTATTCTGACCACCTGATTCAGTAGGCCCAAAATATATCAGGTTTATAAATGGGTCCATATTTAGTTTAGAATTTTGTTTATAGGTTATGAAGTTGGGTAGCGTAGTTTATGATATATTTTCTATAGCCCGCTGGATCATAGGCAACCATTCGTAAAGCTGTTTTATTGACATTTAGGGAGGGTTGAGGGTAGTGGAAGGCATAGGAGAGGGAAAATGGTAAAGGGGGAATTGGAACAACAATAGGACAGTGTGAGAGCTCTGTAATGCATACTACTTATAAGTGAGAAACTGAAGATCTTCGTAGCCTACTAGCCTCACATTAGAGAGAGGACTACATCACAGTTTGGCATAAGGAAGGGGGTGACACCCACCAGCTGGGGCAAGGAGAAAGATGTAATGGGCACTGATCCCAGCGTGGGGAGGGAAGGAACAGCAGGACGGCTATACAGAGAGCTGCCGGGAATAACTCAACATAGTGTAATTATGACTGACAGTGCTCCAATATAGTGTCGGGGAAATTGGTGATGAGCATGGTGCACTCAATAGTGGTAAATATGTATGGATGTTCAGTGCATGGACATTCATGGTGGGCTTTCATCATTTTTAGATTCAACCGCTATTAAGAACGTCTTTCATATCCTGCCTACCGCGCAGGTATTGCCCTACATGTAGATCAGCCTGAGAGTATGTGCCTCCGCTCTAGTCAATGTCAGCAATATATGAAGCCAGATTTGGCCTTCTGGAGGAGGGGCGGGGGGCTTCCATGCCATGGCAATGTTTCATTTGTATAGAATGAAGGCTAGATCAATGAATCAATGCAAATGTTTGTCTACCTTTGTGCTTGGCCGCAACCCCAATGAACAAGATTCAGGAAAATGGGTGAGGGGGAGTGAGGACAGTTCATCCACCAATGAAGTCACCTCTCTCTACGTGCACAACAATGGGGCACAAGTTGATACCATGTGTATGAAGTCAGCATTCTGTTACCTGCAGCACGGGCATTCTGGAGAGCTCGCTGGGCACATGGGCTGGATGCAGAGTGGGGATAGGTAAGAGTGGTGTATGTAATTGAAGTGGGTAAAAAAAAACTGGGATTATGGGAGATATCCTTAGTTAGTCAGAAGGCGCAGGTCCATCCTGTATCAGTTAGAGGCTGGTGAAGCACCGCATCCCATTTGACGTGTGCCCTTATGGTGTGAGCAAGAGGGGAAGCGTTAAGGGCAGAATAAAAGAACATGAAAGCTTTGCGTGTGGAGTCAGATGTCAATAATAGGGACATACAGCTAGATTCATGAAAGGAAATTGCGCTCACAAAGGGCCAGATTCTGAGAATCTGGCCCTTTGCAAGCGCAATTTTTGCATTTGGGATTCATCATCCCAAATGCAAAAATCGCTATTTGCGAAATCGCATATTTGCGAGGAATTGCATTTAAGGAATCTCTATTTGAGATTCCTTAAATGCAATTCATTAACCAATTTTAAATTGCGAAATCGCAATTTCTGGCCGCTATTTACCACGAAGTCCGACTTCGTGGTAAATAGCGAAAAAATAGAAAAAAGCTCTTTAGTGCATTTTCTCAGTTGCATGATACACACACACATGTCCTTTGGACATGTGTGTGCGCAACACCTGTGTAAATTTGCATTTCAGGGGTGCTACAGGATGTCCTTTGGACACCCCTGGTACCCTTGAAATCGCATCCTTATTTGCAATTAGCAATTTGCTAATCGCAAATAAGGAATAACTCCCCATTCATTCCTATGGGCCTTTAGGCCCATAGGAATGAATGGGGAGTTATTCCTTATTTGCGATTAGCAATTTGCTAATCGCAAATAAGGAAGATGTAGGAATCGCAATATTTTTTGCAATTCCTACATGAATCCCATTTTGCAAGTCCTTAATAGCGATTCCTTATGAATCGCTATTAAAGACTCGCAAAATGGGTCTTTGATGAATCTAGCTGATAGATTTAGGATGAGAGGGATTCGGACTCTCCGATGCCCCATGGCTCATGCTTGACCCGATGTAGTATATAATAGGATAAAGAGAGTCCAACTTGTAGGCCATACATCTCGGTCAGTTCTTGGTATAGCAAATTCCAAATGTGAATAGAGGACGAATATGGTAGTGTAGCTCCCTTAGGATGCAAATAGCAACGCCAGCAAGTGCACGTCACTGTCATTAATAGAAATTCATGCGCATGATGAATAGTAGGAACAGATAGCCAAGTATAAAGTGACGTTCCCTGGAGGATTATGTGAACGAGTGAGCATTCTGGGTGCACCAGGCCACTGGAACTGTGTCGCAGCATAGTACAGTTCAAAATTGGGAGCTCCTAGCCCTCCATCTTTGAGCGGATGCTGTAGAACTGACAGAGCAACCCACCAGCGGCCTGAGCTTAAAATTAATTCCAGAACACTCCATCCAAGTCAGGGAAGAAGAATCTAGGGAGCACAAGCTGCAGGGCTGAGAAAAAGTATAACAGACGGGGTACTATTAACATTTTAGAAATGGCTACTCAGCCCAGCAGGGACAGCGGAAGCGAACGGCAAAAAGGGGAGCGAGCAGTGTATGGAGCCAATGGGCTTATCCAGGTTGCCCTCAAGAAGTTCACGTCAGAGTGACAAGTTTGTATGCCTAGATACTTGAAGGTATTGTAGCACCATCGTAGGCATGAATCCAGGTGGGGCAAGCAGCCAAAAGTCGGTATGTGTGTTAGTGGAAATAAACAAGATTTGGGCCAATTGTCCCTCAGACCTGATAGAGAGAGACACATTTCCAGGATCCACATTGTGCCTGGAAGAGAATTTCCACATTTCGTATGAAAATCAGGGCATCATCAGCTTATAATGAGATTATGTGATGGCAGTCACATTTATGTGTGCCCCATTCCACTGTATGGCAGCGGAGTAAGTAGTACAAAGGGGGTGGTGATGGACGGAGCATCTGAATCAATCAAACACTCACACCCAGTCAAAAGATCAGGGTTTAATCTATCACCGTTCTTTAGCCCACTCTGCCACCCCAGTTCAGACATGGCTATATGCAAATCAGTCTGACCCTGTGCCTCATGGGAACAGTCCAGCCCGAACTGCCAGGCCATGTCTTCCCTGGACCGGAAACAAGCTTCCGAGGACCGGTTTCTGGCATTCCAGCTGTCTTCAGCCCGGCTTGCTTGAATCCAGTGGCAAAGTGAGCAAGGGACTCACGTCTGAGCATACCCTGCCACACTTATGGTGGCCAAAAGCAGTACAAAAGGGGGTGGTGAAGGACGGAGCATCTGAATCAATCAAACACTCACACCCAGTCAAAAGATCTGGGTTTAATCCATCACCGTTCTTTAGCCCACTCTGCCACCCCAGTTCAGACATGGCTATATGCAAATCAGTCTGACCCTGTGCCTCATGGGAACAGTCCAGCCCGAACTGCCAAGCCATGTCTTCCCGGACCGTAAACAAGCTTCCGAGGACCGGTTTCTGGCATTCCAGCCGTCTTCAGCCCGGCTTGCTTGAATCCAGTGGCAGGCCTATCTCACTCCACGCACTCAGAGTGCGCCCGCACTTTCCACTGGGACCCAGTGAAAGTGCGCAGAAACCAAGACATCACTATTAATTATTTAATAACACCAGGCAAAAAGTTCAGGGGTGAACCTGCCAGACGGGCCCAGTCCAACAGGCACTCTGTTGGTCTTTGTATACCAACCACACCAGCAACCTCCCAGCGCAATTCCCCTCATCATGTTGCAAGGCTAAAAATTGTTTAAAATCATGCTTGCTCAAAATCTGTTCCACTTCCGATCAGCGTTTGCGTAATTGTGTGAGTTGTGCATTGGTCGATTCCCTGTTGACTATTTGCACCTCTAATAGTTGAAGATTGCGCTCAATGGACAAGAGATTCTCAATGAGTCTTCTGCGCAACCAGCATTCCTTGCAGTCCGGGACCCGTCGCTCATCAGCCAGTTACATTAGAAGTTGTAATATTCTTCACAAGGGTATCACCAGTGAGGCAGGGGGCCAGGATGCACACACCCACATTGTGGCTATTTCCCCCACTGGGTCCCCAATAGTAATCATAGGCCAGTCACAGGTCTCTGAGAGGATCAAGTGCCACAAGTGCCATTCAGCTCTGAGTGCATCGATAATTTAGAGCACTCCGGCCTCCCATCAAGGGTGCAAAATGAAGTGAGCACGTCCTGACTCGTGTGTATCTCTATGGGGTCACAAGCAGCTTCAGATACCTGCGGCCATTGGAGCTCACCTCGCGCAGGATTTAAACTGGATCATCCGGTCCCATATCGTCCATGGGTCCCAGCCAGTCACATCCCACTCCACGCTCGGCCAGGTGCCAGGTACTCATACTTACGAGGAGACTTCACCTGGAAAGGGGGGAATTACCAGTAGGCAATAAACTCGGCTCCCACAGGCAGCAGCTGCCAGATCCGACATCTGCCTCGGGCCAACAGAGAGTGCTGTGTAGTCCGGCTTGTCGGCCTTGATGATTGGATACAGCTCACCTCGCTGTCGTCACTGCAGTCAGTGCTGGGGCCTCAGGAATTAGAACAGGTTCACAGGAAGACAGGTCAGCAAGTCCACTGCCCATGGTGCTCGGGATGGAGAGTAATAGCCGGATGTTTGTCGGGTCCACCGCGGAGCTCTGGACTAAACACTCTGCACCATCAGCATCTTGGCCATGCCTGCAATCCCCCAATTTGTGCCTACCTTGATTATTTTTTCACTGCATTTTTCAGATAAGTAGTGAACCTAACTCCTAATGAAAGCAACAGACATATTTTCAAATGCCTTTGAAACAAACTTACCCTAACTAACAAAGGATAACCGACCATTCTTTAGTTGTGCAGGAGTATTTTGATGCCAACTTTAAAATGCTAAATTTGTGTATTTCTTTGCCCAGGGTTATGATCACCCCATGCCTCTATTTCAAAGGATCAGAACTAACTCTTGTCCCCATTCTTCCAACAGCCATTACAGTGTGGTTATATAGTATTGATGGTTCACTCCACATCACCAAGACTGGAGGGCAGCCAGTCATTAGGACAGGTGCAGAGTGGAATATCACAGAATTCTATTTTAGTGATTTGAGAGCCTGCCTTTGCTCCATCACCGTCCATAACATATTTCCTTAATTTGTTTAGGCTAGTGACCAAAATATGTACCTTTCACCATAACATATCCACTGAATGTCATTGTCCTCTCATATTCCTTGGAAATGAATATCATTGCCACCCTTTTCAAAATATTTTAAAGCCACTAGACTAACAAGTGAATTTGTCAAGTTTGCAGAGTTTTAGGAGAATATTCCTGGTGTTTGATGAATAAGAGCAGAAGGCTCTATTGTACTACTTAGACATGTGTCTTCTAGGATGGCAAGTATGTCTCTTTTGGAAACTGCGAATAGTGTAAACAATTATTTGTGCAGTGCTGTCAGGTGCCTTAATACCCAATTTATGATATATTTGGGCTGTCTTAGATATGTGTTATGTTGTATGTTGCATGGCTTTTCTCCATATAGTATGATTCTGTGAATTATGGTAATATCCAATTATGGCCTTGATTTCGAGTGAGAAGGATATTTAGTTTCTGGCCAGCCTCTCTGCAGCTACATCCAGCTAGTCTGAGTTAATCTCCACAGAATGGCGAAAGCCACGTGAACCCATGTTTTCTATGTTACATTACTCATGTATTTGAAAATTAAAAATGTCCAAGTAAACATAATTTGCGCCTTGATGCCCTTGGGCTAAGTTGCGCGGTAAAAGTCGCCTTTCATTAATTCATAATGGAAAGTTTAATTCTATTAAGGACACGGAGGCAAGGATTATGCTCTTCTTTCTTCTGTTATTTCTATTCTAGCAGCACTGCTTTCTTCTTTTATTTCTATCCACCAGACTTCAACAATAATGCAAGAAAAATAACTTTTCCAACAGGCAATGGGAATGGACAACAACAGTTCAACCATTCAGCTGTTAGTTCATTCAATATAGGCAGACATCACGTGATTAATGTACTCTTTCATGTATGCGACAGGAGCGCTTCTATCTCTTTTCAAAATTCTCCTTTGTTACTCTCAGAACTCGAAACATGCCAGAACAAAGAACCATGAATCTGAACTTTATTACTCAGTTCACGTACACTCATACACAATTATAACTTTGCCCATTTGTAAAGACTCACATCCGTGGAGGAAAGAAGAACAGATTAGCTATTCTTATCACAATGGTATAACAACATCCCCATCACCCTAGCAAAAGGCAAATACTTATACCTTATGAAATCCTTATACTGAAAGTGTATCCATTAAGGATAACCCACTGTATCCTCCTGGGTTGGGAAGAGTTCTCAGGAACCTTGGGTGGGAATAATCCTGGTATCCGTGTCCTTAATAGAAGTGAAACTTTCTTTCATGTTTACTTGGAAATTTTTCATTCTATGTCAGGACCAAAGGTGAGGATTATGCTCTTTCAAAGATTATCCACCACCAAAGATGCCATGTCCAAGACCATTTTGAAACAAAAACACTTAAACATGGAATCCAAGACATATCTGCTACAATATTGATATCCTCTAGTCGTGCCCCTGGAGAGAAAGCTGTAGAGACCATTGCACCTCTGACCAAATGGGCCCCAAACTGCAAGACATCAATGTCTGCTTCTTGCATGATCTAGCGGATCCATCAAGCTATGGTGGGAGGAGTGACTGCTTTGAAAGGTTTCCTGAGAAAGAGTAGAAACTGGCACTCTCCGGGAGGATGGAATTCCTCCGCCATGATCTAAGAAGCCTTCAGACAGCGTACAATGCATAACTTGGGTGCTTTATCAAAAGCCGGATACGATACCACTTTTGAATTTGACTTTGTGCGTCAATAGATATGAAAGGTGACCCTTTGGGGAGTAAAGATCCTAGCCATGATGTCAGGTGTTCGGACATCTGACACTCTTCGACAGGACACCAGACACAGTAACATAGCATGTTTTGCTGAGAGTTCCTTTCGTTATAAGAATTTGTTTTTCTGCCATGATGGTTAAATGTATAAGACTCTTTAAACAACCCATAACAATGAATATCCAGGTTCCAGAGGCAGTGCTAAGCATACCCCCTCATCAGGTTATACACCAAAGGGTGTTCCTCCAACAAAGACCCCAGCATGGAGACGTGACCCACGGAGATGGGCGAGCTATAGGTGTTTATTGTCTGGTAGGCCATACCTTGGGATGATAGAGACGCCAAAAAATGTATGATAGGGACCACTTCTCACCCCTTGGGATCTTGATTTTTATGAGCACACCCATCTGGACCATGAAGACCTGTACTGTTAGTTGGTTCCATCTGCCCATGCCGCAGCCACACTTCTTTCAGCTTCCTGTGAAAGTCCCAGGACTCGCCAGCGTTGTTGGTAATCTGCCAAGTCATGAGGGGCATGCGTCTTTGCAGGATTACCAGGTGACAATTGCACAGAGGACCCCAAAGTAAATCTGGAGCATGGGGTAGAAGGATTAAAGAATCCCAGGAAAGTTCCAGAGGAACTGGAAACCATACATGATACCTCCAGAATGGATTGAGCAGGACTACTTTTGCCTTCTGTCTTCTCTTCTATGTTGACAATCTCATGATTATAGCGAACAAAGGGAATGCATAACCCTTCTTCAGTGACAAATCTTGAAGGAAGGTGTCTGTGGATGTCACCAGAGGCTTCCAGCTGAAGTATCTGAGGTATTGGTGATGTAACAGTGAGGTAAATGGGTCCACCGTGAAGGGACCCCAAAGAACTTCCAACCTTCTGAAGACTCTGTGATTCAATTGCCATAGACTCATATCACACCATTCTCTGGAGCACCAATCTGCCATCAGATTGGAGGCTCTGGGAAGATAGTCCACCATAATGGAGACATTGTTGGACAGGCTGAAGGCACAAAATTCCTTGGCTAAATCCACCAAGACCTTCGATTTGGTACTGCCAAGATGTTTGGTGTAGCGGACTGCCGAGATGTTGTTCATCTTCAGCAGAACACTGAAATTCACTCTCTCCTTTGTCCAGCATTGGATCACGAATGACCCTGCCATTAGCTCTAAGCAGTTCATATTCCTCTGCGGACCATTTTTCTCCTGTAAAGGAGTCCCCACAACAAGCTCCCCAGCCAGCCTTGCTGGCGCCGGACTTGATAATTATGTCTGGGTGGTAGCCGAAGATGACCCTCCTATTCCAAGCCTCCATTTGGGCCAACCACTACCGCATTTTTTCCTTGACCTCTTCTGTGAGGGGAACCCGCTTCACATACTGTAAGCCCTTGCACAGGTGGAAGGTCTTGAGATGTTGATGAGCCCTGTAATGGAGTTGGCTCTGAAAAAGTGATAGTATGGATGACCACAAAAGGCCCACCATCCGGGCTCCCTGCTGAAGGGAGGTTGTCTATCTGAACAATGTTCTCTTCATTTCTCTACAAATCTTGGCTACTTTTGGGAGGGAAGGCTTAAGGTCTTTTCCATGGAATTTATGACAGAGCTGAGGAATGTTGTTTGTTTGGACGGGCCAAATAGAAACTTCCGCTCATTGATGACAAAACCCAAGGTTTCCAGCAAGTAGATCGTTGTTTTCAATTGCTGTGTCAGAAGTGATGGACATTGGTTCAAGAGGAGGAGATCATCTAAGTATATTATGAGATGGAAGCGCTGGTGGATTCCACCACCAGTTTTAGCGCATTGGTGAAACACCAGGGGGCTGAGGATACACAAAATTGTAGGGTTGTGAACTTGTACTCCTAATCTCACTACCGGAATTGCAGAAACCTGTGATGGGGAGGGAAAATTGGGACCGTCAGGTACACGTCCTTTAGATCCAAATGCACCATCCAATCATTGGGGTGGAGGAGGTCACAGAAAAGATGGATACCCCCCACCTTGAAGTGGCAGTAGACCAACCACCCATCGACTTCTCTGAGATTGATCACTGGCTGCTGCCCACCATCTCACTTTTCAACCAAAAAGATATTGCTGAGAAAACCTCTAAGGGTGGAGGTAGGTAGTGGTAATCGGATCTTTTTGCATAAGATAGGTCTCCTCCTGGTCTATCAAGGCTGCCTGATCTTCTGCAAAAACAAGTGTGCTTGGGTGTGAATTCTGTAGAGGTGTCCTGTAGAAGTCCATGTGAAAACCTCAGATTGTTTGCAAGACCTAGGTGTCTGAGGTAAGCTTTTACCAATTGTTACTGAATAGTGCCAACTGGCCTCCCACATTTGTTGTGTGGAAGAATTGCAAATTCTCACCTGTTTGGGCTTGGACGAGACCTCTGGAGGAACCTCGAGTGTTGCATCCACATTGGCCTCTACATGAGAGGAAGAACTTCACTGATCAGGACTAGTCCTGGGTATTTATGAAGACTCTCAGTGGGCCTAGGGTAAAGAAGCGGACGTTGAAGCGCCCTCTGTCATGGCTAGCCCTGACAAAAATATGGGGACGAAAGTATTTTTAAGAGATTCTTGCACCTTGTCCAAGGATGTAAACACAGCAATGAATTTGCTGTGTTCCTTGATCAAAGGTTCCCCAAAGAGCCCTCCTGGCGCCACCGAACAAGCCTCAGTCAATGCTAGGTCCACCAGCTTGGGGTCGACCTTAAACATGTAAGAGCAGCCTCTCTCAGTGGACAGGGCACAATTTCCATTTCCTAACAATATCATTGCATACTGTGCCCAGCTGGAAAGAACCTCCAGCGAGACCCAAGAACTCAAGGCCGTAGCCTCCACTGCCATGTCTAGAATTTTTGTGAGGGGCCTGCTAATGCCTAGGAGCTTGTCCTGGCACAATCTCCAGGACCTATACCCTTCTTGGGGTCTCTGATGTATTTCTGCAGTATGGTTGCCATTCTTGTATCTAATCAGGGCTGAGTGCCACTTCACTGGAGAGAGAGGGATGAGAACATTTAGCCCTGGGGCACATCCGAACCTCCTCCTCTAATAGTTTCCTAAGGCGACCTGCAACATGCTTGGCAACTTTGGCTGAGGGTAACTAATCTGCTGACAGGGTAAGGGTGCCATGGCTGTGTGGGGTATGGATCATATTTCGAGTCCCCATGGAAATCATCATCAGCTGTGTCTGGACAGAGAGGTGTAAATGGCAGTTCATCATGTGCACCTAAAGTGTGGCCCATACTAGCAGGCAAAGGGTGATAAAGGAAAACTTTATTGAGTTATTCAAAAGTGCTTAAATCCACTGCAGCATTACCTTTTGGCCTAGGAACATGCTTAGTAAGGGAGAGTATCCCCAGTAAGGGATGGTAATAGCCCAGTACATTTAGAGGGACAGGGAATGAGTAATCCAACTCCCTCAGTCGGCATTCAAGAGGCTCCATTGATGATGCCACTGCCTGGTGTGCAAAGGTACACTTAGCCTGCAAATAAGACAGACGCAGGGGAGACCTGCGGTATAGCTAGGTGCAGACCGCAAGAGAAAATGCAGAAATTTTAAGATAGCACACGGCTAGTATGGCCCTGAGCAAGCCAGCAGTACATTTTGCCATGCTGGGGGGGTCTTTGCCCTGGGGCTGACTCACCCTAAAGCTACAGAGGGTCATCATATACCTGAGCTTTGCCCCTAACAGCATCAGAATTGGTGCGTGTGAGCGCTGCAGCAAAAGGTATCTTTCTATATTTTTTTTTATCCTCATTCGCCTCAGACCTCAGTTGACAAAGAGTAGGATGTCTATTACTGTAACCCGGTTTTAAGAAGACATAGGCATTGAGAATGGAACCGGGAGACAACACCTGCCTAACAGTAAACGACATTCCCGCATAGTGTCACTGTACCCCTGTGCCACATGGCACAGGTGTACATGCACAGATGTGCATGTACACAGGAATTCGTTATTTACCATGTAATAGTATTACATGGTAAATACCGAATCCTGAATGGCCTGTAGCACTTTTAACAGTGCTACCTACATAGCAAATTACAGATTCAGTATTTTTACCGATCGGTAATTTTACCGAATCGGTAAAATGTACAGAATCTGTAAATTTACTGATTCTGTAATTTTACAGATTCGGTAAAATTACAGATTCGGTAAAATTACCATAAGAGTGGGAAATTTAGAATCCATATGTTCCATTGTCAGAACTAATACTGTCAGCAAACTGCACAGTCCAGCCACCTAATGACTGTGTGCTATTTTTTTGTGGTTGGAATTTACCATCCGACTTCACACCATGAACGAAGGCGCATGCCACCGAATTTTTGTGCATAGTGCCTGTAGCAGGCTGGGCTGAACCATCAGTATAGACAATATATTTCTACTGCTCCAGAGGCAAAATATTGCTAAGCATAAAATAAACATGCTCATATTGCTGAAATGATTGTACTTGTAGAGATGGGTCAAAGACAAACGTCTACATCTGTAACTGTTAAGAATGTTGCCCATTGTATCCATCATGGATGTGGGGCTTTTGCATTAGGGATGCTTGCTTTTGTGACAGCCTCTAAGGCTGGAATTGGAATAACAACAATCATGTGTTTCCCTTATGTAAGTGGCCATTCTTTAATGATAGCCATTTGAACTGAAGTCAGTATTTTTTCAGTTGATGCAAAACGCATTTCCGCATTGGAATATAAATGATATTTACATCTATCTGCGCCATTTCACCTTCATTAAAGACGACATGTGTAAAGCTAATGGCACCTGCAACTATACGAATGACAAGGTTTGTGTTATTGACATATGTGTAAGTGCCGTGAAACAAGTAATCAGATTGTAGTGATCTGAGTATTTCTGTATGATCTGATGTCCAGTGTTAGTTGGAAAAGTCAGGATATTCATATAACAGTTTAATGCATTGTGCATATTCAGGAATATAAATTCTACCAAAATTCAGTAATCCTAGTAAGGAATAAAGTTTCTTAAGTGTATTTGGGAGTGGTTGTAGCAGAGCACACTTCCCCAGAAAGTGTGGTGCAAGGCTCTTTTCCTCATGGATAAGTTTGTATCCAAAAAACAGGACACAGAGAAATGCCATATATGATTTTTTAAAGTTTCATTTTTAGCCATATTCAGCAAATCCTATTATTATGAGATCCGATCTGTCTAAATGAGTGTTAAATTCATCGTCCGTGAGGTAGATATCATCTACGTAGAACAATGATTCTGGGTCACTATCATGTCGAATTCACAGAATGCGTACAGCAAACAGTCAAGGACTGTTCTTATATCCAAAGAGGAGTCAGTAAAAGTGACACAGATAGCCTAGTACTGAAAAAGGCAATCCAATCCCTAGTTTTAGATGCTATATTTTGGCAGAAAAATCCATTGGAAAGATCCAAGAATGTTTTATATTTTTTACGAACTATGTTATTGATAAGTGCCGTACTATGTGGATTTTGTATTATAAATATGCATGCATGAGTCTGTTGCCTAAGACAATACAGTATGATTTGTCTAGCTTTACCACAGAAAAAAGAAGGTTATTCATTTGGAAGATACAGGCCTCAATGATACCCTGGTATTTTAATTGTGGGAGTATTTCTTTAACAGGAGCTTTATCATCCCATTTGATTGAGTCCTCAGGTTACACTTGCATGCTTGACTGTATGGGTATTATATGAATAGGAGAGTCCTTATCCCAGCTGACATGATTAGGGTATGTGCAAGAGCCCATTCAGATGCATAGGTTTGTTTGACTTCATCAGAGACAAGCCCAGAAAATTATGATATAATTACATCCTCACCTTTTGTTGCTGTACATACAAACTCCGGGGCTAATCTACCTCCGCTAAGAGAATGTCATATGATAATGTTACATTTTCCTATAACATTACTCGTATGGAGTATGTATGTCACGCTCAATTGGTATCGAAATCATGTAACCTATCTGCAGGGCTTTGCGCTGATCTGAGGTTTCAGCTGTAATCTATTTATCAGTCGCTGTCGCTGCCAGAAACTCCTGGAGATTATGGCACACTGTAGTTATCTCTGCTGCACTGTTGAGAAGAGTCACCATCCATCTCCTGTTCATGAGGAGCGTTCTCAGTGTGAGTGGCATATTTTGCGGTTACAGCCACAACTTTAATTTCCTGAAATTGTGGTTTGAAATGAGGAGGTTTCTCTTCCTTTTTAATCTTCATGTCAGACAAGCATTGTAAGTCAGTTATCAGTTTCACATACTCCTCCTGTATGCACTCAGAACACCCTCCTCTGCCATATTCTTTATCCGATACGTTCTGAAAGTAATAAGAAGGACGTGTATCAGAAAACTGATACCTATCAGGTGGCTTTAATTGTGTGTAATAAAGCAAATTATAGCATTTGTCAGAGGCCTCCTGTTGCTGAGAACAACCTCAAGACCGAGCTTTTTCGTTACGTTCCATTGTTTTTTAACAAACTCCAGGTTCTGCTTGGCAGTGTCCTTGTTGGAACAATGTTTGCCAAGATGTGGCTCATTTGGTCTGGCCTCCAAACTATCACAACCTATTGGGGTGTACTCCTCATCATTAACATGTTAGCTCACCTTCCTGGCCGACTGGTGGGACCAGAAGAGCAGTTTTGTGAAAAGTCAAAGATGCTGCTACAACATTAATATTGGCTAGAATCATTGAGAAGACCACTGGAACATTTCCCATTATTTCCATCCCTAAATCCAGGGCATACACTGCCTCGTGTTCATTTTGTATTTGTTTCAACACCTCTGGCATGACTGCCATAGATGGAGTACCATGCGTGATGGTGTAGACAGTAGCAAAGACTGCGCCCCATGTGGCGCAGTTACCTATGTGGGGAACCATCCCAAAGTGTAAGTACAGAGTTAATATTCTCTGTTAATCTTGTTGTCCCATAAGGGAAAGCACAGCTTCAATCTAAATAATTTGTTGAATTATCCAAAATGGAATTTCATCTACTTTTGAGGAAACTCTACCATAATTATGTTAATAATTACAGGGCTAATTTTTGGTACAGCAGGCCACTGTGGTTGTCGTGCTAAAGCAGCCTGTGCTGAGACAGTCATCAAGGTGCATGAAACATATTGAGTTAAGCGTCTATATAGTATTGCTAGACCATTGTATAATGGCAGTAGCTCATTAGCATTGGCATTTCTTACATTAGGGTATGCTGTATAGCAAGCTAATGCCGGACATGTGGCCCCTTCATTACTAAGGGGTCCTGTGTGGACATAGTTCAGCATATGTACTAGGGAGCCTCTGAACCAATGTTGATGTTTCCAAACAGATAGTGGTATTTCTAACTGTTGATATGCTCTGTATTTTGTGGGGGTGCAATTTCAGTGTATGTAAGAAACATCTACCTTTTAGCATCCACACTTTTTTGACAGGCATTGTGGGCTTCAACCATGAAGGTTACATCACCATCAACATTGCGAAGGTCATGCAAAACCAAAGACGCATGGACAGCAGGTCTGCAATTATCAGCTATAGGTATAGACTGCAGTGCGGCCACTACTAAAAAAATAAAGGGAGCAGAGCAGAAACACTAATATAGATATCTTTTGAAAGGTTCAAGTTTGAACAAGCAACAGAGAAAATGTAGTTAGTTCCTAAAAATACTGTGGAGGATTAATCCCTAATACCACGAATGTCGAGGCTTACAGGATACTAAGGGGACACACAAGTACTACTCACAAGACCTGTTAAATAAGTACCTGAGCAAAGTTGGTAGCGCCATGTTGCATGGATTCTGCTGGAAAACAGAACTGTGCATTAGGACGGTAGGACATCTGAATGTAGGGAATGAGTCCCTCTACAACATTAGCACCTGTCAGCCCAATCCTGGGTAGCTCATAGTGCCTCACCTGAACTCCTAACCTTCCCAGAGTAGCAGATGATGTCAGCAACCTTGAACAAGACCCTCTAGTCCCCCAAGGTAACTGTGGAAACATATCCTTTCCTTTTGTTACTCACTCACTCATGCATGCCCGTAGTAAACATAAGACATGAAGACAGTTTACAAAACATTTATTGAAACTATCGTAGTCTGTTATGAAGCAAAAAATGTACTGCGATCATTAGGCAGATGCAATTAAACAAAGTAAAAAGCATTACCAATGAACTGTATAGGTAAACATCCCAATGATATTGTAATTCCTCAGGCAGCTATCATCTTATTTCTTAATGGAATGTATATCATGACATAATCAGGCTCAAATCCCACAGATACATAGAAAAATATCAAAAAATATATATATTTCACTAATAGACTCCACTCTTCCAAAAAAAGGTCTAAATAGGTCAGCTCCTATCCTTAAAGTTTGGGGGTGATTCGTCAAGCAGGGGCTGAGGAAAAAAAAGGGGGTCCCAAAACGCGTTTTCCCCATGTTAATTTCCATAGGAACTTTTGCAATGAGCTACAGCCCGAACTACTGATCGGAATTACCCCATTTTGCAGAAAGGTAGAGCTTGGTTCAGAAAGCGACCTTTTTTTAAATGGTCTAAATCCGTTCAGTAGTTTTTGAGAAATTGAAAAAATAAGAGTGAAAAAATCAATTTCCCATAGGAAACTTTGTGTAAGGCTACAGCCGAGACTACTGAACGGAATTACCCCAAATTTGGCAGAAAAGTAGTGCTTGGATGAGAAAGCAACTTTGTTTTTTAATGGTGTAAATCCATTCAGTATTTGCTGGGAACATTGAAAAATAAATGTTTCAATATGCTGAGCACAAGCTTCACTGTGATTGGCTTCCAACACTCCAAACCAGGAAGTGTTGGCGGCCCTCTTGTGACTCGGTAAAAGCTGAAAATTGAGAAACAAAGGCATTCAACAAGAGAAGGGGGCAGGGTAGAAACACCCTGACCCCCTAGGCCTGCTTAGGGGGTCCCAGAAGGACCCCCAGGGCCAAAAAAGCATTTTTTTAACTAAAGAAAAAGGCGCAATTTGCGCTGGGGTCGCGAGTTCTCACATTTTATTTTGATGAGGCCCCTGCGTGGGCTAGGTCCCAGGGGGTATTTCTTAAAAAAATAAAAGCGGGAGCTCGCTGGGGCCCCCGCAGTCCCGGGGCTTCACTTTTGTAGGCTGTGGAAATTATATCGGGAAAACAACAATGCGCTGTATTGTGGTCTTCCTTTAATATAATGCGGAATAATGTTTACTTATTATGCAGTGTTCACTGTTATCACGGATAGAGTCAATTTGTTACAGGAAATGTATTAATATGTGGTAGAGAGTGTTCTCTATCCCGGGGGCATTTCTTAAAAAATAATAGCCGAGGACCGCTGGGGCCCCGCAGCCCTGGGGCTTCACTTACGTGGGAGGGGGGTGCAGTAGGCCGTGGAATTTATATCTGGAAAACAACAATGCGCCGTATTGCGGCCTTCCTTTAATATAATGCGGAATAATGTTTACTTATTATGCAGTGTTCACTTTTATCACAGAGAGAGTAACTTTGTTACAGGAAATGTATTAATATGTGGGAGGGCGTTTTCTATATCTGTGCATGGAACAAAATTAACGTTTAATTGGCTGAGATGTTCCAACAACAAGCTTAATGTTCAATGGCTGCAAACCATCGAAAGTAGAAGTGTTTCCTGCCATTCACTTCCCCTCCGCAGAGTAGTAAGGACATCTAATTGCCTCACATGTTGTAAGGAGGACCTTCCAGAGCTTAATGTTGATTGGTTGCAAACTATTGAAAATTGCTCTGAGGCTTTACCTCGTTGTTTGTTCGGGGCCATACCTGCTGTTTCCCGCATCTTGGCCACTGCTGCTGATCCCCCGAGTGTCCTCCCGCCGCAGCCGCTTCCTCCAGCAATGAGGCGCGGCCACAGAGGACTACAGTTCCCAGGATTACTTGCGAGGGAAGCCGCCACCGCCCACTGAGCGCCCGGAGGTGCTTAAACTTGAACAGAGCCCCGGTGGAGCGGGTGCTCGGAGGCTTTACCTCGTTGTTTGTTCGGGGCCATACCTGCTGTTTCCCACATCTTGGCCACTGCTGCTGATCCCCCGAGTGTCCTCCTGCCACAGCGGCTTCCTCCAGCAACGCGGTGTGGCCACAGAGGACTACAGTTCCCAGGATTACTTGCGAGGGAAGCCGCCACCACCCACAGCACGCCCAGAGGCGATTAAACTTGAACAGAGCCCCGGTGGAGCGGGTGCTCTGAGGCTTTACCTCGTTGTTTGTTTTGGGCCATACCTGCTGTTTCCCGCATCTTGGCCACTGCTGCTGATCCCCCGAGTGTCCACCCACCGCAGCCGCTTCCTCCAGCAACGCGGCGCGGCCACAGAGGACTACAGTTCCCAGGATTGCTTGCAAGGGAAGCCGCCACCGCCCACAGTGCGCCCGGAGGCGCTTAAACTTGAACAGAGACCCCGTGTCGCGGGACCGCACGCAGGCAGCGCCGGGCGAAGCCCGGGCAAAGGGCGGGCCATCTGTGGCCCTCCGGGCTGGCCAAGGCTGGGCTGGGCCATCCCCCTTGGCACCGTCAAACGACCCTGTATCGTGACTCACAAGGTACTCTATTATAGCTCTATATTTACCGTTGCCTGAATTATGGGGAAAAACACTCCTGTTCAAACAAGATATAGCTCCAGACTCAGAAAGAGTGCTACAACCCCATTGCCTAGTCTGACTGCGATAGATAGGATGCTGCAGAAGACAATTGGGGTGGTTGTCACTGCCATTGAGAGCACGGAGAGACGCTTCTCGCTCCCTCCAAACATGTGTTTGCAACAATTAAAACTAATACTACTCTGACACAGGCAAACAATTCAACTTCAATACTTGTGGATTCATATATAGATCTTCCTGGGGTTGAGAATAACCGCAACATCTTACCTACACAAAATACTTCTCTGGGGTTACACCACATTGATAGTAGCCTCTCGCAAACACCAATTTTGCAGTTTGAAGATCTAAGTGCAGAGCTCTCCCTTCTATTGGACACCTCTTTATCGGGGCCTGCACCCTAGGCTGATTTCCAAAATGTACTGGTGGGACCTACGGTGTCATTTAATAGTGAGGGCCCCTACCAGTCAGGTACTGCTGAACAAATAAGGGTGCAGGAGACCCCCCTAAATGATGGTACTGTAGTGCCCAAACCGGTAAGCAGACAAGCCCAAAATCGAACGATTATTAAAGGTACCACAAAAAGAAAAAGGACTGAAAACACACAGAAAGGCAGGCAACCAAAAGTATCAAAAATGCTGGATCCCGCTATTTCCGAACCAGGTCTACAAGTAGATAGAGCGTTAGTAAGGCCTGATGTTATCCAAAGGGGACCTACTCAAAACGCTAGAGATAATTATGTAGGGAAGCCCTCTTCTGCTCCTATAGAGGAAGTTGAAGTGTCAATGGTGCAGATAGAAAAGGTTATTAAATCATTGATCCTTCCTCTCGTTGAAAGGATAAAACTGGTAAATAACAAACTGGAGAAACTTGAACAGTTAACCCTAGATAATTTCACTTTGCTAAAAAATCTGGTAAAACTTGAAGTTAGAGGGCGAATGGAGAATATGGTGCCTTCTCAAAGGGAACCTGCTACAAATACTACAGGATTTACAATGGGTGCAACTACTAGTAAAACTACAGAGGTAGGAATCCCAAAGGGCCCTAGTACTAATAAACAGACGAACAAGCAAACTAAAAAGTCCCCTGAAAAGACTGTACAACACACTATAGCCAGTTTAGGTAACGACGCATCTAAAAATGCTGCACCCCCAAAAGGTAATGGAAATACAAAAAGAAACAATGATAGTAGTGTAAGAGCTCCCTTGGCCATGGTTGACCTACAGCCCGAATCATTACCACACGTTATCGTACTCACGGGTGTCCCTGAATTAAAAAATGGGAAACCAGAATCTTACCAAGAATTAAAAAATAAGGTGACATTCTGGTTGAATAATAACAGGCCGATCCCCAGATATTTGAATGGTGAGGTACTGTTCGTGAGAAGAGTCAACTGGATAGGTAGAAGACCGAAAGACATTCAGGGAGATGCAATCATTGTTAATTTTAGAGAGAGTAAAGTAGTGAGCCTAATGTGTAAGGATTACCATTACATGGACAGGGGCTCAATTTGTATAAAAGACCTTACTCATTTCTACAGCCCAAGGGCCATGCGATTATATGGGAGCCATCAAATTACCACCCACAAAGAGATGTTAGATGGCTTTACTACCTACCCCGGGGTGGCCACAAACAACCGATTTGCATCACTCAACGGGTTAGATGAAGTTTATTGACTGGGAGATATACACGAAATAGGGGAAAGTATAATAATAACAGATTATACTCATGCAAACAATTATAGGTGCAACACAAGGGAAGCAGCCATTCAGGTTAAACATCCCGTTCCAACGAACCAGGGGGGAAATCCAAAATTGCTAACCCCAAAAACCAAAGAGAATATAAGTGTGGCTAACAAATCGAGAGCTACATTCACTAAGGATAAGGTCAAGGTGACAATAATTTCTTGGAACATTGCCGGCATAGGGAAAAATATGCCTGATCCTGCATGGCATGACTATATTAATAGCGGGGACTTAATTTTGTTCCAAGAAACATGGGGAGTAGAAAATTATTTCAAAGTAGGGTATAGATCTTTCTATATTCCGGCCAGTAATCCGAATAAAGGCAGACCCTCTGGTGGCCTGATAATCTGGTCGAGAATAACATTAGGCACTGATGCCAAACAGATAGACTTCAACAGCCCCGATATCTTGGCTATAAAATTCCAGGATGCAAAAGGACGGGTGGTCTGTATTATTAATATCTATAACATACCCCAATCGCCCAACAAGGAATCAGAAACAATAGCCCAGTTAGACAATTTTATTTCTAGCCTAGACCACAAAACCATGCTGATCATTGAAGGAGACTTCAATAGGAAATTTGACCCAGTTGTGGGGCTAGAAGATATTTACGGGGAGGAAGATAGCGCTAGCAATATTCCCCGCATTGATGCAAGTGATACTGTCGCTTGCTCTAAAGGGGCTCTGCAACTACTAAAACTAACAATGGAATATGGTGTGCGCGCCTGTAATGGGCGGTTATCGTCAGACTGTCCCTCTTTTTAAAAAAAATATTTATTG
This sequence comes from Lissotriton helveticus, assembly GCF_964261635.1. Taxonomy (NCBI): domain Eukaryota; kingdom Metazoa; phylum Chordata; class Amphibia; order Caudata; family Salamandridae; genus Lissotriton; species Lissotriton helveticus. The sequence goes on along the minus strand of NC_136059.1, from coordinate 1,263,749,674 downwards.
TATTAAATCATTTTTAATTATGTATTACCTCGATTGATGGATTTTTACTGTACCTTAAGAATTTTTAAATCTCCCATAAACCTGGTCCCTTTATCAGCCAACTTTTTTACATATACAAACATTTAAGCATGTATGTATGTCTTAAACAGATTCTCTTCGGAATACCAGCATATGATGTATATGATGATGTTTTTTAATATTGTATTGTATTCTTTTATGGTTACTTAACCGAAATAAAGAATTAATGAATGAATGAAAGTATAAGTGTTGCTAGGTATTCCCTTCTCCTCCCCGGAGTAGGAGAGACATCTGATTGGCTGACGTGCTCTAAGGAGGAGCTTCCGGAGCTTCATGTTGATGGTTGTGGACTATTGAAAGTAGAAGTGTTGCCAGCCATTCACTTCCCCTCCACGGAGTAGGAAGGACATCTGATTGGCTGACGTGTTCCAAGGAGGACTTTCCCAAGCTTAATCTTGATTGGCTGTAAACCATTGAAAGTAGAAGTGTTATCAGTGATTCCTTCCCTCTCTGCAGAGTGTTAGGAACATCTCATTGGGTAACGTGTTCCAAGTGGACCTTCCCAATCTTAATGTTCATTGGCTGTGAAGCATTAAAAGTAGTAGTTTTGGCTGCCATTCCCTCCTCCTCTGTGGAACAACATGGACATTTTATTGACTAAAGTGTTACGAGTACAAGTTTGCTCCTTATTGGGTGGGAACGGTTCACTGTTGTCAGCCATTTTGTGACGCACATCCAAAGGAGTACAGGTAAACAAAGTAGTAGAGGGGAGAGTAGGACTACTATTAACTTTGTACAGTGGTCACAAGGTGGTGGAGAGGGATTGTGAAGGTAAAAATTGTTTTTTATATATTTTAAGGACCATTTATATAATTGCTGTGGGGTGTGCAAATCATGGTGGAAAAATAACAGAGTGCCTTGCGGTCTTCTTTTTATTAAGTTTGCGGGTGGGATACTTCCCAGGAGCACTATTTACTTATAATGTGGTGTTTCATTTCTGACGGGGAGGTGTGCTTGCACAGCACAAATTTCAGTTTAGGTTTCAAACAGTTTTTATTTAGCAATTACAAATTAACTTTCTTCAGATACTGACGCTATATATATTAAAGGGGTGACAAAAATAAAAATGGAATTTCATAAAATATCACTTAAGGGTGGCCACAACCTCCTTTTTTCTGCTATAGTTTGTAAAAGTGTTGCCCCATATTCTTGATAATATAAGAGGGCATCAGTTACTTTTAGATAAAGTAGAAAAGAAGTGCTACAACAAACACTCCCGCACTACATCATCTGAGGTCAGAAGAACAAGTAAAAAACAGTTTAGCACAAATGACTCCATATTACATAGAAATGTATGCATTATCATTTTTTAAGTTTGTGTTCTGTAGAATTCGGGAACGGTCTGTTGTAGTGCTTAGAGGTCGCACACTGTTCCGCTAACAAATCACGTACTCATTTAAGAATATATAGGATAGTACTATTATTATATATTGTACTGGTCTTTTATATTCTATAGGGAGAAGGTGAATAGGAACCGCAACTGAGAAAAATAGAAAATAACATTCAGAAATGTAGGGTTTATCAAATGTTTAAAGTAAGAAGGTATGTATGAAAGCTATATATTTTTAGACTGCAATTTCGTAAAATATGCTCACTGAAAAAATTTCTGATCAAGTATGTTATAAAGTTTAGTAAGCTGTATTTCAGATGGTGCAGACAAATCTCCAATTCCTCTTCTGTAACAATAGGACAGTCTATTCCAATATATGGAGTGGCACTATTCTTACAGTAAAAAGGAAAGGAAAATAAAGTTATGAATACAACAGAAGATCAATAACTAAATACTTTCGACGGGTGAATATTTTCAGAGCTTCTTTTCTCCGGGAGTTCGAAATGTTTGATCTTCGTGGCGATGGGTCATAAACTCCTCTTAGATCATTATGACTGTGAAAATTATAATATACATATTCATAGTACATGATCAAAAGGAGAGAACAGACTAAAAACCGGAAGCTGGTGACGTTGCTTATATATCTTTACTCTTTGCGCCGACGGGTCGTGAACTCCTCTGAGAACACCATGACTGTTCATAATATATTATACATATTGACAGTATATGATTCCCAGGGGAAAACAGACTAACAATTGGAAGCTGGTGACGTTAATTATAAATCTTTAAGGTTTGCGCCGACGGATCACCAACACCTCTGAGGTGAAGTACAGTGTCAATATTATAATATAGAAAATCACAAAATATCAGCTGAAAGGAGGCAGAAAAGGAGCAATGTTCGCTGTAATCTGTCTGTTTCTGAAAACAAGCTGCTGACGTTACAGAAAAAAAGGCAGGAACATGCAACAACACTTTTTTCTTGATATAAATGTTTAAATATTGACAAATAGCTACGTATTAAAAATATCTACTGTGCCATAATCAAACAACTTACAACTCCGGAATATGTTTTGTTGCCGCAAAACAAGAATCCGACACTAGAAAAGGGAACCTGCATCACAGAATGGACATGGATAAATAACTCGTGAAAATGAAACTAATCGATCAACGGGTGTGGTTCATATACTTTTTGGTTATTGAGTAGTCTATGGAAGGAAGATGTGGCTCTGACTATTTAGATGTCACCTTTTATAGTTTACACGTGCTCACGATTTAACTGTTTAACTTGTGCACGTGCTGGGAAAACGTACAAAATGTGAAGCTATAAAGGTTTCGATTTCCATCGTAACACGTATAAGGTCCTTAATATGTACATACGTTGGAGAGTTTAAAAACTGTTACCCGGCAAACTATGTCATTTGCATTCTCATGATTAAAAACATCTAAATAGAAGACATAAAAAAATCTCGTTCACAATAGAAGAAAAAAACATATGTGCTAATATTTGTCATCACTATGCTATTGAATTAAAAAACATTGCAGCATTTGTAAAGCGTACTGCTACCCCCGGAAAGGTGTGCCGGCGCTCGGGACGTTGGGAAGATTAAGCAAGGTGTTGCCCACAGTGAGATAGTGGTGGGCTAACATGCTGCTTGAGCCGGAAATCGAACTGTGAACACTGTTGTTCGAAGTCAGGTATTATAGGTGCTGCGTCACACTTTTACTACACTTATATGTTAGTTATTGCTAATTAAGTTGCAAACATTGTTAAATTATAAGTAGGGCTTCCTGTTTTCCGTTTTTACTGATTTTTACAGATAAATACAGAGAGAAAACTATTTATTTTCCTCTCTGTATTTATTTTAAAATGTGGATAAAAACGGAAATTGGGTTACTTTTTGAGCAATTCTAAATGCTGTCAATCATCCCTAGCAGGGCAATAGGTCTGTTGTTCAAAAAGTAAAAGTATAAAAACAATAAAAACATTTTAGTAAAGAGCCTTAAACAGCAATATATATGCTCGTTAAAAAAAACATGCACATTTTAATATCAAGGTTGTGCATATTTCATCATCTGAGAGTGTTTATATGACTGAAAACAGTCTGTCCTTCAGGCATGAGTGCATATTTATTAGACAAATAAATGTGGAAATATAATTTCAGATTCATTTTTTCACAAAACCCAAAATATATATGGGTAAATACAGATACAATTATTATTAAAAAAATATGGATAAATACAGACGGAATTGCCCAAAAAATAAATACCATAAAACCAGCAGCCATAATTATATGTTATAAAAGACTACTGTTAAGTTAGTTTTCACTATAAAAAGTATTGACATCTTATTAAAATTGACTTAAAAAACTTTATAGGTTATAGGGACATTGTAGTTAGAAATTAGCAATTAAAAAACCCTTGAAATTCACTGAAAAAACCATAGGTTTTACAGAAGTTATAGTTTGAAATTTGCATTTAAAAAACCTTAGAAATTCACTGAAATAAACTATAGGTTTCATGGGCGTTATAGTTAGCTGGACATTTCTCTCGTACAAAACCATAGAAATTTCACCGTTATAGTTAGTTCAGCTAACTATAACTCACGCCCCCGCAGTGCACTGCTCATGACGTCACATATTACATCATTCATGACATGGTTAGAGACATCACTGATGACATCTCAAATTACATCACTGATGACATCATCCACGTGATAATCTGATGCACCTCCTCGCACCCTAATATAACCTTTGATACACCCATTCTAAAATACAGACTATCATTTTTGAAACCATACAGACACCAATACCAGTTACTACTTACCCACTCACTGATTTTTAGGTCTACACACACATCCACTCATTCACCCATACAAGCACTTATACATCCAGTAACTCCCCAATACAACACTATCATATGCAGTCATACACCTATTCAAACCGTCACATACCGCCACTCATCCATGAACTTACTCACAGACCTAGATAGTCATGTAAAGAATCATTCACACTCCCATTTACTCACCTATACAGTTATACACACCACCTCACTAATTCATACAGATAGTAGTGCATACTTACTCTCTTATATAATCAGTGATACAAGTACACACTCATCCATACAGCCACTTTCGTAATCACTCACTGTCACATATAGTTATTTATATACACCATCACTCACATAAACTGCCTTTTACATATGTAGCTTCTTACATATACCACTGTGATCTCCATTGGCTCACGAACACACCCATACACACACTCATCCAGTCATAGAGATGTTTCCACATGTAGTCTTGAACCCATACACCCAGTGAATCAACTAGTCACACACCTATGCACAGAGTCAAACACCTCCAACCCACCCACACACACACTCAGGCACCACTACAAATACTCAGGCAAACAGTCAATAACCCATATAAACTGTCATGTAGCTACTGACTAACCCATGTACTAGCTTACACAACAACAGACACACTGGTACAGACATTCACACAGTTAAGTCACTAATGCATGCATTCAGTAAAACACATTTATTCAGTCACTTATACAATCAGTCATACACCTTATAAATCCTTCATTCAGACACTTATACACCCACTGATTCATCAATATAGCTTGGCATACATATAAAACATATTTAAACGTTACAGAAACACACAGTCACCAGATGATGTCATCAGTGATGTCATTTGAGATGTCACCAGTGATGTCATCAGCGATGTCACTAACCATGCCATGAATGATGTAATATGTGACATCATGAGCAGTGCATTGCGGGGGCGCGAGTTATAGTTAGCTAAACTAACTCTAACAGTGGAATTTCTATGGTTTTGTACGAGTGAAATGTCCAGCTAACTATAACGCCCTGAAACCTATGGTTTTTTCAGCGAATATATATATATATGTATATATATGAAATGTTTTATCCCATCAGTTCATCCATACCACTCATACCCCATACTACTCCAACGCATCACAATTCTTTTTCCAATGATTAATCTAATTAATGCATGAATAATTCTTAACTTGAAATATGATTGTACAAATAAATCACATTTATTTATGACAAATGTTTTGATACATCATGAAAAATAAAGAATATGCAAAAATCCATATAATCCAATAACAAGGTACTCTGCATAGTCAGAGTACATAAGATGCTCCAGTATTCTCAATGTATGTTGGATACTCCACTATTCGCTACGCGCATTTCATCTGTGAAGCCTTCCTGAGGGGAATCCTATTGCTTAATTTGGGAGTCTTAATCACATCAGCCAAATAGCCTAAACGCCTTTTCTTGCGTCAATTCCATTCCTATTCATTCACAATAATTAAAGGTGGTATAGATTCATGATTTATCGATAGCGGTCCTTTCTCAGGATTTCAAAACTTACTTTATAGAGCTTCACCATATATAACATATGGAGGTTCTAAGGTCTCTATACAGTTGTGGTAGCTTGAGAAAATGGCTGGACCCTCCCAGGTTATAAACCACTTTGCGGTAAACACGAGTAACGTGAGTACTGCAATTGGCATGCCAACCATGGCAAAGTATATATCTGTCTAGGTCTACCCTTACGATGTAAGCACAGGGGTATATTTGCGATCGCTTGGTTTGGCCTTGGACCCCATACCTGGTGTATGTCATTAAGTGTTCAGCATCATGAGTGTAAACTTAGTTTACGCAGGGCTAAATGTAAGGCATTGCTGTTGTTCCAAAACGGTCCTCTCTGCTGTAATTCTCCTCACTGGCACCCAAGGAGACATGACACAGTTTATATGGTAACACTATTATTCTGGAGCTGCAGCTGTGTGATGGTGTTATGCCTAAACGTTAGGAACTGTTGCTGAACGAGCAAGGAAAACAGTACACTATGTTGTTATGTATTCCCCGTAACCTTGTACAAAATATGTGGATGAAATCTCAAGAATGATGTTGCAAAAACAAATGCATTTTATGTGGCTATGCAGAGCAAGCAAAGGCAGCCTAAAACTTCTAAGACGCAAAACTAAGGGAGAAGCAAAGTAGGCAGAGAATGGAAATCACTACACCTGTAAGTTATATCTGGGCTTTATTGGATGAGTGCACAGTCTATTGTCAAGTTGTCCGATTGAGAGCGTGTGTGTGTTGTCAATGCTCAGAATTGTTGTGAGCGTCGATGCTTTTGTTAACATCTGTAAGCTTGGTCTGATCATGTTTTGATTTTGTTTAAACCTAAAACTCCTTCTTAATGGAATGTTAAAAGCTGTTCCTGGATTGTTAAAGAGCTGTTTCCTCTTGCCTCAGTAAATATTTTGCATCATCTTTGAATGGCCTCAATTCTACAATTATTTATGCCACTTGAGGTTTTCAATTCTGCTGTCACCATGACTTAGAAGAATTGGCTGCTGAAAAAGAGTAATTCTAAAAATATAGACTCCAAAGTGGTTCTCTTCTAAACTGAACAAGGTATGTCAAAGCTGCTAGGGCTCACTTGTGAAAGTTCGAACTATTTGCTTTCCAAATGCTTAATTGAATTTGCATAAGTTACTGACAAAATTGTGGCGAGCCCGTCAAGAGGCATACCAGCACATGCACCACAATGCATGCATAAACATGTGTCATGGATCATGAGGCATGTGGCTGCATAAGCGGCCATCCTGGAATGGGATTTCTAATCATGAAAAGCCATTCCAGGGTGATAGTCAAAGCAAGTGCATGATGTGTAGTGCATGTGTGAACGGGAAACCATGCCAAGAGGGCCAGGGATGCATACGCATGCATGCACATGCTCATGACATCTGAATGCACATATAGCGTGACACACTGGCAGCCATTTTGGCATTTTTAATTCTTAATTTACTAGCCGAATATGGCTGGCAGCCATTTAGGAACCATAAATAAAATTTCAAGTAAAGTGCACCGGAGCCTGAAAACGTGAGCAGTTCATTAGGACTTTGCAGCTTTTTGGCCCTCATTTAAGAAATAAATAAAAAAAACTGGGAGGGGGACTGCACACAGTAGCATCAAGGAGCAACGTATGAGCAGGGGGAGGAGAGGATAGTAAATAGAGCAAATGTAGGGTGGCACACTTGATAAAGAAAATACAAATAGTGAGGGAAGATGTGAGGAGGAGAGAGAAAGCATAAAATGAGCAGCTGTGTTGAAATGCCAAGAATAACAGTTGGTTTGAGAGAGACCAAGGGAAGACATGCACTTCAATGGAGTGCAGAAGGGGGAAGGAAAAAAGACACCAATCAAATGAGCAGTGGATGTTGTCCCTAGCAGGAACAACATGAGGAGGATAGGGAGGAAAACACTGAGTCAATAGAAGAGATATGAGCTAGCTAGAAAAGCCATCCAATTATAAGTTTGGGGCCTCCCTTGAAGCCCACCTAATGATATGTAATGTATCGGTAACAATAGGTGTGCATTTTACATCTTAAGCTATATGTTGCAAGACCTAAAAAGGAAATGGTAATACTAAAAAAAAGAATTGAAATGGAAGTAATTCCCTTCCTGAAAATTACCGGGTGCATAAGCTCCCATTTGTTGTTTCTGAAGTAAGGTAAAGCGTGGGTTTTTGTTAATTAGGCTTCAGTTGTAGTTGTAGCGCCTTGATTCCTTTTGGTCTAATGCACCTTAAAAATTATACAAATACAAATGCAGAAACTAAGACCCCGCCCCAAGAAAAAATCAATGTACCTCCTTCACCAAAGAAAATATAAGTAACTGATATTGATGTCGAAGAAAAATATATATTACTCACAAATTCCTAATGCTCAAAACACAATGTGTTTTCAGTGCTTTACAAAAACTTTGTGGTTCTACACTGCATGGATGACAAATGGCAAATAATTTCAAGTCTGAGCTGGAATAACCAAAAAGGCTCTTCCTCCAGTAAACTTTCAGTGGAACCTAGTTCTAGTAGCCAGTAACCCTGGACTGGAGCACAACTTACTCATGGGGTAGTATTTTTTCAGCAAACTGGTCATGTCATTTAGCTGACTCACCCCATGGACCACATTATAGCAACATCAAAAAGATTTGAAAATAATGATCTTTCTTTTTTCATTTTTTGAAACCTTTATTTATAAAGTTTTGAACAACGAAGAGAGAGAGAAAAGAAAAAAATGCAAAGAAGGGAGGAGAAAGGAAGGGTGGATGGTGGGGAAAAGAATTTGCGGTTGATTGCAGCACCAGAGGATAAAGCCAAAGGACATAAGTAAGAGGGGTCACAGCATGGCATTAGCATTCAGGGCAATGTATTATATCAATTGACTCATCAACTCATCGCCCTACCCCTCAAGTTTGTATAGGGTGACTAGAGGACCCCCATTTGAGCTTTTTGCATAATAGTATGCATAGTAGTGGTTGGGTTCATACTTGCTCTATCCCTCTGAACATGAGTCTTAGAGGTCAGCCAAGTACGTTCAAATGTATACTTTGTGTCTGTAACCATGGCAGTCAATCGTTCCATAGCATAGATATGCCATATCGTAGTCCATCGAAAATCCAGACAAGGTGGAAGGGGGTCCCTCCAGGTATGGGCTATGATTGGCCTTGCTGCAAGGAGGAAAAAAGTGAGCAACTTGCCACCAAGGGGTTGTGTATGGATAGGCAGAATTACCCCCGCCACTCCTAATGAAAGTACTAGAAGATCCATTGGCAGGGACGCTGAAAAAATATGTTTGAACAAAAGAAGCACGTCTGTCCAGAAATGCAAAACTGTGTGTGCATTCCTATACCAGGTGTAAATATTTACCCCTTGAGTCATAAATGCTCCAGAAATTATCATGTGTGCCCACCATGGCATGCAATCGAACCAGGGTGAAGTACCATCTTGTGGGGAGTTTATAAGAATTGGCATTATGTTGTGTTGTAAGCAAATGGAGGCTTGGCCGTGCGTGCGTAAAGCTGCTGCCTCATGTCATCAGCAATAGTGATATCTAAATCTTGTTCCCAGCAGAACTGGTAAGTATGTCGCTGTGATTGGAAAGTGTTGCATAGTGCTAATTAGAGGAAAGTAATACCCTTCCTGATGGACTCTTGTGCAAAGAGGTTTTCCAGGTATGTTTTGGATCTACTGCCTTTAGCTTTCATGGAGGATGTGTTCGCTCAATGTAGTTGCTGGTGGAGGTGGAACACATCCGCAGAGGTCAGATGAAAGTGTTACCTGGAAGACTACCAGCCCAAGGTGTTCCCATCAGGGTAAAGATTCACAAACGTCCACAAAGCTAGTGTCAAGAGTGCCTGGCACAAATTATGGATTATGCACAATGGGGGAAAGCGGGAAAGGGTATGTAGTGGCTGCCTGACTACGATTGATTCTGTCCAAAGGTCTCAGATGGGAGATGGTAGCATAAAAGGGTGTTCTTAAACGTGGCAAGTGGTCACAGGGCCTCATCCACATAATATGTTGCAGGGGAATATTGTAGCAGACGTGCCCCAAAAGCACCCAAAGCTTACTATAAGGGGGGTTGTGCCAGTCCAAGATCTGATGGCGAGACAAACTGGCTAAACTGGTAAGACCTAGAATTAGTCTTGCTGGTGCATTCTGAATCAGTTGGTGTCGCTGTAAGAAAAAGAGAGGGTGCCAGGAAGGAGGCTATTACAAAAGTGTATTCAACTTGCACTTTGCACAAAAGAGAGCATTTTTCAGAGAATCTTGAAGCTGCTGAAACATGTGGCTGTAAGTTTGTTGATGTTAGACTCAAAAGATAATATGGAGTCAATAATCACACCAAGACTATGTTCACTAGTGCTAGGCGTCGTTCAGGCACCCAAAACTGAGGCCTGCAGTTTAATGATCAAGAAGAATGGATAAACATAGATATTTTGTAGGTTAGCAGCATTTGACATAACAAGAGCAGCTGCGTAATGTCAAAATGTAGATGGGAACACACAATTACTTTAACCACATTTGCCCCTCCCCCCTACCATCACTCCCACCCAATCCTCAGGCTCACATTCCCAATGGCAATGTGTTTCTTCACAGATTTAAGAATGGGAAACACATTTAGCAGAGGTCAAGGGCATATTTTTTCCTACTACTGTCTATTGTTTCGGTTGATCAGTATTTCATGAGTAGCATGTAGATTGCCAACTTCTAAAATGTTTTACTGTGTGAAAGAGGAGGGGGTGTTGCAAAGATGAGGGGTAAGCTTTATGTTATTCAATTCTAATAAGGCTGCTACTTGTAGTATCTTGTAAAAAAAAGAAAGTTGGAACTCTTTTAGTTCCCACTGTACACCGAAGGTCTGTGACATAAGAGTTGGAGCGAAGAGTTGAATACAGGCTTAGAATGTTGAGCTCTGACTTATACACAGCAGAATAAAGATATATACCAACTACTCTCCATTTTGGTGTTGTTATTGGTGAGTATCTAGGCAGTCAGGATGCTACAGCTGGAGACAAGTTAGGGAATACAGAGCCCATGCACTAAAATCACTCTTCCAGAGAGTTTGCTGTGGTCCAGCAAACTACTCACGCATGCCAAGTGTGCTGCAATCAAAGTACAGAATCATCGCTGGCACCGGTGGAGTCTCAGCACAACGCCGGCCTGTTTAAATCGCTTAAAGGAAAAGAAAGCGACATTGAAAGTCTACGTGTCGGTTTCAAGGAACATAATGAAACTGCAGGGAATGAAAGGTACTACAACATCATGCAAATAATGCCATACGCTATATGGAGTAAGAACACTAAAAGCAGATGCAACCATGTTACAAAAGTAGCGCACAGCCATAGTTCAGTACAAGTCAAAGTGACATTCATGTGCTATGAAACAGAGATTAACCAGGTGTTTGTGAAGAAACATTTGAGCACAGACCTGACCAAATACCATGACATTATCTGTTTTTATGGACTAGTAGTGTACAAGGTTTATCTACTTACCGAAACCCTCAACAAATCATCATGTATAACATGAGGCAGAGTACTCCCAGAAAGATGGTCTGGGTTTGTGCGGGCAGAGTTGTCCCCGAACGAAGCGGCCCGCCACCAAACCTCTAGGGTAGGGCCTCGGAACAACTCCCTAGATGACCATTTAGTAAAGTGCTTTGATGGGGAGCCAGGGCCAGAGACAAGCTCCAAAAGTCATAAAGGTTGTCCCCAAAGCCAGCCCGTCACAAGGTGCTAGATTAAAATGTATTGGATCAAGTTACACAAGAAGCACCTGAGAGACCACTACTGTCCCCTAATGTATATATGGCTGCTGTATTTTTAAAAGTGCCATCTGCATTTGATACAGCCAAGAAACACAGTATTGGCCAATGGTGGACTGCATGGATAGAAACTTTTGAAGATTTCATAGATGCAAGATGCCACAAAAAGGTGAAGTGAAGTACAATCAAATCAAAACAGCTTTGAATGTCAAATTTAATCCAGTGCCAACTGTGGATCATGAAAGATACAATTCAGTCAAAAACACCAGAGACCAGGTAAAACCATCAATTAGTTTGTTGAGAGACTGTATGTTCTAGTGAAACACTGCATATTCAATTACGTAAATGATGAGGAATCTCCCAGTCTAAGAGTAATTGATGGATGTCTGTCACATTTCTTTTGACGACGAATGCTGAAAGAAACTCTGGGCCCCATTCACAAAAGTAATCTGAGACAAAATCCTAACTTTACCACTTTTGGTATTCACATAGGCATTTAGGATTACTAAAATTAGGATTTTTCTCAGTTAATCTTAAATTTTGGACTTAAATTTAATTTAAGACCAAAATTTAGGATTAACTGAGAAAAAATCCTAACTTTAGTACTCCCAAATGCTTTCTGTGAGTAAAAAAAGTCGTAAAGTTAGGGTTTTGTCACAGATTACTTTTGTGAATCGTGCCCTCTAAGCTTAGAACAAGTCCTCAAGGCTGCCCGCACTGAAGAGTGTGATGACCGTCAAGCGACTGACATGGAAAGTGCACCAGTCATGAGCATGAAAAGTTAGCCAAAGTACAAGGCTGAGGGACACATGGTGATGTCTCCACTGAAAAAGAAAATGTGTTACAGATGTGAACTGTTGTTTCCACGCAAAGGTATATGTCCCGCCCTTGGTCAGATAGGCATAAAGGGGCTCATTAGGATTGCGGACGGACTTGAGTCCATCCGCGACCCTTGAGGAGGAGGGAACGTCTGCATGGGCTGTGGCGTTCTCTCCAGTGCAATTAGGATGTGACCGCCAGGGTGGCGTCACATCCTAATTTTAACATTGCGGCGGGTGCGGCTTCAAGCTGCGCCCGCCGCAATGGTAAAGATGCACACATTGCATTTACATGCAGAAAGCTGCAGGCTCCGCGCGGTGCCTGCCGCTGTCTGCATGTAAATGCAGGGGGGTACCATAGGTACCCCCCATGTGCACCCCCCACCCCCACCCGCCGCGGAAAAGCATATCAGATATACAATCCTAATATGGCTGGCGGTGTCTGAGAGACACCGCCACCATATTAGAGCTTTTCCGCCGCGGTTGTAAACCGACCGCGGCGGAAAAACGGCGGACATAAACCAAGACCCACCAACCATCCTAATTTGGCGGTGGGTCTTTGGAGGCTCCGCGGTGGTTTTCCCGCATCCTCCGGGCCGGCGGTGGCTTCCGCCGGCCCTGAGGATGCGGGAAAACTGCGATCCTAATGAGCCCCCAAGTGTGGAAAACGGTGGTGGAAGCACCTATTTATATACTTCAAGGAACAGATTCAAATACCTGTTGTCTAAGTTTCAAAACTGCTGCTGATATGGAACTGATATTAATTAATTAATTGTAAATTCATTTCCTGCATTATTTCATGGGTTATGAAAATTCAAAACAATGAAAGTAAAGTTACACATAGATGAGGATGTTCGTCTGTTGCTCAAAGACAGATGAGTTGCGTTTCACTTTCAAAAAGCATTTGAAAAGGAACTTAATTTGTTGCCTAATGATTACATCCCTCCACTGGCACAACACTATGAGTTTCCTCCATTGTATTAGTGTCTAAAAGAGACAGTGAAGGAACTGTACGCATATGCGTAGGCAATTGAGCGAGAGAGACATCCTGGTCCGCATATTGTCGATATAATAATTCAATTGAATTAATTCTTAAATCGACCCTACCTAAATAAAGGATGTCACCAATTGGAATGTGAAGAAAAATCCAGTAGCATTACAAATTTTTCTATGTATAATTGTTTGATTTGCTTCAAATGAATGAGTTTTGGTTTATCCTTTGCTGCCAAACTTTTCTAAGACTCCTGATAATCCTACCGCATCTGGGCAAAAAATCAAACGTAGAAACAAAATAATGCAGAGGAACAAATGAAAAATCATATATTTCTGTAGGGAAAAACAAATTAGTCCTTACTGACAAGTATTAAATCTCTGAACCTTTTTTCTATTTGTGTGACTCAAATACCAACTCCAAGCATAATATCAAATAATACTTTATCTTTTTAATTATGTAAAAAAACACATAAAACATATACTCATGTATATGCACACATATACATACAAATACTTCCTGCCCATTCTTACTTAATACGGTTGCTAAACAAAGATAATTCATTCATAAAGCATTCTGGAAAAAGGAGTTAGTCTAGTACACACAATTTTCTTTGTTTAGCTACCGTATTAAGGGGTCGATTAGGATGGCGGACGGACTTTGTCCGTCCGCCATCCAGTCGTGGCAAGGGACCGTCCACCATAATGGCGGAGGTCCCGTGCACCGAATTAGGATGCACCCGCCACAGTGGTGGGTGCATCCCACATTTTTAACATTGCGGCGGGCGGTGCTGAAAAAAATGCATGTTGTGCTTTTCAAAGCACAACATGACAGGCACCGCGCGGTGCCTGCCATGTTGTACTTTGAAACGCAGGGGGATACCATAGGTACCCCCCATGTGCACCCCCCACCCCCCTTCACCCTGGGGACCTGCAACGGGCCCCCAAAGCAAAGACCGTATGCCTTTCCGTGGCGGCATTGCCACCACGGAAAGGCATTCCCCAATGCCCATCCTAATAAGGCTGGCGGTGTCTGATAGACACCGCCACCATATTATACCTTTTCCGCCACGGTCGCCTTGCGACCGTGGCGGGAAAGCGGCGGACAGTCTTTCCTTCCGCCGTGGACCCCCCAGCCATCCTAACGTGGCGGGGGGATTTCAGGGTGGATTGACCACACAGGGCCAGCGGTGGCTACCGCCAGCCCGGTGGGGGCATTCCGTCCGCCATCCTAATCGACCCCTAAGTAAGAATAAGTAGGAAGGATTTGTAAATGTATATGTGTGCATATACGTTTGTATATGTTTTCTTTGTTTTTTCACATAATTAAAAAGATGAAGTATTTTCTGATATTACACTTAGAGTTGGTATTTGAGTCACAAAAAAAGAAGAAAGTTTCAGCGATTTAATACTCATTGGTAGGGACTAATTTGTTTTTCCCTATAGAAATATATGTTTTTTCATTTTTTTCTCCTCATTATTTTGTTTCTATGCTTGAACTTTTCCAAGACGTAATTTGACAGATCATACAGCCTGTGGTTTTCAGAGCTACACAGAAACAGCATGACAAAGCTCTCTTGCAAGTATGTTGTTTGCTGAATGATGCAGGTTTAACTCTAAATGCTGACAAATGTGGATTCCACATGAAATGCTTGAAATTCTTTGGCCTTGTCTTTTCTATTGGGGGTATGAAACTTGATTCAGCTAAACTACATGCGTTGTCTACTGGAAATCCCCCAAGAGAGGTTTCTATGTTACAATAATTTCTTGGAAGGGCCAATTACTGTTCTAGATACATATAAGACTTTGCTACAGTCAGTGTACAGTAACGAGTATTAATGATAAAGAATGTGTCTTTTCATTGATTATGAGAAAGTGAGAAGAGTTTTCAAAGAATCAAGCAAGCTGTTGAGAGTGCTACTGAAATGGCCTACTTTTATCCAAAACTTCACAAGGAGGTTGTAGTTGACACTAGCCTGGTCGGGTTAGGTGCAATTCTTGCACAGCACAATGGAAAACCTAATGGCCGGAGACATATTGTGGCAGACACCAGTAAAAGCCTGTCACAAATGGAACGTGCGTAAGCCGAGTAAGAATGGCAGTGATGTGGGCATGCAAATATTTCCATGTGTTGTTATACGGAAAGTCCTTCACAGTAGCAACTGATCATCAAGCACTGTTAATGATATTTGGCAATCCCAAAGCCAAATGTCTCGCAGAATTGAACATTAAGGTGATAAGAATACAACTATACGATTCTTCATCATCCCGGAAAAGTTCAGAATCCTGCAGATTACAATGTCCTGGTACCCCATCTAAGACAGTGGAGGCTTTCATAAATGTTACTGTGAAATGGAGCACATCGCAGTGACGTCTTTAGAACAAATTGTCACTGCCACGAGCCTAGCCAGTGACATGTTAAAGTTGAAAGACTTTATAGGTCTTCATTCTTGGAACCAGCACTCTAAACCTCTCACTAATGCCAGTGAGTATGCAAAGTAAAAAAATGTTAGAGAGGAACTTTCAGTGATCGAAGAAGGCCTTATTCTGCGAGGTACACAAATTGTGATTCCTGAGATTCTCCGACAACAAGTAAACTACGTTGCCCATCAGGGACATCAAGGAAGAGCTGCCAGTAAGAGAGATCTCTATGAACGATTCTCATTTCCATATGTCGAAGAAAGGGTAAAAAAGAGTTGAAGACTTGTCACATATGCAATTGTCTTTCATCACAAGTTATTCAGCACCCTTTGAACATTTTATAATTGCCAGATCATGCTTGGGAGAAAATTGCAATTAATTTATTTGGTCCTCTTGAGAATGGACATCATCTTCTAATTATTGTTGATAAATACTCCCGTTTTCTATTGGTAGAAGACCTTTCGTCCACTGCACATGAAAAGGTTATTCAAAAGTTAGATGGCATCTTTGCGACAAGGGGTTTACCTAAAATCCAAAAATCTGATAATGATGCACATTTTAATTGACAAGAATTCAAAGACTTTCATAAAGCATCAAATAAACACTCCTTCTTGGCCCCAGTCCAATGGTCTGGCAGAAAGGTTCATGAGTACTCTAAAGAAAGCTGTTCACCGTGCTGCACTGGAGAAGCTCAACCTCAAAGTTGTTTTGAACACTTACCGTTGACCTCTCATGCAACAACAGGAGAAAGCCCTGCACTGTTTGGAAGAGCCATGATGACCAGTCTGCCCCAATGGACCAACCTCATATCCAATAATGAGAAAGACGTTCATGCTATGGACTTTTGTCTCAACCTTGTACAAAATATGTGGATGAAATCTCAAGAATGATGTTGCAAAAACAAATGCCTTTTATGTGGCTATGCAGAGCAACCAAAGCCAGCCTAAAACTTCTAAGACGCAAAACTAAGGGAGAAGCAAAGTAGGCAGAGAATGGAAATCACTACACCTGTAAGTTATATCTGGGCTTTATTGGATGAGTGCACAGTCTATTGTCAAGTTGTCCGATTGAGAGCGTGTGCGTGTTGTCAAGGCTCAGAATTGTTGTGAGCGTCGATGCTTTTGTTAACATCTGTAAGCTTGGTCTGATCATGTTTTGATTTTGTTTAAACCTAAAACTCCTTCTTAATGGAATGTTAAAAGCTGTTCCTGGATTGTTAAAGAGCTGTTTCCTCTTGCCTCAGTAAATATTTTGCATCATCTTTGAATGGCCTCAATTCTACAATTATTTATGCCACTTGAGGTTTTCAATTCTGCTGTCACCATGACTTAGAAGAATTGGCTGCTGAAAAAGAGTAATTCTAAAAATATAGACTCCAAAGTGGTTCTCTTCTAAACTGAACAAGGTATGTCAAAGCTGCTAGGTCTCACTTGTGAAAGTTCGAACTATTTGCTTTCCAAATGCTTAATTGAATTTGCATAAGTTACTGACAAAATTGTGGTGAGCCCGTCAAGAGGCATACCAGCACATGCACCACAATGCATGCATAAACATGTGTCATGGATCATGAGGCATGTGGCTGCATAAGCGGCCATCCTGGAATGGGATTTCTAATCATGAAAAGCCATTCCAGGGTGATAGTCAAAGCAAGTGCATGATGTGTAGTGCATGTGTGAATGGGAAACCATGCCAAGAGGGCCAGGGATGCATACGCATGCATGCACATGCTCATGACATCTGAATGCACATATAGCGTGACACACTGGCAGCCATTTTGGCATTTTTAATTCTTAATTTACTAGCCGAATATGGCTGGCAGCCATTTAGGAACCATAAATAAAATTTCAAGTAAAGTGCACCGGAGCCTGAAAACGTGAGCAGTTCATTAGGACTTTGCAGCTTTTTGGCCCTCATTTAAGAAATAAATAAAAAAAACTGGGAGGGGGACTGCACACAGTAGCATCAAGGAGCAACGTATGAGCAGGGGGAGGAGAGGATAGTAAATAGAGCAAATGTAGGGTGGCACACTTGATAAAGAAAATACAAATAGTGAGGGAAGATGTGAGGAGGAGAGAGAAAGCATAAAATGAGCAGCTGTGTTGAAATGCCAAGAATAACAGTTGGTTTGAGAGAGACCAAGGGAAGACATGCACTTCAATGGAGTGCAGAAGGGGGAAGGAAAAAAGACACCAATCAAATGAGCAGTGGATGTTGTCCCTAGCAGGAACAACATGAGGAGGATAGGGAGGAAAACACTGAGTCAATAGAAGAGATATGAGCTAGCTAGAAAAGCCATCCAATTATAAGTTTGGGGCCTCCCTTGAAGCCCACCTAATGATATGTAATGTATCGGTAACAATAGGTGTGCATTTTACATCTTAAGCTATATGTTGCAAGACCTAAAAAGGAAATGTTCATACTAAAAAAAAGAATTGAAATGGAAGTAATTCCCTTCCTGAAAATTACCGGGTGCATAAGCTCCCATTTGTTGTTTCTGAAGTAAGGTAAAGCGTGGGTTTTTGTTAATTAGGCTTCAGTTGTAGTTGTAGCGCCTTGATTCCTTTTGGTCTAATGCACCTTAAAAATTATACAAATACAAATGCAGAAACTAAGACCCCGCCCCAAGAAAAAATCAATGTACCTCCTTCACCAAAGAAAATATAAGTAACTGATATTGATGTCGAAGAAAAATATATATTACTCACTAATTCCTAATGCTTAAAACACAATGTGTTTTCAGTGCTTTACAAAAACTTTGTGGTTCTACACTGCATGGATGACAAATGGCAAATAATTTCAAGTCTGAGCTGGAATAACCAAAAAGGCTCTTCCTCCAGTAAACTTTCAGTGGAACCTAGTTCTAGTAGCCCGTAACCCTGGACTGGAGCACAACTTACTCATGGGGTAGTATTTTTTCAGCAAACTGGTCATGTCATTTAGCTGACTCACACCATGGACCACATTATAGCAACATCAAAAAGATTTGAAAATAATGATCTTTCTTTTTTCATTTTTTGAAACCTTTATTTATAAAGTTTTGAACAACGAAGAGAGAGAGAAAAGAAAAAAATGCAAAGAAGGGAGGAGAAAGGAAGGGTGGATGGTGGGGAAAAGAATTTGCGGTTGATTGCAGCACCAGAGGATAAAGCCAAAGGACATAAGTAAGAGGGGTCACAGCATGGCATTAGCATTCAGGCCAATGTATTATATCAATTGACTCATCAACTCATCGCCCTACCCCTCAAGTTTGTATAGGGTGACTAGAGGACCCCCATTTGAGCTTTTTGCATAATAGTATGCATAGTAGTGGTTGGGTTCATACTTGCTCTATCCCTCTAAACATGAGTCTTAGAGGTCAGCCAAGTACGTTCAAATGTATACTTTGTGTCTGTAACCATGGCAGTCAATCGTTCCATAGCATAGATATGCCATATCGTAGTCCATCGAAAATCCAGACAAGGTGGAAGGGGGTCCCTCCAGGTATGGGCTATGATTGGCCTTGCTGCAAGGAGGAAAAAAGTGAGCAACTTGCCACCAAGGGGTTGTGTATGGATAGGCAGAATTACCCCCGCCACTCCTAATGAAAGTACTAGAAGATCCATTGGCAGGGACGCTGAAAAAATATGTTTGAACAAAAGAAGCACGTCTGTCCAGAAATGCAAAACTGTGTGTGCATTCCCATACCAGGTGTAAATATTTACCCCTTGAGTCACAAATGCTCCAGAAATTATCATGTGTGCCCACCATGGCATGCAATCGAACCAGGGTGAAGTACCATCTTGTGGGGAGTTTATAAGAATTGGCATTATGTTGTGTTGTAAGCAAATGGAGGCTTGGCCGTGCGTGCGTAAAGCTGCTGCCTCATGTCATCAGCAATAGTGATATCTAAATCTTGTTCCCAGCAGGATGGTAAGTATGTCGCTGTGGCTGGAAAGTGTTGCATAGTGCTAATTAGAGGAAAGTAATACCCTTCCTGATGGACTCTTGTGCAAAGAGGTTTTCCAGGTATGTTTTGGATCTACTGCCTTTAGCTTTCATGGAGGATGTGTTCGCTCAATGTAGTTGCTGGTGGAGGTGGAACACATCCGCAGAGGTCAGATGAAAGTGTTACCTGGAAGACTACCAGCCCAAGGTGTTCCCATCAGGGTAAAGATTCACAAACGTCCACAAAGCTAGTGTCAAGAGTGCCTGGCACAAATTATGGATTATGCACAATGGGGGAAAGCGGGAAAGGGTATGTAGTGGCTGCCTGACTACGATTGATTCTGTCCAAAGGTCTCAGATGGGAGATGGTAGCATAAAAGGGTGTTCTTAAACGTGGCAAGTGGTCACAGGGCCTCATCCACATAATATGTTGCAGGGGAATATTGTAGCAGACGTGCCCCAAAAGCACCCAAAGCTTACTATAAGGGGGGTTGTGCCAGTCCAAGATCTGATGGCGAGACAAACTCGCGAAACTGGTAAGACCTGGAATTAGTCTTGCTGGTGCATTCTGAATCAGTTGGTGTCGCTGTAAGAAAAAGAGAGGGTGCCAGGAAGGAGGCTATTACAAAAGTGTATTCAACTTGCACTTTGCACAAAAGAGAGCATTTTTCAGAGAATCTTGAAGCTGCTGAAACATGTGGCTGTAAGTTTGTTGATGTTAGACTCAAAAGATAATATGGAGTCAATAATCACACCAAGACTATGTTCACTAGTGCAAGGCGTCGTTCAGGCACCCAAAACTGAGGCCTGCAGTTTAATGATCAAGAAGAATGGATAAACATAGATATTTTGTAGGTTAGCAGCATTTGACATAACAAGAGCAGCTGCGTAATGTCAAAATGTAGATGGGAACACACAATTACTTTAACCACATTTGCCCTTCCCCCCTACCATCACTCCCACCCAATCCTCAGGCTCACATTCCCAATGGCAATGTGTTTCTTCACAGATTTAAGAATGGGAAACACATTTAGCAGAGGTCAAGGGCATATTTTTTCCTACTACTGTCTATTGTTTCGGTTGATCAGTATTTCATGAGTAGCATGTAGATTGCCAACTTCTAAAATGTTTTTACTGTGTGAAAGAGGAGGGGGTGTTGCAAAGATGAGGGGTAAGCTTTATGTTATTCAATTCTAATAAGGCTGCTACTTGTAGTATCTTGTAAAAAAAGAAAGTTGGAACTCTTTTAGTTCCCACTGTACACAGTAGGTCTGTGACATAAGAGTTGGAGCGAAGAGTTGACTACAGGCTTAGAATGTTGAGCTCTGACTTATACACAGCAGAATAAAGATATATACCAACTACTCTCCATTTTGGTGTTGTTATTGGTGAGTATCTAGGCAGTCAAGATGCTACAGCTGGAGACAAGTTAGGGAATACAGAGCCCATGCACTAAAATCACTCTTCCAGAGAGTTTGCTGTGGTCCAGCAAACTACTCACGCATGCCAAGTGTGCTGCAATCAAAGTACAGAATCGTCGCTGGCACCGGTGGAGTCTCAGCACAACGCCGGCCTGTTTAAATCGCTTAAAGGAAAAGAAAGCGACATTGAAAGTCTACTTGTCGGTTTCAAGGAACATAATGATACTGCAGGGAATGAAAGGTACTACAACATCATGCAAATAATGCCATACGCTATATGGAGTAAGAACACTAAAAGCAGATGCAACCATGTTACAAAATTAGTGCACAGCCATAGTTCAGTACAAGTCAAAGTGACATTCATGTGCTATGAAACAGAGATTAACCAGGTGTTTGTGAAGAAACATTTGAGCACAGACCTGACCAAATACCATGACATTATCTGTTTTTATGGACTAGTAGTGTACAAGGTTTATCTACTTACAGAAACCCTCAACAAATCATCATGTATAACATGAGGCAGAGTACTCCCAGAAAGATGGTCTGGGTTTGTGCGGGCAGAGTTGTCCCCGAACGAAGCGGCCCGCCACCAAACCTCTAGGGTAGGGCCTCGGAACAACTCCCTAGATGACCATTTAGTAAAGTGCTTTCATGGGGAGCCAGGGCCAGAGACAAGCTCCAAAAGTCATAAAGGTTGTCCCCAAAGCCAGCCCGTCACAAGGTGCTAGATTAAAATGTATTGGATCAAGTTACACAAGAAGCACCTGAGAGACCACTACTGTCCCCTAATGTATATATGGCTGCTGTATTTTTAAAAGTGCCATCTGCATTTGATACAGCCAAGAAACACAGTATTGGCCAATGGTGGACTGCATGGATAGAAACTTTTGAAGATTTCATAGATGCAAGATGCCACAAAAAGGTGAAGTGAAGTACAATCAAATCAAAACAGCTTTGAATGTCAAATTTAATCCAGTGCCAACTGTGGATCATGAAAGATACAATTCAGTCAAAAACACCAGAGACCAGGTAAAACCATCAATTAGTTTGTTGAGAGACTGTATGTTCTAGTGAAAACTGCATATTCAATTACGTAAATGATGAGGAAGCTACCAGTCTAAGAGTCATTGATGGATGTCTGTCACATTTCTTTTGACGACGAATGCTGAAAGAAACTCTGGGCCCCATTCACAAAAGTAATCTGAGACAAAATCCTAACTTTACCACTTTTGGTATTCACATAGGCATTTAGGATTACTAAAATTAGGATTTTTCTCAGTTAATCTTAAATTTTGGACTTAAATTTAATTTAAGACCAAAATTTAAGATTAACTGAGACAAAATCCTAACTTTAGTACTCCCAAATGCTTTCTGTGAGTACAAAAAGTCGTAAAGTTAGGGTTTTGTCACAGATTACTTTTGTGAATCGTGCCCTCTAAGCTTAGAACAAGTCCTCAAGGCTGCCCGCACTGAAGAGTGTGATGACCGTCAAGCGACTGACATGGAAAGTGCACCAGTCATGAGCATGAAAAGTTAGCCAAAGTACAAGGCTGAGGGACACATGGTGATGTCTCCACTGAAAAAGAAAATGTGTTACAGATGTGAACTGTTGTTTCCACGCAAAGGTATATGTCCCGCCCTTGGTCAGATAGGCATAAAGGGGCTCATTAGGATTGCGGACGGACTTGAGTCCATCCGCGACCCTTGAGGAGGAGGGAACGTCCGCATGGGCTGTGGCGTTCTCTCCAGTGCAATTAGGATGTGACCGCCAGGGTGGCGTCACATCCTAATTTTAACATTGCGGCGGGTGCGGCTTCAAGCTGCGCCCGCCGCAATGGTAAAGATGCACACATTGCATTTACATGCAGAAAGCTGCAGGCACCGCGCGGTGCCTGCCGCTGTCTGCATGTAAATGCAGGGGGGTACCATAGGTACCCCCCATGTGCACCCCCCACCCCCACCCGCCGCGGAAAAGCATATCAGATATACAATCCTAATATGGCTGGCGGTGTCTGAGAGACACCGCCACCATATTAGAGCTTTCCCGCCGCGGTTGTAAACCGACCGCGGCGGAAAAACGGCGGACATAAACCAAGACCCACCAACCATCCTAATTTGGCGGTGGGTCTTTTGAGGCTCCGCAGCGGTTTTCCCGCATCCTCCGGGCCGTCGGTGGCTTCCGCCGGCCCTGAGGATGCGGGAAAACTGCGATCCTAATGAGCCCCCAAGTGTGGAAAACGGTGGTGGAAGCACCTATTTATATACTTCAAGGAACAGATTCAAATACCTGTTGTCTAAGTTTCAAAACTGCTGCTGATATGGAACTGATATTAATTAATTAATTGTAAATTCATTTCCTGCATTATTTCATGGGTTATGAAAATTCAAAACAATGAAAGTAAAGTTACACATAGATGAGGATGTTCGTCTGTTGCTCAAAGACAGATGAGTTGCGTTTCACTTGCAAAAAGCATTTGAAAAGGAACTTAATTTGTTGCCTAATGATTACATCCCTCCACTGGCACAACACTATGAGTTTCCCCCATTGTATTAGTGTCTAAAAGAGACAGTGAAGGAACTGTACGCATATGCGTAGGCAATTGAGCGAGAGAGACATCCTGGTCCGCATATTGTCGATATAATAATTCAATTGAATTAATTCTTAAATCGACCCTACCTAAATAAAGGATGTCACCAATTGGAATGTGAAGAAAAATCCAGTAGCATTACAAATTTTTCTATGTATAATTGTTTGATTTGCTTCAAATGAATGAGTTTTGGTTTATCCTTTGCTGCCAAACTTTTCTAAGACTCCTGATAATCCTACTGCATCTGGGCAAAAAATCAAACGTAGAAACAAAATAATGCAGAGGAACAAATGAAAAATCATATATTTCTGTAGGGAAAAACAAATTAGTCCTTACTGACAAGTATTACATCTCTGAACCTTTTTTCTATTTGTGTGACTCAAATACCAACTCCAAGCATAATATCAAATAATACTTTATCTTTTTAATTATGTAAAAAAACACATAAAACATATACTCATGTATATGCACACATATATATACAAATACTTCCTGCCCATTCTTACTTAATACGGTTGCTAAACAAAGAAAATTCATTCATAAAGCATTCTGGAAAAAGGAGGTAGTCTAGTACACACAATTTTCTTTGTTTAGCTACCGTATTAAGGGGTCGATTAGGATGGCGGACGGACTTTGTCCGTCCACCATCCAGTCGTGGCAAGGAACCGTCCACCATAATGGCGGAGGTCCCGTGCACCGAATTAGGATGCACCCGCCACAGTGGTGGGTGCATCCCACATTTTTAACTTTGCGGCGGGCGGTGCTGAAAAAAATGCATGTTGTGCTTTTCAAAGCACAACATGACAGGCACCGCGCGGTGCCTGCCATGTTGTACTTTGAAATGCAGGGGGATACCATAGGTACCCCCCATGTGCACCCCCCACCCCCCTTCACCCTGGGGACCCGCAACGGGCCCCCAAAGCAAAGACCGTATGCCTTTCCGTGGCGGCATTGCCACCACGGAAAGGCATTCCCCAATGCCCATCCTAATATGGCTGGCGGTGTCTGATAGACACCGCCACCATATTATACCTTTTCCGCCACGGTCGCCTTGCGACCGTGGCGGAAAAGCGGCGGACAGTCTTTCCTTCCGCCGTGGACCCCCCAGCCATCCTAACGTGGCGGGGGGGATTTCAGGGTGGATTGACCACACAGGGCCGGCGGTGGCTACCGCCAGCCCGGTGGGGGCAATCCGTCCGCCATCCTAATCGACCCCTAAGTAAGAATAAGTAGGAAGGATTTGTAAATGTATATGTGTGCATATACGTTTGTATATGTTTTCTTTGTTTTTTCACATAATTAAAAAGATGAAGTATTTTCTGATATTACACTTAGAGTTGGTATTTGAGTCACAAAAAAAGAAAAAAGTTTCAGCAATTTAATACTCATTGGTAGGTACTAATTTGTTTTTCCCTATAGAAATATATGTTTTTTCATTTGTTTCTCCTCATTATTTTGTTTCTATGCTTGAACTTTTCCAAGACGTAATTTGACAGATCATACAGCCTGTGGTTTTCAGAGCTACACAGAAACAGCATGACAAAGCTCTCTTGCAAGTATGTTGTTTGCTGAATGATGCAGGTTTAACTCTAAATGCTGACAAATGTGGATTCCACATGAAATGCTTGAAATTCTTTTACCTTGTCTTTTCTATTGGGGGTATGAAACTTGATTCAGCTAAACTACATGCGTTGTCTACTGGAAATCCCCCAAGAGAGGTTTCTATGTCACAATAATTTCTTGGAAGGGCCAATTACTGTTCTAGATACATATAAGACTTTGCTACAGTCAGTGTACAGTAACGAGTATTAATGATAAAGAATGTGTCTTTTCATTGATTATGAGAATGTGAGAAGAGTTTTCAAAGAATCAAGCAAGCTGTTGAGAGTGCTACTGAAATGGCCTACTTTTATCCAAAACTTCACAAGGAGGTTGTAGTTGACACTAGCCTGGTCGGGTTAGGTGCAATTCTTGCACAGCACAATGGAAAACCTAATGGCCGGAGACATATTGTGGCAGACGCCAGTAAAAGCCTGTCACAAATGGAAATTGCGTAAGCCGAGTAAGAATGGCAGTGATGTGGGCATGCAAATATTTCCATGTGTTGTTATACGGAAAGTCCTTCACAGTAGCAACTGACCATCAAGCACTGTTAATGATATTTGGCAATCCCAAAGCCAAATGTCTCGCAGAATTGAACATTAAGGTGATAAGAATACAACTATACGATTCTTCATCATCCCGGAAAAGTTCAGAATCCTGCAGATTACAATGTCCTGGTACCCCATCTAAGACTTCATAAATGTTACTGTGAAATGGAGCACATCGCAGTGACGTCTTTAGAACAAATTGTCACTGCCACGAGCCTAGCCAGTGACATGTTAAAGTTGAAAGACTTTATAGGTCTTCATTCTTGGAACCAGCACTCTAAACCTCTCACTAATGCCAGTGAGTATGCAAAGTAAAAAAATGTTAGAGAGGAACTTTCAGGGATCGAAGAAGGCCTTATTCTGCGAGGTACACAAATTGTGATTCCTGAGATTCTCCGACAACAAGTAAACTACGTTGCCCATCAGGGACATCAAGGAAGAGCTGCCAGTAAGAGAGATCTCTATGATCGATTCTCATTTCCATATCTCGAAGAAAGGGTAAAAAAGAGTTGAAGACTTGTCACATATGCAATTGTCTTTCATCACAAGTTATTCAGCACCCTTTGAACATTTTATAATTGCCAGATCATGCTTGGGAGAAAATTGCAATTAATTTATTTGGTCCTCTTGAGAATGGACATCATCTTCTAATTATTGTTGATAAAAACTCCCGTTTTCTATTGGTAGAAGACCTTTCGTCCACTGCACATGAAAAGGTTATTCAAAAGTTAGATGGCATCTTTGCGACATGGGGTTTACCTAAAATCCCAAAATCTGATAATGATGCACATTTTAATTGACAAGAATTCAAAGACTTTCATAAAGCATCAAATAAACACTCCTTCTTGGCCCCAGTCCAATGGTCTGGCAGAAAGGTTCATGAGTACTCTAAAGAAAGCTGTTCACCGTGCTGCACTGGAGAAGCTCAACCTCAAAGTTGTTTTGAACACTTACCGTTGACCTCTCATGCAACAACAGGAGAAAGCCCTGCACTGTTTGGAAGAGCCATGATGACCAGTCTGCCCCAATGGACCAACCTCATATCCAATAATGAGAAAGACGTTCATGCTATGGACTTTTGTCTCAAACAGAAGATTAAACTATATTTGCTGACAGATGACATCATGTAAAAGATATCTCCTTTACAAGAGGAAATTAAGCGCTAGTGAGACAACACAGAAAAAGAAAGTCTGATAATCCTTTTGAGGCTGAACCCTTTACCATTGATGGAGAAGGGATTCACCATCACTAACACCAAAGGACACATGGTGATGGGCCAGCATCCTGGGAAGTCCCTTATGAGAGATTCCTCTCACTTACGACATGTGGCCCATCAGTCACCAAACATCTATGTCAATATAGAGACTGGGTACTGATAGATGGTTGATTACTCTGGGCCTGATTAAGAGTCTGGTGGTATGAAGGCTGCCAGATGTGCGGGGGCACAGCAGTCTAGCTACTGCTGCTCTGACCGCCCTATTACAACTAGGTCAATCAGAACGCCATGGGACCGCAGAGGTCTTGAGATAGCAATATACTAGGAGGGGCCGCCCAGTCCCGCCAAGCATATTATGAAATTCCTCTCCACCACAGTTTTCATGGCGGTTTCTTCTCAATGAAAACCATGACGGCGAGGAAACAAAGGGGACCTTATAGAGTCCCCTGTTGCCTCAGGGCCATGGGGTGCATGCAGGGGGCACAATTTACAGTCCATGCCATGCAGGACCTTATTTTGGCATTCTTATTGTGCTACCTATCTTCATAGGCACCCACTGGGACTGCCAAAAAAGCCTTCGAGACACAAGAAACACTCGTAGTCTGGTGGGCAGCCCAAACACGGGTTTGGCGGTGCAGGAGCGTGCCGCTGGTATGGTGGTCCTCTCTTTCACCACCAAACTCATAATCAGGCCCACTGTGTCTGCTGATAATTCCACCTCACCTATGCAGATTACTGACACTCTGACTGCCAGTTCCCGGTTTTCAGTGACCCGATCAGGAGGTGTGATTCAGGCGCCACAATGCTCTACTGAAGAATTGTAATTGCCTGTATTTGTGTGATTATCTGTGTATTTATTCATGTACTTATTTTGTCTATTTATTTACTAACATGTCAATTTTGAAAAGTTATAACTTTTAATTTAACAAAGCAGGAGATGTAGTGTAAACAGAGTGTAAAAAGAGTGCTGGAACTCTTTTGGTTCCCACCGTACATCGCAGGTCTGTGACATAAACATTGGAGAGATGTGTTAAAGGCAGGCTTAGAATGCTGAGTTCTGACTCATAAACAGCGGAATTAAGAAGTGTACAAACTGCTCTTCGTGTGTGTCATGGTTATTGATGAGTATCTAGACTGTCAGGACGCTACACCACTGATGTCCTGGGTAGATAGTAAAACCCCTAAAGCACATTAGCTGTGCAGAGCTACCTCATACAAGCTGGAAACCCAATCTGCAGAAATTTCTTGTTCACTTACGTTGCACTGTGTGATACTGACTCTGGTTGAATGACAGCACAATGCATGCCATTAAAACGCATGCCATTTCAACGTGGTTGTAACAACGCAAGTGCTATTACAGCACGTTACCATTACAACTCAAACTTTTACCACGCATATGCCTTTACATCGCGTGCCTTTACAACAAATTTCAAAGTGATAGCACGATTGGTAAAAGCATACGGGGCACTATAGTTAAGTTTCAAAATATAAGTATTTTACAATTAAGTATAAACACTATATATATATATATATATTACCTACTGGCGGTCCCCAGTAGGTATTATAGTTAGGATCTAGTTTCCATTGGAAAGCGTTTTTTGTTTTCCCTATAACTTTGGCGCCGTTTGACTCATCTTCGTAAATTTTTCAAAATTAGTGGTCTGCTCCGGTCAGCTCCTGTTTTGAAAGTTTTGGGTGATTCGTCAAGTGGGGGCAGAGAAAAAAGAGTGTCTCAAAATGCGTTTTCCCGATGTTATTTTCCGTAGGAAACCTTAGACAAAGCTACAAACTGAACTGCTGAACGGAATTACACCAAATTTGGCATAAAGGTAGCCATTGGTTCAGAAAGAGTCCTAATTGGTGTAAATCGGTTCAGTAGTTCCAGAGAAATTTGAATAAGAAAAAGTTTCCATATCTAGGGATAAGGTGGATTTGCGAACCCTCCTGAGCACGAGCTTCACTCTGATTGGTTGCCAACACTCCAAACCAGGAAGTGTACAACCGAGTCACAAGAAAACAGTAAAATAAATATTAAAAAACAAGAAAAGTGGGCAGGGTAGAAACACCCTGAACCCCTAGGCCTGCTCAGGGGGTCCCACCAGGACGCCCAGGGCCCAAAAAAGCATTTTTTAAATATTTTCGCGGCATTCATGCTGGGGTCGCGGGCTACTGTGCTTGATTTAAATGAGGCCCCCGGGTGGGTCAGGTCCTGCCACCTCCCCAGGACTATATGGAGTATATGCGGGAGGGCACACAGCCCTCCCGCAGCCCCTGGGGACCGCCTCCTCCCTGGGCTTCTTTTTAATGAATCTGTGGGGGGCCTCCAAGGCCCCCCAAGCCCCGGGGACCACCACCCCTGGGGCTTTTCTTAAATATTTGTCTGGGCACATGCCCCCCCACTGCCCCGGGGACCACCACCTCCGGGCTTGTTTTTTAACAAAAATAAACCTGTGTGGGGGGTCAAGCCCCCCACACGCCCCAGGGACCACTACCTCCCCGGGGCACTAAAATGCAAATGCGTAACAGTTCCCCGAGCCCAGGGGACCACCACCTCCTCGGAGTGTCACACATGTTGGGAGGGCGGACACGCGGCCCCCCTCCTGGAGCCCTCCATGGCCCTGGGGACTGCCACCCCCCAGGGCCGGCTCCTGCAGAGTCCCGGGGTGCCCACCCCATGGACACTGTGTTTGCTATGGCAGGGTGGGAGCCGTGCAGCTACCGCCCTGTCATAGCAAACTCAGCTTTCGATTTTGGAAGCCGGAACAGGTTTCCAGCTCTTGCTTCCAAAATTGCAGCAGCTCCCCATGTGGAAAAGCAATGCCAGCCCCCGCAGGAGGTGGGGAGCCGGTGGGACCGTGGGGCATTTGTGCTTCCCCCACAGTCCCTAACCATGAGGCCAGGCCCCAGGGGATGGGGTCCCCGGGGCGAATGTACATTAATTGAAATGGATGGTTTTTTTTCAATAACATTTGGAGTTGCGACCCTAGCGCGGCACTCAGTGCAACCCCCTGGTGTGAACGCGAGGGATGCGTGGCTCTCAGCATGGCCCCTTGGTGTGAACGTGAGGGTTGCGCTGTGCTCAGCGCGGCCCCCTGGTTGGAACGCGTGTGGTGCGCGGCTCCTAGCACGGCCCCATGGCGTGAACGCAAGGGGTGTGTGGCGCTCAGCAAGGCCCCCTCTGTGAGCACAATGGGTGCCCGACTCCCTTAGTCGCGCTGCATGCGTGACTCCAAGCAAAGATAATTACGATTTTTTTATATATACCTTGGTTATATGTTGGCTTATTGGATGGCTCTAAAAAGACCCCTTGTCTTTATTATGACTTTCTTACAGCTACATGTAAGTGTGCATGCAGAGCTTTAGGTTGTTGAGAAATACTCTGTTCCCTTCATCAGTGAAGTGTACTCCCTCAATCCTGTAGATGCCCTGCATATGGAAACGTAGATTGTTGTTATATATGGAGCCCATTCTATGGTCTCTGAGGTAAGCAGAAACAGCTTTATTGCCATTTTTTCTAGCTTTCTCAGTCTGAGGACAAAATGGATTGGACCACTTCCATTTCTGTCTTTGGCATATGTTAGAATATACAAAAGTAGTTTGAGGGCAAAGCAACAGAAATTCTGCAAAGGTGTCCTTCATTAGCATTTCCAGACCTAACCCAGTCAATGTGCCTAGGTCATTGCCACCACAGTCCACAATCATGAGGTCAGGGGATTGGAGATGCAAAAAGGTTTTAACCCAAGGCATTATTTGTTGCCACTTTAATCCTCTCTGTCCAATCCATTAAATGTCTACATTTTGCAATGCTAGGTCGTTGTCAATACCACTGTGTTCAGCATATCTTTTGCACCAGAATACATAGATGTGCCCAACAATCCACACAGAAAGCATCTTGAAGGGATGTCTGTAGGTGATCAAAAGATGTCTGTAGCTGAGGTAGTCAGTTGGTAGAATGAATGGTATCTAAAATGGTGGAGAAGATGGTGTTTTTAAGAAAGAAAAGAACTGATTGGCTGTTTAATATCATTGTACAATCAAAAATAGGGTGCGCTTTACTTTCTTTAAAAAGCAAGTTTCTTATTGATTAGTAAAAAATGTTTGAAAACTACGGTCAAAAGGATAATATCATGTTCTGCAAAGGCATCCACACCTGCTGTTTCCAGTTGCAACATTGTATGGTGAACTTGAAAATGTGATGAACTTGTGACCTCTCAGGTAAATTGAATGTTGCCTGAGCTGTTGCTAGGAAAACTAGCTTTAAGCAGAAGGGGTGAAGAAGTCAGTTCACAAGAATTAATATTGTGACCAATGGAAATGCATTTTACAATTTGAAAAATTCTGGGCAGCAATGTCATTTGTTCCTCATGTATATTTGTATGGAACCAGAGAGGGAAAAATTGCCATTACTGGTTTTACCTTGCTGAGGCTTGTATATTATATTGACTGTGTGTAAAAGAAAATCCTGTCTGAGTGTGTGAGATTTTTTATTCAACAGATTTATTTGCAAGGTGAGTTATACGTTTTTGAGGTTTATTTTAAAAGGATTTGACATTGTTCTAAAATTGTGTTGTTTGATATATATTATTAAATGTAGAGATATATATTGGAATTAGTTTCATTGTGGTTGAATCTTATTTAAAAAAGAGTCTGTACAGTAATACGTGTATTTTTAAAGGTAATTACTTATGTTATTAATTAAGCTTGTTTTTTAAGTGTCTTCAAAGGTATAGTTGAATGATGTCATATATTTTCTTACATTGTTGGATGAAGATGTAATATAAATGCTTAGTTTGAAAGATGTTCATATAAGGTGTAGTTTATTAGGCTTAATTTGTTATTCTCTACAAAAGGAATAGTTGAATGATATTGCATAATTATAGATACTTTGGTAGAGATGCAGCACAACTGTGCTGTTTGAAAGATGATCATATACAGTGTTAATTATTAGGTTTCTGTTATTAGTTTGTACAAAAGGTAAAGTTAAATGATGCCATATGTTTTTAAGATAGAATGGTGAAATAAGGTGTTGTTAAATATGCTTCTTTTTGTAGTCTGAGCAAAGGTATAGTTGAATGATGACACATAATTTTAGATACAAAGGTGAAGATGTGCAATAAAAGTGTGCTTTTAGAAATGCTAATAAAAGGTGTTGTTAATTAGTCTTCTTTCTTAAGTCTGTTGAGAGGTATAGTTTGATGATCTCGCATATTTGTAGATTGAAAGGTCAAGATGTAACTCAAAAGTAAACCACCACATAGTACTCTTTCTGGTATGTTGTACTTATCTACGTAACTAGATAGTATGAAATGACTCATCTATGTGTTCAGGTTGTATTTATATAGTTGTATGTATATTTACTGAATTATTGAGCGGTGCCTGGCTGATTACAGGAGTGCGAAGGTAGTGAATATGTGAGTTTATAAGTACACGAGAAATAGTTTACTGATTCTATATTGTGCAATCACCCAGTTGGTATCGAAGCACTACCCATGTATTCATGCAATGACTCATGCACTAACTCATGCAGTGGTAAAATCTCCAGAGCACTACACAAGCAGTCCAGCAATCACCCTCTCACTTCCCGTGCACTCCTCCAGTCACTCAGCCACTACCATGTACTAATCCAAACACTCCGCCAATAGTCAAGCACTTATAAATGCACTCTACTTGCAGTACTTTAAACATCCACTTAGTAACCATGTGCTCATGCTATGACCCAGTCAGTAACACAAGCACTGCTGCAATCCCTTGAGGACTACCTTTGCAGTCTAGTAATCTCCCTGGTATTACCTATGCAGTCCTCCAATCACCCAGCCAATCGTATGTCCTTATCCGATCACTGCACTAAAACCCAAGTACTTATAAATTCACCATGCACTCTCCTCGCAGTACTCTAATCATCCAGTCACTAGTGATGCAGTGATCAGGCACTAACACATGCACTGCTACAATCCCTGTGTACTACTCATGCAGTCCTCTAACCACCTACACACTTCGCTCTTTCAATTCCCCTGGTAGTACCCATGCAGTCCAGCAATCACCCTGTCACTCCCCGTGCGCTCCTCCAGTCACCCAGCCACTACCATGTACTAATCCAAACACTCCCAGGTACTAACACATGCACTGCTACAATCCCCTGAGCACTACCGATGCAGCCCAGCCATCTCCTTGTCACTACCCATGCACTCCTCCAATCACCCAGCCTGTTCCATGTCCTTATCTAATCACTGCGCCAAAACCCAAGTACTTATTAATTCACCATGCACTCTCCTCGCAGTACTCTAATCATCCAGTCACAAACCATGTACTCATGCAATGATCCAGGCACTAACATATGCACTGCTACAAGCCCTGTGTATTACCCATGCAGTCCTCTAACCACCTACACACTTCTCTTTTGCTCCTTCAATTCCCCACGTAGTATCTATGCAGTCCAGCAATCACCCTGTCGCTCCCAATGCACTCTTCCAGTCACTCAGCCACTACCATGTACTAATCCAATCACTCCGTCAAAACCCACTTCTAAAATCACCATATACTCTCTTTACAACACTGTAATCATCCAATCATTACCCATGTACTCAATCAATGATCTAGGTACTAACACATTACTGCTACAATTTCTGTGTACTACCCATGCAGTCCTCTAATCACCTATACACTTTTTATTCGCTCCTTCAAATCCCCTGGTAGTACCCATGCAGTCCAGCATACCTGTGTCCCTCCCTGGGCACTCCTCCAGACACCCAGCCACTACCATGTACTAATCCAAACACTCCGCCAATATCCAAGCACTTATACATTTACCACGCATTCTCCTTGCAGCACTCTAATCATCCACTCAGTACCTATGTACTCATGCAATGACCCAGTCACTATCACATGCCCTCCTGCAATCCTTTGAGGCCTACCTATTCAGTAATCTCCCTGTTCCTACCTATGCACTCCTCCAATCACCCAGCCAGTTCTATGTCCTTATCCAATCACTGCACCAAAACCCAAGCACTTATAAATTCACCATGCACTCTCCTCGCACTACTGTAATCATCCAGTCACTACCCATGTACTCATGCAAAGATCCAGGCACTGACACATGCACTGCTACAATCCCTGTGTACTACCCATACAGTCCTCTAACCACCTACACACTTCTCATTCATACTCTTCCAATCACTGAACCACCACTTACATACTAATGCAATCACCCAGGCATTATCCATCCAATCATGCAATAACTCAGGGATTACAAATACACTTGTGCAATCGTGCAGGCAGTACTCATGCACTCATACAATCACCATGCACTACCCATGCACTCTTTGAATAAATCATGCTCTAGACATATACTCTAGCAATCATCCAGACATTAGCATGCGGTTATTTCTCTCTTTAACCCAGATAAGGTTGTTCTGAAAAGAACTCTTTTTTTCTTTTTTCTTGTTAATTTTTTTGTGTGTTTTTTAAAAACTATTTTGTAATTTTTTTGGGTGTTTTGGGAAACCCAAAAAAAGTAACAGGCTAAAGTCTTGACTTCTGGTATTGTAAAGTCCTTCCAACAACCCCAGCAGCGATGGTTCCTTGCTGCAGAACAAACAGCATCCAAGATTGTTCACCACAACATAGTATGGCTTTGCATTTTATGCATTGCTATTTTAAGTTTGCAAATTCTGAGCGTGTGTCCGGCCCTCGAGATGATGTAGTTGACGCTCCTGAAGTACTGGGACCAGCTCCCTGGTCACCTTGCTGCATATTTTGTTGTACACGTTGCATCTGCTCTCGTGCAAAATGTCTTGAATGTATTGTCTGGCGGTGCTTGTACATACTCGACGTACCACAAGAGTATTTTTTGTCACTCCCTCTAGACAAAATCCGTGGACAGAGAGTACAGCTTCCTTGCATTCACTTTCTTTTCACCATCTGGGATGGTAAAAAACTTCCAGACGATGGATTCTGGTCTCTTTTGGGAGATGGTTCTTCAATCTCTTCTTCATCAGAAGTATGTTGTTGCACAGGATTGGAAGAAACCATTTCCCAAAATTTCCAATAAACACCCAAAAAATGTACAGACTAGCTGCAAAATCACAACAGTGTCTCTCCAGTGACGCTGCAGAGAGAATGACAAAAATGGTTGGGGTCCTTGAACTGCTGGAATGGAAAACCTTATGAACCAATGAAATCCTTTCTTTTAAAGTCACATGGGAGCCGCACACCCAGCGCGCAATCAGCGCGAACCTGACACGACTTCGCAAAAATATATTTAACAATAATATAAGTTTATTACAAGTAGAAATATGTGATTTTTATCAATAGATTAGATAATCTCTTGCTCCCATATACACATTAAAGTTATATACATATAGTTTTAAAACAAGAAAAAAATTGCGGGAGTCGTGCACCTGGCGCGACCCCATACGTATATGATGTTTTGCGGGGCCCGGCACTGCGCACCAGTCGCATACCAAACATGCAAACTACGCAATCCCATATGTATATGATGTTAATTGGGGCCGGGCACTGCGCACCCGTCGCACACCAAAAGCACATCCTTCACGACTTTAGCAATATGGCGGCTTGAATCCGCGCACCCACTGAGATGGGTACATGATGAGTACGCGACTCCACTTTTTCCTCCACAAAAAATATATATTTATTTTAGAACACACAAGACATTACATAATTAAAAAAAAAAATAATAATAATAATTAAAGGACATTACAGTTCCAAAATATCACCCCAAAACATTTTTCAATTTACAGAAAAAAAGATAGGTTTTATAAATATTATAAACTAGAATTACCATTCAAAAAACCTTTGAAATTCACTGAAAAAAACATTGGTTTCAGGGTTGTTATAGTTAGAAATGTTCATTTAAAAAACCTTTGAAATTTATTGAAAAAACCATAGGTTTCAGGACCGTTATAGTTAGAGATTAGCATTTAAAAAAACCTTAGAAATTCACTGAAAAAAACATAAGTTTCAGGGACATTATAGTTAGTTGGACATTTCACTCGTACAAAACCTGAGAAATCCAGCCGTTATAGTTAGTAGAGCTAACTTTAACTTGCGCCCCCGCAATGCACTGCTGATGACGTCACATATTACATCACTCATGACAATGACATGGTCAGTGACATCACTGATGACATCTCAAATGACATCACTGATGGCAACACGGATGACATCCTCCACGTGATAATCTGATGCACCTCCTCACACCCTAATATAACATTTGATACACCCACTCTAAAATGCAGACTACCATTTTTGAAACCATAGACACACCACTACCAGTTACTACATACCCACTCACTGATTCCTAGCTCTACACACACATCCACTCATTCACCCATACAGTTACTCATACATGAAGTCACTCATTAATACAGCACTAGCATATGCACTCAAACACCTATACAGACACTCACACACCACCATTCACCCATAGAGTTACCCACACACCTAGTCAGGCATGCAAATAATCAATCACATGCCCATTTTATTCACTTATACAGTTATACACACACCACTTTACTTATTCATACAGAACCTAACACATACTTACTCTCTTCTACAAGCACACACTTATCCATACAGCCACTCTCACAATCACTCATTCTCACATATAGTCCTTTATATACTACAACACTCACATATACTGCGTTTCACATATGTAGGTACTCACACATATACCACTGAGACATCCATTCACTCACCAACACAGCCATACACACACTCACCCACCCATACAGCCCTTCACAGATGCACTCTTCAATCCATAGACCCAGTGAATCAACCACTCACACATCTATGCACAGAGTCACACACCTCCCATTCAATTACACAAACACTCATGCACCTATACAAATACTCAGGTGACAAATCCATAACCCATATAGACACTAATGTAGCTACTAACCAAACCATGCAGCATCGTACACAACAACACACAAACTGATACAGACATTCACACAGTTTAGGCACTAACCCAAGCATTCAGTAAGATACATTTAATCACTTACTTATACAGTCAGTCATGCACCTAGTAAATCCTCCATCCAGACACGTATACACAGACTCATTCTTCAATACACCTTAGCATATATATAACACATATTTAAACTTTAAAGAAACACACAGTCACTGGATGATGTAATCAGTGATGTCTGCAGTGATGTCACTGACCATGTCATGAGTGATGTAATATGAGACGTCATCAGCAGTGCATTGCGGGGGCACGAGTTATAGTTAGCTCTAATAACTATAACAGACGAATTTCTCTGGTTTTGTATGAGTAAAATGTCCAACTAACTATAATGTCCCAGAAACCTATGTTTTTTTCAGTGACTATATATAAATATATATATGATAGATTTCTTTTTCCCTGTAAAATACTAACATTTTCACACTAAAATCCATACATACATATATATATATATATCCTTAAAATCCCACAACTCCTCAATCCATATTCATCCTAAACGCTAAAATTACCCTTGCCACCCCAGAACACACCCCCTCCCTAAACCCTAAAATTACCCTTGCCACCCCAAAACCCATACACATCCTAAAACATAAACCTATCCTTGCCACCCCAAAACCCATACCTACCCTAAATCCTAAAATTACCCTTGCCACCCAAAAACCCATACCCACACTAAGCCCTAAAGTTTTCCTTGCCACCACAAAACCCATATCCACCCTAAACCCTAAAATTACCCTTGCCACCCCAAAACTCATACCCACCCTAAATACTAAAATTACCCTTACCACCCAAAAACCCATACCCACCCTAAACCCTACAATTACCCTTGCCACCCCAAAACCCATACCTACCCTAAATCCTAAAATTACTCTTGCCACCCAAAAACCCATACACACCCTAAACCCTAAAATTATCCTTGCCACCACAAAACCCATACCCACCCTAAAACCTAAAATTACGCTTACCACCCCAACACCCATACCCACCCTAAAACCTAAAATTTCTCTTGCCACCCAAAAACCCATACTAACCCTAAACCCATACTTACCTAATACTTACATTTAAAATGCATATTCCTTTACCATTCATGGTTTTACAATGAAATTCATTGTAAAGGCATGAGTTGTAAAGACAAATGCGTGGTAAAAAGTTGCGTTTTGATGGTCATGCTTTGTAATAGCATTTGCGATGTTACAACCAACCTGGGTGGAGTTCGCGGAGTTCTGCTATGTGAAAATCCATGAGATGCAAAAAAAACTCTGCCGCACTATGTGGAGCTCTGCAAGCTGCGGAGCGTATTGGATAAATGCTGTTTGCAGTGATTATTAGTGCCAGGTGCTTGTCTGCACTGTGTAATCATCGCAAATGGTACCATGCACAGCTCAAACGGATGCTTCCTTTCTGCCGGTCGAGTAGATTTTTACTCGAGCAGCACCTTTCTCAACACAAAAGGACAGTTTCTCAACGTGAGCGGTCGCGAGCATACGTGACCACTCGCAATGAGAAATCTGACCGCCTGCATTAAGAAATCCCGCCAGGAGGTTGATTTTCCACGCTCGCGCTTGCCAACTGGATGTTGACGATTGCGAACGAGGAAATATCTCACATGGAGGTGGATTTTCCTAGCTCATGCTCGCCAACTTGCCGTTGATGAAAGCCAGCGAGGGAAAAAACTCTGCTCTGGAGTCTTTCGGAACACCGTGAGCTCCACGTAATGCGGAGTGCGGAATTTTCCGCAAACTCCGTGAGCAGAGTTCTCTGCTCAGACTTACAGCCTGATTCATGAAAAAGGGAATCTGCGATTCTCAAATAACGATTAACAGCGAATCGCAATTTGAAAAGCGCAGATCGGCATTCATCATAGTTAGCGAGAAAAAAAAGCGAATCGCTCCCGGCCGCAAAAAGCGTTAGCGAATTACTAAAATCGCAGAAAAATCGCAATTACCCTCAAAATCCATGTCGCTTTAGCGATATCGCTATTAGCGAGATCGCTAATTGCGCGATCGAAAAATACGATCTCGCTACTAGCGAGATCGCTAAAACGGGAAGTCGCTTTTCGAGCACAGTGATGATATCACAACCAGGAAGCAGGCAGTTCCCACCCCCATTCAGTACTGTTAGACTGATCTCGAGGCTGCAGCTGAACTGAGCTCCTACCAGGACACCTCCAAACCTGCTAATCCCACCCATTAGTGACTGCAGCAATGTCAGAGGAGCCAGCACCAGGGCCCAGTGAGCCAGGGCGCAAGAGGAAGCTAAAGTTCTCCGAACAGGAGTTGGAGCACCTCATCGAGGGAGTGGTTGAGAACCACTCCAAACTATTTGGGAAGGACTCCAGGAGGGTGCCGGAGTTGGAGAGATGTCGTATCTGACTTGGGATAGCTGCTAAAGTGAACGCTGTGGGCGTGATACACAGGTCACTGGATGAGCTGAAGAAGCGGTGGTACGACCTCCGAGGTCGTGCCAAGGAGAGGGTGGCAGAGAGGCTGGGCGAGACTCAGGCTACTGGGGGCGGAGATCCAACAGTCCCTCCCAACACCCCCATGGAGGACCACGTGGAAGACACTCTGGAGCCAGAGGCGTGCATAGGGGTCGTCAATCTGGACTCATCCCGACCCAGCCAAGACAGCCAAGGTAAGTGGCATGCGACTGCGACCCTGTCCCCTAACAATGGCCAAGGCCCTATAGCCTCCCATATTCATCCCAAGTCATGCAAACCATGCACATTAGGTCATGCCCAAAAGCATTGTGGGACATGTAGTCTGCCCACAATGTACAAGAGCCCCAATGCAGCCTCACATGTCCCAAAGTACGCAATGCCAAAGCCAGCCAGGGAATGTCATCCAGCATGCATGTAGCAACTGCACGTGTGACAGATACATGCAATTAATGTACGTCCCATTCCCCCCACAGGTGGCGCAGACAACAGCAGTGACAGCGACAGGCTGTTCACTGATGATGCACGAGAGGATGCCGAGGAGGTGCCAACACCGACACTTCCTGCACCATCTGGCGCAGCACCTCTCCCTGCAGCCAGGGCAACACCAACTGTGCCAGCACCATCCGGCGCAGCACCTCTCCCCGCAGCCAGGGCAACACCAACTGCGCCAGCACCATCCGGCGCAGCACCTCTCCCCGCAGCCAGGGCAACACCAACTGCGCCAGCACCAACCGGCGCAGCACCTCTCCTCGCAGCCAGGGCAAGACCAACTGCGCCAGCACCAACCGGCGCAGCACCTCTCCCCGCAGCCAGGGCAAGACCAACTGCACCAGCACCAACCGGCGCAGCACCTTTGCAAACCACAACTCCACCACCAGCTGGACCATCTACATCTGGAGCAGCTACTCTGGTGACAGTGCGCACACCCACTGTGGGCAGCCAGCAAAGCAGGCATGGCAGGGATCGCCAGCAGAATACAGCACGCAGCGGCAGGAGGGGGATGGCTGTGCGCATGCCAGGCATGAGCATTGAGCGGCACATGCTACGCATTCACCAACTGCAG
This sequence comes from Lissotriton helveticus, assembly GCF_964261635.1. Lineage (NCBI taxonomy): Eukaryota > Metazoa > Chordata > Amphibia > Caudata > Salamandridae > Lissotriton > Lissotriton helveticus. The sequence continues at coordinate 1,263,709,105 of NC_136059.1, read as the reverse complement.
GCACGACGGCAAGGGGCTATTCAGCTGCAGCTAAACAACATTGGCCGCAATGTGGCCAATGTGGGTTGTATATTGAGCGCATGACGACAGCCATGGAGGCCAATACTGCTGCGCTCATATCGCAGCGCAACTCCGCCCACCGCCGCCACCGGTAGCTTCTTACGCGGCTGTCAGCCTACACCCGCTCAAACTATATAATCGGGAATGCCACCTCCCAGCTATCACGACGGTCCCTGGCGCAGCAGCAGCAGCTGATCCAATGCGTTGAGGATGTTGGACGAGTGTTGGAGCAGGTCACCACTGCTGTGCTGGCACTCCATCCTACTGGGCCAGGCAATGGGGGGGGGGGGACGACACCAGTGAGGGCACCACTAGTGTCAGCAGCCTGTCTGCCTCACTGGTTGGCGTGTTACGCCGCAGCACCAGGCCCACTGCAGGGACACGTGCCGTCCCAGAGGAAGAGCCAGAGAGGCGTTTGGGTGCAGCGCGCCGCAGGCGCAATTGAGTTTCATGTACATTGGCTGGGACATGCTGCTGATACAAGCATGTCCAGTGTTTTGTTAGGAGCAGTATGGCGCAATACTGGTAGCATTTGATGAATGGAGACATAACATTATTATTGTGCATTTAACAATAATATTTATTCCTGCATCATACATCTGCCTCCTGTCATTATTTCCATTGGCATGCAATTGTGATTTGTTGGGTGAGGGGGGTGGGTGCATTAGAAACTGTTCATTGTGATATGGTTGCGGCGTCTGTGTCCTTCAGCTGGGTTCTCCCCGCGTGCATGACGCACACGTGCAGGTGGCCGGTCGTCCCCTTCCGACTCACTGCCAGAGATCTCTACAGGTATCCTGCGCTTGGTAGCAATGTTGTGTAGTATTGCACACACAGCCACAATGCGGCAGCACACATCAGGACTGTAGTACATGGCCCCACCAGTCTTGTGCAGTATGTGGAATCTGCTTTTCAGTAGCCCAAATGTCCGCTCTATGCAATTCCTTGTGCGTATGTGCGCTACATTATAACGCCTTTGCTGTGGTGTCGCAGGGTTGAGGTATGGGGTGAGGAGGTATTCACGGAGGGCGTAGCCACTGTCACCTGCATGAGAGGAGCAGAGGGTGAGTGCCTGTGCAGCGCAGATACTACATCACAGTGTGACATTGTGGGGCAAGTGTACTTACCAAGTAGGTGTCCTTCACCAAAGTCTCCCCTGGCCAGTCGTGTGTGGAGGCCGCTGTGCCGGAAAATAAAGGAGTCATGTGTACTCCCCGGTTACTGTGCTACAATGTCCGTGATGTATGACTTAGCATTGCAGACCATTTGGATGTTGAGGGAGTGGTAGGACTTGCGATTGCGGTACATGTACTCGGTTGCAGCTGGTGGGCATATGTGGACGTGAGTACAGTCAATGCAGCCTATCACATGTGGAAACTGCGCAACATTGTAGAATTGTTGCTTGGTCACATCCAAATCATGTTGGCTGGTGGGAAATTTTATGTGCTGGTGTAGCTGGGTCAGCATTGCGTCAAGGAAACTGTGTAGGCAGCGGGACATGGTGGGCTGGGATATCCCCCCAGCAGCCGCAACTATGCCCTGGAAGCTCCCAGAGGCCAGGAGGTGCAGGCTACACAATACCTGCACATGTGTAGGCACGGCATTGGTCCGCCTTGTTGGGTGCTGCATCAGGGGGTCAAGGTCCTATATTAGCTTGATAATCATTGCCCCATTCATGCGGTACTTGGCATATATCTGCTCTCTGGTTTGGCCCAGCAGGGTGACCCGCTGGCGGAATATCCTCTCCTGGATTCGGCGTCTCCTCCGTGCTGCTCGCTGTAGCCTTCGCCGCCTGACCACCATGTACAGTCCTGGCATTGTGAAACTCCTAATGCTGCTGCTGCATCTCCTTATGTGTGATTGGTCAGGCCTGCATCTGTTTCTGATTGGGCAACGGTTTTTCAAAAAAAAAAATCCATGGCTTTGATGGTTACCACCTGCTTTGGGTTGTCCTTAATTTGCGCCTCGCAATAAGCGATTTTGGCCTATTTCTCTATTAGCGATTTTTCATGAATACCGATTGCGATTGTATTGCGCAATCGCTATTTTATTCCGAATCGCTAATGCTTTCCTGACGGTATTCTCCGATTCTTTTAGCGAATGCGCTAAATCGGTGATGAATGCCGATTTTGTGAATTGCGCTCGCAATAGCTTTTTCGCAGCTATTGCGAGCGCAATTTCGCTTCATGAATCAGGCTGTTAGTTACAAGTGCGGTGCAATGGTAACTCATTGTATGGACCGTGTTGTAAGGGTTGTTTCCCATTGACTCTTCATCAAGTGCATGGTTCTATGTATTATCTCTAAAGGTCATGCACTAGTTATTTTTTTCTTCACCTATGTATGTGTCTTTACAAGACACATACATTTATGCTGCGCACACAGCCCAGCCTCAGGAATTAGGTGCCAGTCCGGCTCACCCTTATGGTTTGACCCGATTGTATGGCAGCCAGACTGCTTCTCCCATGTACACTAAAATCAAATGCAGGATACATCCACCTGACTGACCTTGACGTGTGTGAATGATGTAAGGAAAATAGAAAAGGTATTACAGCGATTTATGACTTTGGTCATTATACTTTCTCGTTGTGCCTGCATAAGAAAAGTTCCTTGTTTCCACTGGGTCAAAGTAAAAGAAAATGTGAATAATTCCAATACCAACTTCTTCTCTCTAGTAGTTATTTATTCCACAAGGAGTGTTTTACTCGTTCAGCTAAAATTCTGTCTCTTTATGAGCATCATAAGTTTGGATTTCCTCCATCCCTCGAGCTGTAGTATTGTTTTTACCCTGCCCACTGCCCTTTGCGTTTGAATTGTCGTTGATTCAGCGTAAGACTGTTTGATTTGAGCTAATACATTGTTTTTGCTTATTGAAGAGCGTTAGGGAGGCAATATTCTCTTCCTGTTGCAAGCAGAACTGTCCCTAACAAACGAGAATATAGGATTTACATTAAAGAATTCTCTATGAGAAATGTTTCTTTCTCTCCCACAAACAAAAAAAATGGCAACTACTAAATCGAGAAGTACATTTTTTTGTTCCTGCAAGCATTTGTTACATGCGCTAGTTCAGTGAAAACATCTCCAAAGCAGTTCTAAATTTGCACATGTTCAAGCCATGAAGATTACTGTGTTAGTCACTCTTTGTTGCAAGCGCCATATAGTCTTTCTCAGGCGCGCTAAACCCCAAGTTATTCATCTCAGCTGGGGGGCAGCACTTTGTGGAGATAGTCTGACGAATAATAATACCTCAAGCAGAATAAAATGAAGGCAAAGAGCTGGCGACATTTTATGTAAATTGCCAACGTGAATGAAAGCTAAGTACACTTCGGATATCTGTTTCAAGTCCATTACTCCATTTAGTATAATGAAAACCAAATCCGTGTTTAATCCCTCCAAAAAAATGTGCATAATTTGGAAACCGAGCGCGCGGCTGATTCTGGGAGCTGATACTGTGTGCACGTCCTACCAGGCCGAATGGGATTTCTTGTCTGGCAGCTGCCTGCCCTCAGTTCTACCACAATCTCAGATTAATTTCAGTGTGGTTCAGACAGCATTTCCGACTCTGCAACAACCGCGGTATTTCAGATTTTTTCTAATGAAAAGAAGAAAGAAACAAAAATAAATAAAAAAATCTATCGGTTTTCGATCCCAATCATACTTTTAGCTCCAAGTTGTCTACTATCTGTGTACAGACTGACGCTGCCAAATTGGCCTGGTGCGAGTACATTTCCACACAAGCCTACATTTACATGATGACCAAAGGTTTCAAATTTTCCCAGGCATCCCTATTGTCCTAAGACTGTTATAAACATGATCCAAAATTTCAAAAACATACATTTCAAGAAATGGAAGCAGTGTTGGTTGATTCTGCCCAGTACCAGTACAGGCAAGAACACATTTAAAATACTTGGGGGCAGATTTATGTCGGACTTGCGCCACGTTTACGCCGCCGTTGCGTCATGCAACGGCGGCGTAAACGTGGCGCATCCCTGCGACCCATTTACAACGTGACGCATCTAGGCAGATGCGTCACGTTGTAAAGCCCTGCGCCACATGTGGGCGCTCCGGCGCAGGGTGGGCGTTCCGGGGCAGGTGCGCCTCGCAAAAGTGCCTGCGTGAAATCTACAAGATTTCACGCAAGCACTTTTAGGCCAATGCTGCGTCAAAACCCAGCGCCTGCTTGAAGCAGGCGTAAGGCTTGACGCAGAATTGGATAGATAGGGCCCCCCCAGAGCATTGCAGGAGCTGCGTCGCGCTTGCGACGCAACTCCAGCAATTCGCCGCCTTTACGGCACAGATGCGTGACGCATCTGTGCCGTTTTTGCCTCATGGTGCGCCGCATTGTAAATGAGGCGCACCATGGGTGGCGGAGCTGCGACGCAGAATAACTGGCGCATCCCTGGGGATGCTCCAGTTATTGTAAATCTGCCCCAAAAGGTAGTAGAGATTTTTTTCTATCTACTCGTTTTTTACAAATATCTCCTTAAATTATGGAGAATTGATGCAGTAACACCGTGTAAACCCGGATCACGAGTCAGGCTGAGCAGAATTTCCTTTTTGAGCAGAATTTGGGGGAATTTCGCTCCAAATCATCATGTCAGAGGAGGTAGTTAATGGTATCATCTCTTTAGCCACTGCTGCCATATTTGCCAACAGGGTTCCAAATCAGAGTCTAAATTGGAAAGCATTTTCAACATTGATTCATATATGGGAAGCTGATAGAGAGTTATATGCTACATTCTAGAGTAAAACTAGGAGGTGGTAATAACATATCTGAATGGAACCACAACAGAATCTAGGATTACAGTGCGAAAAATCATTGTCAAAACCAGTAGGTTTGGCTTGCATTTTGAGCAATAGGCAGGTTCCATTAGCTTTGTCAATGGTTGTTAGCAGTAGTGTGGTGACCGAATGAAAAAGTTGTGTTCAGCAACACTGAATAGAAGCAAAATAGCATTGTCTCCCTTCCACTCTGCCATCAGGCATGCTAAAGAACAGCAGGATGAAAAAGAAGAGCTGCCGGGTGCCTGGGGCCCTGTGAAACATCAGGAGGACAGATCCCATGATGCATGCCAGATGTCTCATGAGATAGAATACTTTGTTGGTGATCTTGCATGACTTCAGCCATTTTGAGGTCAGGCAGTCAGAATGTACCAAGCCTGATGCCATTGGAGAAGCCTCCTTCAGATCAAACTCACAGTTTAGCGCAGAAAAAAGAATTTTGAAACTTGATACAAGAGCGAGAAATAAAGATTATTTTAGAAATATAAATGCAGATATCAGAAATGTAATTGAACATGAATGACAAAAAGTATGAGGATTGACAGTACTTCTCACATCTAAAAAATCTCTCTTGTAACCCGGTGAAGACAAATAAATACACCCAAGCAACCAGCAGGGAGATGGTAAGAGTACAATGCTCCTCCGGGCTGCTCTAAGATGTGACTGACAATGTCTCAAGACAAAGGCTGAAGAGTACTGAGTCAAATAAGTCAATTGCTTTCAGAGGCTGACTGATCACCTATTATATGTGGAGGTTGCCACTGTCTCGTTAAAATGAAGTCAGAATATCTATTGGAAAAGTGTTTCTAATTTTGACAAATTTTCATTAATGTTTCAGAAAAAAGTGAGGTGATCCAACAAGCGGGAGCAAAGAAAAAGTGGCGGTCCCAAAAGGTGTATTTCCCATGCTAATTCCCATAGACAATTTTGGAAAGCGCTACATAAAAAAAGTCTAAAGAGAATTATACCAAATTTGGTGATAAGTTAGAACATAACTTAGAAAGGGTGCATCTTGTTATTTGGTTTCAATCCGTTGAGCAGTTTTGGCAAAACAAGCATTTAAATACGTGCTCAGTACGGTCATTATGGGGTTGAAAAGAATGTGATAATATCCAGATATGCTCCAATTGCCCATTGGAGTAGCCAATCTTGATTGGCTAGACACAACATGGACAATATAATGTCCCTGCATCATGAAAATGAATTAAAAAAATGTAATCGAGCAAGTTGAATACACCCTGACGAAAAGGTACATATGGAAGCGGGGGACCCTAAAGGGACTTCCACTTCATTGGCTGGCCACAACATGGACAACATGTTGCGGTAGCTATATCTGGATGCAAGGACATGGTCCCCTTGGAAATGTATTGTAGAGAAAACCCGTGTTGAGGGTCACAAAAAACCCACATATAAAGGCTGATTACATATTTTACCCACAATATAAATTATTTGTTGGTGGTGCGATGCTAATTGTAGAACTATTGGTGTGTGCTAAAGTGATTTGATCCTGGGGAAATAAAGCCGATCCGAGGCTATATTTAAATATGCTCATAAGTTAAAAATAAATCCGTTGCAGACATGGTGTGCCTGTAAAAGAGTACGGGTATCACAGTAGGTGCCTATGGCACTGGTCTTTGGGGATATTACAACATGTGCATCCTCTAATGAGCAGAAAATTGCTTCATGCATAGACTGCTGTCAGTCCTTGAAGGCACGGCTACCTTAATTTGGCATGAGGAACTTGGAATGCCGTATCCGGATGACCTGATCGGGCTCACACCTTTATTACTTTGAAACAGAATCTGGCGTACACCCGAGTTGGTCAATCAAGAACCTGCATCTCCGACTACCTGTCATGTGATGGAACTGATCAATTCCCTTGACTCTTTTACATGAAGGTCTCGGGACCCGTGGACCTATATGAAAATCCTCTTTTAATCAGACCAGATTCTAAATTTCATATCAAAGAACGATACCTGGAACACAGAATGAACAATTGCCTCGAACTAGCTGAGGGAAAAAAAAACATTGTTATTTATGCTTAAGTATCAACAACATTTGGTATAGAGCCGTACTTACAGTGGATAACAAACCCTGTGTATCACCACTGATTTATCCTTTTTAGGGCACACACATTCCACTTTAAACTTGCTTTCCCTATGTCTGGGATTTGAAAACTAGACTTACTACCCTGCGGATGTGACAACATCTCGAGGCAATGCACTAGCCAGCAACCTTATATTGTTTTGGGCTCTATACTCAGGGCTGAGACAATATTTCTTTACGCCGTTATTGCACAAGTCAAAACTGAGACACTAAATGGATGGGCTAATATCCCTAAAGTTGTTAGTGTACCAAAAAATATGTTATGCAATGTTAGATTTTTTCAGATGAACTTTTTATATCAGAAAAATGTACGAGACTTCTGGATGATTTTAAATATTTTAGGTGCACAATATGGTACTTGATTTACACATATTTCTATAATTCCAGTGGATGAAACCATATTATAGTAACTTTAAATGGATGCGTTTATCAAATGGAATTTCGTTTTTTAGCTGTTTTTGTGGTATATTGTTCTCTGTCTATGTACCTGAGTTTCTTAAAAATGTGCTTGGTCATATATGCAGCAACTTTTTTTCACTGTATTGTGTTTTTCTTGATCCTTGTTCTTTAATGGCTTTGGGAGAATAAAGACTGTGTATATGTGTCAATATGTGCATGCGTGTCTATATATTTAGATAGATATAGACATTTAGAGAAATTGGGTTGTTTCTTGGTGAGGGGGTACTCTACTCAAGCAACAGCCACAATCCTTGTGAGGGTGAACCACAAAACATCATTAAATTAACCTGTGCTTAACCTTTTGGTAGCTTTTGCAGAAAAGCACTTAGTCCCAACTTACAGGCAATGTATAAAGTATTTAAACAGCACTTAAAAAAGTAATGGAATAAAAACACAACACAAGAAAGACTCTACACCAATTTAGAAAATAATAGAGACGATTTAAATAAATTATTTGACACAGAAATTACAAAAAACCTAATCAATAGAACTGGAGTTGTGAATTTTTTAATTTTAAAGAGAAAAATAGCATCTAAGAGATAAAAGTGTCAACCAAAAGGCATCTAGTCAGGTTGAAAGTTAAGGTTGACTGTCTCCCTTGCCCTGGGGCCCCTAACACGTGGCATGTGGATGCCTGATGTGGGAACTGGGGCATCCCTCCTCTGGCTCTTTGAGATAGGGTCCTCATGGCCTAATGAGGCTTGGGAAGAGGTGCAACAGAGACCCCTCTCATTTTTAAGTGTATTTGGCCACAGAGAATGGGTCCCCTAGACCAAAGAAGGCTCAGGGGTGAGGGCTGCATGCCCCCTTTTAAAATTAGATACAGCCCATGGGGATGGCATACCCAGGGTGTGATGTGGCTCAAGAAAGGAGGCCATGCAGCCCTCCTTTCCATTTTAATTGGATTTGGTGCCAGTGGATGGAATCCTCTGGATCATAAAGGCTAGGGGAGGGGGACCACAAGGCCCCCTCTCCTTTACAGTAATATGCGGCCCAGGAGATGAGGTCCCCTGAAGGCCGTACGTGATGGGGTGTTAGCATTATTTATGGCAATTAAATATTACTTTGCATTAAGTAATAACTAGAAATTCACTGGGAACAAGAGTTATAGTTACCTTATTGCACAAGCTATAGTTACGCGCGATATATACCTATACATATAACTATCCATGCAGAAATTCTTTTTCTTTTTAGTTTAAAACATTACGTTGTTACTGAACATTTCACCTAATTATTCCGTTACTTTTACGTTTGGTTTTTCAGTGTAAATATATATCACTGGCATTGTAGGGTACTCTATACAGCTGCACTCTATCAAAACTTGGGAACTACCCAGAGTTCTCTGCTTCTTTTCCAGCATAATATATGTGGCACTCTAAGCCTGGAAGGGTAATATTTTGACCTATGCTGGGTGCTCCCTTGTGTCTGGCTAAATCTAACCTTCTCGGAAGAACTATAGTGATAGTAAAATATGTACGGGCTGCTTTTATTCATTCCAGTTTGGTTTGAATGGAATGTTGCCATAACCAAAGCTGTAATACTGAACTATAGTGGTGAAACGCATTTGTCATTTTACAGCTCAGCGTCGTTACTATTATTGAAGACAATATTAACAACAATGATATTTTTAACAACTCTATTACTTACCTGAAAAGTCTATACTTTTGAAAAGGATATTTTTGTATTTTCTTTCAGATATTCCAGTATCCTCATATTTACACCTCGATATTGTGTTCATATACCCCTAAATACACTTAACTACCACCAAGCACTTCGACTGAACAAAAGCCAGAACGTTTGGCCTTAACAATGCTTGTTTTTGAAAGCAGTCTGAAAATGAAGGTGAACTTGGCCACATCTGGCCTATCGGATTTATTTTTTAACTAGTTAGGGAAAAGTGCAAAAAAGTAAAATTAACTTAATGAATCAGTAAAATAAAATTGAATAGAATCTGTGTGAGTTCAGGAGCAGTCACATAGGATAAAGCAATTGCAAAAGGAATGACCTGAAACAGCCTTTCACGTTGATTAATTACATCATACCTTCCTGTAAGAGAAAACATTAAGAAACAATAGCTGAACCCTGTGAAAAGCAAAATACGGAAAACCTTAGACAGTAGAGATTTCTTCACTATAGGGAAGTTAGCTAGTGGTGGCCACTTGACTCAAAAAGGTTGGAGGCAATGGTGCCTCTGGGAAATGACAAACTCACTATAGAATCAGGAGATGAATTCCTGCCAACAATGGGCACAGGGCAGTAGAACTTTATTCAAGGCATTCATGATCTAGAATTAGTACAACAATCACAGTGGCATTGTGTGTGTTGAGTTTATGGTCAGAAACAAATAGTACTCAAGGATTCCAAAATAACAGTGTATGCGAAGTGGAAGGACATTCAATAGATTAAAATGAATTTTGAAAAAAATATTTTCACCAATAAATATAGATTTTGACACCCAAGGAACATGCAATAATGATCTGCATGTAGAGTGCTGCATCTAGGCATGATGATTGTGCTCTGGATCCCCAAATGAACATTAATTGTGAGGTACAATAAATCTGAAGCAGAGTGCAGTAAGTAAGGCAGGTTTCAAAAACCACTGAAGTAATAAGTGTGATACTGATTATTTCTTTAGCCATATTGTTCCTCACTTCCTTGGACTGAGTAGTGGCTAGCCTGTCCAAGTTGGATGATGCATTATCCAACAGTGCCCCATGATAGACAGACATTTGATGTGGTTCAGGAAAGCTGTTTACAGTTTTATTTGTTACAGTTTATTAAATTAATCAGTTTAAAGTAAAGCAAAGTCCACATTTGTAAAGCGCACAATCACCCGTAAGGGTCTCTAGGCGCTGGGGGCCGCCGGGAAGATTAAGCGAGTTATTGCCCAGAGTCACATGGTGCTGGGCTAACCTGCCGCCGGAGCCGGGGATCGAACCGTGGTCCCCAGATTCCAGCGTCAGTCAGCCTGGCCGCGGCGCCACACCTCTTCCACAAGTTTACAGTTTATTAAATTAGTGCAGTTAATTAAAACCATTGCAATAAAATGTCATCATAGCGCTGTTACCACGTTAAAAGCAAAAACAAAGAAAACCATCGAATTTAAGCTCATACACATATTACTGACGAGGCCGTCTTGTAGTTACTATTAGAATCATGTCACAGGTTTCCAAAGCCAAGGATACAATAAAGCTTCTATCTACAGTCTTCTGAGCTTCCATAAGGAAGTTGTCTGAGGAAGGAAATTGGAATTAATTGTAAATATTTAAACCACTGATTAGATGAAACGTCATAACAAGAACTTATATCCAAAACAGACAGAAATTGATTATTTTGTATCAAGTGTCCAACACAGACTCCTTGTTTAAATCAATGGGAAGAAGATTTATCTGACATATTAACAGAGAAAAGTAGATTGTTCCAATTCACATTCTCAGAAGCTATAGGTGGTAACCTAAGCACATCTGAACCATCTATTAACCTCAAATTATGTTGGTAAAAGTTTCACTTTTACTTCCTTAAAGAAGCAAGGATATTGAATGGACATGAGTGCAGGTGGCATTTTATCATTGGTGCAAAATCATTACAAGTAATAATCATCTAAATGATTCATTTATTAAGTACTGTTGAGTATAGGTAGGTATAAGTGTCTGCCTATATTATATGTGAATAGTCATATTAACACATTGTTATAATGTATATAGCCTGAAGATAATTCAATCAATCAATCAGGGAATTATTAAGCGCATTCCTCACCCGTGCGGGTCTCAAGGTGCTGGGGGAGTGGGGAGCAGCTCCAGTCAGTCGAAAATCCAGGTCTTGAGGGTCCTCCTGAAGATGTGCAGGGTGGGGGCGCGTCTGATGTTGATCGGCAGCTCGTTCCAGTTATAGGAGAAGGTTCTTTCACCTGTTCTTGCTCTGCGGATATGCGGAGGTTCGGCAAGGGTGAAGTCAGTAGATCGAAGGTTCCTCTTTGGTACGTGGAAGGAGATTCTGTCATTGAGATATTGAGGTCTGTTGTTGTAGAGGCGTTTGTTGGGGTGGGTGAGTATCTTGAAAGTTACTCTCTTCTCAACAGGGAGCCAGTGGAGGTTATGTATGCAGGTGTTGGGTGATATGTTTGTGTTGAGGGATGCCAAGGACAAGTCTGGCTGCGGTGTTCTGTATGGTCTGGAGTTTGTGGAGCAGAGACTTATTGATCCCGGCTTTGAGGGGGTTTCCGTAGTCCAGTCTGCTGGTTATGAGTGTGTGGGTGGCGGTCTCCTTGATTCAGGGAGATCCATTTGAAGGTCTTGCGGAGGATGCAGAGGAGTTTAAGCAGGTGGAGGTGACGCTGTAGACCCGTCGGGCCATGGAGAGGGAGGAGACAAGTACAATGTTGAGGTTTCGCGCGTGGTTAGTACAGGTGGGGGGGCTGACGAGGGTGGTGGGCCAACAGGTGTTGCGCCATGCAGAGGAGGAAAGTCGGAGGATGAGGACTTCTGTCTTCTCCGAGGTGAGCTTCAGGCAGCTGCTGCTCATCCAGAAGGCAACATCTTTCATTCCTTCCTGGAAGTTGAGTCTGGCGGTGATGGGGTTCTTGGTGAGGGAGAGGATGATCTGGGTGTCTTAGGCATAGGATACTATACTGAGTCCGTGTTCTCTGACGATGGCGGCGAAGGGGCCATGTAGATGTTGAAGAGCGTAGGACTGAGCGACGATCCTTGGGGTACTCCGAGTTGAATTCCGTGGGTTTGGAGAGGAAGGATGGCAGTGTCATTCTTTGGGTTCTGCTGGTGAGGAAGGAGAGAAGCCAGTCGAGGGCAGCACCCTATGTGCCAGCGTCAAGGAGTCTGAGGGTGAGTGTGCACTGGTAGACGGTGTCTAACGCTACAGAGAGGAAGAGTAGAATCAGGGCTGTGGTGTGTCCTTGGTCGAGGAGGGTGCGGATGTCGTCTGTGGCAACGAATAGAGCAGTCTCTGTGCTGTGGTTGCTGCGGAATCCGGATTTTGAGATGGAAGTAGGGGCTGAGCTTGTTGCAGATGTCCTGAGAGGTGGTGATGTCCGTGGATTCGCTGGGGGGTTTGGTGAATTTCTGGATGATGCTGAAGCGTTCTTTGGAGTTGCTGGAGTTGTGAGGATCTTGTTCTGGATGAAGGTCCTTTTGGTGGATCTGATGCGCTGGTGGTATTCCATCATGGCCTTCTTGTCGACAGTGTGATCTCCTGAGGTTTTGCTGTTTCTCCAGTTCTTCTCGAGATGTTTGCAGGTGCGTCTGGATTCTGGGAGTTCTGCGGTGAACCAGGCGGCCTTCCTGGGGCACTGTTTGTTGGAGTTGTGTACTGGTGCAAGCTTGTCTGTGCTGTTGGTGATCCATCTGTGGAGTTTTTTGGCTGCGAGGTTGGTGTTGGTAGAGGTGGTGGGGGCATCGCGGTTTAGGGCGGAGTTGAGTTGCTCCTCGGTGACTTTACTCCGGTTTCTTTGTGAAGGGCGGGGTGCAGGTTTGGTTTGCGTGGGTTTGTTGATGAGGAAGTGTATGCAGTGCTGGTCTGCCCATGGTGGTTGCGTGGTGTGGCTGAAGCGGATGTTGGTCCCACCTGTGAAAAGGGGTCGAGGGTGTGTCCTGCCTTGTGGGTAGGGGCAGTGATGAGCTGTTTCAGTCCGATGCTGGTGAGGTTGTCCAGGAGGAAGGTGAAGTTGGGGTTGCTGGGGTTGTCGAGGTGGAAGTTCAGGTCTATGATGAGCATGTAGTCCATGGAGGCGTTGGCGTGAGGTGCGCTGAGATTGGCAATGGTTGTGGTGAATGGAGCATGGTGTCCTGTGGGTCTGTATACGAGGGTGCCATTCAGCGTGGTTCTAGGGCTGGTCTGGATCTGGAAGTGAAGGTGTTGTGTGGTGAAGGAGGGGTTGCTCATGGTGGAGAGTTAGAGGGAGCTCTTGTGTGTGACGGTGAGTCCTCCTCCAGGGTGGTTGGGGTGGTCCCTCGTCTGGATCTTGTATCCATCAGGGATGGTGGTGGCGATGTCGGGGTAGAGGAGCCGTTGGTTCAGGTTTCTGTGAAGAAGGCGATGTCTGGTGAGAGGGTGTCGAGGAGGTCCCAGATATCAATGGCATGTTTATACAGGGAGCCCACGTTGAGGAGGATGCACTTCAGGGCTTCAGGGGTGTTGGAGTCTGACGAGGGGGCAATGACCATGGGGGTGTGGAGAGTGGTGCAAGTCAGGTGGCAGTGATGGCAGGAGCACTGGACATGGGTGGTGTTCGCCTTGGACAACTGGCAGTTGTTGTTCCTTCTGGCGTTGAGTGTGGGGAGGGCAGCTCTGTCGTAGCAGTGGGAGGCCAGAGATCCAGGGTCCCTGGCGCTAGTCGTGGTCTGGTCAATACAATGGAATTAATTTTCTCTGCACTCTGTCATATGTAACTGCTTAACCCATGGGTACTTGCAGAAGACCACTTCAGGGCTAAACGCAGCCTTCCACTCGCCTTTCTACAGTGTGTATTATTTAGCTAAATTGCAAACAATGATTGTATATATATATATACGTTATTTGGCCCAGGGAAAATTTGTTTTATGTCGACCTAATCTTGCAGAATTTTCGTTATTTTGTATTATGTTCGTTATGCAAAGTTCTGAAAATGTTGCTATTACACAAAATACGTGTCACTTTCTGCAAAAACTTGGCACACAAACAATGTGAATAATCAGAACACGAGTTGCAGTTTTTTTGTGGTGCTTGTATTTTTTGTGAAGTTTTTTTAGTACAAAATTCGTCCTTGCATTCACAATGGACAAAAGGATGCATTTCATGCAAAAATTAAGCACCACATAATGGTTTCGTAATTTGCGTAATTTTGTGCAAATGTTCCGAAATTTCACATACATTTGTAACAGTGATATGTGTATTTCTCACACATCTGCACACATCTGGCAAGTACCTATATTTAAGTAAATCATAAACAAATTCTTTAAACACAATGATTGTAGCTTTCAAAGGACTCATGACACGAGTATGAGAAAAAATTCTCTACCCATGTCTGACTTTCACACCCTGAATATCTATATTTGGTAATCAATTCCACAATATCCATATTTGCCAATTGCCCTGATCTTGTAAAAAATTCATTTGTCTATTTCAATTTTGCTTTAACAAAAATGTTGTTACTACAATACTATTATTGCTTTAACTGTGGTATTTCTATACTGTAGACTTACCCACATGGGTAGGTAGGAGAGCTATGCGCATAAAACAACTCATTACATAGAACTAGATATCACAGAGAGGTTCAAAATATCTATGAAAAAGTCGAAAAATGCTAATTATGTTATGTTATGTTATGTTATGGAATATTTGTATAGCGCCTATCACCGCCGGTCTCTAAGCGCTTAACAGAAGAACAAAGCACACTAGTGCCCATAGAACCTACAGCTGTTCCACCGCCTAAACTGTCATGAAAGCCTTTCTAAAAAGATGAGTTTTTAGTTTCTTTCTGAAGGGTAGAAGCTGTGATTCCTCCTTCAAGGTGGGCGGGAGCTCATTCCACAGTTGTGGGAGAAACACAGACAGGGCCCTGCCTCCTTTAGTTTTTAGTTTGAACCTAGGTTGAGTCAGATTAGAGGTTGTTCCTGAGCGCAAGGATCTTCCGGGAACATATCTCTTCAGACGTTGTTTGATGTACTCTGGGGCATTCCCAAAGAGTGCCTTATGGGCCACACAGAGACACTTAAACTGGACTCGAAAATTCATTGGGACCCAGTGTAGCTTCTGGAGCAGGGGGGTTGCGCGCGAGTTTCTAGGCAAAGAGTGGATCAGCCTGGCTGCATCGTTCTGTATTACCTGCAGCTTCCTCAACAACTTCTGTGGCAAGCCAAGATATAGGGCATTGCCATAGTCAAGTCTCGAAATGACTGTGGCGGATACGATCGATTGCAGGGTGGAGGCAGATAAGATGGGAACTAACTTTCGTAGCTGCCTCAACACACCTATGCAAGATCCAACGACAGCGGAAACTTGTGAGACCATTGAAAGATCCGCGTCGATCCTTAGCCCTAAGCTTTTTACTACAGCACCAGGAGACGGGGTGGTTCCCAACTCAGGGGGCCAGTACAGATCGCTCCAGGGATCCTCTTTGTTGCTGATCACCAGCACCTCTGTTTTGTCAGCATTCACTTTCAGCAGATTGTTAGTCATCCAGTTGACCGTGAAGCTGAGCAGATTCCTCACTGATTCCTGGGCCTCTTTGGTGTCATCCAGCCGGACTAATAGCTGGGTATCATCTGCGTAGTTAAAAATTTTGCAGTTCATCCGCATAAGCTCCTCCACTAATGTTTGTAGATAGATATTAAAAAGCAGGGGGGATAAAGCCGAGCCCCGGGGCACCCCCCAAGTCACCTCACTAATCCCAGACAGTTGGTCTCCTAGCTGCACTCTCTGGGTTCGACCTGACAGGAAGGATTCTAGCCACTTCAGCACCTGGCCTGTGATCCCCAATTTCGCGATACGGTGCAGCAAGATGGTATGGCTCACCGTATCAAAAGCCGCCGATAAGTCTAAGAGAATCAGGGCGCATGGCTGTTTGTTATCTGCCCTGACCCTCAGCTCATCGGCGACCGAGGCCATGACCAGTTCTGTGCTATGTTGGGGCCGGAACCCAGCCTGCCTGGCATGAAGGAGATGGTGTTCTTCCAGATGGCCGGCTGGAGTGCTGAGGACATGCTTTTCAAGGATCTTACTTAGAAAAGGTAGCTGTGAAATGGGCCTATAGTTTTTTAGGGCTTTCGTGTCCATTCCTGCTTTCTTTAAGGGTGGGGAGACCCTAGCTTCTTTCATCTGAGTTGGCAGATGACCTGTTTTCAATGAGTTATTCAGTAGACTGGCAGGGATATTTTAAACATTTTAGGGGGACACGGGTCTAAATTTGAGCCTGATTTAATTTGTCCGACCAATTCCGCTAGGCACCTGTCGTCGATGGAGTGGAAACTATTCAAAGTCATGGATGGCACCTGAGCAATCTGGCTCGACAGCATACTTGTGGCTGGCCGTGCATTGATGTCAGTGATGATATCCTGTACCTTCTGAAGAAAGAAAGTTTGGAAGGATTCACAGTCTGGTTGATCATACGCAGAGATTTTCCCTTCTCGTTGTGTGAGTTCCCTAAGTATCGTAAAGGTCTCTCGCTGTATGTTTGTCGCCTCCCTAATTCTTCCCTCTGTTATGAGGAGTCGATAACAAGTATCTGACACAGCAGTATGGGTTTGGTCCATTATCTCATTGTAATCTTAACCCCTGGGCATCGGCGGTAATTCCGCCGCAGCGCTGAGGGGGAGGGGGGCCGCACGGCGCCGCCATGCTGGTGACGGAACCACTCCGTCACCAGCCACGGGTCCGCTGTGCTTGTGACGGAGTGGTTCCGTCACGGCCCCGCCCGCTCAATGGAATGCGCTGCGCAGGGCGCGAAATTAATGCTACGGGCGGTGACGGAACCATTCCTTTTTTTTTTTTTTTTTTTTTTTTGTGTCCTCATAACCTCCATGTTGACAAGGTACCAAAAGGATTAGTGGAAGAGAGCTGTCACAGTGTAACCAAACAACTGGAAGGGATAAAATTGTAATCGGTGCCACCTATCCCTCAGCTTTCCACCGTATTCCAGAATGGCACTAAGTCGTCGATACGCCTACATATGGCGACCTTTGGAGTGGTTTTAATAGCCAGATGGGGGGGCGGGCATGAACCGGATATCGGCTGTTCCGTTGGTACAGAAAAACACCCTGGGAAATCAATCATTGGACTCGGGGAAAAAACCAAAAAAAAAAACAGAGTTAATCACTGAAGCCATGCAAATAAGTGCCAGAAAGCTCTTTTATTATGATTACCGGGTCTGGCCAAGTCAGTGAGTGAAGTCTGCAATACTGAGTTTTGCCAATCCCTAACCGAAGGAGGAAGAGGGTCCTTCCACTTCCTGCAGATCTCTCTCCTTGCAAGCAGAACGGAGTAAAAGATTAAACACCTAAGTGGATATTGTACATCATCTAGGACTCCAAATATTATTAGAGACAGATCCATTATCACCGGTCTTCCTAGAGATTCTGTGAGGGAATTACTAATATCCTGCCAGAATGTAGTTAATGCAGGACATTCAAAAAAACATATGCGTATCCGAGGCAGCAATCAGCCCACATTTAGTACAAGACACTGACTGGCCAGGTGTAAATTTAGAAAGTCTTAGGGGGGAATAATATGCCCTATATAAGGTAAAGATGTGATTTCTACGCAGCCAGGAGGGCTTAACAATACTCCACAAGAGCTCGAAAGAGGACTTCCAACGCATTTGTAGATCAAAATCCGTCATAACCGAACCCCATAAGGTGTCTGGCAATATAAACTCTCCATCTGACTCCTCCAGAATAAAGTTATACCATTTAGAAATTTCTTTCTTAGCTGGATCACTGTTTAATAAGTCCATAATAAAAGAGCTATGTCCTCCAAGCTTTAACTTGTTCTTATTGGCCGAAGATATTTTATAGGCTGCTGTCCAACTGTGGATCTGTATGTATTTGAAACGGGAGAGGTTAGAGCCAACCTTAGCTTGCAGATATTCCCACGACAGAAGATCCCCCTCATAAAAAAGGTCACACCATACTAGCAGACCTGCCTCTCTCAAAGGGATTGCTAAGGCGTCATCCAGCCAGGGAGGATTTTCTGGCAAATCCCACAGTGGAGTTTTCTCAGAGAAGTAATTTACTTTTATACACTTCGTGATTTCAGCCCATGTTCTGGCAAAACCTTGTAAAGTCTTCAGTTTAATTTTTTTTTTAAACTTAGGATTTCCAAATTTAAAAAGAAAACCAGAATGGCCGATTTTTTCCCCCTCCAACATAGCTGTATACATCAGACCCACCCCCAAAGCTGCGGGACCCTTCAGTAACATACGTGAATGAGACAGTTGAAAGGCCCAAGCATAACATTTTAAATCAGGGGCTGTCAAACCCCCCTTATCACGTCGCCGTCTTAATTTTTTCCAGGCGATCCGTGGAAGCTGGTTGCTCCAGATAAAAGAAGAGATGTTTGATTGGAATTTGGCTAGGGTTTTTGGATCAAAATATAAAGGGATAGTATTAAACAAAAACGAAACCTTCAGAAGAATAGACATTTTGACAAGATTGACCCTACCTATTAAAGACAGGGGGAGATGTGACCAAGATTGGAGAAGCTTACGGCAATCTTTAAATACCGATGACAGATTAATTCGGACAATTTTGTCAATGTCTTTAACTATGGTCAGCCCTAGGTATCTCATTGAGATGCCCGGATGAGGGTACGTTGGAGGGATGACATCATTCCAAACAAGCACTTCAGTTTTGGCAGTATTGATTTCATAGCCAGATACCTGACCGAAGGCTTGGGCCAGTTTCACGATGGCAGGAAAAGCCGCAACGGCTTCTGATGTTAAAATAAGCACATCGTCGGCATATAGTGCCACTTTCCTCATCCAACCTTGATAACAAAAAGGTTTAATAGAGACCTCCTCTCTCAAATATTGAGCAAAAGGCTCGATATAGAAATCAAAAAGTAAAGGGGAGAGCGGGCACCCCTGTCGGGTTCCCCTAGTAATTGAAAAAGGGCATGATAGTTCGCCATTAACCAAAAGGGCAGCAGAGGGATTGCTATACAAGAGGCTAATTGCCCTACGAAAGCGATCTCCGACGCCAAACCGGGCCAAGGCCTCCGACAGGTACACCCAATTGACTCTGTCGAAAGCCTTGGTTGCATCCAATGTAAGGGCAGCCAGTGGAAGATTATAAGATGTTGCAATATCTATGGCACCGATGAGGTCATAAGTCAATTCGTATAATTGTCTACTCTTCAAGAACCCCTTTTGATCCGAATGTAGGACAGAAGGTGCAATGTCAGCCAGTCTTGAAGATAGAACTGTGGTGAATAATTTATAATCCACGTTCAAGATGGAAATTGGCCTATACGACCCACACTCTTCCTTGGGCTTGCCCGATTTTAAGATGAGAGTAATAGAGGCATTATCCCAAGATGATGGAGGGGCTATTCCTTCCGAGAGTATTTGATTAAAGAGAATAGTAAGAAAAGGAGTGATCTCTGCGTCCAAGATCTTATATAGCTCAGCTGACAGGCCATCAGGTCCCGACGCCTTTCCCTTCTTAGATCTCTTAATGGCGGATGTTACCTCACTCTCTGTAATTGGTTTATCCAAGTATTGGGATTGTTCAAGAGAAAAAGAGGGCAGAGTAATTTTATTCAGCCAGGCTTTAGCAGATTCAACTGAAACCACACTGTCTTCTCTGTATATTTCTTGGAAAAATTCTCTAAATGCCTTCCTGATCTCATCGTCTGAAGAGACCTTAATATTACCTAGTTTAATGGATGCAATATTGTTCCGGGCCTGATCTACTTTAGTCTTCCAAGCCAGTAGTTTGCCAGCGCCTTCACTATATTCAAAATGAGCCAGCTTACTGGCCTCCCATCTCTGTTGGATCCTTTGATTTAAAATCGATGCCAAGCTTCCCTTCAAGACGACCAGCTGATTCTGAAGAGGATCTAAAATAGATCTCGATGCTGTACTGTTGAGGTCAATCTCATGTTGAACACGGGTCATTTCTAATTCTAGAGAGGAGATCGATTCGTTGTAGCCTTTTCTCCGAAAGGCAACTCTAGACACAATCAACCCCCTTAACATAGCCTTAAACGAGTCCCAGATAATACTATTGGAAGCAGTTCCAATATTAGACAAAAAGAAATTATAGGTCTCTGACTTAAGATACAGGATCTCTTCTTCCTTAGTAAGGAGAGAGCGGTCAAAGGACCACGTTGTCGAGGTTCTTTTACTACGAATACCTAATACCAATTTAACCGCAGAGTGGTCTGAAAGATGCGATGGAATATATGCTATGATTTTGACAGAATCAACCAATTTTTGAGTGAGTAACTAGTATATAGTCGATCCTAGACTTATGGTGATATTTAAAATTCCTATAGGAAACCCCCTGTTGATTTCCCGACCTAAGTCGCCAGACATCTACAAAACCATGCAGTCTCATAGCCTCTAGTAAGAAAGATCTAGTTTTAGACAAGACCATGGATCTATTATTCGGGGACTTGTCCAGGATAGGGTCCAGGACAATATTAAAGTCGCCGGCTAGAATTATAGGTCCAGAGATAGAAAGCAACTGTAAGAAAATTGATTTCAATGAAGATGGATCATCTTGGTTCGGACCATAATAGCCCACTATTGTGACTGAAAAACCAGCCAAAAGAACAGTGGCTATGGCCCATCTACCCGAAGGATCTACCACCTGTGATATTAATTTAGCTTTAACTCCCCTTTTAAAGATGATAGCAACACCTCTTGTATGAGAGGATTGAGTGGTAGAGACAGAAAAATCAATCCATCTATTCTTCTTAATTAGTGCCTCTAGTTCAAATTGTGTAAGATGAGTTTCCTGCAACACCATGACCTGCGCATCCGAGTCCTTTAAATATTGCAAAATCTTGCTAGCCCGGGACTTGGTGCGGAGGCCATTGACGTTCCAGGAAAGGAAACCCACATCACTCATCTCCTAACCAGAGAACGCGGTGAATAGCGCTATGCATAAGGAGACGAAAAATGTTTATAATGATGTAGCACACCTGTATAAAATGTGAGAAACCCTTCCAAAAGCTTTCAATTAATTTTTTTTTGGTTAATGAGGACTTTTTTAAATTTTTGCCACCCGTGCACGCTCCCCCCCGCAAGGTGGGAGCCCCTCCCCCCCTGAAGAACCCCCGCATTATCTAACCGGAACAGTGTCCAGTAGATAGTGCCCCACCATTTGATCCCCTGCAAGAAAGCCTAATCAGTGCCTAATCAAGTGACTAATAACAAATGAGTAAGACCCATTGAAATTGGAGTTAGTTAGCTCTGTCGCGCTTTTAAGTAATGTGATGGATACATAATGCCTATATATGTATATATATGTACAGCTACCTTATGGTTTTCCTAAATAGAGAACATGAAAGATAATATAACAGGAGCCGCTAGGATTTTGAAAAGAGGGCGTCCAACATTTTAGCCAAAACATTGAACCTAATTTTAAACTTTACGACCCCCTTTGCCCAGATCCATTAATAGCTCGTCAGCTGCTTGCACCGACCTAATGTTATACATCTTATTGTTGTACATTATTTTAAGGGCTGCCGGGAACATAAGCTGGGCTGTTGTGCCCAAGTTTCTAAAAGCGTCCAGCCGCCTCCCAAACTCCCATTGCTTTTCAAGAGTAATTCGGGAAAGGTCCGATCTAATAAAAAAAGTAAAGCCTTTTCCAGACAGAGATTTTTGTTTTAAAGCCATATTTAAGATGCGCTTTTTTAGTACATAAGTGTGAAAGTTGACTAAAATTTTGCGTGGTTTAGACCTCTGTGGATTGAGTTTAAAAGGATCTCTATGTACTCTCTGAATATCAAGAGACAAATCTGCAGGAGTGCATTCTAGAGAAAGGGCTTCTTTCAGTAGAGAAACGATAAACTGTTTAATATCAGACCGTTCAGATCCTTCTGGAACATTCAAAATACGAATGTTGCCTCTTCTTGCGTTATTCTCAAGGGATTCCATCCTCTCGCTGAGAGCCTGCTCTTCCTTGGTAAGTTTCTTAATATCCTCACCCGCCTGATCCAAATGGACCGAGTGGGCGCCAACAGTCTCTTCTAACACACCAGTTCTTATGGTGAGATTTTCGATTTTGTTATCAAGCGTTTCGCAGTAATTTCTGAACTCTAGTTGGTTAGCGGAAGACTCAGCAAATCCTTTCCTTATCTCTAATGTAAGAGCTGAGAACATTTCCAGCACAGAAGCTGCTGTTAGAGGAGCTTGTAGAGAAGAGGAAGGGGCCGATAATGAGTTAGTGTCAAATTGGACAGGATTAACAGAATCATCATCTAGATCTGGACCGCCAGCTGCACCTCCCAATTCGGTGGAGTCTACTTCCTCAATCTCTTCAGAGAAAACCGTAATAGGATCTTGAGGTAAGCTCCGTTCCTGCGATAGAGATTGAAGCTGGGATTGTCCTGGCAGGAAGAGCTGCAGATCTGGTTCTGGGTCTATGGTTCCTTGTACCTTGACCATTAAACCCTTAGATTGAGCTATTTCTGAGACTTGAGCAGGGCCTTTTTCAGCGCTATCTGTCACCTCAGATACAGAGGTTTCCCCTGGTAAGGCAGCTTGACAAGAAGATAAGGAGTTAAACTCAAATGTAGAAGCCAAGTCTATATCGTCAAAACCTTCAGGTAGGTGTAGAATCTGTGGAATGGCTTTGAAGTAAGAGCGAAGTGAAGGGGTAATTTTAGAGCCTGCTGGAAATACTATTTTAGAATCCTTGGACTTCGCCTTAGCTTTAGTTTTAGTCTTGACAATCGGGGTTTTAGGTTTGAATTCGGTGTTCAAAAAAGAAGATGCCTTCGTTTTGGATGGTATATTAGCACCCTTTGCTACTTCAAGTCCCCCTACTGGAGCGTCGCTTTTTCTTTGCTCTAGATTCTTTCTTCGTCCCCGCCCCCAACCACGACCACGTTTATGCTCCCCTTTCGCGTTATTTTGTGTCGCAGTATTTAAGGGGCTAGCTGTAGAGTTGAGTACCCCAGGAAGACTTAGAACACTCTTACATGGAGGGAAGTGTATATGTCCCTTGCTACTGAGAGTATCAAGATGAGAGTCAGGTATAGAGGTAGAGCTTGACTCTAACAGTGACAAGCCTGGAGGGCTCCTACTGGCCAGGTTATTACCAGAAGACCCCTCCACTACGGCAAGGGTAGGGGAGTCTTGTAAATTTCCAGAGTGGAAATGACCTTGTAGCCCTTCCTTAGAGGATGTGTTTCCATAAGAGTATGTCACCAAATCTAAGGTGCCTCGAGGAGAATAATGTCTCAGTCTCTTGCCCCTTCTTAGCTCCAGTGCTGCTTCGGTGATCCTCGGGCTGGGTGTTGGAATTGCTTGTAATGGTGGACGATCAAGCAGGAGGGGTGAGCCACTCGCTCGATAGAGAGAATGACTGATGTAAGTCTTAGACTTAGTTTTGAGACCCAAGCTCTCTGCAAGACAGACCCACTGAATATTACACCCCCGGGGTTTAGCTCATACAAGCCCGACTTGCCTGTGTTTGCTGAGCTCGAGCTCCCTTGAACCCCCTCAGCAGACCCGTTACCTCCGTAGCTGTACCAAGGACCGCTGCCGTCTCCGCCTCGCTCTTCACCGCTGCAGACTACACCGCCGAGGCTGAGTTCGGGACAGCATGGAGGTAAAAACAGGACTTCCGCACACCGCCGAGCGAGCAGAAAGAAAGCAACCATGAATGCGGTACAAAGGTCTGGGGTATAAGTTTTGCCGTGCCTGGAGCAAAAAAGAGCTGAAGCCAGGAGATGCTGTGCAAAATTATTCAGACGACGTTTACTGGCATAACTAAGGTCCGTCACTCATTCACAATGAGTAAAAAGGCGATCTTCACAGGGTGATCTGTGCGGAGCACCGCGGCAGGCTAACTAGCTGCCGCCATGTTCTTCCCCCTCAAGCAACAGCGTGACGGAACCATTCCGTCATTAGCACAGCCCACCCGTGGCTGGTGATGGAGTGGTTCCGTCACCAGCGTCCAAGGGGTTAAGGAATTTAGGGGAAGCAGGGAAGTCATATTTTGGAGGGGCCCTGATCAGAACAACTGTGAATTGTATTATCCATGTTCTGCCAATTCAAGCCTGCAAGATACAAAACACGATTGAACCAAACATTAAATGATCAGAAAATGGGTCACACTAAAACAGCAGAAAAGATTGAGATAGAGACAAAAATCACTTTCTCATGGGGGACAATTTGAAGATTGCCGACTTTGCCCATGCATCCCTGCATTATCCAGTTTCAGGTGGATACATTGGTGAAAGTGGCTGAACCAAGCAAGACCCCAGGCTAATTCGTGTTTGGCTCTGGGCTGTCCATTGCTCGAACCAATGGAGAGAAATGTTATCTCCTAAATTAGTGTTTAAGAAACTGCCCCCTTTTCTTCTGTTACACAGCTTTCAAAGGACACAAAAATTTTGGGGCATATTATCAACAAAAGGCAATACATTATCGCCGCTTTTATCGGCAGAAAACAGAAGATAAAACGGCGACAATGGGCTTGATAATATGCTCTTGCGAAGTCCCATAGACGCCCATGTTCTGGTGTGAACATGGGCTTCTATGGGAATTCTCAATGGCATATTATCAAGCCCATTATCGCCGCTTTATCGGCAGTTTTCTGCCGATAATAGCGGCGATAATGTATCGCCTTCTGTTGATAATATGCCCCTAAGCCTCCTGCTCACTGAAGAACAACTGTCCAAAAATAAAACCCGAAAGAATAATAATATGCTTCAACCTTTTGTGATGAAATGGTAATTTAAAGGCAGAACATGTACCTGCAGGTACATCTACAGTCTGCAGCTGTTCTGCATTTCGGCTTTATGTCCCACTGAGAGCTTTTAACCTGAGCTCTCACTTTGTTGGGTCTCTTTAACCTCTCTGAATTGTTAATGTACTTAAGTGCCTTAATTGAGGTAATAGGATTCTACTGAAATAATACTATGTCAGTACATTCCTGTGACATTAACCTCTAAATAAACTGTTCTTTCTTCCTTAATGTGCCTTCCTAGTATCGAGTGCACCACAGCCACTTTCTAATCCATCTAACTGGCTACATTTTTTTTACCACTTAACACAACAATATACTAACTTTTGTTTTTAAACATCTCTTATATGGAGTCAAACTGGATGTTACATGTGATGCGTGAACTTTGGAAGTCAGCTCAGCTGGGCAAAAAGTACTGATTTATATCTTGAAAAACGAATACATACAAAGCAGTGTTCTTTGGCTTTGATCTGGAAAAAAAATCACTCATCGTCCACAGCTGATTTGCAGATTGGGTTCAAATCTCGGCTTCACCACTTCCAGATTGTGATCCTAAATAACTCACTTTACTTTACGGTTCCGTCAAATTTATCGACATTTTGACTTGCTTTAGTTCATTGTGTATCCAACATAAAAAGGCTCGCTTATATGGCTTAGTGGACCATAATATAGGTCCAAATTCAGTACATTATCGTCAACAAAAAAAACGCATTAATGGCAAAGCCACAAAATGTAGGGGAAGGAATTATTTACTCTTTTTAAAATCTAGTTTTAAACATATTAACTTTAAAATGTTACTTGTGATGTAAACTAATGTACTAAAATGAGCACTTAAAAATGTTAAAGTGAGACACTCTTTTAAACAAGTTTTGATTTTTACCTCTGTTGGATGACTGTTTTGGAAATTCTATCATTGGCATGGTTTGTACTTTGGATATTTAGGGCAAATTAGACCTACCGCTTGGCTCTGGCTCAGTTCTCCCTAGGAACGCATTGGCTTGCCTACTCCAGACACCACACGTTTTCTTTGTCTGTTGCTTTTACATACGCGTTTCCCATATGTCTACTCCATCCTCACTATCTGTTAAACCTTTATATTTTCCAAGGTTTCCTACATCATTTTAGTGGTTTTTGCTGTCCGTGTCGCGCGCAGTGTAGCACACACCCTTACCCTACACTGGCCCCTCTTTTGCATGCCCCCTCCTGTGTTCCTTACCCGTGTGGGGGAGTTTTTAAACTGTCATACCCCTGGCGACATTGCTCTAGGTCACTTCTAGGGTGTGGTGGGCTACCAGAGGGCATTTATATGCCCAAGTCTACCTAGCTTCCCCCTCTTTGGTTGTCTCCAGTTCAACCCACCCTACAGCGTACCCTAATATTTGTTGGGGGGGGTGAATCAAGTTTAGGGTCAGACCATGAATTACAATCTTTAGCGTACATTTTTTTGTGTTGCAGGCACAGAGCCGGTTCTAGGATTTTTGGGGCACCGGGTGAAGGGGAATGTGCGAGGCCCCCTCTAAGTTACATAAGTGACATCTTCAGGGCTCCGGGAGTTGCTTTGTGCAGACTCCTCCTGGGCCTCAGCTTCTCTTGCTGCCACCTACAAGCACCTCTTTCGCAACTCATATGGAGCTGAAGGTGTGAGAATAGCTTGGGGGCTGAGAGCTTAACCTGTGCAGACGGTAAGCTGCTGACAACGGGTGTCTCTCAGTGTCTCTCAATGGGAAGCCAGGCAGGAGGCTTAATTGCAGGAGAAAATGCGTCTCCTTGCAAGTGGCAAAAGATGAAGTGTCCCCTTCCTCTAGGCCTCCCACCAACATCCCTGAAAGGCCCAGGGAGGAGGCCCCCTCCTGTAAGCCCAATTGCAAACAGACACCTTTCATCAATGGGATCGGCAGTGGCACAAGAGATTTGGTGGTGTGTTGCACAGGTGCGGGCCCCATGATGATGGGCTGAGTGTGAGGCCCTGGGCAGCTGCCCACTCTGCCCATGCCTAGCGCAGGCCCTGCCTGAGCAAACCCTGAAGGGTCACTACATGCCAAGGCCCTGGGGATCTTTAAAGTATGACCCCAGGAGGAAAATGACAGCGCGCAGCCAGTCTTAAAGGTAGTTGTAAGCCTGAGCGACAGGGGGCTTGCCTGCTAACGCTCCTCTCCTGCACACGAGATTGAATTGGTCCAGAGTTGGGGCGAGTCCACTCAGAAGGTGAAAGCACCTGCTCAAGGACAAGTTTGGTGTTCAGTGGCTAATCAGGCAGGTGGGCAGATTAGGTCCAACCACCACTGCCAGTCCTTAGAACACAGGTACTATAACCCATTAGTTGCCTAACTTTAAATAAACATGCAGAAATGTTTTTCCAACCAAAAGGTGTGGTCTGAGTTTGAACTCTTCTGTTGTATGATGTGCAATGGTGTATACATCTGAGTGGGGTCACAATCGTGGGGTGGGGGCTATGGGATATTGGCACTATCAGGGGTTAGCGCTAAGGTGTGAATTCTTGCAGTGGAGCACTGCCCGCCATATAAGTATAACAACAGCAGATTCCCAGAAAAGTTGGTCAATGCAATGCAATCACAAAACCTAACTGTGAGACAGAGCTACAATTGTAGGCAGCAAAGTCAAAAAGAATGTAAAATGCGGCACAGTCCTCATTTGAACATTTCTGAGGCACCCGGCTTGTTTTCCTCTTAGGAGGCTTGTGTCTCATGATTCCTGGCAGGTATGCCACATGCTTTTGTACGAAGTGCTTCCCAGCCAGATACTTGGCTCTGCTAGAAATTAGGCCCCGGTGCAAATTCTGTTACACTGTCATAATCTTGAGTACTTTAGGTAATTTCACATTCTACTTGTTACACGAAATTCCTGACATTATGCTATTATGCCATGTTACTTAATTACGGACCTCTCATGGCAAAACGTTCGTGCGAGTGCTCTGAAAAAACAATAACTGGCAAAATACAAGCAGTGCTGTTTGATGTACTTATGTCTTTGAGCTATTTTTAGTCCCAAATGCGCCCCCGTATCCAAAATGGACTAAAATATAGCGCCAAATACCAGTTTTTTATGTTGCGTTCCGATGTGTAATTTCACATCAGTTTTCCATATTTACTTTACTCAAAAGTAAATTACATGAATTCTGAACAACTCTACTGGCGATTTGATTCACCAAAAGTTAGGCCTTCCAACAGAAGCTTTTCAACAGTCATAAACAGCTACTTGTAGTATCTAGTTAAAAGTCATGAAATACAAGCTTTCATACCTGCACCACAGGTTGGTGGATCTGCATATTGTCCCTCCCTGGGAAATATATTTACATCTATGGAGCCGATTTAGATTCAGGTCGGAAGGGCTCCAAACCATGTTCGGAGCCCTTCCCACCAAATTCCATGGGCTTGGTCAGAAACAAATCCGACTCGGATTTCCGGATGCCCTACGACAGGCTCGGAGAGCCCGTCTGCCATCCGGAAATCCTCCAGTACTCCCCCGGTCGCCACTTTACGACCGAGGGAGTACGGTGGCAGTTTTTCACTGCTTTTTCGTGCCGGTGTGTCTGGCATGAAAAGGCAGTCGGAAACTGTCTCTGGGGGCCCCCAGCAGGGCCGCCATGGGTGTGAGGCCGCCGAATGGCAGCCTGGGGGCACCGTTGATCCCTGCACCCGATGGCAGGCACCTTGGGGTGCCGGCCACATGGTACAGAGATGAACTGCACCCCTGCATTTCACATTGCAAGCATGCTTTCCGGTCGAAAGGTATGCTTGCATTGTGCACCATACGAATGCGACCGAACAGGGTTCGGTCACATCATACTAGCAGGGCCATACGGTTATAGCTCCTGACCGATGTCGAATGGACTCAGGTTAGTCCGACATCGGAATCGGCCCCTTAGTGTGTGTGTGTGGGTGTGTGTGTGTATGTGTGCATGTGTGCATGTGTGTGTGGGGTGTGTGTGTGTGGCTTGTTTGTAAAACGTCTAGCTCAAATCTTGGTAGATTGGTTCGATTTCACTTAGCATTTGTTTTAAAAAATCACTGTGCACTTCTCAATTCTTTCACAGATCCACAAAGTAACAAGTATGAAGTATTGACATGCTTCTTTTTAACAACATCACAAATATCTGTCGTGCCCAATCAGTGATACTGAGAGCTTTCAAATTCTGAGAGCTCTTTCTGAATTAAAATGTTTTGTACTATGATGTACATCATACAGGTAAACTACTGTAATTTCACAATGCATGAGACCACAATTGCCCAGCAAATGAATTACTTGTACATGGTTGTAAAGTCTGTACACTATAGGCCCCATGTTAGCCATACAGTTGTCAGAGCTCAATATTTATGTGTGAAACCACAGCGAAAAGTTACCTACTAGTATGTTTCTAGGTGATGTAGAGTATGGATATGCATGATTTCAAGGGATTAACTTTTTTGTTTTATTTGTTCGGAGTTAAAGTTTGGCTATGATAACAGTGAGACATGGCATGACGTTATGGTACCTCTTACAATGCTTTATGAGAGTTGCAGTAATTGGCCACTAAGGGTGTAGATGTTGTTGGTTACTGCACCAATGGATGACTCCATATTTGATTACATTTTGCCTAAATGGTAAATTAAGAGTGCACCTATAGACTGCTAGTGATGGATCACAACATGTTTAGAGAGACCCTATAGTGTGTGTGAAATATAGGGCTGCTGGCACACTAGTTGCTTTCTATGTCCAGGCCATTTTTTCAGAGTACATGCTTGATATTTGTTTTTTCATGTGTTGTCATAGGTACTGTCCCCACCTTTAATAGACAAATAAACAGGATGTGATTAGCATGGATATGGTTTACCCTGTTCATAAGGGCCTATCCATACCAGGTTCTGTAGACTGAATGAAGACAGTGAAACTGTGTGAGAGGCTGTTAATACCGATTTACCTTCAACAGTTATGTCATGAAATACCCACTTACATTTGAACATATATGTAATATTGTTTTTCATGGCAGTTATAATATGTAGAAGGTCTGTACAAAGCAGTGAATCAGCTTTACAGTAATTTATGTATGTTGATGTTACATACCATGCCTTGCATCGGATACTTGTCAGATGTATATGTGAAATATTGCACTGAAGGTACATGATCATGCCACTGTGTACTTCATGTTACAAATGTATGTTGATGTTACATACCATGCCTTGCATCGGATACTTGTCAGATGTATATGTGAAATATTGCACTGAAGGTACATGATCATGCCACTGTGTACTTCATGTTACAAATAAAAAGCTAAGGTTAATTCTCATTCCAACATTACAGTTCATTAAAGTGGAGTCCCCCCCCCCGACACTAGTTTATCTATGGTATTTTTAACATTTGCTATGTTTAATTCAGGACTGTAAAGTTACAAGACACAATTGGCATTGATTTTAAGGGCATTTACAGTGTACACTTTAATAGCTGTGCACTGTAGGGTGCCTTTACTTACCTGTCTCCACTCCACCTGGAATTCCTTCAAAGCATTCAGGGATCTATTATAATGGTGGGTGGATTGCCACCGCCCGTATGGCGGTGACGATCCGCCCACCATTATTCACCGCCCGCCTCCCATTTCGCCCTGCCATATTAGTATGGCAGGGATGGAAAGACCGTCCACCGGTTTTCTGCCGGTCAAACAGGTGACCGGCCAGAAAAGGGGCTTGATATGGTGGTGGTGTCTGAAAGACACAGCCATCTATATTAAGATGCAGGCGGTGATGTGCCTGTCCATGGCGGTGTTGCTGTAATGGAAAGGCATGCAGAGTCTGCATATGGGGGCCCGTTGTGGGCCTCCAGGGTGTTGGGGGTGTGGGGGGTGCACATGGGGGGTACCTATGGTACCCCCTGCATTTGCATTTACAATGTGGCAGGCACCACGCGGTGCCTGCCACGTTGTGCATGCAAATGCACAAATGCCTTTTTTTACATTGCGGCGGGTGCTGCGGAAAGCACCACCCGCCGTAATGTAATAAATGCGGGATGCGCAAGCCAGTGTGGCGGGCGCATCCTAATTGGTTTTGCATGACTGCCGCACACATAGCGGGCAGTCTCATTTGCCAATACGATCCGCCATCGTAATAGACCCCTCGGTGTGCAGTATTCCATACACCAATTCCTCCCAGGAAAAGAGGTGCATATGCCTAGGAGAACCACCACCAGTCAACTGGGCTGATAGGTGGGGTTTAGAGGCCAGAGATCTGATCCTTCCCTGCAGATGTTTCAAGTGCTTCCGAATTTCCTATTGTGATCACCTAGTGTTAGACAAAGCATTAACTATTGAGACAAAAACTGTGTCACATTTGACTTTTTTGAGTAATGTAGATTGGAGAAGTGAGCAAAACATTAGGGGATCAACCCCAATGATTTAATCTACCATGACTGTCAATTCTGTGT
The DNA here is from genome assembly GCF_964261635.1 of Lissotriton helveticus. Lineage (NCBI taxonomy): Eukaryota > Metazoa > Chordata > Amphibia > Caudata > Salamandridae > Lissotriton > Lissotriton helveticus. The sequence continues at coordinate 1,263,677,875 of NC_136059.1, read as the reverse complement.
TTGTAAATCTGGGGTTTCTTCTCCCAGACATGGTTGGAAAGAAGTAAAAATATGGTAGCTTAAAAAAGGGAAGAACATATTAGAGGATGGATGGCTAGACTTCCAAGGTATAATTCAGGCCCTAAATCTAAAAAAATAATTAAACAACACTACATAATCATACAAACGGGTTTTCTTAGTAAAGTCGAATATAATATTGCTAAGATGTTACAGAGATGCAGCCTCCTATAACTACATCACGTGATTTGAAGTTGAGTTAATATACATAGAGCATGATGGTATTTGCTGCAGCCTTTTAGTCTTGATAAGCAATTCAGAAATTCACATGATCAAAACTAAGCCTGTGTTTTGTAAGGCACATTACCATTTACTGAGGGATGTGCCTTGACCCCATAACTCCATGACTTGCATACAAAGATGATTATCGTTTAGGTTGATGTAAAAATCTTTCAATTTATGAGCTTTGTGGGACGACATTTTTTTAAATGAAGCTGTAGAATTTAACATTTTGGATCAATGATAGAATATCGAGGAGACAAAATATCGACCTGCCAAAATATCGATGAAAAAATATAGAATGACAGAATATCTACTTCCTATCTACAACCAGGTAAGTACAAAAATATCGAATCCAAAATATTGTTGTAAATAATACAGTTTATTAAAATATCGAAGTTTTTTAAATGCCCTAAAAGTAATGTAAACTAATGGGATTATTAATATAATTAACTAAAGCATACACAAAAATACTTAAATAACCTTAAAATTAATAAATATTTAATTTAATAAAAAAGAAAATAAACATGCCTTTTTATTTTTTAATACATATATATGTCAACTTAATAATATTAAAAAAAATATTCAATATTTTTAGTGTTGGATAGCAGGAAGGTAAAATGTACTATTCCCACTCCAGTGAGTGCAACAGTAGGGAAAGCGTTGGTTAGTGGGAGGGTAAAAATTACTATTCCCACTCCAGTGAGTGCAACAGTAAGGAAAGCGTTGGATAGTGGGTAGGTAAAAATTACCATTCCCACTCCAGAGAGTGCAACAGTAGGGAAAATGTTGAATAGCGTTGGGGTAAAAATGACTATTCCCACTCCAGTGAGTGCAAAAGTAGGGAAAGAGTTGGATAGCGGGTAGGAATAATTTACTATTCCCACTCCACCAAATGTAACAGTAGAGAAAGTGTTGGGTAGTGGGAGGGTACAAATTACTATTCCCACTCCAGAGAGTGCAACAGTAGGGAAAGTGTTGGATAGCCTAGGGGTAAACATTACTATTCCCACTCCAGTGAGTGCAACAGTAGGGAAAGTGTTGGCTAGCTTAGGGGTAAAAATTACTATTCCCACTCCAGAGAGTGCAACAGTAAGCAAACTGTTGGATAGCGTAGGGGTATAAATTACTATTCCCACTCCAGTGAGTTCAACAGTAGGGAAAGTGTTGGATAGCGTAGGGGTAAAAATTACTATTCCCACTTCAGTGACTGCAACAGTAGAGAAAGTGTTGGATAGCGTAGGTGTAAAAATTACTATTACCCCTCTAGTGAGTGCAATAGTAGGGAAAGGAATGATTTAATAATTAAATATATATATAACTTAACCCGTTCCGTGCTGCCGTCGGCCGTTGGCCGACGGGAGCACTACCTCCCTAGTGCTGCCGTCGGCCGTTGGCCGACGCAGCCCTGCTCACCCTTTAGACCGCCCGCACCGCGGCGGAAAATCCGCCGCGGTTAAGGCGTTAATTATCAATAGCAATAAAAAAAAATCAATTACCAATGACAAATTATTTAATATTTAATTATTTATAAATACCAAAACATATTAATTATTACTAATTAATTGGCTATTAATAATTAATAAACACCAAATATATTTTCGATACCAAAGATTAATGTGCTAAAAAATTGTACCAATTAATGATTAATAACAGTAAATTAATTATCAATAAACAAAAATAATTTCAATAATTACTTAATTATGAATAAATTACTTCCCACCCTATTCCCCTATAAACCCACAACCCGCTCCTAATAATAACTTAATACAATTAATATAATTGTCAATTAATCAAAATGACTTATCAATTAATAAAAATTCATTAATAATTTATTAACAATAAATTAATCATCAATACCAATAAATAAAAATACATAATTACTTAATTACAATTAAATTACTTCCCACCCCATTCCCCTATAAACCCACAACCTGCTACAGAACTAAAATGCAAAATAAAAGTAAAAATAATGAATCATTCCTAAAAATGTATATTTAATTTACTATAATTAAATTACTTCCCACCCTATTCCCCTATAAACCCCACAACCCACTACATAATTAAATTAAGCAAAAAATAAATAACTTAAAATTCATTACTTTAAAAAAATGCAAACATACATTACAAAAATAATACATAATTTTAACACATATACTAACACTTAAAACACTATAGAAAAATTCGATATTTTTAACAACTATATTATGACTGTCAATATTACTAACTTCGATATTATGAAAATTGATATTTCTTACCTGAATTTCGATATTCTGCACCACTATATTTTTGTGACTCGATATTATGTCCACTCGATATTAAAAACTCAATATTTTGCCAATTCTATATTAAAAATTCGATATTGTGACTGTTCACCGCTCGACTACTATCACATCAAATAATTCTGTGAAAATGCCCAGTAAAGGAACTGTTCTCTTTGGAAAAGAGAACAGTGAATTTGTTGCTCCTTTGATCTTTGGTGTCTACAATAACAGGGAGTCTAGAAAGTCGTCTAGATTTTTACCTGTGTTGATGTAGTGGGACCGGTGCTCATGGACTCTGGCCACATATCTTGTTTGCAGATTTTGGGGTTGTTACTTACCAATATGGAATTTTTAATCTGCATTCTGGTTGTTCAGTGTTTAAACTGATGTTACATATGGGGGTTGGATTTAGAATATTGTGTACAAAAAAATGTCTGACATAAACATTGAGTCCTAAGTATGACTCACTAAAATGTTGTCCTACGGTGAGCATATTGTTGATTTCTATTAACTCCTATCAGACATTTCAGTAGATGATACTTAGGACATGATATTTATGTCAGATGATATTGTGACAATAATATTTCCACCATATATATTTGATTTTTGTTAAACCACATAATGAGCTGGATATCCTCTGCATAATGTAACTATGTACAGAACAATCTGCACATTAGATTAAATAGAAGCCATAAGGAATTTAAAATATAAGCCAAAGGACTGATGCCCTCTCCCATACCTCATCGGTTTCGATAATATAGCAACTTTTTCCTATATTTTTTATTTTACCTTCATACTAGAACATTAATGGATTTAACTGCACAGTTGATTCAATGCTTACAATGTAATGCTTTTTTTAACAGATGTAACAAAGGTGTAATTTGTTGTCTTTCAGTACCACAGAATGAATATGGGACTATTGACATTGCTGATGCACTCTTTTCAGATGTCTGGTTTGTATCCCACAGTGGCAGTATCACAATTCTTTCGCATTTTACACACATCTAAAATAACATATTAAAGTTCTAAATCCTTTTGGTATTTGCATCTGTGAGAAATTGGGTAGTTGGCTGAATGGGGTGTGTACCCTGTTCAAGCAACATGCACATTCCCTCTTATGGTGAATCCCAAACGTCACTAAATTAACCAGGGATTAGCCCTCTGGTAGTCTGGCACCAAAGAAATCAGGCTTAATTTAGAGAAAATATGTGAAGTATTTATGAAGCACACAAACAGTAATATAGTGAAAACACAACCAAAGAATAATCCCAAAGCAATCCATACTAATATTATAAAGAGAGAGCCCAAACCTTTGAGGTGGGTAATCTCAGTAACCACAGCACCAATCACAACACCCAATACAGCGTTGGAAAGGGCAGTTGCAGCAGAAGGACATAGGCTATGCAGACGGCCACCATATTTTTTATTTTTTTTGCAGATTTTTATATAGCGCGAACTTGACCCAAACTGAATCAGGTATCAGAGCGCTTCACATAAATTCTCCCCCTGCTCCCACAAACCTCCCGGAAACTGCTCATCCAAGGCCTGATTCTTTCCAGGTTGGATTATAGCAACGCCATCTACCTGGGAGCACCTGAAGCCACCATTAACAAACTACAAAGAATTCAGAACGCCGCGGCCCGGCTTCTTACCAACACCCGGCCAGATCCTCGGCCAAACCAGCTCTGAAACTCCTGCACTGGCTCCCAATAAGAGAAAGAGTAAAATTCAAGGCCCTCTGTCTGGTCCACAAACTCTTACAGTACAAGGGCCCCCCCATCCTCAAAAACTTTATCACGCCCTATAAAGCCACAAGGTCCCTCCGTTCGGATCACGAACGCCTCATTACAGTCCACAGAGTGAAAAAGGCACGCACAGGATGCCGGCGATTCTCGGTGAACACAGCTAAGCTATGGAACGCCCTCCCTCTCAAACTCAGGACGGAATCCAATCACTCCCGTTTCAGGAAACTACTGAAAACGCACCTCTTCCCCTGATTCATTCCTCTCCTCTCTCCTTGGCACTCCACCAACTCTGCTGTCTTGGTTTTAGCGCTGGGATGCTTCCGGGTTACTATGCACTCTATAAAACCCACATTCATTCATTCATTCATTCACATAGCACCAGTTACGTTACATGAGGACACACATTCATTTTTTATAGGGACGGGGAGATTAAGTGATTTGCCCAGAATCACAGGATGTTTGGCCACGTTATCAAGGTCCGAGGTCGAGCGCCTTAGCCGTTAGGCCAACTCCTCTATACATTTAAAAGGTAAAAGAACCGTGCCAGCAAAGTAGTCCCTTGTGGGCGTGTCTGCATTGTGCTGTGGGCGTGGGCTGGGGGTGTGACTAATGCTGGGGGCGTGACAAACGCTGGGGGCGTGTGTCCGCCCTTCATGCCATGTGAGTCGTACATACAAGCACCAATTACGTTGCTGCGCAGCACCAAGGGGAATGCAGGGGGCGTGAGAAATGCTGGGGGCATGTGTCCGGCCTTCATGCCATGTGAACGCAATTGCGCCGCATCAAGGGGCACGCTGGGGGCATGAGAAACGCTGGGGGCGTGTGCTACTTTTCGCCCTTCATGCCATGTGGGTCGTACATTAATCAGAAGATCGTCTGCTGTGGCCGTGTGCGTGACAAACGCGTTCACCTGGAGGCCTGGTAAGTAACGTTACTGCAGCCTCTCCTGCGCACTGTTACTGAACTCTATCATTCAACGAAATTACACGCGCCTGCTACCATCAACCAGGGCTCTAGCCGGGCTCAGGCGGCGGATCAGTACACTAATTACACGCACCTGATAACATCAACCAGGGCTGCAGCTGGGCATCAAGCGGGGGAACACGCGCCTGCTAATATCAAACAGGCCTGCATCTGGGCCTCAAGCGGGGGAACATCCAAATGAGCGTGTCTACGGGGACAATTACTGCAGCCTCTCCTACTCGCTGTCACTCAACTCTCTCATTAAACGGATTTACCCGCGGCTGATAACTCTCTAATTCAACGACATTACACACGCCGGCTAACATCAACCAGGGCTGTGGCCGGGCTCAGGCGGCGGATCACTACACCAATTACACGCGCCTGCTAACATCAACCAGGGCTGCAGCTGGGCCTTCTCCATCCCTATTCTAATGAAACAAAAAATGTTGTCTACCACGAGATTTTAAAATAAATTGCCCTTGCCAAATACTCACATTACACACATTCTATTTCATACCCGGACAACGTCGGGACGGGCTGCTCGTTTACAATAATAGAGGAAATGTTGATAAATTATTTGACAACAAAACAACAAAACTCCTATTAATAGAAGTAGAGTTATCAATTTTTTAAGTTTAAGGTAAAAATGATTGCCTAAAACGTCAAAGCCCCAAATGTGGGCATCTTGTCACGAGGCTGAGTCAAAGTCAAAAAATGTGGCCCAGCAAGTCCCTCACTTCTGTTTGAGTTTTAGGGGGCTGCCAGGCCACGAAAGTCTCTATCATGGCTCGGAGGGCTGCACTTTATGCCTGCCCTCATGGTGTCCCGAGTACACCAAACAACCCTGCCCTATCTGGAATTTACTGGCCTTACTATTCAGGCATGCTTGCTGCATGGCCTCAAGCAATTGCCACAGGGGAAATATGTGGTCCTTCTAGCTAATACTGAAGACAGGCATGATATCCGTGCAAGGAGCACTGAAGGCCTCCATCCCAGCCAATACCTAATTCTCCAGCTTCTGGAAGGTGACAGGGGTATTTTTCAAACCAAATGGCATAACCTTAAGATGGAAGTGGCACTCTGGAGTGGAAAATACTGACCTCTCTTTCGCTCCCTCAGTTAGGACAATCTGTTAGTACCCTGAAGTCAAGTTAAAGGTACTAAACAACATGGGAGCCCCTAATCTGTCAATTAGCTCAGTATCTCTGTGGATGAGGTGGTCATTAATCTTCATAATTGAGTTGAGCCCCCTGTAGTCCATGCAGAACCAGAGTTCTGGGGCAGTGCCTGGTGAGGTAGATTTGGCTACCAGCACCACTGGGCTAGACCAGGGACTAGTAGAGTACTCAGTCACCCTCATCCCAGTATCTTAGACACCGCCTTCTTGTTACCTGGCCCTAACTTTGTCAAACAGCATATATATTTTGTTTTGACAGCCAGTCTGTACCCAGTATCATGTCATTGGTTGAACAAATATTTAGGCACAGGGGTGAAGAAAAGAGTGTGGGAATCTGCCCCAACAACTGGTGACAGTCCCTCTGCTGCTCAGGGGTCAGTGTTGGGGGAAGGTTGTCACCCTCCAGTAGCCCATTTTCTCTTTGGATGACAGGAGATCAGGAAGAGGTTCACTCTCCTCTTTCTCCCATCAACTGTCACAAACAGCATGGTGACCTCATATTGAGAATCCAATCCTTTCCCTGTGAACTATTTTAGTGGCCTGATAGAACTATTTCTTATTCTCAGCTCCTCTCTCCTTCTTCTTGTGGAAACCCTGACAACACTTTTTGGAGTCCCCCAAGATACATTCCTATGGACCCTGCTGCTAATCTAGCGGGCCGCTTCCTCAGCAAGCTCTCTGAGGTCAGTTAACTTACTACAGGACATAGTGTTGGTGCAGCTCTGTAAAACAAAGACTGGACATGTGTTCTCAAGCAATCAAGTCATACAGCTCTTTTCAATCATGCACCACTCTCCTTTATGCAAACTTTCAGTGCCTTGCAAAAATGATCTACCCAAATCCGTTAGGGCAGTTTCTGACTGTCCCTACACGTTTGCCTATACCTATACCTCTCTATGGTGAGCCCATATTTCCTGGTCAGGGTCTCTTTCATGAGAGGATAGTTCATCCTGTATCCTTTCCCTAGGATTATAGGGGATCTGTCTCTTCATTGGAAATATATTCCTTTGGAGACTAGCCTCTCAATCAATTTCAGTGTACACTCTTACGCCTCCAACAAGTCATCTGTGCTTGACTCTGTCTGCTTGGCTCTGATGTCCAGCTTCTTGAGACTGAGCTCATGGGACATTCTCTCCCTGGCCATCCTCTCCTCTGCTTCTAACTCCATTTTCACCAGATGCAATTTATACTCTCCCTCTGCCTTTTTTTTTCTCCCCCATCTCCTCTGGGAATAGGACCCTGGCAGACACTGTTCCCTGACAGCCATCCTGAAGATCCTTGGCATTCACAGGATTTGAGTTGGGCTTTCCTTGCATCTCAGAACCTAGTTTTGGGTCCTCTTTCTCCTCATCATCCTGCAAGTGTGCTCCAACCTCCTCATCATCCTTATCCCCTCCTGAAGTGGACTGCCACATCTGCACTTCCTCAAAGGCTCTGAGACCCACCTACGGTTTGTGTTTGGCAAATGCTTGTCTGCCTTCAGCCCCTTCTCTTTGCAGAGCCTCAGCAGCTTGGCCCTGTTGAGTGGGTTAAAGTTGCTAACATTCATTGCTATGGTAAAAAAGGGAAGGTAGGTATCCTAAATTTAGAAAAATTAGTACGCATCCAATGAAAAAGTAAGCAAAATTTAAAAAGAGTTCAACTCTGATGTCCAAATGATTTAAATAGGATCTCTGTGTTACATAAATCACTGTATGGTACTGCATAAACAAAAGTACTGGACCCCATATTGATCACCAATGTGGAAAATTATGTTGCTGGTTGAATGGGGGGAGGGGTGACGCCTGTTCAAGCAAAAACCACAATCCCTGTCAGTGTGAACGACAAAAGTCACTAAATTAACCTGTGCTTATGCAGCACACGAACAGTAGTAAAGTAAAAACACACAAATTTAAGAAAAAAGGGAACATTCTAATAAAATAGTTGACACTAAAATGACAAAGATCCAATTAGTAGAACCTGAATTATGAATGTTGAAAGTTTAAGGTAAAAATGAGCACCTAAAAGATCAAAGCAATAACCATGGACATCTTGTTGTGTTGCCAAGTAAAAGAATATGGCTGAATGCGATGGAGTTTGGGTTGGATACAAGAAGCGAATTGGGCCTGGTCGCTACTTACCTTCAGACTTAAAAGAATTTCTGAAGAAAATGTTCTTGGAAGGTAAAGATCAGCGGGGCAAAGCAGGAGGAGATGTCTGAGGGGAGAGTATTGTCATCCTTGCTGGACAAAGTCGCACTGAAGATTTCTATTTTCGGGCTTAGTCACTTTTTGTTGAAAATCTCAAGTGGGATGAGGCAGAAGGCTGACGTTGATAGGAGTTCCAACTGGCCAGATATCTCTTTGGCAAAGGACCGCTGAGCAGGATTTGCTGTTACAAAGAAGCCACAAATTTGGGCTGACTGGTGGTGCACCTTGGGTGGATAGACGAGCAGATTGGTTCCAGTCTTCTCTCTTTTCTCAAAGATGTTTTTAGCCACAAATGTCCCAAGGTTTGGATTCTGGCTATTTGGGCACTTTTGTCATCACCACCCAAAGCCCAGAACTGGAGGAACACTACTTGGGGGATTAGGTCACAGTTAGGCTGGGTCTAGGTGCGGGATCAAAATGGCAGAAGCCTTATCTGTCCCTGATGCTCTGAACAGGAAGGCTGCAAACTAGCCCTTTGATTCACAATGGTAGTCCTCTGTGCAGGTGATGAAGCAGAGTTCAATTCTCAGGACAAGTCTCAGAAGGGTCAAGGCAGTTGTCAGGCAGTAAAGCAGTCCTTCTAGGTACAGCAAGGCAGTTTTTTGAAGTGCACCTCAGGTCACAGCAGGCAGCCCTCTGAGAGGCCTTCTGCAGGGCCATAAAGTGAACTGAAGGGTGGGTCTGAGGATCCACTTTTTATAAACAGTGCAGTCTTTGAAGAAGGAGAAGTTTCTAGAGAATTGCCTTCGAAATACTTGCAGTTTCCTGACTCCCCTGCCCTCGCTCCAAGTTGGATGCATGAACAATGATGGGGTAACAAGTTCTTTGTGTAAAGGCAGAGCACAGTCTATTCAGTTACACATGGGGTTGTGCCCAGCTCCACCCTATCCTGCCAGTTGATGGCCCATCTAGGCACCCTAGTCCATCTATTGGGTGGCTGCCTGTGTGGAATTCAAAAAGCCCAACTGCCAACTACATCCATTCATGTGACCTATGATAGCTGCAGGCAACAAATTAAAAGAGCAGGAAAATGCCAACTTTCTAAAACTGCCATTTTCAAGATTGTAATTTAAAAATCTTGACATGCTTACCTGTTCACAATTAGAAGTTAGCACTTCTTAAACAGAGCAAGACCACCCAAAGTTATCCTATGGAACAGGTGGGCCTCACTGTAATGAAAATGAATTTATTTTGGAGTTTTTGACTACCAGCACATGTAAAACTTGAAAGTACATGTCCAACCTTTTAATTACAATGCCCCCTGCCCAAATGGCTACCTAGGGCCTACCTTATGAGTGACCTACATGTAATAAAAGTGGAGATTGAGGCTTGCCAAGTGGGTATAGTGACCTGTCGAATTGGCAGTGTGAAACTGCATTCAGACTGCAATGGCAGACATGTGACATGCTTTAAGAGGATACTTCAGTGGGTGTTTAAATAAGTGCTGCAGGCCCACTAGTAGCATTTAATTTAAAGGCTCTGGGTATATGGTATTCCAATCTACAAAGTACTTATAAGTAAATAAAAATATGCCAATCAGGTATAAACCGATTTTACCATGTTTAAGGGAGTGAACACACACAAGCACTTTAGCACTGGGTAGCAGTGGTAACGTTCACAGAGTCCTAAAGCCAGCAAAACAAATTCAGCAACATAGGATGGGTGAAGGCAAAAAGTTTGGGGGAAACCACCTTAGAGCTGACAGGTCTAAGACCATCATTATGCTGTTAAAAGAAAGTCTGCTTCCATCTAAACAGAAACGTTTTTGCCATCAGGCTTTCTAGTAAACATTGCTTCTGGCAACTGTCTACAGAAAGCTTAAAAGATCATGGGTTGCATGCTTATAGAATTTAATGTAGTTTTCCACAGAGAACGAATAGGGCAGCCTTTCTTTTTGGTACTCTCGTCTCTGGATCCACCCAGACTTGTAGCCAAAGAAGAATGAGCATACCTGAGTTCCTTGCCTAGGTACACACTTTATTGTTGAATTGACAGAGGAGGCCAAATTCAGTGAAACATTTTTCCAGTGTGGTTTGTAAATAGCTGTGTGTTTGAGACGCAGTGGTCCCTGAAATCTGGAATGTCACTGAGTGGGATTCATTCTTCTTTATGCTGACATAAAGGTGGAATTTAGGCATGGGTAAGGAGACTCCAACCAGTTAATGTAATTGTTTGAAATCATACCAATTAAGCATAATAGCCAGCTGCGTAAGGCTATAATGGTTGTTAAGGGGCATGAACCGAAGTTATAGATCAGAGCCATAGAATGGACATGAAGCCATTAGAACATTCCACACATTGGAGTAAATCGTCCTAAATTAAAAAGTGAGAAAAAGAAAGCCAATCAGAATGTTGGTGCAGAAACCTCATTTCAGTCATCATGGGGCTTGGGCAACTTAGCTGGTTTCAAGCGAGCCCTACCAATCAGGGCCGGAGTGGGAACCCAAAGCAGCCCTGGCCATTTTGTTGGTCCGGCCCCCACACCCAGGGGCTGGGCAAGCCTGAAGGACTGTTGCTTAAAAATCATCCCCTGCACTGCTGCTTTTGTTACTGGGGGCTGATATTGCAGCATTGCTGCAAAACCGGACCTCACCGCTCCCAAACCGGCCCCCACAACTCCAACACAAGGCCACGCCCCTTCAGTCTCCAGGGCAAAGGCCCCATGCCTGATACAGCCAGTCTGGCCCCGATTCCAATGCTTTAATTAAGCCTTGTAACCCACTGGCGAGGTCTGTACCAGCTGTGAAAAGACCTTGAACCTGACTTGCTTGATATGGGACATATTTTGATAAATATTTCATGACATAAGTCGTTTTTTTTTCATACCCGCTACGTAATTGGCATATGAATGTACTTTATCTATCATGGCCTATTTACAATTCAGGTTAGAAGTTGAGTGTGCTACTGGGGTGTAAGCACATCCCTGCGGAGGGCACACTGCTGTGGTTCAGAGTGCGGAAAGCAACACTGAGTTCCAAAAAGTTCAATAAAGTTCCATAAGTTCAAGATGTTCAAGATTTATTCAATCTTTAACGTTGAAATGTATCACATATTTCAATCATATGGGTCATCAAACGATTAATTTTAACAACAGGCTCCAATGCATTTCGGACGGAGGTCCTTTGTCAAGGAGCACTACAACAAAAGAATATACAATGAATGCGAGTCAATGTAGATATCATAATAACAAACGTGAAAAAAACGTGACAGAAATGTTACAGCGGTGTTTAAATCAGTGAACCTCATGCGCCCTTAATATGGGATAGAGAGCGGTAAAATGACACAAGTTAAAAGGAAGAAGGTTGTAAAGATGTGTAAGGGCCGATAGAAACTTTTTGAAGTTAGGAGTGGCTAACGAGTGGCTAACAAAAACAATGTGCTTTAGATGCGGAAAAAACTGTAAAAATGTGCAACTGGGTCAGGCTGTGAAGTGAAACCAAACGGCTCGAGAAAACGAGGCTTACGTAAACGAAAACAGAAGTGCTGTCATGCATACAATTGAGCGACGGGGTGAAGACTTACTGGGTTGGAGAATTAACCGGCAGCTCCGAAGAAAGCCGGTGCTGGTACTACGCGGAGTTCATGCGGAGTGTTAAGACGGGTAGGGAAGGAGTGTGAAAATAGAAGACGGTTTAAAGGAGTGGGTTTAGGAAAGTGAACCGCGGGCGGCCATCTTGGAAAGGGGACTGGGTGGTGCAGTGAGCAAACGGGTGGTGCATAAACAGGATTGAAAACATGATTGAAGACATTCAGCATAACGAAAATACAATGCATCAATGAAACATCTGTTTTATAGGTAACAACTCAGTTCGGTGCGATCGTTAAGCCCGAATGGTTTCTGAGACTGCAGTCTGTAGATCCAAGATGTTTCTCTTTGTAGGAGGGTTTTGTTGTTATCCCTCCCTTCGGTTTTGATAACAACTTCAAGAACCAAAAATTTGAGTTGAGCCACATTATGATTGGCTTCATTAAAGTGCATGGCTACATTGGATTTGGTGTTGTGAGTACGAATGTTGGACTTATGTTCATTCAACCTGGTCTTGATTTTCCTGCTCGTTTTTCCTACGTAAATTTTACCACATGGGCATTTTAGGAGGTAGATCAGGTTAGATGAATCGCAGGTTGCGTCCACGTTGAGTTTGATGGTGAACCCTCTCATAGGGTGATTAACGGTGTTACCTCTAATAATGTTGTTGCAGTTATTGCAATGATGACAAGGGCGAGTTCCAGTGCTTTGGTCTGGAGTAGAGGTAGTTAGATTTTTGGATAGAATCTCTTTGAAGTTCATCGAGCGAGTGTAAGCGAAAATGGGGGGTTCCTTGAAGAGGTCCCCAAAATCAGGTTCAGAAGATAGGATGCGCCAATGTTTTAATATGATATTTTTGTAACGTTTACTCGAAGTGGAGTATCTCGAAACTATTACCATTCTCTTGTCTTTGCTTTTGGGGGTGCTCCGTAGGGCTTCCTGTCGGGAAATTGCAGAGGTTCGGTCAATAGCTTCCTTAAGAACTTCATCAGGATACCCTCTGTTGTGGAATCTTGATGCCATGGATTTGATTTGGGTTGTTCTGATGTCTGGGTCAGATACTATTCGAGTTACTCTTAACATCTGGCTGTAGGGTAGATGTCTCTTCAAAGAGTTCTGATGGAAACTACTGAAAAGTAGAGAGTTGTTGCGATCCGTGGGTTTACGGAATAAGTCGGTTTGAATCCCCTGAGGGGTTAGTTTGATGAGGACGTCTAGAAATGCGATCTCCTGATGGTGAATGGCCCAGGTGAATTCAATTCTGTCATCTTTGGTGTTCAGATCTGTCAAAGCACGTTCTAAGTTCTCTTTGGAGTTTTTCCAAATGAATAGGAGGTCGTCAATATATCGCACGTACAATTTGAGGCTGTTCGTCCAATCGCTGTCTTTATGAATGTGGTTCAGCTCAAAATTGCCCATGTAAAGATTCGCATAGGTTGGCGCCGCACAATTTCCCATGGCCATTCCGGACATCTGTAAATACCATTTTTCTGCGTGTTCAAAGTAGCTATGGTACAAGGTGTATATCATAAGCTCAAGAATGAAAGGTTTCAAGGAGTCGCTGATGTCAGATTGGAGTAAGGCATGTTCTACCGCGTTGATTCCTCCTTCATGGGGAATGGATGTGTAAAGACTTTTTACGTCTGCTGTACATAGGATTAGCTCTTCGTTTTCAAGAATCTCAATGGTGGAGAGTTTATTTAAGAGATCTGTAGTATCTCTAATGTAACTAGGTAAGTTAGAGACGATAGGTTGCAGGTAACGGTCTATGAATTTTTCTGTAGGCTCGTGAATCGAACCTCTGGTGGAAACAATAGGGCGAAATGGGGGGTCCATTAAGTTTTTATGTATCTTAGGTAGCATCGTGATGGAAGGACTCCTGGGATGTTCCACAATTAGGTATTTTCTTGTTCGATCATCAATGATTCCAACAGTTGTGGCTTTGTCAACGATTTTTAGTAGTTCCAATTTGTAGTCTCTAGTGGGGTTACCATCCAAGGGTAAATAGGTGTTAGGGTCCATTACGTGCTCTTCTGTTCTGCGGTCATATAGGTTTGTGTTGACAATGACAAGAGCGCCCCCTTTGTCGGCTTTCAAACATTTTATGGCGGGGTTTCTGGCAATGTTTTTAAGAATATCCATGTCTTTGTTGGTGATGTTTTTCCGGGTTCTCTTGCGGAAATTAATCATGGAGATATCCTGTTTCACAAGATTCTCGAAGGTGTCTATACTTTTGTGGCTGCTAGGAGACATGAAGGTGCTGGAAGGTCGTAGGCCCATCAGCTGGTCCGGTTTAGGATCTTTAGGTGGCTCTAGTATGTTTTCAAAACAATGCCTTAATCTCAGCTTTCTAGTGAGTTTGAAGGTGCTTATATCGAGTTCAAGTAAATTGGTGTCACTGGTAGGGACAAAAGATATACCTTTTTGAAGGATTGTTATTTCATGATTTGAAAGTTTGACGTTGGAAATGTTGATAACTAGCGATTCTTCTTGGTTTTCTGCCTGGTCTTTGAAGGGTGTTGAGTATCTTCGTGATCTTTTTCCTGCCCTTTTGCCCCATCTGGGTCTGCGGTTTTGTCTGGACCTACCTCTAAAAAAGGTACAGTGGTGGTTAAATCGATATTTCGTGCGGGAGATGCTCCGTTGGTGGGGACAATGGTGGTTGATGCCCCAGCCGGGGTCTTTCTAGGTGGACGATTCGTGTTGTCACTCCCCGATGATGATGTATCAGTATTAGGGTTGAACGGTTTATTTCTGCGGCGTTGGGCGTAGACATCCGCCCACGTATACACCTCACCTAATTTGTAGTCCAAGGTGTCTCGGCGAAATTTGCGTATCTTACGCTCGTTGATCTCTTTTGTGTGTCTGTCTAGTTGGATGTTAATTTCGTCAAGAGTTTTTGCCAATTCTTCCGCAGTGATTGATTCTTTCAATTCGTTCTCTATCGTATCGATTTCATGTGTTAGTTCCGTCAGGATGCCCGACAGTTCTTCAACAATAAGGAGTATAATGTCCAGACTACATTTATTCAGGATGGCGTTCCATCGTTCGATGAAGGTTTTTGAGTTCTTACACAATGACGGTTTTAGGGCGATCCGTAGGCCTCGGGGAATGCGGAGTGCTTTATGATATTTGATCAGCGTATTAGCATGGAGTTTCTGGTTAATGCGTCGCTTAGAAAGATATAAAAGTTGTTTGACGCATTGTTCTTTCGTTCGGCTGGTTGAGGACTGAATGAAGTCTTCATTGATAAGAGCGTATATTCTCTCTGTTGCATCGGTGTCAAAAGCTAAAGTTTCAGCTCGAGCTTCTGTCGATTTTGTGATCTCGTCGTATTGCTTGTTAGGAGATGTGTGCTGCCGGCCTTGAGAACAGTGCAAGGAAATACTACAAGAGAATTAGGCCAAGGCGCTCAACAGTTAAATCAGAAGAAATTGAATGAAGAAGGTAATCAAATTCAAAGTACGGTATGGAGGTGCTCCTGCAGGTGACGCAGCTGTTCAGGTACGTCCAAGAAGGTTAGAAGTTGAGTGTGCTACTGGGGTGTAAGCACATCCCTGCGGAGGGCACACTGCTGTGGTTCAGAGTGCGGAAAGCAACACTGAGTTCCAAAAAGTTCAATAAAGTTACATAAGTTCAAGATTTTCAAGATTTATTCAATCTTTAACGTTGAAATGTATCACATATTTCAATCATATGGGTCATCAAACGATTAATTTTAACAACAGGCTCCAATGCATTTCGGACGGAGGTCCTTTGTCAAGGAGCACTACAACAAAAGAATATACAATGAATGCGAGTCAATGTAGATGTCGCTCAATTGTATGCATGACAGCACTTCTGTTTTCGTTTACGTAAGCCTCGTTTTCTCGAGCCGTTTGGTTTCACTTCACAGCCTGACCCAGTTGCACATTTTTACCATTTTTTCCGCATCTAAAGCACATTGTTTTTGTTAGCCACTCGTTAGCCACTCCTAACTTCATAACGTTTCTATCGGCCCTTACACATCTTTACAACCTTCTTCCTTTTAACTTGTGTCATTTTACCACTCTCTATCCCATATTAAGGGCGCATGAGGTTCACTGATTTAAACACCGCTGTAACACTTCTGTCACGTTTTTTTCACGTTTGTTATTATGATATCTACATTGACTCGCATTCATTGTATATTCTTTTGTTGTAGTGCTCCTTGACAAAGGACCTCCGTCCGAAATGCATTGGAGCCTGTTGTTAAAATTAATCGTTTGATGACCCATATGATTGAAATATGTGATACATTTCAACGTTAAAGATTGAATAAATCTTGAAAATCTTGAACTTATGGAACTTTATTGAACTTTTTGGAACTCAGAGTTGCTTTCCGCACTCTGAACCACAGCAGTGTGCCCTCCGCAGGGATGTGCTTACACCCCAGTAGCACACTCAACTTCTAACCTTCGTGGACGTACCTGAACAGTTGCGTCACCTGCAGGAGCACCTCCATACCGTACTTTGAATTTGATTACCTTCTTCATTCAATTTCTTCTGATTTAACTGTTGAGCGCCTTGGCCTAATTCTCTTGTACTATTTACAATTCAGTCAATGTTTAGTTTTGTTGTTTAGTTTGACTATTCTGTTCAGAAGTACTATATGTATTATAGGATGGGATATAAACACAGGATATGGAGGAGAATTTCCTTACTTAGACTGATATGGGAACAGAAGTTACTACTGAGAATGTGAAATTGAAGTGTATAAAGGAATATACATGAAGCCCAGAGAAAGTAGATCATTTGGACGTATGGAGAAATGGGGGAAATAAAGTGGAAGATATTTGATGTAAGGCTTAGTCTGCAATAGAACAGTGAATAACATTTCAATATTTGTTTCTACTTAAGGCCAATGATTGAGTTTGTGTAGGTGCTGGTGGTGGAAGATAGAAAAATTGAGACTCATGTATCTGACATTTTATTGTACAATGTTTAGTTCACATGTGATTCAATTCTATGTTCTCAACATTTGCTGTGGGCGTTATAGTTCTTTTCAGGAAGAAAGTGGAATGCCGAATGCTTCTGGGCTTTAACAGGTATGTAGACAGGTGTGAGTGGAAATCTGATTCAACTCTTAACTACAGTGAGGCAGACATTTTTGTTTTGTCAATGCAGAAGAGTGCATGTTTATCCTGAAGGTGCGGGCAAGGAGGCTGATATGGGATATCCAGGAACCTGTTAGCTTCTGTAATGGGGTATAAAAACCACTGTGCAAATCACTATGCTTTAGAAATTAATGTCCTTTCCCTTGGCTGTCCCACTCATTGTTGGAAAGAGTGAATGTTGACAGAAGTCTAATGAGTGACTATATTTATTCTCTGTGCAGGAAAGGAGAAACCATGCTTTTAAGAAAAACATTTTAGTAGACTCTTTTGAAAAATCGACTTCTTGTAAGCTACTTGAATACTGATTTTAAGATTGTGTCTATGAGGTTTGCAAAGCACTTTTCAGTCTGTTCTCCCCCATATGTTTTTGTTTGAAAGCTTGTACAAAAGGCTGCTGTTCCTATATCACCAATATGTGTGGCCTTCAAACACTCCTCCTCTAAAATGTTTTATTTCCTTACGGCACAAATCTTAATGGGGGCCACATTTCTGGCAGAGTCTTGTCCATTGAGTTCTGCAGGTCCTACAGTAAAGCAACAGGACTTACCCATTGATATACATAGATTATGACTATTTCAAATGGGTAATCATTTTGTCTGTTTTCTTTATGGAACTCTTATTTCAGACAGTCAATATTGCCACGAAATCAGGTTCTCTACAGCAACACTTTTTCCAGTGAAATGTAATGGTTATGGCTCTTTCACTACATTTTCCAAGCAAGTAGCCCTAGTCTTGTAGGTGAACCCTTTCAGAGTTGAAAAAAATAACTTACAATTGCCAAAGGGTAACATAAATCTTATGCCCCTAATGAGATTGTTATGGTGGGTAGCTCTTTCTTTGGTAGCAGAAGCTCCCCATAATGTAGACAGTTCTTTCAGTAAATGAAACATAGTCTTATAATGAGTGGTGGCCAGCACAGGCAAGAGAGGTGGGGCAGGGCGGGGGCAGGGGGGTGGGGGTAGTTGACAGATGACTCATCGATAAAATGAAATAAATAAATATATAAAATGACTTACCTTGCACTCGCCGCAATACCAAGTCGGTGATGCGGCAATCACAGGATAAGTGGTTTTATTTTTTTAATACATTTTTACTGAACCCATCATCTATCGACTTCCCCCAACCAACCCCGCCCCCCACCTTAACCCACCGCTCTTACCTGTGCCGGCCGCCACTGCTTATAAAACCATCTTAGCCATGACTAGTATGGGCTCCAGTTTGAAAACAATGTCTTTCTTACAGTAATATTCTTGCATTGAGGCTTCTGATTAATCAAAACCTCTAATACAATGGCCATGGTTTTCAAATCAAATATATTTGCAGGGGATATTCTTGAAGCAAAGCTTGTTGGATAATTTGTTGTATATATATATATATATATTCACAGAAAAAACCATAGGTTATAGACCATATATAGTTAGGAATTAGCATTTACAAAACCTTGAAAATTCACTGAAAAAACCATAGGTTATAGACCATATATAGTTAGGAATTAGCATTTAGAAAACCTTATTTTACTCACACAAAACCATTGAAATTCCATATATAGTTAGTTGCACTAACTATATATCGCGCACCCGCAATCCACTGCTGATGATGTCACATATTACATCATTCATGACATGGTCAGTGACATCACTGATGACATCACTGATGACATCATCTAGTGTCTGTGTGTTTTTGTAAAGTTTAAATACGTTTTACATATTGAAGAATGACTGGATGTATGGAAGACTGAGTGTGTGTGTGGCTGGCTGGGAGGTGTGTGACTCTGTGCATATCAATGTGTACTTGTATCAGTGATTGTATAAGAGAGTAAGTATGTGTTAGTATATGTGTGAAAAGTATGGTGTTCTGTGTTTAACTATAGATGAGGAAATCGAAGTGTGATTGATTCTTCACAGGACTGACTAGGTGTATGAGTGCATATGATAGTGTTCTAATAATAAGTGACTGTATGTATGAGTAATTGTATGGGTGAATGAGTGAATGTGTGTGTAGACGTACGAATCAGTGAGTGTGTATGTAGTAACTGGTATTGGTGTGTCATGATGTCATCAGTGATGTCATTTGAGATGTCATCAGTGATGTCATTTCAGATGTCATTAGTGATGTCATCAGTGATGTCACTGAAGTATGGTGTTCTGTGTTTAACTGTATAGATGAAGAAATGGAAGTGTGATTGATTCTTTACAGGACTGGCTTGGTGTGTGAGTAACTCCATGGATGAGTGGCAGTGTGTGACTGTCTGCATAGGTGTATGAGTGCATATGATAGTGTTGTAATAATAAGTGACTGTATGTATGAGTGATTGTATGGGTGAATGAGTGAATGTGTGTGTAGACGTAGGAATCAGTGAGTGCTTATGTAGTAACTGGTATTGGTGTGTCATGATGTCATCAGTGATGTCATTTGAGATGTCATCAGTGATGTCATTTGAGATGTCATCAGTGATGTCATCAGTGATGTCACTGACCATGTCATGAATGATGTAATATGTGACATCATCAGCAGTGGATTGCGGGTGCGCGATATATAGTTAGTGCAACTAACTATATATGGAATTTCAATGGTTTTGTGTGAGTAAAATAAGGTTTTCTAAATGCTAATTCCTAACTATATATGGTCTATAACCTATGGTTTTTTCAGTGAATTTTCAAGGTTTTGTAAATGCTAATTCCTAACTATATATGGTCTATAACCTATGGTTTTTTCTGTGAATTTCATTGGTTTTTTAACAGCTAATATCTGTAGCTGTAAAATGTATTCTTCTTTAAATCCAAAAATATATTTTATATGTTTATGAATAATTTTTTTTTAAAATATTTTTTTTTCTTCGTTCCCGCTTCGCGAATCGGGAAGCTTCCCGTTAGCTGACCTTGATGCCGCGAAATACACCGCGAGCCGGTAAACGTTTCTTTACCGCAAGTGCCGCGTTAGAAAACAACATCGTGACGCCTCCCGTCCGCATGACGTTTCACGTTGTCGCGTGATACGTCATATGACGTACAACGTTAGCGAACTGGTACGCGAAGCGAGTCGCAAAGCGCAGGTTTCTGGAAGCAAACCGGGAGGCCCTGCAAAGCGCTTAACGTAAACACAGCAAGTCATGTGACTTGGTAATAACACTTTTCATTGGTTCATTTCACTTTTGGTTTCCTAATGATGTAAGACTAGGTCATATAATCTAAAATGAACACTTTTGATTGGTTGAGAACTCTTGTTTTTCCCAAATGATGAAAATCCCTCCTTCTTTCCTCACTCTGACTTTCATCATTGTGAGAGAAAGACCCTTTGTGATCACTGAGCAATGGCTTCTTTAGTAGCTTCAGCTGGTGCTTCCCCACCACCTCCACCACATCCAAGGAAGAGTGGACCACCTGCTCAAGTTATAATTCAACAAGAAGAGGAAGAAGAGGAACAGGAGGACGAGCACGAAGAGAGGCAGTTTTTGCCTGAGCAGCCCAGGACGTCTCACCGGAAAGAAAACTTCATTTGGCAATTTTTTAAAATTCCCAAAGGTCAGAAAAAAGTAAATGCAAGATACGTAACTTGCCTTATATGTCAAGATAGACTGTCCAGAGGGACCGACAAAAAATACAGTTTCGGAAACTACACAATGCATCGCCATATGACTAGGTGGCATCCTAACAACTACAGTGCTGCACAGTTTCGGAACGACCTAGATAATCTCCCTATTATGGCCAGAAGATCTGTTGTACCGGAAGTAACGGGACCAGAGGGCAGGGAGATGGTGCCAAATATACAAATGAGATTTGGTGATGTAAAACACATCTGCGTATTTTGCGATGGATTCATTTCCTACGGAGAAAAAAGCATCACTCTGATCAACAGAGCTATTGACTATCATATGCAAGTTTGTACGAAACGCCCAAAATAATAAATACTTCTTTTTTTTGTTTTGTTGCTCCTGTTGAGCCCTTTACAATGAATCGTTTTCATTGCCCCCTCCAAGAAAACCCCCAAAAAATATAAAACTGTTCAGAAAAATTCAAAAAAAGTAAAAAAATGTTCTGAAAAATAAAAAAAAAAGTTCTTTTCAGAACTACCTCCCCGTTATTAAAAAATTGGTACAATATTTCGAACTGTGCCAACCTCTATTTCTCTTAGTTCGCTTCCCAGTTCGCTCCCCGGTACGCGAACCGGAAGCGAACCAAAAACAGTAAGTATAAGGGAAGGAAACAGACACTTATGTTAAAAGAAAGACAGCTATAGGGGAGTAAACTAGAGATACTATTACCCGTAATCCACTGCTGATGATGTCACATATTACATCATTCATGACATGCTCAGTGACATCATCAGCAGAGGATTGCGGGTTTTTTGGCAACGTGCCTTATCCACGGTTTAATAAGGCTGCCTTTTGCTTTATATAAGTTTTCAAATTGTATGAAATATATACCAACAGGTCGTTATGAACCTTTAGGTAGTGCTTTTCTTCATGAGGTCTGGTCGCTTCCATACACATACAGATGTTTCAAAGATGATCAAGAAGTTTATCTGAATGGAGAGGAATGCACTGAGACGCCAGATCATTCACTAATGTGTAGGCACATACAGTTACACGGTTCATGCAACAAACACCGACCAAATATGGCTTGCGTGTTGCAAGGCACGCCAGTTCCTGCTATCATCCCCACGTTCAAGTTGTTGGAAAATGGTAGTTATTTGATGCTCAATAATGAAGATTGTTCTGAGTTAATTAAAAGTATTCCTTTTATCGTAACAGTAAGTGAACGGGTTATTTGCTGCAGAAATGTTCTATTTCCTCCCACACATGAACATAGGGAGTTTTCAATCTGGCCACAAATACCAACCTTGGGACAGATTTCAACGGCATGGCAAGAATAAGAGCTCTTTTGTCTCAGAGAGAGGTGGCCTTGAGTTCGGCCCGTGAAACTTTCTTGCTTCACATAGCGAACACCCGTACAGAGGTGCACACACTTTTCAATTCAGATTTGCCTTTCAAATTCAGCAAGATGGTTCCGACTATCTTTAACGCATCCTCCGCAAAGTCCCTGGCGCACTTTTTTAAAGTTGTTACCAGTGGTCTCGTGACTTCATTTGAGAAAATCTTTGGACTCATCCCTGCTTCCTTTCATTCTATTTTCTCCACTCTGGTTCGTGGATTGGCATTTTTACTTGCATTACCAGCGGACGCTCTTGTGCTTTTTTACATTTTTAAATATGGATGTCCCTCCAATGCAACCTCCCACCCTGCAGCTGCTGACACTGTTCCGCAATCGCATGCTAGAATATTATGGCACAATGCCGTTGGCGATATTAAGCACGGCATATGGATTATCTTTTCGATTCTCCTACTTCACCTGTGTCCAGCCTGTATTTCACTGCCTGACCTGTGATTTCGATTGGGCCATTGATTTGTGTCTCTGCGGACCGGTTTCTCCTGACGTCGACTTTAATCAGCTGATGACTCCTATCATTACTCACGAGTTGGTTTGTCCTGGCGAAAGGATTATGGCTGTGGCATTGATGCATGGACTACTTGGTCCCTGGAATTTACTGGCGGCAGCACAGTCTTTCTTGGAACAGAGCTTTCTTGAAAACCCACCGAGCTGTCCTCTGATGGTGATAGAGGATCCAGTGCTGGGAGAGCACGTATGTTCTTTTCCGCTTTTAAATTGGATGGCTGAACTGTTTTCGGATGAAGACGGTGACTTCCTATTGGAGGCTGTTGCAGCTTATTTTGCATACACAGTTATGTCATAGACCTTTTTCATGTTTGATATGCTGAGTACTAGCATTTCATTGACAATTCATTGACTTATTTGTCAAGTTTTTATTATTTACCTTGCCTATTGGCTTAAGACTCGATAAAGTACTTGGCTGTTTTATTTTTCTTTAGCATTAAATTTTCCTAGTTTTTAATGCTTTACCTTGCGGACCGTCCACATATAAACTTGCAATCTGCTCTCATGAGATGGCACTTCTATTATCTTATTCAGTTCGTTTCCGGATCATGGGGAGGTGTCATCTAGGTCCTGGATATCTTTACACCGTGTTAAGTTAGCATGGGCTCATTACCGGTTTAAACGCCATTTTTCCTTTTTTGCAACTTCTGCACACGACACTTAGTTGTTGCTTTAGCTTTCCACCTAGTAGTTCATCGTGGTTTACATGAGAATAATATGTTATTGCTCTACTATCTGCTTTGCTTGTTAAACTATATCTGTACAGCGAGTGCTAAAGTTTCAAGAACAACACGATACAGAATTGTTATGAGGTCTGATCTCCACGACTTCATACTCATAACATAAGTGCAACTTCTGCCAATTCTGGGCATGAGGCGGGTTTTATATTGCTTTGCCGAACACACATACACAACAGTTGATGCGGCTCACATGAAGAGAGAGCTGGTGTATGCTGATGTGATTCCTTCAAATCTAAGACACTAAAGTATGGGCACGCCCTAAACCAACACAAAGAGACCTTCTTAGCAAATAATATAATATGTGTATTAGGGAGGGTGAGATATAAGCAGCCGCGGGCCGTGGAGGGAGTTACGGTGAGGCAGGGAGGCGGGGAGGGGGAGAAGCAGGGTGGGGCCCTCTCTACCTTGCCCCTCCCCCTCCCCGCCTCCCTGCCCCACCGTAACTCCCTCCACGGCCCGCGGCTGCTTATAAGTGTTGCTAACTCTTATTCATTTACAGCATGTTAACATACTATCACCATTCGCTTTTTATGTACTAGTAACTATGCTGGTAATTTTGCTACTGATAATATGTGTACTTGTATTATCTAAGATACTACGCCTGTGAAGACGGCATTAGTAAATAAACATTTCAAATACACATGTGTTCTTCTTAACTCCATGTTCTGGTTTCTAAGAAATATATAACGACCGACTGTTCATGAGTTCCACGTATCCTGAGGTACTATAAGTTCATATTCTGGATTGTCTAAACATTGAGAGTTTGTTATATCCAATGTGACACTGTACCTAGCTTGCTAAGGAGTTTTTGATTACTAACGTGAGTTTTGGGACACCCTAATTCGCCGAGGTTCCAATCCTCTGTCCACAGTTCTGTGTGAGAACAGAAACCCTGCGACAGGGGCACCCCCGACCCTTGCTGGAGCTTCATCACACTTGCGATACAACTCCAGCAATGCGCCACCTTTACGGCACAGATACATCACGCATCTGTGCTGTTTTTGCCCCATGATGCGCCGCATTGTAAATGC
Organism: Lissotriton helveticus; assembly: GCF_964261635.1. Lineage (NCBI taxonomy): Eukaryota > Metazoa > Chordata > Amphibia > Caudata > Salamandridae > Lissotriton > Lissotriton helveticus. The sequence continues at coordinate 1,263,653,376 of NC_136059.1, read as the reverse complement.
AGCACACCATAGTGACGGAACAGCGGCACAGAATGACTAACACATCCCTGGTGATGCGCCAGTCATCATAAATGTATCCCTATGCTTCTTATCTTGTTAGAGATGAACCGCCATATGTATCATCAAAGTTTTTTGCATTTCCTAAATAGCGAACTTTAAGGAATAAATAGCGATTCTTTACCATTCCTAGTTTGCGATGAGCTATTTGCTAATTACAAATTACCCATTCATTTCCTTCATTTCCATAGGGCGGTTGGACTCACTTTTAGCTCGAACGGCTGAATGGATTTCCACGAAACTTGGCAAAATTGTAGGGACTGGTAGCCCGATGTGCCTTTGCTATGTCTCAAGATATATGCTCCAGTGGTTTTTACGAAAATTAACTTTGAAAAATATATATTGGGCTACATTGGCCTATATATATGTTGGAGCCCAAATGTAGCCCAATGTAGCCCAATGTAGCCCAAAGATGGCCGCCAGACACACAAAAAAACAAATGTAGCCCAAATATCAGCCAGATGTAGCCCAACTATAGCCCAGTGACAGAATGACCAATCAGCTTCGCAAACCTCCGTTACGCGAAGCGGAGCGCTGTTACAGATATATATCTTTTTTTGAACGTTAATTTCTCAAAATCCACTGGAGCACATATATTGAGACCTAGCAAAGGCACATCGGGCTACCAGTCCCTAATATTTTGCCAAGTTTCGTGCAAATCCATTCAGCCGTTCGATTATTATTATTATTATTTTTTTTTGCCCCGCGGGGCCCTTTTAAAACCTCCACATCAAACCTAGGGGGTCAGCGAGGATCTACTATGCCCCCTTATAGTTATTTCCCCCTTTGTTTTGACCTCCTCTTGTCTCTCGATCCTACCGAGAGACAAGATGGCGGCCGCTACGGACTGTTTGGAATGTTGACAGACGCCGGAGAACCAATCAGCTTCGCTTCACAAAGCTCCGTTGCGCGAAAAGTCCGCGTCCTGGGCCGCTGCCCAGTCCGCTGTTACAGATATATATCTTTTTTTAAACGTTAATTTCTCAAAATCCACTGGAGCACATATATTGAGACCTACAAAAGGCACATCGGGCTACCAGTCCCTACAATTTTGCCAAGTTTCGTGCAAATCCATTCAGCCGTTCGGGCTAAAAGTGAGGCCAACCGCCCTATGGAAATTAACATGGGAAAAACGCGTTTTGGGACCCCCCTTTTTTCTCGGCCCCCCCTTGACGAACCCCCCCATAATTTTCAGGGGCTGCTCAGAAACAAAATGTGCCATTTTCCTGAAAATTTTAGCCAATTCCGTCCACAAACGCCAAAGTTATTAGACATAGAATTTTCAAAAAACCCATAGAGAAAAAATCCTAACTATATATACCTACTGGCGACCGCCAGTAGGTAATATATATATCCTGGAAACTTGAACCACTTCCTGATTCCACCCACGGCGGATTAGGCGAGGAAAGAGACACAGACCTCTGAGGTTTTCTTGTGGGCAAAGATGTTATTTATTTAGAGTGACCCAACACAATGCGTTTCAAGCCCGTAAGGCCTTGTTCATGTGTCAAAAGTGGAAAAAACGCCATCTACATTTAAAGTGAATAATACCACTCCCAATTTCTGACATCATAGGTCACATGGTAATGGGCATGAACAACAGACTGTAGTTGCTACAAAAGTCGTTTTGTAGTTCTAAACTACTTAGGCAGATTAATACCTTATGACACACTAAATATATGTACACATGTTTAAAAAACGTCTAAAAACATGTAAAGTGCTTGAATGTCATAGTATTCATAAAATAATAAATACAATTCATTTTAAGATTCTCATTGGATAAATCCAAGACTGCCTATGTTGCTACAACGCCCATACTGAGTTATTGCCGGATGAATCCGCTTATTGTCATCTCAACCAATGTGGCCTATGAGTCCTGCGTGCATAACAACACATACATATTTTTATCATGATTTTATGACCAATCATATTTTCTTTGTTATCTTTCTTTTTTTCAGTGCAAGCACGAGTGGGAGAAAGTCTGTGCAAAAGTGCATATATAAATATAAATATAAAGTGCTGGTGTAGACAGTATTGATCTCTCAATTGATCAAATGCTAATGTAGGGCTAAACCATCTGTTCCTAGAATATAGATAAATCTAATTTCTAAAATTAATACACAATTGATAAAAGCCACCTTTATCATAAAACATTTGATTCTGTATATAATAAATACTCAATCCAAAGGAAAAGAGAAAATATAATAAAATAATTTGTAGAATCAGAGAGGTGATTGAAGTGGAATTTATACATGCGCGACTTAGCCCCATGGGCATCAAGGCGCCTAAATATATATATATATATATATATATATATATATATATATATATATATATATATATATATATATATATATATATATATATAATCACTGAAAAAAACACAGGTTTCAGGGACGTTGTAGTTAGTTGGACATTTCACTTGTACAAAACCAGAGAAATTTGTCCGTTATAGTTAGTTCAGCTGACTATAACTCACGCCCCCACAATGCACTGCTGATGACGTCACATATTACATCATTCATGACATGGTCAGTGACATCACTGATAACATCATCCAGTGACTGTGTGTTTCTATCAAGTTTAAATATGTTTTATATATATGCCAAGGTGTATTGAAGAATAAATGGGTGTATAAGTATCTGGATTGGTGATTTAGTAGGTGCGTGACTGACTGTATAAGTGAGTGATTAAATGTGTCTTCAAGGCTCGTGAAAAAGGACGGAGTGTCTGAAACGCGTTGAATCGGGTACTTATCGATGGAAGGCATGGAGCTTCGTTGTGCTGCAAACACTTACCTTAGGGAGTAACCCTGTGTGTGGGCATCCTCACTGGCGCAAAACTTGTGAGATTGATGTTAGCGGCCTTGTCGGTCGCAAGGATGAATCGCGGCTTGAAAGTGGATCCTCGGCGCTCAGGGGTCTGAGCAACAACATAGGAACAAAGGGCTCAAGAGTAAGTGACTTTGTATCGGCAACACCCGAAGCGCCAGCTTTTCTGTCACCACACTGTTGGAATACAGGATGTTATTTTTTAAATACAGCAGCATCCACTGAGAGACTATTTTAATGTGAACACTGCAAATACCATAATGCACTGGGACTGCTCATCGTGGCATAAAGACACGCCCACTGGGGCGGGAAAATTTAATAAAGCAGAAAAGATGTTCAACATTAAGTTGCTGTGGTTTTGATTCAAGGCTCGTGAGAAAGGACGGAGTGTCTGAAATGCGCTGAGCCGCGTACTTATCTATGGAAGGCATGGAGCTTCGTTGTGCTGCAAACACTTACCTTAGGGAGTAACCCTGTGTGTGGGCGTCCTCACTGTGGCAAAACTTGTGAGATTGATATATATATATATTCCATGTGAAAAGCACCCAAAAATTGAAGATGCCACACATGTCGTGCTCAACTCGTTTATTGGCAAGACAACATTCGAAAGCACTCTCTCAGATGTTTCAATCTGCCAATAGTTCCTTACGCGTTTCGGGCGCATGATCGCCCTTGATCTCAGGTATGGCTTCCGAGGAGTTCAGCGGCAAACGATAATTGCTCTCACAGTGTTCCTTTTCAATCCCGCCCATAGGCGTGGCTACTCATTGCATTGTGGTTATTATAGTTTGTAATTGTTAAAATTCCACATTGGACGCCGCTGCACATTCTCCTTCATGTAATTTAAAAGCAAAGATTAGTGCTATGCGTCTTTAAAAAGCGTTTAGTCCTGCTGTGTTTTCCCTTGCCAATAACTCACGACATTCCTTTGCTACTGCACTTGTGGCTGTGCCGGATCTGCACATCCGCAGGGGGGCGTCTTCGCGACCCGGGTAGGCCGCCACATATTCCATATGAAAAGCACGCAAAAATTGAAGATGCCACACATGTCGTGCTCAACTCGTTTATTGGCAAGACAACATTCGAAAGCACTCTCTTAGACGTTTCAATCTGCCAATAGTTCCTTACGCGTTTCGGGCGCATGATCGCCCTTGATCTCAGGTATGGCTTCCGAGGAGTTCAGCGGCAAACGATAATTGCTCTCACAGTGTTCCTTTTCAATCCCGCCAATAGGCGTGGCTACTCATTGCATTGTGGTTATTATAGTTTGTAATTGTTAAAGTTCCACATTGGACGCCGCTGCACATTCTCCTTCATGTAATTTAAAAGCAAAGATTAGTGCTATGCGTCTTTAAAAAGCGTTTAGTCCTGCTGTGTTTTCCTTTGCCAATAACTCACGACATTCCTTTGCCACTGCACTTGTGGCTGCGCCGGATCTGCACATCCGCAGGGGGGCGTCTTCGCGACCCGGGTAGGCCGCCACATATTCCATATGAAAAGCACGCAAAAATTGAAGATGCCACACATGTCGTGCTCAACTCGTTTATTGGCAAGACAGCATTCGAAAGCACTCTTGCAGACGTTTTAATCTGCCAATAGTTCCTTACGCGTTTTGGGCGCATGATCGCCCTTGATCTCAGGCATTGCTTCCGAGGAGTTCAGCAGCAAACGATAATTGCTCTCGCAGTGTTCCTTTTAAATCCCGCCCATAGGCGTGACCGCTCATTGCATTGTGGTTATTATAGTTTGTAATTGTTAAAGTTCCACATTGGACGCCGCTGCACATTCTCCTTCATGTAATTTAAAAGCAAAGATTAGTGCTATGCGTCTTTAAAAAGCGTTTAGTCCTGCTGTGTTTTCCCTTGCCAATAACTCACGACATTCCTTTGGCACTGCACTCGTGGCTGCGCCGGACCTGCACGTCCGCAGGGGGGCCTCTTTGCGACCCGGGTAGGCCGCCACATATCCCATATGAAAAGCACCCAAAAATTGAAGATGCCACACATGTCGTGCTCAACTCATTTATTGGCAAGACAGCATTCGAAAGCACTCTCTCAGACGTTTCAATCTGCCAAAAGTTCCTTACGCGTTTCGGGCGCATGATCGCCCTTGAACTCAGGTATGGCTTCCGAGGAGTTCAGCGGCAAACGATGATTACTCTCGCAGTGTTCCTTTTAAATCCCGCCCATAGGCGTGGCCGCTCCTTGCATTGTGGGTATTATAGTTTGTAATTGTGTTGGGGCGTCCAATGTGGAACTTTAACAATTCCAAAATATAATAACCACAAAGCAATGAGCCGCCACGCCTATGGGCGGGATTTAATTGACTTTTTTCTGCAGAATCTGGTAAGTGAACTGCCTAGCTATGTTCCCGATACTAGCGATTTTTTGAAAAAAATAGAAAACCTGGAATGGCAAGACGATATGTTACTTATGACTTTGGAAGTTGAGCAATTGTATACTAGCATAGCCCATAGCTGTGGTTTAAATGCAACAGCTCACTTTCTAGGGCAAAGGCCATTGGAATTTCATAAGCACAACAAAATGATTTTAAGCTTAATGGAGTGGTGCTTACAAAATAATTACTCTTCTTTTGGAAAAGAGGTATGGAGACAACTCAGAGGTGTGAGGATAGGGGCCTGCTTCTCCCCCAGCTACGCGTGTTTACACGTGGGCCGGTGGCAGGAGCAGGTTCTCAACGTTACACATCAGGTTTGGGTCAGAGAAATTTTTTAAAATGTTTGCGCTATATAGACGACATCTTTATAGTATGGCAGGGAGACGAAAAGGAAGCTTGTCAATTCATTGATGAAATCAACAATAATGCCCTTAATTTAAAATTTACGTCTCATATTAGTGCCAAACAAATTGAATTTTTAGATGTCAATGTTTATGTAGATGACAATAACAGGTTACAGACGACCCTACACAGAAAAGCTACTGCAGGAAACACGACCTTGCATGCTTCCAGTCTCCATCCTATGCACACCATTGAAAGCATACCATTAGGAGAAATCCTACGAATTAAGAGGATTTGTAGCTCTCAAGAAGATTTTCTTAAATGTGTCAGGGAATTAAGGATACGATTAAAAGCTCGAGGGTACTCAGATCAAGTGTTTGATCGTGCTTTAGCCAAGGCCGACAAACGACCGAGACCTAGCTTATTCCCAGAACTTACTGGTAATGATCAGGCAGTAGCAACTCCAGCAGTTGCAATTTCAAATGACTGTCCTAGATTCATTACAGCATTCAGTAGTCAAGATAAAAAGATCAGACAAATTATTAATCGTAACTGGCCAACTATTCTCACAGATACTGTTTTGGGATGTATGTTGCCGAAGAAACCACTGGTAACTTTTCGTAGAGCGCAGAGTATGGCAACAGTGCTGGATCAGAGTAGTCCAGAACTAAAGCAAAAAGCTACCTGGCTACAACCGGCATCTGGGTTCCGTAAGTGCTCCAATTGTAGAGCATGCCAATTTGGCATCAACAAAACTCACTACAGCACCCCATTCAAGCCAGTGGATACTCCTATTGTTGGCAATCATACTTGCAAAGCTGAATATGCTGTGTATGTCCTTACGTGCACCTGTGGCCTTAACTACATTGGCAGTACTAAGCAACAGGTGCACATCAGGATCTTGCAGCATATCAGGGCTATTCTGCACTGTGACCAAACGTACCCGGTGGCTCGCTATTTTCAGAGTACACATAATAAAGATGTTAACTGCCTAACTTATTATGTTGTAGCCTCAGTCCCCTCACTCAGGCGGGGAGGCAACCGAGAGCTCAAACTGAGGCAATAAGAATCCAGCATGATCCTCGAATACGACAGTAAGTGGCCGAACGGGCTAAACAATACTGAGGACTTGCGCAATTTCCTCTGAACTTACATCCAGCCCCGGTCCTTAATGATACAGTGCAGATTTCCATGTTCCTCTAGGTAGTCAGGTTCCCTGTTACCTAGAGAGAATCTCAATCACAAAGACTGTCCAACTTAATGATCCTGACTATCTCTGTTCTTCTATATTACTGTTTCCGTGGCTAGTCAAGTTCCTTGTTAGGCACGGCAACGCAATTTAGCAACTTATCAATTCTTCACTTCCTTACATATATTTATATTTATCACTTTTTACAATTTTAGCACTTTTTATCAACAGGTGTTCTTATCACGTTTTAACATGTTAATACTTTTATACCTGTATGAAATGTTTTAATATTGCTTTTCAGAATGACAAAATTGTGATTTTATCCTAATTGTCGGATTAAGCATTGATGCATTTTTATAAACAGGTCACTTTATCATGCACTTTCATTATTTAACATTCTTTCTCCCTGTAGCACGTGTATTTTCACTTTTCGCACAGCTAGACACTGATCTAGTAGCACTGTTATTTGCACTTTATATCTAGCTTGCCTCCATAATATCTGAATACCTTCATTATATACTTTGTGACATAGTATTGAATGGATTTATCCTGTTATCTGTTTACAAATTCGCATTAAGAGATACTTTATAAAAATTTCAATTTATGAAATTATGACTGTTATTTTAAGGTATTTTTAACAAGTGTATATATATGTATAACTTATTTTGCGTATTTGCACACGAAACATCTAAAGGAAACATCTATGTCTATAGTCATGTGACTATTCGGAAGGTGGGGCTTAAGTTAATCACTAAGCATTATAAAAACTAAAAAGTTTTACTAGATCGTTGCATGTGAACAAGGGCTCGTGAAGCCCGATACGCTTATTGCCCTCCTGTTTTACCAGCTGACACTGCAATAAAGAACCTGTGAACTTCAGTGGAGCGTCTCCTACCTTGCTTGCCTCGCCGGTCCTTGGTGGATTTGGAAGTGGCGCTTTCGGAGTTTAAAAGCATTTAATTACGAGAGCCAGCTTGCTTTCGTTAAACGGACCTCCTTTCCCTAAAGCGGCATCCGCCTTCAAGCCACTTGCTTTTTGAAATCCTTCGTCGGAACTTTCAACGGATGCCCCCTCCCGCAGCCAAAGAAGAAAAGACTCGAAAATCGTGAGACGGTGATAGCCTTCAGCGGTGGGGTCGGAAGATTTCACCAACGCTCGCTGTCATCTTAACGCGGTGAGTCTTGAAACAGTAGGCAGTGCTGAGGTGGGGAGGTTCCCACTACGTGAGATTATCATCGATAAATCACAAACGCCTAAAAACAGCATTTAACGGCATATTGTTTACACAAGTGCAATAGAGACTGTCAGCTGGAACGGAGGAATGTCTGCGGAAGCGTTCCGTGCTAGGGAGAAGGAAGTTGAAGAATTGTTTAATCAGGTTTCCACTCCAGGCGGCATTATTAACAAAACTTTACCAAATGTGGAGATACGGGAAGACACAAATATCAAAACTTTATATAAAGCGCTTGAAAAACAAAGACGCCTAGAAGTGACAAAATGGTGGGAGCACTATTCGCTCTCTAAATATGCTGATGTCCAGCGTGTACCCCGTGGCTTAAGAATAATGCTCGCGCCGAGCTTTGAAAACCCGAACCCACTAATGCTGAAAGAGTGGGGCCAAAATAATCTGACAGCCTCCATGAACTTGGTCCACATATTAATTAAATACGCCGCCATTGATAGAGAGGAAATCTTGAAAACCATCGACAAGATTCAAGAACAGATTGACAAAATAGATGAAACAGATGTCACTAAAAAACTAAAGGATGAAATGATTGACAGACTAAAGAAACACGAAAATAAAATAAGGACATGAAAAGTAAGCAAATTCGCACGTGATGCTGCAGATTATGCAAACGGTCTGATTTTTACCTTTGCGCGAAAATATAATGCCATTAAACGACAACAATACAGTGACAAAGGAAATAAGGTTCAACTACCAGCTTCAACTATAGGAATGGTAGCCAATCAGGTGGATGAAAGTCCGAGCTCTGATTAAATTTCCTTATCCAGTGTATCAAGCGGGTCGAGCAATGATCTATTTACCAATGCTCAAGCAGCGCCTATCCTCAATTTAGAAGAGGAACTTGATTTTTTAGTGGCGGAAAGGCTCCGAACATTGAGACCACGACAAAGAAACGGGGCAACATTCGCAGGAACAAAAAAAGTCGCGAAAGAAGGAGAAAACAAAAACAACGATGCGCAAAAAAAGAAGACAAACCAACAATGGCAGAAGAGGAAGTAACTGACAAAAGATCAGTTATAAACCTCTGTCCGATGTCATGCTATCCAAAGCGGAACAACAACTCCTCGCATTAGGCCTCAACTTTTGCCCTGAACAGAACTTCAAGTACGCCTCTACAAGAGTAGATGTGTATTGTCACATACGTAAATTGAAACTTAAGAAATTCTTTGCGTTGCAACATCTCAAATCCAGTACAGATATCGCCAATCCAGCCAAGGCTAAGATATCTATTAATAACCCCCAACTAGTAGTGGCTGATATTCCAGCGCTTTTTGACTTTCATGATCTGAATCCGGCAACCGATCACAACCCATGGGTCCTGACCAAGATCTTAACACCCAGAGAAGATTAGAAAAAATCAACATTACACAGAAAGGGGCGGGCATAACCCCTTTCAAAGGAAAATCTGACTTTGTACCGCTAATGACCAGAGATGCGGTAGATGTGTTTCAAGACTGTATCATCACGGACATTAAAGATCTATACAGGAAAATCAATAATCGGAAGAGACAGACTTTTAACCAGAAACGAGCCAAGTATTACGAACTGATCAAAAGACTTAACAACAACTCCGATATTGTAGTTAAAACCGCCGATAAAGGATGTAATCTTGTTATTTGGCCAAAAGCAGACTATATTCAAGAGGCACAAAGATAGCTAGAAGATACTGCGTGCTATGTAAAATCCAATCTTAAAGATTACAAAAAGACCAATGAAAACCTGAATAAACTGTTACTGAAATGGCGCAGGGAAGGCCTCATTTCAAGTGATGAACTCAAATTTATGCTCAATGAATTTCCTGTCTTGCCGGTTTTCTATTTAATACCAAAGGTTCATAAAGGAATACTGCCAATACCTGGCAGGCCAAACATCGCCGCAATCAACAGCAGTGGGGAAAATGTTGGACGTTTTATTGACTTTTTTCTGCAGAATCTGGTAAGCGAACTGCCTAGCTATGTTCCCGATACTAGCGATTTTTAAAAAAAAATAGAAAACCTGGAATGGCAAGACGATATGTTACTTATAACTTTGGAAGTTGAGCAATTGTATACTAGCATAGCCCATAGCTGTGGTTTAAATGCAACAGCTCACTTTCTAGGGCAAAGGCCACTGGAATTTCATAAGCACAACAAAATGATTTTAAGCTTAATGGAGTGGTGCTTACAAAATAATTACTCTTCTTTTGGAAAAGAGGTATGGAGACAACTCAGAGGTGTGGCGATGGGGGCCTGCTTCTCCCCAGCTACGCGTGTTTACACGTGGGCTGGTCGGGAGGAGCAGGTTCCCAATGTTACACACCAGGTTTGGGTCAGAGAAAAAATTGTTACATTTTTGCGCCAAATAGACGACATCTTTATAGTATGGCAGGGAGACGAAAAGGAAGCTTGTCAATTCAACAATAATGCCCTTAATTTAAAATTTACGTCTCATATTAGTGCCAAACAAATTGAATTTTTAGATGTCAGTGTTTATGTAGATGACAATAACAGGTTACAGACAACCCTACACAGAAAAGCTACTGCAGGAAACACGACCTTGCATGCTTCCAGTCTCCATCCTATGCACACCATTGAAAGCATACCATTAGGAGAAATCCTACAAATTAAGAGGATTTGTAGCTCTCAAGAAGATTTTCTTAAATGTGTCAGGGAATTAAGGATACGATTAAAAGCTCGAGGGTACTCAGATCAAGTGTTTGATCGTGCTTTAGCCAAGGCCGACAAACGACCGAGACCTAGCTTATTCCCAGAACTTACTGGTAATGATCAGGCAGTAGCAACTCCAGCAGTTGCAATTTCAAATGACTGTCCTAGATTCATTACAGCATTCAGTAGTCAAGATAAAAAGATCAGACAAATTATTAATCGTAACTGGCCAACTATTCTCACAGATACTGTTTTGGGATGTATGTTGCCGAAGAAACCACTGGTAACTTTTCGTAGAGCGCAGAGTATGGCAACAGTGCTGGATCAGAGTAGTCCAGAACTAAAGCAAAAAGCTACCTGGCTACAACCGGCATCTGGGTTCCGTAAGTGCTCCAATTGTAGAGCATGCCAATTTGGCATCAACAAAACTCACTACAGCACCCCATTCAAGCCAGTGGATACTCTTTTTGTTGGCAATCATACTTGCAAAACTGAATATGCTGTGTATGTCCTGACGTGCACCTGTGGCCTTAACTACATTGGCAGTACTAAGCAACAGGTGCACGTCAGGATCTTGCAGCATATCAGGGCTATTCTGCACTGTGACCAAACGTAACCTGTGGCTCGCCATTTTCAGAGTACACATAATAAAGAAGTTAACTGCCTAACTTATTATGTTGTAGCCTCAGTCCCCACAGTCAGGCGGGGAGGCAACCGAGAGCTCAAACTGAGGCAATTAGAATCCAGCATGATCCTCGAATACGACAGTAAGTGGCCGAACTGGCTAAACAATACTGAGGACTTGCGCAATTTCCTCTGAACTTACATCCAGCCCCAGTCCTTAATGATACAGTGCAGATTTCCATGTTCCTCTAGGTAGTCAGGTTCCCTGTTACCTAGAGAGGATCTCAATCACATAGACTGTCCGACTTAATGATCCTGACTATCTCTGTTCTTCTATATTACTCTTTCCGTGGCTAGTCAAGTTCCTTGTTAGCCACGGCAACGCAATTTAGAAACTTATCAATTCTTCACTTCCTTACATATATTTATATTTATCACTTTTTACAATTTTAGCACTTTTTATCAACGGGTGTTCTTATCACTTTTTAACATGATAATACTTTTATACCTGTATGAAATGTTTTAATATTTCTTTTCAGTATGACAAAATTGTGATTTTATCCTAATTGTCGGATTAAGCATTGATGCATTATACACAGGTCACTTTATCATGCACTTTCAATATTTTAAATTTTGTTTCCCTGTAGCACGTGTAATTTCACTTTTTGCACAGCTAGACACTGATCTAGTAGCACTGTTATTTGCACTTTATATCTAGCTTGCCTTCATATTATCTGAATATCTTCATTATATACTTTGAGACATAGTATTGAATGGATTTATCCTGTTATCTATTTACAAATTCGCATTAGGAGATACTTTATAAAAATTTTAATTTATGAAATTATGACTGTTATGTTAAGGTATTTTTAATAAGTGTATATATATGTATAACTTATTTTGCGTATTTGCACAAGAAACATCGAAAGGAAACATGATATGTTTTCTATGTCTATAGTCATGTGACTATTCGGAAGGTGGGGCTTAGGTTAATCACTAAGCATTATAAACTAAAATGTTTTACTAGATCGTTGCATGTGAACAAGGGCTCGTGAAGCCCGAAACGCGTATTGCCCTCCTGTTTTACCAGCTGACACTGCAATAAAGAACCTGTGAACTTCAGTGGTCCGTCTCCTACCTTGCTTGCCTTGCCGGTCCTGGGTGGATTTGGAAGTTGCGCTTTTGGAGTTGAAAAGCATATATATATATATATATATATATATGTATTCACTGAAAAAAACATAGGTTTCAGGAACGTTATAGTTAGTTGGAAATTTCACTTTTGTCTAAAACCAGAGAAATGTGTTCGTTATAGTTAGTTCAGCTGACTATAACTCACGCCCCCACAATGCACTGCTGATGACATCACATATTACATCATTCATGACATGGTCAGTGACATCACTGATAACATCATCCAGTGACTGTGTGTTTCTATAAAGTTTAAATATGTTTTATATATATGCCAAGGTGTATTGAAGAATAAATGGGTGTATAAGTATCTGGATGGATGATTTAGTAGGTGCGTGACTGACTGTATGAGTGAGTGTTTAAATGTGTCTTACTGAATGCACAGGTTAGTGACTGATACAGACATTCACACAGTTTAGTTTGTCAGTTGGTGTGTAAGCGGTTGCATGGGTTGGTGAGTAGCTTAACCCCTTGGGCGCGGCCGCAATTCTGCGCCTGTGCGGCAGGATTGCGAGTGGGCGGGTTTATGACGGCCCCCAGCCGTCATCAACAAACGAGCCGCATGATGCATGACAGCTGGGGGCCAGTAATCAGCATCGAAGGGGTTAATGAGGATATATATGGGTTATTGACTGGTTGTCTGAGTATCTGTATGCTTGCCTGAGTGCTTGTGTTTTGGCGGAGTGATAGGATAAGTACATGGAACTGGCTGGGTAATTGAAGGAGTGGATGGGTAGTGGCAATGAGATGGCTGGACGACATCAGAAGTGCTCAGGGGATTTTAGCAGTGCATGTGTTAGTGCCTGTTTTATTGCGTGAGTACATGGGTAGTGACTGGATGATTAGAGTACTGCAAGGTGAGTTCATGGTGCATTTATAAGTGTTTTTGATTTGGCAAAGTGATTAGATAAGGACATGGAACTGGCTGGGGGATTGGAGGAGTGCCTGGGTAGTGACAAGGAGATAGCTGGACTGCATCAGTAGTGCGCAGGTTATTGTAGCAGTGCATGTGTCAGTGCCTGGGTTATTGCTTGATTACATGGGTACTGATTGGATGATTAGAGTACTGCAAGGAGTTTGCATGATAAATTTATAAGTGCTTGGGTTTTGGCGGAGTTATTGGATAAGTACATTGTGCACGCTGGGTGATTGGAGGAGTGCATGGGTAGTGACAGGGCAATGGCTGGACTGTATGGGTGGTGCTCAGAGTATTGTAGCAGTGCATGAGTTAGTGCATGGGTCATTGCATGAGTGCATGGGTACTGACTGGATGATTAGAGTTCTGCAAGGAGAGTGCATGGTAAATTTATAAGTGCTTGTGCTTTGGCGGAGTGATTGGATAAGTAAATGGGACTGGCTGGGTGATTGGATTAGTGCATGGGTAGTGACAAGGAGATGAATGGACTGCATCAGTAGTGGTCAGGGGATTGTAGCAGTGCATGTGTTAGTGCCTGGGTCATTGCATTAGTACATGGGTAGTGACTGATTATTAGAGTACTGCAAGGAGTGTGCAAGGTGAATTTTTAAGCACTTGTGTTTTGGCGCAGTGATTAGATAATGACATGTAACTGGCTGGGTGATTGGAGGAGTGCCTGGGTAGTGACAAGGAGATGGCTGGACTGCATCAGTAGTGCTCAGGGGATTGTAGCAGTGCACATGTTAGTGCCTGGGTCATTGCATGAGTACATGGGTAGTGACTGGATGATTAGAATACTGCAAGGAGAGTGCATGGTGAATTTATAGGTGCTTTTGTTTTGGCACAGTGATTAGATAAGGATATGGAACTGGCTGGGGGATTGGAGGAGTGCCTGGGTAGTGACAAGGAGATGGCTGGACAGCATCTGTAATGCTCAGGTTATTGTAGCAGTGCATGTGTCAGTGCCTGGGTTATTGCTTGAGTACATGGGTACTGATTGGATGATTAGAGTACTGAAAGGAGGGTGCATGATGAATGTATAAGTGCTTGGGTTTTGGCGTAGTGGTTGGATAAGTACATTGTGCTCGCTGGGTGATTGGAGGAGTGCATGGGTAGAGACAGGGCAATGGCTGGACTGTATGGGTGGTGCTCAGGGTATTGTAGCAGTGCATGAGTTAATGCATGGGTCATTGCATGAGTGCATTGGTACTGACTGGATGATTAGAGTACTGCAAGGAGAGTGCATGGTAAATTTATAAGTGCTTGGGTTTGGCGAAGTGATTGGATAAGTAAATGGAACTGGCTGGGTGATTGGATGAGTGCATGGGTAGTGACAAGGAGATGGCTGGAATGCATCAGTTTTGCTCAGGGGTTTGTAGCAGTGCATGTGTTAGTGCCTGGGTCATTGCATAAGTACATGGGTAGTGACTGAATGATTAGATTACTGCAAGGAGAGTGCATGGTGAATTTATAAGTGATTGTGTTTTGGCGCAGTGATTAGATAAGGACATGGAACTGGCTGGGTGATTGCAGGAGTGCATGGGTAGTGACAAGGAGATGGCTGGACTGCATCTGTAGTGCACAGGGGATTGTAGCAGTGCATATGTTAGTGCCTGGGTCATTGCATGAGTACATGTGTAGTGACTGGATGTTTATAGTAAAGCAAGGAGAGTGCAT
Source organism: Lissotriton helveticus (assembly GCF_964261635.1). NCBI lineage: Eukaryota > Metazoa > Chordata > Amphibia > Caudata > Salamandridae > Lissotriton > Lissotriton helveticus. The sequence goes on along the minus strand of NC_136059.1, from coordinate 1,263,638,260 downwards.
GGTGAATTTATAAGTGATTCTGTTTTGGTGCAGTGATTAGATAAGGACATGGAACTTGCTGATTGATTGCAGGAGTGGATGGGTAGTGACAAGGAGATGGCTGGACTGCATCAGTAGTGCTCAGGGGATTGTAGCAGTGCATCTGTTAGTGCCTGGGTCATTGCATGAGTACATGGGTAGTGACTGGATTATTAGAGTACGGCAAGGAGAGTGCATAGTGAATTTATACGTGCTTGTGTTTTGGCGCAGTGATTACATAAGGACATGGAACTGGCTGGGTGATTGCAGGAGTGCATGGGTAGTGACAGGAGCTGACTGGACTGCATGAGTAGTGCTCAGGGGTTTGTAGCAGTGCATGTGTTAGTGCCTAAGTCATTGCATAAGTACATAGGTAGTGACTGGATGATTAGATTACTGCAAGGAGAGTGCATGTTAAATTTATAAGTGCTTGTGTTTTGGCGTAGTAATTACATAAGCACATTGAAATGGCTGGCTGATTGCAGGAGCGCTTGGGTAGTGACAAGGGGATGGCTGGACTGCATCAGTAGTGCTCAGGGGATTGTAGCAGTGCATATGTTAGTGCCTGGGTCAATGCATTGGTACATGGGTAGTGATTGGATGATTAGAGTACTGCAAGGAGAGTGCATGGTGAATGTATGAGTGTTTTTGATTTGGCACAGTGATTAGATAAGGGCACGGAACTGGCTGGGGGATTGGAGGAGTGCCTGGGTAGTGACAAGGAGATGGCTGGACTGCATCAGTAGTGCTCAGGTTATTGTAGCAGTGCATGTGTCAGTGCCTGGGTTATTGCTTGAGTACATGGGTACTGATTGGATGATTAGAGTACTGCAAGGAGGGTGCATGGTAAATTTATAAGTGCTTGGGTTTTGGCGGAGTGATTGGATAAGTACATTGTGCTCGCTGGGTGATTGGAGGAGTGCATGGGTAGTGACAGGGCAATGGCTGGACTGTATGGGTGGTGCTCAGGTTATTGTAGCAGTGCATGAGTTAGTGCATGAGTCTTTGCATGAGTGTATGGGTACTGACTGGATGATTAGAGTACTGCAAGGAGAGTGCATGGTAAATTTATAAGTGCTTGTGCTTTGGCGGAGTGATTGGATAAGTAAATGGAACTGGCTGTGTGATTGGTTGAGTGCATGGGTAGTGACAAGGAGATGAATGGACTGCATCAGTAGTGGTCAGGGGATCGTAGCAGTGCATTTGTTAGTGCCTGGGTCATTGAATTAGTACATGGGTAGTGACTGATTATTAGAGTACTGCAAGGAGTGTGCATGGTGAATTTTTAAGCACTTGTGTTTTGGCGCAGTGTTTAGATAATGACATGTAACTGGCTGGGTGATTGGAGGAGTGCCTGGGTAGTGACAAGGAGATGGCTGGACTGCATCAGTAGTGCTCAGGGGTTTGTAGCAGTGCATGTGTTAGTGCCTGGGTCATTGCATAAGTACATGGGTAGTGACTGGATGATTAGATTACTGCAAGGAGAGTGCATGTTAAATTTATAAGCGCTTGTGTTTTGGCGCAGTAATAGGATAAGGACATGGAACTGGCTGGTTGATTGCAGGAGTGCATGGGTAGTGACTAGGGGATGGCTGGACTGCATCAGTAGTGCTCAGGGGATTGTAGCAGTGCATATGTTAGTGCCTGGGTCATTGAATGGGTACATGGGTAGTGACTGGGAGATTAGAGTACTGCAAGGAGAGTGCATGGTGAATTTATAAGTGCTTTTGTTTTGGCGCAGTGATTAGATAAGGACATGGAACTGGCTGGGTGATTGCAGGAGTGCATGGGTAGTGACAAGGAGATGGCTGGACTGCATCAGTAGTGCTCAGGGGATTGTAGCAGTGCATGTGTTAGTGCCTGGGTCATTGCATAGGTACATGGGTAGTGACTGGATGATTATATTACTGCAAAGAGAGTGCATGTTAAATTTATAAGCGCTTGTGTTTTGGCACAGTAATAGGATAAGGACATGGAACTGGCTGGTTGAATGCAGGAGTGCATGGGTAATGACTAGGGGATGGCTGGACTGCATCAGTAGTGCTCAGGGGATTGTAGCAGTGCATATGTTAGTGCCTGGGTCATTGCATGAGTACATGGGTAGTGACTGGGTGATTAGAGTACTGCAAGGAAAGTGCATGGTGAATTTATAGGTGTTTTTGGTTTGGCACAGTGATTAGATAAGGACATGGAACTGGCTGGGGGATTGGAGGAGTGCCTGGATAGTGACAAGGAGATGGCTGGACTGCATCAGTAATGCTCAGGTTATTGTAGCAGTGCATGTGTCAGTGCCTGGGTTATTGCTTGAGTACATGGGTACTGATTGAATGATTAGAGTACTGCAAGGAGGGTGCATGATGAATTTATAAGTGCTTGGGGTTTGGCGTAGTGATTGGATGAGTACATTGTGCTCGTTGGGTGATTGGAGGAGTGCATGGGTAGAGACAGAGCAATGGCTGGACTGTATGGGTGGTGCTCAGGGTATTGTAGCAGTGCATGAGTTAAGGCATGGGTCATTGCATGAGTGCATTGGTACTGACTGGATGATTAGAGTACTGCAAGGAGAGTGCATGGTAAATTTATAAGTGCTTGGGTTTTGGCGAAGTAATTGGATAAGTAAATGTAACTGTCTGGGTGATTGGATGAGTGCATGGGTAGTGACAAGGAGATGGCTGGACTGCATCAGTTTTGCTCTGGGTTTGTAGCAGTGCATGTGTTAGTGCCTGGGTCATTGCATAAGTACATGGGTAGTGACTGAATGATTAGATTACTGCAAGGAGAGTGCATATAAAATTTATAAGTGATTGTGTTTTGGCTCAGTAATTAGATAAGGACATGGAACTGGCTGGTTGATTGCAGGAGTGCATGGGTAGAGACTATGGTATGGCTGGACTGCATCAGTAGTGCTCAGGGGATTGTAGCAGTGCATATGTTAGTGTCTGTGTCATTGCATGAGTACATGGGTAGTGACTGGATGATTAGAGTACTGCAAGGAGAGTACATGGTGAATTTATAACTGCTTTTGTTTTGGCGCAGTGATTAGATAAGGACATGGAACTGGCTGGGTGATTGCAGGAGTGCATGGGTAGTGACAAGGAGATGGCTGTACTGCATCAGTAGTGCTCAGGGGATTATAGCAGTGCATGTGTTAGTGCCTGGATCATTGCATAAGTGCATTGGTAGTGACTGGATGATTAGATTACTGCAAGGAGAGTGCATGTTAAATTTATCAGTGCTTGTGTTTTGGCGCAGTAATTAGATAAGGACATGGAACTAGCTGGTTGATTGCAGGAGTGCATGGGTAGTGACAAGGGGAAGGCTGGACTGCATCAGTAGTGCTCAGGGGATTGTAGCAGTGCATATGTTAGTGCCTGGGTCATTGCATGAGTACATGGGTAGTGATTGGATTATTATAGTACTGCAAGGAGAGTGCATGGTGAGTTTATAAGTGCTTTTGTCTTGGCACAGTGATTAGATAAGGACATGGAACTCGCTGGGGGATTGGAGGAGTGCCTGGGTAGTGACAAGGAGATGGCTGGACTGCATCAGTAGTGCTCAGGTTATTGTAGCAGTGCATGTGTCAGTGCCTGGGTTATTGCTTGAGTACATGGGTACTGATTGTATGATTAGAGTACTGCAAGGAGGGTGCATGGTAAATTTATAAGTGCTTGTGTTTTGGCGGAGTGATTGGATAAGTAAATGGAACTGGCTGGGTGATTGGATGAGTGCATGGGTAGTGACAATGAGATGGATGGACTGAATCAGTAGTGGTCAGGGGATTGCAGCAGTGCATGTTTTAGTGCCTGGGTCATTGCATTAGTACATGGGTAGTGACTGATTATTAGAGTACTGCAAGGAGTGTGCATGGTGAATTTTTAAGCGCTTGTGTTTTGGCGCAGTGATTAGATAATGACAAGTAACTGGCTGGGTGATTGGAGGAGTGCCTGGGTATTGACAAGGAGATGGCTGGGCTGCATCAGTAGTGTTCAGGGGTTTGTAGCAGTGCATGTGTTAGTGCCTCGGTCATTGCAGAAGTACATGGTTAGGGATTGGATGATTAGAGTACTGCAAGGAGAGTGCATGGTGAATTTATAAGAGTTTTGTTTTGGCACAGTGATTAGATAAGGACATGGAACTGGCTGGGTGATTGCAGGAGTGCATGGGTAGTGACAAGGAGATGGTTGGACTGCATCAGTAGTGCTCAGGGGTTTGTAGCAGTGCATGTTTTAGTGCCTGGGTCATTGCAGAAGTACATGGTTAGGGACTGGATGTTTAGATTACTGCAAGGAGAGCGCATGTTAAATTTATAAGTGCTTGTGTTTTGGCCCAGTAATTAGATAAGGACATGGAACTGGCTGGTTGATTGCAGGAGTGCATTGGTAGTGACTAGGGGATGGCTGGACTGCATCAGTATTGCTCAGGGGATTGTAGCAGTGCATATGTTATTGCCTGTGTCATTGCATGAGTACATGGGTAGTGACTGGATGATTAGATTCCTGCAAGGAGAGTGCATGGTGAATTTATAAGTGCTTTTGTTTTGGCGCAGTGATTAGATAAGGACATGGAACTGGCTGGGTGATTGCAGGAGTGCATGGGTAGTGACAAGGAGATGGCCGGACTGCATCAGTATTGCTCAGGGGATTGTAGCAGTGCATGTGTTAGTGCCTGGGTCATTGCATGAGTACATGGGCAGTGACTGGATGATTAGAGTACTTCAAGGAGAGTGCATGGCACATTTAGAAGTACTTCTGTTTTGGTGCAGTGATTAGATAATGACATGAAACTTCCTGATTGATTGCAGGAGTGCATGGGTAGTGACAAGGGGATGGCCGGACTGCATCAGTAGTGCTCAGGGGATTGTAGCAGTGCATATGTTAGTGCCTGGGTCATTGCATGAGTACATGGGTAGTGATTGGATTATTAGAGTACTGCAAGGAGAGTGCATGGTGAATGTATAAGTGCTTTTGTGTTGGCACAGTGATTAGATAAGGACATGGAACTGGCTGGGTGATTGCAGGAGTGCATGGGTAGTGACAAGGAGATGGCTGGACTGCATCAGTAGTGCTCAGGGGATTGTAGCAGTGCATGTGTTACTGCTTGGGTCATTGCATGAGTACATGGGTAGTGACTGGATGATTCGAGTACTGCAAGGAGAGTGCATGGTGAATTTATAAGTGCTTTTGTTTTGGCGCAGTGATTAGATAAGGACATGGAACTGGCTGGGTGATTGCAGGAGTGCATGGGTAGTGACAAGGAAATGGCTGAACTGCATCAGTAGTGCTCAGGGGTTTGTAGCAGTGCATGTGTTAGTGCCTGGATCATTGCATAAGTGCATAGGTAGTGACTGGATGATTAGATTACTGCAAGGAGAGTGCATGTTAAATGTATCAGTGCTTGTGTTTTGGCGCAGTAATTAGATAAGGACATGGAACTAGCTGGTTGATTGCAGGAGTGCATGGGTAGTGACAAGGGGAAGGCTGTAATGCATCAGTAGTGCTCAGGGGATTGTAGCAGTGCATATGTTAGTGCCTGGGTCATTGCATGAGTACATGGGTAGTGATTGGATTATTATAGTACTGCAAGGAGAGTGCATGGTGAGTTTATAAGTGCTTTGGTCTTGGCACAGTGATTAGATAAGGACACGAAACTCGTTGGGGGATTGGAGGAGTGCCTGGGTAGTGACAAGGAGATGGCTGGACTGCATCAGTAGTGCTCAGGTTATTGTAGCAGTGCATGTGTCGGTGCCTGGGTTATTGCTTGATTACATGGGTAGTGATTGGATTATTATAGTACTGCAAGGAGAGTGCATGGTGAGTTTATAAGTGCTTTTGTCTTGGCACAGTGATTAGATAAGGACATGGAACTCGCTGGGGGATTAGAGGAGTGCCTGGGTAGTGACAAGGAGATGGCTGGACTGCATCAGTAGTGCTCAGGTTATTGTAGCAGTGCATGTGTCAGTGCCTGGGTTATTGCTAGAGTACATGGGTACTGATTGTATGATTAGAGTACTGCAAGGAGGGTGCATGGTAAATTTATAAGTGCTTGGGTTTTGGCGGAGTGATTGGATAAGTACATTGTGCTCGCTGGGTGATTTGAGGAGTACATGGGTAGTGACAGGGCAATGGCTGGACTGTATGGGTGGTGCTCAGGGTATTGTAGCAGTGCATGAGTTAGTGCATGGGTCATTGCATGAGTGCATGGGTACTGACTGGATGATTAGAGTACTGCAAGGAGAGTGCATGGTAAATTTATAAGTGCTTGTGTTTTGGCGGAGTGATTGGATAAGTAAATGGAACTGGCTGGGTGATTGGATGAGTGCATGGGTAGTGACAATGAGATGGATGGACTGCATCAGTAGTGGTCAGGGGATTGTAGCAGTGCATGTTTTAGTGCCTGGGTCATTGCCTTAGTACATGGGTAGTGACTGATTGTTAGAGTACTGCTAGGAATGTGCATGGTGAATTTTTAAGCGCTTGTGTTTTGGCGCAGTGATTAGATAATGACATGTAACTGGCTGGGTGATTGGAGGAGTGCCTGGGTATTGACAAGGAGATGGCTGGGCTGCATCAGTAGTGTTCAGGGGTTTGTAGCAGTGCATGTGTTAGTGCCTCGGTCATTGCAGAAGTACATGGTTAGGGATTGGATGATTAGAGTACTGCAAGGAGAGTGCATGGTGAATTTATAAGAGCTTTTGTTTTGGCACAGTGATTAGATAAGGACATGGAACTCGCTGGGTGATTGCAGGAGTGCATGGGTAGTGACAAGGAGATGGTTGGACTGCATCAGTAGTGCTCAGGGGATTATAGCAGTGCATATGTTAGTGCCTGTGTCATTGCATGAGTACATGGGTAGTGACTGGATGATTAGAGTCGTGCAAGGAGAGTGCATGGTGAATTTATAAGTGCTTTTGTTTTGGCGCAGTGATTAGATAAGGACATGGAACTGGCTGGGTGATTGCAGGAGTGCATGGGTAGTGACAAGGAGATGGCCGGACTGCATCAGTATTGCTCAGGGGATTGTAGCAGTGCATGTGTTAGTGCCTGGGTCATTGCATGAGTACATGGGTAGTGACTGGATGATTAGAGTACTTCAAGGAGAGTGCATGGCAAATTTAGAAGTACTTCTTTTTTGGTGCAGTGATTAGATAAGGACATGAAACTTCCTGATTGATTGCAGGAGTGCATGGGTAGTGACAAGGGGATGGCCGGACTGCATCAGTAGTGCTCAGGGGATTGTAGCAGTGCATATGTTAGTGCCTGGGTTATTGCATGAGTACATGGGTAGTGATTGGATTATTAGAGTACTGCAAGAAGAGTGCGTGGTGAATTTATAAGTGCTTTTGTGTTGGCACAGTGATTAGATAAGGACATGGAACTGGCTGGGTGATTGCAGGAGTGCATGGGTAGTGACAAGGAGATGGCTGGACTGCATCAGTAGTGCTCAGGGGATTGTAGCAGTGCATGTGTTACTGCTTGGGTCATTGCATGAGTACATGGGTAGTGACTGGATGATTCGAGTACTGCAAGGAGAGTGCATGGTGAATTTATAAGTGCTTGTGTTTTGGCAGAGTGATTGGATAAGTAAATGGAACTGGCTGGGTGATTGGAGGAGTGCATGGGTAGTGACAAGGATATGGATGGACTGCATCTGTAGTGCTCAGGGGATTGTGGCAGTGCATGTGTTAGTGCCTGGGTCATTGCATGCGTACATGGGTAGTGACTGGATGAATAGAGTACTGCAAGGAGGGTGCATGGTGAATTTATACCTGCTTTTGTTTTGGCGCTGTGATTAAAAAAGGACATCGAACTGGCTGGGTGATTGGAGGAGTGCATGGGTAGTGACAAGGAGATGGCTGGAATGCATCAGTAGTGCTCAGGGGATTGTAACAGTGCATGTGTTAGTGCCTGGATCATTGCATGAGTACTTGGGTAGTGACTGGATTATTAGAGTACTGCAAGGATAGTGCATGGTAGATTTAAAGCGCTTGTGTTTTGGCGCAGTGATTAGATAAGGACATGTAACTGGCTGGGTGATTGGAGGAGTCTCTGGGTAGTGACAAGGAGATGGCTGGACTGCATCAGTAGTGCTCAGGGGATTGTAGCAGTGCATATGTTAGTGCCTGGTCATTGCATGAGTACATGGGTAGTGATTGGATTATTAGAGTACTGCAAGGAGAGTGCATGGTGAATTTATAAATGCTTTTGTCTTGGTACAGTGATTAGATAAGGACATGGAACTGGCTGGGGGATTGGAGGAGTGCCTGGGTAGTGACAAGGAGATGGCTGGACTGCATCAGTATTGCTCGGGGGATTGTAGCAGTGCATGTGTTAGTGCCTGGATCATTGCACAGTTGGACAGTTGCATTTTCGAAAGGCTTTTACTGTGTGATGGCGTGCAGGCGCGCCCACTGTGGAAGAATAGGAGAACACTACATCGCCCAGAAGACCTTGCAAAAGGCCACGCCTACTCGAGCAGGTGATGAATCATTGAGTGCTCTTCACTCAGGGCCTACAGCCAGCATTTTCCGCAATACGCCACTGAAGAAAGGAGGATTTCCTGAAACGCGTCTGGAGTTTATTATTTTTCAAACATTGATGCTTCCCTGATAAACCTGCTGGCAGGCTGCTTCAACCAATAAAGTGGGATGTAATACATACCTTGGTGTGGTTTCAATTTCTCAAAGGGGTTTCTGCAGCTGGTGGGTATATATATATATATATATATATATATATATATATATATATATATATATATATATATTCACTGAAAAAACCATAGGTTATAGACCATATATAGTTAGGAATTAGCATTTAAAAAACCTTATTTTACTCACACAAAACCATTGAAATTCCATATATAGTTAGTTGCACTAACTATATATCGCGCACCCGCAATCCACTGCTGATCATGTCACATATTACATCATTCATGACATGGTCAGTGACATCACTGATGACATCACTGATGACATCTCAAATGACATCACTGATGACATCACTGATGACATCTCAAATGACATCACTGATGACATCACTGATGACATCTCAAATGACATCACTGATGACTACATCCAGTGACTGTATAATTCTGTAAAGTTAAAATATGTCTTACATATTGAAGAATGAGTGGATGTATAAGTGTCTTGATGAAGGATTTAGTAGGGGCATGGCTGACTGTATGAGTGACTGATTAAATGTGTCTCACTGAGTGCATGGGTTAGTGACTAAACTGTCTTAATTTGTGCATCATTATGTCTGTTGTTCTGTAAACTGCTGCATGTGTTGATCATTAGCTATATGATTAACTGTATGGGTTATTGATTGGTTGCCCAAGCATTTGTATGGGAGACTGAGTGTGTGTGTGGGTGGCTGGGAGGTGTATGACTCTCTGCATAGATGTGTGAGCAGTTGATTGACTAGATGTATGGGTTCAAAAGTGCATGTGGAAACAGCTGTATGGGCGGTTGACTGTGTGCATGAGTGTATTGGTGAGTGAATGGATATCTCAGTGCTACATGTCAAAGTAAGTACATATGTAAAACACAGTACATGTGAGAGTTGACATATATAAATAACTGTGCATAAGAGCCAGTGAATGTGTGAGTGGCTGTATGGATCATTGTGAACTTGTATCCAGGATTGTATAAGTGAGTAAATATGTTTTAGTATATGTTTGAATAAGTAAGGTGTGTATAACTGTATAGTTGAGGAAATGGAGGTGTGATTGATTCTTTGCATGACTGACTAAGTGTCTGAGTAACTCCATGGATGAGTGACAGTCTATGAGTGTCTGTTTACACTGAGTGTATCTAAGGTTATATTAGAGTCTGAAGAGGTTCATCGTATTATCACATGAATGATGTCATCAGTGATGTGATCAGTAATGTCAAATGAGATGTCATCAGTGATGTCATCAGTGATGTCATTTGAGATGTCATCAGTGATGTCATCAGTGATGTCATTTGAGATGTCATCAGTGATGTCATCAGTGATGTCATTTGAGATGTCATCAGTGATGTCATCAGTGATGTCACTGACCATGTCATGAATGATGTAATACATGATCAGCAGTGGATTGCGGGTGCGCGATATATAGTTAGTGCAACTAACTATATATGGAATTTCAATGGTTTTGTGTGAGTAAAATAAGGTTTTTTAAATGCTAATTCCTAACTATATATGGTCTATAACCTATGGTTTTTTCAGTGAATTTTCAAGGTTTTGTAAATGCTAATTCCTAACTATATATGGTCTATAACCTATGGTTTTTTCAGTGAATTTCAATGGGTTTTTTAATAGCAAATATCATAAGCTGTCGAATGTCAAGTACGTGGTAAGTGAAAACATTTTCGTGTTTATGCACACTGATCTGCTTTGAATGGTGCCCCCCCCCTCATTTCTATTAGGAGTATTCTCTCTTTCCAGATAGTGAAAGGTAGTTAACGCAGGCCTTTGCCCCCGTTGTAATCCGTCGTGCCTGCTTCTCTCTCCATTTGATTGATTGTTATCCAAGTATTTACTGTTTTAGAATTAGTTCTCTTTGGTTCATTCTCTATTTACAAACAAACACAGAGTCGCAATACTCTGTTTAGTCTTTGCAGATAACGAAAAATCGTGTAAAAAAAAAGAAAAGGAATCGAGCAAAATCAGTAGGCCACTAATGGGATCTCTTTTTGACCTCGCTAAAATAGAAACATTAGGAACAACCCCTCATGACAAATACAAAACTAGTGAGATGAACTGAACTCCACACAATGATGGCTGCAAAACAGCTCGGCTCCGCCACCACCCCGCCCAAAATAACGATAAAGAGCGGCTGCCATGATTGGTTGCGGAATGGCCACGACGGAGCTACGAAATGGTGCTGCTCTCATGCTAACCCCAGCTTCAGTCTGAAACATCCAGAAACACTGTAGACTACCAATTCGATCAGTTCCGGTAGCGCCCCAATGTAACCCGGTAGAGAAGAACTAGCCCTCCCCTCTTTGACTGATGGTTCTTGTTGCCTGTCCCTTCTGTTGTCATTTAACAGAACTATTTAGCCTGCTGAAAGGGGTTGTGTTCCGACCGCTGGTTGGTGGAGACATTTTGACTATATTCTGGACCTGCGTTGTCGCGTAATGCGTCATATGACGCGCCGCGTTAGCGCATCCGGAAGTCATCCGGGGCGCGCAGCGCGTAACGTAAGCATAACAAGTCATGTGACTTGTTAATAAAACTTTTCATTGGTTCATTTTACTTTTCTTATTGTAATGATGAAAGGCTTGGTCATATGACCTAAAAATTACGCTTTTCATTACTTCCGAACATTATTTTTTCTTAAATATATGTTATAATGTTCCAGGCTAATGTACTTTCCCGGAAATTTTACAACTGTCCTGCAAGTAAAATATATTCTTTTTTCGAGAAAAAGAGCGTTTCTTCGTCCCATGACGGAGCCGTTGAGCAAAAGAGGGTCGACCTGCTGTCTTAGTCGCCGATACGCCTGAATATGAGATTCTTATCGATCACTTTATGTTGCAGGAATAGAAAACACAACAGCCCTTGACCATTTATCTTTACTGCGTTCCTTCGTATTATACCTTTTACCCTTCATGTAATTGGTCTGCTTTATTTCACTTGCCGTTTAATGATTCTAAAACAGTGACTATTATTAAAAACGTTACCAATGTATATACTACTACCATGTTTTCTTTTAAAAACCTTTATTGTGAAAATTTCATTATACAAATACGAGCCTATAACCACGTGGGCCTGCCACGGAGCAAACTGTAATCGTATATGATGAATAGACATTTACACTGTAGAGGAACGTAACGGGCTGGCCATTAGGTTGCAAGAACTCAGGTGTCTAACAGTTACGGAATCGGTGGACGTACATTTTATAATTAAAATACGACAGGGCCAGTTACAATAAAATTATCTAGATATACATTTGCGGGCAAGTACCATGGGTGACGTTAATTCGAACTTTCAACAGTACAGTAATCAATAACACATCAGAACTTAATATCAATAGGGATGTCGAAATATTCAATCAATTCTCGTCCCCGCCCGCCATGTGCTTCAAAACTGCATACGTATCTCGTGATTTCAAGGTTCTGCAACCAGTACACAACAAGGAGTTACGAGTCCCATTTATTCCGGCGCCATTTTGGGCGAGGACGGGCAGGTCCAGGATATAGTCAAAATGTCTCTACCAACCATCGACTATGATCATGTTCATATGCTGTATTTATTAGAGTAACACTCATCTGTCCACATGAAATTAATTTGCCACAATCTAAACATGTCATTTTAATCTTTCCAAAGTTCTTCTAAATATTTGGGACCGTTTCCCTTGCCTCTGAAGCTCTCAGTGCCACTTCTTTGATGAATGTACTAGCAGGTCAGGGGTTCTCCTCCAAATCTCTCTTTTATGCAGCACTATAATTAATTGGTGCCACCTCTCCATATGACGATGCATGGTATAGTTACCACAACTATATTTTTTTTCGGTTCCTCTGGAGAGTTCATCGTGGCAGATGAAGCGTGTAACGTACCGGGCATTTACCTTTTTTTGCATGTACAGGAAAGGAAAAAAAAATCGAGCGTCCGAGTTCTAAGGTGTCCCAGGGCCATTTTAGTGGACCAGGCCCAAATCCAAAGAACAGGCCGCCATTTTGAGAGTCCTCTTGCAGCCGCCTGTCGCTGTAGCATCAAGAGCAGCCGAAACTCAGCTGAATGGCAACTGAAACGGTAAAGGGGCGCCCCACTACAGCAGACGAGCCTCCACCTAGGAAGGCCCATTCACGCCGCCTCCCCCCCCCCCTTCGGGCACCCCACGCCGTTATTCGGAGCAGTATTGTAGGATGGCCACACCAGTGCGGCAACTTGCTAGACATCACCTCGGTTCGACCTATTCGCCGCAAGTGCGCACACAACTCAACTGCATAGCTTGCTAGACACCACCTCGGTGCCATCCGGATCTTGAAATCTCAGCGCCTTTTGGTGTCTTCTCTTCAGAAAATATTGTTGCGCTGCCTTTGGCCCCATTCGCACATCAGTCCGCTACTGACGCCATCTCACAGGCTAATAGGGCGCCCCACGCCGACTTTCAGCATTGTAGGATGACCACACCAGTACAGCAACTTGCTAGACATCACCTCGGTGCCATCCGGATCTCGGCGCCCCACTGCAGATGAAGTGCCTCTCAACTATGAAACCACCACGGTGACATCCGGATCTTGGAGCGTTGTGCTGCCTTCGGCCTATTCGCACATCGGTCCGCTACTGACGCCATCTCACAGGCTAATGGGGCGACCCACGCCGAGTTTCAGCATTGTAGGATGACCACACCAGTACAGCAACTTGCTAGACATCACCTCGGTGCCATCCGAATCTTGGCATCTCAACGCCTACTGGTATCTTCCATACAGAAAATATTGTTACGCTGCCTTTGGCCCCATTCGCACATCGGTCCGCAACTTAGACATCACCTCGGTGCCATCCGGATCTTGGCATCTCAGCGCCTTGTGGTGTATTCTCTTCAGAAAATATTGTTGCGCTGCCTTTGGCCCCATTCGCACATCAGTCCGCAACTTAGACATCACCTCGGTGCCATCCGGATCTTGGCATCTCAGCGCCTTGTGGTGTCTTCTACTCCGAAAATATTGTCGAAAATATTGTTGCGCTGCCTTTGGCCCCATTCGCACATCAGTCCGCTACTGACACCATCTCACAGGCCAACAGGGCGCCCCACGCCGACTTTTACCATTGTACGATGGCCACACCAGTGCCACAACTTGCTAGACACCACCTCGGTGCCATCCGGTTCTTGGCATCTCAGCGCCTTGTGGTGTCTTCAAATCAGAAAATATTGTTGCGCTGCCTTTGGCCCCATTCGCACATCGGTCCGCTACTGACGCCATCTCACAGGCCAACGGGGCGCCCCACGCCGACTTTCAACATTGTAGGATGGCCACAGAAGTGCGACAACTTACTAGACACCACCTCGGTGCCATCCGGATCTTGGCGCGTTGTGCTGCCTTCGGCCTATTCGCACATCGGTCCGCTACTGACGCAAACTCACAGGCCAACGGGGCGCCCCACGCCGACTTTCAGCATTGTAGGATGGCCACACCAGTGCGGCAACTTGCTACACACCACCTCGGTGCCATCCGGATCTTGGCATCTCAGCGCCTAGTGGTGTCTTCTATTCCGAAAATATTGTTGCGCTGCCTTCGGCCCCATTCACACATCGGTCCGCTACTGACGCCATCTCACAGGCCAACGGGGCGCCCCACGCCGACTTTCAGCATTGTAGGATGGCCACACCAGTTCGGCAACTTACTAGACACCACCTCGGTGCCATCCGGATCTTGGCGCGTTGTGCTGCCTTCGGCCTATTCGCACATCGGTCCGCTACTGACGCAAACTCACAGGCCAACGGGGCGCCCCACGCCGACTTTCAGCATTGTAGGATGGCCACACCAGTGCTGCAACTTGCTGGACACCACCTCGGTGCCATCCGGATCTTGGCGCGTTGTATTGCCTTCGGCCTATTCGCACATCGGTCCGCTACTGACGCCGCCTCACGTGCCAACGTATTTTCTCCGCATTTTATACCCTATGCCGCATAACAGGTCATGTGACTTGTTTATAAAACTTTTCATTGGTTCATTTTACTTTTGGTTTCCTAATGATGGAAGGCTTGATCATATGACCTAAAAACAACACTTTTCATTGGATGAAAACTTTTTTTTTTTCCCAAACGATGAAAGCCCCACCTTGTTTCTGGATGTTTCAGACTGAAGCTGGCGTCAGCATGAGAGCACCACCATCTCGTAGCTCCGTCGTGGTCATTCCGCGAGCAATCATGGCAGCCTCTCCCCACCAGAAGCCTGCAGGAGTCGGGGCCCCCAAAACTTTTGATGAATTCTCAAGGCGGAGGGGACGCTTTCGAGAATGGGGTCCAAGACCTAGCAGACAAGCGTCCGATTTCCAAGGTGTCCCAGGGCCATTTCAGTGGACCAGGCCCAAAAAGGAAAGAGCCTGTCGCCATTTTGAGAGTCCTGTGACAGCCGCCTATCGCTGCACCGCAAGAGTGGGCGCAACTCAGCTGAATTGCGGCTTTTGACACAGTGGACCAAAAACGGACGGAATGGCAACTGAAACGGTAAAGGGGCGCCCCACTACAACAGATGACACTCCACCTGGAGAGGCCCGTTCACGCCGCCTCCCCCGGGGCGCCCCACGCCGTTATTCGGAGCAGCATTGTAGGATACCAAAACCAGTGCGGCAACTTACTGGACATCACCTTGGTGCCATCGTTCTGCTGCCTTGGAACTATTCGCACAACAGTTTGCTACTGATGACCCACCCCCCGCGACGCCCCACGCCGTTATTTGCTGGGTGGCAACTTACTAGACATCACTTTCGTGTCATCTAGATTTCAGCGCGTTCTGCTGCCTTGGAACTATTCGCACAACAGTTTGCTACTGATGACCCACCCCCCGCGACGCCCCACGCCGGAAATCTGGACGTTGTGCTGCGTTGGGACTATTCGCACAGCCGACCGCTACTTCGTTGTTTTTCCCTAAAAATGTTTATATGTTATTACTATTTTTGTTTTCTTGTATATATTTATAAATTATTAAAGTTTTATAATCTTACTACTTTGTCGGAGTGCTATATATTTTTAATGTGACACATAATTGTAAAAACTTTGATGTACAAAGAGTCATCCCTGGAATCTTCCGCTTCAGGCTCGGTCCCCTCCCCAATCACAATACAGGATGGTTTTCAGATAATAGCAACGCTTCTGCTGTGACGGATCTCATCGAGTGTGGGCCTTGATCTACTATAACTCCTTTGAAGAGGGGTGATTCTTTACAGCTGTGGCCATAAACTACATCTGCAGGGCTAGCTGATACCCTAGGACCAGCCTGGACAATCGGACACAGAGGAAAAGGAGTGTCAGAGGGTGCGGTAGTGAATAGGGCGAAAGGGAGGTGTCGGGCAGGCACAGGGTGTGATTCTCAGGGAAGAGCAGCGCAGATGGGGGAGGTTTATTACCCATGCATAAGACAGAGAGCGGGGGTGACCACTGCCTGGGGGAGATGCTTGCGAGGGTGGGGAGCCATGCTAAGGATCGACAGCGTGCACAGAGTGGGTCTGGTCAAGGCATCTAAAATGGCTGCCGTGCACGACAAAAGTGTGGCATTTGAAAAAAGACAAGATGGCGCAGACAATGTTTTTCAACACTTCCTGATTTCCTTCGAATCGAACGTTAACAGACGTTGGGGCATATTACCAAAGTTAAGCGATATTTATCCCTAACGATGCTTAGCAACGATTTTTTTACCGTCAGAAATTATCGCAGATAAACCTTGCTATTATCAAGGTTTATCGCAAATACGATAAAAAACGACCGCAATGCATTAATATCGCTGAAAACTCAGCGATATTCATGCATTACCGAGCTAATGCTCTTAGCCATGTTATCCACCTCCCATTGGATAACATGGCTAAGAACTGCTCAGGGCAGGTGCTAGCTTTTGGAGATATTCGCGCTTATCTCGAATATTTCCAAAAGTTGATAATAGGAGATAGCGATGTTAGCGACTGTTTCCAGTCGCTAACATCTTGGCATGCCCACTTTGCATGTCATTAGTGATAAATATCACTCACATGCAAAGTGGGGCCCAAGATGGTCGCTATCTCCTACTAGCCGTCGCTAACTGGTGTTAGCAACAGCTAGGTAATACAGATATAATTTTATCTCCGCGAAGCGGAGCGCTGTTACAGATATATATCTTGTTTTTGAACGTTAATTTCTCAAAATGCACTGAAGCACATATATTGAGACCTAGCAAAGGCACATCGGGCTACCAGTCCCTAATATTTTACCAAGTTTCGTGCAAATCCATTCAGCCGTTCGATTATTATTATTATTTTTTTTTTTTGCCCCGCGGGGCCCTTTTAAAACCTCCACATCAAACCTAGGGGGTCAGCGAGGATCTACTATGCCCCCTTATGGTCAATTGCCCCTTCGCTTTGGCCTCCTCTTGTCTCTCGATCCTACCGAGAGACAAGATGGCGGCCGCTACGGACTGTTTGGAATGTTTACAGACACCGGAGAGCCAATCAGCTTCGCTTGGCAAAGCTCCGTAACGCGAAAAGTACGCGAAGCGGTGCGCTGTTACAGATATATATCTTTTTTTGAACGTTAATTTCTCAAAATCCACTGGAGCACATATATTGAGATCTAGCAAAGGCACATCGGGCTACCAGTCCCTACAATTTTGCCAAGTTTCGTGCAAATCCATTCAGCTGTTCGATTATTATTATTTTTTTTTTTTTTGCCCCGCGGGGCCCTTTTAAAACCTCCACATCAAACCTAAACGGTCAGGGAGGATCTACTATGACCCCTTATGGTCATTTGCCCCTTCGGTTTGGCCTCCGCTTGTCTCTCGATCCTACCGAGAGACAAGATGGCGGCCGCTACGGACTGTTTGGAATGTTTACAGACGCCGGAGAACAAATCAGCTTCGCTTCACAAAGCTCCGTTGCGCGCAAAGTACGCGAACTGGAGCGCTGCCCGGTCCGCTGTTACAGATATATATCTTTTTTTAAACGTTAATTTCTCAAAATCCACTGTAGCACATATATTGAGACCTACAAAAGGCACATCGGGCTACCAGTCCCTACAATTTTGCCAAGTTTCGTGCAAATCCATTCAGCCGTTCGGGCTAAAAGTGAGGCCAACCGCCCTATGGAAAACTCAATGTTAAAAACACGTTTTGGGACCCCCCTTTTTTCTCGGCCCCCCCTTGACGAACCCCCCCCAAATTTTCAGGGGCTGCTCAGAAACAGAATGTGCCATTTTCCTGAAAATTTCAGCCAATTCCGTCCACAAACGCCAAAGTTATTAGACATAGAATTTTCAAAAATCCCATAGAGAAAAAATCCTAACTATATATACCTACTGGCGACCGCCAGTAGGTAATATATATATATATATATATATATCAATTCCGGTTTCCCCGTTAGGGGAGTTAAATCTCCATGCACTCCCGGATATTCTTTTCAATTACAGCCATACACCAAAGTTGGTAGATCGGTTTAGATTTATTTTCATTTGTCAGCAAGCCAGCAACACCTAACGCGTTTCGGTCTCTACGGAGACCTTGCTCACAGGAAACCATCACTACATTTTTTTACTAGATTTAAATAAAGGAACATCCTCCATATCGATACTTCACTTCCTGTTAGTCGCACAGGAATTGTGGGACATGTAGTTTTTAACCAATCATTTAAACCATATTGCGGTTATTTTCTGATTTAAACATTAAACAATTAAATAGTACATGGGAATCACCAAATAAATTCATGCCCTCCAGTGGGACAATAAGTTATTGCCGTAATTCAAATTTTATACCCATAGTTCGTTATGATCTGGCCCTCTAGTGGGCATTCAATTCACAAATTAGAATCCATAGATCTTGTCCATATTAAATCACATTTTCCCATGTAACTTATTATATTCCTACTATTTATCCTGTGCATGTAAATAAGAGGAAAATTAAACAAAACACATTTGTGCCCTAAATTAGTTCATATAAGGTGAAAAAGTTGATAAAAGTTATTGAGAGAGATATAGTTCATGTTCATTTCATTTGGTTTTGAGTTCAGAGATGGCAATGTAGTTCCTCATCCAGGTTGTGCCCATGAGGATTAAGGGTTCGAAAGCTCATTATATGTTTTGATTCTTTCTGTCTCATTATTTTTTCACGATCCCCTCCTCGCTGATTTATTCCAACACTTTCAATTCCATAAAATTTTAGTTCTTTCCAATTTCCATTGTGTTCCCTCTCCATGTGTTTGGCCATTGCGTTGCTTCTGTCATTGTTAATTGTTGCTCGCACATGCTCCAAAATGCGCACCTTTAGTTCTTTTTTGGTGCTGCCAATATATTTCAACGAACACGGGCACTCTAAAACATAAATGACAAATTGTGTTTTGCAATTGATCAGTTGGTTAATTATCCAAGTTTTATTATTTACCATGTTCAGTTCCTTGATATTTTTGGCGATACAACAAACCTTGCATCCAGAGCATTTATAGAAACCTTTGGGTTTATACCAGGCTTCTGGTTTCTTCTGATCCTGGAAATGACTGAAAATTAATTTGTCTTTTAAGTTCTTAGCCCTTCGATACATTATGTTCGGATGGTCTCCCACAATTTCAGCAATTTTTGGATCCATGTGCAAAATATGCCAATTTTTCCTTAAGATTTTGGTTATCGATTAATTTGCTGTGGAGTGGGTTGTTATGAATCGAATCTTGTGATCATCACTTTCTGGTTTGGGTTTTTCTTTCAACAATTCTGTTCTATTGATACTGGAAGATCGTTTCAAGGCAGTTTGGATTATGGCTGGATGGTATTTACGTTTTTCAAATCTTTTACTAGCCAATTTTCTGTTGGTAATCCAATCCTCTTCTTTTGAGCATATTCTTTTAATTCTCAAGAATTCCCTGTATGGGATATTGTGGATTAGATTGGGTTTGGGGAAAACTTTGAGCATGTAATATTGCGTTTGTCGCAGTGCTTTTGCGATGCAATGTTGTTTGTATTGTGTTATTTTGAATAAAAATCTCTGTATCCAAAAAAATCATTTTTGATTCACTTATTGTGTAAGTAAATATAAGGCCAAAGTTGGAGTTGTTTAATACTTCAAAATATGTTGCAAATTCCTCCTCCGTTCCATCCCAAATCAGTAGCAAATCGTCTATGTATGTTAGATTTAACTCCCCTAACGGGGAAACCGGAATTGATTTAATCGCGGCTTGGTTCTGCCGCGCTTCATGTGCACCGCCATAGAGCGGCAGGAAGCCCGCCCTGTGGACCTAACGGAAAGGAATTCGTAAGGGCTCGGGTGAACGCCGACCTTGATTTCATCGTGATAAACGCGGCTAAAGTAATTGAGGAAGCCGACTGAGACAGGCTGGAAACGGAAGACGGCGACTCCGGAGGGGGCTCGTCAACCGAAGTAGCCTGAGACCGGTAAGCGACCTCGTTTATTTACTTTTATCAAACAATCACGGAGGTACAAGTGACTGCTCACCGTCGGTTGGTCTTGCGATCTTGTGTCATTAAGTGGAACAATAACGAGTGAAGGCAAACTCGAGGAACTTTTTCTGGAATATCAAACCACACGAGGGAATCCTGTGAGGTTCACATTTGACACGAGACAAGCCGGGTATTTATAATTACTACCAGTAACCTTGAAATAACATTACAATAATATTAACAAAATACAGCAAAACGAAAACACGCCAGCTCACCATGGATAAGAGAGAGATATCAAGGAATACTTTAATTCAATCGTGTTTTGAGGAGGAAACATCAGCCACAGGAGCAAGTGGCGGTGTTCGTAAAACTGATCTCAAAAATAAACTGCGCACCTGGGAAAAAGTTTCCAAGAAAGAAATCAACAAATGGTGGAAGTTGCGGCCTTGAAAAAATATCTTGAAGTGAAGCGTGTGCCCCGAGGCCTACGCATTAGCTTGATGCCTAGCCACCAGGATACTAGTAACAAACTATTAAGTGAATGGGGAGAATTCATTTTAAACTCATCTCTAGGATTAATGCAGATCCTGGTGAAACACATCGAAATTGCACTTGAAAGAACCACAAAACAATTAAAAGATATGGAAAAAGAATTGGCAACTCTTGACTTAAGTCCAGAAATGAAAAAATTCAAAGAAGATTTGGAGCAATACATCGAAAAACATGAAGAAAGTGTACGTCTAAGAAAACAGTCCAAGTTCCACAGAGACAAAGAGGACTATGAGGAAGGTCCTATTTTTACATACGCAAGAAAATATGACCAATTCAGACAAAATAATCCTGAAAGTATGATGACCATGGGAAGCATGTCCTCTCTAGCCTCAAGTGTATCAACAGAACCAGGTGTCAGTGGAGGAGAAGAGGAACAAAGAGGAGCAGGGGCAAAAGTTCCTTTTTTAGACGAAATGAAACTGGCGTTCCAACAGAAAAATTGGGAGAAATCAATGGGACCCCAACAAATATATCAAAGAGGAAGAGGGAGAGGCCGCGGAAAGACACCACAAAACAAACCAGAAGAAGCAAGCGTAAACACAGCACAAAATACTGGCGCAAACCGCGTGGGAACTATGACAAGGAACATGCGGAAGAAATGGAATCATTAAATATGGATAACACGGATGACAATCAAGAACTAGAGGTTATCAATCTATCCTCGAAAAACCTAAATGATGTGGAACTGAAATTATTAAAACGTGGCATGAACTTCTGTCCAACTAGTGGAATAAATCTAGCGGAAACACGTGTGGATTTATATAAATATATTAGGAAGATTAAATTGGCTAAACTATTTGTGGATAAACCGGATATGGCCAATTGGAGAAGAACAATTCCACAGCCGACTATGCAAATACCACTACAGGATGCAGAACACTTTGTTAACCTAATGGAATTAAGCCAGGATCCATAACAAAGTGGAAGAGAAGTGCAAGCATATTGTGTTCAACTGGGAGCTGGCATTTCAAATATGAAACCAAAATCTAAATTTTATCCGCAACTACCCCCAGGAAATAAAATAGACTTTTTCCACGAATGCGTAGTGAAAGACCTTTACCAATTAAAAATCCCTCACAAAAAAGACAATCTCACGAGGGAGGAACGTCAAGTTCTCAATCAACTACAGAAAGACGACACTATTGAGATAAAAATAGCCAACAAGGGTGGGAATGTAATCATCCAGGATAAAGAAACATATATGCGTGAGGCATAGTCTCAGCTCCGCAATAGGGAATATTATGAGAAGCTGAAAACAAATCCTTTGCTGAAGCATAAAGAAGAATTGGACCGAAAGTTGGACAATTGGTTCAAACAAAATTTATTGGACAGTGACGAATACAAATACTTCCAAACATCCCATCCCAAAATGGCAACCATATATTTCCTTCCCAAGATACACAAACACCCCACGAAACCACCAGGGAGGCCAATAATCTCGGCTAAAGGTGCATTGTTGGAACCTATTGCAAACTATCTGGACAGTTTCCTATTACCCTATGTAAAGGGTTTAACATCATATGTGAAAGATACGGGGGATCTATTGAGAAGACTGGAAGATACCCCCTGGCAATCTTCCTATAAACTTGTGGCAATGGATGTTATATCTTTGTACTCCAACATTCGGAATGAAATTGGCTTAGAAGCTTGTAAATCTTTTCTGATGGACAGAAATATTCAATTTGCTGAGCACAATAACATGCTTCTCGAAATGATCTCTATGTGCCTGGAACAAAATGTATTTATGTTCGGAAAAGAGATGTATCAACAATCAAAAGGCACAGCGATGGGCTTTTCTTTCAGTCCATCCTATGCCTGCCTAACAATGGGTCATTGGGAAAGAACGTGGGCATGGAGATGCGAAAATGATGTGCCGGTATCGAAAACCATAGCCTGGTTGAGATACATAGATGATTTGCTACTGAATTGGGATGGAACGGAGGAGGAATTTGCAACATATTTTGAAGTATTAAACAACTCCAACTTTGGCCTTCAATTTACTTACACAATAAGTGAATCAAAAGTGATTTCTTTAGATACAGAGATTTTTATTCAAAATAACACAATACAAACAACATTGCATCGCAAAAGCACTGCGACAAACGCAATATTACATGCTCAAAGTTTTCACCAATCCAATCTAATCCACAATATCCCATACAGGGAATTCTTCAGAATTAAAAGAATATGCTCAAAAGAAGAGGATTGGATTACCAACAAAAAATTGGCTAGTAAAAGATTTGAAAAACGTAAATACCATCCAGCCATAATCCAAACTGCCTTGAAACGATCTTCCAGTATCAATAGAACAGAATTGTTGAAAGAAAAACCCAAACCAGAAAGTGATGTTCAAAAGATTCGATTCATAACAACCCACTCCACAGCAAATGAATCGATAACAAAAATCTTAAGGAAAATATTTTGCACATGGATCCAAAAATTGCTGAAATTGTGGGAGACCATCCGAACATAACGTATCGAAGGGCTAAGAACTTAAAAGACAAATTAATTTTCAGTCATTTCCAGGATCTGAAGAAACCAGAAGCCTGGTATAAACCCAAAGGTTTCTATAAATGCTCTGGATGCAAGGTTTGTTGTATCGCCAAAAATATCAAGGAACTGAACATGGCAAATAATAAAACTTGGATAATTAACCAACTGATCAATTGCAAAACACAATTTGTCATTTATGTTTTAGAGTGCCCGTGTTCGTTGAAATATATTGGCAGCACCAAAAAAGAACTAAAGGTGCGCATTTTGGAGCATGTGCGAGCAACAATTAACAATGACAGAAGCAACGCAATGGCCAAACACATGGAGAGGGAACACAATGGAAATTGGAAAGAACTAAAATTTTATGGAATTGAAAGTGTTGGAATAAATCAGCGAGGAGGGGATCGTGAAAAAATAATGAGACAGAAAGAATCAAAACATATAATGAGCTTTCGAACCCTTAATCCTCATGGGCACAACCTGGATGAGGAACTACATTGCCATCTCTGAACTCAAAACCAAATGAAATGAACATGAACTATATCTCTCTCAATAACTTTTATCAACTTTTTCACCTTATATGAACTAATTTAGGGCACAAATGTGTTTTGTTTAATTTTCCTCTTATTTAGATGCACAGGATAAATAGTAGGAATATAATAAGTTACATGGGAAAATGTGATTTAATATGGACAAGATCTATGGATTCTAATTTGTGAATTGAATGCCCACTAGAGGGCCAGATCATAACGAACTATGGGTATAAAATTTGAATTACGGCAATAACTTATTGTCCCACTTGAGGGCATGAATTTATTTGGTGATTCCCATGTACTATTTAATTGTTTAATGTTTAAATCAGAAAATAACCGCAATATGGTTTATATGATTGGTTAAAAACTACATGTCCCACAATTCCTGTGCGACTAACAGGAAGTGAAGTATCGATATGGAGGATGTTTCTTTATTTAAATCTAGTAAAAAAATGTAGTGATGGTTTCCTGTGAGCAAGGTCTCCGTAGAGACCGAAACGCGTTAGGTGTTGCTGGCTTGCTGACAAATGAAAATAAATCTAAACCGATCTACCAACTTTGGTGTATGGCTGTAATTGAAAAGAATATCCGGGAGTGCATGGAGATTTAACTCCCCTAACGAGGAAACTGGAATTGATTTAATCGCGGCTTGGTTCTGCTGTGCTTCGTGTGCACCGCCATAGAGCGCCTGGAAGCCCGCCCTGTGGACCAAACGGAAAGGAATATATATATATATATATATATATATATATATATATAAGTATATATATATCTATATATGTATGCACAAAACCTCCTTCCACGAAAAGAGACAGCGACCCAGGGGGAGACGGTAGGTAACACCTTTATTCAGCACAGATGCGAATGCATTTCGGCAGACTTTTGCCTTCTTCAGCGCCCAAAACGATCCATGAGAAATGTCTCAAGCTGGAAATCAGTCCCTCCTTTGAACGCTTGCTGCTGCAAGCCAGCTCCACCCCCAGTAATTAACTCCACGCACCTGAGAGCAGTCCCAAGTGCAGCTCGAAACTGCAAGTCCCAGAATGCAACAGTGTGGAATCCGGGACCACCGGTGCAGGAGTAAGTCACCAGTTGGTGAGAATGTCATTCCGGGGGGGCAGGGAACAGCGTGAGCCTCAAGGAAACAGGTGTAACAGTCCCGCTTTGGTGTGCCAGATGATCAGTGTCACCTCCGGTCCCCCAATACCACCGCAGCCATCTTTTCCAGAAAGTCAATAGAGCAGGGGATGAGCCACAGTGTGCTCTACCCAGCATGGGATTAATAATCCCAAAACTGCTTTCTTATCTCCCTGGTTTCAATGGCGGGCTACCAGCCCGTCCAGCCAACGCTGGTCAAACAAACGAACTGCAGGAGTCCAAGTCCCAGTGAGGCTGGTTACCCAAAGCGCGGCGGGGGTCCCTGAAAAGCGCCGCTGGGTGACGCTGTGTAAGATGCACAAAACCTCCTTCCACGAAAAGAGACAGCGACCCAGGGGGAGACGGTAGGTAACACCTTTATTCAGCACAGATGCGAATGCATTTCGGCAGACTTCTGCCTTCTTCAGCGCCCAAAACGATCCATGAGAAATGTCTCAAGCTGGAAATCAGTCCCTCCTTTGAACGCTTGCTGCTGCAAGCCAGCTCCACCCCCAGTAATTAACTCCACGCACCTGAGAGCAGTCCCAAGTGCAGCTCGAAACTGCAAGTCCCAGAATGCAACAGTGTGGAATCCGGGACCACCGGTGCAGGAGTAAGTCACCAGTTGGTGAGAATGTCATTCCGGGGGGGCAGGGAACAGCGTGAGCCTCAAGGAAACAGGTGTAACAGTCCCGCTTTGGTGTGCCAGATGATCAGTGTCACCTCCGGTCCCCCAATACCACCGCAGCCATCTCTTCCAGAAAGTCAATAGAGCAGGGGATGAGCCACAGTGTGCTCTACCCAGCATGGGATTAATAATCCCAAAACTGCTTTCTTATCTCCCTGGTTTCCATGGCGGGCTACCAGCCCGTCCAGCCAATGCTGGTCAAACAAACGAACTGCAGGAGTCCAAGTCCCAGTGAGGCTGGTTACCCAAAGCGCGGCGGGGTCCCTGAAAAGCGCCGCTGGGTGACGCTGTGTAAGATGCACAAAACCTCCTTCCACGAAAAGAGACAGCGACCCAGGGGGAGACGGTAGGTAACACCTTTATTCAGCACAGATGCGAATGCATTTCGGCAGACTTCTGCCTTCTTCAGCACCCAAAACGATCCATGAGAAATGTCTCAAGCTGGAAATCAGTCCCTCCTTTGAACGCTTGCTGCTGCAAGCCAGCTCCACCCCCAGTAATTAACTCCACGCACCTGAGAGCAGTCCCAAGTGTAGCTCGAAACTGCAAGTCCCAGAATGCAACAGTGTGGAATCCGGAACCACCGGTGCAGGAGTAAGTCACCAGTTGGTGAGAATGTCATTCCGGGGGGGCAGGGAACAGCGTGAGCCTCAAGGAAACAGGTGTAACAGTCCCGCTTTGGTGTGCCAGATGATCAGTGTCACCTCCGGTCCCCCAATACCACCGCAGCCATCTCTTCCAGAAAGTCAATAGAGCAGGGGATGAGCCACAGTGTGCTCTACCCAGCATGGGATTAATAATCCCAAAACTGCTTTCTTATCTCCCTGGTTTCAATGGCGGGCTACCAGCCCGTCCAGCCAACGCTGGTCAAACAAACGAACTGCAGGAGTCCAAGTCCCAGTGAGGCTGGTTACCCAAAGAAAAACCAAAGGTGCTGATGGACGGAGCGCTGACATTACAAACACTCACCCCCAGTCAACTGATCTGGGTTTAATCCATCACCGTTCTTTAGTTCACTCTGCCACCCCAGTTCAGATATGGCCATATGCAAATCAGTCTGACCCTGTGCCTCATGGGAACAGTCCAGCCCGAACTGCCAAGCCATGTCTTCCCTGGACCGGAATCAAGCTTCCCAGGACCGGTTTCTGGCATTACAGTCGTCTTCAGCCGGGCTTGCTTGACTCCAGTGGCAAAGTGAGCAAGGGACTCACGTCTGAGCATACCCTGCCAACTTAGGGCGAACATAAGAAAAACCAAAGGTGGTGATGGACGGAGCGTTGACAATACAAACACTCACCCCCAGTCAACTGGTCTGGGTTTAATCCATCACCGTTCTTTAGCTCACTCCGCCACCCCAGTTCAGACATGGCCATATGCAAATCAGTCTGACCCTCTGCCTCATGGGAACAGTCCAGCCCGAACTGCCAAGCCATGTCTTTCTGGACCGGAAACAAGCTTCCCAGGACCGCTTTCTGGCATTACAGCCATCTTCAGCCGGGCTTGCTTGACTCCAGTGGTAAAGTTAGCAAGGGACTCACGTCTGGGCATACCCTGCCAACTTACGGCGAACAAAAAAAAACCAAAGGTGGTGATGGACGGAGCGTTGACAATACAAACACTCACCCCCCAGTCAACTGATCTGGGTTTAATCCATCACCGTTCTTTAGCTCACTCCGCCACCCCAGTTCAGACATGGCCATATGCAAACCAGTCTGACCCTGTGCCTCATGGGAACAGTCCAGCCCGAACTGCCAAGCCATGTCTTCCCTGGACCGGCATCAAGCTTCCCAGGACCGGTTTCTGGCATCACAGCCGTCTTCAGCTGGGCTTGCTTGACTCCAGTGGCAAAGTGAGCAAGGGACTCACGTATGAGCATACTCTGCCAACTTAGGGCAAAAAAGAAAAACCAAAGGTGGTGATGGACGGGGCATTGACAATACAAACACTCACCCCCAGTCAACTGATCTGGGTTTAATCCATCTCCGTTCTTTAGCTCACTCCACCACCCCAGTTCAGACATGGCCAAATGCAAATCAGTCTGACCCTGTTCCTCATGGGATCAGTCCAGCCCGAACTGCCAAGCCATGTCTTCCCTGGACCGGAATCAAGCTTCCCAGGACCGGTTTCTGGCATTACAGCCGTCTTCAGCCGGGCTTGCTTGACTCCAGTGGCAAAGTGAGCAAGGGACTCACGTCTGAGCATACCCTGCCAACTTAGGGCGAACAAAGAAAAAACAAATGTGGTGATGGACGGAGCGTTGACAATACAAACACCCCCAGTCAACTGATCTGGGTTTAATCCATCTCCGTTCTTTAGCTCACTCCGCCACCCCAGTTCAGACATGGCCATATGCAAATCAGTCTGACCCTGTTCCTCATGGGATCAGTCCAGCCCGAACTGCCAAGCCATGTCTTCCCTGGACCGGAATCAAGCTTCCCAGGACCGGTTTCTGGCATTACAGCCGTCTTCAGCCGGGCTTGCTTGACTCCAGTGGCAAAGTGAGCAAGGGACTCACGTCTGAGCATACTGTGGTAAATAAATAATTAATTACCGGTTCTATTTTTGACTATAATCAATAAACGGGTAGCTCAATAAATAAGAGTCAAGATACGAGGTAGCTGGAGTTGACAGGCTTTAATCAGGCATAAAAGGACTGGAACAGGACAGCCTGTACGGGAATGGGATGGCAGCTGCCGGGGGCAGGATCTGGGAGCATAAGGGATAACTTTTAATAACAGTGCACAATATTTATAGTTAAACAAATACATTACAGTCAATACAGTAGGCGTAGCAGTAGGCAGAGTTTGTAGCAGTCGCGAAAGATAAGGGCAAAATGAAGTAACAAGAAGGAGTGTACAGGGCGTATACATAGACATGTGATACAAACGTAACAGAATATGTCATAAATGGGGCGGAAACATGGAGGGGGCTACCTGAGCAGCTGGGACCTTTAACCTAGTGGTGCGCGCAAACTGGCAATGACGTGTTACCAGGAAGAACTGGGGCTATGACTTCTGTGCTAAAAGAGGAGACTAAAGTCTGGAGGGTCAGAGCGACATGTACCTAAAACCTATCTAGTATCTGGTGTTTAGAGAACATGTTGATAGAATCCAAAAGTTATCAGGGCAAAGGCTAACAGATACTAAGACTGGTGCATGCATTATTCTTCATGTAGTGCTTGTGCGAGGAATATTCTATGAATATTAATACAGTATCTCTCTTACATGGAGACATAAAGGCTAGACCATGACGGAAACTATTGATGCGATTCAGTAGCTTAGGAATGCAGAGAAAGAGGGCTGGACTGATAACTAGAATCATAACATACTCTTGGCAGACTGGGAGGCAGAGCCAGGCCGAGCCGGGCACTGCGAAGCATGAAGTAAGTGAAGGGTCAGGGATACAGGTGGGGGCTGTATCGCTCCTCGGAGAGGGTTCAGGAAACAGGAGCTGAATCTGAGTCCGGGCCCTTTTGAGGCCTAGAAACGGGGACTTTCAATGAATTAACGTGCACACTGTGAAACGTGGCAACGTAGCTTTACATAGGCTTGATATTCGTTGCTTTCACGAGGACTGGAAACTGGCATACTAGAGATGGACACAACTATAATTGCGTCTTTAATCGATCAGAAGGGAATACATGCATATCGATCATGCACATATAACATAAGGTGGGGAACACGTAGGCACATATAACATGGCAAAATTTACTTTTCCACATTCCCTCCTTGTGCCCTACGTTTCCATCAGGAAACATCAATATTCATGATACCATCTATCATTTCATATAGCATCATTTGCTCGTCTCGAATTGTCTTGGAACGGGATTTAGGACTAGGAATACAAGAGGTAGCGCAAATGCCGCAAATCGCAGGGCCACATTGTATACAGAGGCAGCAACTGAATATGATCATTACTGCAATACCTAGAAATGACAATACTTTCCATCCCCAGGCAGATATGATACTCCAGAGCCAACCGGACCATGTCCAGGTGCCTGGATTCTGGTGTAACTGATGGGCAATTTTATGAAGTCTGGTTATAGCTGAATAAACAGACGGCGCGTTATTAGGAATGAAAATGCAGCAACTAGATCCGATGACTCTACATGCTCCTCCTCTATCGGCCAGTATGACGTCAAGAACGAGACGATTTTGGAGCACGACAAATCTCATAGCAGATTGCTCTTCGGTTAAGTTACCTAGAGCAGAAGTAGTCTCATTCACTACTGCTTCAAGGGTTCTGGTTAGTCTACGGATTAACTTACTATTCTGGACAGGTCCTATAAAGAAGAAGAAACCTTTATTGAAGTCTTGATATTGTTCTAGAGCAGTTTCAGTTTGATCGACAATTGGGGACTCGATCTCCCTTCTAGGTCTGACGTGTACTAGATGTGTGTTTCTATGATAATCAGATGGGGCTAGAAAAACTGGTGGCAGTAGGAAGGCAATGTAACATGTTCCATCCCAATCGAGGGGCAGACGAACATATGCGGTCTGACCACAAACAAAATAAGAATGACGTGAAGCTTTGAAAATAGATTTCCCACTGTCACTATACTCGATAGTAGTAGTACAATCACTATGTCCTACATGTGTGGAACCATTCTTTCTGACACATAATTCGCCTTTGACTGGTAGTACTGAAATAGCAGGTAAGTCTGGAGTAGTATCAGACTGAACATTCAGGACCATAAAATTCGAAGAATAATTACCTAAATTATAAACTTCATTTTCTAGATCTAACCCTGTTCTATGGGAGAGACCTTGCTTGTCTGGAAAACATGTTCTATTCAGAAGGGACATATCATTGGAGGATGACGTTAACGTGGACCATGCTCCACACGAACCATTATGTGAAAACGGATAAGGAAAGAGTGGCAGAACTCCCTTCGGTGTCTGGAAAGGGGGGAGTCGACCACACACCCAACAATTTGTGGCATTGCTGGTCTGGTGTGAATAGTGTAACATTCTTATAAATGTATTATTTCTCATAGCAAGACGATAGGATAGCTCGTGAGGAGGCAGATCGCTAAACGTGTGCTCTACTGTAGCATTAGAAAACTTATTTACATGAGAAATTGGAAAACATAAATGCAATGCATAACTTGTGCAGGTAACCATCAAACTTAGAAACAATAAGAAACTTAGAAAAACGATACATCTGATAGAGTTTTGACTAACTCTCTCACTATGGGGGTCTATCTCATACATGTCAGGGACCTGTCTAACCGTTTCACCCGAGAGGGACTTAGACAATTAAACTGGCTGACTTATTTTACTAGACCGGAGCTTTGCTTTATACTCCTGTTGCGGAGTTTTCTCTAACAGAGGAACTTTCAGTTCAGGATTCAGATCAATGTCTGGTTTAGAGTCTGGTTTCAGGCAGTCTTTAGAAATGTTCGTTGCAAATGTTTTTTCTCGGACTCCATGGAACTTCTTGATGTGGGACAGATGGACCCACCCCTTGCGGCCCTCCAACTTCACGGCCGTGCGGGTGGTCAGAAGGACTAGTCGTGGCTCCTTCCAACGGGGCTCCAGCGGACTTGAACGATCAAAGTTCCTGACCAACACGAGGTCGCCTGGAATGACCTCATGCGGTTTCACTTCGGTATTGTCTGGAAATGCGGCGGCAACCTGTGAACGACAAGAGTGTAGGGCAGACATCAAGGAAGCTAGGTAATCTGTCAACATATTACTGGAAACATCTGTAATACTGCGGGGTCTAGGTGTACCCCACATATTTGGGGGGCGGCCGAATACGACCTCATAAGGGGACAGACCTGATCTGGAATGTGCAACCATCCTCATGAAGAATAGAGCAACTGGCAGGGCTACTAGCCAGTCTACACCTTTCTCTTTACATGTCTTAGCAATACGGATTTTCAGAGTTTGATTATGTCTCTCTACGAGACCGGCTGCTTCAGGATGGCGCACACAATGGAACTTCCACTGGTACCCTAACAAAAGGGAAACATGTTTCATGAGTTCAGATGAGAATGGCTGGCCGTTATCAGAATACACGACCCTAGGGAGTCTATAACGGGGGAAGAATTCACGAACCAACTGCTTGGCAGTGGTCGCTGCTGTGTAATCTGGAACTGGATATGCTTCTGTCCACCTGGACAAAGCGCATACAACTACAAGAACATACTTGAAACCTCGACATCGCTCCATCTGAATATAATCCATCTGGAGGACTTCAAAAGGGTGGTCAGGAGGTTGGAATCCACCTTGTTCCACCGGGACACTTTTACCTGGATTGAACTGGCAACATATCATACAAGTACGGACTTTCTGCTTGGCTGCAGCTCATAAATGCTTGTTGAACCAAAGGTTCTGGATACTGTCTAACATAGCTTTTTCTCCTAGATGTGCTGGACTATGTGCGGTATTGATAATGACTTGAACCATAGAGTCGGGGAGAAACCATGTGGCTTTTCCCTTCGTCACCCATCCCTGATCTGTCTGGACCCCTCCTTGTTCGGACCATTTCTTGATTTCTTCGGGAGTAGCATGTAACTGTATGTCTATGACATCTTGTGTAGGGTCCTTAACTGTCATACAAGTAGTCTGTTCTGGAATGGATGTCTGTGTCTTGTTAACTGGAATGTCTGGTGTCTGAGCTGTAAGCTTGGCTGTTCGATCTGCTAGATCGTTATCTTGGGAAATGATGTCAGTAACTTTCGTATGTGCCTTGCACTTCATGATAGCGATAGCTGTCGGTAAATGTATTGCATCTAACAGAGCTTGAATGAGGAGACCATGCTGAATCTTGGTTCCATGAGAAGTCATGAAACCTCTTTCCTGCCAGAGCACTCCGAAGTCGTGTACAACTCCGAATGCGTAGCGTGAGTCTGTGTATATGTTTACTTTCAGGTTCTTGGCACGTATGCAGGCTTGGGTCAGAGCAACTAGCTCTGCTGCTTGAGCAGACAGGGTGTCAATACGGTGGGTTTCTATAACTTCGGTGTCAGTAGTCACTGCATACGCGGCTACTAGATCTCCTGTACTAGTTCTCATACATGAACCGTCCACATAAAGTGTCAGGTCGGGATTAGGTAATGCAATGTCTGTCAGGTCTTGTCTTGGCTTGGTCATAGTGTTAACTACTTCCACACAGTCATGTGTGGCCGGATTTGAAGTAACTGACGGCAACAGTGTAGCAGGATTTAAAATGTTGCAGCGTCTGATTTCTATGTGTGGCTGGAACAGTGTCAGTTCATAACCTGTTAAACGTGCAATGGTCAAATGCTGAGTCTGTGTTCGGTTTAAAAGAACTTCCACGGAGTGTGGAACTTGTACTGTCAGGGAGTGTCCTAATACTATGGAATCACTTTGTCTGATAGCTAGAGCTGTGGCTGCAACTGACTTGAGGCATGCAGGCAAAGCCTGGGCTACTGGATCTAGTGTGCTCGAAAAATAAGCACAGGGCTTGTACTGTCCGGCTTGATCTTGTGTGAGAACAGATAATGCAGTACCATCACGTTCTGTGACAAAAAGTGTAAAAGGCTTACTGTAGTTCGGTGTAGCTAGAACAGGTGCTTGGCATAAGGCTTTCTTTAACTCATTAAAACTAAGTGTATGTTCAGATGTCCAAGGGAGGACAGTCGATACGGCTGCCTCCTGTGTCGTTAACTGTATCAGTGGCTTTGCTAGAAATGCATACTGAGGAATCCATTGTCTGCAGTAAGAAGTGAGGCCAATAAAAGCACGTACCTCCTTCTGTGTCTTGGGCTGTGGAAGACTCGCTATTAACTGGATACGGTCTGGTGTCAACTGCCTACCCCACTTGGACAGCAAGTGGCCTAAGTAGATCACTTGCTGGACACAGAATTGAAGCTTTGAAGGGGACACCTTGTGCCCCATCTCGGCTAGGAAATACAGGACTGTAAGTGACGCACGCTCGCAGTCACGTTCAGAACGGGCTGTGATCAGTAGATCATCGACATACTGGAGCAGGGCAGTGTCTGTTGGCATGTGAATATTGTCTAGTTGTCTTTTAAGTGCTTGACTATAAATACTAGGACTTTCTGTGAAACCTTGAGGAGCTCGTGTGAATTTATAGCTCCTTCCATTTAAACAAAAACCGAAAAGGTACTGGCTGTCTGGGTGAATGGGGACACTGAAAAATGCATTTTTGAGGTCTATGACAGTGAAAAACGTAGCTTCAGAATCAATGGCTGTCAATAGGGATGAAATATCTGGGACTACTGGATACTGGGGTATGATACATTTATTAAGCTCTCGAAGGTCAATCACTAATCGATATACTGGAGGTGCATTTGGATCAGTACGTTTCATGACTGGAATGATAGGTGAATTACATACATTGGAGTCAGTTTCTACAACCACTCCTTGAGCAATAAGCTCGTCAATAATTTTGGATAAGGCTGCTACAGCCTCAGGTGGCAATCTGTACTGTCTGATTCGTGGCAGGACTACACCTTGCTTGAGAGTCACACGATGGGGTGTGATTTGCATAAAACCTATATCAGTTGGACCTTGCGCCCATAAATGCTGCGGAACATTGGACAATCTTGGATCAAAATCACGTAATACATAGTGACCTTTAAAGTCTCTTAAGAACAAACGTATTCCTTCTGGAGAGCAGCAAATAACTGCACCTAATTCTTTTAATGTTTTAATGCCTAACACATTTTCTGGACATGACTTCGTAAGTAACAAATCAGTAGTTCGGGACAATGGACCAACTTCTAGAGTAACTGGCTTTGATATCTCGTTTACAATAGGCTTTCCTGAAAATCCAAGGGAAACATTTCTAGAGCCTGAGAGCGGAGCCCCTGGAACCTCGTCATGACTGATAGTAGTCCTACTTGCCCCTGTATCAATCAAAAACTTTCTGTCTTTCCCCAATACTTGACTGTGTACATAGGGACCCTCTTGATCTACAGGTATCTCGATGAGAGGCAAGCCTACCTCCCTCTCTAGGCTGTTTCATGAATACGGTTGATACTCTGGATACTCTGTCTGGGCATACTGGTACATCTGCTGTGTAACATGCTGTGTTGCAGCGATAGGCTGCGGTGCTGGAGCTGTCTGTTGTGCATTCTGTGGTGGCTGAGAAGTCTGGGAAACTTGTTCTTGTCTAGGCGGACGTGGTCTTTCTTTAGTCTTACCAGTAGCTATGTTGTGTTTCAGAACTGCACACTCGTTTATAAAATGACCTGGCTGTTTACAATAATTGCAGGTCCCTTTAACGGGAGCTGCAGGATGACTGGCTTGACTCGGACCCCTCTTCTGACTGTCTTGTGGAACAGATTGTGCAACTAATACTTTCATTTTCGTGTCTTTCATACGTCTCCTTTCATGTTCTTGCTCTTCCCTGATTCTGTTCTGGTGATACTGGAGCATCTGAAGCATCTGTGACGGGGTACTAGCTTGCCAGGTACTTTCGACTTTCAATACTCGATTTTTAACTTGTGGACTTGAATTCTCGACTAGTTTAGTAACAAAAAGATGAGGGTATGACTCGCTACCTGTCTTCAGACCACTGTTGATAATAAAACATTTTTCGAATCTAGAATAAAAATCACTAGTATCTTCATCCTGTTTCTGTTTACATGCTGAGATTGCATCCCAATCTTCCTTTTTCGTGGCTAATAATCTTGGCAAAACCTGAATCAATAACTCTGGCAATTCTTTACATTTCTCCCCAAGACCGGTACCTGGTACTCGTATTTTATCTTCAGCTTCTAGAGCTGTCCAATCAATCTTTTTCTCTCCCACCTCCCATTCTTTTTCCTTGAGTTTTTCATATACCCCTGCGGGCAACAGGACCTTTAACATTTTAATAATATCTGGATATGTGTATTCTCCCATACGGAGCATGTCTTTTAATTCTCGATGGAACCCTGCTGGATCTTTGTCGTGACAGGGAATTAATTTCTTCATCTCTAAGAGTTCCATCTTTGTGATGGGGGTATAAACAAATACTCGTTGCATTTCACCACCCTCTGTCCTAACTGGGTGTACTCCCGTAACGGATGCTGTCTATCTATGTAAAATGGTTTACTTTCTGGGGGTGAGACATGAACAAAATGCGGATTCAGAAATGTTCTATATTTGTGGCGCTGTTCTAGAATGACACTAATTAAATCGGTACCTAAACCTCTCCATCTATACTGGAGTAACTCGTTCAGAACATCATGTAACGGACCTGTATCAGAATGTTGTCCCTCATACAGTGTAATGAGGTGCTGGATCATATACATACCCACCAGTCCCAATTCGGGCGCCATTATGTGGTAAATAAATAATTAATTACCGGTTTTATTTTTGACTATAATCAATAAACGGGTAGCTCAATAAATAAGAGTCAAGATACGAGGTAGCTGGAGTTGACAGGCTTTAATCAGGCATAAAAGGACTGGAACAGGACAGCCTGTACGGGAATGGGATGGCAGCTGCCGGGGGCAGGATCTGGGAGCATAAGGGATAACTTTTAATAACAGTGCACAATATTTATAGTTAAACAAATACATTACAGTCAATACAGTAGGCGTAGCAGTAGGCGGAGTTTGTAGCAGTCGCGAAAGATAAGGGCAAAATGAAGTAACAAGAAGGCGTGTACAGGGCGTATACATAGACATGTGATACAAACGTAACAGAATATGTCATAAATAGGGCGGAAACATGGAGGGGGCTACCTGAGCAGCTGGGACCTTTAACCTAGTGGTGCGCGCAAACTGGCAATGACGTGTTACCAGGAAGAACTGGGGCTATGACTTCTGTGCTAAAAGAGGAGACTAAAGTCTGGAGGGTCAGAGCGACATGTACCTAAAACCTATCTAGTATCTGGTGTTTAGAGAACATGTTGATAGAATCCAAAAGTTATCAGGGCAAAGGCTAACAGATACTAAGACTGGTGCATGCATTATTCTTCATGTAGTGCTTGTGCGAGGAATATTCTATGAATATTAATACAGTATCTCTCTTACATGGAGACATAAAGGCTAGACCATGACGGAAACTATTGATGCGATTCAGTAGCTTAGGAATGCAGAGAAAGAGGGCTGGACTGATAACTAGAATCATAACATACTCTTGGCAGACTGGGAGGCAGAGCCAGGCCGAGCCGGGCACTGCGAAGCATGAAGTAAGTGAAGGGTCAGGGATACAGGTGGGGGCTGTATCGCTCCTCGGAGAGGGTTCAGGAAACAGGAGCTGAATCTGAGTCCGGGCCCTTTTGAGGCCTAGAAACGGGGACTTTCAATGAATTAACGTGCACACTGTGAAACGTGGCAACGTAGCTTTACATAGGCTTGATATTCGTTGCTTTCACGAGGACTGGAAACTGGCATACTAGAGATGGACACAACTATAATTGCGTCTTTAATCGATCAGAAGGGAATACATGCATATCGATCATGCACATATAACATAAGGTGGGGAACACGTAGGCACATATAACATGGCAAAATTTACTTTTCCACAATACCCTGCCAACTTAGGGCGAACATAGGAAAAACCAAAGGTGGTGATGGACGGAGCGTTGACAATACAAACACTCACCCCCAGTCAACTGGTCTGGGTTTAATCCATCACCGTTCTTTAGCTCACTCCGCCACCCCAGTTCAGACATGGCCATATGCAAATCAGTCTGACCCTGTGCCTCATGGGAACAGTCCAGCCCAAGCTGCCAAGCCATGTCTTTCTGGACCGGAATCAAGCTTCCCAGTGTCACGATTCCCCCGGCCGCTGGTAAATCACTGCCTGCTCTTCGATACTGAACGGGTTGAGAAACTACATATCCCATGATCCTTTGCGTGGCGCGTTCCTATGACGCTGTGCGACTGGAGTGGATAATATGGCGTCTCACGGTGGACACGCTGCCGATTATTCCT
Organism: Lissotriton helveticus; assembly: GCF_964261635.1. Classification (NCBI taxonomy): domain Eukaryota; kingdom Metazoa; phylum Chordata; class Amphibia; order Caudata; family Salamandridae; genus Lissotriton; species Lissotriton helveticus. Next base: position 1,263,600,921 of record NC_136059.1, on the reverse strand, counting down.
GCTTGGCGAGGAGAGTATCTGAGCGTGTATCCTGACTCCTTTTGGAAGGTTCTCTGGATGTCGGCGGCGGTAAGCGTTGGTTCGCTTTGACCGGTACGCGGATTACTGAGGTGGGGCTTAGGAAGCGCCCGCTACTAGCGCTGTGATTCAGCGTTATTTGCTTGGTTCATTGGATTACCCTGGTGGGGCTTAGGAAGCGCCTACATCGGAAAGGTCCCCAGAATTCTTTGCACGTGATCTCTGGATTATCCTGGTGGGGCTTAGGAAGCGCCCGTATGGTCAACTGTCATCGGAGTATCAGGTTTTCCATGATTGAGTGGGGTGCTTGAGTTTGAGTAACTCTCTGGTGGAACCTGGTTTTCTTGTACTTGTTATACTAATTACATTCAGGGAGCGTCTTGCTCCGGTTTTTGCAGGACACCTGGGCTTAGGTGTCGCAATACCATTCATCGCACAGTACGTACTCATTAGCGCTTACAGAGAAGGATCTGTAGAGACGCTTTCTTTATACTTTAAGCTGGGCATATGATTTGGTCTTTTGTTTCTGTTGAACATCAAACGAGTAGGGAATGTATGCAATATAAAAGGGGTTGACTCTTCCTGCATTACCCCGTGAACATTTGTTTCATACATTTCCTAGGAGGAGGAACCTTTTGTTGTGAACTTACCGTTAAGGAATGTGATCATCCTTCATTTTTGTTCTGGGCATTGTTTTGGGTTATCTTCATCCCAAATTCTGGGTAGGTGTTCTGATATCAGCTCTGTCCTTCAAGATTCCGGTCACATGATGGGAGGGAACATGGGGGTTTTCTAATGTTTTCTGTCTTATGTCTTCTAGTAGCACAAACCAGGGGATTTAGAAGCCGCCCTTTAGATCCTTCCTTCATTTATGCACACCTGTAAGATATGCAGGTGAGGTATCATGTGGTATATTGTTTAGCAGGTCTTCCCGCTTAGGGTTATATTTTGCACTTATCCCTTGCTTCTATAATTGCAGGTTGCGGTTCCAGTTGCCCAGCTGTTCCCCTCCGGACACATATTTTTCCCCCGCTTGATCTCCTTAACAGTCTGTGACTTTGACAGTCAGACTTGGGATGATCTAGAGGTGGGCCCCTTTATAGCATCGATCCAATCCTGAGGAGCAACCATGACAGACCTGACACCCAGGACCGCTTTCTGGCATTACAGCCGTCTTCAGCAGGGCTTGCTTGACTCCAGTGGTAAAGTTAGCAAGGGACTCACGTCTGGGCATACCCTGCCAACTTACGGCGAACAAAAAAAAAACAAAGGTGGTGATGGACGGAGCGTTGACAATACAAACACTCACCCCCAGTCAACTGATCTGGGTTTAATCCATCACCGTTCTTTAGCTCACTCCGCCACCCCAGTTCAGACATGGCCATATGCAAATCAGTCTGACCCTGTGCCTCATGGGAACAGTCCAGCCCGAACTGCCAAGCCATGTCTTCCCTGGACCGGAATCAAGCTTCCCAGGACCGGTTTCTGGCATCACAGCCGTCTTCATCTGGGCTTGCTTGACTCCAGTGGCAAAGTGAGCAAGGGACTCACGTCTGAGCATACCCTGCCAACTTAGGGCAAACAAAGAAAAACCAAAGGTGGTGATGGACGGAGCATTGACAATACAAACACTCACCCCCAGTCAACTGATCTGGGTTTAATCCATCACAATTCTTTAGCTCACTCCGCCACCCCAGTTCAGACATGGCCATATGCAAATCAGTCTGACCCTGTGCCTCATGGGAACAGTCCAGCCCGAACTGCCAAGCCATGTCTTCCCTGGACCGGAATCAAGCTTCCCAGGACCGGTTTCTGGCATTACGGCCATCTTCAGCCGGGCTTGCTTGACTCCAGTGGCAAAGTGAGCAAGGGACTCACGTCTGAGCATACCCTGCCAACTTAGGGCGAACAAAGAAAAACCAAAGGTGGTGATGGACGGAGCGTTGACAATACAAACACTCACCCCCAGTCAACTGATCTGGGTTTAATCCATCACCGTTCTTTAGATCACTCTGCCACCCCAGTTCAGACATGGCCATATGCAAATCAGTCTGACCCTGTGCCTCATGGGAACAGTCCAGCCTGAACTGCCAAGCCATGTCTTCCCTGGACCAGAATCAAGCTTCCCAGGACTGGTTTCTGGCATTACAGCCGTCTTCAGCCGGGCTTGCTTGACTCCAGTGGCAAAGTGAGCAAGGGACTCACGTCTGAGCATACCCTGCCAACTTAGGGCGAACAAAGAAAAAACAAATGTGGTGATGGACGGAGCGTTGACAATAAAAACACTCACCCCCAGTCAACTTATCTGGGTTTAATCCATCACTGTTCTTTAGCTCACTCCGCCACCCCAGTTCAGACATGGCCATATGCAAATCAGTCTGACCCTGTGCCTCATGGGAACAGTCCAGCCCGAACTGCCAAGCCATGTCTTCCCTGGACCGGAATCAAGCTTCCCAGGACCGGTTTCTGGCATTACAGCCGTCTTCAGCCGGGCTTGCTTAACTCCAGTGGCAAAGTGAGCAAGGGACTCACGTCTGAGCATACCCTGCTAACTTAGGGCGAACAAAAAAAAACCAAAGGTGGTGATGCACGGAGCGTTGACAATACAAACACCCCCAGTCAACTGATCTGGGTTTAATCCATCTCCGTTCTTTAGCTCACTCCGCCACCCCAGTTCAGACATGGCCATATGCAAATCAGTCTGACCCTGTTCCTCATGGGAACAGTCCAGCCCGAACTGCCAAGCCATGTCTTCCCTGGACCGGAATCAAGCTTCCCAGGACCAGTTTCTGGCATTACAGCCGTCTTCAGCCGGGCTTGCTTGACTCCAGTGGCAAAGTGAGCAAGGGACTCACGTCTGAGCATACCCTGCCAACTTAGGGCGAACATAAGAAAAACCAAAGGTGGTGATGGACGGAGCGTTGACAATACAAACACTCACCCCCAGTCAACTGGTCTGGGTTTAATCCATCACCGTTCTTTAGCTCACTCCGCCACCCCAGTTCAGACATGGCCATATGCAAATCAGTCTGACCCTGTGCCTCATGGGAACAGTCCAGCCCGAACTGCCAAGCCATGTCTTTCTGGACCGGAATCAAGCTTCCCAGGACCGCTTTCTGGCATTACAGCCGTCTTCAGCCGGGCTTGCTTGACTCCAGTGGTAAAGTTAGCAAGGGACTCACGTCTGGGCATGCCCTGCCAACTTACGGCGAACAAAAAAAACCAAAGGTGGTGATGGACGGAGCGTTGACAATACAAACACTCACCCCCAGTCAACTGATCTGGGTTTAATCCATCACCGTTCTTTAGCTCACTCCACCACCCCAGTTCAGACATGGCCATATGCAAATCAGTCTGACCCTGTGCCTCATGGGAACAGTCCAGCCCGAACTGCCAAGCCATGTCTTCCCTGGACCGGAATCAAGTTTCCCAGGACCGGTTTCTGGCATCAAAGCCGTCTTCAGCTGGGCTTGCTTGACTCCAGTGGCAAAGTGAGCAATGAACTCACGTATGAGCATACCCTGCCAACTTAGGGCAAACAAAGAAAAACCAAAGGTGGTGATGGACGGAGCATTGACAATACAAACACTCACCCCCAGTCAACTGATCTGGGTTTAATCCATCACCATTCTTTAGCTCACTCCGCCACCCCAGTTCAGACATGGCCATATGCAAATCAGTCTGACCCTGTGCCTCATGGGACCAGTCCAGCCCGAACTGCCAAGCCATGTCTTCCCTGGACCGGAATCAAGCTTCCCAGGACCGGTTTCTGGCATTACAGCCATCTTCAGCCGGGCTTGCTTGACTCCAGTGGCAAAGTGAGCAAGGGACTCACGTCTGAGCATACCCTGCCAACTTAGGGCGAACAAAGAAAAACCAAAGGTGGTGATGGACGGAGCGTTGACAATACAAACACTCAACCCCAGTCAACTGATCTGGGTTTAATCCATCACCGTTCTTTAGATAACTCTGCCACCCCAGTTCAGACATGGCCATATGCAAATCAGTCTGACCCTGTGCCTCATGGGAACAGTCCAGCCCGAACTGCCAAGCCATGTCTTCCCTGGACCGGAATCAAGCTTCCCAGGACCGGTTTCTGGCATTACAGCCGTCTTCAGCCGGGCTTGCTTGACTCCAGTGGCAAAGTGAGCAAGGGACTCACGTCTGAGCATACCCTGCCAACTTAGGGCGAACAAAGAAAAAACAAATGTGGTGATGGACGGAGCGTTGACAATACAAACACTCACCCCCAGTCAACTTATCTGGGTTTAATCCATCACTGTTCTTTAGCTCACTCCGCCACCCCAGTTCAGACATGGCCATATGCAAATCAGTCTGACCCTGTGCCTCATGGGAACAGTCCAGCCCGAACTGCCAAGCCATGTCTTCCCTGGACCGGAATCAAGCTTCCCAGGACCGGTTTCTGGCATTACAGCCGTCTTCAGCCGGGCTTGCTTGACTCCAGTGGCAAAGTGAGCAAGGGACTCACGTCTGAGCATACCCTGCCAACTTAGGGCGAACAAAGAAAAACCAAAGGTGGTGATGGACGGAGCGTTGACAATACAAACACTCACCCCCAGTCAACTGATCTGGGTTTAATCCATCACCGTTCTTTAGCTCAATACGCCACCCCAGTTCAGACATGGCCATATGCAAATAAGTCTGATCCAGTGCCTCATGGGAACAGTCCAGCCCGAACTACTAAAGCATGTCTTCCCTGGACCGGAATCAAGCTTCCCAGGACCGGTTTCTGGCATTACAGCCATCTTCAGCCGGGCTTGCTTGACTCCAGTGGCAAAGTGAGCAAGGGACTCACGTCTGAGCATACCCTGCCAACTTAGGGCGAGCAAAGAAAAAACAAAGGTGGTGATGGACGGAGCGTTGACAATACAAACACTCACCCCCAGTCAACTTATCTGGGTTTAATCCATCACCGTTCTTTAGATAACTCTGCCACCCCAGTTCAGACATGGCCATATGCAAATCAGTCTGACCCTGTGCCTCATGGGAACAGTCCAGCCCGAACTGCCAAGCCATGTCTTCCCTGGACCGGAATCTAGCTTCCCAGGACCGGTTTCTGGCATTACAGCCGTCTTCAGCCGGGCTTGCTTGACTCCAGTGGCAAAGTGAGCAAGGGACTCACGTCTGAGCATACCCTGCCAACTTAGGGCGAACAAAGAAAAAACAAATGTGGTGATGGACGGAGCGTTGACAATACAAACACTCACCCCCAGTCAACTGGTCTGGGTTTAATCCATCACCGTTCTTTAGCTCACTCCGCCACCCCAGTTCAGACATGGCCATATGCAAATCAGTCTGACCCTGTGCCTCATGGGAACAGTCCAGCCCGAACTGCCAAGCCATGTCTTCCCTGGACCGGAATCAAGCTTCCCAGGACCGGTTTCTGGCATTACAGCCGTCTTCAGCCGGGCTTGCTTGAATCCAGTGGCAAAGTGAGCAAGGGACTCACGTCTGAGCATACCCTGCCAACTTAGGGCGAACAAAGAAAAACCAAAGGTGGTGATGGACGGAGCGTTGACAATACAAACACCCCCAGTCAACTGATCTGGGTTTAATCCATCTCCGTTCTTTAGCTCACTCCGCCACCCCAGTTCAGACATGGCCATATGCAAATCAGTCTGACCCTGTTCCTCATGGGAACAGTTCAGCCCGAACTGCCAAGCCATGTCTTCCCTGGACCGGAATTAAGCTTCCCAGGACCGGTTTCTGGCATTACAGCCGTCTTCAGCCGGGCTTGCTTGACTCCAGTGGCAAAGTGAGCAAGGGACTCACGTCTGAGCATACCCTGCCAACTTAGGGCGAACAAAGAAAAACCAAAGGTGGTGATGGACGGAGCGTTGACAATACAAACACTCACCCCCAGTCAACTGATCTGGGTTTAATCCATCACCGTTCTTTAGCTCACTCCGCCACCCCAGTTCAGACATGGCCATATGCAAATAAGTCTGACCCTGTGCCTCATGGGAACAGTCCAGCCCGAACTGCCAAGCCATGTCTTCCCTGGACCGGAATCAAGCTTCCCAGGACCGGTTTCTGGCATTACAGCCGTCTTCAGCCAGGCTTGCTTGACTCCAGTGGCAAAGTGAGCAAGGGACTCACGTCTGAGCATACCCTGCCAACTTAGGGCGAACAAAGAAAAACCAAATGTGGTCATGGACGGAGCGTTGACAATACAAACACTCACCCCCAGTCAACTGATCTGGGTTTAATCCATCACCGTTCTTTAGCTCACTCCGCCACCCCAGTTCAGACATGTCCAAATGCAAATCAGTCTGACCCTGTGCCTCATGGGAACAGTCCAGCCCGAACTGCCAAGCCATGTCTTCCCTGGACCGGAATCAAGCTTCCCAGGACCAGTTTCTGGCATTACAGCCGTCTTCAGCCGGGCTTGCTTGACTCCAGTGGCAAAGTGAGCAAGGGACTCACATCTGAGCATACCCTGCCAATTTAGGGCGAACGAAGAAAAACCAAAGGTGGTGATGGACGGAGCGTTTACAATACAAACACTCACCCCCAGTCAACTGATCTGGGTTTAATCCATCACCGTTCTTTAGCTCACTCTGTCACCCCAGTTCAGACATGGCCATATGCAAATCAGTCTGACCCTGTGCCTCATGGGAACAGTCCAGCCTTAAGTTGGCAGGGTATGCTCAGACGTGAGTACCTTGCTCACTTTGTCACTGGAGTCAAGCAAGCCCGGCTGAAGACGGCTGTAATGCCAGAAACCGGTCCTGGGAAGCTTGATTCCGGTCCAGGGAAGACATGGCTTGGCAGTTCGGGCTGGACTGTTCCCATGAGGCACAGGGTCAGACTGATTTGCATATGACCATGTCTGAACTGGGGGGGTGTGGTTTGCAAAAAAACAATGGATGGTGGCGGAGTGAGCTAAAGAACGGTGATGGATTAAACCCAGATCAGTTGACTGGGGGTGAGTGTTTGTATTGTCAACGCTCCGTCCATCACCATCTTTGGTTTTTCTTTGTTCGCCCTAAGTTGGCAGGGTATGCTCAGACGTGAGTCCCTTGCTCACTTTGCCACTGGAGTCAAGCAAGCCCGGCTGAAGACGGCTGTAATGCAAGAAACCGGTCCGCAAATCAGTCTGACCCTGTGCCTCATGGGAACAGTCCAGCCCTAAGTTGGCAGGGTATGCTCAGACGTGAGTCCCTTGCTCACTTTGTCACTGGAGTCAAGCAAGCCCGGCTGAAGACGGCTGTAATGCCAGAAACCGGTCCTGAGAAGCTTGATTCCGGTCCAGGGAAGACATGGCTTGGCAGTTCGGGCTGGACTGTTCCCATGAGGCACAGGGTCAGACTGATTTGCATATGGCCATGTCTGAACTGGGGGGGTGTGGTTTGCAAAAAAACAATGGATGGTGGCGGAGTGAGCTAAAGAACGGTGATGGATTAAACCCAGATCAGTTGACTGGGGGTGAGTGTTTGTATTGTCAACGCTCCGTCCATCACCATCTTTGGTTTTTCTTTGTTCGCCCTAAGTTGGCAGGGTATGCTCAGACGTGAGTCCCTTGCTCACTTTGCCACTGGAGTCAAGCAAGCCCGGCTGAAGACGGCTGTAATGCAAGAAACCGGTCCGCAAATCAGTCTGACCCTGTGCCTCATGGGAACAGTCCAGCCCTAAGTTGGCAGGGTATGCTCAGACGTGAGTCCCTTGCTCACTTTGTCACTGGAGTCAAGCAAGCCCGGCTGAAAACGGCTGTAATGCCAGAAACCGGTCCTGAGAAGCTTGATTCCGGTCCAGGGAAGAAATGGCTTGGCAGTTCGGGCTGGACTGTTCCCGTGAGACACAGGGTCAGACTGATTTGCATATGGCCATGTCTGAGCTGGGGTGGCGGAGTGAGCTAAAGAACGGTGATGGATTAAACCCAGATCAGTTGACTGGGGGTGAGTGTTTGTATTGTCAATGCTCCGTCCATCACCACCTTTGGTTTTTCTATATAAATATCAAGCAAAAAGGCACTTATAGATGCATCATGCTAACATAATATAGGTCCGATACTTCTTAGGCATGGGAAATCTATTTTTTTATCCCTCAGAACGGCCCGTTTAGCATGATGTAGCTAACTAAAACAGCTCAATCTTCAAATATTCCTTCATCAATCTGCATTAAATCTTTGAGCTCCTGCTGAACTAACTGAGCCTTTAATGCTGCTGGGGATGGACTGGCCAAGGAGGAGGTCAGTTTAGGTACGCAATAAGAGCAACTTGCAGGTCCATGTTGTACACAAAGGCAACACGTGAATATGATACCGGCCATACCTGCCTGCACTATCAACATTTTCCATCCCCAAGTAGAGTACAGACCTCAGAACCAACCAGAGAGGGACCACGTGCCAGACTCTACATGTATTTCGGAAGCCAAACAATGTAGCTTCTGGATAGCCAAATGAACGGAGGGGATGGAGTCAGGAATACAAACACAGCAAGAACTGCCGATCACACGGCATGCTCCTCCTCGATCTGCCAAAATAACATCTAAAACCATACGATTTTGAAGCGAAACAAGCCTGGTCGCTTGTTGCTCTACAGTCAAATTAGTCAATATTCCTCCAGTGGTGTTAACTACCCCTTCAACTACTCTGGACAAATGTCGTACTTCTTTGCTGGTGGTTATAGGCCCCCCGGTTGGGAAACACTCCTTTTACAATGTCGGTAAAATGCTGTTCACTAGTATCTGTCTGATCTATATCGGTAGTATCTATCATTCTTTTATTTCTCTTAACAGGCATACTTTGTTTATGGAAGCGGTGATCCTTGTGATAATTAGAAGGGGCAATATAGACTGGAGGGTACAGGAAGGACAGGTAGCAACGTCCAGCCCAACCTCGTGGAAGCCAAGTATAGGGATTTTCTCCACAGACAAAATATACATTAGGAGGGGTTAACAATGGATGGCTGCTAAAAGTACATAACTGATAGGTGTAATTACATCATCTTTCTCCTACTGATATGTACCCTACTCCCTGAACACAGAACGCAGAGGTACTATTTAGTATGGGCACTGGAATAGTCCTATCTTCAGTAACATTACGGTCTTGAAAATGTCGAAAATACTGAGTGAAATTGAACTCAACATAATCCAAAATCTCATTTTTCAACCAAGTGGTATTTTCATGCATTCAGATCTAAGGACCCCTCTCCATTATTCCCGTCGGGGTCGAATCCTTGTTGAACCTCGATATATGCTAAAATCATTTCATAATCTTTTTCCGAAAACCTTTGAGTGTCCCAGTATAATGCATATACATCATTGAAAGTAATTTAAACCAAGCCTCACACCTCCCCAGATGAGACATGGGTAGGGATATGAATAAATCATGCTTGTGCATGACAGATGGTAAAAGACCACAAACCCAACAATTTGTAGTATTGGTGGCACTGTGTGTTTGATGAAGCATTTCAACAAATATGTTTTTCACATACGTCTGACGATGCCTTTCCTTATGTGGAGCTAAAGTATGAAACACATGTTCTGGAGGTGGGGCAGTTGTTCCTAAAACGGTATGCAGAGGGTGATGAAATTCTGAATAGATAAATACTCCCATTAATAGGATTAGCAATATCGCTATAATAACTATAAATGCAATTTTATCACGTTGAGTCCAGAAAAGTAGAAAAGACAGGCATATATGCAGGGAAATAACGCGGTACAAAAGGATGTTCCTCTTCAGGAACGAAATGAGCAAAGGGATACATATTAACTAAATGTCCAAAAATAAACTCGGGCGATGCAGTCCAACCTACCAGAGGGTGCTTCTTTCCTGTGTCCGTTTAGAGCCTCACAGGCAGGCTCCTATCGTTCATCACAATAAGACCAAAGCAAACTTCTCACGTGGTAGTTATGTTCTCACACAACCCTTGAAGAAAACACAACCTGGGCCTCTTTAAACTAGAAATTCAGTCTTTCTTTCTGAACAGAGGGCGAATGTTCAAGGCTCTCAGCGCGTTCAGTCCAGTGTCTCGCTCAGTACCCCAGAAGTGCATCCAACAGACATTCGTGGAACAAGTCTGTACCCTATCACTCAAATCTCTCCCTACCTCCTACCATATTCACCTGGGGTACCGCGTTGTTTTCTGGGCCGCAGGTTGTATCGAGCATGGCCAGGTACTTCCTTATCAGAGAACAAAACAGAGGATGATGAATCCAGTGCAACAGGGGTACTGCGAGCCTCTCACTCGACTGTAGGGGCAACAGAATCTGGGGCAATCACTTGTGCTGATGACAGAGCCCCTTCCGAGCCCGAAACACCTTCTCCTTGCCCTTCTCCAATTACCTGGGCGTGAGAAAAAGGGACAAAATGAGGAACTCGCTCACTTTCCTGGGTCAGAACGTCTTCCTGGATTCGCTGATCATATGGAAGCGGGGGGGGTAGTTTTTTCACATGTGACACATGGATCCAGTGTCCCTTGCCGTTCACCTTTACCACCGTCCGGCGTGGCCAACAAGACTTGAAACAGTTCAGACCAACGGGGATCCAAGCTGGATTTTCGCTGGTAATTACGGACCAGAACCCACTGTCCTGGCTCCAAGCGATGTCCGGGACCCTCCGGCAGGAGCTGCAAAACTGCTGAGACCTGTTGATGAATGGAACGGAGATCTTTAATCAAAGCATACAGATAGTCCGTCAACATAGGATACTCTATATCATGAAATGTTCTGGGTCTCAGGACGCCCTAACATTAACAGGGCGCCCAAAAATGACCTCATATGGAGATAAGCCAGAATGAGAATGTGGGGTAACCCGTATTGACATTAATGCCAGTGGCAGAGCATCTGGCCACTTCAATCCGGTACTTTCTTGAATTTTGGCTAATTTGAGCTTCAGTATTCCATTATACTGCTCGACCAACCCAGAGGACTGGGGGTGTCGAGCCGCATGGAATTTCTGTTTAATCTGTAGTCCATTACAAATGTGACTGATTAAGTCTGCATTAAAGTGTCCCCCGTTATCACTCCAGATCACCCGGGGCAATCCGTAGCGTGGGAAGTATTCCTTTACCAACGCCTTTGCCGTTGCCAAAGCAGTGTTTTCTTTGGTTGGGTAGGCTTCCACCCATTTACTGAAAGCGCACACCACGACCAGGACATACTTCAGATTATTTACCTGCTCCAGTTGGATATAATCCATTTGGAGCACCTCAAAAGGCAAAGATGGTGGTGCAAAGTATCCACTCAGAAAAGGCTCCCTGCCCCCGGGATTATGTCGTAAGCAGACAATGCAATATTGCACCAAATGAGCAGCAGTCTTTTGAATATTGGGATTGTACCATACAGGATCTAATAATGCACAATTACCTTTTGCCCCAATATGATCTGTACCCTGTGACATTGTTATCACCGCATTCACTAATGCATTGGGCAACAACCACCGTTGTTTTTCTGTCAAATCAATCCAACAATCATTTGCATCTAATTTCCCCACTTTCTCTTTCCAGTGAGCCAGCTCAATAGGGGTAGCTTCTTTCTGTATTTCTCGGACACTCTCCATGGTGTTATTAAACATCTCTGTTTCACCCACCTAGCAGAGCTAGTCACAAACATTGAGGTTAATTTGGATTTCGCAGCTTCCCTAGCTACCTGATCAGCAAAGGCATTACCTTCACCCACTGCATCAACCACTGCCTTGTGTGAACTGCATTTAACTACAGCCACCCTCTCTGGTAACGTCAAGGCTGTCATCAATAGCAAAATCAAGGGGCCATGCTGTATTCGCTGACCATGGGAAGTGAGAAAACCTCTTTCGGCCCAAAGCCGGACAAAACTATGAGCCAAGCCGAAGGCGTACTGGCTGTGGTGTAAATATTCACTCTCAATCCTTCACTTAACTGACAGGCCCGACGCAATGCCACTAACTCAGCTGCATGTGCTGATTGATAGGGTAGTAGAGAAGCCTCAACTATAGTGTGAAGAGTAGTTATAGCATATGCAGCAGTTGCTGTGCCATCTGGTAATTTGAAACAAGAGCCATTGACATACAACTCCCCTTGAGGGTCAGATAGAGGATTGACTGCCAGGTCTACCCTTCCCTTCGACTCTTCCTCTGTCCGAAATATACAATCATGAACATCATTGTTCTTTTTGTTTGAAGGTAGGGGTAGTAACATGGCAGGGTTCAGAGTGGAACATCGTTTAATCGTAATGTGGGGAGCAAACAAAGTCAATTCGTAACCTGGAAGACGCGCACTTGTAAGGTGCTGGGTCTTCGCTTTTTTCAATAATGTATCCACAGCGTGCAGTACCATCACTGTGAGATCAGTGTTCAGAACTAGCCCTTCCGACTGTCGAATAGCCACTGCGACCGCAGCAGTAGCCTTTAAACAGCTAGGGAGTGCTCTGGAGACATTATCCAACACCGCCGAGAAATAAGCACAAGGTCTCTACTTACCACCAAATCCTTGCGTTAACACAGAAAGCGAGCAACTGTCCACCTCGTGTACATAAAACACAAAGGTTTTTTGGTAGTCAAGGGTACCAAGTATGGGTGCAGAGCAAAGCGCAGATTTCAAAGAGTCAAAAGCATTTTGGTAAGCATCAGTCCAGGGTAAAGGTTCATGCAGGAGAGATTTAGTGAGAAGGGAAAAATTAGGGATCCATTGGCGACAGTAAGAAGTTATGCAGAGAAATGCACGAACATCACGCTGAGTACGAGGTACAGACATATTAGAAATGTTAGTCACACGCTTAGGGTTTAGTCTCCTCCCCTCTTTCGACAGTAGATGACCTAGGTAGGTCACCTCCTGTCGACAGAATAGGAATTTAGAAAGAGATACTTTATTGCCATTAGCCGCCAAATGAGACAATAATTGTACAGTGGCTTCCTTACAAACTTCCTCATTGTCAGAGGCCACTAACAGATCATCGACATATTGCAAAACCACATTACCAGGGGGTAGGACAAAATCATCCAATAATGTCTTCAAAGCATGACTATAAATACTAGGACTCTCCGTGTACGCATGGGGAGCGCGACAAAACCAGAAGCTGCGGCCAGATAATGAGAAGACGAAAATATGATGGCTATCAGGATGTATCGGAATGCTAAAGAAAGCATTCTTCAAATCGATCACAGAGAAATATTTGGCAGTGGGAGGAATCATAGTGAGAATAGTAGTGATGTCAGAAACCACGGGGTGTGTTATGTTATGTTATGTTATTTTGAACTTCTAAAGCGCACTGCTACTCAAAGTGTCCCGGCGCTAGTTCCTGGGGGGAAAGAATGACCGATTGTCTGAATTAAAACAGCAGAGTCTTGAGTTTCTTTTTAAAAATCAATGGGTCTTGAGTGGTCCGCAAGGCTAAAGGCAGCATATTCCAGGCCAGGCCAGCCCTACACACAAAAGAGTTGCCGCCAAGTCGCTGGCGCTTAAACTTCGGGGTCTGCATCAACCATTTGGCAGAGGACCAAAGCAGACCCCCAGGCACATAGAAGGCAAATCTCTTTTGTAGGTATAAGGGGCCGGTACCATACAGGGCCCAATGAGCAATAGTCAGCATTTTGAATTTCAGGCGAGAATCAACAGGCAGCCAGTGCAGTGTGCGCAAATGTGAACGAACACTGTCTCTGGGAGAGAGACCCAAAAGGAGTCTTGGAACACCACTATTTTATTAATTTCACGCAGATCAATCACAAAACGATATGTATCAACATAGTCAGGATCACTTCCAACAGGGGCCTTTTTTAAGATCTGTAAAATGGGACTGTTGCATATATTGGCAGCTGTCTCATCTACCACACACTTATTCATCAAATCTTGTATGATGGAAAGCAAAGCTTTCTCGCCTGCCGGAGAAATTTTGTACTGAGGTATACGTGGAGCCGAGAATGTTGCTTCAAAGTAATAGAAATGGGTGGAATCCATAATAATCCTACATCTGTGTCTCCAGTGGCCCACAGCGTCTCTGGGATAGCAGCAAACTTTTGGTGAAACACTGCAAAGTATGCCTGCCCAGGGGATTGATAGTCAAATAAACACCATCGGGTGAACAATAATTTTTGCATGTAATTTCTTCAACGAATCCAAACCCAAAACATTTTCACCACAATGGGAAGTCAAGAGAAAAGGGGAGTTTATCGTAACTGAACCAATTGTGAACGGAATAGGTTTGGAAATGGGGCTTACCACCGGAATTCCCGAGAATCCCACAGAAACATTATTGTGTCCGGACAGAGCAGCCTCTGGGACCAGAGAATGAGAAATAGAACTATTCATCGCACCCGCATCAACTAAAAACTTTTCAGATGTCCCCATAAAATGCGCTTTTACATAAGGACCTTGCTGATCAATGGGTACTGACACCTGGCCCCCACTCTGCCCTTGACTGTCCTATGTATAGGCATACCCTTCGGTTGCATCCATCACACAGTCCTAATTATAATACAGCCTACCTCTCGGATTATCGAAATAATTATTCGATCCGACGTGCGTCGCCTCCTCTCGTCGCATATCACTGCGATTCACACCACCTCGACCTCTTCCTCTCATAGCCCCATTCTGAGCCAGCAACAATGGACACTGGAATCGCCAATGCCCTTCCTCCTTACAGTAAGCGCACTGGTTTGGTCCCAAAACAACATCTGGCCCTCCGCCTCGTCCGGTTCCCGCCTCCCTCGGGACATACCCTCTACGGCCTCTCTCCGCCTCATCCTCAAACGACTTGTTGCAACAACACCCGCGTCGTAAGATCTTTCGTTTTCTTTTCTGTCATATCCTTACTCTCATTTTCTCTATGTTCGTAATATTGGGCCATATTCAATATTAATGAGGGCGTAGATGTGGTCCAGGTACGTTCAGCGGCTTGTAGCCGCGCAGAAATTTCCGATAACGAATTGGTCACAAAAAGATTAACAAATAATCGTATACCGCCTTCCAATGATAAATCCTGTCCACTAAAGTCAATGAATACACCTTGAAATCTAGTGAAGAAATCAGAAACGCTTTTGTCTTTCTTCTGCTTACATGCTGTCAATTTATCCCAATCCACCTTACGAAGGCGGAATTAAGGAATGCATGTAAGTAATAATACGGGAAGTTAACGCCAATAGTTCAGGTTTTGGTTTATCACCAGGCTTATGTTCCTTATCCCAATCTTTTATCTGTTCCCATGTTCCGCCTAACTCCTGAACATGGTCTTGATTATGCACCTGATGCCATACATCAACAGGGACTAGCAACGCAAAAAATAGCTCTATGTCAGCTAGGGTCATAACGGCTGAGGAAGCCGCTTCTGTGCGTTTTTTATAATAAGGTGTGGGATTCTTACAGGGGTCAGGTAGTTGTGATTTTAGCGAGAGGACTTCACTCCTCTTCCAGGGAGTGTAAACCCATTGTTCCTGCACTCGTGCCTCTAGACGAGGTCTAATTACTACATCCTGATCATTTGTTAATTCCGGTATGTCAGGGTGAAAGATAGGAAGGACTTCTCGCATAGGGTGCTGAGGGTCACAGAAGGGACATTTTTGGTGCATCCGCTCTCGATAACTTGATAAAACCTCAACATTTTTGTACACTTCCTCTGGTCTAAGTTCAGACTTATGAGCCCTGTCTCGAATATCATACATCACTTGGGGGGCCATCCCTCCTGCAAAACACTGTTCCCATAAAGTAATAGGACATGTGGCCATGTGTTTCAGGGCATGTTGCTGAATAATAGGCTCAAAGTCTCGGAGCATGCTCCATATATCGGTTATAGTATAGATAGGATGTAGCATCCACTGGGATGACTGATTTTCAAGCATCTGTTTCTCCTGTAGTCCTACAGTCGAACGAGTAAACAACTTTTGTGTGTCCAAATACCCCGGAGCACGAACTGGAGTTGAACCGGCGAAGGATGGGGCGTGCTCGCGGACTGGGAAGCCCACGCAAGGGTAGGGGGAGACAAAACAGCTGTGGACATAACAGAAGACGGCAACGTAACAGACCATAAAGCAGCCGTCTCAGACACAGAGGGAGATAAAACAGAGGAAGTTCCCGTTAAGACAGGGGAGGAGGAAACAACAGGTGCAGAGGTTGAAGGGACCTGTACTGGAGCTGGGGGAATAGTGGGATATATACGTTGTGGAGCATAAGGGGGAGGTGGACGAGTATCCAATAAATCCTCCATCTCATCCTCCACCTCAGTTCTAGCCACATAGGTCTTATCCACTTGCACTCTAAATTGCCTGTCTGCACGATCAATTCCCTGTTCGGTTTGAGCTTTATCATAAGCAATGGTTTTCTACGTAATCGTCTGCCCTCCCTTCATTCTACATACTTTCTCTTCACGTATACGTCTACGCTTTGTTTCCTTCTGCCATAGGTTTAGGGAATCAAACATTGACTTTCGACTTTGTTTAGAAAACAATCAATCCTGCAGAAAATGTTTCTTTTTCTCATCAAAAGACCCGGTCAAGGGCCATTGCAACTCTACATTATCCTTAGTATATTTATGCCATAGTGTATTAAACAGGATAGGTGTAATACCATGCTTTACATACATATCATAACTCAGGCTGCCCTCAGGTGGGGCAGGTTGACTTTCAGCCAAACGTGTATCATTAGGGCGGCGACAACATCCAAAACAACTCAATTTGCTAATACATGGCATAGTGATTGTTGTCACATATTCCTTATTCAATCATAAAAACATACTTGCAAACATGGCCAAGTTCAAAACATTCACAACATATTCAACCCCACTCTTATTCAAACATACACAGAGCAAAATATATGTACATACAAAGATATTCAAAATGACATTTCTCTTTTCTGTCTTTCCAAACAAAGAACAGAGCTCGTCGACTCCTGTTCGGGGAGAATCAATCAATTCAGATTCCAGACCAACAGATACCAAAATCAAGCAGACCAAAGACTACCAAGAGACCGTCGGACAGGTATAACCATAGACTGTCCCACAGACCATCCTGCAGCCTTCCTGGTTCATCCTTAGGAGTATTCTGACTAAGCCAGCTTCCTTAGCACCTCAGATATGTCCCCAGGGCTACTCAGGTTCAACCACAGGTACTTCCAAGACCAGTCCGGCCGGGTGTGCACCACCAGAGCCACAGCAAGGCGTCTGATCGGCATCTCTATTGTTCGCAAAACAAGTCCGTGGAGCATCTACCCGTGCAGCCACAATGCTGCCCCGTCAGTCCCCCAAGATTCTCCGTGGTACACCAACCACCAAATCCTACACAGTTAACTGCTTCAAAAGCACTGCTCAACAGTGCATTTCAAAAGACACCAAAAACAATCCACTCACCTGGAGCACGCAGGTACAATTGCGTATTCTCCACTGTTAACTCCTGAAGACCAACATGGTTAGCTCCTGGGTTACGCCCGTGGGACTCAAGCGAAGGGTCACTAGCAGCTTGGGCCCTTGATCGCGAGAGCGGAGTAAGTCAAAACTTTCGGTCCGTCCACCCGCTCGACCAGAGCTCCCCTTTCTTTGTCCTTTCTATCCGGTTACGGGGAGGACGACCCTATCACGGAGCCCCACCGGAGTCGCCAACTGAAGTACTATGAAAATTACTTAAAGGGCTATACCTACCAGTAGCCCCATCCCATTTACCAAATATTATGTCAGTTGGCAGTGAAGAAATTTCGATAATTCATTAAGCAAAACACTCTATTGAGGAGCCTCTCCAACCCTCACCCATCAGGTGTGCGGAGCAGACTGTTGGCTTGTATTCAAACATGAGGTTATATACTTTTCGGTTCGACACATATAATCACTGTAAAAGGAAAAACACCAGTTGGCCCTCGAGCTCCAGGGAAGGACCATATATGGCACACATGATTAGTTCAAGGAGTAACTATTTATTACTGGGAAGATAAGAAGGCGTGACTCCCTTTCTTCTTAGCCAGATGCGACCTTGAGTCTCAGGACAATCGAGTATACAGCCTACCTTCAGCTGCTCCGAGTAATTAAGATGAACTGGGGCTTGACAACTGCCAGAGACTAACATGTGATCATAGCCCGTGTTCGAGCATAGGTTCAGAAAATGGCGTCTGTATGGTTCTCAGACTACTCTATTAGCAGTAAATACGCAAGGAGCAAATAAACATTTTCCTTCCTGTAAACAAAAATTATATATATTTATATATCAAGCAAAAAGGTACGTTTAGATGCATCATGCTAACATAATATAGGTCAGATATTCCTTAGGCATGGGAAATCTATTTTTATAACCCTCAGTAGCAGTAAATGAGTTAGTGCATGGGTCATTGCATGAGTGTATGGGTACTGACTTGATGATTAGAGTACTGCAAGGACAGAGCATGGTGAAATTATAAGTGCTTGTGTTTTGGTGGAGTGATTGGATAGGTAAATGGAACTGGCTGGGTGATTGGAGGAGTGCATGGGTAGTGACAAGGAGATGGATGGACTGCATCAGTAGTGCTCAGGAGATTGTAGCAGTGCATGTGTTAGTGCCTGGGTCATTGCATGAGTACAATGGTAGCTACTGGATGATTAGAGTACTGCAAGGAGAGTGCATGGTGAATTTATAAGTGATTTTGTTTTGGCGTGGTGATTAGATAAGGACATGGAACTGGCTGGGTGATTGCAGGAGTTCATGGGTAGTGACAAGGAGATGACTGGACTGCATCAGTAGTGCTCATGGGATAGTAGCAGTGCATGTGTTAGTGCCTGGGTCATTGCATAAGTACATGGGAAGTGACTGGATGATTAGATAACTGCAAGGAGAGTGCATGTTAAATTTATAAGTGCTTGTGTTTTGGTGCAGTGATTAGATAAGGACATGGAACTGGCTGGTTGATAGTAGGACTGTATGGGTAGTGACAAAGAGATGGCTGTACTGCATCAGTAGTGCTCAGGTGATTGTAGCAGTGCATATGATAGTGCCTGGGTCATTGCATGAGTACATGGGTAGTGACTGGATGGTTAGAGTAGTGCAAGGAGAGTGCATGGTGAATTTATTAGTGCTTGTGTTTTGGCCCAGTGATTACATAAGGACATGGAACTGGCTGGGTTATTGGAGGAGTGCCTGGGTAGTGACAAGGAAATGGCGGCACTGCATCAGTAGTGCTCCGGGTATTGTAGCAGTTCATGTGTTAGTGCCTGGGTTATTGCTTGAGTACATGAGTACTGATTGGATGATTGGAGTACTGCAAGGAGACTGCATAGTGAATTTATAAGTGCTTGGGTTTTGGTGGAGTGATTGGATAAGTACATTGTGCTTGTTGGGTGATTGGAGGAGTGCATGGTTAGTGACAGGGCAATGGCTGGACTGTATTGGTGGTGCTCAGGGTATAGTAGCAGTGCATATGTTACTGCTTGGGTCATTGCATGAGTACATGGGTAGTGACTGGATGATTAGAGTACTGCAAGGAAAGTGCATGGTGAATTTATGAGAGCTTTTGTTTTGGCACAGTGATTAGATAAGGACATGCAACTGGCTGCGGGATTGGAGGAGTGCATGGGTAGTGACAAGGAGATGGCTGGACTGCATCAGTAGTGCTCAGGTGATTGTAGCAGTGCATGCGTTAGTGCCTGGGTCGTTGCATGAGTACATGGGTAGTGACTGCATGATTAGCGTCCTGCAAGGAGAGTGCATGGTGAATTTATAACTGCTTTTGCTTTGTCGCAGTGATTAGAAAAGGGCATGGCACTGGCTGGGTGATTGGAGGAGTGCATGGGTAGTAACAAGGAGATGGCTGGACTGCATCAGTAGTGTTCAGGGGATTGTAGCACTGCATTTATTAGTGCCTGGATAATTGCATGAGTACTTGGGTAGAAACTGGATTATTAGAGAACTGCAAGGAGAGTGCATAGGGAATTTTTAAGCAATTGTGTTTTGGCGCAGTGATTAGAGAAGGACATGTAACTGGCTGGGTGATTGGAGGAGTGCCTGGGTAGTGACAAGGAGATGGCTGGACTGTATCAGTGGTGCTCAGGGGATTGTAGCAGTGCATGTGTTAGTGCCTATGTGATTGCATAAGTACATGGGTAGTGACTTGATGATTAGAGAACTGCAAGGGGAGTGCATGGTGAATATATAAGTGCTTGTGTTTTGGGGCAGTGATTAGATAAGGACATGGAACTGGCTGGGTGATTGCAGGAGTGCATGGGGAGTGACAAGGAAATGGCGGCACTGCATCAGTAGTGCTCCGGGTATTGTAGCAGTTCATGTGTTAGTGCCTGGGTTATTGCTTGAGTACATGAGTACTGATTGGATGATTGGAGTACTGCAAGGAGACTGCATAGTGAATTTATAAGTGCTTGGGTTTTGGTGGAGTGATTGGATAAGTACATTGTGCTTGTTGGGTGATTGGAGGAGTGCATGGTTAGTGACAGGGCAATGCCTGGACTGTATTGGTGGTGCTCAGGGTATAGTAGCAGTGCATGTGTTACTGCTTGGGTCATTGCATGAGTATATGGGTAGTGACTGGATGATTAGAGTACTGCAAGGAGAGTGCATGGTGAATTTATGAGAGCTTTTGTTTTGGCACAGTGATTAGATAAGGACATGGAACTGGCTGCGGGATTGGAGGAGTGCATGGGTAGTGACAAGGAGATGGCTGGACTGCATCAGTAGTGCCCAGGTGATTGTAGCAGTGCATGCGTTAGTGCCTGGGTCGTTGCATGAGTACATGGGTAGTGACTGGATGATTAGCGTCCTGCAAGGAGAGTGCATGGTGAATTTATAACTGCTTTTGCTTTGTCGCAGTGATTAGAAAAGGGCATGGCACTGGCTGGGTGATTGGAGGAGTGCATGGGTAGTAACAAGGAGATGGCTGGACTGCATCAGTAGTGTTCAGGGGATTGTAGCACTGCATTTATTAGTGCCTGGATAATTGCATGAGTACTTGGGTAGAAACTGGATTATTAGAGAACTGCAAGGAGAGTGCATAGGGAATTTTTAAGCAATTGTGTTTTGGCGCAGTGATTAGAGAAGGACATGTAACTGGCTGGGTGATTGGAGGAGTGCCTGGGTAGTGACAAGGAGATGGCTGGACTGTATCAGTGGTGCTCAGGGGATTGTAGCAGTGCATGTGTTAGTGCCTATGTGATTGCATAAGTACATGGGTAGTGACTTGATGATTAGAGAACTGCAAGGGGAGTGCATGGTGAATATATAAGTGCTTGTGTTTTGGGGCAGTGATTAGATAAGGACATGGAACTGGCTGGGTGATTGCAGGAGTGCATGGGGAGTGACAAGGAAATGGCGGCACTGCATCAGTAGTGCTCCGGGTATTGTAGCAGTTCATGTGTTAGTGCCTGGGTTATTGCTTGAGTACATGAGTACTGATTGGATGATTGGAGTACTGCAAGGAGACTGCATAGTGAATTTATAAGTGCTTGGGTTTTGGTGGAGTGATTGGATAAGTACATTGTGCTTGTTGGGTGATTGGAGGAGTGCATGGTTAGTGAAAGGGCAATGCCTGGACTGTATTGGTGGTGCTCAGGGTATAGTAGCAGTGCATGTGTTACTGCTTGGGTCATTGCATGAGTACATGGGTAGTGACTGGATGATTAGAGTACTGCAAGGAGAGTGCATGGTGAATTTATGAGAGCTTTTGTTTTGGCACAGTGATTAGATAAGGACATGGACCTGGCTGCGGGATTGGAGGAGTGCATGGGTAGTGACAAGGAGATGGCTGGACTGCATCAGTAGTGCTCAGGTGATTGTAGCAGTACATGCGTTAATGCCTGGGTCGTTGCATGAGTACATGGGTAGTGACTGGATGATTAGCGTCCTGCAAGGAGAGTGCATGGTGAATTTATAACTGCTTTTGCTTTGTCGCAGTGATTAGAAAAGGGCATGGCACTGGCTGGGTGATTGGAGGAGTGCATGGGTAGTAACAAGGAGATGGCTGGACTGCATCAGTAGTGTTCAGGGGATTGTAGCACTGCATTTATTAGTGCCTGGATAATTGCATGAGTACTTGGGTAGAAACTGGATTATTAGAGAACTGCAAGGAGAGTGCATAGGGAATTTTTAAGCAATTGTGTTTTGGCGCAGTGATTAGAGAAGGACATGTAACTGGCTGGGTGATTGGAGGAGTGCCTGGGTAGTGACAAGGAGATGGCTGGACTGTATCAGTGGTGCTCAGGGGATTGTAGCAGTGCATGTGTTAGTGCCTATGTGATTGCATAAGTACATGGGTAGTGACTTGATGATTAGAGAACTGCAAGGGGAGTGCATGGTGAATATATAAGTGCTTGTGTTTTGGGGCAGTGATTAGATAAGGACATGGAACTGGCTGCGTGATTGCAGGAGTGCATGGGGAGTGACACGGAGATGGCTGGACTGCATTAGTAGTGCTCAGGGGATTTAAGCAGTGCATATGTTAGTGCCTGTTTCATTGCATGAGTACATGGGTAGTGACTGGTTGATTAGAGTACTGCAAGGAGAGTGCATGGTGAATTTATAAGTGCTTTTGTTTTGGCACAGTGATTAGATAAGGACATGGAACTGGCTGGGGGATTGGAGGAGGAGTGCATGGGTAGTGACATGGAGATGGCTGGACCGCATCAGTAGTGCTCAGGGGAATGTAGCAGTGCATGCATTAGTGCCTGGGTCATTGCAAGGGTACATGGGTAGTGACTGGATTATTAGAGTACTGCAAGAAGAGTACATGGTGAATTTATAAGTGCTTGTGTTTTGTCGCAGTGATTAGATAAGGACACGGAACTGGGTGGGTGATTGGAGGAGTGCATGGGTAGTGACAAGGAGATGGCTGGGCTGCATCAGTAGTGCTCAGGGGATTGTAGCAGTGCATGTGTTAGTGCCTGGGCCATTGCATAAGTACATGGGTAGTGACTGGATGATTAGAGAACAGCAAGGAGAGTGCATGTTAAATTTATAAGTGCTCGTGTTGAATGTGTTAGTGCCTGGGTCATTGCAAGCGTACATGGGTAGTGGCTGGATTATTAGAGTACTGCAAGGAGGATGCAAGGTGAATTAAAAGTGCTTGTGTTTTGGCACAGTGATTAGATAAGGACATTGAACGGCTGGGTGATTGGAGGAGTGCATGGGTAGTAACAAGGAGATGGCTGAACTGCATCAGTAGTGCTCAGGGGATTGTAGCAGTGCATTTGTCAGTGACTGAGTAATTGCATGAGTACTTGGGTAAAGACTGGATTATTAGAGAACTGCAAGGAGAGTGCATGGTGAATTTTTAAGCGCTTGTGTTTTGGCGCAGTGATTACATAAGGACATGGATCTGGCTGGGTGATTGGAGGAGTGCCTGGGTAGTGACAAGGAGAGGGCTGGATTGCATCTTCAGTGCTCAAGGTATTTTAGCTGTGCATGTGTTATTATTATTATTATTTATTATTATAGGCTTTTATAGCGCGCTCTGTTACTAAAAAAATAGTATCCTGGCGCGAAAAGGGTAAGAGACAGGACAGAGGAGGATCTTATACAGTGATGTTAAAAAGGTGGGTCTTCAATCCCTTTTTGAACAGGGCGCTGGATGGAGCTGTTCTTAGCTGCTGCGGGAGGGTGTTCCATGCTCTCGCCGCTCTAACTGAGATGGATTGGCCGCCGAGCCTGCTGTATTTGAATTTTGGGACAGTCATCTGGTGCAGATTAGCTGATCTAAGGGGGCGGTTGGGAACATATAGGGAGAATCTTTTCCTCAGGTAGGTAGGACCAGCTTGGTGGACAGCTCGATAGGCGAGGACAAGGATTTTAAATAAAATCCTGTGGGCAACCGGGAGCCAATGTAGGGTGCGGAGAGGTTGGCGGACACTTGAACTTTTTGGAATATTAAACAAAAGCCGTACAGCGGCATTTTGTATAACTTGGAGGCGATGGATCATATAGGCAGGAAGGCCGCAGAAGAGGCCATTTGCGTAATCCAATCTGGATAATATAAGGGCACGGATGACGGTCTCTTTTGCCGCTCTCGGGAGGAGTGGAAAGAACCTGCGTAAAGTTTTAAGTGTGGAAAAGCAGATCCCGGTGAGTCTTTTTATATGATCCTCGAATCTGAGGTCATTATTAAACCAGACTCCAAGATTTTTGGCAGGGCCTCCGATGGATTTGGGGCAAGGTAGATCGGCTGGCCAAAGAGAGTTGCCAAAGTTATCTGGGAAGGAGCCGTAAAGCAGAATTTCAGATTTGCTTTCGTTGCACTTTAATTGGGCGAGGGCAAGCCAGCGAAAGACAGATGACAAGCAGGTTTGGGCTCCAGATGTATCCAGGTTGTTTTTGGGCCACGTGAACAAAAGTTGAGTGTCGTCAGCGTAAGCCATTATTTTTGCTCCCAATTGTTCAGCGAGGTAAATGAGCGGGGTTAGATATATATTAAAAAGCAGGGGGCTAAGGGTAGAGCAAGTTTCTTGGGGGAGGAGGCGAAAGGGGGCATCCAGACTTGTTGGAATCTGTTGTCCAAAAAGGATGTTAGCCAGTCAAGGGCAGAGCCTGTGATGCCAAGGGCCGCTAGTCTGGTAAGCAGAAGGGAGTGAGGGACAGTATTGAAGGCGGCAGAGAGGTCTAATAAAATCAGAGCCGCACTACCACCTTCGTCCAAGCACTCTCGGATGGCCTCGGAGATTTCCACCAACGCCGTCTCCGTACTGTAGGCTGCTCTAAAGCCAGACTGTGCTGGGTGAAGGGCCTGGGAATTTTCAACGAATTTGTCTAGCTGAGTGAAGGCGACCTTTTCACATACTTTTGCTAGGGCCGGCAGCAGTGATATAGGCCGGAAATTAGCGGGGATAGCAGGATCTAATCCATTTTTCTTTAAAAGTGGGAGCAATTTAGCTTGCTTCCAGCAGGTCGGGACCGTGGCAGTGAGGAAAGAGCGATTGATAATATGCGTTACCTCGTTGCCAACCGTGTCTGCGAGACGCGCAAGCACTCTGGCAGAACAAGGGTCGGAAGGGGATCCTGAATGTAGGGAGGCGAGGATACTGACAATGTCCGTATTATCTGCTAGGGTGAACTGGTGAAACCGTTCCGTGAGGGTAGGTAACACAGGAGACGGGATGGCCAGTGTGGGTGGGAAACTGTTACAGGCCGAAAGTAGATCATCCTGGATTTTAGTGATTTTGTCAACGAAGAAAACGGAGAGTTCTTCGCACCATTTCTCCGTGGAGGCAAGTATGGGTTGGGCAGCGCAAGGTGAGGTGAAACTTTTCACTATAGCGAAGATTTCTTTACTATTGTTATTGGCATTAGTTATGCGCCCTTCGAAATATTGGCCTTTGGCGGATCTAATCGCTGCATAATATTTCTTTTGCGCCGTCCTTAGGTTCTTTTTAGCCTCGGGGAGATAGGCTTGTCTCCATGTCCGTTCAAGTTTTTTACAACCTGACTTAAGGTCACGGAGAGTGGGGGTGAACCAGGGTTTGGAAAGAGTGGTACGCATTCGGCGAACCCGGCCTGTTTTTGTTGATGCGGCCGACCCGCCTTCTATCCAGGAATTAAATATGCTGACGGCCGACTCAATTTCCATAGGTAGAGTGGGGCGGGCGGTGTCAAGATGTTCAGACATGATCTCTACATTGATTTTATGTTTATGGGCAATTGAGTCGTTAGTCTTGGCCGGGGTCCAAGAAAATCTAATCAGCATGTGGTCGGACCAGGTCACAATTTCGGGATTGGTTAGATTAATGTCGAAATTAGTGCAGACCAAATCGAGGACATGTCCACCTGAGTGAGTGGGAGTTTTTACCCATTGTTTAAGCTGGGCCATGGCAAGAGCTTCACTTAGGCGAGACGTGTCAGGGAGGTCCAGATTATCCACATGTATATTGAAATCCCCCAGAAGAAGATATCTGGAGTATCTCAATGCCCGTGGGACTACTATGTCCTCCAATGTACCTAGAAATCTACCAACATGGCCTGGTGGTCGGTAGACCAGGGTACCCCCTAGAGTGAAGTGCTCCCCAAGTGAAAGTGAAAAGTGCATTATCTCAGCATCCGTTGGGGGGGCCTTGTGGTTCTAGCGAGAGAGTCCAATGTTCTCTGAATATGGCTGCGAGGCCACCACCTCTGCCTGATGGGCGGTCGTTCCTGACAATTTTGAAACCCCGTGGGATGGCAAGTTCGACCACCGGTCCACATGTCTCATTTAGCCAAGTTTCGGTGACAAAGAGGAGATCAAACTGGTTGTCACTCAAGATTTCAAAGATGTCCTCTGAGTGCTTAACCAGTGATCTGGCATTGATCAGGCCTGCCCGAATAAATGACGGATCCCCAGGGAGCTGAGTTGGAAATGAGAGAGTGGGCTGATAGCAAAAATTGCAGGCTTGACAGACCCGCAAGGGATCGCCAGCTGCTTCCCATGTGTTACTGCAGGGGCAGGAGGCAGATTTAAGTGCCAAGAGGTACGCACGGGAGTAACGAATCCTGGTCCTATGGGGTATTAGTGGTGCACCGACAGGGGGGCTGGCGCTGGCCGCGTCCGGGACACGGACGGGCACAGACGGGCAGGACTTTGGCTTGACTTCGGCGCGACATCGGCGTGCCCGCTGCGCGCGTCCGCTGCGCGGCCGGGGACACATGGGAATATATGGATAGGGGAGGAGTCAGCTGCTAATCGCTGATTGGTGGGGGATCAGGAAGTTGTAGTCACTTCCTCACTGGTGGGCTGTTCGTCGTCCCTCCACG
Organism: Lissotriton helveticus; assembly: GCF_964261635.1. Classification (NCBI taxonomy): domain Eukaryota; kingdom Metazoa; phylum Chordata; class Amphibia; order Caudata; family Salamandridae; genus Lissotriton; species Lissotriton helveticus. Next base: position 1,263,574,301 of record NC_136059.1, on the reverse strand, counting down.
CAAACCAAACTTTTGGCGGTGGAACGGGGACACGAGCGCTGTACAACAACAAAAGTGAGTGCTTTCAATATTTAAAATCACATGAATTTTTGACACAAGTTTAAAACGTGAGCGTTTCGTTTTTACCAGCGCTCTGAAATCTGTGGTCTCCTAGCTGTTCTCTGCGTTCAAAATGAATCACCAGAGCGATTGTGGGAGCGGCATATAAGCCTGTGGGGAGTCAGCTGCTAATCGCTGATTGGTGGAGGAATCAGGAAGTTGTAGTCACTTCCTCACTGGTGGGCTGTTCGTCGTCCCTCCACGCAAACCAAACTTTTGGCGGTGGAACGGGGACACGAGCGCTGTACAACAACAAAAGTGAGTGCTTTCAATATTTAAAATCACATGAATTTTTGACACAAGTTTAAAACGTGAGCGTTTCGTTTTTACCAGCGCTCTGAAATCTGTGGTCTCCTAGCTGTTCTCTGCGTAAAGTGTTAGTGTCTGGTTTATTGCTTGAGTACATTGGTACTGATTGGATGATTAGAGTACTGCAAGGAGAGTGCATGGTGAATTTATAAGTGCTTGGGTTTTGGCGGAGTGATTTGATAAGTACATTGTGCTCGCTGGGTGATTGGAGGAGTGCATGGGTAGTGACAGGGCAATGGCTGGACTGTATGGGTGGTGCTCAGGGTATTAAAGCAGTGCCTGAGTTAGTGCATGGGTCATTGCATGAGTGCATGGGTACTGACTGGATGATTAGAGTACTGCAAGGAGAGTGCATGCTGAATTTATAAGTGCTTGTGTTTTGGCGCAGTGATTGGATAAGAAAATGGAACTGGCTGGGTGATTGGAGGAGTTGATGGGTAGTGACAAGGAGATGGCTGGACTGTATCAGTAGTGCTCAGAGATTGTAGAAATGCATGAGTTAGTGCCTGGGTCATTGCAAGCGTACATGGGTAGTGACTGGATTATTAGAGTACTGCAAGGAAAGTGCAAGGTGAATTTATAAGTGCTTGTGTTTTGGCGCAGTGATTAGATAAGGACATGGAACTGGCTGGGTGATTGCAGGAGTGCATGGGTAGTGACAAGGGAATGGCTTAACTGCATCAGTAGTGCTCAGGGGATTGTAGCAGTGCATATGTTGGTACCTGGGTCAATGCAGGAGTACATGGGAAGTGACTGGATGATTAGAGTACTGGGAGGAGAGTGCATGGTGAATTTTTAAGTGCTTATGTTTTAGCGCAGTGATTAGATAAGAGCATTGAACGGCTGGGTGATTGGAGTAGTGCATGAGTAGTGACAAGGAGATGGCTGGACTGCATCAGTAGTGCTCAGGGGATTGTAGAAGTGTATGTGTTAGTGCCTGGGTCATTGCAAGAGTACTAGGGAAGTGACTGGATGATTAGATAACTGCAAGGAGAGTGCATGGCGAATTTATAACTGCTTTTGCTTTGTCGCAGTGATTAGAAAAGGGCATGGCACTGGATGGGTGATTGGAGGAGTGCATGGGTAGTAACAAGGAGATGACTGGACTGCATCAGTAGTGCTCAGGGGATTGTAGCAGTGCATTTGTTAGTGCATGGGTAATTGCATGAGTACTTGGTAGAGACTGGATTATTAGAGAACTGCAAGGAGAGTGCATGGTGAATTTTTAAGCGCTTGTGTTTTGGCGCAGTGATCACATAAGGACATGGATCTGGCTGGGTGATTGGAGGAGTGCCTGGGTAGTGACAAGGAGATGGCTGGACTGTATCAGTAGTGCTCGGGGGATTGTAGCAGTGCATGTGTTAGTGCCTGGGTCATTGCATAAGTACATGGGTAGTGACTGGATGATTAGAAAACTGCAAGAAGAGTGCATGGTGAATAAATAAGTGCATGTGTTTGGGGGCAGTGATTACATAAGGACATGGAACTGGCTGGGTGATTGGAAGAGTGCCTGGGTAGTGACAAGGAGATGGCTGGACTGTATCAGTAGTGCTCAGGGGATTGTAGCAGTGCATTTGTTAGTGCCTGGGTCATTGCATAAGTACATGGGTAGTGACTGGGTGATTAGAAAACTGCAAGAAGAGTGCATGGTGAATATATAAGTGCTTGTGTTTTGGGGCAGTGATTAGATAAGGACATGGAACTGGCTGGGTGATTGCAGGAGTGCATGGGTTGTGACAAGGGGATGGCTGGACTGCATACGTAGTGCTCAGGGGATTGTAGCAGTGCATTTGTTAGTGCCTGGGTAATTGCATGAGTACTTGGGTAGAGACTGGATTATTAGAGAACTGCAAGGAGAGTACATGGTGAATTTATTAGTGCTTGTGTTTTGTCGCAGTGATTAGATAAGGATATGGAACTGGGTGGGTGATTGCAGGAGTGTATGGGTAGTGACAAGGGGATGGCTGGACTGCATAAGTAGTGCTCAGGGGATTGTAGCAGTTCATATGTTGCTGCCTGGGCCATTGCAAGAGTACATGGGAAGTGACTGGATGATTAGAGAACTGCAAGGAGAGTGCATGGTGAATATATAAGTGCTTGTGTTTTGGGGCAGTGATTAGATAAGGACATGGAAATGGCTGGGTGATTGCAGGAGTGCATGGTTAGTGACAAGGAGATGGCTGGACTGCATCAGTAGTGCTTAGGGGATTTTAGCAGTGCATGTGTTAGTGCCTGTTTTATTGCATGCGTACATGGGTGGTTAGTGGACGATTAGAGTACTGCAAGGAGAGTGCATGGTGAATTTATAAGTGCTTTTGTTTTGGTGCAGTGATTAGATAAGGACAAGGAACCGGCTGGTTGATTACAGGAGTGCATTGGTAGTGACAAGGAGATGGATGGACTGTATCAGTAGTGCTCAGGGGATTTTAGCAGGGCATGTGTTGGTGACTGGGTCATTGCAAGAGTACATGGAAAGTGACTGGATGATTAGAGGACTGCAAGGAGATTGCATTGTGAATTTATAAGTGCTTGTGTTTTGGCGTAGTGATTAGATAAGGACATGGAACTGCCTGGGTGATTGCAGGAGTGCATGGGTAGGGACAAGAAGATGGCTGGACTGCATCAGTAGTGCTCAGGGGATTGTCGCAGTGCATGTGTTAGTGCCTGGGTCATTGCATAAGTACATGGGTAGTGACTGGATGATTAGAGTACTGCAGGGAGAGAGCATGCTGAATTCATAAGGGCTTGTGTTTTGGCGGACTGATTGGATAAGAAAATGGAGCTGGCTGGGTGATTAGAGTACTGCAAGGAGAGTGCAAGGTGAATTTATAAGTGCTTGTGTTTTGGCGCATTGATTAGATAAGGACATGGAACTGGGTGGGTGATTGCAGGAGTGCATGGGTAGTGAGATGGGAATGGGCTAACTGCATCAATAGTGCTCAGGGGATTATAGCAGTGCATATGTTGGTGCCTGGGTCATTGCAAGAGTACATGGGAAGTGCCTGGATGATTAGAGTACTGCAAGCAGAGTGCATGGTGAATTTATAAGTGCTTATGTTTTGGCGCAGTGATTAGATAAGGACATTGAAAGGCTGGGTGATTGAAGGAGTGCCTGGGTAGTGACAAGGAGATGGCTGGACTGCATCAGTAGTGCTCAGGTGATTGTAGAAGTGTATGTGTTAGTGACAGGGTCATTGCAAGACTACATGGGAAGTAACTGGATGATTAGATAACTGCAAGGAGAGTGCATGTTAAATTTATAGGTGCTTTTGTTTTGGTGCAGTGATTAGATAAGGACATGGAACTGGCTGTGTTAATGGAGGAGTGCCTGGGTAGTGACAAGCAGATGGCTACACTGCATCAGTAGTGCTCAGGGTATTGTAGCAGTGCATGTGTTAGTGCCTGGGTTATTGCTTGAGTACATGGGTACTGATTGGATGATTAGAGCACTGCAAGGAGAGGAGAGTGCATATCGAATTTAAAAGTACTTGGGTTTTGGTGGAGTGATTGGATAGGTACATTGTGCTCGCTGGGTGATTGGAGGAGTGCATGGTTAGTGACAGGGCAATGGCTGGACTGTATTGGTGGTGCTCAGGGTATTGTAGCAGTGCATGAGTTAGTGCATGGGTTTTGCATTAGTGCATGGGTACTGACTTTATGATTAGAGTACTGCAAGGAGAGTGCCTGGTGAATTTATAAGTGCTTGTGTTTTTGCGGAGTGAACAGATGAGTAAATGGAACTGGCTGGGTGATTGAAGGAGTGCATGGGTAGTGACAAGGAGATGGATGGACTGCATCAGTAGTGCTCAGTGGATTGTAGCAGTGCCTATGTTGGTGCCTGGGTCATTGCAAGAGTACATGGGAATTGACTGGATGATTGGAGTACTGCAAGGAGAGTGCATACTGAATTTATAACTTCTTTTGCTTTGTCGCAGTGATTAGAAAAGGCATGGCACTGGCTGGGTGATTGGGAGTGCATGGGTAGTAACAAGGAGATGGCTGGACTGCATCAGTAGTGCTCTGGGGATTGTAGCAGTGCATGTGTTAGTGCCTGAGTCATTGCATAAGTACATGGGTAGTGACTGGATGATTAGAGAACTGCAAGGAGAGTGCATGTTAAATGTATAAGTGCTTGTGTTTTGGCGCATTGTTTAGATAAGGACATGGAACTGGCTGGTTGATTGCAGGAGTGTACGGGTAGTGACAAGGGGATGGCTGGACTGCATCAGTAGTGCTCAGAGGATTGTAGCAGTGCCTATGTTGCTGCCTGGGTCATTGCAAGAGTACATGGGAGGGAGCAAGATGGCGGCCGTGAGAAACGGCTGAGCAGCAGCGCTAGCAGTGTGGACACGGTTTCAGCTTACCCCAAAACTTTTGTTGCTTAAAATGCCGTGATTTTTTCTCCCGGTCACTCAGCACTAAATGGAGAGACTTTCGAGCAATTAAGGCAAAAAGGCAAAAAGAAACGTGGGGAAAAGGCGATCAACTGTTCCAAAACAGCCGAGACTCAATACGGGGTTTGGATGCCTCTGGTCGCTTCTTACCGCGAGGTACTCCCCTCCGGGCTGTTGAGGGTTGCTGCTACATTACTCCTGAGGATTGGGTTGGCCGGCAGGTTCTCCTGTGGAGCTCGCGGAGTTCGCGGAGCCAGGGGGCGGAGCGTTGCAGGGGCTCGGACGGAGTCGACTGGACGCAGAGGCGGAGGCAGAGCGTCGTCCAGGGGCTGTGGAGACAGGAGGCAGAGTAGTGAGAAGCAGCAGCTTTTCTCGCGGATGGCTCCGAAAACTAACACTGGAGGTAAGCTGCCGGCGAAAAAAAGAAACGCGGCTGAAAATGCAGGTGCAGTCGGCAACCCCGTAAACGTTGTAAGCATTGCCGCGGACAGTGTCGGCACCGAGGCAGCATTGTTCGAAGTCGAGCCTGGGGCTCGGACAAGACTACCGTTACCAGGACAAGGTACTCCTAAAGAGATGAGGCCTCCATCTGTTAGAACCAGACAAGCCGCTGCCACAGCCACTGCTACTGCCGCTATAAGTATAGTGGAAATGTTGAATCGCAAGGACAAGGAGAAAAGGCTTAAAACAACAGAAATGGCCCCAGCAGCAGCAGCAATTAATTTGTTACCAGCGACTGAAGAGGGCGAGGAGCCTGAGCCGGAGTCAGAGCTCGAGCCTGAGTTAGAGCCAGACCCACAGCCACAGCCACAGCCACAGCCACACCCGGAGTCTGGGGGCGCGGACGCTGTTTCAAATGGTGTTCAGGGCAAGACGGTGCTGTCAATTACAGTGGCGGTGGGGGCTGACAAGGATGTCGGTAAGGAGGATAAAGCTCCTACGCCGGTTAATGATATGGTAACCACGTCTCCAGAAGGTAAGGCAGTGCAGCTCGCTGGTCCCTCCGCCACAAATATTAACCGCGAAAGTGATCAGGTTGGTCAAGGGGGAGAGACTTTAGCTGGATTTAAAGATGGCTCTATTCTCTCGGTTACAGGCGAACTAGCGAAAGAGTCTGTCGTGGTCACAGCGACTCCAGGCAAACAAGGACGACCAAAAACAAACGCTAATCAGAGGGGCCTGATCCATGGGGAGAAGGAGAAGGAGAAGACCCCCAGTGAGTGTTTCTTCTCCATAACAGAGGAGGCCGATTGGTCAGAGGACGAGGAGATGCAAAGTTCTGATATCGACGGCAGCAATCCAGAGACAGAGAGCGACCTAGAGGTGGGGCTACCATCAACGGCCGTCAATGCTACACTCCCTCAAAAAAATCAAGCAGAATTAACATGGGATCATTCTCCAACAACATCGCTACAAGGAAACTCAAGCCACGCACAGAATCAGGAGACCACACAATTTTCAATGATGTCAATGATGACAATGATGGAATCAATTCATCAAGGGATTACAGCGCACCGGGAAGAGACAAGATCAGATAGTCTCAAGGCCCAAGCAGCAATGAGAAAAATGAAAGGAGTGGTCAGAAAGCTCTCAAAGGCCTGTGTGAATGTAGGAGATAGGGTCTCAAACTTGGAAGAGAGGATAGTCGCTACTGAAGTGGAGGCGGCGGCTGCCACGAGCAGAGTGGAATCTTTTGGAGCACAAGCACAGGATGTCCAGTGGAAGCTGGAAGACCTAGAAAATAGGCTAAGGAGGAACAACCTAATAGTCCTTGGGATCCCGGAAGGATGTGAAGGGCAGGATGTTAAAGCCTTCATTGTTAAAATCTTCGAGAAAGCCTTTCCAGATGTTGCTGGGTGGAACTGGACCGCCGAAATCCAGAGGGCGCATCGGACACCGTTCAAGTTGAGGCAGAATGCTAGAGTAGAAGATAAGCCCAGAGCAATTCTGATCTATATAGGGAACTTTCTGTTGAGACAATCTATTGCAGAAAAGGCAAGGCCGGATGCCAAAAGAGCCTTCGAGGGGGGTTCCTTCTTCGTAAGGCCCGATTTCTGCCAAACTACCGTGGAACGGCGCTGGAGATTAAGACAATTAATTAAGCCCTTTCAGGACAAAAGAATACAGGTGTATCTCATCAACCCAGCCCAGCTAAAGGTAATTCATCTGGGCAAGACAATATATTTCTCCTCAGAAATCAAAGCTCGGGAGTATCTGGACTCAGTATAGTATCAGACTCTGTTCAATATGGTAACCTTTAGCGCGCCACTTAATTAAGTCTTCAATGATCTGTTTAAAAAGAATGATGAAGCCCAAGGGGGGGCAGAATATTGGCTACTAGGGGTAATGTGCGATCTCCGAAGTCAGGTTTTTCTGATTTTCTGGTGTTACGACTTGATGGTTTATGGTTTGATCTTGAGGTGGGGTTTATTAATCGTACGTAGTGAGTCCCCTGCTATGCTGCATCCATCACACGCACAGACTTAGTCTGCGCGCTCCACTAGGGTGGGGGTTTGGGTCGGGGTCAGGGTGGGAGGAGGTTTGGAATGGGAGGGGGGGTGGGGTGGGGGGTGGAAAGCAAAAGAAAAGAAAGTTCATGCAATAAATGTGTATATAAATATAACTGAAATGTTGGAAGAAAAATGGTATATTCATGATGTGTTCAGGAGGGCTCTTGACCGGTTAGAATGGTGGTTACGCTCCTTGAAGGGTTATGTCTAGGTTTAGGGTAGTAAGTTTGAATATAGGGGGTCTGAACAATTGGAAAAAGAGGGGCAGGTTTGAGGAGTATATCAAAATAATAGGGGCTGACATCGTATGCCTACAAGAGACCCACCTACCTTGGAAAAAGAAACACTGGTTAAATTTAAGGGGGTTTGAAATCCTGTCCTGCTCCTCACAGACATCAATGATAAAGGGGGTAGCAATGATTGGTAGGGTAGGTTTGGGGGGGGCAAAAAGATGTAAGGCCGATGTACTGGGAAGATGGGCAATATGCGAAATGAACCTAGGTATCACTCTATGTTCAATATACGGTTCTAACCTGGATGACCCGGGGGTGATGGATCACATAGAGAGGGAATTAACTAACTGGCCAGCTCCTATAGTAATTTGTGGAGACTTTAATATTTCAGCAAATTTTGTTAGCGGTACTCCATATATAGGTCGCAAGCCCCGGGTATTTAGAGCAGTGTCCTCTATAATTCAATCTCATGGGTTGAGGGATGTGTGGGGAAGCTTAAAGAAAGATGACCCCGGGTCCACATATTTCTCACATCCATTTAATAGGCACACAAAATTGGACTATTTTATGATATCGGCTACCTATCTTCCTAATGTGGAAATAGCAATGCTCCCTAGGTTAATATCAGATCACAACCCCCTAGTCCTAACAATGACTACCAACAAACAAACGAAAAAAGCCAGACCCTGGACGTTTGACAGAAAGCTATTAATGGATAGCAACTATATAGCGCACGTAAAGGACTGGTCTCAGTCATTCTTCGATGCGAATAGATATAGTGCCTCCCGCGTCGCTGTATGGGATAGTTTTAAAGCAGGTTTGAGGGGGGGAGACAATTAGTTACACGGGCCGAAAGTGGAAAGGAGCGAAGGAAGAGAGAGAACGCCTGTTGGGTAATCTGGCAGAAGCAGAGGAACAACATAGGAGGGATGTATGTCAGGGGAATCAAGGTATTCCGAGTTTAGATCGGCTGAATAGTATGAAGGCTGAAATTCAGAGGCAATTGGCTAAGAAAGCTGCAGCAGAATATCAAACCCAGAGAGCCAGGATGTATGAAACAGGAGAAAAGGCAGGTAGGGCATTGGCTTTACGGATAAGGCAGGCTACATCTAAGAACATCATTACCGAAATTAAAGAGGGGGACCGAACCTTCAACAAACCAGTTGAAATCCTCAATGTTTTTAGGAGATTTTATCAAGATTTATATAAGGAAGAGTCGGGAATTGATGACCCGGGCGTAAATTGGCCGGAAATGGGTATTAAACTTACCTCCAGTGAGAGGGAAACCTTGGAACAGGATATCACTATGGATGAACTGTTAGAGGCACTACAAGACTTAGCAGCTGGTAAGGTAGCAGGGCCCGATGCCATACCCTTGGAGGTGTATAAATGCTTGAAGGAAGAAACGTCACCTCTTCTTTTGGATTTATTCAATGGGGTTATGAATACCGGAGTTATACCGGAATCTTGGACTAAAACCAATATAGTGGTATTCCACAAGAAAGGCAAACCTAAGGAAAGCCCAGGCTCTTATAGGCCAATATCGCTAATAAATAGCGACAATAAATTATATGCAAAAATCATGGCGACACGGTTGGGGAGGATTATTGGGACTCTGGTTTCTCCCTGGCAGCATGGTTTTGTCCCGGGCAGGGATACGACTGACCACATAAGAAGAGCCATCACATTGTTTGACATTCATGCTGCCGGGGGGGGGGGGTCGCAATGATCCTCCTCGATGCGGAAAAAGCTTTCGACCGTGTTAGGTGGAGATTTTTGTGGAGAGTGATGGAAGATAGAGGATTTGGTCCTAGATTTCTGCAGGCAATCCAGGCGATGTATTTTAATCCTACTGCGAGTATTCAGCTTATGGGTGAGAGTTCAGGGCAGATTCGTATAACGAGGGGCACAAGACAAGGGTGTCCGTGCTCACCCATCCTTTTCGCCTTATATATAGACCCCCTAATAACTCTCATAATGAATAACATCAATATCAAGCCAGTTGCTATCAACGGATTCCACACTAAAGTCCTTGCATATGCGGACGATTTAGCTATAACCACCACGGATCCCGACAGTGCCATGAGGGGAATAGTTAGTATTACTTCTAACTTTGGGAAGCTATCTGGATATCGTTTAAATGTGGCAAAGACGCAGGTATTATGTTCTAGAAATATAATCAAACGGGATGATAGGTATGTGGATTCAGTAGCTTACTTAGGTATAATAATCAATGCTCAGCCAAGGGATATTATTAAAGATAATTTTGTACCGCTATTGGAAAAGATGAAACAAGATCTGAAAAGGATAAATACACTCCACTTGTCAATAATGTTATTAAAATGACAATGTTCCCGAAAATTTTATATAAATTTAGGGCTATTCCCTTCAAAATAGACGATACACTGATTAAGGAAATGGAGGCTATCTTTATGAATTTTGTCTGGCAATACGGCAAGGTGAGGAGATCAAGCAAATTCATGTCTCTTCCCCAGGAAAGGGGTGGGCTGGGAATACCAAACCTCAGGTTCTATAACTGGTCTTGTCTGCTCTCAGGAATGGCTGTACTCTTTTTCCCAGATGACCCTATGCATAGTCAGGGAGATATTCCTTCTATCTTTCAGCTGGCCCTCGGGAGGGAAGCATATGGGGTACTATTGAGGAAATATGATAAACGATATTTTAAGGCATCAGGGTATAAAATATTGGAAGACGTCTGGGGGCTATGATCTTCTGTACAGAAAAATCAGGGCATTACAAGGTACAATCAACATACCATACTTTGGAATTCAGGATTATTCCCGCAGTTAAGTAGTGATGGCCCCTGGAGACACTGGGAAAGACAGGGAATTACTACACTGGGCCAAGTAATGATAAAGGATGTATGCAGGCCCCTTGAACTCTTGAAGTCACGGTATTCACTACAAGGGTGTCAAGAGCTCAAGTATATGCACTTGGTTAATACAATAAAATCAAAAATACCCTGTATAAATATATCTAAAGGAAGTGCACTACTAGATTACATGAAGGGGGGGCTGTAGAATCAGGAAAATATACAGGCTATTCTTGGAAGTGCTCCCTGATGATATGGTCAAGACAGAGACAGCTTGGGCTTCAAAACTGGGGGATCCAGATATCGACTTGGATAGAGCTATTCTAATGGATAAAAGGTTCCTGCGATCCTCAAATCTAAGAGCACAGCATTTTAAGACCCTTTTTAATTTATACTACACACCGGCGAAATTATTCGATTGGGGTAAGAGGGTGGACAACAACTGCCCTAGGTGTGGGAACGGGCCAGCTGATGTTATGCACATGTTTTGTAACTGCGAAAAACTAGGCCCCACTAAAAAGGAAATCGAAGTGTTTTTAGAGGGGCTGCTAGCTGTCAGAATAGACCTATCCCCGACACTTTTAATAATTGGTTGCGATGCTAAATTGGGTTTAAGTACAGAGATTGAGGCGCTCGTCTTTATATCAGTAGCTGTTTTTAGAATACTAATTGCTGCTGTTTGGAAGGATGTTGAGGCCCCAACCTTCCAAATGTGGATTTGCAGGATGCTAGGGATTCACAATATCGAGTCAGAACTGTATGCTTTAAAGGGAATTAAATCTAGGGAAATGGGGCTACGGATCTGGGCACCAGTGGCTACATGGAGGCTGTCGAGATGTGGGGCCTCATAATAATGTCCTTCAAGTCCCTGACTCTTGCACGACCATCACTCTTTTAACCTTTAATCTTTGTTCTGTTGTATATAATGCTTTTCGCTACATCAATTGCTCCTGCTTTCACATCATGTATATTTATTTCTATATTTATATATATTGTCGTGTCTAGTGTACATCATATTGCTATGAACTTTCAATAAAAAAAAGCAAGAGTACATGGGAAGTGACTGGATGATTAGAGTACTGCAAGGAGAGTGCATGGTGAATATATACGTGCTTGTGTTTTGGGGCAGTGATTAGATAAGTACATGGTACTGGCTGGGTGATTGCAGGAGTGCATGGGCAGTGACAAGGAGATGGCTGGACTGCATCAGTAGTGCTCAAGGGATTGTACCAGTGCATGTGTTAGTGCCTGGGTTATTGCATGAGTACATAGGTACTGATTGGATGATTAGAGTACTGCAAGGAGAGTGCATGGTGAATTTATAAGTGTTTGTGTTTTGTCGCAGTGATTTGAAAAGGACATGGAACTGGCTGGGTGATTGGAGGAGTGCATGCACTGCTACAATCCCCTGAGCACGACTGATGCAGTCCAGCCTTCTCCTTGTCACTACCCATGCACTCCCCCAATCCCCCAGCCAGTTCCATGTCCTTATCTAATCACTGTGCCGATTCAAAAGCACTTATAAATTCACCATGCACTCTCCTTGCAGTACTCTAATCATCCAGTCACTACCCATGTACTCATGCAATGAAACAGGCACTAACACATGCACTGCTAAAATCCCCTGAGCACTACTGATGCAGTCCAGCCATCTCCTTGTCACTACCCATGCACTCCTACAATCACCCAGCCAGTTCCATGTCCTTATCTAATCACTGCCCCAAAACACAAGCACTTATAGATTTACTATGCACTCTCCTTGCAGTACTCTAATCATCCAACCAGTACCCATGCACTCAAGCAATAACCCAGGCACTAACACATGCACTGCTACAATACCCTGAGCACTACTGATGCAGTGCAGCCATCACCTTGTCACTCCCCAGGCACTCCTCCAATAACCCAGCCAGTTCCATATCCTTATGTAATCACTGGGCCAAAACACAAGCACTAATACATTCACCATGCACTCTCCTTGCAGTACTCTAAGTCATTACCCATGTACTCATGCAATGACCCAGGCACTAATGCATGCACTGCTTCATGCACTGCTTCAATCCCCTGAGCACTACTGATGCCGTCCAGCCATCTCCTTGTCACTACCTATGCACTCCCCCAATCCCCCAGCCAGTTCCATGTCCTTATCTAATCACTGTGCCAAAACAAAAGCACTTATAAATTCACCATGCACTCTACTTGCAGTACTCTAATCATCCAGTCACTACCCATATACTCATGCAATGAAACAGGCACTAACACATGCACTGCTAAAATCCCCTGAGCAATACTGATGCAGTCCAGCCATCTCCTTGTCACTACCCATGCACTCCTGCAATCACCCAGCCAGTTCCATGTCCTTATCTAATCACTGCCCCAAAACACAAGCACCTATAAATTCAGCATGCACTCTCCTTACAGTACTCTAATCATCCAGTCAGTACCCATGCACTGATGCAATGACCCATGCACTAACTCAGGTACTGCTTTAATACCCTGAGCACAACCCATACAGTCTAGCCATTGCCCTGTCACTACCCATGCAATCCTCCAATCACCCAGCGAGCACAATGTACTTATCAAATCACTCCGCCAAAACCCAAGCACTTATAAATTCACCATGCACTCTCCTTGCAGTACTCTAATCATCCAATCAGTACCAATGTACTCAAGCAATAAACCAGGCACTAACACATGCACAGCTACAATACCTTGAGCACTGAAGATGCAGTCCAGCCATCTCTTTGTCACTACCCAGGCACTCCTCCAATCACCCAGCCAGATCCATGTCCTTATCTAATCACTGCCCCAAAGACAAGCACTTATAAAATCACAATGCACTCTCCTTGCAGTACTCTAATCATCCAGTCACTTCCCATGTACTATTGCAATGACCCAGCACTAAAACATGCATTGCTACAATCCCCTGAGCACTACTGATGCAGTACAGTCATCTCCTTGTCACTACCCATACATTCCTCCAATCAGCCAGCCGTTCAATGTCCTTATCAAATCACTGCGCCAAAACATAAGCACTTATAAATTCACCATGCACTCTCCTTGCAGTACTCTAATCATTGCATGAGTACATGGGTAGTGACTGGATGATTAGAGGACTGCAAGGAGGGTGCATGGTGAATTTATAAGTGCTTTTGTTTTGCCGCAGTGATTAGATAAGGACATGGAACTAGCTGGGTGATTGGAGGAGTGCATGGGTAGTGACAAGGAGATGGCTGGACTGCATCAGTAGTGCTCAGGGGATTGTAGCAGTGCATGTGTTAGTGTCTGGGTCATTGCATAAGTACATGGGTAGTGACTGGATGATTAGAGTACCACAAAGAGAGTGCATGGTGAATTTATAAGTGCTTTCGTTTTGGTGCAGTAATTAGATAAGGACATGGAACTGGCTGGGTGATTGGAGGAGTGCATGGGTAGTGACAAGGAGATGGCTGGACTGCATCAGTAGTACTCAGGGGATTGTAGCAGTGCATGTGTTAGTGCCTGGGTTATTGCAAGGGTACATGGGTAGTGACTGGATTATTAGAGTACTGCGAGGAGAGTGCATGGTGAATTTATAAGTGCTTGTGTTTTGGCGTAGTGGTTAGATAAGGACATGGAACTGGCTGGGTGATGGGAGGAGTGCCTGGGTAGTGACAAGGAGATGGCTGGACTGCATCAGTAGTGCTCAGGGGATTGTACCAGTGCATGTGTTAGCGCCTGGGTTATTGCATGAGTACATAGGTACTGATTGGATGATTAGAGTACTGCAAGGATAGTGCATGGTGAATGTATAAGTGCTTGAGTTTTGGCAGAGTGATTGGATAAGTACATTGTGCTCGCTGGGTGATAGTAGGAGTGCATGGGTAGTAACAGGGCAATGGCTGGACTGTATGGGTGGTGATCAGGGTATTGTTGTAGTGCATGAGTTAGTGCATGGGTCATTGCATGAGTGAAGGGGTACTGACTGGATGATTAGAGTACTGCAGGGAGAGTGTATGGTGAATTTATACATGCATGGATTTTGGCGGAGTGATAAGTACACACATGTCACATCAGGCCCCCCTCCCATTACCACTATGCAAACGCGGCACTTGGTGGGTTTTAAGTTGGGGGATTAATTCCCCTTGAATTGTGAGGGGTCCTGGGGGCCAACTAGCCCACCAGGTACCTCCAGAAAGTGCCACAGTACTGCATTGCAGAGAGGTGGTCCAAGGCAACGCCCCGTTTTACAGCTCTCTTCAATGCAGCTCTGTGGCGCTTACTGGAGGTACCTGGTGGGCTAGTTGGATTCAAGGGACCATAAGGTTTCAAGGGGACATACAACATGCCAGAGGTCCCGTTTGCAGAGTGGTGAAGGGAGGGGGTCGGGCCTGATGTGACAAGTGTGCAAATGCAACCCGTGGCGTGTTTGAAGTTGGGGTATTAAGTCCCCTTGAATCCTAAGGGTCCCTGGGGCCCAACTAGCCCACCAGGTACCTCCAGTAAGCACCACAGAGCTGCATTGTAGAGAGGTGGTCTGAGGCCAGGCCCCTTTTTTCACCTGTCAGCAATGTAGCTCTGTGGCGCTTACAGAAGGTACCTGGTGGGCTAGTTGGCCCACAGGGACCCTCAGGATACAAGGGGACTTAATTCCCCAACTTAAAACATGCCACAGAGCACATCCGCACAATTGTCACATAAGTCCCTGCCCCCTGCCTTCACCACTGTGCAAATGCGCCACGTGGCTCATTTTAAGTTGGGAGATTAAGTCCCCTTAAATCCTGAAGGTCTCTGGGGTCCAACTAGCCCACCACATATCTCCAGTGAGCACCACAGAGCTGCGTTGCAGAGAGGTGTAAAAAGGGTCGTGGCCTCAGACCACCTCACTGCAATGCAGCCTTGTGGTGCTTACTGGAGGTACCTGTTGGGCCAGTTGGCCCCCCAGGGACCCTCTGGATTGAAGGGGAATTAATTTCCCAACTTAAAACATGCCTCCGGGCCTCTTTGCACACATGTCACATCAGGCCCCGCCCCCTCCATTCACCACTGTGCAAACGCACCCATGGTACGTTTTAAGTTGGGGGATTAAGTCCCCTTCAATCCTGAGGGTCCCTGGGTTCGAACTAGCCCACCAGGTACCTCCAGTAAGCACCACAGAGCTGCATTTCAGAGAGGTGTAAAATGGGGCGTGCCCTCAGACCACCTCTCTGCAACGCAGCCCTGTGGGTGCCCAGCAGGGAGGGCACCCCGGGACACTGCAGGAGCCGGCCCGGTGGGGTGGCGGTCCCAAGGGCCATCATGGGCTCCAGGAGGGGTGCGGCACGACCCCCCTCCCTTCAATTAGAAAGGTGGTGGTCCCAGGGGCTCAGGGTCCGTAACGGACTCCTTCATTTGCATTTTAGTGCCCCGGGGAGGTGGCAGTCCGCAGGGTGTGTGAAGAGGCTTGTACCCCCCACACAGGTTTATTTAAACAAAATAAACAAGCCCCAGGGGGTAGAGGTCCCTGGGGCTCTGGGGGGGGGCATGTGCCTCCGCAAACATTTTAGAAAAGCCCCACGGGTGGTGGTCTCGGGTGTGTGGGGGGCCCGAGCCACCCACACAGGTTTATTATTTTTTTTAAACAAGCCCCAGGGGGTGGCGGTCCCCGGGACAGAGGGGCCCATGTGCCCCCACCAATATTTAAGAAAAGCCCCGGGGTGGATGTCCCCAGGGCTTGGGGGGCCTCGGAGGCCCCACACACATTACAAAACAAGCCCTGGTGGGTGGTGGTCTCCTGGGCTGTGGGAGGGCCACCTGCCCTCCCGCATATCAATTACATATCCCCAGGGAGGTAACAGACCCCGGGGCTGCGTGGGTACCAGCGGACCCTCACAATTATAAACTGGGCAATGCCCCCGGGACCTTGCCCACCCTGGGGCCTCATGAAAAAAAAATGTTGGTGGGATTTGCTACTTCAGCGTGAATTCCGCTGAAATTACTTTAAAAAAAAAAGCTTTTTTGGCCCTGGGGATCCTTGTGGGGCCCCCTGAATAGGCCTAGGGGGTCAGGGTGTTTCACCCCTGCCCCCTTTTCTTGTATTTTATCTTTATTTCACTGTTTTCTTGTGACTTGGTTCTACCAAGTCACAAGATGGCAGCCAACACTTCCTGGTTTGGAGTGTTGGCAGCCAATTAGAATGAAGCTCGTGGTCAGGATGGTTTGTGGACCCACCGCTGCCCCAAATATTGATATTTTTATTTTTTGATTTTTTCAGCAACTACTGAAGGGATTTACACCATTTTAAGAAAGGTCGCTTTCTGAACTAAGAACTACCTTTTTGCCAATTTTGGTGTAATTCCATTCAGCAGTTCGGGCTATAGCCTTGCCTAATATTTCCTATGGGAAATAGATTTTTTTTACTCTCATTTTTTTAATTTCTCAGCAACTACTGAACAGATTTACACCATTTAAAAAAAAGGTCGCTTTCTGAACCAAGCCCTATTTTTTTCCCCAAATTTGGTGTAAGTCCGTTCAACAGTTCGGGCTGTAACCTTGTCTAAAGTTTTCCATAGAAATTAATATTGAGAAAACACTTTTTGGGACCCCCCTTTTTTTCAGCCCCTGCATGAGGAATCACCCCCAAACTTTCAGGATAGGAACTGACGTGGATAGACCTTTTTTTCTTGGAGAATTTCGCGAACATTCGTCAAACAACACCAAAGATATTAGCAAATGAAAAAATGCTTTTCATTTGGAAACTAGGGGCCAGATGTAGGAAGCCTAATACTGGTCGGTAACGGCCGAAATTACCGAATTTCAGCAGTTACCGACCGGTATTAGGCTTTTTAGATGTAGGAGGCCTAAATGAAGGATTCGGTAATTTATCAAATCAGTAATTTAAGGAATCGGTAAATTACCGAATTCTTAAAATACCGATTCGGTAAATTACTGAATCCCTACTGTAGGGAGCAATGAAATTGGTGGTTTTCCCATTTCAGGATTCGTTATTTACCACCAACTACAAGTTGGTGGTAAATATCGAAAACCCTATAAAAAGCAATTTATTGCAATTTATGACAGTGCCATGTGCCAGACATACATGCCCTTAGGGCATGTATGTGTGCCACATGTGCACCCATGCACTATTCAGGGGTGCAACAGGGTGTCAAAGTGACACCCTGCCACCCTTGAATGTGTTCCCCCTTTTACCGAATCGGTATTTACCGATTCGGTAATTCCCATTCATTCCTATGGGCCTGGAGGCCCATAGGGATGAATGGGAAATACCGAATTGGTAAATACCGATTCAGTATTTACCGAATCGTACCGATTCGGTAAAAAATACCGAATAAATACCTACATTCCATTTACCGATTCTAAAATACCGAGTCAGTAAAATTCGGTATTTTAGAATCAGTAAATCTGGATTACCTACATCTGGCCCTAGGTTCCTACTATAACTACCTACTGACGACCGCCAGTAGGTAATATATGCTCATGGATTACTAAATATTTGAGATTATGTTTGGGTTTGGATGAGCCAAAGGGTAATGAAATTAACTTTCAGCATATTTTACGACCACCAATTCTCTCATAGGGCCAGACCGGCAGTGGATTTCACTGACTCAAAATAGTAAAAGGAAATGTATTCCTTGATAAATTAAGAAGCAATTTTATTTGTGCGTAAAATCACTCTGATCTGTTATCTTTCTGTAATTTGGAATTTGCTTAGGGAGGTTAATGAATCAAACATTTTAATTACGCATTACAGAAACATATGTAGTATGCAATCTAAAAGGAACACAAAACCCATTCCAGAATATCTAAAGGTAAATTTAGAATTTGATCACCATACCTTTCATTGTGCATGTGCATGTACACAGAGCAGTACATTATTCAAATTAAGTTATTTAACACAAAGGTCGAGGCAAGCATATCTAATCACCAAAGGGCGCATTGATTGCTCTAAAAATGCAGTGAGATGAAAACAGAGGCATTCGGATCTGACTAGATTAAAAAATATGCTCCTTCCCAGTGAATGTTAAAGAATGCTTCATCAGTGAACCCACAGTGTCTGGTTATGGCAATGTGTAGTCAATGAATCGATGTACTTTCCTTTCAAAGGCAAATTGAAGCAATATGAAATGTATTCAAAATGTCTCTTAAATCAGAGCAAAGCGTGGGGCTTGGTTCTTACTGTGATGAATGTTATCAATAACTCTTGTTCATTTCCATCACGAACAGTATCAAGGACAAAACTTTTTAATCAATTACATTTAACAAGATGGACATATCTTCCCGGTAGTTTAGAAGTAAAATCCATTGGGTTTCTTTACAGTCTGCAAACAAAACTCTGATTATTAATGTGTTTCACTCAATCTTTTTCCACTGTCAAGAAAAAAAGTATATTTTCACACTTCTTCCATTCCATTCAGATAACTCCGTGAATACGGACGGCAGTGTATGCAAGTCTTCCTATGTACCCAAAGTACACTGTGATTATTAGATGCAAAGTCATGTAATTTTAGAAAATGTGTGTATAATTTGTATTCCAATCTTGATCACATAAGTTGGTATTTCTGGTAAAAAAACACAAAATGTACCTGCAGAGGTTACACTCATACTGTAAGGGATGACTACAGTGTTAAGAGCTCTATTATGAGTAGCCTTGATGGGTATCGCTGGTAGAATGCTGCTTCTTGCAACTAGAAGTTTTCAAGTGTCCCTGGGCCTGGAATTTTTGGGTTCACACATGGGAATCAGACTCAGAGATCCTGGATCTGAAACTGAGGTGGAGCTTTGTGGCCTGCAGGCAACTTCTGCACCTGGGCCCAACTGCGGGCAACTTCTCCACCAGGGCCCAATCCACCCAACATCTGCACACAGGCCCCACCCACATAGTTCAGCATGGGCGGAGCTGATAAAGCTCCCTCCAGCTGATGTGGAGTCACACTGGCCTCCCGCCAACATCTCTGATCCTGGCAGCACGTCGGAAAGAAAAGGCCCACCACATATTTAGCACCTTTGTTAAGCAGGTGGTAAATGTGTACTGATTTTAGTACATTGTTTCCTCTGGATGTGGAAAACACACACAGTATTGAGCCCACATTCCCTCGTCCATGTGTAATTCCACTCTTTGGGAAAATATCAGCTGTAATCAATGATTCCAGCCCCCCTGTATCACTGCACTATAACGGTAACTAGCATTGGGGCCCATTGAGGTTTTGAGGCAAAGATGAGAATTAAGTGGTAGTAACAAGATCAGAGCTGGGAAATATGCATCTTCATGGAGTTCCTCCTACATATACCCAGGGGTAGATTTACAAGCCCCTTGCAACACATTTATGACGCCGTTGCGTCACTTCTGTGACGCAGCGGCGGAGTAAATCATGAGCCATGTTGTGCCGTATTTACAACGTGATGCATCTAGGGAGATGCGTCACATTGTAAACCCCTGCGCCACATTAAACCTGCGTCAGGATTCATGTGGGCGTTCCAGTGCAGGGTGGGCGTTCCCTTGCAGGTACGCCTCGTAAAAGTGACGCAGTGAAATCTACAAGATTTCACTGAGTGACTTTTACGGCTATGCTGCATCAAAACCCTGCGCCTGCTTGAAGCAGATGTAAGGAGTGACGCAGCATGTTAGGCATAGGGCACCCCCGAGCCTTGCTGGAGCCATGTCACGCTTGCGACGCGACTCCAGCAATGCGCCACATTTCTGCCGGGGGATGAAACACACATCAGCCCATCCGTGCGCCACGGCGCGCCGCATTGTAAATGCAGTGCATCAGTGGTGGCGCACGGATGGTTTTGCCTGTCGCAAGTGTTCTGGTGCATCCCTGCTGATTTGCAGAGATGCGCCAGATCGTGTAAATCTGCCCCCTAGTGTCATATATTGTTGGAAGTATCTTGCTGTGCCATGATAAAAACTAACAATATTCTAAGACATTGAAGGGGAACTAATATTAGCAAACTCAATTATCGGACATTGATCACCTTACTTCCCACTTCTAAAAGAACGATTCGATTAAAAAAGAAAAATACTCCTAAAAAGGACTATCCTCTTGGCAACAGATAAGAATCTAGAGGACAAAATTAACAAATCAATTTTCAGCCTCATTTAAAATCTGCCACAAATTTACAGACTGATTCCTGGAAAGATGTAAACCGTTTTACTAATGCTATGAGTGCAGTAATCTGCAGTGGTAAATCCCATGCAAACCATGTGGAGTGAGTGAATCAAAGTGTGGTTTGCCTTGAAAGTTTGTGAACACCCAGGCATTTTAGTTTGTTAACATCAACATACTCCAATCCAACCCCTTCCCACCCTGGAAAAGGCAAGAGGTTGACTCGAGCAAAGTTAGGGTAACTTCCTGCTGTGGATTATTACTAGCCCCTTTAAGTGCATGCCAGGGCAGCGCATGCCAGAAAGGTTCTGGGCACCTTGACAGAGTGTTCAATGCTGGTGAGTTGTAGACTATAGACCAAGGGACTGTCAGCATCCTTGGTGATGTGTCATTCTTGAACTAATAAAGACATCCTGCAATTACATCAGCTCAGTGTCTTAGGACTGGCTATGAGCGGAACTAGATTAGGGACCAGCGCCTCCGCCAGTTTCCCTGAGAACGTGTGTGCTCCTGAGAACCTGCGTGTCTTGCCTGCAATGGAAGCTGCATGGATTGTAACTTGTGTATATGGCATAACTAAAGTGTGAGTGGCATTTCAAGACCAACCGTGACCAACCGCGCTCTCTGTGAAATATTTGTGCAAGCGCTGATGCGCTGCGTACTTTCAAACCTGCTGCCAAATTACTGGAGCGTGAGCTGTGGTCCGCAAGGGTAGCCTCCTTGGTAAAGCATTCCCCGGCATTGTTGTTGTTTTCCTTGACAAAGGTGGCAAAATTAACATCCATGGAGCATGAGGAGTGGCCTGCGTGGGGCAACGGCAATGTGTGGAGCCTCCTTAGCAACACAGGCTGTGCTATTGTGTCCTCTGCATACCGTGTAAATCTTGCGCGGCAGTGAGATTAGAGGAGTTTCCTCTCACATTCAGCTGCACATCTGAGGTCATTGCTCTCAGCAGCAATCACCCATAATGAATTGGGCTAACTCTTGTGCACTTTAAACTAATTTTGGGAAAAGAAATGTAAAGCACTGACCATGGCAATTAGCAAAACTCTGGCCTTTTTATCAGAAAAAGGTGACCCTGTCCTCTGATGGAAGCATTGGAGGAAATTGTTTGATTCATATGTAGTAGGGTGAGACATTTTCTGCACATATGAAACAGGCCATTCTATTACACAACTTGGGAATTGAAGGCCGCAACATTTACAAGATTCTTGATGAGTTACCGCTTGGTGATGGAGATGGAGAACCTTCTGATGTGTTTGCAATGTCCGTCAGAATGTGTGAGTAATTTTTGGATCTTCACATTAACCTAGTTCTGGAGAGACACACATTTTTCACGAGGGCACAAGAGCCCAATGAACAAGTAAGGAACTATATAGCCTCACTAAGTGTTATGGCATGTGTGTGTGACTTTGGTGAACTCACATACTTGCTCATAAGAGATCAGTTAGTCAATGTACCAATAATGTATGAGTTCAGGAAAAGATTCTGGCCAGGATCCCTCCCTTATGGAGTTGATTGCCATTATGGAGGGTGTGGATAATGCATCTGGCTATGTAAAAGAAATGAGGAACCACGCTACAGCACTCTGTACAGAGCAATATACATGTAGCAAGTGACCACAAAACACACCAGGATGTAGATTGCAATGTGTTAAAGGTGGCGGTAAAAACCAAAGTCAAATCTTCCTTTGATGGGAGCAAAGCCAAATGTTTTAGGTATGATAGTTTCAGTCACATGTCTAATAGTCCCAACCGATATGCTGGGAATATCAAGTGTCGTAAGTGTGGACGTAGAGGACACTACGCAAGAGTTTGTAGAACATCAGGGAGGGACAGATGGTAGATAATATTGGCAATGTATCTGAAGGTTTAAAAATGGTTGTTTTGAAATTGAAAAATAATGAGGTAGATGGAGGACCTGTATATATACCCAAGTGCAAATTGAGGTGGGGGATCATTTGTGATATTAGCAGGATCTGTATCCCCCTTAATGATGATTAGTAATGAACTGTTGGATCAGGAGTTTCAAAATATACCATTTCTTCCGCCTGATATTAATCCTGTCACCTATGGAGGTCCACACATTGGCGTTTTTGGCAGAGAATTGAATTTAAGTGCAGAGAGACCATTGAGAATATTTATGTAGCCAAGAAGGGTGATAATCTCCTTGGTTAGTGACATCAACGAGATATGGGTATCTTACTAAATCCCAGTGCATGAGACTAGGTGATGTTGGTTGATTGTAGCGATAGAGGAGATTTCTTTGATGAATTTCCTCAAGTGTTTAAAGAAGAATTGGGGCTGCTCAAAGCTTTGGAGCATTGCATAGTATTAAAGAAGGGAGCGGAGTGCGCAAAGTACCTAACTTGATGCCTAAACTTCTGAAGGAAGAGTTACATAGGCTGTTGAGGCTGAAGATTATTGAGGAGATTGAATACTCTGAATGGTTGGCACCAGTGGTTTTAGCACCTAAGGATGCTGGGAAGTCCGTTAGGATGTACATGGACTTAGGAGACCTCAATAAATGGATCTGGGTAGATTACCAACATATTTCTGAGTCACTAACCGTGCTGAAGGGTGCTAACATCTTCTCAGTCCTTGACTTGTCGCTCGGACTATTATCACGTGCAACTACACCAGGACTCAAGACACCTCACATCCTTTATAACTCTGTTAGGTGCTTACAGATTCATTAGATTGCCATATAGGTTAGCCTCGGCTACCTGTTTCCAGAGGGCAATGAAGATGATCCTGGAAGAGTTACCCAACATCTTATTGTTCCAGGATGATATCCTCATTTATGGCAAGGACGTAAGTGAGCATGATGAGGTTTTGAGAAGGGTGTTAGGTAGTTTACAAGAGAAAGGTCTCACACTGAAGAAGCAGAAATGGAAATTGGTGTTACGTCAGTTACTTACTCGGGCCATGTCATTTTAGGGGAGGGCATTCAGTTCAAGTTAGAATTAGCTGACAGCATAGTAAGCGCTTCCCACTGGCATTTACCTTCATCGACTTTAGGAAGGTGGAGGAACACTACTCGTACACTGAAAGAGAAGCGTTGGCTATAGCCTGGGCAATGAAGCATTTCAGCTTTTATTTGTGGGGCATTCTTTTCTTTGTGAGGACTAATCACAAGCCCTTGCTCCATGTTTTTTCTTACAACCACAGTGAATGAATGACCCCTAGACTTAAACGATGGAGCGAAGGGTTAGTTCAATTATTAAGTTCAGTATCTCCCTGGGTCAACCAATAAAGTTGCTGTTTTTCGTGCCTACCTGTGTGTAGTAAGGAAGTGGGGTTGGTGGAGGATTTGGAGTCTGTAATTTGGGTAATAGAACCCGCAATCAAGAAGGATGAGTGGTAAATGTGCATTGAGGTGGATGAAGAGCTCACCATGATCAAGACATTTGCAGTGAAGGGCTGGCCTGACTACAAGGCTATTGGTCCAGACTTAAAACCTTTCTGGATGGTTAGAGTTGATGAACCCACTTTGTACCAGAATATTCTCATGAGGGGGAGAGAGTTGTGCCGCCTGAAGGGGTGAGGTCCAAGGTGGTCAATATAGGCCACAGAGGACACATTGGTAGGAGTCTCATGCAGGCCAGAGTTTGTGAGGAGTGTTGGTGGCCGGACACGGATCACCAAGTGGAGAGGGTGCTGAAGGAATGCTATCTGTGTGCATCCAGAAACAAGGCCCATGTAACCAACACTGCCCCTTTCTCACTGGTTGTGGTGCCGGATGAGCCATGGACAAAGTTGGGTCTACACCTCATGAGGACTTTTGAGTTGCTGCAGCCCACTGAAAGATTTCTGTTACTCTTAGTGGACTACACATCCAAATAGGTCTCTACCAGGTGTGTGAGCAATGTGTGTACCATGCCAGTTTTGGAGTTCCTGAAAGGTGAGCTTGCGGGGGAAAGTCTGCCCAAGTATATTGTGACAGACAATTGGGTGCAATTCACCTCACTAGAAATGCAGGAATTTTTGTGTCAGTTTGGAGTAATACACCAGGAAATGACACTCTATGTGCCAGAGGCAAATGGTCTGGCTGAGCGGATGAACAAAATGGTAAAAGCAGGCATGTAGGAACCTATAGAGACCAGAGTGACACTCAAAGTGGTGCTTAGGGACATGTGTCAGGCACATCGCACTACCCCCAACTCTGTAACACAGAGGTCACTGTTTGAATCCTTTAGGGGTAGACTGACCACTTCCAAGATCAGTCTGAAGTGGTTACCCATGAAGGGTTCAGCAAGGTATTATGGGGACGTAGTACAAACTGGCAGTTTCTGCAGTGCTTTAGGTCCTTTGCATAGCTTACATTTGAGGCAAATAAACTAATACTTAGCCACCAGTTTCCAGATGACTAATCAGAATAAGTGCTCACGATGTGTTAGGAGTTCACATTGAAAGCAAACTAAATCAGTTCTCTGATGAAGCTTTCAAAACTAAGAGGACTTGCCTGCTGAAGACGAGTTTAAATATCTAGCCCTGTACCTTGTCTACTGCATTCAGCTGAAAAGTCACTAATCAAAGCAGGGCCAGGCAAAATCAGCAGTAGGGCATTACCCAAAATCCGCAGATAGCACAAAGCCTTGCTAATCTGAGAGTGAAAACAGGCAATGATAGCACAGCATCTGTCCTAGAAAGATGGCTCAAAAGTCTTGACTCACTCAAATTCAGGTTACCTTAACTTCTCCGCTAGCAATTTTCCAAGACATCATCCAAAATGTACCCTGCATTATTCACTACCTAGCCAATACCTCCATAGATACAGAGTGGCAGAATTTGCAAAGGAGATTGTTCAGTTCCATCCTAGGTAAGTCCCTTGCAAAACATGCATTTAAGAGGAAAAATATGTGTGTATTACAATGGTCTTTAAATAATTGTGAAAGTGACCTACCCTCAAATTATATCATCACCTATTCTGCAGTATCTTGATGAGGAAAGAGAGGTTAGTGAGGGGCCTGTAATTTGCCAGGATATTTGTGTCTACATTTCTTTCTTTACACATGGTGGGCTGAGAGCATTTTTTAAAGGGTGAATAATGGCACCTTATATGCGGAATGAGAAGGATCCTCAAAGAAGGACAAAAGTAGTGGGTAAGAATAGGTTTTATAAACATAAAGGAGCACTGACACCTCTGACAACCACCAGACTCTCCAACTACTACTTCGCTCTGAGCTCACCTGCCGACTCCCTAGCACTCACCCATGATCTCGCCTCCCCTCACATTCCATATTTAAGTATCACGTACACCAGCCACGGTCGGTAGTGGGAGTACCTGCCGGGCGGTGAGGTGGGGAGGGGGAGGGGCAGGGTGGGGGGTAGTAAACTATGGATTACGGAGGTTTACAGGTAAGTAAACATATAAATAAATAAAACGACTTTCGTTGCGCGCACTGCATCGCATTATATACTCCCACTACCGATCGCGGCTGACGTACAATACTGAATACATTTATCATATTTGCAGTATTCAAAAGTGGAAGGACACAAGGTGTATAACACATAGGGCTGAGCAGAGGTTTATAGGTGAGTTGGATGCTTTCATTATGACTGCCAGGCATACCATTTTATCGGTTCCTAGGAGCTTGATGGAGCTGAATGTGAATTGAAGTGAAAGCAGTGTTGTTGTGATTTATCTGTGTTGCTTTTTAGGGCATCATGGTGAGCCAGCTGTTGAAAATATGCTTTAATTTTTTGGGTGCCTCATTAATATGTTTTGTGAAGTAGGCTTTCTTTGTTTCCAAATGCCTTCTAATAATCGTTTATGTGTACCTTGTAGTGTATGAATTTTGATTTGCAACATTGATGTTCTAAGTTATGGTTTGACATGCTTTTATTCAACCAATTCACTTTTTGAGCTCTCTTTCATATTTTTCTTGAGTTTTGTCAACATTAACAATGAGGGTTGTAAATGTACAGTATACGGCATTTCAAAAGAAGTACAATATATACATCATGTCATCTCCAATATCTATCAGGAAAGGGTGCAATATCCCATAATGCAGCTGTTGTTGGAGCAATGATCACATAAGATGCACAAAAATATCTTGAGCTCATAATAATTGTTTGCAGTTATCAAAGTTAGGAAGAAGAAGCCACTGAACTTCATAACCAAACAATAAAATAACTGCCCTACCTACCACGCTTGTGCTGCCACCTTAGAACTGTTCCGTGTTATTTTAGCTCAAAGTGTTAGTGCCACAACTGTAGATGTCCGTTGTGTATTCAAATGAATAAATGGGATGCAATTTGCCAATTTGTGTTATGGACCCGACCACTCTGGGTATCTGTTCAATATTAATATTGTCCCACTATTGGTGAGGCATTATCATGAAAAATTATCATGAAAAATGACCTAATATGGTCTCTGTGGAAAGACAAAAGGGAGAAAAAGGGTACATGGTTGTATAATTACAATATATCAAGCACAATTCATACATGGCTCATTTTTGCGTGAGTCACAATGTGGCTTAGTATCCCAAAGTATTTCTCAACATTAATTATGTATATGACCTGATGAACTGCCATTCGCCATCATGGCCAAAGGGTATGAACCCTTGGAAAACTTCAACACAAAGCGTGATACACACTTCAAACACAAACACATATTCACAATCCAAAACGACCCATCTGGTGGTGGGTTTTTAAACAAGCAAGGGTGTGGGCCTTGCAGTTCCAGGACATGTGTCTAATCAAGAAAAACATCTCACTAGCGGCGTGACACCAAAACATCCACTCATCATACGGATAAGTGGGTCATTTATCACACATGCCAGTTGATGTATTATTCGTGAATAAAACGGCACATGATGGCATAATGCCTCCCAGACATCAGCCAAATAAGCTCCCAAATGCGCCGTAGTCAAACATGCTGGTTGAAATAATGATCGTAAAGACGAACGAAACCAAATGATGGCAAATGCCTCCAAATGTGCAAGCATGCTACAATTGATACATACATTTGAATTGTGGTGATAGGACCTCATGAGCCTGCGTCTTAGGGTGATTAGTTGACTGGTTACTATGGCGAAAAGTTTAAACATAGTCACTCACGCTGTTTTAGGGCGGCAGAATCTCACTGTCAGAGACGCACCCCTCCGCTATCACAAGACCAAGTTTTTAAAGACCCATGGTCAGGGTCTCACTTACGTGACCGCATGCCTAATCTGGCTTTATTCCATACCCTTCAGCAGCTCCTTGGATGTGACCGGAGTCCTGTCTCGGCTTGTGTTCTTATGTCGGAAGAAAAGCCTAGTCATGATTGCCTCTGAGAAAAGACTAGAGAGCTGACCCAAAATGGCGGCGCCCATCGGGACACTGCTGATCTATAGTCTGTCGTCTATTTTTTCTTCTCTTGATCGTGTTTTTTTGGAAAACTTTCGCAGTACTTTCTAAATACATCTCATTCATGCCGCAACATCTTAAATTAATTTGGAAGCGATTTTCATTTTTATTTTATTTTTAATTAGTCCGCCAGGAGGCTCATTGAATGTGATAGGCGGGCTCGAACTTTCTTAAAAGTGAGAGGTGTTATATTGAATGCATGACCCATATTCCCAGCGTGGTCAGAGTCTATGCACTGTCTTTGAGAAACGGGGAGCTTATTCATGGGTCCTTCCGCAAGACATGTTGCACTATGTTCGTCAATATTATGCTGAGTCTCACATTAGCCCATGTTCCTATTGTTTTTTTCTTATCTGCTGAAACTATAATACGGATAGCCTAATAGTTTAAGATCTCAAGGTATCCTCGTTCTCGTGTCATCATGATTACTGTTGCTGTGGCATGCCATGGGGTGAGTATATGGCGCAATCATTAATGTGGTGGATGGCCGTGCCAAACGTCAGAGTTGGCCCCATGGAATATCATCATTAAGGCCGCAGTTGTTAGTGTCCAAGCGGAACACCCACCTTTGTTCTTTCTCCAAGAGCATATTTTCCCTGGATACCTGCTCTATCACTGTCCATGAGATATCATCAGGCCTGTGTCCTTTTTCCAAAAAGTGAGCGGTCAGCTTGGTACTAGCTCTTTGGCATCTGATTGTGCTCTTGTGTTCCCCTATCCTGGTCTTGATTGCCCTGCTCGTCATTCCCACATATTCGAGGCGGCAGGGGCATGTGATGAGGTACACTACGTTGCAACTGTTGCACGTTGTGAAGTTTCGCTGTTCCCAGGTAGATCCATTTCTAAAAACCAGGTTGTTGGTCTTCTTTGTCAGGCAACATACTTTACATTGACCACATGGATGGTGGCCTTTCACAAAGTTAGTGTCCCGTCCTTGGTTATTGTTGTTGGTCTTTGGTCTAGTGTGTACAAGGATGTCCCGTATGCTCCTCCCCCTCCTGTGGGAGAACATAGGTTTAGGTAACTGGAGTCCCCCACTGTTTAGAATACTCCAATGTTTGTTGATGACTTTCGAAACCCTGTCTGAGCAGGTATTGAATGTGGTAATGCATATGGGTCTCTGTTCCACTTCTTTTGGTGTCTTTTCTTCCAGGAGGCTCTCCCTGCAATTATTCGGTGCCCTCTTACATGCCTGATTTATTATCCTTTCTGGATATTGGTGGACTGCTAGTTTCTTCTTCAGAGCCTTTGCTTGGACCTTGAAACTATCAATTTCCGTGCAATTCCGTCTTAGACGGAGATATTGTCCGTAGGGCAGGTTATCTCAGAGATGTTTGGGGTGGAAACTCTGGTACAAGAGGAGGCAGTTCCTGGCTGTACTTTTGAAATGTGTTGTCGTCATTAGCCTTCCATCTCTTGGGAAGATGTTCAGGTCAAGGAACACCAGACTGGTTCTGGAGACCGTATACAGGTATGGTGTCCTTGGGTTTTTTTGACACAGGAAATCACCTTCCTTCTTTGTTATCCAGCTGTGGGCCAGTGCTTCTTCCACCATGGTGTTGATTTTTACTTGGATCCTCTCGGTTGGATCAGTCCTGAGTATTTCATAATTTCTTTGGTCCTGAAGCAATCTCACGCATTCATTATTGTATTGTAATTTGCTCTGTATGACCGTCGTTCCCCTTTGTCCACTGGTTTTATTATCAAGTCGGGGTTGTTGCTCAGTTCATGTAAGGCTTCTCGTTCATCCTTGGTGATGTTTTGGAAAACCTTCTTTTCCTTTGGGTCCATATCCTTGATGTCTTTCATAACCGCCTTCTCAAAAGTAAGGAGTTCCACAGGTAGGGTACTATCCAAAGGTGTGAAATTGGACTCGGGTCGGAGACCTGTGTCTCCCAAATCCGTTATTTTTTCTTTGTCCCTGAAGAAAACCTGTATCTTCAGACGTCGTATGAACTCTTGGATTTCCTTGCAGAGAAGGAATTTGTCCATGTTGGCTGTAGAGACATACCCCAGGCCTTTTTCCAAAACTCTCACCTGAGCTTCTGTCAGGGTTGAATCGGTCAGGTTTACAACGAGACTTACTTCTTGTTCTTGGATGCCCCTGTCATGCTCCTTGTTGCCACTCTCGGAGGATCTTCTTCTCCTTCGGTCCAGTGTACGGTCATTCCCCTCCGGTTGCGCCCCGGTTGCCTCCATGGCGCACCTCTAAAAAAGGATTCTGATTGTAATAGGCATAGTCTTGTTGTTGGTAAGACCATGGTGGGTATGGTCCTTGTGGGTGTTGGAATGGTGGGGGCCCGTATTGCTGGTGTGGGTACATCATTGGCGGCGGATGGTTGTTCCAAACTCTTACCCCCTGGTAGTGTGATCGTCGATAGTTCTGGCGAGTGCCTTGGTATCCCCGTCCTCTTCCTCTGCTTGAGTTTGAGCCGGTGGAACCGCTGTCTGAGGAGTCATCATCAGTGGTGTTGGTTCTAGTGGGACGGTGCTCATCCTTGATGTAGGGATAGACCTTCTCTTGTGTCCATCTAGATTTATCCTTCTTGAATTTCTCGTACTTGTTCAGTTTCAAGGATGTTTCGAAATCATTGAGTGTTTTATTCAATTCATCCAGGTGTTTTTTGAGTGCGGCAGGGGACTTGTAGTTCTTCAGTCAAACTTCAATGGCTTGAATTTCAATTTTTAAATCAGATGCTAGTCTGCTGGTCACATACATAATTAATGTTGAGAAATACTTTGGGATACTAAGCCACATTGTGACTCACGCAAAAATGAGCCATGTATGAATTGTGCTTGATATATTGTAATTATACAACCATGTACCCTTTTTCTCCCTTTTGTCTTTACACGGAGACCATATAAGGTCATTTTTCATGATAATTTTTCATGATAATGCCTCACCAAGGGCCAACTCAAGCCCAGAGGCTAAACTTAGCAGCCGATTTTTGCTGTTAAGTTTTAGGACCATAGGCATTTAACATTTAGTTTAGAATTGAGTATTTTTGTAGGGATCAACAGAGGTCCTGATGAGTAGGCAGGAGGGGTCTGCCTATGAAACATGTCATGTCGACAAAGTAGACCACACTTGTAATTCTACTTACTAACCCCCTTTTTAATGTTCCCAGCTTGCGAAGCCATGAAAATTATTTTTTTCGACCAGCCAGGGACTTTTTACCTTTTTTTACACCACCATTCACGTAAATAGGTCCCTACACTCCCTAACACATACCACTATCCTCATCACATCACATAGCCTATTGTCAAAAAAATATAAATGCTCCCGCGTCACCCGTAGGTTGAAGCACGCCCCGCCCCGTAGAGGGACGGGAAGACCCCAATGATGGGAGAATGACACTATGGGATTCATAGTGTGTGGGGGTATTTTAAAAACACACAGTGCCCTCATTCTGCCACCCGCAGAGAGGCCTAATCTTCACATTGCAGTGTTTCCACAAGTTTCGAGAATATACAATATCATATAAAATTAGTCACCACTTACATTGATAGAATCCCATTGTTTACAAGTCTAGTTCAGGAGGGTGATTCTATCATCTCCTCTACACTTCCCCAATTGTTTTTTTGGTCCTAATATATACATGACATGTTTCATAGAGCAGAAGAGATAGGTAGGGGTATGTATGCATAATAAGCCCAACACCAAGTGAGGAACAGAACTGAATGAATATAGTGAAAACAGAACGCCGTTAGCTTAACCTTTGTTAACATTAGAAATTCATAATGGATAAGGTAGTAACATCTACACAAATGTGAAAGGCTAGATGTTCTGAAATCAAAAGAATAAGTGGGTACATTAGCCTTGATTAGGAGCAGTAACAAATAATCTAATAATATGGAAAAAGGGGAAATAAATTTACTGTGGGCGGAAGAATCAGTGTGCTTGGTCAGATATGGGAGGTTGTCCTGGATGAACTATGTCAGTTTTAAAATATAAGAATTAGAGCTAGAGACCAAATCTACTAACATCATGCACGGATATGAATAGGAGTGGGCAAGTACCTTTATTTCTGTATGTTAATGACCTGGGAATCAAGCTTCCAGATAGTCTAAGAGTAGCAATGTTACATGCCGGAGATGGGTATGTAACTCATGTGCGGACAACTCAAGAGATTGTCCTACAGATTAGAATAGATTACTCTTCGCGGGGGAGGATTGCCTTAATGTACTGAGTAGATGGTCAACCTATGTAAGAAAACAATGAAACGTAATGAGAAATAAATAAGCTATCCTGGCTGAAGACGGCTGATAGCCAGAAACCGGTCCGAGGATGCTTGATTCCGGTCCAGGGAAGACATGGCTTGGCAGTTCGGGCTGGACTGTTCCAATGAGGCACAGGGTCAAGACTGATTTGCATATGGCCATGTCTGAACTGGGGTGGCTTGGTGAGCAAAATAACGATGGATTAAACCCAGATCTGTGGCTGGGGGTGAATGTTTTGCCATTGTGCAACATTCCGTCCATCATCTTGTGTGTTTTGCCGTTCACCCTATGTGGGAAGGGTATGCCCAGACGTGGGTCCCGTGCTCACTAAGCCACTGGAGTCAAGCTGTCCTGGATGAAGACGGCTGATAGCCAGAAACCGGGCCTAGGATGCTTGATTCCGGTCCAGGGAAGACATGGATTGGCAGTTCAGTCTGGACTGTTCCAATGAGGCACAGGGTCAAGACTGATTTGCATTTGGCCATGTTTGAACTGGGGTGGCTTGGTGAGCAAAATAACGATGGATTAAACCCAGATCTGTGATTGGGGGTGAATGTTTTGCCATTGTGCAACATTCCGTCCACCATCTTGTGTGTTTTGTTGTTCACCCTATGTGGAAGGGGTATGCCCAGACGTGGGTCCCGTGCTCACTAAGCCTTTGGAGTCAAGCTATCCTGGCTGAAGACGCCTGATAGCCAGAAACCGATCCTAGGATGCTTGATTCTGGTCCAGGGAAGACATGGCTTGGCAGTTCGGACTGGACTGTTCCAATGAGGCACAGGGTCAAGACTGATTTGCATATGGCCATATCTGAACGGGGGTAGCTTGGTGAGCAAAATAACGATGGATTAAATCCAGATCTGTGACTGGGGGTGAATGGTTTGCCATTGTGCAACATTCCGTCCATCATCTTGTGTGTTTTGTTACTCACATGTATGGCACAAAACATCTCAAGGTCATTTAATCTGCAGATGTCAGGCCCCTAGATAGCGTAGTCTCTATAACGTGTGGTGCATCCAGAGTGGAGTAGATATACTCCATAATGAGCACTGTATAGGATAGAGGTGGACTGCTATGTGTGAAAAGGTCATATCGTGCTCATGAGTATCAAGAGTCTGTTATACAAAACGGAACCCTCGAGAAGTAATTAGATGCTTCTCTATGAAGATGTCTCCTGGTATATGGCTGGCTTATAAGCGGCTTGAAGTAAATTATTTTTTATTTCAATTTCAAGTTGTCTTACACTTAGCTAAGTTTCCCACTGCACTAAATGTACAGTTCAGAGAGAAAGAGGACATTCCAGGGTGGCTGCCCTTCAAAACACAGTGAGCAGCCAAACAATTGTGAGTCTTCACAAACATTTTGCAGACAGTCTCCCACCATTAAAACATAGTGTAATGTACTCATATCAAATGCAGGTGCAAGTGTTTTTAAGAGGTGAGAAAAGGAACGAAACACAACATGTGCAATGGCTTTGTAGGGATCCGGAATTTGCTACTGCATAAAATAGTATTCTTTGGAGTAAAAAAATAAATAAATACAATGTTACAGGCACAATTGCAGATTTCTGTCCAATTCATGTATGCATATTTACTACCTACTACTATATTGCAAATTTCCTGAGATTCTTTGCTCAACAAATGCATGCTTCAAATCAACTTCAAATGCAGGGTGAACCACATTGGAAAAGATTTCCAATTTTACAATGTTTTTTTATTTAGTCAGGCCCAAGATTGCTTGAGGAAGGTGGTGTCAAGAAAATATGCCCCTTGCTGCAAGCGCTGTTAAGAATATGAGGGAACCGGGGGGCGTGGCTTGCGAGGCTGCGAAATGGCCGCTTTATAAGCGAGCTCCGCCGGCCAAGCACATCATCCTGAATTAATCCTGTTTAAACCCACTCCATGAGTGGCCCAACCACAGGAAAAGAAACCAGAGCCGCGGGTGTGCGATCTCAGCTGCCTTTCACTGTGCTCGCAGATGCAAGGCACGGCATCTGATCGACTCCTTGTGGGCGGCACAGAGCTGCGGCGGACTGCCGGCGGCGTCATCCTGGAATCAGTCGCTGGGCAAAAATCGAGCCGGGGGCTGCACAGGCCGTGTGTGCCGGCATCCGAGGAGACCTGACGCACGCGCAGCGGGACATGAGAGGAGGCTGCTGCTGACCCCCATAGGAGAAATTAGTGCCACTAGCCCAGAAGGGTAGCTGCAGTTCGGGCCTGGGGCTGTCTCGATGCCCACACTCATGCATTAGGGCGGAGAACCGGTCAGCCATCTTTTGGGGGGCGCGAGCACCGAGTGAGCCCGCCCTCGGCAGCCCTACAACAGATTATCTCATCTGGGACACTGCATCTTTTCCCTGGGTGCCCCGGGCTTGCCGGAACAATTGCATTGAATATCTGTCTGCCCAAATGACCATCATGTGAATTTGGCCCTCTATAGGAGAATATTGCGTGCAAGGCCAAGCCCTATAACGAGTCACTGAACAGTATGAAGAAATCTGATGCGCCACGGCTCTACATTGAATGTTGACACGCACTGCGAATTGCTCCCCTAACCCTGGAACCCACTTGTCTGCGCAACATTCACCGGCATAGCACACACTAGTAAAACGCCATTTGCTCAACTATGTGGTGGAGTGCCGCCATTTTGTCTCCGGAGACGCACTCGGTGCAAGATCAAGACGCTGTCACCCTTCTTAGCAGGTACAGCTCAGACCCTGAGGTCGTGTGGGTACTGGAGCGAGCGTGGTCAGCACCAGGTGCAACACATGCAGTGATAAGCAAAGTCTGTGGTGATGTGGCTGTGCCCTAGCGTCACGGTCATAACCTAACAGAGGCTCATGAGGTGGAGGAGGTTGCAGTGCGCTGCCAGCCCTATTTGTGCGTGAAGTCCATTGCTGCTGCGGTGCGCTGTTTGACAATAACACTGCCTGTGAAGTTTTGCGCCGGAGGAGGGGTGCACTGAGGAAACACGATCTGTTTTGCCACTGCACGCGGTGTGCGCCCAGTATATGAGTGCGGGCTCACGTTGTGAGGGCGTCATGGGAAGGTCAGACGCCAGGCAATCCAAAATCCCATTCCCATCCAAAAAGGGAAAGAAAGCGCCTGAACAGGACAAGGGCGTATCGGGAGATGAGGAGACAGTTGATGACCAGGATGTAAACTTGAAATCCCTCATGTTGGAAATGAGATCGAGCTTGAAAAGCATAGACGCCAAACTGGACACCCTGACGTCACAATTGGATTCGGTGAAATCTCAGGTCACAGCACACGAAACGAGGCTGGACTGTCTGGAGAACAGCAAACCGAATTTCATGAGTTGAGGCAGGAGACAAAAGAGCAACTTTTGCAAATGGACAAACTCCTTATGGTTATAAAAGCAAAGAATGATGACCTTGAAGCGCGCTCTAGAAGAAGCAACCTTCGCCTCATAGGAATTCCAGAAACTACGGCAATGCCCAAGATGGAGACTTATGTAACTGATCTGCTTCACAAATTATTCGACCCTAATCTGTCACAGGTATTTGCGGTGGAAAGAGCACATAGAGCACTAGGTCACAAGCCGCCGGTTGGAGGTACACCCAGGCCCATCCTTGCGAAAATCTTGAACTATCAGGACAGGGACACCATTCTTCGGCTGTCCAAAGAGCGTGGCCCTATCAACCACAAAGGGAACAATATATCATTTTACCCTGACTTCACCCCTGCGGTGCAGGCCGCACGCAAGGAATTCCTTCCTGCCAAACGCCTACTGATGCAAGCGAAAATTCCATACTCATTGCTCTTCCCGGCTAAACTTAAAGTATATCATGATGGCACGTCTCATTTCTTTGTGGACGCAAGATCGGCACTTAAATTCGCTAAACATGTATGTGGGCCAATTGCTAAGCAGTGAGGTGCCGGAGAGGACCCTATGATAAACCGTCTGAGTGATAATGACTGAATGCTGTCCTGGTGCACGTGAGCTTTAACTATGATGCTCTAACTGTTCAAAATGCCAATTCACTATTAGATGTGTCGTTTAAATTGTTATCTAAGTGGGTAGTGGATGTTGTACTTAGATTTAAACCTGTGAACAGCTCTTCCCCTTTTGTTCCAATGGGAGGTTTATTTCATGTGTGGTTTATGTAGCTAACCAAATATGTACATTTGGATGTGCAAATCTGGGATGGGTTTACAGCCACTAAGCTGGGCCACCCTGTGTAAATGGGGGAGTACGCCTCTGTAACCTGGCCCCCACGGGAAAGTTCCCATTCTTTCTAAGTTCACACGCTCTGTGTGTTTATGGGGGGATTCAGAGACGACCTGATTGGGGGGTTGTTGTGGGTGGGGGGTGGGTGGCAGTAGTTGTGTGTTTGGTAAGATGTCAGTACGCTATCACTGTTGTTGTAATTGCCATGCAGTACGTTGCCATGGGGGGACATATTTGGGACAGACACGATCAGTTTATCAATTGTGCATGGGAGTGACTAAAATTTTAACATGGAACATCCGAGGATTAAACGACGGTAGGAAAACGAGGTTGATGCACACATATCCGCAGAGGCATGAAATAGATGTTTGCTTCCCCAGGAAACACATATTAACTCCCTACCTTCACTAAAACTCAAAAATGCTAGGTGGGGACACACATACTCTGCCATATATTCAAATTATGCAAGAGGAGTGGCAATATTAATACGTAGAGGGATGGACTGGAGAGAACGAACCACATACATTGATCCAGAAGGTAGATATGTTGTTGCAAATGGAATGCTAGGAGGTAAATTGGTGACATTGGCAGCTGTATATGGGCCGAATGTAGATGACCCTGAATTTTTTAGGAATGTATGGGCTTGGATTGTTGGGATGGATTGTGCTACCATACTCTGGGGGGATGGACTTTAATGTTGTCCTTGACGACTCTATGGACAGGCAGGGGGCACCTAGACCTCTACACCCGCGCGCAAACCAAACATTGCACGAAATAATAGTGGAAGGGGCCCTAACAGACATTTGGAGAGTCAGACACCCCAGTGCTCGTGTGGGCACGTGCATCTCTAGTCACCATGCTGCATGGTCCAGATTAGATTACTGGCTGGTCTCCCCAGATGTGGCCACCTCGACCGCCAAGGTAGATGGCTTAGCCCGCTCACTGTCGGATCATGCCCCATGCTTATTGGAACTAAATATCCCTGATGCCCCTCCCCATGCATTCAGCTGGCGACTGCCACCTCAGGCACTCCTTGATGAAGCTTTCAAAGAAGAAATTAGACAAGATATCACAGATTACTTTGATACTAATGTAGGTTCGGTGTCAACTGCCTCAACATTATGGGACGCCTTCAAGGTGGTCATAAGGGGTAAATGCATTGCGCGTCAGGCTGGAGTCCTTAAAGCAATTAGGGGTACTATCAGCACCATTGAGAGCCAAATGAGAGTCCTTGAGGAAAAATTCTGTGAAAACCCTACACCAGACACAGCGGCACAGCTGAAAGCAAAGCTGCTAGACTTTACTGAAGAGGCGTACCGAGAATTAAAATTCCTGGGTAAACATGCGGAAGCCGGGCGATATGGGGAGGGTGATAGACCAAGCCGTACACTGGCGAGAATGCTTGGTGATGCCAGGAAATCTGAATGCATACATACAATCCATAACACCACAGGGAACATAATTGTGGGTCAAACTGAGATCCTACATGAATTCACACATTTCTATGCTGATTTGTACACGGCCAAGCACACTACTAATCTGGAGCACCTGGAGGAGTTTCTTGACTCCATTGCTCTGGTTTGGTTCAATGATATGCATCGTAAGTACATGGACCTTCCGGTGACAGTTGCAGACATTGCGAAAGTGATCAAGGGTGTGCCATTAAATAAAGCACCAGGCCTGGATGGGCTAACCACAGCGTTTTATAAAACATACGTAGAAGAGTTGGCTCCTAGGTTACATGACGTATTTGCAGAATCATTAGAATTAGAGATCCTCCCAGCATCAATGAGAGAAGCCCTAATTATTACTTTGTTGAAGCCAGACAAGGACAGCCAATCTCTAGATTCTTACAGGCCCCTTTCCCTCATCAATGTTGACGTAAAAATCTTTGCGAAACTAATAGCGGACCGTTTACAGCCTCTGCTTCCCATGGTGGCCCTTCCGGACCAATCTGGATTCATCCCTAGTCGTTCCACATCACACAACCTCAGAACCATATTCTCAGTACTGCATTATCTCCACCCCACTGTCCAAGCGGCTGCGGTGTTTCTAGATGCTACAAAAGCATTTGACTCCCTTGAGTGGCCTTATTTATTCCGCATATTACAACGTATGGGTTTCAGCACGCTCTTTCTTAATCAAATACGCCTTTTATACACTAAACCGACGACACGTGTGAGAGTTAATGGTATGATATCGGACACCTTTGAGATATCCCTTGGAACTCGACAGGGATGTCCCTTATCTCCTTTGCTGTTCGCCATAGCAATGGAACCACTCGCAGCCCGCATAAGACAACACCACACTAACAAGGGAATCGGATTTAGTTCACACAGTTTATTGATTTCTCTCTATGCGGACGACGTCACCCTCTACGTATCGAAGCCAGCTGAGAACTTAGACCCTCTGCTACGGGAGTTTGTAAAATTTGGTTGCCTATCTGGAGTGTCCATTAACTGGACCAAATTTCCCCCTAACAGACAATACATCGGTGGTGCACTCGGAGTTCCCCCTGCGATGGGAGGCAGAAGAAGTGAAATATTTAGGGGTTTGGATCAGCCGCAATATACAAAACATTTGGTTCTTAAACTTTGGACGAGCTGGGGATTGGCTTGAGGGCAAGGTGGCAATCTGGTCTAAACTACCACTCTCTATCGCAGGTCGAATAGCTCTGGCGAAAATTATAATTTTGCCCAAATTTCTATATGTATTCTCCAACATCCCGATCCCACTCACGAAGCACTTCTTTGCATGTCTGCGATCTCATCTTTCATCATTGGTGTGGGCTGGCACTCAAGCCAGAGTCTCCTGGGCCTTGTTAACCCTACCGCTGAGGTGGGGAGGGCTGGGTGCCCCGGACATGCATTTATATGCCCTATGCGCGCAGGCCTAGTTTTTGCACTTCTGGGCGTACTCAACACCCTATCAGCCGCATGTAGCTGTTGAGCAGGACTCGGTGGCCCCGCTGCCTTTAAATGTGGCGCTCTATCAAAGGTCCCAGAGACCAACCAAAGACGTTGACTCGGCTGCCACAATGCGATGGGTGTGGTGGGAATTGCAGAGACGAGCGCGAGTTCCATTGCTGTATGCACCGGCCATCCCGCTGACGCAGAACCCGATGGTACCCTGTTTGGCAGTGAGTGGGGGAGAGTTGTCCCTAGCCAACGCACCTTTGCGTACCTTTGCTGATCTATACCCGGATGGGAAATTTAGAGATCCGCAGCTTGGAACGGAAGATTCGCATATACCGTTCTGAGACCTGTTTACCTACCATAAGTTGAAGTCTTCTTGCCGTGCACTCTGGGAGGGGTTCCCGGATGAACCCCCAATATTACTAGCACTCCAGGACATCTTGACTCAGGCTTCTCCCAAAACGTTAGTGACTCGATTGTACACCGCAATGCAATACCAAGCCCCAATCACAAAGCCTAAATCTATGCAACTCTGGAATGCAGAATTAGACCCGCCCTTGACTGAGATACAATGGTCATTTTCCTGCAAACAACTGCTAGAACTCTCACCGAATGATAAATTACGCCTGATACATTTTAAATTCCTACACAGATTTTATAGTACCCCTATCAGCCTAAAATGTATGGGGTTGCGTGGCGATGCTAACTGTTGGAGGTGTGGTAAGGAAAATGCAAAGTTCCTGCATGTGGCTTGGGACTGCCCATTGCTGGCTAAGTACTGGTCTGAAATTTTTGGGGCTATCAATCAGATAGTAGGAAGATCAGATGACCCAACACCACACGTTGCTCTTCTGGGATTGATCACTAACACTGCCCCTAAGATGCGCAAGCTACATGCATTACTCCTATTGTATGCCAGGAGACAGGTGTCACTTAGATGTGGTCACGAGGTTCTACCGACATTCAAAGCCTGGCTATCTGACGTTACATACGGACACACACAACTAGGCACATACTGGGAGTTGATGCCTACAGCATCTAGGCCCCCTGACATCTGGGAACCGTTTCTCAGCTGGGCGCGGGTGAGAAAGGACTCCCCACCCGCTACACAACAGGTGACTGCGATGGAGGATCCAATTGGTCAGGGCAATGGATTTGTTTCAGAATCGGACAGTCTAGGGGAGGTGCCTCAGCTGCATGCAGATGAAAGCGGCCTGTAGTTTATACACATCTTACAGCTCTGCGGCCTAGCGGATTACCCTACCATATATAGCCGATATGCATGCACTGTACATCATCATGTGTATTTCTTATGCTGTGTTATCCAGTCCCTCTCTTGTATCCTCATGGCTTGGTCATCATCTGCTATGTATAATGACGTAACTGCTTCACACCTTTAACTAAGATATTGTTAGAAGTGCTGACATGTACCTGTTTTTTTCTGTTTTGTTATTCTGATCCTGGTAAATGATTCTTATGTTGTGTATATCGCAGTACTATACAGTATGCTTCTATCCTATTCATGCACCAATATAAACGAAATGCCTGTACTGTGTTTATCAGAAAAATTTAATAAACAAATAAAAGAAATAAAAAAAGAATATGAGGGAACCACAAGTGTACAGAAAAATGCTGTACTAAGAACATCCTGTATTTAAAGCGAAACAAAATGATGAATAAATCATATATTGCTCGAAGCCATTGGAACTGTCAATTGTACTAAACTGCTGCACCTGTACAAATATTTGATGCCTGTATAATTTAATTGTGATCATTAAGTTAAAAAACGACAATACCATTTTTATTTTTAAATTTTTTATGGAGATCGGGAGCCTTGTGGCATGATGCCTCTGAAACTGTCCTCTAGGGTGGGGTACAGGGTTCATGTATCGAAAAACGGGGAACTGTGGGCAACATAGGCAGAGATGTAAGCACATAGGGCAAATAATTGCATTTTTATATTTTTATTTTTTTATTGAGATCCATCAAGGATACACAAATTCATCCAAATAACACCATACAAATATCCAAAAAAAAACTTTTACAATAGACATATTGATCAAAAAAAGGCAGTTGAAAACAGGTTACATAGTCAAAAGCAAGGACGATAACATTAGATTAGAAGAAACATTAGAGATCAGGTACAGTATTCTTTCATCAATAACTAGATAATCACTAAAGTGCCCATGAAACAGCACAATATAAGTCTGGGTAAAGCTGAAGGTTTTGCCAAAATTATGGCTACTAGTGATGTTTTGGCATGCTGAAGATCAGATGCAACGTCGCCTGCCTAACCTAAAACGAGCTTAAGGTGTCTTAGGTCCAATAAATCATGCAAAAATGTCAACATATAAGTCATAGTTAATGTTTTTGACCTGTTGACTTAAACCATTTTTAAAAAGGGAAGCTAAAGTGTCTATAGTGCAATAAAGTGCTGTAAAATAGGTGTCTATAGTGCAAAAAAGTGCAAATGAGTATACAAAAATGCTAACGCATACAACATTAGTTAAAACTTCTGCATATTTAGAACAACATTTAAAGATATATATATTTTTTTTTAATTCAGTCAAAATGGGCAGCCCAAACTTTTTCCAACTTCTTAATCCCACCAATTCGTAATGCATACAAACGCTCACCATTCCTAACCTGCTTCTTTTTCTGTACCCATTCGCCTTTATTGGTACCAGGTCTGATCACTGTTTCTGAAGCAAGGGTGACCTGACGACCGCCATAGCGATATATAATAATTTAACCAATTTATCAGAGAGAAGTAAAGAAGGGTCATAGCCAAGGACTTTCAGCCAATTATTGGAGTCTATTATGATGAAACACTCAGCCTCCAGATTACAAAAAATCTCATTCCAGAACCCCTGAATTAAAGGGCAATGTGATATAATATGCGTCCAATTGGCAATCGGATGCATGAAGCAGTAAAAATACTGACCTGATTTTCTAGGGTAAACCTTAGATAAAAATGTGGGGGTTCTATATAGAAGCCATTTGCTGAAAAATAGCATCCGGGCCCAATTAGCTCCCCTTAATGTTATAAAACGAATTTTATTTTATTTGGACCACATACTTGCTGTAGCCTTCAAACCTTCATGTTTTTCCCATGTTGTTATTACTTTCTCAGAGAGAGCTAAACCTCTGATAGGAACTAATGATTTTTTCCACTCCCCTGGTTTCCTCACTGTGATTTCTTCAAGAAGAACATATGCCAGATTTTTACGTTCGATAATCTGTAACAGATCCAGATTATTGAGAAACCTGATAAGAATAGTAAACTACCCGAAATCATTCGGAATTAGGTTGTGCAATTTGGAAATGTTCAGTCACCTATCGAGCCGTATAAAATCTGTGATCTTCCGGAAGCCGGCCTTAGCCCATTTTTGAAAAGTTTTGGTTGATTCTCTAGCCCCAAATACTGAAGTGAGTTATAATAGCGGGGTTCAAGAATTCATGACTTGAATTGTATATCTTCTATAACAGACATGGCGTTTATAAAAGAACCACTGCATGCACTTATAACGCACTAATTTAGGGGATTTCAAGATTTTTAAAGGACAGCGTATCTGTTGCTCTTTACGGATTAAATTCATTAAATAATGTACGAATAGTACTGTGTTCAAATCTGACTTAAACCTAGACATATATTGTGCAAAATAATAATTACTGAGATTAAGGAGAGCTAACCCACCATCCTCTACCTCCTCATATAAAGTGCTTAGCGCAATTCGGGGAGTTTTATTTCCCCAAAGAAAGGATGTAAACATGGACTCTCATTTAGCAAATAAACGTGCTGTTAAAACACACAGAATTGCCGAAAATAAAATATTAAATAGCTCGAGAACAGACATTTTAATCAGCGAGAACCTACCCATATTAGTTAACAGGAGCGAGTTTCACTGCAGCAGAAAATCCTGTACTTTCCGCAAAAGTCGGACAAAATTTAAATTATACAAGTCACCGATTCAAGACGAGAAATAAACCCCCAGATATCTTTTTGGTTTAGAATTTTGACAGGACAAGAGATCGGAATGTAACACATCAGGCTTGCATCCGCATTGAATTATTTCTGGTATCTTTTTGTTCATTTTATACCCTCTGAGCAGTTCACACTGATCAAAAACCTCAAAGACTTTTGCTTGGACCCGCTTACTGCCTTTAATTATAAGCATGATATGATCTGCATATAATTTTACTTTCCCCATAGTAGGTAAAGTCGGGACAATATCAGCATTATTTCAAATAGCAATAGCCAAAGGTTCGATAAATAAAGCAAATAAAACAGGGGACAGTAGACAGTCTTGTCTGGTCTCGCAGCTTTTTGCACAAATTTGTCCTGCCTCTGAGGCGTTATTGATAATATTGCCATCTGCGTTGAGATATATTCTCTGAATCAGCCCTGTGATATTAGGAGGTATTAATTACACATGACTCCACTCCCGGGGAGGGAGGGAGAGGGGGTCCTAGGGAAAATATTTAAAGACCCATCCAGTTTCAATCCCTAATCCAAACCAATAAACAACACAAGGAAACCGGAGGTCTAGTGAGAAAACAGAGAATAGATATACACAGAACGAAGATAGAAGCAGGACTTACAACTGATCATTTCAGCTATCTGACAGTCAGTGATAGTGAAGGAAAGATGCGACTTCATGCCAGGAGAAACCCTGAGGAGGGCAGAAAAGTAAGGATTCCCATCAACTGCCCTTGATGGCCAGTGTCATCATATGGAAAACTAAAGTGAACCCTGTCACCTCAGCTCTTCTGGCACCGAGCCAAACGCTGATAGACTAGGCGTATTGGAGACAAGGATAAAAAATGCAGTGCAAGAAAGTGAAAGTGTAAGTGAGTTTAACCCCTTCAGTGCTGCGCGAATTTCGCTGCAGTGCTGAAGGGTCATAAATCACATTGACTCATGACGGAAATGTTCCATCATCAGCACCGGAGCACCG
Source organism: Lissotriton helveticus (assembly GCF_964261635.1). Classification (NCBI taxonomy): domain Eukaryota; kingdom Metazoa; phylum Chordata; class Amphibia; order Caudata; family Salamandridae; genus Lissotriton; species Lissotriton helveticus. The sequence continues at coordinate 1,263,530,201 of NC_136059.1, read as the reverse complement.
ACGCTGATGACGGAACCGTTCCGTCATGAGCATGGAAGGGGTTAAAAAAGATACATCAGTGGTCCCAGATACCTTTATTGATGATCACTGGTGGACTTATTAAAAATATATATACACAGTGTCGGTTTTGAAATAATCAACCGAAAATGGTCTACTAGTTTCAGCCGTGGCGGGTATGAGGACCCCGGCTTTCTACAGGACCTCGTTATTATAGCTACTGCATAAAGTGCAATTTTGAAAAAACAGTGATAACAAAACAGCTTAAAAGCATCACAGTGAAAATACACGTGAATAATACCGGTACCTCTATGCAGGATGGATGACTATTCATTCCTGTAGAGATAAAGCAAGCATCAAGAACATAATGAAATGCTTAATTAGTCACTGCCTACTAAACCGTTATGTGTTACAAAGAAAAGATACAAAGGTAATACACTCACCTATCCTGTGTGAGGTAACAGGCCTCACCTCACCTGGCTCTGACTCAGGTTTAAGGAAGAGGCATCGCCCTAAAAAATGCAAGTAACATGTCTAGAATTGCCCAGTAAGTCATACCTAAGGTCAGACATGTATATGGACATCATGTTATAATCGGGATGGTTGCCAAAAAAGAAAATTCCATTGGTCTTCAAAGTTGAAAATATATTAAAATAGTATTAAAATCATTAAATCCATGTATAACATTGCCCCGAAAAAACAATGTGTTGGAGAGAGCAATGTCCTAGACTTGATGCACTAGTATCTTAAAGGAGGCAAGGTGTCAGCAGATAGCCCAATAAAATTGCTGCTTAGAGCACTTGGAAGCACATCTTGCTGCTATTGATAATAAAAAGATCTACCCCATAGATACAAATAGAGAATGCGATGTACCCAGTAACGCATGTACTTCAATTCTGGCTCCACTCCGCGTTGGGAGGAACAGCGTAATGTTACCCTCTCTGCATGCACACGGAAAACATGACAGAAACAATAGAGGCGAAATAAGGAAGCGCTCCATATAGTTAGGTGAAAATCAGGTTTGTGATATTCATATCAACGCTTACCTCTCAGTCGATACCTCGGGTTGTATCCTGAGGCAGGGGGAGGTAGCGTTCCACCGTCGCTTGCCGCCATTAGTGCCAGCCTCGATGGGTCACGTGCCATATAACGTCACCGTTGCCCACCCAATCACAGGCTGAAACTACAGGATGACATCATCAGGCTCAAGATCGTAGTCCGGAATAGCAACCAATCGCAAAATTCGTACAGTCCACGATGGAACGCATGACGCATGACGTCGCCAATGCTACTCCCATCCAAGGCCAAAACATCGGGCTCGAAATTGTAGTCAAGAAAAACACTGTGTACCAAAACAGCCCGAGCACTCCAAGCATGTGGAGAATGGACCCATAAGGCACTCGAGTATTAACGCAGACCGAGCAAGGAAAAATAGTTAGTCATTCTTGGGCACTTATTATGTAGAAATCAGATGAGATTAACACATGGGAATTTCTAAAGGGTTCATTTCCGGAATAATATTTTCGCATATGTATGAAAAAATTGCAGTAAAAATGAGATCAAGGGCTACAATGGTTATGCGCTGTCATGTCTGTAAACATAACCATCACCCATTCTGGATCATATACAAGATGTCAAACCCGAGTGTAGATATCACATACACATGAACCAACTAGGCATGCCCTCCCCCTGGAATTAAGATCACTGCCCACCCTTCAGGCTTTTAAAAGGGCCCTGAAAACTCACCTTTTTACGCAAGCGTACCTGTAGCGTTGTAGTGAATTTCTTTCTGTGTTATTCTGTTAGGCGCCTTGATACCTTCGGGTTATTGTCTGAGCATTATAAATTTTACTCATATCATATCAGGCACTCAGATGGTACTAATGTTCATAGTAAAGTCCAAGGAATGTCATCATTGAGACCTTGTGTGGCACTTTTGAGCTGAAACACCCACCTCTGCTCCTTCAGGAATAGGTATTTAGTCCTGTCACTAACATGGGGAGGTATATTTGGCTTCTCCAGGACTGTCCAGAAGAAGTCTTCAGGTTTATGTTTTAGCTTCAAAAAGTGTCTCGTAAGTTTAGTATTCGATTTACCACAACGAAAGGTGCTTTTGTGCTCCAACATACGTTGTCGCGCCTTTCTTGTGGTCATGCCCACGTACCGCTCTCTACAGGGACATTCAATTAAATAGATTAAATGGTCACTATTACAGTTAGAGAACTGTGTCAGGATCCAAGGTCTTTGAGTACCAATGTCTATGGTTTTAGTCTGTTTAGTCTGAGGGCATATGGAACAATTTCCACAAGGGAAATGCCCTTTGACCGGAGGTAGGTTCCATAAGGTGTTGTCCGTGCCAAGTTTCGTCATTGGTCTCGTATGCACCAGGGCATCTTGCAAATTGCGCCCCCTCTTAAATGCAAACAGAGGCATGGGAATCCGTTCATTACGTGTGTTGAGGAAACGCCAGTTCTTCCGGATGCATTTCTGTAAGGCATTACTCAGAGTACTAAAGGTGTTAACAAAAGTCATGCGTTCCAAAGGAGGTTTTGCAACTCTTGGTTCCAAAAGGGCTTCTCTATGATTGTTTGAATCTCTCTTACAGGCCGTTTTTACCAAATGTCTGGGATACATCTTATCCTGTAATTGTTTGGATAGATTCTTCGCATGGTAATTGTAGGATTCTGATGTAGAACAATTGCGCTTCAGGCGTAAAAACTGGCCAAAAGGGAGATTCTCCCTAGGGGATTTCGGGTGCTGGCTATCAAATCTCAATAGAGAATTGCATGCCATTGTTTTGCGATAGAGTTCGCTTGATAGACCAGTCGGAGTGACATATATAGAAAGGTCCAGAAACGAAATCTTATCTTTGCTCGTTTCCAGGGTAAACCTTAAATAGCGGTTTTGTGTATTCAGCCAGGTGTGAAAAGCTCGGACTGACTCTTCATCACCACGCCAGACCACCAGAATGTCATCAATGTACCTCTTCCAGAGTCTAATCGACTCATGAAAGGGATTGGTGGCGGTCAGGACATGCGTTTCCTCAAAACTATGCACGTATAAGTTCGCCAGGCTCAGCGCATAGACACTGCCCATACTGGTGCCTGACACTTGTAAGTAATAGGTCTCCTCAAATTGAAAAAAGTTCACTTTCATGGCTAAATATGCCAGGGTCATGATGAAATTGACCGGGGTATGGAATTTAGTTCAGTGTGGCTCAGAATGTCAGAGATAGTCTCCAGGGTCTCCTCTTGCGGTATAGAAGTATATAATGATATGACATCCAGGGATGCCAAGATGTCCAGGTCAGGGTTAAAATCTACTGTAGGCAACAATCTAAGTACGTCCTTTGTATCCTGCAGGTATGTAGGCATTTTTTGTACAATTGGACGTAGGAAAAAATCTACAAATGTAGACAGAGGTTCCAAACAGGAACCGATTCCTGATATAATAGGTCTCCCTGGTGGAGGCCTCTGGACTTTATGTATTTTGGGGAGCATGTAAAAGTAAGGCATGTCAGGGTGGGTTGTCTGTAGGTATGTTGATTCCTGATTGGTAATCCAACCCTCTGTCAATGCCTCATCCATTGCCTCCTTGATAATACTACACACGCGTGGGGTAGGATCTTCTTTGAGAGGGTGGTAACAATCCCTATCACTTAGCTGGCGAATGCATTCAGCTCGATAATTGTCTGAGTCCATCAGGACCGTCGCTCCACCTTTATCGGCTGGTTTAATCCTAATTAATATTAGGAGGTATGCCAAAACTGGAGAGGATATTGAGTAAAGTTTCCCATACCACGAGGTCAAACGCCTTCTCGGCGTCTAACAAAAAGACCAAGGCTGGTATATTCTTGGTCTCAAAATAATCCAATTCTTCTGCGAGATAATGTGTGTTAGTCCCCAGCTGTCTCCCTGCTATTAACCCATTTTGGGTGGAATGGATCAGATTCTGGGCTATAACATTGAATCTGTTGGCTAAAAGTTTGGTGATGATCTTATATTCAGAGTTTAAAGTGAAATTGGGATCTTTGCAGTCTTTTCACTTTTTTAAAAGACGAATTACATTCCCTTTTTGGAATACAGGTAGGATCGGGCCTCCCTCTAAGATACAATTGGCAACCAGTAAAAGATTTTCCAAAACAACATCTGAAAATATTTTTAAAAACTCGCGTGGGATACCATCCAGTCCACGGGCTTTGCCATTCTGGAGGTTTCTTTATGATATCCACCAACTCTTCTCTAGAAAAAGGGTGTATCATTCTAATTTTATCGGCCTCAGAAAGAACCACAATTTTCTGTTCCTGGAGAAACTTATCAGTAAGTTGTTGTTGACCATAAATATTCTTAGAGTGTTGAAGCATTATGTCCGCAATAACTGCCGGATCTTCAATTCGGGTCCCAGTTACAGGACATCTCAAAGTACTAATCTGGTTATTTGTGGCCTGCTCCCAGGCCTGCCATGCAAGGAACTTCCCAGTGAAATTGCTCTCTTCATATACCTGATGCCTATGATTGCTATGAAGTGTTTCACATTCTACATAATACGCTTCGGTAAGATCCCATTGGGCCTGATCGAATTTACATTGGTTGGTGGCCGAGGCGTTCCTGAGGAAATTATCATGGCACATCTGCACCTCCTGTTCTAAATTTTGCCTTTTTACCTTTTGTTTCTAGAACTGTCATCATCTTTTCCAACAGAAAGGTCCCGAATAAAAGCTTTCAGAGCAAGACAAGATTTGGTTCGGTACAAACCCCGGGAGAATCTCTGGGGAACCACTTTCTCCCATTCCTTTAAGAACTCTATAGAAACAGGCGCCAGGTCAAAAGACACCACTGCTAGTTCTTCTCCTATGGAAATAACAGTTAATGTTCCAAGCATAGTACCTTTGGCTGCCGTGGACCGTTTCCATGGAGATAGTAATACATTCCATGTGTTCCTAAACCAATGTCAATTGCATTTCGTCGGCAAGCCGCAACAATTTCCCACAGATTGCACTAAGGTGGCCTTTGTGTTATCTTATCTGGGGGGAACCACTGCAAATTGGTCCATTCCTTATGTAGATAGGGATGACCCGATTCTCCATAATTGGGCTCAGTTTAAGAGAACGATGACTCGCCTCTTTGCTAAACACACTTACATACAGGCAAGTGACAACAAACTTTTAAATCTTAAACAAGGGAATAGAGATTTATTAACTTATCTTACTAACTTTAACCGCTTGTTAACCGAAACACAGTGGCCAGAAGAAAAGCGTGTCTTCCTCTTTTACAAAGGATTGAGAGATGAGTTAAAAGACGCCCTAGCTCACATTGTGGACCTCCCTGAAGATTATTCTGACTTTGTAGACTTGGTGGTCAAATTAGACGATAGGTTAGGGCAAAGGAAAGGAGATAGAACTAAAATGGAATCAAGATTGACCTTTGTAAAACATGATAAAAAAGATGTGGATAGTAAATTCCCAGACCCTGAACCTATGCAAATAGGGACCTTCAAAGGTCCATTATCCTCAGAGGAGAAAGAAAGGAGAAGAAAACTTCAATTATGTTTATATTGTGGAAAAGCAGGTAATTTCGCTAAAGAATGTCCAATAAAACCGAAAACCCCAAAAAAGGTGAATACCTTATCCACAAACTCTTCGGAATTGGAAAACGAATCGGCTCAACAAGGGCAGAGGTCACTTGTTCGAGAAAACTTATGACTCAGACCTCTAACTATGCTGCTTACACAGTTCCACACATACCCAAACATTTTTTGATCCAAATAATTTTGATTGTGAGCACTCAGTTAAGACATTCCCTCCCAGTACTTCTTTATTCTGGTGGTACTGGAAACTTTGTAGACAACACCTTGGCTAAGAGATTAGGTCTTCCTATAGTTCAGAAACTCAGTCCCGAGTCAGTATGTGCAGTGGACGGCTCAGAGTTAACGTCAGGATTAATCACACAACAAACCGGTCCCATCATTATGGTGTGTCAGAACGGACACACAGAACTAATAACTTTTGATTTAATAGACACTCCTAACTTCGAACTGATCTTGGGAGTACCCTGGCTCACTACTCACAATCCAAAAATTAATTGGATATCCAGGACAGTAACCCTAGATTCTTCTTTCTGTAAATCTACTTATTACCAAGAAGCAGGAACTGAACATTCAACAGTAGTGCATTGTGCCACTGTTACGCATCTAGAGGAAGGTATTACCTCTGAATACTTGGATTTTAGGGACGTCTTTGATCCGGTAAAAGCAAGTGTTTTGCCTCCACATCGAACATATGATTACCTATAGATCTGATCCCCGGGGCTCCTTTGCCAAATAGCAGAGTGTATGCTCTTACTGAAGAAGAAACCAAATATCTACGGACATATTTGGATGACTTATTATAATCAGGTTTCATTCGTCATTCCACTTCTCCTGTGTCATCCCCACTTTTATTTATACCAAAACCAGATGGGTCTCTTCGTGCTTGTATTGACTATAGAGGACTCAATAAAGCAACAATAAAAACAAATACCCACTTCCTTTGATACCTGAACTTCTTGATCAGTTACGACATTCCACCATTTACACTAAATTAGACTTACGTGGAGCCTATCATTTAGTACGAGTCAAGGAAAATGACGAATGGAAAACAGCCTTTACAACCAAATTCGGTTTATTTGAATACACTGTGATGCCGTTTGGATTATGTAACGCCCCAGCGGCATTCCAATTTTTTATCAATGAGGTTCTACACAAATTTCTTGATATTTGCGTCATAGTGTACATTGACGATATCCTTATCTATTCAAAAAGTCAGGAAGAACACACACAACATGTTAGATCCGTGTTAGCTAGATTAAAGGTACACTATTTTTTTGCTAAACTAGAGAAATGTATTTTCAATACTACCAGGGTTGCTTTTTGGGGATAATGTTTATCACCACAGGGAATCATCATGGATAAAAAGAAAGTCAGTGCAGTTAATGATTGGCCAGAACCTACTTCTCTAAAGGAAGTACAGAAATTTTTAGGTTTCGCCAATTTTTATAGGAGATTTATTTCTCATTATGCAGAAACAATGGCTCCTATTACCAAACTATTGCAGAAAGGTCAACGTTTTGTTTGGAATGCTCAAGCTTCTCAAGCCTTTCAGCTTTTGAAACAAAAATTCACATCAGCTCCTGTTCTCAAACATCCTGATCCTGGCTATCCATTTTATGTGGAAGCTGATGCTTCACAGGTAGCAATTGGAGGAGTGCTTTCTCCACGGGATTCTGTAGACGGACAATTGCATCCTATTGCCTTTTATTCCAAAACATTGCTGCCGGCCGAACAAAATTATACAGTAGCCGAGAGCAACTCTTAGCCATAAAAGTAGCCTTTTCAGAATGGAGACATCATTTGATGGGAGCTAAGTTCCCAGTTACTATTTTCAGTGACCATAAGAATCTCTAGTTCTTTAGTTCCATAAAAGCTTTAACACCACAACAGATGCGTTGGCTAAATTTTTTCAGTGCATTTGATTTCGTGATTACTTATAGACCAGGCACACAACAAATCCAATCAGATGTGTTGTCTAGGTATGGACATACTTTGGAAACAAAACAAGAGAAACAAGGACTGCCTATTATAGCACCTCAGAACATTCTAGCACCAATACAACAACAGAAGGATTTCATGAAAGATTTGTATTCAGCACACTTACAAGTAGAACCATTAGAATGGTTGAAGAAGTCTCATAACACAATTCACAAGGCCTGTTATATCATGGCTCTCTGCTCTATGTACCAACCATACACTTACAGGCGCAGCTTATAACTTGGCACCATGCATCAGTATTAGCAGGACATCCTGGTTGGGTAAAAACATTAGAGAATATGAGAAAACACTTTTGGTGGCCCACCATGAGTAGTGATGTTAAACAATATGTTGATAATTGTCCGATGTGTGCTTGTCAGAAAACGTCACACTAAGCTCCAGCAGGACTGTTAGTACCAATGCCAATTCCCAATACTCCATGGTATACAATAAGCGTGGATTTTATGGTTAATTTACCTCCTGTTAAAAAAATGTACTACTATACTTGTGGTTGTTGACCATCTGTCCAAAATAGCGCATTTTGTGCCTCTAACAAAACTCCCAACAGCTGTAGAATTTGCAGATATCTTCATAAAGGATATGTAAACATTGGTTATGGGTGTGCTATATTAAACCGCACTATCTTCAAGAGTAATGCCAATTATACTGAGATAGTTAAATCATATATATGGCAACCAAGGCCTGGGTGCTTGAAGGTATATGACACCTACCCACCAAAGTGTCAGTTTGTCCTAGGATTCAGCCGAATCCAGGACACATATAAGACAATATACTACCCAAGCTACACCAATATCTGTATAGTTATGTGGAGGGGCGCACAGATATCTTTACACACACATCACTTTTTTTATATATTTACAGCACCCTATATCCACATAGTCCATAGAAATTCTCATTAACACCAGAAATAGTCCAATCAAAGCCTCTGTCTTGAAGTCTTTAATTTCCACAAATTCGTGATATTCCAAGTTACAGCCGACGCGCGTTTCGCCCTCTGGGCTTTCTCAAGGCTGCAATACAGATATTCATACATGTCCATCAGACATTGTACAGGTCATTTTGGTACACATCACTACATATTCGCATGCAAAATCCCTTGTGAAGGATAAATTGTGTTTACGCGATATGAAAATCATTGTCCTAGACATAACACCCTAGTGAACAGTGTCTCCCAGAGACCGACTGTTTATGTTGGCAGAAAGGAAAAAGGAAGTGTAAAAACAGGCCATGCTTGGAGTTTTTATTAAATTCTCTAGTTCCATTGATTTGTGAGTGTCAACCTATATAGAAAGTCACTTCACCTTACCCATCACCTAGTGCGCGGTGCATATGCACCATTTCTTCATTAATCTCACCTTATTTGAATTAGAAGGGGCTGGACGAGATGGAAAAGATTTCCTTTGCTGAAATGTCCCTCGGGTTTGTGTAGTCTTTCGATGCAAATGTGTAGGAGAGTACATTCACGAATATATGAGGAAAGTTCGGGCTTCACTAATATATTTGTCCAATTCTGTAAAGAATGACAATGCCCATATTTTTTTCGTTCGCTTAATTCCCCATAAGCCATAAATATATATATAATATTCATTTACTTCTTAAAAGCACTCTGAGTATTAAGAACCGTCTCAGTATTCAAGCTTAATTTACCAATAAATCGCTTGTTTAATATACATTGGAACAACATATTTGCTATTTCACATAGTGAAATAATCATTAAAAGAAAAGCGTTTATAAAAGCCATGGCCTTACCAGAAAATAGTATTATCTTTATATCACATAAAGGAATTCATTAGAGTTGCCACTCCATGTTCATCAATTAGGCCAAGATTCCGAAGGGATTATGATATATCCCAAATATTCCCGACTAGTTGTGAAGAAGTCAGCATAAAACAGTCCCCGGAGCAGGAAGGAAAGAAAGTACAAGGAGACATATTAGTCCCAAAATATCGCGTTTTACGTCCCAACACACCGTTCGAGCAAACTCGAACGATTAGAGCCTTACGCGCTGCCTTTCTGATTGTGCAACCTGCACAATCAGAGTCCCCTTAGGTAACTTCCTTGTTATATGCCTTTGTAACTATTCTTACCTGAAATTAGTAGTTCCTGGCCATGGTGTGTTCCCGGTCAGTGTTTCCAATGACTATTCGTTTAAGCTCGCGTTTCTCGGCGGTTGGTTTTGACGCCGTGTGCCACTGATCAGCGTGTGCATAGAAAGCGGACTCAGCGATATATCTAGACTGATTCAGTCTAGAGGCCGAGATTGGTAGCCATTGCTAAGTATGTTTATAATATCAGCGTCTACAATTACAGGGACCGAAACGGAATACAGTTTTCACTCGCTCCTTATTATTTTAGAGTCAATTATATTTTACGAATTTTCGCATTCAGAACTAGTCGGCCTAAATAAATTATATTAAAAGATTATTACGACGTATTTAATAAGACGCAATTTTAACTTGCTCCCTATTATTCAGAGCCAATCCCATATTACGAATTATCACATTCGAAACCGGTCGGTCAAGGTTATTCCACATTGTGAGATGTCTTATTCTGCCATGATCTTTAGGCTGGATCACGTTATTATATTCAATTGGGATTGGGGGCTGGAGCTATCTGTATGAGTGACTGAGAAAGCACAGCCAGTCATAAGTATGATCAAAATCACATCCATTCCGCCAACATAGCTTGTAGATCCATAGAATCCACCGTCCACCAAATACAATCTTAATAAAAGGATAAATCCCACGTTCATAATATAAGAGATTGAGAGAGAAAGTCTTACAGACAATTAATTAATGTATGCATTGTGAATATTACATATATTCATTTTCGCTTATGTATCATTATTTGAATCTGTATTCGATGCTTATCAATTTACTAACCATGGGGAAAGCTCTTTTTTCATAATTATATACCCCCCTTTGGTTATAGACAACACTTATTTTGTATGCATTCAGCCTCTGATCCATATTGATTAAAGAAATTCATGAAAGTCCTTGGTGATGTTAATACCAAGTTCTACCGCACGTAACCTTATAATCCAGAGACTTTCTGTTTTGCGCAGAAAAGATATCGGATCCCCACCTCTTGGTCCCATATTGATACTTTCTATGCCATGCATTGTGAGCTTGTGTAAATCATTAGGATTGTGCATGTCATTGAAATGGACTGCCAGTGGGTATCGTGCATTGTTGTTTTTAATAGCACGTATATGCTCCTGGATTCTTTCCTTTAGGGGTCTGATGGTACTCCCTATATATATTTTACCACACATACAAACAATACAGTAAATTACAAATTTTGTATTGCAATTTATAAAGGTGTTAATGTGGTAGGTCTTTTTTGTGTTGTATTTAAACTCAGTTTTTTTATGTAGTCCAAAGCAACAAATATTACAGTTTCCACATCGGTAGAACCCTTTTTGTGTTCCTCGTAACCAATTGTCTTGCCTTAGTGGTGGTACAAAGCTCGGGCATAAGTGTTGTCTGAGTGTTTTACCTCTTGCATGTGTAAGCATTGGTTTTTTTCCCACTACAGAATTGAGGTCAGGGTCATGTATCAAGAGATGCCAGTGCTTCCTTAGTATTTTAAATACATCCGTGCTGGCACAGGAGTAAGGTGCAATGAAGTTAACCTTCATATTTTTGTTACTTTTTTTAGACTTGCTTTTTTGGTTGGTCAATAAGGTGGATCTTTTGGTTTGGTTTACTTTGTGTCTTGCTAGATTAATGTTCATAGGGGAGTAACCTCTCTTCAGAAATCTGTGTTCCACCTTATCCAGCTCTTTTTCCAATGCTGACTCTACACTACAGTTACGTTTGATGCGTAGCATCTCGCCCAGTGGTATGGCATTTATTTGTGAGGGGGGATGCGCACTTTTGGCGTGCAATATAGCATTGCACGCTGTTTGTTTTCTATATGGTAAGGTCACCAACCTGTTCTTATCAACCATGATTTTAATATCTAGGAAAGTAATCATTTCAGTACTTGATTCAATGGTGAAAGTTAGGTTGTATTTGTTTGTATTGACATATGTGTGGAAAGAATCTAGTTCTACTTTGGAGCCTGCCCAGAACAATAAAATGTCATCAATATACCTTCCAAGATAAAGTATATGTTCCAAAAGATGTTCGGGGCAGTTGCGCCATATATGTCCTAATTCAAACAGTCCCATATACAAATTAGCATATGATGGGGAAAATTTGGCCCCCATCGCCACTCCCCTCTTATGACGATACCACTGACCATTATGTAGAAAGATGTTATTATCTAAAACCAGATTTATCAAGTCAAGTAGCATACTAGTGTGCTCGTAACATTCAATGGGACGACTGTCTAAGAAATGTTCAATAGCATTAAGACCCATTTCCCCTGGTATACACGTATATAAAGAACACACGTCCATTGTGACCAGTAAATGGCCCTCTGTCCATTCTACATCAGAAATCTTGCCTAGGACGTCACGGGTGTCCTTTATGTACGACGGTAAATTCACTACATGTGGCTGCAGATACATATCTATATACTCTGATATTTGTTCTGTGGGTGAATTTATACCAGAGATTATTGGTCTTCCGGGGGGGAATCTACCTTGCTTGTGTACTTTTGGAAGTACATAAATACATGGGTTGGTGGGTGTATCATTGAATAGGTATCTGAATTCCGTTTCCGAAATGAGTCCCTTACTTTTCCAGTTTTTTAGCCGTGTTTCAATTAATGTAATTGTTTGCCTCATAGGATTCCCAGATAATAGTGTGTATGTTGTTTGATCGGCTAGCTGCCTATCTATTTCTAAAATATAGTCTGTTTTATTCATAAGGACTATATTGCCTCCCTTGTCGGCCTCTCGTATGACAAGGGAGGTATTGCTAACTAGTTTTTTCAAAGCATTACATTCATCATGGGAAAGATTGTATTTATTGTTGCATTGAGTAATTTTAAATTTGTCTTCCAAATGATAAAGATCTTCATGTACCAATTCCTGAAATAAATCTATAGAATTATTACTGGGGAGTTGTGGCGTAAATCTAGATTTGGGTTTTAGCCCACTATCTGAGCCATCAAATGTATCCAGATTAAGCTCAGATGCCAAACTTTCCAATGACATAGATGTATCCTGGTCTCCCATGGTCATCAGTAAATGTACAGCTTTGATATCTTTAATTGAATGGGTTTGTTCTAACGTTTCCAATTCTGTATTGTTTAGACATATCTGCTTTTTTTCCCGAAAGAATTTATGCAATTTCAGTTTTCTTGTAAATTTGAAACAGCTTACATGAAATGATGTAAAATCTGGATAGGCATATGGACAAAATCCAAGACCTCTGCTTAGAAGGTTTATTTCAGTTTTGGACAAATCATAGTCAGACAAATTAATCACATTTATATCATCTGTGTTATTGTCAACATCAATACAATCTATGGTTGTTGATTGCGTGCCACTGATCTTGTGGTCATTCCCACCCTTGCATTTGGGTCTCTTTCTGCATTTGCCCCTCCTTGTCTTTTTGTGAATCGCTCCTGTTGTTGTGCTTGCTTGTTCCCTTTGTGGAATCTCTGTAGTTCTAAAAAAAAGGGATCTGTGCTGGTACTAGGAGTTGGTTCTAATACACCACTGGATTCTGCACTTGTAATGCTACTTATACTTGACGCCTCTGATATACTTGGCGTCCTGGTATTCACTGATCTAGTGTCCTGATTCCTTTGTCCTATTGGTCTAACATTGTCAAATTTTCGGGCAAAGGTATAGACCCTGCCGTTCAGATAATCCCTCTCATCTCTTCGTATCTTTTGCAATTTTTTATCCTTAAGATGAAGTTGATGTTTTTGTATCTGATCTTTTAGTATGGCCAGATTTTTTTGTACTACATCTGGAAGGTTCATTTCTTCAATTTCTTTCTCTAATATAGAGATTTCAATTCGAAGTGTCTCTCTTTTCAACTCCGCATCCCTAATTAAGATGTCTATCATACCTGCAGAGGAGTTGAATAACAGCTTTTCCCATTCCCTGAGGTGACCCCTATCCAGGTCCTCGAAGGAGGGAAAAATCAGGATGCGTAGTCCTCTGGGTATTTGCTCCTTTGTTATATATTTATGAAGGACAGTGGCATCCCACCATCGGGAAAGTTCCTGTTTCTTAAGCCTTTCTAGACGTATAAATTTCTGTTTCATTCCTTCTGTTCCTGAAATAGTCGTGGTGTTGGTGTTACTACTAGGATTTATATTAAACAGATCATCCATGAGTGCATTTCTGTTGTCATCAAAAACAGCCATATTGAAAATATTTTGTTGACAAAGGAAATTCCCTTGTCACTATCAGATTGAAATGTAGACTGATAAATACAATGTTATTCGTTTCTATATAGTACAATATCAATTATGCAGTTCAGGCAGTTGATAGAGTGCAAGTTTTAGCACAATTAAGTTTATGTAAACATTGGTTATGGGTGTGCTATATTAAACCGCACTATCTTCAAGAGTAATGCCAATTATACTGAGATAGTTAAATCATATATATGGCAACCAAGGCCTGGGTGCTTGAAGGTATATGACACCTACCCACCAAAGTGTCAGTTTGTCCTAGGATTCAGCCGAATCCAGGACACATATAAGACAATATACTACCCAAGCTACACCAATATCTGTATAGTTATGTGGAGGGGCGCACAGATATCTTTACACACACATCACTTTTTTTATATATTTACAGCACCCTATATCCACATAGTCCATAGAAATTCTCATTAACACCAGAAATAGTCCAATCAAAGCCTCTGTCTTGAAGTCTTTAATTTCCACAAATTCGTGATATTCCAAGTTACAGCCGACGCGCGTTTCGCCCTCTGGGCTTTCTCAAGGCTGCAATACAGATATTCATACATGTCCATCAGACATTGTACAGGTCATTTTGGTACACATCACTACATATTCGCATGCAAAATCCCTTGTGAAGGATAAATTGTGTTTACGCGATATGAAAATCATTGTCCTAGACATAACACCCTAGTGAACAGTGTCTCCCAGAGACCGACTGTTTATGTTGGCAGAAAGGAAAAAGGAAGTGTAAAAACAGGCCATGCTTGGAGTTTTTATAAAATTCTCTAGTTCCATTGATTTGTGAGTGTCAACCTATATAGAAAGTCACTTCACCTTACCCATCACCTAGTGCGCGGTGCATATGCACCATTTCTTCATTAATCTCACCTTATTTGAATTAGAAGGGGCTGGACGAGATGGAAAAGATTTCCTTTGCTGAAATGTCCCTCGGGTTTGTGTAGTCTTTCGATGCAAATGTGTAGGAGAGTACATTCACGAATATATGAGGAAAGTTCGGGCTTCACTAATATATTTGTCCAATTCTGTAAAGAATGACAATGCCCATATTTTTTTCGTTCGCTTAATTCACCATAAGCCATAAATATATATATAATATTCATTTACTTCTTAAAAGCACTCTGAGTATTAAGAACCGTCTCAGTATTCAAGCTTAATTTACCAATAAATCGCTTGTTTAATATACATTGGAACAACATATTTGCTATTTCACATAGTGAAATAATCATTAAAAGAAAAGCGTTTATAAAAGCCATGGCCTTACCAGAAAATAGTATTATCTTTATATCACATAAAGGAATTCATTAGAGTTGCCACTCCATGTTCATCAATTAGGCCAAGATTCCGAAGGGATTATGATATATCCCAAATATTCCCGACTAGTTGTGAAGAAGTCAGCATAAAACAGTCCCCGGAGCAGGAAGGAAAGAAAGTACAAGGAGACATATTAGTCCCAAAATATCGCGTTTTACGTCCCAGCACACCGTTCGAGCAAACTCGAACGATTAGAGCCTTACGCGCTGCCTTTCTGATTGTGCAACCTGCACAATCAGAGTACCCTTAGGTAACTTCCTTGTTATATGCCTTTGTAACTATTCTTACCTGAAATTAGTAGTTCCTGGCCATGGTGTGTTCCCGGTCAGTGTTTCCAATGACTATTCGTTTAAGCTCGCGTTTCTCGGCGGTTGGTTTTGACGCCGTGTGCCACTGATCAGCGTGTGCATAGAAAGCGGACTCAGCGATATATCTAGACTGATTCAGTCTAGAGGCCGAGATTGGTAGCCATTGCTAAGTATGTTTATAATATCAGCGTCTACAATTACAGGGACCGAAACGGAATACAGTTTTCACTCGCTCCTTATTATTTTAGAGTCAATTATATTTTACGAATTTTCGCATTCAGAACTAGTCGGCCTAAATAAATTATATTAAAAGATTATTACGACGTATTTAATAAGACGCAATTTTAACTTGCTCCCTATTATTCAGAGCCAATCCCATATTACGAATTATCACATTCGAAACCGGTCGGTCAAGGTTATTCCACATTGTGAGATGTCTTATTCTGCCATGATCTTTAGGCTGGATCACGTTATTATATTCAATTGGGATTGGGGGCTGGAGCTATCTGTATGAGTGACTGAGAAAGCACAGCCAGTCATAAGTATGATCAAAATCACATCCATTCCGCCAACATAGCTTGTAGATCCATAGAATCCACCGTCCACCAAATACAATCTTAATAAAAGGATAAATCCCACGTTCATAATATAAGAGATTGAGAGAGAAAGTCTTACAGACAATTAATTAATGTATGCATTGTGAATATTACATATATTCATTTTCGCTTATGTATCATTATTTGAATCTGTATTCGATGCTTATCAATTTACTAACCATGGGGAAAGCTCTTTTTTCATAATTATATACCCCCCTTTGGTTATAGACAACACTTATTTTGTATGCATTCAGCCTCTGATCCATATTGATTAAAGAAATTCATGAAAGTCCTTGGTGATGTTAATACCAAGTTCTACCGCACGTAACCTTATAATCCAGAGACTTTCTGTTTTGCGCAGAAAAGATATCGGATCCCCACCTCTTGGTCCCATATTGATACTTTCTATGCCATGCATTGTGAGCTTGTGTAAATCATTAGGATTGTGCATGTCATTGAAATGGACTGCCAGTGGGTATCGTGCATTGTTGTTTTTAATAGCACGTATATGCTCCTGGATTCTTTCCTTTAGGGGTCTGATGGTACTCCCTATATATATTTTACCACACATACAAACAATACAGTAAATTACAAATTTTGTATTGCAATTTATAAAGGTGTTAATGTGGTAGGTCTTTTTTGTGTTGTATTTAAACTCAGTTTTTTTATGTAGTCCAAAGCAACAAATATTACAGTTTCCACATCGGTAGAACCCTTTTTGTGTTCCTCGTAACCAATTGTCTTGCCTTAGTGGTGGTACAAAGCTCGGGCATAAGTGTTGTCTGAGTGTTTTACCTCTTGCATGTGTAAGCATTGGTTTTTTTCCCACTACAGAATTGAGGTCAGGGTCATGTATCAAGAGATGCCAGTGCTTCCTTAGTATTTTAAATACATCCGTGCTGGCACAGGAGTAAGGTGCAATGAAGTTAACCTTCATATTTTTGTTACTTTTTTTAGACTTGCTTTTTTGGTTGGTCAATAAGGTGGATCTTTTGGTTTGGTTTACTTTGTGTCTTGCTAGATTAATGTTCATAGGGGAGTAACCTCTCTTCAGAAATCTGTGTTCCACCTTATCCAGCTCTTTTTCCAATGCTGACTCTACACTACAGTTACGTTTGATGCGTAGCATCTCGCCCAGTGGTATGGCATTTATTTGTGAGGGGGGATGCGCACTTTTGGCGTGCAATATAGCATTGCACGCTGTTTGTTTTCTATATGGTAAGGTCACCAACCTGTTCTTATCAACCATGATTTTAATATCTAGGAAAGTAATCATTTCAGTACTTGATTCAATGGTGAAAGTTAGGTTGTATTTGTTTGTATTGACATATGTGTGGAAAGAATCTAGTTCTACTTTGGAGCCTGCCCAGAACAATAAAATGTCATCAATATACCTTCCAAGATAAAGTATATGTTCCAAAAGATGTTCGGGGCAGTTGCGCCATATATGTCCTAATTCAAACAGTCCCATATACAAATTAGCATATGATGGGGAAAATTTGGCCCCCATCGCCACTCCCCTCTTTTGACGATACCACTGACCATTATGTAGAAAGATGTTATTATCTAAAACCAGATTTATCAAGTCAAGTAGCATAACTGTGTGCTCGTAACATTCAATGGGACGACTGTCTAAGAAATGTTCAATAGCATTAAGACCCATTTCCCCTGGTATACACGTATATAAAGAACACACGTCCATTGTGACCAGTAAATGGCCCTCTGTCCATTCTACATCAGAAATCTTGCCTAGGACGTCACGGGTGTCCTTTATGTACGACGGTAAATTCACTACATGTGGCTGCAGATACATATCTATATACTCTGATATTTGTTCTGTGGGTGAATTTATACCAGAGATTATTGGTCTTCCGGGGGGGAATCTACCTTGCTTGTGTACTTTTGGAAGTACATAAATACATGGGTTGGTGGGTGTATCATTGAATAGGTATCTGAATTCCGTTTCCGAAATGAGTCCCTTACTTTTCCAGTTTTTTAGCCGTGTTTCAATTAATGTAATTGTTTGCCTCATAGGATTCCCAGATAATAGTGTGTATGTTGTTTGATCAGCTAGCTGCCTATCTATTTCTAAAATATAGTCTGTTTTATTCATAAGGACTATATTGCCTCCCTTGTCGGCCTCTCGTATGACAAGGGAGGTATTGCTAACTAGTTTTTTCAAAGCATTACATTCATCATGGGAAAGATTGTATTTATTGTTGCATTGAGTAATTTTAAATTTGTCTTCCAAATGATAAAGATCTTCATGTACCAATTCCTGAAATAAATCTATAGAATTATTACTGGGGAGTTGTGGCGTAAATCTAGATTTGGGTTTTAGCCCACTATCTGAGCCATCAAATGTATCCAGATTAAGCTCAGATGCCAAACTTTCCAATGACATAGATGTATCCTGGTCTCCCATGGTCATCAGTAAATGTACAGCTTTGATATCTTTAATTGAATGGGTTTGTTCTAACGTTTCCAATTCTGTATTGTTTAGACATATCTGCTTTTTTTCCCGAAAGAATTTATGCAATTTCAGTTTTCTTGTAAATTTGAAACAGCTTACATGAAATGATGTAAAATCTGGATAGGCATATGGACAAAATCCAAGACCTCTGCTTAGAAGGTTTATTTCAGTTTTGGACAAATCATAGTCAGACAAATTAATCACATTTATATCATCTGTGTTATTGTCAACATCAATACAATCTATGGTTGTTGATTGCGTGCCACTGATCTTGTGGTCATTCCCACCCTTGCATTTGGGTCTCTTTCTGCATTTGCCCCTCCTTGTCTTTTTGTGAATCGCTCCTGTTGTTGTGCTTGCTTGTTCCCTTTGTGGAATCTCTGTAGTTCTAAAAAAAAGGGATCTGTGCTGGTACTAGGAGTTGGTTCTAATACACCACTGGATTCTGCACTTGTAATGCTACTTATACTTGACGCCTCTGATATACTTGGCGTCCTGGTATTCACTGATCTAGTGTCCTGATTCCTTTGTCCTATTGGTCTAACATTGTCAAATTTTCGGGCAAAGGTATAGACCCTGCCGTTCAGATAATCCCTCTCATCTCTTCGTATCTTTTGCAATTTTTTATCCTTAAGATGAAGTTGATGTTTTTGTATCTGATCTTTTAGTATGGCAAGATTTTTTTGTACTACATCTGGAAGGTTCATTTCTTCAATTTCTTTCTCTAATATAGAGATTTCAATTAGAAGTTTCTCTCTTTTCAACTCCGCATCCCTAATTAAGATGTCTATCATACCTGCAGAGGAGTTGAATAACAGCTTTTCCCATTCCCTGAGGTGACCCCTATCCAGGTCCTCGAAGGAGGGAAAAATCAGGATGCGTAGTCCTCTGGGTATTTGCTCCTTTGTTATATATTTACGAAGGACAGTGGCATCCCACCATCGGGAAAGTTCCTGTTTCTTAAGCCTTTCTAGACGTATAAATTTCTGTTTCATTCCTTCTGTTCCTGAAATAGTCGTGGTGTTGGTGTTACTACTAGGATTTATATTAAACAGATCATCCATGAGTGCATTTCTGTTGTCATCAAAAACAGCCATATTGAAAATATTTTGTTGACAAAGGAAATTCCCTTGTCACTATCAGATTGAAATGTAGACTGATAAATACAATGTTATTCGTTTCTATATAGTACAATATCAATTATGCAGTTCAAGCAGTTGATAGAGTGCAAGTTTTAGCACAATTAAGTTTATGTAAACATTGGTTATGGGTGTGCTATATTAAACCGCACTATCTTCAAGAGTAATGCCAATTATACTGAGATAGTTAAATCATATATATGGCAACCAAGGCCTGGGTGCTTGAAGGTATATGACACCTACCCACCAAAGTGTCAGTTTGTCCTAGGATTCAGCGGAATCCAGGACACATATAAGACAATATACTACCCAAGCTACACCAATATCTGTATAGTTATGTGGAGGGGCGCACAGATATCTTTACACACACATCACTTTTTTTATATATTTACAGCACCCTATATCCACATAGTCCATAGAAATTCTCATTAACACCAGAAATAGTCCAATCAAAGCCTCTGTCTTGAAGTCTTTAATTTCCACAAATTCGTGATATTCCAAGTTACAGCCGACGCGCGTTTCGCCCTCTGGGCTTTCTCAAGGCTGCAATACAGATATTCATACATGTCCATCAGACATTGTACAGGTCATTTTGGTACACATCACTACATATTCGCATGCAAAATCCCTTGTGAAGGATAAATTGTGTTTACGCGATATGAAAATCATTGTCCTAGACATAACACCCTAGTGAACAGTGTCTCCCAGAGACCGACTGTTTATGTTGGCAGAAAGGAAAAAGGAAGTGTAAAAACAGGCCATGCTTGGAGTTTTTATAAAATTCTCTAGTTCCATTGATTTGTGAGTGTCAACCTATATAGAAAGTCACTTCACCTTACCCATCACCTAGTGCGCGGTGCATATGCACCATTTCTTCATTAATCTCACCTTATTTGAATTAGAAGGGGCTGGACGAGATGGAAAAGATTTCCTTTGCTGAAATGTCCCTCGGGTTTGTGTAGTCTTTCGATGCAAATGTGTAGGAGAGTACATTCACGAATATATGAGGAAAGTTCGGGCTTCACTAATATATTTGTCCAATTCTGTAAAGAATGACAATGCCCATATTTTTTTCGTTCGCTTAATTCACCATAAGCCATAAATATATATATAATATTCATTTACTTCTTAAAAGCACTCTGAGTATTAAGAACCGTCTCAGTATTCAAGCTTAATTTACCAATAAATCGCTTGTTTAATATACATTGGAACAACATATTTGCTATTTCATATAGTGAAATAATCATTAAAAGAAAAGCGTTTATAAAAGCCATGGCCTAACCAGAAAATAGTATTATCTTTATATCACATAAAGGAATTCATTAGAGTTGCCACTCCATGTTCATCAATTAGGCCAAGATTCCGAAGGGATTATGATATATCCCAAATATTCCCGACTAGTTGTGAAGAAGTCAGCATAAAACAGTCCCCGGAGCAGGAAGGAAAGAAAGTACAAGGAGACATATTAGTCCCAAAATATCGCGTTTTACGTCCCAACACACCGTTCGAGCAAACTCGAACGATTAGAGCCTTACGCGCTGCCTTTCTGATTGTGCAACCTGCACAATCAGAGTACCCTTAGGTAACTTCCTTGTTATATGCCTTTGTAACTATTCTTACCTGAAATTAGTAGTTCCTGGCCATGGTGTGTTCCCGGTCAGTGTTTCCAATGACTATTCGTTTAAGCTCGCGTTTCTCGGCGGTTGGTTTTGACGCCGTGTGCCACTGATCAGCGTGTGCATAGAAAGCGGACTCAGCGATATATCTAGACTGATTCAGTCTAGAGGCCGAGATTGGTAGCCATTGCTAAGTATGTTTATAATATCAGCGTCTACAATTACAGGGACCGAAACGGAATACAGTTTTCACTCGCTCCTTATTATTTTAGAGTCAATTATATTTTACGAATTTTCGCATTCAGAACTAGTCGGCCTAAATAAATTATATTAAAAGATTATTACGACGTATTTAATAAGACGCAATTTTAACTTGCTCCCTATTATTCAGAGCCAATCCCATATTACGAATTATCACATTCGAAACCGGTCGGTCAAGGTTATTCCACATTGTGAGATGTCTTATTCTGCCATGATCTTTAGGCTGGATCACGTTATTATATTCAATTGGGATTGGGGGCTGGAGCTATCTGTATGAGTGACTGAGAAAGCACAGCCAGTCATAAGTATGATCAAAATCACATCCATTCCGCCAACATAGCTTGTAGATCCATAGAATCCACCGTCCACCAAATACAATCTTAATAAAAGGATAAATCCCACGTTCATAATATAAGAGATTGAGAGAGAAAGTCTTACAGACAATTAATTAATGTATGCATTGTGAATATTACATATATTCATTTTCGCTTATGTATCATTATTTGAATCTGTATTCGATGCTTATCAATTTACTAACCATGGGGAAAGCTCTTTTTTCATAATTATATACCCCCCTTTGGTTATAGACAACACTTATTTTGTATGCATTCAGCCTCTGATCCATATTGATTAAAGAAATTCATGAAAGTCCTTGGTGATGTTAATACCAAGTTCTACCGCACGTAACCTTATAATCCAGAGACTTTCTGTTTTGCGCAGAAAAGATATCGGATCCCCACCTCTTGGTCCCATATTGATACTTTCTATGCCATGCATTGTGAGCTTGTGTAAATCATTAGGATTGTGCATGTCATTGAAATGGACTGCCAGTGGGTATCGTGCATTGTTGTTTTTAATAGCACGTATATGCTCCTGGATTCTTTCCTTTAGGGGTCTGATGGTACTCCCTATATATATTTTACCACACATACAAACAATACAGTAAATTACAAATTTTGTATTGCAATTTATAAAGGTGTTAATGTGGTAGGTCTTTTTTGTGTTGTATTTAAACTCAGTTTTTTTATGTAGTCCAAAGCAACAAATATTACAGTTTCCACATCGGTAGAACCCTTTTTGTGTTCCTCGTAACCAATTGTCTTGCCTTAGTGGTGGTACAAAGCTCGGGCATAAGTGTTGTCTGAGTGTTTTACCTCTTGCATGTGTAAGCATTGGTTTTTTTCCCACTACAGAATTGAGGTCAGGGTCATGTATCAAGAGATGCCAGTGCTTCCTTAGTATTTTAAATACATCCGTGCTGGCACAGGAGTAAGGTGCAATGAAGTTAACCTTCATATTTTTGTTACTTTTTTTAGACTTGCTTTTTTGGTTGGTCAATAAGGTGGATCTTTTGGTTTGGTTTACTTTGTGTCTTGCTAGATTAATGTTCATAGGGGAGTAACCTCTCTTCAGAAATCTGTGTTCCACCTTATCCAGCTCTTTTTCCAATGCTGACTCTACACTACAGTTACGTTTGATGCGTAGCATCTCGCCCAGTGGTATGGCATTTATTTGTGAGGGGGGATGCGCACTTTTGGCGTGCAATATAGCATTGCACGCTGTTTGTTTTCTATATGGTAAGGTCACCAACCTGTTCTTATCAACCATGATTTTAATATCTAGGAAAGTAATCATTTCAGTACTTGATTCAATGGTGAAAGTTAGGTTGTATTTGTTTGTATTGACATATGTGTGGAAAGAATCTAGTTCTACTTTGGAGCCTGCCCAGAACAATAAAATGTCATCAATATACCTTCCAAGATAAAGTATATGTTCCAAAAGATGTTCGGGGCAGTTGCGCCATATATGTCCTAATTCAAACAGTCCCATATACAAATTAGCATATGATGGGGAAAATTTGGCCCCCATCGCCACTCCCCTCTTTTGACGATACCACTGACCATTATGTAGAAAGATGTTATTATCTAAAACCAGATTTATCAAGTCAAGTAGCATAACTGTGTGCTCGTAACATTCAATGGGACGACTGTCTAAGAAATGTTCAATAGCATTAAGACCCATTTCCCCTGGTATACACGTATATAAAGAACACACGTCCATTGTGACCAGTAAATGGCCCTCTGTCCATTCTACATCAGAAATCTTGCCTAGGACGTCACGGGTGTCCTTTATGTACGACGGTAAATTCACTACATGTGGCTGCAGATACATATCTATATACTCTGATATTTGTTCTGTGGGTGAATTTATACCAGAGATTATTGGTCTTCCGGGGGGGAATCTACCTTGCTTGTGTACTTTTGGAAGTACATAAATACATGGGTTGGTGGGTGTATCATTGAATAGGTATCTGAATTCCGTTTCCGAAATGAGTCCCTTACTTTTCCAGTTTTTTAGCCGTGTTTCAATTAATGTAATTGTTTGCCTCATAGGATTCCCAGATAATAGTGTGTATGTTGTTTGATCAGCTAGCTGCCTATCTATTTGTAAAATATAGTCTGTTTTATTCATAAGGACTATATTGCCTCCCTTGTCGGCCTCTCGTATGACAAGGGAGGTATTGCTAACTAGTTTTTTCAAAGCATTACATTCATCATGGGAAAGATTGTATTTATTGTTGCATTGAGTAATTTTAAATTTGTCTTCCAAATGATAAAGATCTTCATGTACCAATTCCTGAAATAAATCTATAGAATTATTACTGGGGAGTTGTGGCGTAAATCTAGATTTGGGTTTTAGCCCACTATCTGAGCCATCAAATGTATCCAGATTAAGCTCAGATGCCAAACTTTCCAATGACATAGATGTATCCTGGTCTCCCATGGTCATCAGTAAATGTACAGCTTTGATATCTTTAATTGAATGGGTTTGTTCTAACGTTTCCAATTCTGTATTGTTTAGACATATCTGCTTTTTTTCCCGAAAGAATTTATGCAATTTCAGTTTTCTTGTAAATTTGAAACAGCTTACATGAAATGATGTAAAATCTGGATAGGCATATGGACAAAATCCAAGACCTCTGCTTAGAAGGTTTATTTCAGTTTTGGACAAATCATAGTCAGACAAATTAATCACATTTATATCATCTGTGTTATTGTCAACATCAATACAATCTATGGTTGTTGATTGCGTGCCACTGATCTTGTGGTCATTCCCACCCTTGCATTTGGGTCTCTTTCTGCATTTGCCCCTCCTTGTCTTTTTGTGAATCGCTCCTGTTGTTGTGCTTGCTTGTTCCCTTTGTGGAATCTCTGTAGTTCTAAAAAAAAGGGATCTGTGCTGGTACTAGGAGTTGGTTCTAATACACCACTGGATTCTGCACTTGTAATGCTACTTATACTTGACGCCTCTGATATACTTGGCGTCCTGGTATTCACTGATCTAGTGTCCTGATTCCTTTGTCCTATTGGTCTAACATTGTCAAATTTTCGGGCAAAGGTATAGACCCTGCCGTTCAGATAATCCCTCTCATCTCTTCGTATCTTTTGCAATTTTTTATCCTTAAGATGAAGTTGATGTTTTTGTATCTGATCTTTTAGTATGGCCAGATTTTTTTGTACTACATCTGGAAGGTTCATTTCTTCAATTTCTTTCTCTAATATAGAGATTTCAATTAGAAGTTTCTCTCTTTTCAACTCCGCATCCCTAATTAAGATGTCTATCATACCTGCAGAGGAGTTGAATAACAGCTTTTCCCATTCCCTGAGGTGACCCCTATCCAGGTCCTCGAAGGAGGGAAAAATCAGGATGCGTAGTCCTCTGGGTATTTGCTCCTTTGTTATATATTTACGAAGGACAGTGGCATCCCACCATCGGGAAAGTTCCTGTTTCTTAAGCCTTTCTAGACGTATAAATTTCTGTTTCATTCCTTCTGTTCCTGAAATAGTCGTGGTGTTGGTGTTACTACTAGGATTTATATTAAACAGATCATCCATGAGTGCATTTCTGTTGTCATCAAAAACAGCCATATTGAAAATATTTTGTTGACAAAGGAAATTCCCTTGTCACTATCAGATTGAAATGTAGACTGATAAATACAATGTTATTCGTTTCTATATAGTACAATATCAATTATGCAGTTCAGGCAGTTGATAGAGTGCAAGTTTTAGCACAATTAAGTTTATGTAAACATTGGTTATGGGTGTGCTATATTAAACCGCACTATCTTCAAGAGTAATGCCAATTATACTGAGATAGTTAAATCATATATATGGCAACCAAGGCCTGGGTGCTTGAAGGTATATGACACCTACCCACCAAAGTGTCAGTTTGTCCTAGGATTCAGCCGAATCCAGGACACATATAAGACAATATACTACCCAAGCTACACCAATATCTGTATAGTTATGTGGAGGGGCGCACAGATATCTTTACACACACATCACTTTTTTTATATATTTACAGCACCCTATATCCACATAGTCCATAGAAATTCTCATTAACACCAGAAATAGTCCAATCAAAGCCTCTGTCTTGAAGTCTTTAATTTCCACAAATTCGTGATATTCCAAGTTACAGCCGACGCGCGTTTCGCCCTCTGGGCTTTCTCAAGGCTGCAATACAGATATTCATACATGTCCATCAGACATTGTACAGGTCATTTTGGTACACATCACTACATATTCGCATGCAAAATCCCTTGTGAAGGATAAATTGTGTTTACGCGATATGAAAATCATTGTCCTAGACATAACACCCTAGTGAACAGTGTCTCCCAGAGACCGACTGTTTATGTTGGCAGAAAGGAAAAAGGAAGTGTAAAAACAGGCCATGCTTGGAGTTTTTATAAAATTCTCTAGTTCCATTG
Source organism: Lissotriton helveticus (assembly GCF_964261635.1). Classification (NCBI taxonomy): domain Eukaryota; kingdom Metazoa; phylum Chordata; class Amphibia; order Caudata; family Salamandridae; genus Lissotriton; species Lissotriton helveticus. Next base: position 1,263,503,812 of record NC_136059.1, on the reverse strand, counting down.
ATTTGTGAGTGTCAACCTATATAGAAAGTCACTTCACCTTACCCATCACCTAGTGCGCGGTGCATATGCACCATTTCTTCATTAATCTCACCTTATTTGAATTAGAAGGGGCTGGACGAGATGGAAAAGATTTCCTTTGCTGAAATGTCCCTCGGGTTTGTGTAGTCTTTCGATGCAAATGTGTAGGAGAGTACATTCACGAATATATGAGGAAAGTTCGGGCTTCACTAATATATTTGTCCAATTCTGTAAAGAATGACAATGCCCATATTTTTTTCGTTCGCTTAATTCACCATAAGCCATAAATATATATATAATATTCATTTACTTCTTAAAAGCACTCTGAGTATTAAGAACCATCTCAGTATTCAAGCTTAATTTACCAATAAATCGCTTGTTTAATATACATTGGAACAACATATTTGCTATTTCACATAGTGAAATAATCATTAAAAGAAAAGCGTTTATAAAAGCCATGGCCTTACCAGAAAATAGTATTATCTTTATATCACATAAAGGAATTCATTAGAGTTGCCACTCCATGTTCATCAATTAGGCCAAGATTCCGAAGGGATTATGATATATCCCAAATATTCCCGACTAGTTGTGAAGAAGTCAGCATAAAACAGTCCCCGGAGCAGGAAGCAAAGAAAGTACAAGGAGACATATTAGTCCCAAAATATCGCGTTTTACGTCCCAACACACCGTTCGAGCAAACTCGAACGATTAGAGCCTTACGCGCTGCCTTTCTGATTGTGCAACCTGCACAATCAGAGTACCCTTAGGTAACTTCCTTGTTATATGCCTTTGTAACTATTCTTACCTGAAATTAGTAGTTCCTGGCCATGGTGTGTTCCCGGTCAGTGTTTCCAATGACTATTCGTTTAAGCTCGCGTTTCTCGGCGGTTGGTTTTGACGCCGTGTGCCACTGATCAGCGTGTGCATAGAAAGCGGACTCAGCGATATATCTAGACTGATTCAGTCTAGAGGGTGAGATTGGTAGCCATTGCTAAGTATGTTTATAATATCAGCGTCTACAATTACAGGGACCGAAACGGAATACAGTTTTCACTCGCTCCTTATTATTTTAGAGTCAATTATATTTTACGAATTTTCGCATTCAGAACTAGTCGGCCTAAATAAATTATATTAAAAGATTATTACGACGTATTTAATAAGACGCAATTTTAACTTGCTCCCTATTATTCAGAGCCAATCCCATATTACGAATTATCACATTCGAAACCGGTCGGTCAAGGTTATTCCACATTGTGAGATGTCTTATTCTGCCATGATCTTTAGGCTGGATCACGTTATTATATTCAATTGGGATTGGGGGCTGGAGCTATCTGTATGAGTGACTGAGAAAGCACAGCCAGTCATAAGTATGATCAAAATCACATCCATTCCGCCAACATAGCTTGTAGATCCATAGAATCCACCGTCCACCAAATACAATCTTAATAAAAGGATAAATCCCACGTTCATAATATAAGAGATTGAGAGAGAAAGTCTTACAGACAATTAATTAATGTATGCATTGTGAATATTACATATATTCATTTTCGCTTATGTATCATTATTTGAATCTGTATTCGATGCTTATCAATTTACTAACCATGGGGAAAGCTCTTTTTTCATAATTATATACCCCCCTTTGGTTATAGACAACACTTATTTTGTATACATTCAGCCTCTGATCCATATTGATTAAAGAAATTCATGAAAGTCCTTGGTGATGTTAATACCAAGTTCTACCGCACGTAACCTTATAATCCAGAGACTTTCTGTTTTGCGCAGAAAAGATATCGGATCCCCACCTCTTGGTCCCATATTGATACTTTCTATGCCATGCATTGTGAGCTTGTGTAAATCATTAGGATTGTGCATGTCATTGAAATGGACTGCCAGTGGGTATCGTGCATTGTTGTTTTTAATAGCACGTATATGCTCCTGGATTCTTTCCTTTAGGGGTCTGATGGTACTCCCTATATATATTTTACCACACATACAAACAATACAGTAAATTACAAATTTTGTATTGCAATTTATAAAGGTGTTAATGTGGTAGGTCTTTTTTGTGTTGTATTTAAACTCAGTTTTTTTATGTAGTCCAAAGCAACAAATATTACAGTTTCCACATCGGTAGAACCCTTTTTGTGTTCCTCGTAACCAATTGTCTTGCCTTAGTGGTGGTACAAAGCTCGGGCATAAGTGTTGTCTGAGTGTTTTACCTCTTGCATGTGTAAGCATTGGTTTTTTTCCCACTACAGAATTGAGGTCAGGGTCATGTATCAAGAGATGCCAGTGCTTCCTTAGTATTTTAAATACATCCGTGCTGGCACAGGAGTAAGGTGCAATGAAGTTAACCTTCATATTTTTGTTACTTTTTTTAGACTTGCTTTTTTGGTTGGTCAATAAGGTGGATCTTTTGGTTTGGTTTACTTTGTGTCTTGCTAGATTAATGTTCATAGGGGAGTAACCTCTCTTCAGAAATCTGTGTTCCACCTTATCCAGCTCTTTTTCCAATGCTGACTCTACACTACAGTTACGTTTGATGCGTAGCATCTCGCCCAGTGGTATGGCATTTATTTGTGAGGGGGGATGCGCACTTTTGGCGTGCAATATAGCATTGCACGCTGTTTGTTTTCTATATGGTAAGGTCACCAACCTGTTCTTATCAACCATGATTTTAATATCTAGGAAAGTAATCATTTCAGTACTTGATTCAATGGTGAAAGTTAGGTTGTATTTGTTTGTATTGACATATGTGTGGAAAGAATCTAGTTCTACTTTGGAGCCTGCCCAGAACAATAAAATGTCATCAATATACCTTCCAAGATAAAGTATATGTTCCAAAAGATGTTCGGGGCAGTTGCGCCATATATGTCCTAATTCAAACAGTCCCATATACAAATTAGCATATGATGGGGAAAATTTGGCCCCCATCGCCACTCCCCTCTTTTGACGATACCACTGACCATTATGTAGAAAGATGTTATTATCTAAAACCAGATTTATCAAGTCAAGTAGCATAACTGTGTGCTCGTAACATTCAATGGGACGACTGTCTAAGAAATGTTCAATAGCATTAAGACCCATTTCCCCTGGTATACACGTATATAAAGAACACACGTCCATTGTGACCAGTAAATGGCCCTCTGTCCATTCTACATCAGAAATCTTGCCTAGGACGTCACGGGTGTCCTTTATGTACGACGGTAAATTCACTACATGTGGCTGCAGATACATATCTATATACTCTGATATTTGTTCTGTGGGTGAATTTATACCAGAGATTATTGGTCTTCCGGGGGGGAATCTACCTTGCTTGTGTACTTTTGGAAGTACATAAATACATGGGTTGGTGGGTGTATCATTGAATAGGTATCTGAATTCCGTTTCCGAAATGAGTCCCTTACTTTTCCAGTTTTTTAGCCGTGTTTCAATTAATGTAATTGTTTGCCTCATAGGATTCCCAGATAATAGTGTGTATGTTGTTTGATCAGCTAGCTGCCTATCTATTTCTAAAATATAGTCTGTTTTATTCATAAGGACTATATTGCCTCCCTTGTCGGCCTCTCGTATGACAAGGGAGGTATTGCTAACTAGTTTTTTCAAAGCATTACATTCATCATGGGAAAGATTGTATTTATTGTTGCATTGAGTAATTTTAAATTTGTCTTCCAAATGATAAAGATCTTCATGTACCAATTCCTGAAATAAATCTATAGAATTATTACTGGGGAGTTGTGGCGTAAATCTAGATTTGGGTTTTAGCCCACTATCTGAGCCATCAAATGTATCCAGATTAAGCTCAGATGCCAAACTTTCCAATGACATAGATGTATCCTGGTCTCCCATGGTCATCAGTAAATGTACAGCTTTGATATCTTTAATTGAATGGGTTTGTTCTAACGTTTCCAATTCTGTATTGTTTAGACATATCTGCTTTTTTTCCCGAAAGAATTTATGCAATTTCAGTTTTCTTGTAAATTTGAAACAGCTTACATGAAATGATGTAAAAACTTTAAGCGAACGAAAAAAATATGGGCATTGTCATTCTTTACAGAATTGGACAAATATATTAGTGAAGCCCGAACTTTCCTCATATATTCGTGAATGTACTCTCCTACACATTTGCATCGAAAGACTACACAAACCCGAGGGACATTTCAGCAAAGGAAATCTTTTCCATCTCGTCCAGCCCCTTCTAATTCAAATAAGGTGAGATTAATGAAGAAATGGTGCATATGCACCGCGCACTAGGTGATGGGTAAGGTGAAGTGACTTTCTATATAGGTTGACACTCACAAATCAATGGAACTAGAGAATTTTATAAAAACTCCAAGCATGGCCTGTTTTTACACTTCCTTTTTCCTTTCTGCCAACATAAACAGTCGGTCTCTGGGAGACACTGTTCACTAGGGTGTTATGTCTAGGACAATGATTTTCATATCGCGTAAACACAATTTATCCTTCACAAGGGATTTTGCATGCGAATATGTAGTGATGTGTACCAAAATGACCTGTACAATGTCTGATGGACATGTATGAATATCTGTATTGCAGCCTTGAGAAAGCCCAGAGGGCGAAACGCGCGTCGGCTGTAACTTGGAATATCACGAATTTGTGGAAATTAAAGACTACAAGACAGAGGCTTTGATTGGACTATTTCTGGTGTTAATGAGAATTTCTATGGACTATGTGGATATAGGGTGCTGTAAATATATAAAAAAAAGTGATGTGTGTGTAAAGATATCTGTGCGCCCCTCCACATAACTATACAGATATTGGTGTAGCTTGGGTAGTATATTGTCTTATATGTGTCCTGGATTCGGCTGAATCCTAGGACAAACTGACACTTTGGTGGGTAGGTGTCATATACCTTCAAGCACCCAGGCCTTGGTTGCCATATATATGATTTAACTATCTCAGTATAATTGGCATTACTCTTGAAGATAGTGCGGTTTAATATAGCACACCCATAACCAATGTTTACATAAACGTAATTGTGCTAAAACTTGCACTCTATCAACTGCCTGAACTGCATAATTGATATTGTACTATATAGAAACGAATAACATTGTATTTATCAGTCTACATTTCAATCTGATAGTGACAAGGGAATTTCCTTTGTCAACAAAATATTTTCAATATGGCTGTTTTTGATGACAACAGAAATGCACTCATGGATGATCTGTTTAATATAAATCCTAGTAGTAACACCAACACCACGACTATTTCAGGAACAGAAGGAATGAAACAGAAATTTATACGTCTAGAAAGGCTTAAGAAACAGGAACTTTCCCGATGGTGGGATGCCACTGTCCTTCGTAAATATATAACAAAGGAGCAAATACCCAGAGGACTACGCATCCTGATTTTTCCCTCCTTCGAGGACCTGGATAGGGGTCACCTCAGGGAATGGGAAAAGCTGTTATTCAACTCCTCTGCAGGTATGATAGACATCTTAATTAGGGATGCGGAGTTGAAAAGAGAGAAACTTCTAATTGAAATCTCTATATTAGAGAAAGAAATTGAAGAAATGAACCTTCCAGATGTAGTACAAAAAAAATCTGGCCATACTAAAAGATCAGATACAAAAACATCAACTTCATCTTAAGGATAAAAAATTGCAAAAGATACGAAGAGATGAGAGGGATTATCTGAACGGCAGGGTCTATACCTTTGCCCGAAAATTTGACAATGTTAGACCAATAGGACAAAGGAATCAGGACACTAGATCAGTGAATACCAGGACGCCAAGTATATCAGAGGCGTCAAGTATAAGTAGCATTACAAGTGCAGAATCCAGTGGTGTATTAGAACCAACTCCTAGTACCAGCACAGATCCCTTTTTTTTAGAACTACAGAGATTCCACAAAGGGAACAAGCAAGCACAACAACAGGAGCGATTCACAAAAAGACAAGGAGGGGCAAATGCAGAAAGAGACCCAAATGCAAGGGTGGGAATGACCACAAGATCAGTGGCACGCAATCAACAACCATAGATTGTATTGATGTTGACAATAACACAGATGATATAAATGTGATTAATTTGTCTGACTATGATTTGTCCAAAACTGAAATAAACCTTCTAAGCAGAGGTCTTGGATTTTGTCCATATGCCTATCCAGTTTTTACATCATTTCATGTAAGCTGTTTCAAATTTACAAGAAAACTGAAATTGCATAAATTCTTTCGGGAAAAAAAGCAGATATGTCTAAACAATACAGAATTGGAAACGTTAGAACAAACCCATTCAATTAAAGATATCAAAGCTGTACATTTACTGATGACCATGGGAGACCAGGATACATCTATGTCATTGGAAAGTTTGGCATCTGAGCTTAATCTGGATACATTTGATGGCTCAGATAGTGGGCTAAAACCCAAATCTAGATTTACGCCACAACTCCCCAGTAATAATTCTATAGATTTATTTCAGGAATTGGTACATGAAGATCTTTATCATTTGGAAGACAAATTTAAAATTACTCAATGCAACAATAAATACAATCTTTCCCATGATGAATGTAATGCTTTGAAAAAACTAGTTAGCAATACCTCCCTTGTCATACGAGAGGCCGACAAGGGAGGCAATATAGTCCTTATGAATAAAACAGACTATATTTTAGAAATAGATAGGCAGCTAGCTGATCAAACAACATACACACTATTATCTGGGAATCCTATGAGGCAAACAATTACATTAATTGAAACACGGCTAAAAAACTGGAAAAGTAAGGGACTCATTTCGGAAACGGAATTCAGATACCTATTCAATGATACACCCACCAACCCATGTATTTATGTACTTCCAAAAGTACACAAGCAAGGTAGATTCCCCCCCGGAAGACCAATAATCTCTGGTATAAATTCACCCACAGAACAAATATCAGAGTATATAGATATGTATCTGCAGCCACATGTAGTGAATTTACCGTCGTACATAAAGGACACCCGTGACGTCCTAGGCAAGATTTCTGATGTAGAATGGACAGAGGGCCATTTACTGGTCACAATGGACGTGTGTTCTTTATATACGTGTATACCAGGGGAAATGGGTCTTAATGCTATTGAACATTTCTTAGACAGTCGTCCCATTGAATGTTACGAGCACACAGTTATGCTACTTGACTTGATAAATCTGGTTTTAGATAATAACATCTTTCTACATAATGGTCAGTGGTATCGTCAAAAGAGGGGAGTGGCGATGGGGGCCAAATTTTCCCCATCATATGCTAATTTGTATATGGGACTGTTTGAATTAGGACATATATGGCGCAACTGCCCCGAACATCTTTTGGAACATATACTTTATCTTGGAAGGTATATTGATGACATTTTATTGTTCTGGGCAGGCTCCAAAGTAGAACTAGATTCTTTCCACACATATGTCAATACAAACAAATACAACCTAACTTTCACCATTGAATCAAGTACTGAAATGATTACTTTCCTAGATATTAAAATCATGGTTGATAAGAACAGGTTGGTGACCTTACCATATAGAAAACAAACAGCGTGCAATGCTATATTGCACGCCAAAAGTGCGCATCCCCCCTCACAAATAAATGCCATACCACTGGGCGAGATGCTACGCATCAAACGTAACTGTAGTGTAGAGTCAGCATTGGAAAAAGAGCTGGATAAGGTGGAACACAGATTTCTGAAGAGAGGTTACTCCCCTATGAACATTAATCTAGCAAGACACAAAGTAAACCAAACCAAAAGATCCACCTTATTGACCAACCAAAAAAGCAAGTCTAAAAAAAGTAACAAAAATATGAAGGTTAACTTCATTGCACCTTACTCCTGTGCCAGCACGGATGTATTTAAAATACTAAGGAAGCACTGGCATCTCTTGATACATGACCCTGACCTCAATTCTGTAGTGGGAAAAAAACCAATGCTTACACATGCAAGAGGTAAAACACTCAGACAACACTTATGCCCGAGCTTTGTACCACCACTAAGGCAAGACAATTGGTTACGAGGAACACAAAAAGGGTTCTACCGATGTGGAAACTGTAATATTTGTTGCTTTGGACTACATAAAAAAACTGAGTTTAAATACAACACAAAAAAGACCTACCACATTAACACCTTTATAAATTGCAATACAAAATTTGTAATTTACTGTATTGTTTGTATGTGTGGTAAAATATATATAGGGAGTACCATCAGACCCCTAAAGGAAAGAATCCAGGAGCATATACGTGCTATTAAAAACAACAATGCACGATACCCACTGGCAGTCCATTTCAATGACATGCACAATCCTAATGATTTACACAAGCTCACAATGCATGGCATAGAAAGTATCAATATGGGACCAAGAGGTGGGGATCCGATATCTTTTCTGCGCAAAACAGAAAGTCTCTGGATTATAAGGTTACGTGCGGTAGAACTTGGTATTAACATCACCAAGGACTTTCATGAATTTCTTTAATCAATATGGATCAGAGGCTGAATGCATACAAAATAAGTGTTGTCTATAACCAAAGGGGGGTATATAATTATGAAAAAAGAGCTTTCCCCATGGTTAGTAAATTGATAAGCATCGAAAACAGATTCATATAATGATACATAAGCGAAAATGAATATATGTAATATTCACAATGCATACATTAATTAATTGTCTGTAAGACTTTCTCTCTCAATCTCTTATATTATGAACGTGGGATTTATCCTTTTATTAAGATTGTATTTGGTGGACGGTGGATTCTATGGATCTACAAGCTATGTTGGCGGAATGGATGTGATTTTGATCATACTTATGACTGGCTGTGCTTTCTCAGTCACTCATACAGATAGCTCCAGCCCCCAATCCCAATTGAATATAATAACGTGATCCAGCCTAAAGATCATGGCAGAATAAGACATCTCACAATGTGGAATAACCTTGACCGACCGGTTTCGAATGTGATAATTCGTAATATGGGATTGTCTCTGAATAATAGGGAGCAAGTTAAAATTGCCTCTTATTAAATACGTCGTAATAATCTTTTAATATAATTTATTTAGGCCGACTAGTTCTGAATGCGAAAATTCGTAAAATATAATTGACTCTAAAATAATAAGGAGCGAGTGAAAACTGTATTCCGTTTCGGTCCCTGTAATTGTAGACGCTGATATTATAAACATACTTAGCAATGGCTACCAATCTCGGCCTCTAGACTGAATCAGTCTAGATATATCGCTGAGTCCGCTTTCTATGCACACGCTGATCAGTGGCACACGGCGTCAAAACCAACCGCCGAGAAACGCGAGCTTAAACGAATAGTCATTGGAAACACTGACCGGGAACACACCATGGCCAGGAACTACTAATTTCAGGTAAGAATAGTTACAAAGGCATATAACAAGGAAGTTACCTAAGGGTACTCTGATTGTGCAGGTTGCACAATCAGAAAGGCAGCGCGTAAGGCTCTAATCGTTCGAGTTTGCTCGAACGGTGTGTTGGGACGTAAAACGCGATATTTTGGGACTAATATGTCTCCTTGTACTTTCTTTCCTTCCTGCTCCGGGGACTGTTTTATGCTGACTTCTTCACAACTAGTCGGGAATATTTGGGATATATCATAATCCCTTCGGAATCTTGGCCTAATTGATGAACATGGAGTGGCAACTCTAATGAATTCCTTTATGTGATATAAAGATAATACTATTTTCTGGTAAGGCCATGGCTTTTATAAACGCTTTTCTTTTAATGATTATTTCACTATGTGAAATAGCAAATATGTTGTTCCAATGTATATTAAACAAGCGATTTATTGGTAAATTAAGCTTGAATACTGAGACGGTTCTTAATACTCAGAGTGCTTTTAAGAAGTAAATGAATATTATATATATATTTATGGCTTATGGTGAATTAAGCGAACGAAAAAAATATGGGCATTGTCATTCTTTACAGAATTGGACAAATATATTAGTGAAGCCCGAACTTTCCTCATATATTCGTGAATGTACTCTCCTACACATTTGCATCGAAAGACTACACAAACCCGAGGGACATTTCAGCAAAGGAAATCTTTTCCATCTCGTCCAGCCCCTTCTAATTCAAATAAGGTGAGATTAATGAAGAAATGGTGCATATGCACCGCGCACTAGGTGATGGGTAAGGTGAAGTGACTTTCTATATAGGTTGACACTCACAAATCAATGGAACTAGAGAATTTTATAAAAACTCCAAGCATGGCCTGTTTTTACACTTCCTTTTTCCTTTCTGCCAACATAAACAGTCGGTCTCTGGGAGACACTGTTCACTAGGGTGTTATGTCTAGGACAATGATTTTCATATCGCGTAAACACAATTTATCCTTCACAAGGGATTTTGCATGCGAATATGTAGTGATGTGTACCAAAATGACCTGTACAATGTCTGATGGACATGTATGAATATCTGTATTGCAGCCTTGAGAAAGCCCAGAGGGCGAAACGCGCGTCGGCTGTAACTTGGAATATCACGAATTTGTGGAAATTAAAGACTTCAAGACAGAGGCTTTGATTGGACTATTTCTGGTGTTAATGAGAATTTCTATGGACTATGTGGATATAGGGTGCTGTAAATATATAAAAAAAGTGATGTGTGTGTAAAGATATCTGTGCGCCCCTCCACATAACTATACAGATATTGGTGTAGCTTGGGTAGTATATTGTCTTATCTTCATAAAGGAGGTAGTACGCTTACATGGATTGCCGAGTAAAATTATTTCCGACCGTGGAAGTCAATTCAATTCTAAATTTTGGAAAACACTATGTACACAACTCAAGTTGGAAGTAGCATTGTCCTCTGCTTTCCATCCAGAAACAGATGGACAAACAGAAAGACTCAATCAGACATTACTCCAAACATTACGCTGTTTATTAGCTGACTCCTTAAGTGAATGGTTAGAGGCGTTACCAATTGCAGAATTTGTTTATAATAATTCTGAGCATACAGCCATACATTGTACTCCATTCTATTTTATGCAGGGTTATCATCCTAGAGCTTTACCCATTGTTTTAGAAGAGTCTCTTCTCCCAAAAGTGACAGAAAGATTAAAAAGTTTAGCAGACATACAAGAAAAAGCTAGAAAACATGTGTTTGCTTACAAAGAACGTATGAAGAAACAAGTAGATAAACATAGAACAGAGGCACCGACATACCAGGTTGGTGATAAAGTGTGGCTGTCTACAAAAAATCTAAATATAGAAGGATCTCGGAAATTGCAACCAAGGTTTATTGGCCCCTTTAAAGTCACCACAATCATGAACCCTGTAACTGTAAAATTGGACTTGCCTGATGAGTATCCGGTGCATCCTACATTTCATGTATCCCTACTCAAACCTTATAACCCTCATACCCGACCCGAACCCCTACCTCCACCCATTCCTAATAATGGGCTTCTTGAATATGAGTTTCGTAGCATTTTAGATGCTAAAAGAATTCATGGTTGTTTGTTTTATTTGGTGGCATGGAAAGGATATGATGAAAGAGAAAATTCCTGGGAACCAGCCTCCTATGTGCATGCCCCAAGATTGCTCAGACAGTTCTATTTAAGGAATCCTGGAAAACCTCACCCTGTAGGGGGGCCTTTGAGGGGGGCGACTGTAAGGAGGTGTTTAATACAAAGAGCTTGTCCCTTCTTTACACAATGATTAAGGTTGTTGAAGGAAGGTTTGGGTGTCGAAACGTAACATCAGGTACTTGTTTTTGTATAAGTGTGTGCAGGGTAATTCAACAAAGTAAATAGCTGAGCAACTTGATTCAATGTGAGGCATTGGTTTTTCCAAGGTTTGTTGCATCATGTTTTCAAATCACCCATTGCTGTTAAGATGAAGCGCTGAACACGTTGTATTGAAAACGCCACCTGAATACATAATGAAGCGCTGCACGTTTTGTAACTGATCTCTGTAAAATGTGCAGCGCATGAGAGCCCCACCCTCCGTTCGCCTATAAAAGAAAGCCCGGAACACTCGCAGTTGCTTGTGCTCGTCGGACTCTCCTTCTTACCTGTTCATCCCGCGTCCCGATTCCAGCCTCCGGATTCCAGCAGCCAGGTTCTCTCTTCGGTGGGTCTCCCCTTCGTCCTGGTCTCCTGTTCTTGGCTCCCGGTCCTCCTCCGAAGTTCTTCCCCAGCATTTCCGGACATTCTTCATCTTCCGGTCCCCCGTCCATCGCGGAACTACCTGCAACAAAACAGAAAACAAGGTTAGATCTAGAAAGAACGAACAATTTCTTCAAGTAAGTGAATTTACAACTTATTTACGCATTGAAGGATAAAAAAGACACAGACAGTTTGAAAGGCACAGACATTTCTCCAGGCTTCTATTGACATTTGCTTTTGCTGCTTTTGACAAAACAGTCAACACAGTTTTCTCATTCTTTATTTATATGTTTGTAAATGTGCTTACACCCTTGGAATCTTGTCTGAGTCTTTCTCAAGGATAAGAGAGGCTAAAAGGCTAAAAGGCTAAAAGGACATTGTGCATCATTGAAAAGTGATTGGTGTGCATAAGACAGGACAATTTCGAGGTTCATTGTTTGTCATTGTATGAATATTGGCAAAGTATACAAGATATAAGAAAGTGAGTTGAGACACTTGGTTTCCCAAATATTTTGTAATTCATTTTGCTTTCAGAAGGTAATCTGTTTCTTTCTTCAACAATTTGTCGAATATCGCTTCCTTTTCAAGATCATTCTTTGGTGACAGAGAGACCAGATTTCTAAGAGGTACATAAGAGAATGTTAATGCACCTGCTAGTTTGTTAATAGGAAGCTGACGCTAAAAGATCAAAGGGTATAGATTAGTAATATTTCTGTTGTTATTTCTTTGGTAGGTAACACAGCAAACAGTTCATCTCACCAGAGAACATCACAAGAGGAGCAGTGTTGAGCCGTGTTTATCTCTCTTTTGTTATTTTATCCACTTACCCCTTCTCATTGGGTTTCTTTTCTTCACACACTGTGTGTATTCAGTATTGTGAGATCAGAGATTTAAGGGTGGGTACGAATTGTCTTCACTTCTCTTCGGCAGAACTATCAGGATGTGCAGGTGAGCAAAGGATCTAACAGTTTTACCGAGTAGAACCCAACTTTCTTCCAAAATATATTGCCTATTTAAACTCCATCTCTTAGAATGAGCCAAAATTTTACCTAGCTCGACATCTAAAATGAGCATTGCATGATCTGAAAAACCATTCAGAAGCATTTTCTGCTGACTAAAGCTTAAGGTCTTAGATATAAGAAAGAAATCGATGCATGAGGAGGAGCAAAATCTTCCCGTAAAGCAGGTAAATGCAGTTTTAGTCGGGAATACTGCCCTCCAGGTGTCGAATATATCCAGCGTTTTCCTATAATTTTGAATAATTTTACAAGTTTTTGGTATTCATTTTTTTTAGAAATGGCTGAGGAATCAATTTTCGGATTTGCTCAGAAATTAAAATCCCCCTATAATCACTTCCCCAGGAGTTTGTATTAGGGATTGGAAAGCCTCTTCATATAGTAACAGATTATCCTGTACAGGAGCATAAATGCTAGCAAAGGTTAAGAATCTATTTCCTATTTTACAGGTTGCCCAACACCACCTACCTCTCCGATCACTTACAAAATTAACCACCTTGGCTTGAAGTTTTTTGCCCAGGAAAATCACTGTGCCGTGATATGATGTGAAGGAGGAGGAGGAGAAGCCCTGATATGCTGCCAAAGACCTAAACATCAGTTAGCTTCCCCTCTGCTATATGGGATTCTTGAATTCAAATAATAGCCGGATTTTCTGTTTTAATCAATGATTTAATGGCCCGCATTTTCTTTTTATTATTGAGTCTGTTTACATTAAAGGAGACCACTTTTAGCATTTCCTTTTGATCCATTAGCACACCACATGATATGATCCCAAAGGGGACACAGGATGGGCTAAAGTTTGCTGGAGGGATACAAAATCTGTCGTTACTCCCCCACATGCCCTGACAGGATATAGGTTTATAGGTCAAACTTGGATTAATCTACGATTTACAAATGGATCTCTTTTTTTCCCTTTGCTACCCATTACACCCCATTAGACCCCCCCTGCCTGAAAAGCCACTGTGAGCAGTGCGGCATCCCTACTCACACATGACAGGCGTATCCAACGGTAAACAGACATAATATCGACTACAAAATATCGAATGGACATAATATCGAGTACAAAATATAGTTTGGACAAAATATCGAATGGACAGAATATAGTCATCCAAAATATCGGTTTGAAGGTAAGTAATATAATATCGAATGTTAAAAATATAGAAAGTTAAAATATCGAAGTATATAATATAGGTTATTAAAATTATCAAATTTTTTATAATATCAAATTTTTTATAGTATTTGTTATGTTAATATATGTGTGAAAAGTGTGTATTTATGTTATAATTAATTTTAATTAATGAATTTAGTTTATTTATTTTTTGCGTAATTTAATTCTGTAGCGGGTTGTGGGTTTATAGGGGAATAGGGTGGGAAGTAATTTAATTATAATTAATTAAATATGTAAATTTATATATTGGTATTCATTTTTAATTAATTGTTAATTAATTTATATTTGGTAATTAATTAAATGTTAATTGGCAATTAATTTTAATTAATTGATTAATTGCTAATTATGTTAATTTTACTAATTTATTTTCTGTAGCGGGGTGTGGATTTATAGGGGAATTGGGTGGGAAGTAATTTATTTATAATTAATTAAATATGTAAAAACATTTATTGGTATTATTTTTTAATTAATTGTTAATTAATTTTTTATGGGTAATGAATTAAATTTTAATTGCCAATTAATTTGATTTAATTGATTAATTGCTAAATATGTTAATTTGACTAATTTATTTCTGTAGTGGGTTGTGAGCTTATAGGGGAATAGGGTGGGAAGTAATTTATTCATAATTAATTAAATAATTCAATTTATTTTATTGTATTTAATTTGAATTATTTGTTAATTAGTTTTTAATTGTTAATTAATTAATTGTTAATTTGTAATTAATTTGAATAGGTAACTTATAGTAAAAATTAATTGTAATTTGTAATTTTAATTGACTAATTATTATATTATATTAAATTGGTAATTACTTTTAATTATTTTTTATAGATATTAATTTATATTTTTTTAAATAATATGAGAAGTATTTACTTTCCCTACTGTTGCACTCTTTGGAGTGGGAATAGTAATTTTAACCCCTACGCTATCCAACGCTTTCCCTACTGTTGCACTCTTTGGAGTGGGAATAGTAATTTTTACCCCTACGCTATACAACGCTTTCCCTACTGTTGCACCCACTGGAGTGGGAATAGTAATTGTTACATCTACGCTATCCAACGCTTTCCCTACTGTTGCACTCACTGGAGTGGGAATAGTAATGTTTACCCCTACGCTATCCAACGCTTTCCCTACTGTTGCACTCATTGGAGTGGGAATAGTAATTTTTACCCCTACGCTATCCAACGCTTTCCCTACTGTTGCACCCACTGGAGTGGGAATAGTAATTGTTACCTCTTCGCTATCCAATGCTTTCCCTACTGTTGCACTCACTGTAGTGGGAATAGTAAATTTTACCCCTACGCTATCCAAGACTTTCCCTACTGTTGCACCCACTGGAGTAGGAATAGTAATTTTTACCTCTACGCTATCCAACGCTTTCCCTACTGTTGCACTCTTTGGAGTGGGAATAATAATTTTTACCCCTACGCTATCCAACGCTTTCCCTACTGTTGCACCCACTGGAGTGGGAATAGTAAATTTTTACCCCTACGCTATCCAATGCTTTCCCTACTGTTGCACTCACTGGAGTGGGCATAGTAATTTTTACCCCTACGCTATCCAACGCTTTCCCTACTGTTGCACTCTATGGAGTGGGAATAGTAATTTTTACCTCTACCTTATCCAACGCTTTCTCTACTGTTGCACTCTTTGGAGTGGGAATAGTAATTTTCACCCCTACGCTATCCAACGCTTTCCCTACTGTTGCACTCTTTGGAGTGGGAATAGTAATTTTTACCCCTACGCAATCCAACGCTTTCCCTACTGTTGCACTCTTTGGAGTTGGAATAGTAATTTTTACCCCTACGCTATCCAACGCTTTCCCTACTGTTGCACCCACTGGAGTGGGAATAGTAATTTTTACCCCTACGCTATCCAACGCTTTCCCTACTGTTGCACCCACTGGAGTGGGAATAGTAAATGTTACCCCTACGCTATCCAACGCTTTCACTACTGCTGCACTCTCTGGAGTTGGAATAGTAATTTTTACACTTCCGCTATCCTACGGTAATAATATTGATTATTATTTAATTATATTATGTTACTATATATATATGTTTTACCAAATATGATTGTAATTTTTTTTATAACTTTCATTAATTATTTAATTATTATAAGGTAATTTAAGTATTTTTAAGTATATTTTAGTAATTAATTTTTAATATTAATTTAATTTAACATTGTTTTTAATAAAGTCGATATTTTTATAAACTATATTTTTGTAAACGATATTTTTTACTCAATATTTTTGTACTTACCTGTTTGTAGATACAAAGTCAATATTCTGTCTGTCGATATTTTGTCAACGATATTTTTGATACTCGATATTATGTCCCTCGATATTATGTCAGTCGTCCGTATCCAACTCCCCGAAACTGGCACCTTGACCTAATGCCAGGTACTACAGGCCTACTTGCCCCCTCATCCAAGACGTGAAAGAAAAAAGAGAAAAACGAGAAATCCCACGGTACTCTATAAGGAAAATAGGAAAATAGAGAGCCAGATTCACAAAGAAGGAAAACAGACAAGAGAGAATTTGCACAACTGATTATAGCAGCAACTATAAAGGCCCTAAGCTAAGAAATTTAGGACTTGCTTGAAGATATTTGTTGCAATAATTCCTGCGCTTCGGGGATATTACAGAAAACATGAACTCTGCCTTTAAGGAGCACTTCAAGTTTGCTTCGTTGTGCAATCATAGCCTGTGCCCCCTGTTCTTGAAATAAATGCAACATTTTAACAAACTTTTTCCACCTTTTGGCTGTGGAGGCAGACATGTCAGAAAAAATGTGACATAAAGAAGTGTCTGAGGAGGTGAACTGCTTTATAGCCTTAGATGGAATTTGTTCCTTGACTCTGAAATCCCCAAAGTTAACAAGGATTGTCTACTGGAATTTAGCGTTAGGGCGGAGATGTGCGGGAAACCGGTAAGCCCTCATAATAGTCAGATCTCCATAACATTCCGGGAGGACATTTTTTTTAATGAATTAATCAACCCATTGTAGAGTCGGCTGCCCCTCAAGACTTTCTGGGATACCAAGCATACAGAGATTAGATCGCCTAGAGTGGATCTCCATATGCTCCAATTTGAACTCCATTACGATCTGTGGCTCTGATAAGCAGCGACTTTGTCGTTCATAATAGCGACCTGGTCCTCCAACTGCAAGATTCTGGTCTCTGCCTCCTAAAGTCGCACTGGGATCTGCGCCATGTGGTCTTCACTTGTAGAGAGGCAGGCACGAATCGCAGCAATTTCTGTGGATTGAGAGGTTTGAGCTCTCTAATCTCTTCCAGAATTAAGTTGAGCAGGCTCTTAGCATCCCACTGCAAAGAAAAAGATCTATTGTCCTGAGAAGAATTTTCCTGATTTGTTTCACTGCTTTAGATTGTGCTGCTGATGTTCCGGATGTTACAGTGGATGCTACAGAAAAATTGGTATTATCAAGTACTGCCTGCCCAACGTCCCGAGAGGTGGAGTGACCCAATAGCCTCCGTCCGGGGGTGGGTTGTACTTGAGATTGTAGAAGAGCAGCGCTGCCACGGCAGAGAGACGTCCTCTTAATGAAGTCAGTAGGATGATCAGCTGTAGGTGGAACACTCTTTGCCCCCTCTATGCCACATATTAACCCAGATTTGGCTTTGGAAAAAAGAAGGTATTTTTTAAGTTCCTTAGATTTCCCAGCCACAGCGTCACCCCCGGGAGTCATTGAGTTTGGCTCCGCCAAGCTTTGCACAGTTAAGGGCCCAGCCCCAGGAGAGGCAGCAGGCACAGCAGGGACAGAACTGAAACTCGTGTCCAGATCTGTGGAACCCCTCCCCCACTGTTTCTTGGAGAGCTCTGCAGAGGCCATCTCAGAGTTTTCCGTGGGTAATCCCACGTTTTTCCTCAAAGTTGCTGAGTGGTTAATCTGGGCCTCTGCTTGACCAGCGCGCTTTTTGACCCTCCGAGCCAGAACTGGGGAATCAAGATGGGATGCAGCTGTATTTCTGGAGAAATTTCACATATTGAGAGACCCGGAAAGTTTTTCTACTACTTTCTCGTGATAGATTGCCGGAGAATACCAGGAAAGGAGAAAGACAGCTTTAGCTCTTCGAACTCCCACAGCGACACTTATTCCGGAGCCGCCCAACAGGGATCCCACAAAAAAACCAGGACCTTGGTTGGTTTTGCGGTGCGCAACAGAGCCTCCCTAGCTCCTGCTCCCCCACCAAAAATCGGCCTTGGCCATTCCACAGGAAAACAGCTTCACCGCCGTCATCGTCAACATCCTGGAGGTGAACAGGGGTGTGGCCTACGGCACGATCAGCTGGTAGTCTGCATCCCCGACTGAGCCTTGCTACACCATTTTAGATGTTTTACAAACACAGAAACAGGAGATGTTATGTTCACCTACACTTAATCAACCTCTGAAAAATTAAGGCCAGAGAAATTCCGTCCAGGATTTAAACTTTTAACCTGTAGTCCACGCAGATATGTTTATAGCAGACAAATAACTCTGAGCTACCGTCAGGACTTCAATGATTGTTAAAGGCATCCCTAAAAACTGTAATTCTAGCTCCATATTTTAACTGATGTCCACAGTGAGAGAGCACAGCCTTCTCCAAATCGGTTTTCAGGCTTCCCTCAAAAGCTGTGGGGCAACCGAATGTATTTTAAAGTATCGTTTTAGAGATGTATCGGTAAGAAACTCATTTAGTATGCAGTTTAGAGGACAGGTTCGGAAATATTCCAATACTCCTGGGTCTGGTTAAATACCCAGGAAGTTTATTCTCCACAGCCGCAAATCATGTTCCCATAAATAGTAAACTTGTGTGTAGGGCATTCGGGGTTGCCTTCAGGGCTGAATAACTCAAAGATCCCTCATCTCGTCCAACCCTGAAGGCACTCTGCTGTCCTCCATCTTGCCAAGGGTTTTCTTGTTTACCTGTCCCTGCACTGACGATGTAGAGGGCCTATGGGGGACCACCAGCTCACAAAGGCGTGTTTGCAACTCGTCCAAACTATTGCACAGATTTTTTTCGCTCTTCCCTTGTTATATAAAGTAAATGTGAGATAACAACCCTAATTTCGTTTTAATTTGGTTGCACCTAATATTCGCATTGCCGCAGCATGACGCGTCTTCCGAATGTTCTGGCACTGACAGGACCTGCTCTAATAATCTATTCTAAATATTGCACTCACTAAAGGACTTTCCTCCTTGTTCCTTTTCATGCATTTTCTCTTTCTTTGCCTCACAAAATAATTTAGCGCCAACGTCTGCAGGAGGAAAACATCGAGCCTCGTGGATGTGATGAAGCTTTAGCGCGAGCACGTCTGCACACCTGCTGGCAGTGGGGGTTCTGCAAAACTGGATACGAATTTAAAAAATAACGATCGGCTTAAAAAACTGACGCTTTGGTGTGTGCCTGTCCGGGAGATATAAGGTCAGGGAAGGAAGGAAGTACTAAGAGAGTGTTGTTGAGTTCATGTTCACAAGGAACAAACACAGCAACAAAAGCTTAGTGCAGGCCCATGATTAAAAGGAATGTGGCTTCACAGAGAGGCTCAAAGGGATGCGCGAGGACAAGATGCAGCGACGTCATTGACACGTCTGCGTTTGTTCTCTGCTTTAATATGTCAGGCCTTGTCACTCTGGGGAACATATTGTACCCCTGACTGGCCGCCTGGGTAGCTTGCAAAAAGAGGTGAAAGACATGTTTGGCTCCGTTCTAAAATGTAAAAACTGCTTTCTTTCTAAACAAACACAGTCACCAGGCTGAAAAAAAGCATGTTTCACCCCCTATACATTTGTGATGAAAGATCTTTTTGAAGGTAGCAGTTTATCGATCGCTATTTTAAAGCACTGAATAAGAAATATGAGTCTAAGAAATGCAACAAACTTATAGATATTGCTTCAAAGCGTGATTATTATAACCTTTGAAATTGTCAAATATTCTGTTGCGACCCCAGGGCACGACTCAAGCATTTTGACCAGGCACCCTTGGTAGAGTCATTGCCTCCCAAGATTCTGTAACTGTGAAAGATGCACGGAGGAAATTGTAAAATTAGAATCTTAATTGACAAGTGAAACACCCCACTAACAGAAGGAAGAGTAAGCCACACAAACCCAAGGCAGCACATGAACTATTAAACATTCCTACATTTCAGAATTCGGTGACGAAGATTAGGACTAGACTGGTCCACTACAGACAGGCCCTGAAACCATTATACCAAAACCGATACTTCCACTTTTTACTCATGAAAACAATGCACTCATAAGTACACAGGTATGAAACAACCAGATCACCCACCCCCACCCCCAACAGTACACTTTCCGAAGAATTAAGAACAGAGTGACATCAGCAATGCGTCGCCGCACCCCAACATTATATTACATTAGTCTTAAATTGCACATCCTTTGTAATTATCTCCCATCACTGGTAATCTCCTGACCTATATTGGCTATAGGCTTTAACAATTCTTTTTACCTTCCACAAACCTCCCCACAAACTCTAACTGCATGTCCAATCACTCGATCCAGCTTCCTAATATTTATGTCCTCAGATTTTCTTTTCCTTCTTTCCAGCATGTAACTTTGAGGTGAACCCCCATCACCTACTATAACTTGGGACAGCTTTACTCTCTTCCTGTGATCACACTTTGCTTTGATTTTCTTTGCACTCCCATCACCTTGTCATGGTTTTTCTTATATAAATATTTGACTACTATGTTTTTATCATCCCACTTTCACATACAGCTAGGACACATGACAGATGGTGCTTTCTCAATAACTGGAAAGTATATTACCTGGCAGCTGAATATAGGTTAGATCTATGTTCCAACAGCATACCCCACTTCTCTTTGCCCACTGTATACATTCAAGAAACATAGGGTGCGAAGTTTATTACCACACCCACCAAGAAATGTCTGCACCTCTTCAAATATGAACTGGACTCCATTGTCCAATATAATCTCTTCCGGAAACCATTCACATACAAATAGCTCATTTAAAAATGTAACACACACTCAAAGTGTTGGTTTCTGAAACAAATCTCACTTCCTTTAATATGTTTGATTAGTTCACAATCACAACTGAAAACTTAATGTGTATAGCTGACTATTGCGGTCCTAATAAAATCCACCCCCAACTTAATCCATGGTATCACAGGCAATTATCTAGTTGCACAGGTGCCATATATGTCTTAGAGGCTTATTGTTATTTACAGAAACAAAGCACGCCTCAACACGATCTTTTGCGTCTTTATCCACAGATGGACATTAAATTATGAACACACTTGTTATCAAAGCCTGTCCTGACAGCCTTCTTTGCCATCATCTATGATTTTACTCTTAAAGACCTCTTTGTAACAAACGTATGACAGCGTAAATTGACCCCATTTTTAATGGATAATCTCTCTTTGATGTTAACATAAGGGTTGCAACCACTGTGGTATCACCTTTTTCATGTGGCCATGTCTGAATTATAAATCTTTTTATATGTTGTACCACTTTATTCCCCAAAAGCTGTTAGCCATTCTTCTTCTGATATTCCATCAACCTCACTAGGATGTTTGAAAAAAACAATCTTCATCCTTTAGAACATGCCCCATTACCTCCTCCTTAAACACTGTCAATTAAAATAAACAGTTGGCATAAAAATGTCTTCCTTCCAGGAGGTAAAAGCTTTGACTGATGCCTAGCTAATTTTGGGATGAAGATGATGCCAATCTTGCGCTTAATTATAATATTTAACGACCCACAATGATTCCAAATAATAATCCTCATTTCTCATACAAATCTCTTGAATGTCATTGCAGCCAAACAGCACGCTAACAGTTCTTTCTAGAGTAATGTCATACAGCTATCTATCATGTCCTTGCTGAAAGTCCAATGGTGCTTTCTTTAAACCAACCATGTCACAACAGCTCCTATACTATACAAGGTAGTATCAACATCAATACAATGCACCATTCAGAACTCATAATATATGGCATTTTGCTAGCACGAATTCTTTCTTCGCTGATTGATACAATTCTTTTGTTTTCTTATGGCACAAATTCATCATTTTTTAAACAAGATCTATAAAGGAATCAGTTCCCCTTGTGAAATCATTTAGAACTTTCTAAAAAAACATCTGAAAACCCTGCAAAGGACACAAGTACTTCTGTGTTGGTTGGAGTCAGAGCATCCACAATTGCTACTATCTGCATGAGATACCACCCTCTCTGCAGATATGAAATCACTAAAACATTCCAAGAAATTGCTCCTAAATTCATTTATCTCTTTTTCATTGTTGTCTGATTGCTTTGAAAATTTGTAAAAACCCTTTTCAAACTCGTATTGTGCTTGCTCAAGCTCTTTAAAAAAAATAGGCAAAAACATTGGAATGCCACAATTATGGCAAGACCCTCAAAGAGCTTATATATTACCCTCTTAAAGAGAGGAGATACTGACCCCAACCCACAAGTCGAAACAGTTTTTCATCCAATGAGATATGAAAATCGCATAATGTCTTAACTCAGGTTCTAATCCATCCTGATGGTATGACAAAATCACACACACCTTCTTTGGTACAAGAGCATTACCACATACAATGAAATCCTGCAAATAGTTCCGAAAGAATTACATGCAGGAGAACCCAACCAGTTACCATGCATGGAAGCAGAAAATATTAGGTAAAAGCATATGATTTTTCCAGAATCACAACATTTGCAGTCATGTCCAGAACCGGGATTGGATCCTACGTTTCTTAGTCGGCAGCCTAGACAGCAAACCACTTCTCTTTCTCTATCACTCATCAGACTCATCTTTAAATTAACAGCAGCTCTTGCAGATGGTCATAGCTGATTCTCTGTACAATATCGCAGCTAAGAGTATGGCCCTGATTACTAATGCAGGGCTTAATTTCAATCCCTGTCGAAACACAGGTTTGCACAGGGATAAGAATTCCGAGTTGTGTGAGTAATTTTTTCACTTTGTTTAATTGTTTTTTCTGCACATCTCTACAAAATTAATGCAGCAGAGTGATAGAGCTGAAAGGTAATTAAACAACCTAAAAAAAGAAAAGAAAAACTGAAAGACGCGAGCCTATTGTCAAATCCTACTTCATCTGTTAGAAAAACTATCATCAAAAATCAGGGGCACCAAGAATAATCAACTGGGCAAAGGGAGAAATAAATAGGACTTCAAATGGCCCTGGAGATTTCCTCAAAGACCCTCTTCCAGTATTGAGACAACACCCTACAAGAGCATGAAATATATACTGTGTCTGCACCTGTCTCACCACACAGAACACATTCAGATCTTGTCCAACAACCCCAATTAAATAGTCGTTTTGATGTATAATAAATATCTTGGAGAACCTTAAAGTAATAAAATTCCAACCTAAATATATTCACAACCCGGTTATTTAAATAGATAGATTCATTGATCATATCAACATCAATTTGTTAAGACAATTTGCAAGACCATTTACAAGCTAAAACGAATACATGATTCAGTTTATCTGTAATTAGTAAATTACACAATTTACTGATCCTCCCTCAACAGCGAGTGCCGAACAAAAGTTCAACACAAGATATGCTATCCAGCATCCCCAGGTACTTAACTTGATTATAGGAAACAATTTTAATCTGCAGATATGTAAAGAAACCTGTACTAGGAACCACAAATTGAATGGCTAGGTCCGTGAAAGATTTGAGCTGGGAACCTCCAAACAGCTGACCAACCAATTGCAAGCATGACCTAGACCAGTCTTTCATCTGAAGATCGTGAGAGAAAGAGGGCAAATCCACATTGAACCATAAGGATGTATAAAGCTTAAGGGGACTGATTGCAAACTTATTTTTAAAGTTATGCCAGACTTGTGAGAGTACCTAAAGAGACTTTAAGCTTGTTTGCTTAAAATAGGACGAATCATGGAACCATACCCATGGGCAAGAGTCGAAATATAATCATTCGTGAAGAATCATCACTCAAGACAATTGAGCATAAAAAGCTGACCAGAAGTAAAACATAAAATTCGGGAACGACCATCCACCTTTAGCCTTTGAAAGTTATAAAATCTGAATTGCACCTCGTGGGCGCCTGTATTGCTAGATAAACTGACTCCATGATTTCTCCCCCAAGAAAAAAAAGATGATGTTAGAAATAAAAGTATGGCTCTGAAAAGATGTACCAATGAAGGGAGCATCACCATTTTAATCAGATTACAGCGCTCAATAAGACCTAAGGGTAGCCTATTTCAATACTAGAAAACACATTTTGATTTCTCAACCAATGGCTCATAATTTATTGACACAATATCCTTAACCACTGAAGAGAACCAAATGCCCAGACAATGAGCAGACACAACATAATGCATATCGCCCTATGGCCTAGTTTGATTATAAAGAATTTTTATCTTAGACATATTAAGCTTATAACCAGACAAAGACCCGGATGTGGAAGCTACACACACAATTGTCATCATAGATGTAGATGAATCAGATGTGAAAACTGCCACATCATCCGAATTTGCAGCTATACTGCAAATTACAGCATTAATCTTCAATGGAATCAATTGCACAAAGTTAAATAAATGGTACAAATATGGCTCAAGGTAAAGCGCAAATAATAATAGTGACAACGGGCACCCCTGACACGATCCTCTTTTAATGGCCACATTCTTAGAAATGGAACCATGCTGCGTATTGGCAAGCTTCGCACATACAAAATGCAAAGTTACACAGGTGGTTGGTGCTCCTCCCACCACCAGCGAAGATGGTAGTGAATGCCAAACACCGAATGCTGTAATGATGGCAGCTTGAAACGCGTGTTCAAGGAACCGAGGAGAGCTGCCTAAAGTGCCGAGAACAGACATCAAAACTCGCTGTTGGGAAAAAAAGGAAAAGCGAGTATTAATGGAAGGTTAGACAGACTCTTGCGGTGCAACCGAAGGATAATCATGGATAGTTTGTGATGTGGAGAATTCTGCCATGAGCTCCACAGAGACTGAACCGGGGATCTGAGCCCAGACTGCTGTTCATTGAGCTCCGCTGAGCCCCAAGGAGTGACCAAAGGAGGTAGAAGGTGAAAAGCAGCAGCAGCAGCCTCAAGGGGGATAAACTTTCATTCGACATTGGCGGTAAGAGCATGGTGAGTGCTGCCTGTGGCTGGAATACTTTAGCATAAGGCTCAGAGCTGAAGACTTAAGGCAAAATAGAAAACCGCCCAAAACGCTTGAACTGCTTAAGCTCCTCAAGAACTGTAAATAGTAAAATAGAAGGCGCAGAAGGCACAGAGGCTCCTTTGAGAAGCTGACAAGAGCCAATTGCAGCAATTGAAGAACAGTAAGAGGAGCTGGTGTTTGACGAAGTAACACTGTAAGAACTGTCACAAGCTCTTAGTGTGGAATAAGTTGCAGACAGTCTGCTGCGGGAAAAAACCCAATAATGTTAGGAAGTTCTCAGTATTGGATAATTTGAGGCGAGCTGGTTTGTTTTCTCTCTCTTCTTTTGCTTGCTTGTTGTCATAAGGAGACAAGTTTTGGGTGTTCTGACAGGGAGGTTCAAGGCTTAAGAAACTTAAAGCAAAATGGGAAGACATTTGAAAGCAAACACTGTAGCTAAAGTTGATGCAGCGACGGGGCTTAAAGCAAAAAAATGCTTGTTGCAGGCAAAGGAGACACTAACCTCAGCTAAGACCCCAAGCGCAGTAAATCTCTCAGGATTAAACTCAAGTTCCGAGAGCTCTGCTGAGGATTTATTTGAACCACAGTCCAAGCAGGGGGGGACCCCACTCATGTAACAGACGGAGCTAATGATGGTGATGGTGGGAGAGGATGGACCAGCGAATCCATGGCAGCGATGAAAAAGGCAGAGCTGAGGAACTATAAAGATTTCCCGTTATTTGAGAAAAAGAATACTGTGCCAATATCTGCTCAAGGTTTGCCACACCTAAGTACTGCTCTCCCAGTAACATCAGAGGAAAACACAACAATTAATTCTCTTGAGATGTTACACATATCTCTGCCTTCTCAAGCTCCAACCTTAGTTCCGGAGTTTTCGGTACCTGCTCACTCAGAAGAGAGAAGCTTGTCACACGGCCAGGCAAATTCATTGGTCTCATCGGATTAGCATTTGCTCCCTGATCCCTCGTCTGCTGTAGAAAACATCGTAAAACAACAGTTAGAGTAACGGCCACAGTCCCAGGGGAAATCCCATGCAACAATGGAGAAGGGCTCGGTACTACTAGGTCAAATAATCAATTTAGAGAATAAGAGTCCACAAGAGAACTCTGAACTCCCATTTATTGGAGCCAACTCACAACACATTAAAATAAATGTTTCACTTAATCTCATACTGGATGAAATCCAGGTCATGAAAAAGACTCAGGAGCATGAGACAGCCACACTCCATATTCGGCTGGAAAAAATTGAAGAACCAATTGCAGGTATTCCAGCAAGACTCCAAGAAGCAGAGCCAAGGATAGCTTACATTGAGGATCAGATGAGCTACACAATCCAGAAAATCAACTCAGTGACGGCAGACAAGATTGCCCTTGAAAACAAGCTTGAAGAATTGGAAAATCATTCACACCGCTCTAATCTTCGGATTGTTGGAGTGCCAGAGGGGAGGGAGGGGACCAATACCCTCCCATTGGTGGAAACATTAATTAAGCAAAAAGTGCTACCGGACTTCCCTGGAGATCTGACATCAACCAGAGCACATCGGGTTCCTGCTCACCCTATCTCTAATTCTAAGTACCTTGGTACAATTTTGACCAACTTTTCTGACTATAGAATAAAAGAGAACATTTTGGCTAAAGCGATTCAGCAGAGACAGTTTTCTATTGACGAGGGCACTAATTGCCGGATGTTTCCAGATATGTCTGCAGGGGCGGCACGCAGACGAAAAGAGTTTGTGAAGCTTTTGTATCTATTTAAAGCACAGGGAGCTCAAGCATCCATCGCACAGCAATCTAAGCTAAGAGTGTTGATTATAGAAAAATTTCATATGCCTTCGCGCATAGAGGAAGCCCAGGAGCTATTGAAAGAGATTACTACTGCAAAATGAATCTCTCTGAATTACTAAATGTTTAATTTATGATGTTAACTGGGTCTTCGCTATGGGGTGGGGGGGCTGCTCACCTAGGGTGCAGAAACAGGGCACCCCTTTGTTATAAAGGGAGAGAGAGATGTGGTTTGCGGGGCATGAGGAAATGACCACATGTCTGGGGTAGGTTCCATGGGTCAACAGTAGTGGTGTTTTGGGTGGGGTTTCTGGGGCAGTGGGTTTAAAATTGAACAGGAAAGATTTAAACTAAATTGTGTAGGGCAGGTCAGATGGTATCAAAAAGACAGAATACGGCTGGTCAAACAAAATGAAACCAATAAATGCAGAATATAAAAATAGTGACATGTAATGTTAATGGATAACTTAACCCGCGAAAAAGCGCTGCTCTTTTAAATTGGGTCACCTCCCTCTCTCCGGAGATTGTTTTTTTTACAAGAAACACATCTTAGGACTGATATCCAGAAGATAGCATTTCCCAAGAGGTATTCACAGGCATATTTTTCTTCTGCTAATTTGGCTGTCCGAGGGGTAGGGATTTTACTAGTGAACACCCTTCACTGGCAGGTTAAGGAGGTGCAACGAGATGGGAAAGGAAGATGGCTTTGGATGAAAGTTAAGTTGTAGGAAGCAGTTCTGACCCTGGTGAATTATTATGGTCCTATTGAGGATGATACTGCTGCATTAGGTCAAATATATCAATTAGCAGTATGAATGGTAGGCATATTGATTGTGGGGGGTGATTTTAATTTAATTCAGAATCTGGAACTTGATACATCAAACAAGGCAAAGCGCCAACTAAAACAAACCGTAAACTGCAAAATTAATAATCAGCCTTTCAAAAGATTTCTGATTAGCAGACCCTTGGACACTAGGACATCCTACTCTCTTGCAATTTACCTCCTAATCAGCAAGGTTTAGATCAGCTTCATGACTGGTTTATTTTTTAGTTGATAAATTGGTTGCCAACCGCCCC
Source organism: Lissotriton helveticus (assembly GCF_964261635.1). Lineage (NCBI taxonomy): Eukaryota > Metazoa > Chordata > Amphibia > Caudata > Salamandridae > Lissotriton > Lissotriton helveticus. Next base: position 1,263,475,525 of record NC_136059.1, on the reverse strand, counting down.
GCAGAAATAGTGGGCAATTATTTTTCAGATCATTCCTTAGTTTCATTTACATTAAGATTAAATAGCATTTTAAAAAAGACATCCAGATGGCAATTTGATGAATCCTTATTACAAGATTTGACTTGGGTAACAGAAACCAGAGATTTTATCAAAGAGTTATTCCAGCTTAATTTAAACACAGCTCCCCTTTTTATGGTCTGGGAGGCTTTTAAAGGTACTTTTAGAGGCAAGGCTATATCATACAAGGCAAGAATAAATAACTCACGGAAACATAAGATTTGGGTACTCCAGGCTGCTGTAGAGAAGGCCAGACTGGGGGTAGCCTTAACAGACTCGCCAGAGCCAATTATCAAAGCACAACAGCAAGAGTTAGTTAGGGCTAAGGACAAATTGAAGGATTTCTTTTTAATTGAGGCAGTTACAGGGAGTAAGGCCTACCAACAAAAGCTCTATGAGGAAAGTCAGCAGATTGGTAGATTTCTGGCGTACTCTACGAAATCTCAAAAAGCTACCCAATTAATTAGTCAAATCAAAAATCCTTCAACAGGCATGCTAGGTGATAGATTAGCTATCGCTCAGGTGTTCCTTACATATTTTAATCAAATCTATGCAGAAACCCAAAGGATAGTTGAAACAGATTTAATGAGTTACTTTGATACTTTGGAGCTGCTTTTGTTATAGCAGCAGCTTTCGGAGGCATTGAATGCCCAAATAGGGATTTCAGAAGCTCAATCAGTATTAAAATGTATGACTAATGCTAAGGACAGTGGAGCTGATGGGATCCCTGTAGAAGTATACAAGGCATTTCAAGATGAGTTACTTCTTTTTTAGTAAAGTTGCTCAATGAAATAAAAGACGGTATTGATATTCCCAATAGTTTTAAGGAATCTGTGCTAATAGTCTTTCTTAAAAAAGATAAAGATCCTTGTGATCCCAGTTCTTATCATCCTATCAGGCTGTTAAATACAGATTATAAATTGCTCATGAAAATTTAGGTAAAAAGGATAGCTCCTTGTGCACAACAAGTGGTTCATAGCGATCAGAATTGTTTTATTCCAGGACGTTTGATGGCATCCAATACATATTTTTTAACGCAGGCCATTGATTATTTTTCTATTAATAAGACTAATGCGGTGATTATGAAGATGGATGCCGAAAAGGCTTTTGATTTGGTAGATTAGAGTGCTTTATTTTTTATTTTGCAAAAGTTTGGATTCCTGCAACAATTTTTACAGACAGTAAAAAAAACTGTATAATTGTGCAGAAGCCAAAATCATTACTAATGGGTCAGAAGCCAGTAAGGTTATAATTAAATGTGGCACTCGCCAGGGATGCCAGCTATCCTCCCTCCTCTTTTCTTTGTTCATTGCACCCCTAGCTGCGAAGATCCGGAAAAACTCAATGATCTTGCTGCCCATTGAGGGGATGGCAAAAATTAAGCTTTATGCAGATGATATTATTTTATATCTGAAAGTAGGGGCTGATAATGTACGGAATGCTTTGGATGAAATCCAAACGTTTACACAGGTGGGCGGTTACAAAGTTAATCAAGCGAAAACTGAAATTTTAACATTCAATGTGACTCCTCCAGATATTCCAGCCTCTATCCAGCTAAAACCACTGCATCCAGTTAGATATTTGGGGATATAAGTCACAAACGATTTTGGGCAACTATTTTTTTTTAATTATACTAATACACTTACAAAAGTAAAAAAAACTATTGGATAAATGGTCTTTGCTTCAATTGGCCTTAATAGGGAGGATCTCCATGGTTAAAATGTCAGTGCTCCCACTGTTCCCGTTCCTTTTTTATTAATCTTCCCTTGAAAATTTCGAATCATTATTTTAAGGAGCTGGACCAAATAATTAGGAAGTTTGTGTGGAATAATAAACATCCTAGGGTAAGATAACTACATTACAAATGGATGTAACATCAGGAGGATTGACACTCCCACATTTTTCAACTTATCCGGCTGCTTTGATTACTTTACTCTCCCAATTGGGTGAGGAAAATTCAGTTTTTGATAACGTTTAATCGATTCACATGGTGAAGGAAAGTAATATTGAACTCCCCGTGTTTTTACGACTAGCAAAACTCCCTAAGAAAAACAAGATATGAGGTGATACTCACACTGGCTGAGTGAACTCAGTTATTTTTTAAGTCACGAGATATCCCTAAATTCCATGCATATACCCCTATTCAGGACTCTGTAGTAGGAGGTCTTATATTGCCTAGAGGGCTTGATCAGGTATGGCAAGGGCTGGGTTATTCCCAGCTCGGGGATTTTTACAATTATGAGACGTTGATTACCTGGGAAAAGGTCTGTTTGCAGGCTACAATGTTGACCACTGCTCTCTTTCTGAGTTTTTAAAAAATAGTAAATTTTCTTAAAAATAAGGGGCACATTAGGATGGCGGGCGGGACTTGCCCGCCTGCCACCCTAGCGGAAATCGGGACCTCCCGCCTAAAGGGCAGGGGTCCCGACATTGCCATTAGGATGCGCCCGCCACAGTGGCGGGCACATTCCTCAATTTAAAATTGTGGCGGGCGGTGCTCACTGCACCGCCCGCCACAATGCTAAAAAACAAAAGCACGCTTTTGCACAATTGAAGCGGCAGGCACCGCGAGGTGCCTGCCTCTTCGATTATGCAAAGGCAGGGGGGTACCACAGGTACCCCCCATGTGCCACCCCCCTGTGGCCTTCACTCTGGGGGCCCACAGGGGGCCCCCAGAGTGAACACCGCATGCCTTTCCGTGGCGGCATTGCCGCCACGGAAAGGCATTGAAAAAAGCCCATAGTAATATGTCGGGCGGTGTCTAACAGACACCGCCTCCATGTTACTCGTTTTCCGCCCCGGCCGCAAGGCGACCGGGGCGGAAAACAGGCGGGCGGTATTTTTCACTGCCGCCTTCCCCTCCGCCATCCTAATATGGCGGGGGGGGATTTGGGCTTGCGATGTCGGGCGGTTTGCCTCCGCCAGGCCGGGGGTGGCCACCGCCAGCCTGGCGGAGGCAAACCGCCCGACATCGTAATGGACCCCTAAGTATTCAATGCTGAGGGAGACGGTATGTCAAATCACTAAGCAGATAGCAAATAAAAGGGTAGGGGTTGGGTGTTGGTATCGGTTACTTCATCAAAAGGCCAATTCTGAGAGATTCTGATGAAAGAGCTCCTAAATTTGTACTCAGAAACGGGCTGTAAGTTTAATACCAAAGAATGGAAACAGCTTAGTGAATTAGTGAATAAAGCACTCAGAGGCGCTAATTATAAAAGGATTAACTTTGTATCCAGATGGCTATTATATTATACACCCCATATATTGTCTAAAATGTTCCGTACAAGTCCGAATCAATGTTTCAGACGTAATAAAGAGGGGGACGGTGGATGGATGGATATATTTTACGAATGTAATAATTTACAGCAATACTGAAAGGGGGTTTTCACCGAACTTTTTCGGATTCTATCATTGGTAATTGACCCAGCAGCCATGCTAGTGCTATTTGGTTCTTCCGGAGAAGTGAAATGCTTTGCAAAATATCAACAATACTTTATTTTAATTGCAGTTGCTAGGTCACTTATTCTTCAAAATTAACGAATATACAACCCAGCATTGAGCACTGGTTTACTAAAATGTCCAGCACCTGTAGATTAGAGGAAGCCTTTGCTAAACGTATAGGAGCCACTGTAAGATTTAGGGGTATTTGGTGTAATTTCTCTACTAATTAGGCTGCAGATGAAATCTGATCATAAGACTTGGGTCCTTATCGCCCTATTAGCACAATGCACTTTAAAAACGTATGTCATTGACGTATTCGTTAAAATAGTTTTTCGGTTTTCTCTTGCACATTGCACTTTCTACTTTGTAATTTTTTAAATCGTTAGAAACACATCAGCAGCTAGATACATATATGCACTTTATATAAGAATATCATCCACTGTGAATTCCTATTTTAGATCAGAGAGTATCAAATAGATAAAAAAAATTAGGGAGTTTGTGTTTGTTATTAGCCATTTTATATTCGATAGATAAGATTCATTATGTGTCTATTATGGACTGAATTTTATAACTGTAGTTAACTATGATCTGTCAATTGCTTGTTTTCCTGTAAGCTATTTATAACCTGCGCTTTTTTTTTTAGAGGTTATTAGGATTGAAATATATTTCCTGTTCTAGTAAAAAATAAAATAAAATAAATAAATAAATAAAAAGGTACCCAATCAAACGCGTCAAGCATAATCATCCATGCCGGAATATCGAGCACACAAGCCACGTCAAATATTACAAGTGCGAGATTAGTATGCGCTGTAGTATCTTGGTGTGAGACAAACCTATCCACCCACCCCGCTATTGTAGGAGCAATACGATTTGCCAGTATTTTAGCATAGAATTTTGCAACATGTTTAATGAAAGAGATTGGCAGATAAGAGGAACAATTCCGTGGATCCTTCCCCTTCTATAAAAATATGATTTTAATAGTCTCACACCAAGACCGAGGCACTTCTCCTGTTTCCTTGACATGTTTGAGAAGCTGCATAAAATGGTTAGGAAAAATGAGCAAAAAGACTTTATAAAACTATGAAGGTAGGGTGTGAGGCCCTGTCCCCTACCTATCAGGGAAAAAGCCCGAAAAAATGCAAAATGTGCAGACTTTAGTGTGTTACATATTGATTCCACATGGTATACCTCATTTCAAAGATAAAAAGTCGGAATAGGAGGTATATAGAATAGGAGGTATATATTACAAAAGGTAGTAAATGCCAAACTCTTGGGTAATGGTAACCTCACCTATTCCACCTAACTTTTTTATGAGGGATTTGTGTATTTGAGAGCAAAAGCGACCTACAACCATCAAAAACACCCATATATCGGAAGAAGCAATGCCCCTTGCACAAAGTCTGCACAAATGCATGAGCGCGCACATCATTTGGGTTTCATATCTTCATTGCTTTGCTGCTCAGAGAGATTACGTTCGTGGAGGTTTTCATCTGATAGGCACTGAACACGTCTATCAAGCTCTGACATATGAGAGACATCAACATGTCATTTTGTAAATGCAAAGAGAAATATGGCATGCATCTAGACATCCTGTTCATTGGGCCTGCTACAATTTAGATCAAAAACAACATTTCGCGGTCTGAGTCAGCCCATTCACTTTCCATCTTCTCAAGATCTTCATGGACTCTAGCAATCATGCTGCTGGCAGGTTACACGTCTTTTTCAGAGTTTCAATTACTTCAGAAGAGTGGGTCTCCGACTGTCCCTCTAAAGCACTGTCTAGCGCCAATCCAGGCAGACTCTTCTTCCAGTTCCAAAGCACAAGTATCAAGTGAAGAGCTTTTCGTAGCAGAAATGTCTGCCTGAGCAGTTTTTCTTTTGCCATTTCAGTGTCTTTTACGACTTCAGCCACCTAAAGTGAATTATGCGTCCTATTTTATTTCGGGGTCCAAACTCTATTCTAAATACATTTTTATATTTTCGTTGTTAGAAAGATACTAGTAAGCATTGCAACAATATACAACAATAACTGACTTTTTAAATGAATATTCGAGGGGTAATTATAATTCTCATTGTAAAATGGTACAGAGATATCACATCGGGAATTGCTGGTAGGTGATACAGTGCTGATCTAAACCCAGGTTTAGAGGCTGCGTAGTATTTGGGGGGTGGGTGGGAGGGGGGGGGGGGACTGTTCCCATGAGGCACAGGGTCAGACTGATTTGCATATGGCCATGTCTGAACTGGGGTGGCGGAGTGAGCTAAAGAACGGTGATGGATTAAACCCAGATCAGTTGACTGGGGGTGAGTGTTTGTATTGTCAACGCTCCGTCCATCACCACCTTTGTTTTTTCTTTGTTCGCAATAAGTTGGCAGGGTATGCTCAGACGTGAGTCCCTTGTTCACTTTGCCACTGGATTCAAGCTATCCTGGCTGATGAGGGCTGGTAGCCCGAAACCGGTCCCAGGATCCTTGATTCCGGCCCCAGGATCCTTGATTCCGGCCCAGGGAAGACATGGCTTGGCAGTCCGGGCTGGACTGTTCCCATGAGGCACAGGGTCAGACTGATTTGCATATGGCCATGTCTGAACTGGGGTGGCAGAGTTAGCTAAAGAACGGTGATGAATTAAACCCAGATCAGTTGACTGGGGGTGAGTGTTTGTATTGTCAACGCTCCGTCCATCACCACCTTTGGTTTTTCTTTGTTCTCAAACATGGAACACCCATTCCAGGCATCTCATAGCACAACTTTGCAGTTGCTTTGAGTAACCATCCGAAGCAAATCATGATTTGCATTGTGTAGCAAATCCCTGCATAACACTTTGGGTCGGGGTTGTGTTACAAAAGTAATGGAAACATGGTGCAAAGCATTAGTAAATCTGGGTCAAATTCATCAATATTTCACGCAGCCAGCAATCCGCCTTACTGCGCTGTGGGTAAGGGAAACGGCAGGAATGCGCCATATTGAAAATAATGCAGTGCATTCCTGTCCTTACCTTGCACTGGTGCACAATGTGCTGCCAAGAACCAACTCAGGGACTCTTGTGCCTTGGTGCAAGGGTGTCTGTGTTGCAGGCAGGATTGTTTTTATGCAGGAAGTGACACTTTCCTGCACAAAAAACAATACTCTTAGGCATTTTCCTCCTTCTATTGGTGCTGCAGAATGTAGCTCTCGTGAAAAGATAACAAAAATAAGAAGAAATAAATATAATTCTCATCATTAAGCCCCACTTGAGAGGCGTAACATTTTGATGAGTTCCCAGCTCTATCAGTAATGGTAAATCTGGGAATGCATCAAAATACATCGATGGATGATTGGGAACACCCACGCTCCACCCCTGGATTGCTTTCCCGGGGAAGAGTAAGACAACACCGCAATTTACACTGTGTTTTGCGTTACTCTAGATTTATCAAGCCTTGCGGGTCCATGCAAGGTGGCCTTGTGTGACTTGATAATCTGACTTAGCAGTTTTGCCGCCTTTGCACCACCTTGCCTGGCACAAGGGCGACACAATTTATTGCTAAATCTGACCCCGTTCTCTACTATAATACTGCATCATCCTGCGTTCCGCACATCAGAATGGGGAATAACACCATTAGCCCTATTACAGTAAGTGCACAACTGGCATTTGCGCCACATTTGGGTGCACCCAGGGCATTTTGGTATTACAGAACGGGGCACAGACGCTTTTGCGTCACCTTGAGTAATACCGATAGCACTGGTGCACTCAAAGCGCCAGTGCAACTTTCAGGGGCGTGCCATCATTTGCATAGGGGTGTGCCCTAGACAAATGAGGGAATTCCTTTATCTCGGCACCATATTACAGACGCAGGCGTAGAGGCAAAGACGTTCTCAGGGGGTGCACTCACAGTGCACTGCCTTCTAGCTGGCGCACTGTTAGTACACCCCTTGAGTGCATCCCTCTGGAGGGGGCAGAGGGGGTCCAATGGACCTCCAGACATCCTCTTGCAGGCGTGTGCAGTCAGTGACTGCAAGGGGATCTCTAATTCCTTTCAAAAGTGCAGGCGGGTTTCCTCCCTGCACTGTAAGCAGCCATTCTGTATTTTCACATGAATACCCTCTCCCAGAGCAGCTTGAATTCTTGGTGGCCGTGGGTGCAATGCATTTATGGAAATAGGGTGCATTTTCATTATATGCGGGCGCACTAATTTAAAGGTGCACCTGGCACAAACAATGAAAATGCGCCTACACCATAATATGGCCCCATAAGACCACAGAGGATATTTACTAAAGTTTCATGCAGGCACAAAGCATAAATCATTGAGGTGGTTTACTTAGCATGTTAAATGCTGTAGGTTCAGCATAACATTGAGCTTAGTACTCTGGGGTAAAAAATAATTGATGTGGTTTTCTCTTGCACATATTTTGCCAGGTTTAACTTGGCAGAAATTGTGCAGGGAGGTGACACAAGAGTAAAGGAATGTTGGCTAAGAAGTGGAATCTGAATTTGGGCAGAATCTGGTGTTATCTCCTGAACAGGGATTTCTACAGGTTTGGTAATGAGCCCCTCAGAAGGTCCAAACAGTTTCATTACAGTGCGATACATTTGTTTTTCTTTTTACTTTCTTCGAGAAGGCCTGCTAGTGGATACAGAAGAACGTTGAGAAAATGCAATGGCAATTAACTTGCAACTGATTTATGAAGATAATAAGAAAACCTAAATAGCAAATTGTCTAATAATATGACATTAGGGACTTCGCTTTGGCAGGCCTGTTTGGAAGCAGGCATGGTAACCAGTCGGCATCATTTCCGATTTCCCTGTAATGATTCAGTCGGATTTGCAATTACTGCATATAAATGAAGCTCATTAGGCGAGTTTGCCATGCTGCTGTCAAAAGAGCTGGAAACCCAAGTAAGTGATTGCGTCGTTCAGTAACAATCGCAGCCGCTTGCGGTTTGGGGTCTGTTTTTGCAAGGAGCAACAGAGCTTACAGTGTTCACATTTGTCTTTATTTCAGAGCAGCAACAAGCTCCACAACCGCAAGCTGAGTAAATATATAAAGCTGTTCATTATATATATGTTCGTCAGAAAATCCGAGGGGCTCATTTTACAAGCCCAGTGCGCCACCGGAATGTCACTTTAAATGACGCACGGGTGGTGCACACACTGCAGAGCCATATCCGTGAGGCCATCCCATACATGCCAACATTTCAGAAGAGCAAAGTGGGAGATTTAATAAAAAAATTTTTTTTTAAATCGTGAGAATGGGGCGCTGAATCGGGTTACTGGCATGTATGGGCTTTGGAAGTGTGCTGCTGCAGGATCGGACATTTGAAACGCAAATGCACGTTCTTTTCTTACCTTTCTGAAGCATGGAGCATAGTGGCAGGCAGAGAGAGGGTGATGCAAGTGTTGTTCACTGGCCTGGCACAGGTTGCTGGCAGTGCATGCACCACTCCCACCATCCCCCTCCCCCCCTCCCGTGGCAGCTCGAGCTGAAACAGCTTCCCCTGCACACACAAAGCTGCTCCCCCCCTCCGTACTTCACGGGTCTTTAAAAGACCATTCCCTTGTTAATGACGCTTTGTTGTTTTTTTCACCCCATCGAGAGCCCCTGCATCGCCACTCTCTGCTGGAAGAATTAGCACTTTAAACAATACCAAGCCCTGTCAGCTGAAACCTCGAGGAATCGGGTTTTGGCTTGTAGGAATCGGGAGGCGGGAGACTAGCCTTCAAATCGGTAGTCTCATGCCTGAATCGGGAGGGTTGGCATGTCTGCCATCCTGTGTGGATTTTCATGGCCTTGTAGATATGTTGTGAGGCAAGGCAGCCAAGTCGCTGAGTTGCCTCTCACTGTGCCTTGCAAAAGCCAAACTATGATGCTGTGGGACCAATTCAATGAAAATTACTCAGACAGGTTTGTACATTACCTATCTGGACCCATTTCTTATTCTGGAATACATCCTTCCGTTTTTGATGTGTCAGTTACTAACCATTACCTCAATAACTAATTGTATTCACCGGATACGTCTCCATTTTCTATACTTTATTTTGTTTTAAAATCTTTCATATATTCATTGTTTACTTCACTTCTTTTGTACAGTATACACATATATACATCAATATTTACAAACATATACACTCAACATAGACAAATATTTACGAAACACTGGAAATATTAGGTTATACATTCATTCATTATTTCTTGTAGCCCCTACTGTTTGACTGGATGCTCTATCCTCTATTGTCAAAAGAGCATTCCTAATTAATCAGGTACACCTTATCACCGCAGTATTCAAGAGATCCTTGATTTGATCCTTATTATTTATCCACTGCTGATTGGTATTGTAAATGAATTGTAATTCATTAGGTGTCCATATATCCAAAATGTCGACGCGTTTCAGCCCAACAACTTGCGGGCCTCATCAGGACTAGGGCTTCCATATAGACATAAAAATATGAAGTACCTATTTCTTTGTGAGCAATTTCCACAATGTATCTTATGGTATGCAGGCTATCCACATAAATTAAAACGTAGCCTTTTAAATTGAACTTCCTTCGTGAGTTCTGGATGGCTTCAAGAACGTCGTCCCTGCTGTATCGGGGGAAAAAACTCTTCCCGGGAACCGTAAGAATATGTATGCACCACACGAAAAGTTGCCGGTATTCGGTGTTAAATTTCCACTGCTTGTATGGCCAAACACACGGACGCCATTCCTTGCTTCCACATAAACGCAAGGCGCTATAGTGGTTGTTCCCACGTAATACCCATGGCATTTGACACATTCCCAGATTTACAACATGCTGTAAGCCTGGGATTGTATCAAAAGTCTAGGCCTACCCAGGGGTGGTGTTGCCATTGTTTTTTTGCAGAAAGTATTCCTTCAGTGCACAAAAACAAGGTGATTTCAACACTACCTGCGTTGCCACTAGGAAACCATTTGGGCGCCAGCGCAGTAGAAGAGGACAGGAATGCGCCTTATCTTATAGATACAGCAAATTCCTCCCCATTTTGTTTGATGCAGGACAGTGCAGCAGGAAGGCTTGAGGTGCTGCCATTTGCCAAAAATAACTAAATGAGGCCCTGAATTATTTTTGACTGTCCAAATGTTAAGACAGCATCTGGAGCAAGCCAGGAGCACTTTGGTTAATATAATCATGTAGCAACACACGCACATTTTGGTCTAATTTTACCAGCTAATTTATTTTACTTGTTAGGCCACCATTACCTTTGAATCATAAGGTGACAGGAAACCCCAACTGAATGGTGATTGGTCAAAGTTTTCAATGTCCAAGGCGACTGGTCCAAACTCGCATGCAAGAACTTTTCTTTGATCTCTGTCCAATGCAAGTTAGTGATTCTGTTCCTGGTGTTTATTTATTACGATTGATTCAGCTAAGAGCAAATTATGTTCAAGGTTTGCTCAAAAAAATTAACTTTACATGCTTCCTAAAGCAAAGAGCTTTCTCAAGATAACAGAATGTCAGCAAAATACAGGTACATGATGTGTGGAAACGAGAGTCTAGCAATGCATTTGATGGTTTGTCTGCCAGGAGGGTCAAACTGTTATAATATGGTGCAGTTGCTCCAGCAGTTAATGATAATGGACTATAGTTGGTGGGTTGATACCAGGGGTTTGCAAAATGAACTTCCTTGCTCTATTTTACAGTGTACGCATTTCACACTGTGAAAATAGAGCTAAAGAGGCCAAGTGCCAGGAACAACAGCCACTTTTGGTCTGGATGTTCATGTTCTTTCTGTGCTAACAATTTGCAGTGAATTGGGTTTAATTATATTGCATGCCATAATGGCATAAATCCAGGATTTTTAGATGACAAGTATCATGTGAAATTGACAAAATTACATGAGATTACACAGGCGTAATAGAAATTTACTAGAGCCTAGCAGGTATTGTACAACTAAGCATTAAGCAGCACATATAGAAGTGACAAAAAGCCATTTAAACATTGTTTATGTGCAGGAAGGATCACCTTCCTGCACATAAACTATCTTCCTTTCAACACAGACACCCTTGCACTATGTGCAAGGGTGCCTGCATTGACCCTAGGCTGCTAAATTTAGCACCAGCACAGGGGTAAACGCAGGACTGCACACGTTGTTGGAAATATGGTGCAACCCTGCATTTCAGAAGTGGCAGAGGTTGGAGTAAAGCCAAGGAGGCTAACGCCATGCTCTGCCACTTCATTGTAAATTTGTCTGTTAGTTTATTCTACTAGACAGCAGTTTAGCAGCCCAAGGATCATTTTTGGTGATCCAATCATTGTTTGGTGAATTTGCAAAGCATGTCTATGGTAGATTGTACATTACGTTAGTTACTACAAATTATGGGGCTTATTCACGATGGCATTTCGGAAAATGTAAAAATATACTCCTGTAGTACTATTTTATATGCTCTTACATGCAGATGTGAATGGCCCGAGACATCTAATTTATTCCCCACTGGAAAAAGTGCAAACACATCAAGGTCTTTCTATTTGAACCAATTATAAGTAAATATTCCCAGAATATTCCCATTTTAGTTTAATGGAGATATTTTAAGGCAAAATCAAGAAGGCATGTACGAGTATCTAAAAGAGTCCTACAGGAGTTTTGTGCCCTTTTTGGTAATGTTTATTACCATGGACAGCTGTTCTAGGGTCTTTCACGACCCCAGAGACCTAGCCCACTTCCTGGAGTCCCTGAGTTACCCCAATATGGACAGGTGTCTTCCTTTACCCAAGAATCTGGATGGCCATAATTTGCCGGGAGATGCCCCTCCTCAGAGGGGGCACCAACATGATCGATCCCAATAGATGCAACATGAGAGGGAGAGAGTGATTAAGACGATGGAGGAATTGACCCGCTCTGACTACCGACACAAATACACGTCATCCCTCAGGACCCTATGCCTCACAGCGAGGCCCTCACTCGTCCTCCTTTAACAGAACAAGAGTCACTGCTCCCTAATATCCTCTGCCTTGTATAACTTTTGCCTTCTCTTATCTATTACTGTCCTCTTCCTACACTTCTCTTTCACTTCACGGCCTCCCTCATTTCTTTCCTATCCACCCATCCTGCATTTTTTGCCGTCTCCCCTATGGACCATAGAATTGCTAGCAGCGGCCATACGCCAATCACCTCTTATTGTGGATGTACCCACCGACATCAGTATGGCCAAGATCCTACTTTAAGCAGATGATTCTGGGCAAATCACTTAATCTACCCGTGCCTAACAAAAATTAATGTGCTATGTAAAGCGATCTGATACCCGATTTGGGTCAAGTTTGCGCTATATAAAACTCTGTTAAGATTTTCTTTTTTTTAAAGATGATATTTTGCTTACGTTCACTGATCCTGTCAGATTGATTTCAGTCTTGATGCCGCTTACTTCATCCTTTTCCAGAATCTCGAGGTACAAGGTCAATTGTGGAAAAGGTACAAGGGGAGAGGAGTTGGCCTAATGGATAGGGCGGTTGACCTCGAATCTGGGGAACTGGGTTCGAGTCTCAGCAATGATGCTGAACATCCTGTGATTCTGGGCAAATCACAATCTCCCCATGCCAAACAAAAAAATGAACTTGCCCTCATGTAATGCAACTGGTGCTCATGTAAAGCGTTCTGATACCTAATTCAGGTCAAGTTCGCGCCATATAAAACTCTGTTAAAAAAAAAAAATTGGGATAAGAATGAGGCCCTGCCTATGTCCCGTTTCACAACACAGTCATCCATAGCAAGTTTCCCATTCTATTTGAAACAGCAGCACCTCAAATATTTGGGTATTCTGGTCAACAAAGGTCTTGAGCATATGTTTTGGACAATTTGGATCCCCTCATAGCTAAGACTAATCTTGAATACGTTAAATGGACTGCCTTAACTTATCTCTCTGGGAGCAGGCCAGGAGGTCAAAATTCTGTAGCCCCTCGTTTTACATAAGTCCTTGTTATGTTTCCCCTTCGGGTCCAAAACCATACTTTACAGACTATAGACAAAGGTATTCGGTCCTTTATTTAGAGATCTATGAGATCTCGACTATCCTTCTCTAAGATGATAGTACACAGAAGATGGGGAAGACTAGGGGTACCCTATATCAAACTTAATTATCATGCCTTACATTTAGAGCAACCTCCCTATCTAGGAAGATGGGTGAGGGACCCCACTGGTCCTCTTGGAGTATGCCATGATTGAAAGTGAACCTGCTCTGGATATGCTCTACCCCCACCACTCGCCCTCTAATTTGACGACTAACCTTATGGTGCAAACAATGGTGCAGGTTTGGAACCATGCCTACAAGTTCACTGACAGTTCAGCTCGCCTTCCCCAGCAGGCTACCTTGTCGAATTACAGTGCCACTCGAGTGGGCGGCTGCCTTGTCTGATGGTCGAGCTGGATGTCGACTGGGATTAGACCCTAGGGGTTATAGTCCACAACTGCAAACTGAAATGTTGTCCTGAATTGCAAGAGTAGTTTCATATATCCCCCTCACAGTCTTAGCAATACTCCAAGCTGTGACACTGCCTCCACAGTGCCCTTGGGGCCAAACTATGGAACATCTCAATCTCCCTCATCTGACAATATCTGGATACATGGGGAACTTACAAGGGACTCATGTATGGGTATTAAAATATGCTGGTCCAACACCTTCACTCAAGCCCTCTATTGTCCGCTCGTCGCACGACTAGGCAAAATGCTCTAGGTATCCAATAACAGGAAGGAGATTGGAAGGAACTGATAGCAGATCTATGCAGTGGAGTGCATGAGTGTAGGATGACATTTTGTCTCTTCAAAGCTATCCAGAACTGGTACTGGACACCCTGTAAACTCATTACAGCTGGGCGCTTACCCCATTTGCAATGCTGGTGCTGCTTGCAACCCAACTGTGACACACTACACATATTTTACGATTGTCCGTCCATCTTTCATTCTTGGTCCCACATAGGCGACAACTTTTGGTTTGCGCTACCTCCACCCTCCCAACTCCCCCGGCTTTTGTTTATGCTACATGATACTGCAGATGTTCCTCATCTTACTATGAATACTTGGTAAATCTTGCCCATGGTGCTAGCGACAGACATATTATGTGCCCTTAGCTACTGGCGCTCACAACACTTACTCACACATGAGGAATGGCTCTCTGAGATGTTTAAAGCAGCATCGTATGAGTGCATACTCTATTGATTATATAACAAGGCAAAACTGTTTCGAGCTATTTGGTCCCCTTTTCTGAACCTTGACGCCGGTGTTCGAGACCTCCCCTCATCTTAATCGGTGCCAATTTTCAGAGGTATGTCTAGATCCGTATGCTTCCCCCACTCCAGATTTAGACTTAGCTGTTCCAATGATTCTTTCTCCCATTCTGCCACCCTCCTCAATCCCCCTCTCTTTACGGTGCGCAACAAGCCATGGGGCTAAACGACACTACACACCGACACCTCCCCAACCTGAAGCATGGACCCCCCTCCCCACTTCCCCACATATGCCCTTCCAACTTCCTTGACCACATCCCCTCCTCAGTGCGGAGTGCACCGTAATCTGTTGTAGAGTCCATAGTATGGTCCCCTGTTTCGATGTGAGTTACTCTTGGGCCTACACCATCAATACTTTGTGTACCCACTCCCATGTTAGCTGGTGGGATGACTCTTCTGTTGTTGGAACCACTAGTACGGGATTGTCGATTGACGAACAGTTCATTGCTCAACTGCTGTTTTTTATATGGTCCCTCAGACTTTGGTATTGTACCCAAACATACAGATATGTCATTTGTCTTGTTTCCTAATAGAATTGAAAACGCTCTAAAAAAATAATTCTAAATTAAAAAGGCAAAAAACACAAACATAACCGTTGATAAGTTTGAGAAGTCCTAAAACAGCGATGCATTCCAGTGTTCTAATTCCAGTTACAGAGTTATGGATATTACTTCTGAAAGAATGACACTAGAAAGATGGATTTGGGGTGTAATACGCTAATGGAAGTTTAGGGCAAACATGGACTGCTTTGTAATTTGACCTTTGATACATCGAGCGACCCCCACATTCTTCAAAGCAGTGAATGCGGATTCAGAATTTGTTATAATCTTGTACGGCTGTTTCTTTGACTCACTGACCTTGCTGCATGCATTTGGGATATCGCTCATGACTCGTCTGTGATAGTTATCCGCATATTGATCAAACAAGCAAAATGAATATGGAGGGGACAAGATACTCAGGCCCTGAAGACAAAGGCACATGGAAGTTGGGCAGTAATGTGTAGGAACAAGGCGTTCTTCCGTCTTACCTCTCACAACCCCTCAGCAAGGGCATGGAAAAAACAGCTGTGGAGACTAAGATTCGGTCCAATCCCCCTAAAAGCCTATTGGTATGGCTGACCGACGGGACCACGATGATGCAGTGGCGTAGCAAGGGGAGTGGGCAAGGGCCGCACGGGGCCACCCCAGGCGGCACGAGTTTTGGGGGCCGGCCTTCCCCCGTACCTGCAGCGGTCACAGGAATAGCCAGCACCACCCCTACCCAGGGGCGGCTGGTGACATTTGAAAGTGGTGGGGCGTAAACTAATTTGCATATTGCACCGCAGCGAGCGAGCCCGAATCACCTTGCATCCATCCATACATCATTCATGCATCCACCCATCCATCCATCCACCCACCCATCCATCCACCAATTCTGCATCCATCCTGCATCCATCATTCATTCATGCATCCACCCATCCATCCAGCATCCATCATTCATTCATGCATTCACCCATCCATCCATCCTGCATCCATCATTCATTCATGCATCCACCCATCCATCCACCCATCCATCCTGCATCCATCATTCATTCATGCATCCACCCATCCATCCATCCACCCATCCATCCTGCATCCATCATTCATTCATGCATCCACCCATCCATCCATCCACCCATCCATCCTGCATCCATCCATCCATCATTCATTCATGCATCCATCCATCCTCCCATCCATCCACCCATCCATCCACCCATCCATCCTGCATCCATTCCTGCATCCATTCATGTGTCTACCCATCCATCCACCCATCCTGCATCCATCATTCATGCACCCATCCATCCACCCATCCATCCTGCATCCATCATTCATTCATCCACCCATCCATCCATCCATCCACCCATCCAGCATCCATCCATCATTCATTCATGCATCCATCCACCCACCCATCCATCCACCCATCCATCATCCATTCCTGCATCCATTCCTGCATCCATTCATGCATCCACCCATCCATCCATCCATCCTGCATCCATCATTCATTCATGCACCCATCCATCCACCCTGCATCCATCCTGCATCCATCATTCATGCATCCACCCATCCTGCATCCATCATTCATTCATGCATCCACCCATCCATTCATCCACCCATCATTCATCCTGCATCCATTCATGTGTCCACCCATCCACCCATCCATCCACCCATCCTGCATCCATCATTCATTCATGCACCCATCCATCCATCCATCCACCCATCCATCCTGCATCCATCATTCATTCATGCACCCATCCATCCATCCACCCATCCATCCTGCATCCATCATTCATTCATCCACCCATTCATCCACCCATTCATCCACCCATCCAGCATCCATCATTCATTCATTCATGCATCCATCCATCCACCCATCCATTCCTGTATCCACCCATCCATCCATCATTCATTCATGCACCCATCCATCCACCCTGCATCCATCCTGCATCCATCATTCATTCATCCACCCATCCTGCATCCATCCTGCATCCATCATTCATTCATGCATCCACCCATCCATTCATCCACCCATCATTCATCCATCATCCATCCATCCATCCACCCATCCTGCATCCATCATTCATTCATGCACCCATCCATCCACCCTGCATCCACCCTGCATCCATCATTCATTCATCTACCCATCCTGCATCCATCATTCATTCATGCATCCACCCATCCATGCATCCACCCATCCATGCATCCACCCATCCATTCATCCACCCATCATTCATCCTGCATCCATTCATGCATCCAACCATCCTACATCCATCATTCATGTATTTTTATGACCATATAACTTGCACACAGCTTGTCCGTGTTTAATACCAGTCTCAACCCTTGTACTCCAGCACCAATGATACATGATTAATATTTATTGTTTTTAAAAACATGTATTTATTCGACACCAATTTCACACCTTAGTCGGAACATCATTTTTATTTGTTTTTTTAAATATCTATTTATTTAACACCAAAGTAAGTCATGTATACATTTTTATGGTTCGATAAGAGGCTCGAACCTGATTTCCCAGCACCAAAGTCGGCCGTGCTATCCGTCAGGGGTTATGTAACCGGCCTATGTATTGACCAGCCAATCCTGCGCCAGGATTGGCTGGGGGGGCACCATGACTCCTCGCCCAGTCGCCCTGTGTAACCCCGGGGGCTGCGGCCCGCCCCCTGGTCCTCTCTCTAAGGGGGAATTCACAAGAAAACGATCTGCGCATGCGCGGGCATGTTTGTGCCCAAAAATACACTTGCGCAGCTGCAGCAGCCCGATCCTTCCCCCCCCTTGCGCACTCCGGGCTCCGGGAAGGTCGGGTGTCTCCCGGTTTCCCGGTCGGCAGATAGCGCGATTTTTTAAAATAATTGTGTTTGGCTTCTAGTGACGACGTGGTGGGTCCATGGGGCTTAGTGGGGCTTCGCCCCTACGCCCCAATGGACGCACCGCGCCTGCCCCTACCCCACTCCCTCTTACATGTCACCTCGTGCAGCACATTGGCTAGCTACGCCACTGCGATAATGTCAATAGGTAATCCGGATTTTGTGCAAAGGGAGAGAACTAGTGCTTTCAATGGGGAAAAATAAGTGCAGGTACTCGTCAAAATAGAGGTGTGTCAAGTGGGTGGGACTAGGGGCGGGGCTACGGGCAAAATAGGATCATACATAATTACTTCTGTACCAGCTGCAGCACATATTAAAACACCTGAGAAATGTTTCTGTAAAAAAAAAGATTAACTCATTACACAAAATGAAGATCATGATGGCACTTTCACCTAAATGGTCGCTGCACACCTGATTGGCAGTGCAGAGTCTGTCTAGAGACCATGTCCTGTTAATCACAGCGTGGCACAAACCCTCTCACCCCCCTGCCGTTTGGGGACATTCACATGGGCGCTGCTGGAATCTTTGGCAGCAAATCTACAAAGGTTGCTTCAGCCCAGTTAATTACAAGCTCCTCGGAAGCAGAGCAGCCTCTGCTCTGCACTGGAGGAGAAAACTAACCTTAGCCTACCATGCCGCCGATCAGGGTACTCTCTCTGGCTACAGAGGAGTGCCGGTACTGAAGTTAAAAAAATTCGGAAGTGCCGGTACTCAGTACCGGTTAGTACCGGCCCATTTAAAGCACTGGAGAGTACTCGTTGTCTCACATTCTGTGAATAGCTGCTTCCACTGAGAATATTCTGACTGTGCCCAATATGGTGAGTATGCATGCATGGAAGGGGGAATCAATGCAGCTAGTGACTCAATTTTTGAATTTTTATAGAGGTTCCCTGGCAACCCTGCATCCATCACCGCCATCCTTGGAGGGCAAATAAATAATAGCAATTTCACAAGCATAACATAACGAGGTGGATTACTGCCCCTTAATGCCTCTGGTGATTAGCCAGCAACTTTGTAGTTTCACTTCACTTGCACCTCAGAGCTGAACTTTACATCAGAGGCCATGTTAGCACTTTGAGGACTTGGGGAAGTGGGCTTTTTTTAATGCACTTTTTTAAAATCAAATCTTCTTGTCTTTTATCAGAGGTTATTTTTTGCAGTTTAAGCACTTGGGGTAAAGAACCTCTTTAAAATGCCCTCTTTTCTCAAATTCTTCTTAGCGGTTATTCATTTCTTAATGAATGAATTAATACGTTTTATAAATTGACCGTTTATGCATGGGCCACATTATTGGAATGATTTTAATTAACCGTTCAATAAAGAATTATCCATCTGTCTCTGCATGTTGAAGCTCGAACTTTCACCGCACTGTTCTGGAAGCTGTTTTTTTTCTGTTGCCCCCCCCCAATGTGTATGTAACTCGTCCTTTTGATAGGCATGCCTTCCTGCCAGCCGTGATTCACTCAAGATGGAGACCTCACTCTAGAGCTCATTTCTCTGAACTCCTTCTCCTGCTGTAGCCGTGCCCTGTGCAGAATGGTCGGATAGAGTCAGTTCACATATAGAAAATAATTTCCTGTTTTTTCACTGCTTGAACCTCTGCCTTAAACAAAACCACATTGGAAGATAAGGGCTTGCCTAGAAAACAAATCAGAGGAAATGCTCTACGTTTGTCTATCCAATTTACAGCATTCTGTTCCCAAAGTGTTATTTGGGTAGCAGAAAAATAGAGTCCTAACTGAAATGTGCAGAATCTATAAAACAAATGGAGCCCTGAGCGACATTCAATCCCACTAAAGTAGTTTTCAGGCCCGGACTCGTGGAATCTTAATAAGTATTAATTGCATATATCCATTAGAACATTCTATCCAGATAATACCATGAATTACAAACAGCCCCTGCTTCATGAAAGGATTTTTATTTTATTAGCAGTTAAATTCCGCAAATGGACCATGTTCAATCATTTAGTACAATTTACAGATCTCAATAACAGTTACTTAGAAAAATAATTAGTACCTTTTTTAACCACAATATGTTTGAAGGTTTTCCATTTTGAAAGCAAATTAGCGGGATGCTGGTAAGCTCTGTTTTTTGTTTTGTCCTTTAAAACTCTGAAATAGTGATCGTCTCTAGTCTCTAATTTACAAAGTTCGTGGGCAATGCACATGTGTAATTTGTTTACTACATCTTTTGTGTTAAAATGGCTATATTTGTATGTTGTATTTGTACCAGCTTTATAAAGTCCTACATACACCTATGGGGCCTCATTTATGAGAAATGACGCATCGCTGCGATGCGTCACTTCTCAGTGCGCACTCCTTGCGACATACCTCATGCGTCATATTTAATGTATGACGCATCATGTCGCAAGGAGTTACAGATACGTCAGTATTTCTGACGTATCTGTAAGCGCAAAAGTGACGCATTGCTGGAGTGTGTCACAAAAGTGACGCAACTCCACCAATGCGTCCTTTCACATGGGAAAACCCCATGTGAAAGGGCTTGCGTCAGTCTTACGCCTGCTGAGAGGCAGGCGCAAGATTTTGACGCAACAGCGTCCTAAAAGTGACGCAGTAAAATCTCATAGAATTCACTGCGTCACTATTACGAGGCTTTTTGCGGGGGAACGCCCCCTCTGCATACATTATACCTGACGCAGGTATAATGTAGCGCAGGGGTTTACAAAGTGACGCATCTGCTTAGATGCGTCACTTTGTAAATAGTGCGCAACAGGAGGCATGTTTTACGCCACCGATGCGTCACAAAAAGTGACCCATCGGAAGCGCAAAACTGACGCAAGGCCTCATAAATGAGGCCCATGGTTTTTTGGCACTGGAAAGTAACCAGATCACAGTTCAGGGTGATTGGTGATAGTACAGGCCTGATTTTGCAGATCTAGGCACAGATTTACTAAATTTCATGCAGCACTGCATGAGCAGTGCAGCACTGAATTTCCGCAGTGATACAATGTAAGCAGCAACTGTTTCTTTATCAGGGAGGGGAAGCGTTGCCCCCCTGGTCACTATGATTTGCGCGAAATTTTAAAAATAAAGGGGCAGATTTACAAGCCCCTTGCGCCACTTTTGCGTCCTTTTTAACATGGGAAAAGTGACGCAATAGTGGCGCAGGTGGCTTGTAAATCTGCCCCAAAATGCCAATTAAATGATTTCAGTATCATTTTAGTTTTAACCAAGGTACAATAAGACCCAGATAGTATGTACGAGCAACATCATTAGATGTGACAGTAGATATACAGACTCGGCAACCTATCTGGGGGTCATTAGTCCTTCAATGGAGTCTATAGTCAAAGAGAACTATGAACCATGGATCGCCTCAGTTACATCGGAGTTAAAGCGAATTGACACTATCCATCTTTCAATAATAGGCAGAACGAACGTTCTTAAGATGACTATGATGCCGAGATTTCTGTATCTCTTTCGGTCAATCCCGCTAATGCTGGGGGAATATCTCCTCAAATCTATTGAGAGAACATTCACCAACTTCCTGTGGCAGTACAGAAAGACAAGGCGCTCATTAAAATATCTTGCGCTTCAACAGGAAAGAGGTGGTCTAGCCGCCCCTAACATTAGGTGCTACCTCCTAGCTTCCCTCTTGAGCAATACTTCACTATATATCCACAGACTCCCAGGTAGCATTTACCCACCTTCTATTTATGAATTACTGATGGGGAAAGAGGCTGTGGGCTCGCTGCTACGCAACACTGATCGGCGATATTACAATAAAAAGAGGTATAAGGTTTTGGATACTGCGTGGAGGGTTTGGAAAGAAGTTTTGAAGACTCTAGGAACTTCGAAATATAATTATTATACACCCCTATGGAACTCTAAACTTTTCCCATACCTAAGCTGTGACTGAGTGGGGGCAGAATGGGAATATTTAGGAATTTGCAGAATTGGGGATGTTTGGGATGGCTCTGCCTTCATGGGTTTCCTCGAACTACATCGGAAATATGGATTGGAATCAAAAAATAGTTTTAAGTATATGCACTTATATCAAACATTGATGACCATTAGACCTAGACTAAACCCAGGTGGAAGAATAAAGATCCTTGACTATGTGGTGGGGGGGGGGGGAGACTAGGATCGGTACGATCTATGAGGCCCTATCCGAGATGTGGCAAGATGATATGGAAAAGGTCGAGGCCTCATGGGCAGCTAAACTCGGGGACCCGGACGTGGACCTGGATAGAGCGCTGCAGATGGCTTATTCCGGTCCACAAACCTTAGGCCACAACACTATAAAACACTATTTAAGCTGTTTGAGTGGGGAAAAAGAGAGGACGACAGGTGCCCTAGGTGTTTGGTTGGGCCGGCTAATCTGGTTCACATGTTCTTTGAGTGCAGTGCTTTGAAACAGCTTATTGTCGAAATGGAAACATTTTGGAAGGGGCTGTTAGGGAATAAAATTACCGCATCCCCGGTCCTGTTGATTTTTGGTTTAGATTCTAAACTAAAATTGAAAAAAGAGGCAGAAGCTTTTGTATTTATCAGTGTTGCAGTTCTAAAAATATTATTGGCTGCACAGTGAAAGGACTGGATGGCACCCTCATTCCAGATGTGGCTATCAAGGTTACTTGGCATTCATAACATCGAAGCAGCCTTATACTCCCGAAGGGGAAGGAAGATGAGGGAGATGGGGCAGAATATCTGGGCCCCTCTTAAAAGCTGGAGGGATGCTCGTAAGTCTTAGATTTCGTTCTCCAATGTATTTTTACTGTGACGATTATGGATATGCCTTATAATATGATGTTATACAGGATGAATAGGCCCCAAGCAGATGCTGGGATGTTTGAAAGATCTCGCTTATTAATGTACTCTCTACCTTTTTCAGGATATTTTTTAATCTGCCTTAGAATGTGATGTCTTTTTGCTCTAACTGCATATTTAAGATTAATTAGTCCTAACTGTTTTATAGATCTAAACTGTTGCATAAGAAACTGTTTTTTTATGGAATGATATTCTTTTTTAAACAAATGATTAAAATTTTAATAATAAAAAAAAACATGTCAGTATTAAAATATAAAAAATACAGATTTCTAACAGCAAATGCATGATAAAATACAATGGTCTCATTTAAAGGATTTAAAAAATATATATAGATATCCATACTAATATTATAAAGATAGAGCCCAAACCTTTGAGGCAGGTAATCTCAGTAAACACAGCACCAATCACAACACCCAATACAGCGATGGAAAGGGCAGTTGCAGCAGAAGGACATAGCTATGCAGACGGATAAAAAAAATGATTAAAAAAATTGCAAAAAACGACATCATCCAGAAGGCCGAGGGCCAAAATAACATCAAACAGGAAATGATGTAATAATGTGACTCACTATATTGAGACTGAGAGCCTGGAGCCAAATTGATTGTGAACAAGGGATATGCTATCCCGAAACGCGTAGATTTGTGCCTGCCTGCTTGAGAAACTCCATGCTGTGAGGATTAAATAAAAAAGTACATAAGTGCAGACAAACGCGAGTTCGTCCCGTTTTTCTCCAGGCTGGGGGAATTGGTTGTGGATTTAAATGCGGCGTGGTTCTGCCGCGGGGATTTACGAACCGGCGAGAGAGCGCTGCAAATTCTGGCGAAAAGGAACCGAGGGGTATCAATATATCCATACTAATATTATAAAGAGAGATCCCAAATCTTTGATGCGGGTAATCTCAGTAACCACAGCACCAATCACAACACCCAATACAGCGTTGGAAAGGGCAGTTTACATAGGCTATGCAGACGGCCACCATATACATTTAAAAGGTAAACGAAACGTGCCAGCAAAGTCGTCCCTTGTGGGCGTGTCTGCGTTCTGCTGTGGGCGTGTGCAGGGGGTGTGACAAACGCTGGGGGCGTGTGGTACGTTCCGCCCTTCTTGCCATGTAAGTCGTAATTGCGCCGCATCAAGGGGCACGCTGGGGGCGTGACACGCTGGGGTCGTGACAAACGCTGTGGGCGTGTGTCTGCCCTTCATGCCATGTGAAGCGCCAATTACGCAATTGCGCCACATCAAGGGGCACGCTGGGGGCGTGATAAATGCTGGGGGCGTGTGCTATGTTCCGCACTTCATGCCATCTGGGTCATACATTAATCAGATCGTCTGCTGTGGCCGTGTGCTGGGGGCATCACAAAGGCGTTCACCTCGAAGCATGGTAAGTAACCATTCGTAAGACTCCCTTGGGGGACTGCCCGTTGTCTCACACATACTGGGGGTGCCGAATGCAGTGTGTGCCTTGGCCTGGGTGCGTCTGAAAGGGCCGAACGCAGTGAGCGGCTTGGCCTGGGTGCGTCTAAAAAGCACTCGGGCCGAAGAGCGTCGGTGTGGGTCATAAAAAAATAAGAACAGCGGGAAACAAACATTCAAGACTCACACAATTCTAATTGTTAGACAGTCGCCGCTGGCCCTCAAGCAGGGGCACACGCGACTGAGCGTGTCTGCGGGGACAATTACTGCAGCCTCTCATGCGCGCTGTTACTGAACTATCACATTAAACCAAATTACACGTGCCTGCTAACATCAGCCAGGGCTGTAGCCGGGCTCAGGCGGTGATCACTACACTAATTACATGCGCCTGCTAACATGAACCAGGGCTGCAGCTGGGCCTCAAGCGGGGGGACACACGCCTGCTAACATCAACCAGGGCTGCAGCTGGGGCTCAAGCGGGGGAACACGCAAATGACCGTATCTGAATACACACATTACACACATTCTATTTCATACCCGGACAACGTCGGGACGGGCTGCTAGTAATTCATGAACACATGCAGTTATTGTGACAAGTCAGTAGATCAGTTCTTATTTCAGGTGTAGAATTCATCGGATCAAACGTCTCTTTTTTAAAGCTGATAAAAAGAAAGACGCTACTGAAAAACATGTAAAGGGGTCAGATAATGACTGTAAAAGGAAAAGGGCCACACAACACTATTTAAAACTCCTTTTACGCACCAGGGGGACAATAAACCTCTTTCTTTCATCTCTGTAATATTTGCAGAAAAACAGAATGTGCAAATCATATTGAATCGATCGATCATCACATGTACAAAATAGGAGATCAGAGACTACATAGATGTTTCGTGGAAAGCCCAGCATCAAAGGAATATAATTTAGCCGAAATCTCACCAATATATACCTGTGTTGTAAATTAGTGACGAACGATAAATAAGTTGAATTCATATCTATTTGCAGGATACTCGGGGCAGTCAGGTATGCTCTAACTGTTGATAACTCACTATTTGTAAAATTCTGTCTCACTTGCAAACTAGAAAACAATTGAGTTTTTAGATCTTTTTTAGAAATAGACTGGCACAATATAGGGTCAACAAAGAGGTGATGTAACCCTGATTCTTCTAATGTAGATTCAACATAACATAGCCAACTAATATTAGCCACACCATCTAATTTCAGAACATCATTTATAATATCTCTTGTAAGAGAGAGAGTCTCCGTCCGCCATACCGAGTGCCACATTAGGATTGGCGTCAAATATTTTTTGTCAATACGGGACATTTAATTCCATATGACAAATAAAATTGTAGGACAACTTTGGTAATGAGACAAATTTTTAAAAAAAGTTATCTTCTATACATTGCAGTTGAGTGCAGTCTCTAATGCCCCAGACAGCCGCTCCATAAGTTGCAGCAGATACGTTTTTGCTGCATAGACTGTCTTTATCGCTTCAATGGGTTTTATGCCAGTTTTTTTTAATACATTTAAAAAGTGTCCCAATATTTTTTTTCATCTGCAACCCCTTGTTTAGAACCATATTTAGCCAATTATTTTGGCAATGAAACATAATCCCTTAATAATTAAAAGAGTCCACGACTCCCAGTGTACTTCCTTCAACCATGATTTGGGGTTGATTCCTCTGCTTCATGCCTTCCACAAGGACAAAGGATTTTGAGTAATTAATTTTCATGTCCAACTTATTCATAAATTGTGTATATTCCGTCACTAGGCAGCGCGGAGCATTACTGGTACGGGATAGAATCACTGCGTCGTCTGCTAATAGTAGTATTAGCACTTGTAATGAATTAATATAGGGAACATCCGGAGTGGTTCCAAGAAGAGTGGATTCAACATTATTAGTGAATAATGCAAATAAGAAGGGGGCCAAAATGCACCCCTGCCTTACCCCTATGGCAATTTTAAAGTGCGTAGTGCATTCACCTCTCTTTCCATAGTGGATAAATAATATTAATCAGCTGTATATCAATCCCCATTGCCTCCATGTTCTGCCAGAGCTTAGACTGTGCCATGCAGTCAAAGGCTGCTGACAGATCCATGAAGGCAAGATACAAATGACCTTGTTTGGCTGCAGTATTAGCTATTATTAAACCTAGGTTCAGGCACTGATCAACAGTGCCTTTCCCTTTTCTGAAGCCCAACTGATTATAATATTTTTTTCCAGGGCCCATTCCTCAAGCCTATTTAAAAGCTAGCGTCCCATTAGTTTTGCTGTGGAATCTATCAAGGATATTGGTCTATAGTTTTTCGGGAGAGACCTATCCCCCTTTTTATTAATATTATAGATAGGCACAATTACTGTCGTTTTCCACGATGGGGGAGCACCAGTAAGGGCAATTTTATTAAAAACGTTTGTTAGAAGTGGGGTCCAGAGATCCTGATTCTCCAAAACAAATCAAATGGGACACCGTCAGGCCCCGGTGCCTTAGCACGTTTACACTGGTTTAAAGCATGCTTAGTTTCTACCAGTGTAAAATTAACCATGTTGCTCATCCCCGTTAGGATTACCGGGGTAGCATCAAAGATTACCTTCTCATTAGATCCAAACACATTTTTTAAATGTGTCACCCACTCCTCCTGTTCAAAATGGGTATCTGTTAAAATAGAATGTTCATCTCTTAAAATAGGTGCATTAATAACAGACCAAAAGGCTTGCAAACTTTTTAATAAAGCAGCCTTATGCAATTTTTCCCACCACTCTTCCTTTAGGGACTTCAACCTCAATAGCCTTGCTTTTTTATATGCCTGTCGCAATAGCTTAACCAAAGGTAAATTACGAGGAGTCCTCATAAAACCAGCTACATTTCTTAGACTTACCCTTCAGTATAACACAGATTAAATTATTTTTTTACTTCTGTTAAAATCAACTCAAAAGCTGAGACTATAGTATCATTAGGAGTAAAATCTAAACACATCATTATCTCCTCAAATCGCCTAGAGACTAAGGGGCCCATTAGGATGGTGGGCGGATTGCCCCCGCCAGGCTGGCGGTAGCCACCGCCGGCCTGGCAGGGGCAATCTGCCCGCCATCCGCACCTGAATTCCCCCTGCCATATTAGTACGGTGGGGGACCGCGGTGGACGGAAATACCGTCCGGCGCTTTTCCGCCCCGGTCGCCTTGCGGCCGGGGTGGAAAAGGATTAATATGGTGGCGGTGTCTATTAGACACCGCCAGCCATATTATGATGGGCTTGGTGAGATGCCTTTCCGTGGCGGCGATGCCGCCACGGAAAGGCATGCGGTCTTCACTCTGGGGGCCCTCTGTGGGCCCCCAGAGTAAAGGAGAGGTGGGGGGTGCACATGGGGGGTACCTGTGGTACCCCCCAGCATTTGCATACACAAAGCAGCAGGCACTGCGCGGTGCCTGCCGCTTCGGTATGCAAATGCATGCATGCCTTTTCAACATTGTGGCGGGCAATGCAGAGAGCACCGCCCGCCACAATGTTAAAAATGAGGGATGTGCCCGCCACAGTGGCGGGCGCATACTAATGCCACCATCGGGACTCCCGTCCTTAAGGCGGGCGGTCCCTTTTTCCGATGGGATGGCGGGCGGCCAAAGTCCACCCGTCATCCTAATGGGGGCCTAAGTTCACCAAAAACTTCCCAGTATCTACTTTCTCCCACTTTAAAGCAGCTCCATTCTTCCTTGCAATTACTGGGGTTACATGTAACTTGAAAGTTGGTTCTTTTTCCCTTAGGGAAGGGATACAGAAAGTTATAGCAGCATGGTCAATAAAAGCATTAAAATTAATCTCAAAATGAGAAAATAGCCCTCTTGTTGACTCAGAGACCAAGACATAATCAAGGGTAAAGTTAGAAAAATTATTTTAAAAAGTATATCCTAACTGACCAGTTCGACTTTCAGACACATTTAAAAATACAAGATTATTTATCATTAATAATCTATTTAAAGCATTACCATATTCCGAGTGACTAAAATGGGACACACTCTCTCCATCATCATCCAGCATTCCACATGCTATAGAGTTCATCGTATCACAAGGGTGAGCGATGAAGTCCCCAAGCCAAATTATATTACAAGGTTTAGTACATTTTTTTAGAAAAATTTCAATATCTCTTTCTAGGAGAGCTAGTACCGCTGGTTGGTTGCTTCCAAAGTTATTATTATAAAAATTAATGAGGAGCCAATACTGATCTGCATGATATTCTAATATAATAATATGATAGTATGTCGATGTGTTTAAAAAAGACTTCACTTTAAGAGGGAAAGCATAAGAAAGTAGGGTCAGTAATCTGCCCTTGGAACGACCAGCTGGTGAAGGTACAGCAGATGGAGACTGGAGAAGCAATACTAATTGTTACCCCTCTACAATCCAACACTTTCCTTACTGTTGCACTGACTGGAGTGGGAATAGTAAATTGTATCCCTCCACTATCCAACACTTCCCCTACTGTTGCACTCATTGGAGTGGGAATAGTCATTTTTACCCCTCCGCTATCCAACACTTTTTCTACTGTTGCACTCATTGGAGTCGGAATAGTAATTTTTACCCCTCCGCTATCCAACATTTTCTCTACTGTTACATTGACTTGAGAGGGAATAATCATTTTTACCCCTCCACGATCCAACACTTTCCCTACTGTTGCACTCATTGGAGTGGGAATAGTTATTTTACCCCTCCGCTATCCAACACTTTTTCTACTGTTGCACTCATTTGAGGCAGAACAGTAATTTGTACCCCTGCGCTATCCAAAACTTTCCCTACTGTTACATTGACTGGAGTGGGAATAGTAGATTTTATCCCTCCACTAGCCAATACTTTCCCTACCATTGCACTGACTGGAGTGGGAAATGTAATTATAAAGATTTTTAAATAGTTTAATGTTTAAAGTTATAATAGAATGTTTTTAATAGATTTTATGTTATTGGTACACACATATATATATATATGATCGAAAATGATGACGTCAGAGATCACATGTTGTTGGAAAAATGAATTAATTGAAGGATTTGAATGTAATATGTTAACCGTGATCAAGTAAACTGTGTTTACAAAATGCGTTGGTTGCTCCTCAAACTGGATACTTTGTGAAGAGTAAATTAATTGGAGAAGGTTACACTTTGTGAGTGCGGTTTCAGTAATCTGAAAGGATTAATGTGGATGAATAGAAATTCACTGAAAAAAACAAAGGTTTCAGGGCTGTCATCATCAGTGATGTCACCAGTGATGTCATTTGAGATGTCATCAGTGATGTCATCAGTGATGTCACTGACCATGTCATGAATGATGTAATATGTGACATCATCAGCAGTGGATTGCGGGCGCATGAGTTATAGTTAGGAGAACTAACTATAACGGAGGAGTTTCAATGGTTTTGTACGAGTGCAATGTCCAGATAACTATAACAGCCCTGAAACCTATGGTTTTTTCAGTGAATTTCTAAGGTTTTTTAAATGTTAATTCCTAACTATAACATGTCTGAAACCTATGGTTTTTCAGTGAATTTCGAAGGTTTTTTAAATGATAATTTTTCAATGTAATAATAGTTATATCTATGTTTTGATAGATTTTCTACTTTTTTTAGCTGTTCATTTTTACATATTTTATTTTTTAAATTACATTATATATTTTTAACATAAATGGAAATAAAAATGTTTTATAAAATATTGAAACTCAAATATTGTTTTTTTGTTGAATGTATAAGTGCAGA
This sequence comes from Lissotriton helveticus, assembly GCF_964261635.1. Taxonomy (NCBI): domain Eukaryota; kingdom Metazoa; phylum Chordata; class Amphibia; order Caudata; family Salamandridae; genus Lissotriton; species Lissotriton helveticus. Next base: position 1,263,445,490 of record NC_136059.1, on the reverse strand, counting down.
ACTATAAGTGTGTTGGTTTGATAGGGACTGCATGCAAGTGGATAGGATTTTGAAGCAGTCCAGGTGCTAAGGTCTGGCTCACTGCATGAATACTTGGGTACTGACTGCATGATTAAGGTACTGCAAGGAGTGTGTCTGGGTGTATTTATAAGTGTTTGGGTTTTGGTGCAGTGAATGGATTAGTACATGATGCTGAATGGGTCACTAGAGGAGTGCAAGAGGACACAGGGCGCGTTTACACAGTGGTGAAGGGAAAGGATGGTGTAGGAAAGTGGCTCTATATATACTGGAACAAAGTAAGGTACAATGTGTATAGCGTTCCCAGTCCCCAGAGGTTTGGCAGAGGTTAAAGTTAGATATAACCTTACTCTCTAAAGTGGTAGCTTGGTCGAGCAGTAAGGCAGTATCAGAGGACAGTGTAAAGCATTTGTTGTACACACTCAGTCAGCAAATGGTCTCACACACTCAAGTACTGAACTCTAGGCCAATTGTTTAGTATCAAAAGATATACTGGCAGATGCATCAAAGTTATGTTTTGCGAGTCCTTAATAGCGAATTTTAAGGAATCGCTATTAAAGACTAGCAAAACGGGATGCATGTAGGAATCGCAATGTTAATAGCGATTCCTACAGATTCCTTATTTGCGATTCGGTAATAGCTAAGGAATGGCTTTCCCATTCATTCCTATGGGCCTTTATGGGAAAGCCGTTCCTTATTAGCGATTAGCTATTACCGAATCGCTAATCTTCCGCTATTTCAAGGGTGCCAGGGTGTCCAAAGGACACCCTGTTGCACCCCTGAAATGGGCATGTGTGTGCGCAACAGGTAACTTTGAAAAATGCACAAAAGTGCATTTTTCAAAGTTTTAGCAAATTACCACGAAGTTCAACTTCATGGTAATTTGCTCCCCCTATTAGCGAATTCGCAATTTTTTTGGGTTTCATGCATTGCATTTAAGGAATCTCATTTTGGGATTCCTTAAATACAAGAGCAATTTAAGGAATCGCTATTTAGAGATTACTTAAATTGCGATTTCTGCATTTGGGATGATGCATCCCAAATGCAAAAATACCGGGAGCAAACGGCCAGATTCTGAGAATCTGGCAGTTTGCTCCCGGTATTTTCTTTGATGCATCTGCCTGATAGTTGTTTTTTTTTTAGAACCAACAAGGTATCAAAATATACTTTCTCAGGATGAGTTACTTTAATTAAATACTTTTCAAATAGGCAATAGACTTTTTGAATGCAATAGTTACAGTTTGTTGCAAAAGGCAACATAATTTCAAACACAATGCAATATTGAGCTCAATGGGAATTTCTGGTTAAATGCAATTACTTACTTTGTAGATTACTTTTCTAACCACAGGACTGGATCCTAGATTCAGTCTCAGGACGTGAGCTGTAAACAGTTAAGTAAAAGCGTTTTGTTTACAGTAGTGATTTTTCAGGAATATTACTGTATTTTAAAAGTTGACACTTAGAAACTTTTTCAGTTGGAATTACCAATGTTATCCTATGGAAGAAAATTCAATTTGCAGGTAAAGTATGTTCACGTTTCTTTTTTTAATCCAGTGCTGGACTCCTAGGTTCAGCACTGGGACCTCTATCTAAAACAGGCAAGTAATTACGTTTTTTATCATTGGCACGATGTTTAGAGAATATCGAAAATCGACACAGAAACTTTTTCAGCGAAAAGCAGGCAATGATATCCTATTGAAGGAAATTCAAGTTACTGGTAAGTACGGTTAGAATTACTTTTCAGGATCAGTACTGGGCTCAAAGATGCAGCAATAAGTTCTCTCCTGATAACAGATGAGGAAGTCAGAATTCGTAGTTCGGCTGATTTTAGATGAATATTTTAAAGTTCCAAAACTCCACACTTAGAAGAATTTCCAAGTGAAACCAGTCAATGTTAGCCTATGGAAGGAAATTCAAGTTACTGGTAAGTACGATTAGAATTACTTTTCAAGATCAGTACTGGGCTAAAAAATTCGGCACTGTGGTCTCTCTTGATAACAGGTGAGTAAATCGGAATTCGTAGTTCGGTTGATTTTAGAGGAATATTTGTAAGTTCCAAACCTCCACACTTCGAAGAATTTCCAAGTGAAACCAGTCAATGTTAGCCTATAGAAGGAAATTCAAGTTACGGGTAAGTACGGTTATAATTACTTTTCAGGATCAGTACTGGGCTCAAAGATGCAGCACTGAGGTCTCTCCTGATAACAGGTGAGTAAATCGGAATTTGTACTTCGGCTGATTTTACTTTGGTCCAGTATATATAGAGCCACTTTCCAAAACCATCCCCTCCCTTCACCACTGTGTAAACGCACCCTGCGTCCGTTTTAATTCGGGAGATTAAGTCTCCTTGAAACCTGAGGGCCCCTAGGATCAAACTAGCCCACTAGGTACCACTAGTAAGCGCCACAGAGTTCCGTTGCAGAGAGGTGTAAAATTGTGGCACGGCCTGGACCACCTTTCTGCAATGCAATGCAGCGCAATGGCGCTTACTGGAAGCACCTGGTGTGCTAGTTAGCCCCCATGGGTCCTCAGGATTCAAGGAGAATTATTTGCCCAACTTAAAACGTGCCACAGAGTGTTTGCACACGTCACCTCAGGCCCCGTCCCCTCCCTTCCCCACTGTGTAAACACGCCCTGTGGCTGTTTTAAGTTGGGAGAATAAGTCCCCTTGAATCCTGAGGGTTCCTAGAGGCAAATTACCCACTAGGTACCTCCAGTAAGTGCCATTGCAGAGATGAGTAAAAAGGGGTACGGCCTGCACCACCTCTCTGCAACGCAGCACAGTGGCACTTACTGGAAGCACCTGGTGGGCTAGTTGGCCCCCAGAGTCCCTCAGGATTGAAGGCAAATTATTTCCCCAACCTAAAACGCGCCACAGGGCGTGTTTGCATACGTCACCTCACGCCCCATACCCTCCCTTCACCAATGTGTAAACGCACCTTGTGGCCGTTCTAAGTTGATAGATTAAGTCCCCCTGAATCCTAAGGGTCCCTAGGCTCAAACTAGCCCACTAGGTACCTCCAGTAAGCGCCACAGAGTTGCGTTGCAGAGAGCTGTAAAAAGGGGCGTAGCCTCTGTACTCCTGTCTGCAACGCAGCTCCCTGGCGCATACTGGAGATACCTGTTGGGCTAGTTGGCTCTCTGGGACCCTCAGTATTGAAAGAGCATTAATTCCCCAACTTACAACTCGCCACGGGTCGTGTTTGCACAGTGGTGAAGGGAGGGGGCGGGCCTGAGGTGACATATGTGCAAACATCAGTGATGTCATCACTGAGGTCACTGACCATGTCAAGAGTGATGTAATATGTGACATCGCCAGCAGTGCATTGCGGGGCGCGAGTTATAGCTGAACTAACTATAACGAGGAATTTCACTGGTTTTGTACGAGCAAAATGTCCAACTAACTATACCGCCCCTGAAACCTATTGTTTTTTCAGTGAATTTCTAAGGTTTTTTAAATGCTAATTTCTAACTATAACGTTCCTGAAACCTATGTTTTTTTCAGTGAATTTTAAAGATTTTTAAATGCTAATTTCTAACGGTAACATGCCTGAAACCTATGGTTTTTTAAGTGACTTTAAAAGGTTTTTTTAAATGCTAACTTCTAACTATAACATGCCTGAAACCTATGTTTTTATTCGAGTGAATTTCAAAGGTTTTTTAAATGCTAGTTTCTAACTATGTCTACAGAGGTAGGACATATGAAGAAAGAAGAAACATTGCGCAGAAAGAAGCAAAAGAAATGCAGGAAGAAGCAACAGAAGTCCACAAAGATGAAGAAAAGTGCAGGAAGAAGCAAGACATGTGCAGGAAGTACCAAAGGAGGAGCAGAAAGAGGCCTTGTTGCAAAATCATCCTGTGCCAACAACTTTTTCAGACGGGTACTGGTGGTAAATGACTCTGACTAACCAGCCCTCGAGCCAGTGCTATGCTAAAAGGCACTTAGAATACAGTGAAAACACCTACATACACTAGGGAACACTATGCGTTGGGTTACCCCTGTGATTAGCATGACCTCCTCTGTAAGACACTAGTACATAATAGGGCAGAGGGATTAAACCTACCTCTAAGTCAGAGGTGCAGAAATATGCTACTTTAACTAGTAGTCGCGTTTGCAGAGTGGTGAACAAAGGTTGCTGGGCGTCCAACCAATGCTCAGGAATTGAGCTGCATAGGACTTACAAGACGCACACACTGTATGGTGACTCTGACTCGATTTGCACATGCTATATTAAAAGACGTTTTTGGTGTAGGATTTGTGTTGCGCTAACTATCTTTTGAAATGCTGCTTACTTTTTAATCTGTTTCTGACTCCCCGGTCTACCGCGAGTGCCGCTCGCTTGATGTGGAGTGAGGTTCAGTGATTTTTTTTTTAGCCTCAGTCTATTGCACTCACTCACTTCCAGCGGGAAGGAGGTTGACGCTCTAGTGCCCCAATCCTCCCTACTTAAATCAGATGACACAGGCCCCGCGAGTGGACGCACGCACTGTATGGTGACTCTGACTCGATTTGCACATGCCATTTTAAAAAAGGTTTTTGGTGTAGGATTTGTGTTGCGCTAAATATCTTTTGAACTGCTGCTTACTTTTTAATCTGTTTCTGACTCCCTGGTCCACCGCGAGCGCTGCACGTTTGATGTGGAGGGAGGTTCAGTGATTTTGTTTTTAGCCTAATTCTATTGCACTCACTCACTTCCGGCAGAAGGAGGTTGGCGCTCTAGTGCCCCCACCCTCCCTACTTAAATCAGATGACACAGGCCCCGTGAGCAGACGCACACACTGTATGATGACTCTGACTCGATTTGCACATGTTATTTTAAAAAACGTTTTTGGTGTAGGATTTGTGTTGCACTAAATATCTTTTGAACTGCTGCTTACTTTTTAATCTGTTTCTGACTCCCCGGTCCACCACGAGCGCTGCACGTTTGATGTGGAGGGAGGTTCAGTGATTTTGTTTTTAGCCTAATTCTATCGCACTCACTCACTTCTGGTGGTAGGAGGTTGGCGCTCTAGTGACCCAACCCTCCCTACTTAAATCAGATGACACAGGCCCCGCGAGCGGACGCACGCACTGTATGGTGACTCTGACTTGATTTGCACATGCTATTTTAAAAAACGTTTTTGGTGTGGGATTTGTGTTGCGCTAAATCTCTTTTGAACTGCTGCTTACTTTTTAATCTGTTTCTGACTCCCTGGTCTACCGCGAGTGCCACTCGTTTGATGTGGAGGGAGGTTCAGTGATTTTGTTTTTAGCCTAATTCTATTGCACTCACTCACTTCCGGCGGAAGGAGGTTGGCGCTCTAGTGCCCCAACCCTCCCTACATAAATCAAATGACACAGGCCCGCGAGTGGACTCACCCCCTGTATGGTGACTCTGACTCGATTTGCATATGCTATTTTAAAAAACGTTTTTGGTGTAGGATTTGTGTTGCGCTAAATATCTTTTGAACTGCTGCTTACTTTTAAATCTGTTTCTGACTACCCGGTCCATTGCGAGCGCCGCTCGTTTGATGTGGAGGGAGGTTCAGTGATTTTGTTTTTAGTCTAATTCTATTGCACTCACTCACTTCTGGCGGAAGGAGGTTGGCGCTCTAGTGCCCCAACCCTCCCTACTTAAATCAGATGACACAGGTCCCGCGAGCGGACGCACACACTTTTTGGTGACTCTGACTTGATTTGCACAAGCTATTTTAAAAAACGTTTTTAGTGTAGGAATTGTGTTGCGCTAAATATCTTTTGAACTGCTGATTACTTATTAATCTGTTTCTGACTCCCCGGTCCACTGCGAGCGCCGCTCGTTTGATGTGGAGGGAGGTTCAGTGATTTTGTTTGGACTATGAAGTGCCAACGAACATCTGCATTCTGTGATTCCGGAGGCTTCTCGTTTGGGATATCTAGTTGGATTTGGAGTGACCCAGTCATTTGGTAAGTAATGGGTTTAAGACATTGAAATGCGTCATTTGGGAAAACCAGATGCCAGTTCCAGTGGTTCTGAAGGTCCGACTCCGGACGGCTCTCGGAAGACCTTCTTTACAACATTGTAATCGAGCCCTAAGTCTGAAGGTACATTTTTGACTGGGACATAGCCCTCAGTCTATTTGACAGGCGCTACATCATGGTTGGCCTAAAACTTTTAATTTGTCCTGGTCCAGTGTGACCAGATAGCCACAAGTGGTACTTTAAGCTTTTTGGATCTAGAATGTATAATTTTGCATGTAATCTTTAGAAACTCATATCTCTGGTTCCCTAGATCGGATTTTTGTTGTTTGGATGTTGTTTGGAAGATAAACAAATGTTCTATTTTTATAAATTGATGTTGGATTTTTATGTTGTTGTGTGTTTTACCTATTTACTGATTTTGTGGTATTAAATGCTTTACAGATACCTGTCTCCTCCGTTATGCCTCACTGCTCGTTTGCTAAGGTACCAAGGGTTGAGCAAGGATTAATTTAATGAGACTTCACTGGACCTATTAGTGATTGTGGTATTATTACTGGCTGAGGGTTAATACCCCCACCTATTATCTAACCCAGTTCCCTACAGAGGCTAAATGCAACAGAACATGAACAGCAGCAGTGGCTCCCAATTTGCTTCTGTGTTCTTGTAGTAGGCATTTTTCCAAATTTACTCTCAATTATATGAGCAAAAGTAATCACATAATTGTGGGTAATTTCATGTCACAAGAGTAATGCATACTTTCCAAAATGACTCCAGCATAATTAAGATTTTGCGCAAACCTAGTTTTTATTTGACGCATGCTGTAAGTGCATCTACTGTCTCATGCTACAGAACCATTTATGGGTGATCCTCCTTTTAAATGTCCTTTCGAGATTGCTCTCCAGATACAGGGCCTGAATACGATGGCGGGCAGACTTATGGCTGCCTGCCACTGTGTCTGAACGAGTTTTGTCTATATTGAAATTGACTTATCAAATGTGGTTACACCAGTTGGGTGTATTTTACAGTCACTATTCCCGATCTCACACCATCCTCACCACATCACTCCCTTTTCCCTTCCCTTGGGGCACTGCATAGTCTACAAATGATCATTCAATGTTATGATATTGAATACGCACTTACATTGTGAATAAATACATTGTAAGATCATTTCTTACTTATTGGTTTTTTATTTGTACTTATGTTTATGATTTGAATGTCCGCTACTGGGACCCCTTTTCTCTTAGTACTGTTACTACCCAGGTCCCAGTGACTATGATTGGGTGAACCCCCTTTGTTATACGCCACTGTGTCTGAACCGGCACCACCAGAAAGTCTGTTAGCGATCCCGACATAGGCATTACAATGCGACCACCACCACGGCAGCCGCAATGCCTATATTTTGCATTGTGGAGGGTGCTGCTGGCTGCACCACACGCCGCAAGACATAAAGGGGACACTTTACATATCCCTGCACTATGTGGCAATCAGGGATATGTAGGGGGGTGTAGGTGCCCACAAGGTCTCATGTCTGGGGGGAGTGGGGAAGGGGGGCCTGCTACGGGCCCCCACAGTCCCTTTCCGCCTGCCTTTTCATGGCGGGTTACCTGCCATGTAAAGGCAGGCGGAAAGGTACATTCTAATCTCTATGGCAGTGCACATTGTAGGGAATACAATTACCTCCAACGCCCGAGGGCACAAGGAGCCCGGTGGATGCGTGGTTGTCGGTCTTTCCGAATGCCAATACACTTCCCGCAATCCTATTGCGGCGGGCGGTGAACTTGGTTACGATGGCGGGGAGACCGCCAACGACAACCTGTCAAGGGCAGTCTCCCCGCCATCATATTGAGGTCCACAGTCTTCATGTACTGATGCCCTTACAGCAAGCTAATCTCCAGTGTGGAACACCCAGAACAGAGGCACCAGGAGGTGAGAAGTTTCTGCACTTCTGACATCAGCCCAACTAAAGGACCCCCTTCACCTTGTGCAACAGAATCTGCAGCTCCTTACTCCACCCTAGCATTTACCAAACAGCAGTATTTCTCGCGGTCTAATTAGAAGTCTCTTGCTAACAAAGTATTTATTGAATTTGTATAGGAAGCCATATCTCTACCCTACTCACCACAGTGTCTGTATTTTCACCTTCCTGTTACAGGAATGCATGTCATGCACTTCCATTGTCTGGGGTAGATGTTCTCACCCCCCATTGTTTGTCATGTCAAACCAGAGGTATTCAAAATTAAAAGCATTCTGTTTTGTAATTAATACTGTGAGCAAAACCTGAGGACGCACATAAGAAGACATGGCGTTTATTAGTGAAGACTGTAAGATCTATGAAAAATATCTCTTTATTTAACAGCACTAATTAGGAAGAAATGTTCTAATGTGAAGAGGTCACACAAAGGTGTTTATGAAGTGTTATCAGCAAGGTAAGGCACAGTTTTCCTGCCAGGCATAAATGTCCATTGCCATGTCACCTCCTACTTCCTTCTTTAGGCAGTCTGGCTAAAACTTGAGAGGCGTATTCCCCCAACCTCATGTCTTCTTCATTGTGTTTGTTGTGTATGAGGAATTCAGCCTCTTGACAATGTAGGGAATCCCTTTGAAGTCCCCCACCCCATGGTACACTGTCTCCCTGACGGAGGTGTGGTCCCTGAGGACCCCGACACCGAAACGCGCGTCGGCGCTACTTGCTCTTTGGCAGAGTGGATTGGTTATTTTGCCATCAGCCCCATTTTTTGACATCTGTCTCTGCCTTTACATATTTTAGTCTTTTTGAATAATTTACCATCGCTTTATTCTTTGGGTGGTGCTTTGTACCTATGATTTGATGTATTGGAAGATTGAGTGAATGACTTTCCCTGAATATATGATGAGATAAATGTGAATGACATGGTGTGGGTGGGACTGGATTATGGGTTGTATATGCCCTATTGTTGATGCTTGATTAATTTGTGTGTTTTTTATATCGTTATCATTGGAAATCAAATTTATGAAATTGTGAAAATCATGTGTGTATAGATCCATATGTCTATTTTTATATATAAGAAATGAAGAATAAACAACAAATTATAAAAAATAAAGAAAATATAAATAACATGGAATGAGGTTTGTGTTTTGGCTCTTAGTGGTGGGTGGTGCTCCCTATTTGTTTGTCAGGATCCTCACCTAGGACCGCCCCTTGAATATATTTTGGCAGGGTAGTTCTTCTTTCAGTGTACTTCTTACCCCCTTGTTCCTGTCTATAATCAGAATCCCCTGGGGAGCCTCCTTCTATTTTGTTGTTCAAGTTTTATTTCATGCCTTTCTACAAAGGTTCCTACCTCAAGCAGATAAATACAAGTCATACAGATCCTTTCTCTGCAGGGAAAAGCATATATAATGTGTGAAAAGCAGATGCAAATTTGGCAAATGCCTGAAAGGACGAATTATTTACTTCAGTTTGATGAGTTTATTCTGTGTGTTTTAAAACATGAGTGACAAGGGACATGGTAAGGGAAAGTAAATACGATAGCAGTTTGTTAGACATTACAAAAGGAACAAGAGTTTATTTAGTTCGATGCTTGAGAAACAATTAACTGCAAATGGGAAGTCGTGATGTAAATATTAAATCCAAAAAGAACAGATGATGGAGGGAATGCTGAACAAATCAATCATTCACCCCCAGACACAGATCTGGGTTAAATCCATCATTTTTTTTGCACGCCACGCCATTCCAGTTCAGGCCCAGCCATATCCAAATCAGGCTAGACGGCCCTGCCCATAGGAAAAACCAGCCCAAACTGCCAGTCCAGGTCGTCGCTGGACCAGAAACAAGCATCCTAGGACTGGTTTTGGGGTATCACCCCATGTCAGCCAGGCTCGCTTGAATCTGGTGGTGTAGTGAACATGGGACGCACGTCTGGGAATACCCTTCTCACTTAGGGCTACAAATGCAAAAAGAACAAATGCTGGGTCCAAACTGGGGTGACATAGTGAGCAAAAGAACAATGGATTAAACCTAAATCTCTTAACTGGGGGTGAGTGGTGAAAGGTTTTCACACTCCGTTCATCATCTTGTGCTTGCTATGTTTGCGCTAAGTGGACAAGGGTATGCCCAGACGTGGGTCCATTGATCACTGTGCCACTGGATTCAAGCTAGCCTAGCTGAGGAGGGGTGATACTCTGAAACCGGTCCCAGGATGCTTGTTTCCAGTCCATTGGGATACCTGGCATGGCAGTTCGGACTGGACTGTTCCCATAAGGAGCAGGGTCAAGACTGATTTGCCTATCGCTAGGTCCAAACTGGGGTGGCATAGTGAGCAAAAGAACAATGGATTAAACCCTGATCTCTTGACTGGGGGTGAGTGGTTGAAAAGTTTCAGTACTTCATCCATCATCTTGTTGTGTTTACAAACATTATTTTGGACATCATTGCAAAAATGTAAACATCTTCTTGCAGGAAGGTTCAGCAGCTCCAGGAACAGGCCTGGGACGCACGTCTGGGAATACCCTTCTCACTTAGGGCAACAAATAGAAAAAGAACAAATGCTGGGTCCAAACTGGGGTGACATAGTGAGCAAAAGAACAATGGATTAAACCTAAATCTCTTAACTGGGGGTGTGTGGTGAAAGGTTTTCACACTCCGTTCATCATCTTGTGCTTGCTATGTTTGCGCTAAGTGGACAAGGGTATGCCCAGACGTGGGTCCCTTGATCACTGTGCCACTGGATTCAAGCTAGCCTAGCTGAGGAGGGGTGATACTCTGAAACCGGTCCCAGGATGCTTGTTTCCAGTCCATTGGGATACCTGGCATGGCAGTTCGGGCTGGACTGTTCCCATAAGGAGCAGGGTCAAGACTGATTTGCCTATCGCTAGGTCCAAACTGGGGTGGCATAGTGAGCAAAAGAACAATGGATTAAACCCTGATCTCTTGACTGGGGGTGAATGGTTGAAAGGTTTCAGTACTTCATCCATCATCTTTTTGTGTTTGCAAACATTATTTTGGACATCATTGCAAAAATGTAAACATCTTCTTGCAGGAAGGTTTCAGCAGCTCCAGGAACAGGCCTGGCATTCTCCTTGAGAGCAAGGAGGTTGAGGAGAGCCCATTTCTGTGCGTACCTGGTTTCTTTTGCAGCATTTTCAATTAAGAACACAGCAGTTAAAGAAGTGTGAAGTTTTTTAATTGGGTATTGTGCAAAGCTGGCCTGGTATATGATTCCCACTAATGTAAGGGGGCACCTTGCACCAGTCCAGACCACCCTGAGGGTGAAGTAGGAGTAGGCCTGGTCGGTGAACTCCACACTGTTTAAGGAGTATGTGGAGTTTTCTGCGATCCTCGTTGCGCAGAGCTCGCGAAGTGCAGAAAACTCCACTCTGCATAGTGCAGCTGAGTTTTATCCCCAATAGCGCTCATGAACAATAAGTTTGTGAGAGCGAGCTGCTGCTCGGGTATAATTTCTACAAGAGCGGCAAGAAGACAAGCGCGAACAGCAGTTTGCAACGCACTCTCCCACTTGCGAAACTCCGCTGAGTTTTTTTGTCACTTTGCGGAGTTCTGTGTAGCAAAACTCTGTGAACTATGCATAGGCCTGTGTAGGAGGTCGCAGAGAACCTTAGAAAGCTATCCATGTGGTGGCTGTGGAGAGCAGCCTTCAGGCTTAGTCTTGAAGGAGTGTAGATCAGCTTGTTTTACCAGAATGCAATCTTATACTATAGAATAAATGAAAAAGAACCACACAAAGTAGTTATAAAAATATATATTTACTAGCAGCCTGCCCCGACCTTATCCGGGAGCAATCAGGCTTCCCCGACCCCCGCCCGCCCCGACATAGCAGCCCGTCCCAAAATGAGTGTTCAGGGCCCCCGTCTGTCCCGGCCCCTGCCCGCCCCCCGCCATGAGTGTTCAGGGCCCCCGCTCGCCCCGTCCCCCGCCTGCCCCGTCCGCCCTGACCCCCGTCTGCCCCGTCCGCCCTGACCCCCGCCTGCCCCGACATTGTCCGTGGGTCCCCCGGAGCCTTGCCTCGGCTGCCGCTCTGCCCCCGTGCTCCTCAGTTCACCGCTCCGCCGCTCCTCACCGCCTGTCCGCCGCTCCTCACCGCTCCTCCCCGCTTGTCCGCCGCTCCTCCCCGCGCCATGTCCGCCGCTCCTCCTGTCGCTCGTGGACGCCGCTCCACCCCGCGCTCCTGACGTCAGCACGCAGGTCGCGGCCGGTGCTTCTTCCACGGGACTACTTTTTTTTTTTCGATAATTTTTTTAAATATTGTATATTTTTTTACTTTATATAGCCTATGTCCATCTGCACACACTGACGATTACAACGATGTATCGGGTGTGTAGATTGGCGCTGTGGTTCCCGAGTTTACCCGCCTCAAAGCTTCAAAGTTCTTCCTTTATAATAGTAGTATAGATTATATAACACTCTCTAGTACGTTACTCCTACATGGAGCAAGACACAAAGCACATAATACTTTAGCAAAGAAATCACATTAAATTGCACTAATACACAGTTGGCACCAGAGGGGATCAAAAAATATACTAAGAAAGCGGTATAAGAACCATGACTCGAGTCAGGAAAATGTTCAGAGGACGTAGAATTGCTGGGGACCCACAGAACCACCCAAGGTAAGTACATAGGGACCCCACGGAGAACGTGTGCAGTTTGTGAACACGACCTTGTGCGCCATACAAGTCTATGTGCAAGTCACGGTTGGAAATTTAAAGATTAGGGACCCTTCCCAGTGGACCATGAGGAAACCACATGGAAGACAGAAGGTTGGAGAGCCACCCCAACCATGGATACTGTGGTACCCAAGTTACCTATCTCAGGGAAGCCTGGTGCATAGGTGTGAAGTGGAGTCGGAAACTGCAGTCAAACCCAAATGAGGACATCTGGAAAGTGCCGCTGCTGGAAGAGGAGAAAGCGTCCGGAGGAATACAAATGTGGATTCTTGAAGAGGAGTACCTGAAAGCAGAGGGGACAGAGTCTATGTCACTCAGGAGTGACCAGGAGACTTGGAAGATGGATGCCCCCGATGTCAGTTGCTTCAGGAAAGATAACAGTGACCTTGACTCTGCAGCTGCCAGGACAGAGGATGACCAGGACCTGGATACAAGCTGTCCCATAAAGGATGTCGAGTGCTGAGGGATCGGTGTCTGGCGGGTGTACCAACAAGCCTTGGCAAATGTAATCCACACAGGAAGTCAAGAAGGTGCACAGTTGGGACCAGCAAGGTCCAGGAGACTCACCACAAGCAGGGGAATCATGGAAGTCCACAAGCAATCAGGGGAGCCCAAGGAAAATAAAGGTGACCCTCAAATGGACCCACAGGCCAAAGGCACAGGAGTCGCAAGAGGACTTTAAGCAGGTCATCAAAAGATGCAGGCCACCATGCACACGTGTGTGGCCAAAGATTCTGGTCACTGGATGTGCCTGAGGTTGGGGCTACTTGGAGGCCCAAAAGCATCTTGCAAAGCTGTCAACAAGCCTTTGCAACTGCAAAGGGGATGTGGTACACAGGGGTTGGTTATTGCAACCCCCAAAAGGACTAGTTGCCTCATACCCTGCAAGAGGGTAGAGCAGGCCTTAGGACCTGAGAAAAACGATGACCTGTGTTGCAAAGCCCATGGAGTCCGGAGGAGTTTGCGATCTGCAGACTGGTCATCCTTATTCCGGTGCCTGCTTTGCCAGGGAGTGGCTCCTTCACTCCAAGGAAGATTACTTTGTTAGTCTGTGATGCTTCACAGGCCTTGGAAGGTTGGTGTATGATGCACAGGCACAGACGATGCAGGGATGGGAGACAAAGTCAGGCCCAAACAAAGTCCAGTGAAGTCCAGAGTGCCCAGACGGTAGAAGTGCAGGGGTTTCAGATCTGAACCTTATCCCATGACAAATCTAGGGACCTACACCCAGGAAACCCTTACGTACTCTAAGGAAAGGGTTGGGAGGATTCAGGAGACCCTGGACAGGGGGCAGGAGGGTCTGGACAGGGGGGATGTTACTCCCATGCCCTTTGTCCATTTTCACGCCAAAGCGGGAGCCAACGGCTCCCAGAACCGGTTTGAACTGGACTATGCACAGGGAAACCAAATGTGCCCCTCATTCAGACTTTCGGGCAGTGGCAAGTGCACTCACCCAGCCCTAATACACTAAATCCTGTCTGGGAGGTGGTCACACTTCCCTGTGAAAGGATGCAGATTGTTCTGCTGTCCCTATAAACCTATATAGGATCTGCGCATTTAGACAACATACACTGAGGGCTTGGTGTCCAAACTGATTCCGGACACCCCCATCCAGTATGTTAACCTGTATACCGGCTAGCTCACAGTGCCACTAGAAACCCCTCTTCCCAAGGAGAGAATAGTTCTTGGCAACTATCAAACATGACAAGTCTGAGCCCTCAGAATCGTGGAAACAGTGCTCCTAGTCGCTCAGTCATTCTTGCTCACTTTGACTCTGAGAGAGATACACAGAATAAACGATGGGGACATATTTATTGAACCAGCGTCATTCTAGTGTAACATAGATGTGCTGACACAATCATTAGACAGTAACAGAAATAGATGATTATAAGCACTAACAAAGTAAAAGGATGGTAGATTTCTACCTAGTGCTTAAACGATAAACACAGGCAAGTATAAAAATACATGACATTAATAAAAGCATATTCCTACTATGCCACCCTAACTAGATGTACTTAAGTGTACCTAGCATGTATGTAGGTGTGGAAGCCAAGAATCCCTCTAGGATAAAGTCAACCCCATTACCTGAAGTGAGAGACTGTGGGACACGGTTCTGGTCTCGAGGTGGACATCCCGCAAGGGATGTCAGACCACTGCGAGCTGGAGTATCTGCGTGCAGGAGCCTCAGCGTCCCACGTCAGTGTGCCGGCATGGAAGACCTGTTCTCTCTCTACCTTTGCAAGAGATGGTGTATATATCTCCAAAATAATACCCATTGAGGATATATCTCGCTGTGTCATGTGGAACTAGGATGATGGAAGGAATGACCTGTGTACACAGTTTTTTTATGCAATAGATGTTCGTCCTGCTGTCCAGCAGTGATTCCATGAATCCTCATGCATGATGAATAAGTCTTAGGCCTTTCGGAGAAAACCCCAGGTCCTCTAGTCATTACCTCAATTAGGTAAAAGGTCAGTCCTAAGAACCGTTACGTAGTGTAATATGAGGGCAATGTAGGTGAAAGGTGTAATTAGTACCTGAGACGATATTGGGGTACCTATATGGAATATAACACTGCCTTCCTCTGCTCAAGCATGGCTCAGCAGCAGGAGAGCAGAAATGTGTCTCTGGTCAGCAGCAACCATTTTGTGCTGTGCGGGACTAGAAGGCTGGTACCAGGAACACTGAGAGACTCAGGGAGAACGCAGGGCTCTCCCAGTGCTTGGAATCATACCTTCGGGTGTGGGGAGTATGATTCCAACATCTTTGATACCAAACATGATAGATTTGTTACAGCCATTTTTGGGTTGGTCATCACGTGATTAAGTGGTGCCCCTCTACATAGTATATGGCTGCTTCACTTACAACCCTGTAGAATGAACTATCTATACTGCAGGAGTGTCCTGCTCATGCAGGGGCACTCACTCACTTAGAACCAAACACCCTGCCCTCAAGATTGTAAAGGTCTGCTATAGGGGTGACCTATAGGTTTTAAGTGCAGTGACCCTTAGATATAGTAAACCAAGTACTTTTAGTAAGTGGTGCATGCACTAACTTACACAGGCTTCAATGGCAGGCCTGTAGTTCCATTTTGAGTAGTCTCTCATGGGTGGCATAATGCCTCCTTCAGCCCATGTGAGACCTCTTAGGGTACCTTTGCCCTGGGTACATGGTACCATATACTAGGGACTGACTGAGTACCCCAGTATCCAATCTGGGAAATAGCTAGGTACTGAACACAACAGTTTAGGGAGAAAGCAGATATACTTGGGTCCTGCTTAGCAGGATCCCAGTCAGACTAGTCAAAACCAGCATCATGTCAATGCCCCAAATGTTTGCATCATTTTTAATTTATTTTGTTCTCCTCTTTTGCCTTTTTCTTAAAGTGTCTCTTTAGGATTATCACATTTTTTGCCCTTAACAATCAGTCCTGGACTGGAAAAATGACCCTCAAGAGGTTTCTCTTTGTTCCTGTTGCTAATGACCGGCAGTGAGTGATCAGTCCTTGCCTGTGTCTATCCCATTTAGCCAGGATAGAAAATAGCATTTGGGCTTTTTAGTGCATACATTAAAGCGCACTGTATTGAGGGCTGTGCAAGTGAAAGACCATGGTGCAGATTTACTAAGGGCATGTGTTGCCTATGTATCATGTTAGGTGAGACACGGCAACACAAGCCTTATAGTCAGATTTACTAAACCACGCAAAGCCACCTTGTGCAGCATGGTATATCTAGAGTAACACAAGTCTGTGCCAGTTGCTGCTTTGACATACTTTGCGTTGGAAAGGACTTCCATGGGTGGAACATGTATGTCCTCATGCACGCACCCATGGTTCTTAGTGCATTCCCAGATTTTACTAAGGGCCTAATTTAGAGTTTTGCAGTCTTCCCACCGGACCGCTGCCATGGTGGTCCTAGGATGACCACCAAGCTGTCAGCATTTCCGCTCATCGGAGTAATCCAGGGCCGGTGGTGCAGCAACGGCAGTGTCACAGAGGTGGAAATGTTTGACTCATCGAAGAGCCTGGAAAGCATACCAATGCCACAATAGCACCTCCAGCACGTCCGTTCACAGTGTGGTATGCATGTTGTCGTATATGCCACAGAGTGCATGCATGACCATGCACTCCTGGGGGGGGCACAACAAGTACCTCCTGCACGCACCCTCATAGGCAGATTTGCCCAGGAGCCCTGTTGAGAGCACCTTACATGCCTTTTTACCAAGCATTTAATGCGGGGGTCCCCACCATGAAATGTTTGATGTAAAAGCAGGTTGGAATCTGCTCATCTCTGCTAGCATCAGCACCGCCACAAATCCTGCTTGCATTTCCCATTCCTGCTGAATGCGGTCTTGTGTTTTTCCAAACACTAGCATCGTAATCGGGCTACGTGATGGTGGCGATCAAACAGCCATCTGCGGGTACGATGGTCCAAGGACTGCCAACTTCTAATCAGGCCCTTAGACTAATAATCATATCTTTACATCTCTTCATTATTTTCTCTTTCTAGAAAGAGAAAAATGCTACTGAGGATTGTTTTTGAGCAGGAAGGTGTCTCCTTCTGCACAGAAACAATCCTACCTGTAAGGCAAGCATACTTTGGTGGAAGGGTGCCTGCTTTGGTTGTGTGATGGTACAACGTATGCCTGAACAACGCATGCCTGTACCACGCAGTCTCTACCACGACTGTGTCTTTACCATGCATGCCTTGACCACACATGCCTTTACCACACAATATTGTGGTAAAGTCATGATGGGTAAAGAGACATGCGTGCTAAATATCATTCCCCTGCCCCCTACCCTGTAAACTGTCCCTTTTCCCTTTGACCTGAGCCCTAACAATTAAACAGGTGTCCTAAAAACTATCCCGACCTTATGCCACCCCAGCCCTGAGCCCTAAAAACTGTTCCCCACATCCCTAAACGACTCCAACCTGATCCCCCGCCCTAAGGTTTAAATCTGCCCCCCTGCTCTTTAAACTGTCCCTTTTCCCCCTGCCTTATTTATTTTATTTATTTTTTTACTTATAAATCGCAACACTCATCCCAAAGGATATCAAGGCGCTGAAAGCAGAAAAATACAAGGCCTGGCTGCTGAGAGGGGATGCAAGTGTTTATTAATATTTAGGGAATAGGAGAGTTTGTATTTTTTTCCGGAACATCAGGTAGCTAGGAGTGAGCCGTAAGTCCAAAGGGAGCTCATTCCATTTCCTAGCCACCAGATATGCGAAGGAGCGCCCTTCAGTCCTCACCTTCTTGATACGCTTAGTACTGGATAATGCTTGGTGTAAAGACCGGAGGTTCCTTGTGGGGACATAAAACTCGATTTTCTCCTGGAGAATCTTCGGGCCGCTTAAATACAAGGCTCTGTGTGCATGACTGAGCAGTTTAAATACTGCTCTTTGACGCATGGGTTGCCAATGGAGACTTTTCATGCACATAGACGCAGAGCTTAATCTGTTTTTATTGCAGACCAGTTTGGTTGCGGCATTTTGAAGTACCTGCAGCCGCGTGAAAAGTAGGGTGTTTCCGTAATCAAGCTGACTTATGAGCAGGGCTTGTGTAACTGTTCTTCTGCAGTCCAACGGAACCCATGGGAAGAGCCTGGATAGCAGTTTCAAGGTCATGAAACCTTTACCGCAAAGGGCCCGCACGTGGTCCTTCATGGAAAGAGCATCACTGATAAGAATGCCCAGGTTTCTTACACATTGCTTAGGGATAGGAGCAGCTCCCAGTGTTTGTGGCCACCAGGTGGCATCCCAGATTAGCTTGGCCCCTCCGAAGAGCAGAATCTCCAATTTCCCTGCGTTTAGTTTCAAGCAGTGCTCGATCATCCACTGTGCCATCTCCGAGAGACAGTTGTGGAGTTTTATTTTTGAAACTTCCGGTCTTTCCCCCAGGCTACCATCAGCTGTGTGTCGTCTGCATAGGAGCAGATTGCTATGCCCCACTTCCTGCAGATTATGGCCAAAGATAATACATAGGCATTAAATAAGGTGGGGCTCAGCGATGCTCCCTGCGGGACACCACAGCTGATGGCGCTCGGTCTGGATTGGAACTGACCTAGTTGTACTATTTCTGTTCGGTTACTAAGGAATCAACTGAACCATTTCAGGGCTTTAGAATGAATTCCTTTTTCATGAAGGGTTTCCAGAAGCTTGTTATGGGAGACCGTGTCGAACGCTGCCGACAGGTCTAAAAGTATCAGTGCTACGGCTCCTCCCTGGTCCGGGCATGTTCTGATGTTATCCATCACTGCCAGTAGCGTGGCGTCTGTACTATTGTTGGCCCTGAAGCCAGTTTGTGATGGGTCCAGTACATCATTAATTTCTAGGTAGTTCGAAAGTTGTCTGTTTACCATTTTCTCCATGACCTTGGAGAGATATGGCAGTTGGGAAATTGGACGGTAGTTTTCCGGGTTAAGGATGTCTGAGCCTGCTTTTTTTAGCAAAGGGATTACTATTGTTTGTTTCCAGGTATTGGGGAAGGTGGCAGTCATGAGGGAGTAGTTAAGAAGTTGGGTAATGTATGGGCAAAGGGTCGGTGCAATCTGGGTAATAATGAAAAAGGGACACGGGTCAAGGGGGGATCCTGACTTTACTTCACCCATTGTTTTTAAGACCTCTGCCTCTATGAAGGGTGTAAATCACTTAAAGCTGGTGATGCTTCCGAGAATGGGGTTTGGAATTTCTCACTAGTTATATCCGCTTTTTTTGTAGGGCTAAAAGTACAGTAGATTTTACTAATCTCGTCCAAAAAGAAGTCACTGATTTTCTCGCATGCTTCTGCTGAGGGTGGTAAAGTTTGGGCCATACTAGCTGTTTACTTAGTTCTTTCACTATATTGTATAGCTCTTTCGCTGGATTGCGGTTAGCGTTAATACGTTGTGCATAATAATTGCACTCCTTATGGCATGATTATAAATTCTGAGTTCGGAATTATACTGTAGCTTGTCAGTATCCAATTTGGATAGTCTCCATTGATGTTCAATATTCTGACATTTCCATTTTAATACCTTGAGTTGGGGTGTGTACCACTTCTCTGTGGGGGTTCTGAGCGGCTGCTTAGGTTTTTGTCTGGGAGCAATTAAATCCAGAGTCAACCCGATTTCTGTCTCAAGATTGGCTGCCCCAGTGTTAGCTGGAGTCTCGGTCACAAACTAGGTGTCCGGGGGGTGCCAGTGAGCTTGAAACGATGTCTCAGTGATTAGTTTCCAGGCTTTATTAGTTGTTGGTTGGGGCTTACAGATTTTGGTTCGTTTGGCCGGTAGTCCCAATGAAAATACTATAAGCGAGTGGTCAGTCCATAGTAATGGTCGCACCTCTTGGATAAGTGTGGCCTCAATGTTAGAGAATAGTAGGTCAAGGGTGTGTCCTGGTATGTGAGTAGGTCCCATAATCCATTGACTGAGTTCAAGAATCTGCATGTCGCCCTGTAGTTGGGAAGCAGCAGGATTGTCAGATTTCTCATAGTGAATGTTAAAGTCCCCAACGACTATATAATTCTTGTGCTTCAGGCAAACAGGGAGGAGCTGGGTGAGTAGTCTAGCTCCAAGCTCAGCTTGGCAGCCTGGGGGATTATAGATTACTGCTCCCGCTAGTATAATATTGCCGGCGTCAAGTATTTGGAACGGAAGAATTTCATGTTCTCCCTGTTGTGTCACTTGCACCAGTTGGCATGTCAGGTAGTCTTTAAATATTATCGCAACGCCCCCTCCCTTCCGGCCCTGCCTATCTTGTTTAATGATTTTATATGTGGCTGGTAGAGCATTTGCAATGTCAGGGGCATTTTTTCCATCCAACCATGTTTCCGTGATAAAAACAAGATCAGGATTCTCCTCATTAATGACGTCCCAGATATCCGGGGAATGTTTCGGTATTGATCTTGCATTAAAGTACAAGCAGTACAAATTATGTAGGTCGGATACAGTCTGCCTGTTTGTCTGAGTTTGCTTCAGGCTGCACCACTTACAGGGAAAGCAGGAGAAAGGACCGTACATGAGGTCTGGGTCGGCTCTTATGCATCGCGTGTGGACTTGCCTAAGTTACAGGAGAGAGTGAGTAGTTCGTCTCTTGTATATCTGTGGATGGACCCTGAGGTTGTGGTGACTTGGACAGGAGTTGTGGTCCCTGGCCCCGGCCGGCAGCGGATGGGCGCAGACAGGCGCAGATGGGCGCAGACGGGCTTGCCTTTGGCGCACCTTTGGCATGCCAGCAGCACGCCCACTGCGCGTGTCTGCTGCACGGCCGCTGGCACATAGGACTGATATAGAGGAGGGCGCAGGAGCCTACTCCGCCCTCCCTCGGCCCAGAAGTGCCTGGTGATTGTTCCTGCTGCTACCTGTAACGCCCTCCACACAAACGGCACACAGTGGTGGACCGTCCCCGCCCCGGTCCCCGCCGCGGTGGACCGGGGTGGGGAAGCCAGCAGGGAGCAGGAATATGGCCAACAGCACAAGTATTAAGCAGGTAAAAGTATTTAAAATTCTAGAACATCACAATATGATTTTTTTTTAAAAAGGGTAATGCGAATGCGACTGGTCCGTGATCCACAGCCTTGTGTTACTGTAGTGCGACGTCAAGCAATGTGAGCAGAGGGGGTCGGTGAAATGCCTTAAGTCGAGAAATGTGGGTTAAAAAGTAGCGTTAGGTGGCGAGACAGCAGCCTTACCAGGATTATGCTGCGTGGTCGCTGTTATGTAGGACTGATATAGAGGAGGGCGTGGAAGCCTAGCTCCGCCCTCCCTCGGCCCGGAAGTTCCTGGTGATTGGTCCTGCTGCTACCTGTAACGCTCTCCATACAAATGGCACACAGCCGCGGTGAACCGAGGTGGGGAAGCCAGCAGGGAGCAGGAATATGGCCAACAGTACAAGTATTAAGCAGGTAAAAGTATTTAAAATTCTAGAACATCACAATATGATTTTTTTTTAAAAAGGGTAATGCGAACGCGACTGGCCCGTGATCCACAGCCTTGTGTCACTGCAGTGCCCCGTCAAGCAATGTGAGCAGAGGGGTCGGTAAAATGCCTTAAGTTGAGAAATGTGGGTTAAAAAGTAGCGTTAGGTGGCGAGACAGCCGCCTTACCAGGATTATGCCTTGAGTCTTAAAAATTAACCCCACACCCCAAAAACTACCTCGGCCCCAGCCCCCTCACTGTGAGCCCTTAAAACTGGTTCCTACATCCCTGAAATACCCCGACACAGCCCTTCCAGCCCTGAGGCCTAAATCTGCCCCCTGCCCTGTAAATTGTCTCTTTACCCCAACCCTAGAAACTACCCTGACCCCAGCCCCCAACCCCCACCCTAAGATCTAACAAATGTGAATATGGGGGGGGGGGGTCGAGCTCTCTTCATTTCATCCAGTGCAGCATAGCATAGTAAGTTGCCTAACTGCACGGCGTTGCTTCAAATCTAAGTAGGTTTGCACCTTTGTATTTTAAATTGACTTCTAAAATGCTTCTTTGGCAACTGAAGCACCTGAAAGTACGTTCAAGCTTGAAAGCGATATGTTTTGCAGAAACTACCATGCCCTTGGTTGGTGTGGGTTTGTTTTTCTACTCGAGATTTCATTTTCTTTTTTCTCCATAGCAGACTTATGAGTTATTCGACAGACAAAGGTGGCTGGTCCGATTACTTACAGTTATCTCCAGTATTCCTTGTCTAAGATGTTTCTCATCAAGCAGGCATCACTTCCTGAGCCGGGCATTCTTGATAGTCTCCAAATGAAAAATATAATTCTTGAGGATTTAAAGCCATGCGATTAAAAAAATATATATTTGTCATAAACGTCTGCCATTCCCATTGACTTCTCATAACGTTTCCTCTGCCAAGCACCTTTGCTTTTACTTTCTTCCTCCAAGCATGACCAGGTGACGAGGTGAACAGCCATGACAACGCGAGGATTACCACGCACTACCATTACAACGCAGGGATTACAACGAAAGTCGTTACAGCGACTTTCGCTGGAGGGCGCTGTTGGATAGGAAATAGTTTAATTTTCTATCCAACACCTTCCCTACTGTCAACGTGGGCTGGAGTTGGAATAGAAAATTTAACTCTTCCACTATCCAGCGCCCTCCAGCGAAAGTCGTTGTAACGACTTTCGTTGTAATTCCCGCGTCGTAATGGCATGCGGGGCAATAGCCTGCATTGTAATACCATACAACCGGTGACGAGTGCACAATAGTTTTTTCCAGTAAGCATTGGCTTTACCTGTGGTTGTTTTCTGAACTGTTTGGGCCCACACTCAGGTGCCATGTTTCAGCTCATTTGTAGTATTGGGACAGATCTGCTTGATGGTGCTAAGTTATCAGTCCTGGTAGAGCAGACATCGGTTGCCCATCCTCATCCCAGGTTGCAGAGCTATCATTGATGGTGCGGCATACATAAGGGCTGATGAGACTTTGCGGCTATCAATGGCTTCCCAGGTTACCAGCAACGTCAGCAGTGAAAAATGAGTTAATCGGCACTTGCAAAGTTTCTTTATTTTACATAATGGAGATTTGGACGAGGGCCGCAATATGGTGACTTGTCACTCATATGGAAAAAGCTGAAGGCCCAGCAGTTGTTGCAGTGATCGAACATTTTCTCACTGAAGGGCACCTTGAAACATGGAACAACTGCACTGTGAGTGTGGTGCTGTTGAATTCAGCTGAAACACTGGCTTAATAGCCTCGCCTGGCCCCAGATGATGAAGATGACAGCTGCCCAAAGGCAAATACAGCCTTGGTGGCTGAAAGGAGGAGGTTTTGCACCATTTAAGGTCAATTTCCTTCTTCTGTTCTCAGTAATACACGTGATAGGTGGTTGAGTTTACTACATAAACACCCCTGCCTCAGAAGGTGGTAATTACGGTATCCTTCTGTTTACAACGCTGCTAATCAGCAACTTTTGCCCCCTTGTTGCTTCGGACATAGCAGTGATTTCCATGCCAGTTGTCTTTGCTGACCTCCATGTCCTGTAACACAAGCAGGTCTTCCTTTCCTTGTTTCCTGCATTGCAGTGCATATGCAGCAAGAAGACTGTGGCGTGCTAGCAGTTCAGGCTCTCTGAGACCCATTCGAAGGTCGCACGAAGGTCAAAGGCATGCAGGCCGTTCATTAAGGAAAGCATTTTCCTTTTAGCTCCCACTTTTCAGGCTCAGAATTACAACTCTCTGCCACTTATCGGAGGAAATCGTCTAATTAAGGATCGAGTTGCAGAGCCCTCCGTTATCTAAGATGTAAGGCCTCCTAGATTTTCAGATACTGTCAGTTTTCCTCTGCATAACTCAGGAAGCAAGATGTAAGAATGTAATTTAATCCAGAAGGATAATTACGTTCTTACATTTTAAAAAGAGAAGTTTGTGTTTCATCACTTTTTTCTTTCTGCCAAAAAGTAGGAAAAGTGAGTGGAAGAACAGTAACATCTTGTCTTAATTAGCAGCTGTTTAAAGAAACATGAGGAGCTGTGAACAGGAACCCGGCTTACTTGATGAAAGTGTTGTCACTTAAAGCTTTACCAACACACTTAACTATCAAAAACGTCCTTCTAGAACTGAACGAAGTGGCAAACAAGAGCAGTGCAATCTTTCGGTGCCAGTTTTTCAATTATCTACCTTAAACTGTAAAAAGAATATCTTTTTGGGGCAGAATATAAAATAGCTGCTAAAAAAGCTTGACTTTTAGGGTTTTGCTCACAACTATATAAAGTAATACCATTTACGCAATACATTTTATCCACTATAGCAAAGCACATTAGCTCTAATACCAAGAGCAAAAACAGCTAAAAACATAAAGAAGGGCGTATTTAAGTTCTTTAATGTGACGTTGGTCCGTATACACAAAAATACTTCTTTGAAATCTACTTTTTGTGTTTGTTTTAAAAACCATATAATCCTCCAGATGTCGAGATTATGTTAACTATGAAATGCTATACAATATGGAAAAACATGCATGGAATTGAAATGCATAACATAAAAGCATAAGTGAAAACATTGATTAAACAAATGAATTTCATTTCAATGGTGCGCTGCAGTTATTTGATTCTGAATAGCCAATTTCATTTTTACATCCCACCTTTTTTCCACATATTGCCAATGACGCACCATTGTTTGTAAAGGCCTCTTTCCCTTTGTCAACAAAATATAACACTACTAGACTGTATTGGAGCATATGTGTAACTTGGTGGTCGTGGAATGGTAGTAGTCCAAACCCTGAGAGACCAAATCTGGGAACTAGTGCATGTCAAAGGCATTCAGGCTAATCATTAAGGGGAATATTTTAACAAGCTCAAAATTACAACGTTTTCCAGCTTACTATTCTCTCCCTAAATTGCTCATTGTGAGCACAATCTCAGCCTGAGCAGAACATGTGTTTTTCACCATAACTCGCAAATCACCTGCCTTTGGTCGGTGACAGACACCCTGGAAGGTCATACACCTGTCCACCCGCCACCTCCCTTCTTTACCCACTGGTTACCACCTTGCTGCTTTGTGCTGTGTACTCGTGCTGCTGGGGCTCTGATATCGCTCTAGCCAGACTGTCTGCTGTCAGTAACTGTTACAGCCCAGATAAGTGCAGTAGTAAGAGGTCATGAATAAAAACAGTGTTTTTTTACACACCCTACGCATAGCCAGACTGGGAACAGGAACCAGCCCTGGCAATACAACTGGACCGGGTAGGAGGGTGCTGCCTCTGTTTTTGTCTCAGGGGGAGAAATTGCAGCATTGCTGTAAAACCGGCCCCCAGTAACAAAACCAGCCCCACGGCCATGGGTCAAAAACTAGTCCCTACCCTTCCGTCCCACTGGGAAAACGCCCGGTGCCCGCTATGGCCAGCCCTGCCCTGACTGTAACCTCACAACAATAAGCAGACCAGGAATACCTCTAAAAATCTGTAGCCAATCCCATTATGTGTGAAACACAAGGGTTTAAATATTCTCAGAAAAGAAAAATAGTGTTACTTTTTGGTTAGACAAATCGGAATTATCCCGTCTAAAGGGATTCTTGTCATGGATGAGAGCTCATCCTGAAATCTTATCTGCCAGGCTGTTGCAAAAGGTTGAGAGGTATGCTTGTGCCTGGACTCGAAGGTATGGAGGGTGAATTCTTGCCTCCTGTACCTCCTTTCATCATGGATTAAAGACTCATGAGATTCTTTTGCCCCCCCCCACCTGATGACCTAATTATTTTGGTTTATAAAAACACGCACAGGTTACCAGAAGCAGCTCCTCTATAGGGGCGTTTGAGCGCCGCCCCCCTGCTTTCTCGCCGTGTGTTAAGGCAGAAACAAATGGTAGTTATTACCGTAATAACTACCATTTGTTTCTGCCTTCTCGGATGGTGAGAAAGCAGCAGTTCCTGGTTGGGGGTGGGCGGTCCTGCTCGAGGGCAGGGGGGAGTGGCTTGTCCACTGTTGTGCGTCCTGACTGTTTGGGCAGCCTGAGGCCGACCTAACAGTCAGTATTAACAACAGTGGACAAACCACTCCCCCCTGCCCTCGAGCAGGACCGCTCACTCTCCCTGTTCTCTCTGTATGCTGCAGCATACGGAGAGAAAATGACCCGGGTGGGGCAGCAGCCTCACCAATCACAATGCTGCGAGGGAGGGAGGCTGCCTGCAGCCTTCCTGATGACGTGACGTGCCCTGCAGGAATTCAAAACCAGGACGGCGGGAGTCGGGAGTCACCGGGACGGTAAGTTTACTTTATTTTATATCTTTATTTTCCCTTAAACCCCTCCCGCCTCCCCCTTCATCCCCTCCGGGGCACGACGACCGTATTTCCACCCCCCCACCCACCCGTAATGCCGGCCACGACTGTCAGAGTCACCCACGCAGCTACGCTTCAGTCAGGGTGGCGGGTTTAAGGGCATTGTTGTGATGCAGCAGACACACTCTCTAACGGAAATGTACAGTATTGTGTCACTCTAAACAAGTTAAAGGTGGACATTGTGAGGAGTTTGCGGCGGCAATGTGCATTGCATTACTGTCGATCATTATGGCTCGGACCATCTCCTGGGTGCTTTGTTATGTTATGTTATGTTAAGCTAGTTTGTAGTAGCGCATGGCTACCCCAGCAACGGGGCGTCCCAGCGCTTGCAGACATGCCAGATGACAGAACATCCAAAGCCAGTGAGAGTGTCTTAGATGGAAGGAAACAGCCAGGTTTTGATTTGTTTTCGAAAGAGCATGTGGTTGGTGGTGGCCCGTGCTCTTAGGGGCATCGAATTCCAGAGTTTCGGGGCCAGATACATAAATGAGCTTTTACTAGACGCTGCACTGTGCCACCGAGGGGCTGCTGTAACTAGTATTCCTGGTTATCTGCTGGCTCTGAAGCGTGAACACTCGCTCTGGTGTGCACAGGTGGAGCGGGGAGCATCTGCAGGTATCATGCCTTCCGTGCACTTGCACCGAAGCACTACCTCTGCGAGTTCATTCAGGCGTTGCAGGAGGGCCACTTTTCACTGACACTGTGACGCATTCTCTTGTCAACTTGCACTTACACACGCCCCCTTTAGGCCACGCCCCTCTGTTCCGCAACCCTAGAACAGTATAAAATATGTGTAATTCTCGGTCGCGCAGCGGGCGAGCGCAGCGGGCGCGACGTTTGCGCGCCGAAGGCGCCCCTAAGGCAAGCCTGTCTGCGCCCGTCCGCGCCCGTCCGCGACCGACCGGGACCAGGGGCTATACCCCCTGCAGGCCTCAGCTCATCCCCGGTCAAACCCATCCGTTACTCCCGCAATGACCTACTAACTCTTAACAAAACTACTACAGTTGCTAGATCGCTCCCGTGCATCCAAACCGGCCCTGGTCTATCCTATGGACCTACTTCTTGCCGCTCATGCCGATGGTCAAGCCTGGGTCAACTTTCAACTGTTCACCACACACTCTCCACCAATAATCAGCTGGAATTGGACTGCCTATATTTCAACGCCAGATCTCTACCTAAACATGCATTAGACATCTGGGATATATTGACATCCAGGAACCCTGATTTGGTTTTTATTACCGAAACATGGTTATCTGATTCCAGCGCTCCAGACCTAGCCAATGCCCTTCCACCTAAATACAAAATAATCACACAAAACAGACAAAGCAAAAAGAAAGGAGGCGGAGTCGCGGTGATTTTCAGAGACCACCTAACATGCCTCACGGAGACGATAACCGTCTACCCCGAACATGAGATACTACCATTTAAAATTCTCGTAGAGAACCTTATCATAGTAGCCGGTGCTGTTGTCTATAACCCACCAGGACAACAAACTAGCGTCGGCACTAAACTATTGAACCAATTGCTTCCATCCTGCCTGAAACATAAAAATTACATGGTCATTGGTGACTTCAATGTCCACTATGAAAATCCGCATGCCCCTGGATCATCACAGTTAAAGTATGACATGGAAATCCTGCAACTCAAGCAGCTGGTCGAGGGCCCCACGCACTCAGCAGGACACACCTTGGATCTCCTCTTTACTAATATAGAGTCGATTATCATGAAGGAAATCCTCCCCCTATCCTGGTCTGACCACTCCATGCTATCCTTCTCCTTTAAACTTCTCGGTAAACCCGCGAAGTCTAGACCCATCCTCCCCATCACCAACAGAGCTTGGAGACTAATCAATGACTCCAACTTTCAAAATCACTTCCTGGAGATAGACGTTACTTTACAGGAGGATTCCACCATTTGTAATAACGTCATTCTGCTAGAAACCGGAATCCGCCAAACGCTAGACAAACTAGCACCCCTGCGGGAATCAAGAAAAAAAACAACTACCAGAGAAAAATGGTATACCACTCTCCTCAAAAGCCTCAAAAAAGAATGCCAAAAAACTGAACATCGATGGAGACAAACCAAAGACTCAGAAACTAGAGCAAACTATGTCACCAAGCGGAAACAATACATTCTTGCCATTCGAGATGCGAAAAAAGCATTCTTCACGCAACGAATTTATGAAAACCACAACTCCACAAAAGAATTATTCAAAATCGTAAAAGAGCTTAGTAATCCATCTAGTACCTCACAAACCCTCACCCTTCAACTGAGGCCTGTGAACGCATTAGCATCTTCTTTGCCGAGAAGATCAACAAAATCTACTCTACCTTCACTCCCTCACTTTCCCCTTCTTTGCCCGGCAACACCGATGAATATCTGCCTACATCAGATAAAGACAATGTCCATCCAGATGCAGGCAATTCCCCACGTCTTACTAACTTTCAACTATTTTCTGAAAGCGAGGTATTATCAGTTTTAAAGACAATCAAATCCGGCTTTCCCGCAGACCCATGTCCCCACTTTGTGTTCTCCGAAATTGCACCGACACTTTGCCCCTTTATCACCAAACTTTTTAATCAGTCCCTCACCACCGCGTCCTTCCCAGAAATCTGGAAACACGCATCTGTAACCCCCCTCCTGAAGAAAGCCGGATCTGACATCCTTAACCCGGAGAACTACAGGCCAATTTCCAAGCTCCCTTACCTCTCCAAGGCCTTGGAGAAAATGGTTAATTCACAACTATCCAGATACCTGGAAGAAAACTCACTTCTGGATCCCACCCAGACCGGCTTTAGAGCCAATAATAGCACCGAAGCAACGTTGCTGGCAGTGTCGGACAGTGTCAGATGCATCACAGATCAAGGGGGATCTGTGGCTCTGATACTGCTAGACCTGTCAGCGGCGTTTGACACGGTATCACATGACTGTCTATTAAACATCCTTCTGAGCAAGGGAGTGCAATCATCTGCGTTAAGATGGATTAAATCTTTCCTTAGCAATCGCACCCAAGCAGTGCACATGGGCCAATTCCACTCTAAACCCTGTCCTGTCGGCTGTGGGGTCCCACAAGGGGCCTCATTAAGCCCCACTCTCTTTAATGTCTATGTTTCATCTCTGGCCGACATTGGAAGAAAGTGGGGCATCGGCATATGTTCTTATGCCGATGACACACAGCTGATGGTGACAATGGAGGAAGGGTCGGAAACAACGAAGAAAAACCTTCACAGTTGTCTCTCCGAAATGGCAGAATGGATGCGTAACCATTGCCTAAAACTAAACGCCGGGAAATCGGAGATACTACTGTTCGGAGGAGCCAAACTCTTATGGAATGACACGTGGTGGCCACCATCTTTGGGATCAGCCCCCATCCCGAAACAATACGCCAGAAACCTCGGTATCATGATGGATGACGCACTGTCTATGAAGGACCACATACGCATACTCTGGGGCAAAGGTTTCGCAATTCTCAAACTCCTGGCAAAAATCTTCTCCTGGATACCTCTGGATTGTCGACGCACAATTACCCAGGCCCTCCTGGTCAGCCGCCTGGATTACGGTAATGCCCTGTTCGAAGGGATGAACGAGCAACTGTTCTCCCGCCTACAGGTCCTGCAAAACCAGGCGGCTAAACTAGTCTGTAACAAAGGCAAGCGAGACTCGGCTTCCGCTTGCCTTAAAAAACTTCACTGGCTACCAATGCGTCAGAGGGCCACCTTCAAACTACTCTGTCACGCGCACAGAGCCCTCCACAAAACGGGCCCTACCATCCTTCAAGGGAAAATCGATTTCTATATCCCTAACAGGAATCTAAGATCCAACCACTTAGCAATGGCAAAACCTAAACGCATCTACAAGGCAACGACAGGTGGACGCGCCTTCTCATACTTAGCGGCCAAAAGATGGAATGAGCTACCTGTGGACCTCAGACACACCACAAACCTCCTCCAATTCCGCGAAAAACTAAAAACCCAACTCTTCCCCAAAAACTAATTTCCTAGCACTGTCTCAGCAGTCTCCTTTTTCTTACAGCGCCGTGATATCCCATGGGATGAGTGTCGCGCTCTATAAATACAAGAAATAAATAAATAAATAATGATTGTGACGGATGTGTGCAGCCTTTGGCGTTGACGCACTTTCAAAAGCACAGTAGTTTTTATGTACACCTTTGCAAGCATAGACACAGCACTGATCATGTGCAGTTCACAATATATTTCCTATTGTTACCGCTACAGAAAAGTTATCTTTCTCCATTTCACGCTATAGAGAACTAAACCTATGCTTTCGTACCCCATTAAGACGTCAGCAGCTGGCAGCAGCTGGGTTGTGACCAGTCTCCCGGCTGCAAAGTGGGCAAAGCTGCACATTTTGTCACCAAGTTACAAAACGCTTGGTGTGACAGTGAAGTGGGAAAAATAAAGATGTGACCGCGCTCCTTCCCTTCATTTGTTCCTGCCATGCAGTTGTTATTTATATCTCCCGGCAGGCAGGTGTTACATCATGCTTGGCTCTTTGCATAATGACAGCTTTTTCAAAGCAGGAGGTCTAGTCCGTATTTTCTGCAGTCATCTCTTCTTGCTCGGCCTTGAAGTGGGTGACAGTCAGCCTACAGTGCCCGAACCAACCGAGCCGAGCAGCACAGGTCGACTGCCAGCCTGGGCACACTCTTTCATTTGCATACAGACAGAATAGCTCGGAAGTGCACTGATAAAATCTCGTTTTCCAGAGGTGTTTCTTTTGCTTGCCAATAATTATTTTCCTTTTCGATATATACATAGGAAAACAGAATATTAAAATGATCTGTGTATTTTAAACTGTAAAAATATATGTAATGCTGCAACCCATGCCAATGGTAGCCCATCTGCTGGGTGTCAAGACTTCAATTATATCTGTCCTCATTTGGGCCGTGGCTTCTTCCTTGGTATGCAGATTCCATTTCAGACATGAGAATACTGTTGATAACTAACTGCATCAGGTCTATCGATCTGGTCTCCCATTGAGGCTGTAGTGGCGCTGAAACAATTAAAATGCACCATTTGCCCAAACTTTTTTTTTTGTTTTAAATTCTCTGGGAAAGAACTTCCTTCCACAAACCCCTTTTATGTCAATTAGGCTTGCTCTCGACGTAACTCCCACCTTTAAAAGGTTTACGCCCTACCACTTTTAAATATCAGCAGCTGCCACTGATCTTGAGAGGTATGAATCAGACTTTTGTTACCAGTTTTACGCTATATAAATACCACTGCATACATGCATACATACCACTGCTGTCACCTTCCTCTTTACAAGGAGGAAATATTCTGTCTCTCCCTCCTTATTGTGTGAGTACAGTTATTTTTAATGGCAACTTCGCCATGAATTCTCTATTTTTGGGACTTTGAAGGGATAATAATTTCCAGAATATCATGTTAGGGCTCAGTAATCAAATCTTCTCCCATCAGATCTGTTATGAGAAACCTGCCAGTTCAGCATGCAAAGCCTGCAGTCCACATCATTGGTCCAGTCTCCACTCTCCACTCTCTACTCTGCCCTCTCACCTTTCAGTGAAACAGCACGGGGCTCTTACATGTCAAAGTTGCTCAAGAGAAGTATCTCCATTCTTCTGGAAGCCATTGTCCACAATTGTGGAAGCTTGAGTCTGGGGGGGCATATTTGCAACAGGCAGCGATAATTATCGCTGACCTTGTATACCGCATTATTTTCTATCGCTGGAATATTTCGCCAGTTTAGCGTTGTATTGATAACGTTTAGCGCCATGGCGATTAATAATCCAGCAATATCGTCCTTTTCCATGGAACATCGCTGGTTTTTCAGCGATGTTCCATGTAAAATGGCGATATGCTTGGCAATATGACCTTGTGGTCGTATCACATGAATCCACCTCCCATGTTAGGTATGCCTTAGTCAGGAATTTAACAGACGTTAAATTCCTGCGTTAAGGCATACTTAGCGTGATTAAAATAATTGCTTCCCCACGTTGCAAATATCGCGAAGCTGCCTTCGCGATATTTACCCATGTTGTTTCCACAGACACCCCTTCTTTGCATCTCATTAGCGATGCGAAGTTAGGCGTGCTGGAAACGGGAGCAAAATCAGTAAAAGAAGCGATAGCGTGTCTTTGCTTATAAGGCGATAAAATTATTGCCACTTTTTGGCCGAAAACGCCCGCAAAAGCGGCGATAATTTTATATCGCAGCCTTGTTAATATGCCCATAAATCTTTTTATTGAATTTTTAGATAAATACTGCACAAAGTGCACAGAATAAATGCAGAAACGTCAGTTTAAAAGAAAGAAACAAACATAGCGTATAGAGGTACATCATTATGTGACAACCAATGCATCCACAATTCCCTCCTCGTATTCGCCACTGCTACAGAACAGACAGAAAGGGTACAGAGGATAACAGAAAATGTCCTCCATGAATGGGAGAAATGATCTATGAGAAAAAAATGACAGATCTACGACGAGTAATGTCAAACGGAAGGGGAGCAGAAGAACCATGGGGCATATTATCAAGATACGGAGTTACAATTATCGCCGTTTTAGCGGCGGAAAACTGCCACTAAAGCGGCGATAATGGGCTTGATAATATGCCCTTGAGAATTACAATAGAAGCCCATGTTCTGGTGTCAACATGGGCTTCTATTGGAGTTCTCAAGGGCATATTATCATGCCCATTATCGCCGCATTAGCAGCAGTTTTCTACCGCTAAAGCGGCGATAATTTTAACTCTGTGCTTGATAATATGCCCCCAAGTGAAATAAAGTCACTAGAATCCAGAACATGTGTGTTAAAATGCTTAACTACAGGTCTACAGGCATAGAAAACATGTAAAATGGCCCCAGGATGTTGTCCTTCGAACAGGCATCGTCCCTTAAGAGCTTAAACTGTATCAAATCGCAGGCGGACATCTCGCTAAAAAAGTGGGTGGCGCACCAAGAGCAGAAGGAGCATCAGCCTGGAAGCAATAACAAGGTCCAAGTCGTAAGGTAAGTCTTCTTTTCTTTAATGAATAAGGAAGCACCATATGGTGGTAAATATGTGTTCCAAGTTGTCCAACTGGTAGATCAAACGGTCATGTGCTGCAGTGAGTGCCACACTTTTCAGCCCCGTCCTCCTAAGTCGACCCCATGCCAAGCTTAATGGAAGCTTAGGCATTACTGTTAAACGTCAATGAAAAACATTTTATAATCTACTAAAGCATTCTGTAGGTTACAGGTTGCTGACTTGGGTACAGTAGCGATTTAAGGAAGACGGGAATGCTGGAGTACTCAGAAAAAAAGATTCCTGCTGCTCTAGATTCCAAAGAACAAAGCAAAGTGAAACTGGCAGCAAATATCTTAACTTAAGGAAGAAAAGGACTCCCCTGACCTTAGCATAAAAGCTTTGTTGTACTCATTATAAATTAATCGTAGATCATAGAAAAAGCCTTGTAAGCAGATGACTATCAGGGATTAAATACAGACAAAAATGTATATTGTGAGAAATCTCAACACCCATCACCCAATTATAACTTATGTGTATTAAAAAGGAAGGCTTGGACCTGGTCAGAAGGTTTACTTTGCCAGATTGACATAGCAGTTTGAAACTGCACACACAGGCGTTGCAATGCCAGGCCTAAGACATGTTTAATGTACTACTTAAGTGGGTGGCAAAACAAGTGCTGCAGGCCCACTAGTAGCATTTAATTTACAGGCCCTGGCTACATGTAGTGCCACTTTACCAGGGACTTTTACGTATATTAAATATGCCATTTCTGTATAAGCCACTCTAACATGTATTAAGAAGAGAGCACAAGCACTTTAGCAATGGTTAGCAGTGGTAAGGTGCCCAGAGTCCAAAGGCCAACAAAAGTAGGTGTAGCAAAATGTAGGAGGAGGAGAGCAAAAACTTTGGGGAAAGACCATCCTAAAGCTGACAGGTCTAACAGCTTCCTTTATAGATGGGGCCATGGTGGCTCATTATTATCAGAGGCCATTGATGTCCTTTACTGCTTGGGGAATTAGGCACAGTACTTTTGGGGCTCTTAATGATCATTAACATGAGATAAGCCAGAAAGAACTATTCTTTCATTCATGACATGATTTCCCAAAAAACATAGACCCCTTATTTTCACAGAGACTAAAGGACTCATTTAGCATCTAGTGAGTGTCCTTCCTTCCTACAAGGTAGTGGGAGGTCATGAACATCTGCCATATGTAGAGATCACTTGCTGCCTGGTGGAGACATCTGAGACTTCAGAGAAGTCACTGGCACAGTGGCTTCTCTGAAAGTACTGTAACTGTACTGACCAGCCACCATATTTATGATGGCTACTTAGCAAACCTTTTTGTTCAAAAAGCAACTTCCCCCAAGTGTGGGGGGGTGGGTGTTTCTAGAAAACAAATCTAATGATCCTGATACACTGGGAGTTTTCTCCCAGTGTGCAGGGGTCATTTTTCCCTTTTCTTTTGGGGCCATCAGGCTTTTTGTGGTGGTGAAATTATGAAATAAGAATGTCTCACTAATTTGACATCTGTTGGTGCAATATCCCATAGGCTGTCAGTCAATGATTTCCACTGGCAGAGTCCGTTGTGGCTCAGCCAGCAGAAACATGGCAGTTCTTGGTACAGAGCAAGTAGGCCCATGAATTGGTGGAAAGATTACTTCGACGAGGGTTTATCTTGGAGTACCCTTTTTGCAAAACTCCAACTAAGGCTGTTCATTTAATAATGAATCCTCCTCTTTCATTGTGAACCTCACCCTTTCCAATTATGCTATCCTACAAGGCAATTATCTAAATTAAATGCCTTGTTAAAACATCTGGTTTATGAATTCATCAGCTCTTTATTGGCATTGCAAGTCTGGTATCCTCTTTCAACGATGTGCTCATCTATCACCTCCACCACTAATCAAAGTATCAACCAACATTTCCTTTTATGTAACACGAGTCCTTCTTGATAATACCCATGCTCTGTAAATGTAGGTCACTACATAGGCATACCAAGGGTAGTTCACTTAATCTCGTTGGATCCAGTTGGAACCCTCTTGTAAATAGAAACTGGTACCTACTGGACCAAAAGGAAATAGGGAATTGGATCAAACAAAAATTAAAGGGTGTCCTCCTAATTTACTCCTCATCTGTATTGGAACCTAGGGGAGTGTGAAAGTGAGAAAGAGTTTTTAATGAGGGAGAAATAGAGACCAAGACTACACATTTGATAACTTTCATATCAAATATGCCTCTCTTCATTGAACACCTCCCTTCAACCTAAGTCCTAGGTCCTCTCCCAGCTGCTTTTTCCAATCATTTGTTTAAAGGTTGTCTCCTCCAACCTTCTTACTTACCCGACCTGAAATGCAGCCACTAGTTAGTCTTTAAAGTGATTGGAGGGATTCTATTGACAGTATTGCTTCTGGTGTTTCCATTAGTTGACTTATCAATGGGCATGAGGTTAGTCTAAGTCAAATATTCTGTTTTTGGTACATAATACTGTGAACAAGTGCTAGTCAAAGCCTTAATGTTTCCCAAGATTTTAGTGAGCTTCATGGGATGTGCAACTCTTAAGTCATCCTGCTAAACAGGTATCCTTGTGTGTCAAATGTTTATTTTAAATATAGAATGAAAGATAAATAACACAACGGCATTTTTCTTTTGTTCTACGATTCAAATAAATATGTTAACATATTTTACAATAATATTTCAGATTAAAATGTTTGTACACTTTTTTTTCTTTTAGCTAAATAAATTTTTTTTGCTTTTTGATATACTTTACTGTACGCTAGATCCACAGTCTGGACCGTCAAAAAAATTAACATGTAAAATGCACTTAGGAGGGTACATAAACAGGAAACATGTGAAGTCTCCTTCATGCTGGCCTTGTCACAGGAAGATTTTCATTGATGGGTCCAACTGGGACTCTGGTGGGAGCAAGTAAGAGGTTGTCCTTATCCTATATTTGGTGGCCCGACCATTAGTTTGATAGGCAGGGTGCTCTGTGACATTGGCGATGAAGTACTCTGTCTGCCAAATTGTAAATCATCTCCCTTGTTTTTCTACCATGTTTTTTTAGTCTTGGGCAGGACAAGTTGCATTCAACAAAAACATTCCCCTACTTAGGTATGGTTTTTGCTGCGAACGGCCTGTGGAGTGGGCACCTTGCCCACGCCACAGGCAAGTTCTCAAAAGCCATAAATTCAATTCTTTCTCTCCCACGGCCAAAGAGGACCGGAGCAACTAAAGCGATTTTAAAAATATATAGATTGCAGTGTGCTCCGGTAGCAACTTACGGCGCTGAGATTTGGGGGGTAGTGAAAACCCCCAGTCTGCAAACAGAAGAAAATCGGCTGTGTAGGAAACTACTGGGAGCCCCAATTTCTTCATCTGGGTATATCTGCCATGCTGAATTAAATTTGCCCTACATAACTGATTTCATCGCAGCAAGGCCTGCTTTGTTCTGGCTGGCTATCTGGGTCAATGACTGTGCTACTTTAACACAGGACATTCTGAAGGAGTGTTTGACTTGCGAGAAAGGGATGTGTATTCCATGGCTCCGAGCAACGCAGGAAAGCTTGACCAGTGTAGGCAAAGGCCACCTTTTTGATGACCCTTTCCAGATTAAGAACACTGACAAAAAGGAAGTACAATCTGGACTTTATGCCCTTTATAGGAAAAAGAGGTTGGATGAAGAAATGTGAAAACAAACTGTTGAGTCCTATGTGAATAATGTAAATAATGATCTATTTTTACAACAACTCCCATTATACCTGACACTGCCAATGACTAATTGGGAAAGATCGTTATTATTTCGCATGAGAGCCGGGACCACGAATCCTCAGCGATCATAACCCCTTAGTGCTGACAATGAAATTAGTAAGCCAAGCTAGAGTAAATAGGGTTTGGACCTTTGAAAGACGGCTCCTTATGGATAACGATTATGTACAACATATGTCCAAATGGATCTCTGAGTTCTTCGAGAACAATAGTGGGAGCGCCCCGGTGGGAGTCATTTGGGATGCTTTCAAGGCTGGTGCTCGCGGCGAGACATGTAGTTTTAGTGTTTACAAATGAAAATTAGAACGAACTAGGTATAATGACATGGAGAGGGCAGTTTTAGAGGCGGAGGAATCCCTCCATGAATGTGCAATAAAAGGTAAACCGACAGAACAACCAATTATAGAATTGATGAAAGCAAAAAGTCAAGCAGAGGAAGAGGTGGCAAACAAGGCAGCCGAATACTATACTATTAGAAGGGAGAGATGTTATGAGTTCAGTGAAAAGGTTGGACATACTCTCGCCACACGCACCAGACAGATAGCAGCAGATGGGACAGTGAGGGAGATTAGGGATGAAAATGGAAGGCTACACTCAGATTCAGAGGAAATTAGGGAAGTCTTTAGGACATTTTACCAAGCACTTTATGACGATCAAAGCCCCAGTAATATTGAAGAGATAAGTGAGTATCTCCGTAATATACCAGCTGAGAGGATCTCTAATGAAGAAGCAGAAGGATTAGAGAATCCTCTGGATTACGCTGAAATTAAAGAAGCTATGGGTAATCTCCCCTCAGGAAAGGCTGCTGGCCCAGATCAAATACCCTTAGAGTTTTATAAAATATTTTGGGGGAGTTTAGGGCAGAATTTAATCAGAACAATACATGCTGCCCAGACGGGGGAGTCTATCCCAAAATCTTGGGGGGGGGCAGATATTGTTCTAATACTGAAAAAAGGGAAGTTGGCGACTGAGCCTGGATCGTATCGACCAATCACGTTGATGAACAACGATACGAAAATATATTCAAAAACCCTCGCAACAAGATTTGCAGGAATAATAGGCGCCCTAGTTAGTAGCAATCAGCATGGTTTTATTCCCGGAAGAGGGACGACACACCATACCCGGAAAGTAATAACTTTGTTTGATGCTGCAGAGGTCACAGCAGACCCGATGGCCGTAATGCTGTTAGACGCAGAGAAAGCGTTCGATCGGGTCTCCTGGGTCTATCTGTGGCTCACCTTAGCAAGAGCTGGGATTAGGGATGGTTTCATTAAAGCATTACAGACTCTATATAGGGATCCTGTCGCGGCATTAAGAGTAAATGGGGGTGTTACGGGACAATTTCAAATCAAGAGAGGTACACGTCAGGGGTGCCCTTGCTCCCCGTTACTATTTGCCATGTATATGGACCCATTAATCCGCAGGATAGAGGCATGTGTAGATATCACTCCAATAAATACGTTATTGGGTCCGTGCAAGATTCTTGCCTATGCTGATGATGTGGCAGTGATAACACCAAACCCCACGGAGGCTATTGAATTGCTAGAGGCCGAGGCTTACAGATTTGGGCGAGTTTCAGGATACGCCCTGAATACCTCAAAGACGCAGATTATCAAAAACTCTCTGACTGCGTGTAATGATAGTCGAGTCGTTCAGGACGGGATCTATCTAGGTATTAACATATCAGCGGATCTTGACTCCTTGGTGGAAAAGAATATTGCCCCAATAATAGGCAAAGTAAAGAAAGACCTGGATCGATATGAGAATTTACACCTTTCACTAGTAGGACGGGTTAATATTATTAAAATGCTGGTCTTGCCCAAATTCCTGTACGTTTTTAGAGCAATCCCACTCTCATTTGACAATAAGTGGTTTAAAATCTGTGAGCAAATGATTAACCGTTTTATCTGGTCAAAAGGTAAGACGCGAAGAGCACTGAGGTTTATGTCGCTTCCGAGGGAAAGAGGTGGCTGGTCATTACCGGATTTAAAGCTTTATTATTGGGCAGCAGCATTGCAATGTATGGTGGGTTTGATCGGAGGCGCAGAAGTGGAGGGGTGGGATAAGTTTGGTTCACTTGCTATCTATGGTTTGGTATTGGGCTCTAATGCTGAAAATGTATTTTTGAGATTTACAGAGGGAAGCTATTTCAAAAGAACGCGATTTAAGACTGTGATGGCTGCTTTCAATATATGGAAAGGACTCGCTAAAAAGCTGGGTATTGGGAAATATAATGCTTACACTAGATTAAAGGACAATCCTTCCCTTTCTATTGAGGTTTTTTCGGGTGTGGTTTTTCAGGAATGGGAAAGGCGGGGGATAAAGAAATTTGGAGACATGATGGGACTTCAAGGCATATTACAATTCAAGGAATTGCAAACTATATACACGTTGGATACAAAACATTTTTTTAAATATCTTCAAATCAGAAGCTGTATATTAAAGAAACAAGGGGGTACATTGGGCCTTGAAAGAAACATGGTGATGGATTTAATAGAGGGTGGTCGGGACTGTACTATCAAGAGGTTTTACTCAGAAATGACAAATTTAAAGAAAGATGATTTAGAGAAATGGTCAGAAAAATGGTCTACAGATTTAGACATAGGTAGGGAAATCTTTATTGAGTCTTTAGAAATGGGTAGTAAAACGGTGTGTTCTTCGTCTCTTCAGGCCCAACATTATAAGACGTTATATCACCTATATTATACACCTGCTAAGATTGCCCAGTGGGGTGGTTTATCTGGTACTACTTGTTTTAGATGCGGCAGTACAGATGCTGATTTGTTACATATCTTTGTTACATGTCCACAGTTGAATAAGATGAAACAGGACATCGTGAATTTTTTTCAGTATGCACTATCTAGTACAATCGAGTTAACACCAGCCACTATATTCCTAGGAGTCAGTAATGATGGGCAGTCGAGCTTAAGAAACTTTATATTTGTTGCAATGGCGATTTATAGATTGTTAGTAGCTTCCGTGTGGCTTGATCCCAATCCTCCATCTTACCATCAATGGTTAGGCAAAGTATTCTCAATACAAAAACTGGAAACAGCTATATATGCTAGGAAGGGAAGAAAGGGTAAGAAACTGGGCATGCAAATATGGGGTCCTTTTATTGAATGGAAGTTAGGTACCGATTGTTAAAAATGTTAAAATATTAAGAACCTGTTTTGACGTAATATTCTTTTTGAATGTGATTGTATATTTCTTTTGGCTTTATTGTACTGTAAGTATTGTGCCCTGCTCATGATATAATGAAAAATGGGGAAAAAAAAAATAAATCAAAAAAAAAAAAAAAAAGAGAGCCGGGACTGTAAAATTCTCACTCTGTTTTCCTTTGGGCTATAGTAGTATGATGAATTCTGGAAATATGCCTTGCCCATGCGATGGAGTTAGCAGGCAAAATGATCTACATTTCTTTTTTAATTGCAAATTTTACATGAAATATATTAAATGGTTTTTAGCCCCATATTTTAAAAAACACAGACCACTTTCCCTGAACCAATCCTATTTAATGCTCCTAAAACTAGAGACTGATGAATTGATATTTCGTGTAAGTACCTTTCTGAAAGTCATCTTTTTTACACGTAAAACCATGGAATGCCCTTGATTATTTGTACTACAGCTGCCCAAATATTCTGCATTTTAATAATTGATTTTATATGGAATCTTTGTACTTGAGTTTGTATGCACTATTTTGTAGTATATAGCCTTTGAAATGTATTCTAATTCCTCATATTTTAAAAGTACTGCTTTTATGGATTTTGTTGAAATCCGAATAAAGATTTTGAATCGAATCGAGTCTTGGGAGCGTGGACCTTTTGTCTGGGGTGAAGGACACCAAGTACCTTGAGGATTCTGAGACTCTGCAAACTGATTAGAGGCGTAAGGTCTAAATTGGCTCAGGGGCATCTTAAGGATCTCCTCTGGGCATCTTTTGCGGTCCCTGTTCGCAACAGCTTTGAATGTATGATCCAATTTCAGCCCTTTCAATCCCTCTCTGGCCAGGTCAATGAGAATGCACAGGCACACTCCTCCAAATTCAAAATGTGTTTACATCTAGTACTCAGGGATAGTGGTGTGTGTTTTCAATATTATAACACAGCAGTAGCTCACTAACATTATTACAAATAACCTCTGTGACCCCCTCCCATTTCTCATATGCAAGGTCCTGTTTTGATCTAGAAGAATTTTTTTTATGAATGCTGCATAAAACATAAACACAACCTTTCTCTGTGAAACGTCCGTAGTAGACTCTCACACTCACACATCACTAACATTAACAATAAATGAAAGGAAAACAGTATTTAAAACAATCTGTTTAAGAATTAAACAAGGTAATCAGGGAAAGCTTATCTACAGAGCTAGCTCTATCAGGGCCTTTTGCATGGGTGGGGCTCTAGGCCATATCCCACTTTGCCTACGTAAACGTCTCTGGTCATGGCTAATGTTTTGTATGAGAAGACTTCATTTTTGGAGCCCAGGTAACATCTTTCAACTGTCTAGTACCAGAGAGATGTCTATTTCGGTACAGCAGTGTGCCATTTTTAAAGGTGCCCCTAAAACAAATTATATTTCTTTCCAGGTTCTTCCTGGGTCAATTTGTCTGCAAATTACTCTGCTTACTTGAATGGATGCGTGCTGTGCCTACAGCCACCGCATACATCATAACAATCTCTTTTGAATCAAAACCCAGGCTTCATAACTTAGATTGTAAGGTGCAAAAAAGATGCCTTCAAAAATATGTCTCTGATATTACTCACTTGTGATCACCTTTCTTACTCATACTTATTTATCTTTCTAATTTAATGCATTTCTTGCTAGTATTTCAATGCATTTTCTTCCACTAAATCAAGTGCGAAAGAGTTTGTTTTAGGACATCATACTACTTTTGTTGGTTAGTGTAAGGTTTAGAAACGTCACAAATCAAAACCAGGAACAGATCTTATTTCTTTTATCTCCGCCATTTATTTCGTGCATGTTTTGTTTGCTTCTCTGGGGTCTCTCCTCTATCTTTAGTCCTGGCTATTATTTTCTTTCTTTCCTATTATGCAAACTTAGCTCTGTTTCTTTCTTTCTCTTGTATTCCTTATTTTCCTCGTTCAAGAGTCCCCTGGCTTTCTGTTTGCCTCCTTCACTGCCACGCTATCTCCCCCTGCTCTCGCGCACTCTATCAGGTTAAAATCATGGCTCAGTATCTCAAAAAATGGCTGTTATGGATCAATTTATAGAGTAAACTGAAAGTCTTCCTTATAAATATTTATGGCGGAAGATTTCAGATTATGTGTTCAGCATTGAATGCTGCATATTATTCTTATTAATGTTTCATAAACACTTGTACAAAATACAATATGCTTCACTTTGCCTCTTAGTATTAAGTAGAATTATTGCGGCATCTGCTTCCAACGGCTGAGTGCACAAGCTATTCTTGCCTTGTCGTAAATTCCATGATGCATTAAGATGTCATTAAATGTACCTTCTATGGATGCTTCTCAATTTGCATACCCTGTAAATCGTCAGGTAAAAATCAAATGAAAGAGTGACTCATCTCCAATGTTTTTACCTTCTGTCTTCCAAAATAGCTTTACTGCAATCATTTGTTTTCACTCAAGGTCCCCCCGTTCATAGCTCCCAATGGAAGTTCAGTCGGAGCAAAATATAA
Source organism: Lissotriton helveticus (assembly GCF_964261635.1). Classification (NCBI taxonomy): domain Eukaryota; kingdom Metazoa; phylum Chordata; class Amphibia; order Caudata; family Salamandridae; genus Lissotriton; species Lissotriton helveticus. The sequence goes on along the minus strand of NC_136059.1, from coordinate 1,263,402,708 downwards.
TGTATCAAATTGCTGGAAATGGTTGCCACACCAGAGGTTCTTCACCTGCAATGCGCGACCACTTGGGTTCCGTGACATCTACTCAGGAAATCAACCACTGTTTAGAAAATTAAGTAATTTTAGCAGATTAATGAAGTATAGATACATAAAAAAGAAAAATCTAAATTAGATTTTTAAAAAAAAATTCTTTGTAATTCTGAAAAAACTTGAAGTTAGGGGCTAAAAATGAAGGAGGTTATTTACAAGCCTTGCGTGCCACTGGACCGTCACTTTTTGTGACCTTCCGGTGGCGCACAGGACTTAGTCATATCTACAAGATCACGTAAAGCCATCCTGCGTGGCTTTTCATGGCTTTCTAGATATGGAACAAAGCAAAGCAGCACAAGACACTGCCTTGCCTTACTCTGCATCAAAGAGGCGTTCCATGGGTGCCCTGTGGGTGTTCCCATGCAACCACCATGGACTCTGAGGCTGCACCAGATTTACAATATCTCGTAAACTTGGGGCAGCGACAAAACCTTGTTCCTCCCTAGAGTAGGCGTAACAAAGAGAAATATTTAAATGTATCTCTGTTTTCCCTCTTTCCACGTGTGCTGCATTCTGCAGCACACATAGAAAGAGGAAAACGCCTTTTGTGATTGTTTTTGTGCAGGAAGGTGTGCCTGAAGGTGTCCCTTCCTGAACAAAAACAATCATGCAATCAACACAAGCAACCTTGCAGCATGGTGCAAGGGTGCCTACGTTAGCACACTGCTGCTAGTTGTGTGCCGGCGCTGACTGAAAGGACAGGAATGGACTGTATCTTGTAAATACAGAAGATTCCTGCTCTTTCAAATTGGCGTAGGGCAGCACAGCAAAATGACTTGTGGCGCAGCCCTATGCCTATTCTTTGTAAATATGCCCCTAAGTTGGCATCCAAAATGGATGCCTGTTACATCATTATGTATGAATGAATATATGAATAACAAACAAATGTTACATATGAAAACATAAAGATAACGATTATATTAGTCAATAAATCATCTTAATGCAATTGCATATGAATTCTGAATGAATGCAACAGTTATGTACTATTAATTCTTTTAAATCAATCAATCAATCATTCAATCAATCAGGGGTTTGTAGGAGCGCGGCTACTCACCCGTAAGGGTCTCAAGGCGCTAGGGGTGGGGGGGTGGGGGGGTGCAGGTTCCATTCCATCAAAGATGGGGTCAGTCGAAGAGCCAGGTTTTGAGGTTTTTGCAAAGATGGGGAGCGATGTTGCCTGTCTGAGGTACAGCGGAACAGCGTTCCATGCTTTGACTGCGAGGAAGGAGAAGGAGCGGCCTCCCGATCTGGTCTTTCTGGTGTGGGAGTCCACGGCATAGGAGAGCTGGGCTGATCGTAGGGTCTTTTGGGATGTGTGGAATTTGAGTCTGCTATTCAGGTATGCTGGTCCGGTGCCATGGAGGGCCTTGTGTGCGTGGGTGATTATCTTGAAGGTGATTCTCACCTCAACGGGGAGCCAGTGGAGTGTGCGCAGGTGCTGGGAGATGTGGCAATGTTTTGGCAGGTTGAGGACCAGTCTCGCGGCGGCGTTCCGGATGTTCAGTAGCTTGAGGGTGAGGTTTTTGTTTATTCCGGCGTAGAGTGTTGAGCCAAAGTCGAGTCTGCTGGTGACCAGGGCATGAGTGATGGTCTTTCGGTGTTCAAGGGGGATCCATTTGAAGGTCTCACGAAGTAGGTGGTTGGTGTGGAAGCAGAATGATTAGACGGAGTTGATCTGGCGGTCCATTTTGACCTCAGAGTCCAGGAAGATTCCCAGTTTGCGTGCGTGGTCCATAGGGGTGGGTGGATTTCCGAGGGTGGGGGGCCACCAGGTGTCGTTCCAGGCATTGGGGTTTGGGCCCATGATGAGTACTTCTGTTTTGTTGGTGTTTAGTTGTAGGCAGCTGTTTTTTATCCAGTTGGCAACGGCTTCCATTCCTTCTCGAAAGTTGTGTCTGGCGGTGTTGGGCTCGTGTGATAGGGAGAGGATGAGTTGGGTGTTGTCTGCTATGGCACAATGTTGAGTCCATAGGTTCTGACGATGGGGGTGAGTGGAGCCATTTAGACGTTAAAGAGCGTCGGCTGAGGGAGAAGTCCTGGGGGACTCTGCAGGTGGTAGGTGTAGGGTCCGAGAGGAAAGGGGGAGTCTGACCCGCTGTGTTCTGCCAGAGAGGAAGGAGCAGATCCATCCTGTCTCGTAAAGTCTGCATATTAGGGTGCAGTGAGAGACTGTGTTGAACCCCGCTGACAGGTCGAGGAGGATGAGGGCTACTGTTTCTCCTTTGTCCATTAGGGTGCGGATGTCATGTGTTGCGGCGAGGAGGGCCGTTTACATACTGTATTTTTTTCTGAAGCCGGATTGGGAGGAGTCAAGGATTGGGAGGACGCCGCTGAGAGGTTGAGGAGGACGAGGGCTACTGTTTCTCCTTTGTCCAGTACGGTGCGGATGTCATCTGTTGCGGCGTAGAGGGCGGTTTACATACTGTGTTTTTTTCTGCAGCCGGATTGGGAGGAGTCAAGGATGTTGTGTTCTTCAATGAATGTGGCGAGTTGGTGGTTAATGGCTTTCTCGATGACTTTCGCTGGGAACGGGAGCAGGGAGATGGGTTTGTAAATTTTTTAGGTCAGAGGGGCCCGCTGAGGGCTTCTTTAGGAGGGGGTTGACCTCAGCGTGTTTCCATTCATCGGGGAACGAGGAGGTTGCCAGGGATCGGTTGATGGTGTAGTGGAGCATGGGTGCAATGGTGTTGGCGGTTCTGTTAAAAATGTTGTGTAGGCAGGGGTCTGTGTGGGCCCCTGAGTGGATTGACTTCTTTGTCTTCAGTGTGTCTTCTGTGATGAGGGCTGTCCAGTTGTCAATCGCTGGTTTCCGGGTGTCGCAGGTGGTTGGTGAGGGTTCAGTGTGTTGGTTGTCTTCGTTGAAGTTGTCGTAGATGCTCTTGATTATGTGGTGGAAAAAGATGCTGAGTTTGTCACAGAAACTCGCTGGTGGGTTGGGCGAACTCCTTGATGATGCTGAAGAGTTCCTTGCTGTTGTGCGCGTCGGTGGAGATTCTGTTTTCAATCGCTTTTTACCGCATTTCTCTGATGAGTTGGTGGTGGGCGTTGGTGGTGGCTTGGAAGTTGTTGTGGACTTCTGTGGATTTGGTTTTCCTCCAGGCCTTTTCGAGGCGGCGGCAAGTGCGTCTGGACTCTTGAAGTTCGGTTGTAAACCATCTGGCTTTCTTGGCGCGGGTATTGTTGTTTTTCTTGAGGGGGGCTATGGTGTTGGTGCTGTCCGAGATCCATCTATGCAGGGTTCGGGTTGCGGTGTTGGGGTCATCGTTTTCCGCGATGGTTGGGGTGGAATGGTTGAGTGAGGAGGTGAGCGAGTCATCAGTGATTTTGGTCGAGTTTCTTTGTGGGAGCAGGTGCTGGTGTCTGTGGATGGTGGGTGTTCTGAAGGTGAAGTGGACGCAACGATGGTCGGTCCATCTGAGTTCGGTGGTATGGCTGAAGGTGATGGAGTTTCCTGTAGTGAAGAGGGGGTCGAGGGTGTGTCCTGCTGAGTGCATGGGCTTGGTCACGACCCAATGCTGTGGAGGTTGTCCAGGGGGGATGTGGCGTTGGGGTCCAGTTGGTTGTCGAGGTGGAAGTTGAGGTCTCCTAGCAGGGTGTGGTTGGTGGATGCGATGGCCTGCGAGGAGATGTCCATTATGGAGTTGGCGAAGGGTCCGCAGGGTCCAGGGGCTCAGTAGATGAGGGTTCCTCGGAGGGTGACGGTGGGGATGGCCAGTATCTTGAAGTAAAGGTGGTCCATCAGTTCTGTGGGCTCGTCGGTGAGTGTGCTCAGGCAGAGGCTGGATTTGTGGTCAATGGCAATTCCTCTTCCCAGGCAGGTGGGGCGGTCCTTCCTGGAGTTCTTGTATCCTTGGGGGATGGCGTTGGGGACGTCCGAGTCCCGAGGTGCTGTTGGTCCAGGTTGCTGTGAAGAATGTGACGTCCGGGGTGATGCTGTTGAGGAGGTCCCAGATTTCAGTGGCGTGTTTCTGGAGGAATCGGACGTTGAGGAGGATCCATTGCAGGGTCTTTGGTTTGGTTGTATTCTGTGGGTGGGTTGTGCTGGATCTATGTTCTTGGCGGTGCTGCAGGTGTGCCGCAGAGGTGACAGCTGAAGGGTCCGTGAGTGTTGGCTGGTGATGCCAGCTTGCAGTTGTTGTTGCGGCCTGGGTTGAGTGCGTGGAGTTGTAGCATTGGCGGAGCAGAGGTCCAGAGTTCCTGGCGCTGGTCGTGGTCGGGTCGCGGAAGGGTGCAGACGGGCTTGCCTTTGGCACACCAGCGGCAGAGCTGCCATTAAAGTAGGGGTCGGGGAGGGCTGGACAGCTGGGAGGCGGGAGCTGGATTTGGCTGGTCGTGCTGGGGGGGAGGAGCCACGGGGGCAGCAGCGGCGGGGAAAGGTAGAGGGAGGAAATAAAGAATAAAGGAAAAGGGAAAAGAAGCCGAAATAAGGCAGAAATGAGCAGAGATGCAGAAAAGTGCAGAAAGGGGAAAGATAAAAGAGGGTAGAAAAACGAGTGAAAACGAGTGAAAGAGCAGAGCAAGAGGAAGGAGACAGAGGTCCACTGGACAAACAGGGATGAAGTGCAGGGAAACCTGCGGGTGGAGAAGGGCCTCGATCACCAATACTCGAGAGTGCAAGGGCAGGCCTCACTTAATGGTGGAGCTGCGAGGGTGGGGGAGCAATTTCACTGACAATGAGTCAGTGGCCTTGCTCCTAATGTGTACACACATTAGTTTAAACCACATGTTGAATATTTTGTCTTATATGTTAGATTAGATTATACTTTATGTTGGCTTAGAAGCCTTTAAACACAATCCAATACATTGTCATATATAATATGTATAAATATATATTCATGACGTAAATAGGCTCCAGTGACTTCAGCTGATGGACTATGCAGGAGGCTGTTTAATTTACACAATGCAAATATCACACATGTGGCTTTACCTGAAGTAAATTTTAAATATAGGCTGTGTTTTACGCTTTTGTCATCCAAACACTCAAGTACTTCTATTTTGAAACGTGTGGTATTTTTAGATCACCCAGTCCCCAATATCTTTATTTTTTTGTCTCCCCAAAAAATCATCATCTTTGTTTTGTTTGCATTAACCACCAGCTTATTCCTTAAGTTATACTTCTTTAGCATATCAAGAGCGCACTACTTGCCAATTTTTGTATGATCAAGATTCCTTCATAGGTAATGTCACTTTGTGGTCCTTTTATCAAGATTTTTATGGTAAAATGTTTTCAGCCATATTTGATGTGTGCACCTTTTGTCTTAACAATTGTAGTATGTAACTGATGTGTACATCTGTGTGGATTAAGCTTCCTCTGGAGCTAATAGTGTGGGCCCCCGCCATGACTATGGGGCCTCCGCCACGAGTGTGTGAATCAGATCCACAGTGTTTGAAGGATAAGCTCATGAGCAAAGGTGAGTACAATTGCTGCCAGAGATGTCCCCGTCCGAGGTTCTTCAATATATACCTCCACTTCCTAAGCATTCAGGTAAAGCATAGTTCTGGTCCCCCTCAAGGTTGGATGCTGTGAGTTCTGCATCTAGGGTCCCTGTATTTCCAGTACACTCCACACCTCTATGTTTCAAACATTTCAAAGATCATTGCATGATGTAATTTGCAGCTGACAAGAGCACATTTCCTTTGGGAATGTTATCAGGTTAGGAATTTTTTAAGGAATCCTGGTATTTTGCCCCAGTGAGCCATACAAATGGCACAGAATATGTCATATGTGAGTCTGACCTTCAATGGGACAACTGTAGAACTTTCAAGGCTAGTTTTATATGTTCATATGTTTGTAAATTCAGACGTAATCTGGCCATTTGATACTGGAGTGTATGTAGCCTGTAAATTACATTCTTTGGAAGCCTAGTTCAGACGAGGTTGAAACCAGGGTTCTTGTTACCTCCTTTCAGTGTTCAGTACTGACACATGTAGAGTTATGAATGAGCTGGGGCACATCTATTGGGCCTAGTTATTACTTAGACACTTTGTGCAGTTTTATCAGAATTGCTCTCAACTGTTTTGAACTTAAGGCCTAATCGCTAAAATCATTCTTGAAGAAAGGCACACTTGTTTAAGGAACACTAAATCATGAAGCAGTAACAGTCACCAAAAGAGCAACGGGGCATATTATCAACAACTAGCGATATTTATCGCTAAAGAACATTTGCGAAATTTTTTTATCGCCATGTATCGCCGGATTTTATCGCAGAGATAACGTGCTATTAGCAATGTTTATCTCCAATGTGATAAAATGAAATGCTAAATATGTGTGAATATCGCTGGAAAACCAGCGATAATCACGCATCATCGCCAATAGGGTCTTAGCCAGAATATCCACCTCCCATTGGATATAATGGCCAAGAACTGGTCTGAGCAGGCGTTAGTTTTTGGCGATATTCGCGCTTAGCGCACATTTTTTTATCGCTCGCCTGCCTTGCTAATAGGCGATAGCTAACTGGTTGAGTACGCCCACTTTGCATGTCATTAGCGATAAATATCGCTGACATGCAAAGCGGGCCCCAAACCGCTCGGTAGCACCTAAAAGCTGTCGCTAACTGATGTTAGCGACAGCTTGCTGATAGGGCGATGAAAATATTGCCGCTTTGCGGCCGAAAGCGGCCACAAAAGCGGCAATAATTTCATTTCGCCTGCCTTGATAATATGCCCCTACCTTTCCAGTTACTTGCATTCTTGCATTTGGCCCCATCCTTTAGGGTGTGGTAATGCACAATGTCCCAGGGAGCCCACCCCCAAGAGACTGTAATTCGCTGCCTGGGAGATTGCGGACATCCCCTGCCTGCACTGCTCTGGGCAATAAACTGCACTTTCTTGCTCCTGTCTGGCTGAAGTATTTGAAAAATGCTACTCCAGCCCAGACAGGAGCAAAGGATATGTGATGGCTCCCGTCAGCACCCAGTTTGGTGGTGGCTGGGGAGGCAACTGGGCCTTGGGGGCCATGGGACTCCCCCCATAACCCCCAACATATTGTTTGGACCTCTGGGTACCTACTCAGGAGCACATGGGGCCCCGTGGAATGGGGTTCCAAGGGGCACCGTAGGCCAGGGAGGGGGTAGCTGTAAATTCCTTCCCCTATTTAAAAAATGAAGACCCCAAGGGATGGGGTCCCTGGGGCCACTATAGGCGTGGAAAGGAGAACTGTGCACCCTTTCCCCTAATTAAAAAAAAGCCCCTTGTATGGGGTATGTATTGCCTAGCAAAGCAACTGGATGTGGGCTGCGTGCCCCTCTCCCCTTAACAAATATATGTGGCCCCAAGGGATGGGAACCCCATGGCCTGCAAAGACTTGGAAAGTGGGTCCACAAGCACCCTTCTCCTTTTTTTGACAAATTGTCCCTGGGGGAAAGGGTGGGCCTGCGTGCTGCCAGATCCTGCGGCCAACCCCATGTAGCGTAGGGGGTTGACCATGCTCGGTGGGTGGTTGGCTTTATGTATGGTAATAAAATATTACTTTACATTACAACACCCTAGAAATTCATTGAGAAAAACTAAAGTTAAAGTGACGTTATAGTAAGGTGAAAATATCAGTGATAATGTTATGTTTGAAACAAAAAAATGAAATTAACCTGTTATATTTATCTCTAGTAGCTATAACTTGTGGTTTAAGGTAACTATAACTCATGCCCTTGCCTTGCACTGCTGATGACCCCACATATCACATCACTTGTGACACGTTCTGGGACACATTAATAATATCACAGGAACATTTGAAAGGACATCAATGATGACAAAACTGTGCATGGTGGGAGTGCCAGTTGTAGTCACCATGCACAATGTTGTTATCAATGATGTCAGTCATGTTATCAATGATGCCATAGAACATGTCATGAGTGATGTAATAAGTGAGATGGTGCCCCTGCCCAGACTGATGCACCACCAGCAACAAAATATATGTAAATTAGCCCATAAAGGGCATTATGGGTCACTCCTTGCTAGAAGAAGTGAATACTAAATGAGCTGCTCTGGCGCTCATTTATTATACACTTTTTGATCTTTTTATTTATTTGTTGTTGGTGTCTTGGTCCCACCTGAGATATCCATGTATTTTATTTTTGTTGTGAGCTGAGAGGGGAGGAGAGCCCCAGGGCTATTGCAGCCCCACTGGCTCCCTGCAATCTGCCCCATTGCACAGAGCCATCTAGGAGCCAGCAAACACTTTTTTGTTTTTTTCTAAATCTGGGAGCCAACCAACATTTTTTTTTTTTATCTGGGGTGCCCTGGTACCCACCAGGGGTGCACACAGAATTTTAGGGGGCCACAGGGGGAACCCCAAGGACCCCACAACACCGTCGGCTATTCTGGCAGCATCCATACCGGGTGTGGCAGAAGCCAGCATTTCTCTGCCCCGATGGGAACCATTTTCTTTTGTTCCTGGCTGGTGGGAGCAATTCTGCATTTCCATGCCTGGACCCCTCGCAGGCAACAAGAAATGTTTGTGCTCCCACCCAGCAGAAGCCGCTTTCTGACCCTGCTGTGTAGGAGCAAGTTAGACTTCTCTGCCCATGATCTCTAGTTTTTTTAACATGAAATGATATTTGTTTACCTTACCTAACTGGGCCTACTCACTTCGTGCAAGGCAAGGCCCTGCACCTATCTACTGCAGGCTGCCAACCCGCCCCACATGGCTTCGCCTGTGCGCAGCTCGGGATTGGTCACAAGGTAAAGCCTGTGGCCAGGCTGTTCATCCAGCCCCTCCAAGTGTGGCCAAGATCCTGTTGTTGGCCATCCTCCATGGCTCTGCTGTTCCTTAAAGCCCCCACAGTACTGCAATACTACCACAAAATGATATGTGTGCCTCGCTGAGCCAATGGAAGTACTGTGGTATCATGGTGCTGAGTGAAAACAATAATTGTAATTTGACCCCAACTGTGTCCCTCTAGAAACCCGCCCACAAGGGTCAGTGGTCAGGACAAACATGGCAGCAGCAACTTTCTCTTAATGTTGTGACCAGCCAATCAGAACTTGTTTTCTGCTTACTGTACTGCGGTGGTACCGATGGACTTCTGTCCCAGCCAATCAGATTGCATGTTTTCAGCATGCAGTACCATGGCACTCCACAGAAATCAGCAGTACTCTGCAGTACTTCACTGAAGTACAGCAAAGGTAGCACCTCGCTATATATTCATCAATTTTAAACCTTAATTTAACAAAAATCTACTCTCTTGGTGTCCCAGATATCACCTCTCTGATTTGATAAAAGGATGGCCACTGAAAGATCAGACTGCTCCAAATAGCTTCCAGAAGGAACAAAAAAGAAAATGTCCTCAGATATGTGCTCACCAGATCAGTGACACCAAAGTTGGATCAGATAAGTAAAGAGGTGAGTCAATTATAGCCCTCCACAGGGCCTTCTCCTAACAAGTCAAGGGATGCAGACACAACACTAGCAAAAGCATTTATGGAGACAATTAGTTATCCAAGGTACTACATGATGGGAAACAAGATCTAAATGACATTGGTAAAAGAGTGTCAGCTCTTGAAGACACCAGCAGTACATGTGACAAAGAGGTATAAATGCTTCCGCAAGAAATGTTCCTACTAAAGGATAAATAACTAGACTCGCAGGCACATGCTGAATGATTGAATGCTTAGTTCAAAAGCTCCTTCAGCATATTCACCTTGATAGCAACAATCTTAATATTCAGCCTTGTAAGCAAGAAAGGAATCAGAGCTCTGGACACTGTTACATGTGTCTATAGCATCAAGATAAAATAGGATATTTCACCAGTTGACAGAGATAAGGACTAAGGGAATTTTTAAGGGCATGACATTTCCTTATACCAGGGCCTCTCAGTTACTATTCTAAAAAGCAAAGACTGTTCTGACTGAATAACAGACTTTCTTGGATGAAAAGACTTTCGATATAGCTGGAGACATCCTTTTTTGCTTCATTTTTCAATTGAGCAATCAACTTCATAACCTTCGCTCGACGGCATCGTTTTGGTCTCCCAGAAGCTGATACTCAGCACAACCTGCCCCAGAAAGCCCAACAACATCACCCACAAGCCACGACTTGACCAAAGAAAAGACATGAGACCAGACCCTACTATCATTGCACAAGAAATAAAGCAGGATCGGAGGAACTGCTGTAACAAGAGGTTCCAGGAAAAAAGCCCTATCCTAGATTGGCTAAAGATGAAAGGACTCCCAATGCTACATTAGTAACGAAGCATTGTGGATTGGTTGACCTGAAATATATGGCTCTTGTGTGGTGGGCCCGGGCTGGGCAGAGAGAAGGCAGAGGTTGAAGGCTTCGAAGAGAGATGAGTCTGGCCTTCCCAGTTCAGGATTATAGGTTATAGCAGTGTACGCACTCACTGGGAACTCAGCAATACAGACACACAATGCCAGTACTCTCTATTTAGGCAGAGTTCCAGTTGTGCATAACTCTCTTATAACAGGCAATATTCCAATGAGATGCAGCAAAGATGCCTCTCAGTAAAGGCAATCAGCTTAATGCCCGTGACCTGAGCAGCCTAGTAAAATGCCTGGCACACTTACTCTGCACAGATTGGTGCAGACTGAAGTTAAGTTGCTTCACCAGACAATAACTCTCAAACAAACGAGCTAGAAAAGAGGAAGTAGTCATACTACTACTGAAAAGCTTTTTTAAGGGATGTCTGTGAGAAACTGGAGTTGTGAGGGATGGTGCTTGCTCTTCAAAGGAAATTGGGGGAGTCCTTTATCCTGGTTAACATATATGCCCTTAACGAAGGGCACAAATTTTTCCTAAAAGAAGTAATAACCAATATTCTACAAACAACAGACAAAGAGATTTTAATAGGATGTGATTTGAATCTGGTTATGGAAAATAACAAAGTCTGATTCGCCCAAAGGTCTGGTCAAGTGGGTGCCCTCAATAGAGCAGGGAAATTATGGCTTCAAGAGATGGGGCTGAAGGGTATCTGGTGGCTATGTCATTGCTTCTCTATGGATTACACTTACTTTGTAACCTTTCATCGTACCTATATTGGACTATTTTTTGGGTATAAGGCACCATCAGAATAAAGCAAAAGTGGTGATTATTAAGTATGTGACCCTTTCAAACTATGCCCTACTATACCTTATTCTGCAGTCTGAAGTCTATAAGTTCCCTTATAGGACCTTGGAGGTCAAGAGATAGTATCATTCAAAGGGACACAAATAAATTGGCTATACAGATGGCAATTTACTGATATTTAGCCGGCAAGACTCAAAGGAGCTATCTCTAAACACATTGTGGGACCCTTTAAAGCAATTATCAGAGGGGAATTAAGCAGTCTTTTTTTTTAATATAACAAAAACAGGAGGGAGAAAAGAAGCAACTGGAGAGGGTGTCACCACAATTGGACATTCAAAAGCTAACAGGGACATGCAGGGTCTGGCCCAATCTAAACGCAATGAGGGTGCAAATAAAAAAGCTGGACACTGATATAGCTGAATATGTTTGCTTCCAATAACAAGAAATAAATATTCTGTTTGTGGCGGTATGGAGGGGGACGGAATATTGGCCAACAGGCTCAGAGCCAAACATTCCAAAAAGTGAGTTAATGCCATATTGAGCCCTTTGGGTCCAGGGTCACTGAGGATGCATGTATAGCAGGAGAAATCAGGGATTTCTATATTGCAATACGTAGGGCACAACGCAACTGCAATAATGATGTTAGGCTATTTCTGAAGCAGGTGCACATCACCAAACTAACGCCGCACCAACAGCAATGCTTAGAGAAACCAATTTATTTTGAAGAGGTTATATCTTCTATCACTAAATTAAAGATCAACAAGTCACCTGGCCCAAATGGCTTTATACCACAGTCTAAAAAAACTACTCTCAGTTCCTGGTGCCTGTAACACAGCCATTTAACTCCATTGCAGACACTGCTACAAAATGCTAGAGCTTTGATAGCAGTAATTTCCAAACCTAGCAAAGATCCCCCAACTATGCAGATTTTTCAAACTAATATCCCAGATTAATATTGATGCTAAATTGTATAAGGGTATTTTGGATGCCAGGTTAGATTTGTCAGACTTAATTGACCCCAACCTGGCTGGTTTTAAACAGAAGAAGATGTGTAGTGATAAAAAATATAGAATCCTTCATATCATCAACATCAACAGGACTGAAAGAAATGCCTTACTATTGGCCATCGCAGAAAAAGTATTTGAGCAAGTTCATTGGCCATATCTAATGGAAACTATTATTATCATTGGAATTGACAAACATTTTTGCAGCTGGATCTTCAGTGGCTATAGTAACCATTCAGCAAGACTCCGACCTCTCTCTCAAGTCCACTTCATATACATAAAGGTACATGCCAAGGTTGCCCTCTCTCTCCTGCCTCATTCAACCTGAGTATGGAATCATTACTGGAGAGAGTGAGAACACATACAAATGGGGTCAAAATTGTAAGAAATACACATAAGTTGAGTTCTTAGGTACACCAACCTCATTGATGCAACACAATCCCGTCCAAACCAAGTTGATGAGATTTAACTTTTTGAGGTATTGTCAGACTTTGTAATGGACGTCAAAAATTCCAAATACTTATCCTCTCAGTAAAAACATGAGAAACAAGGACTGCTTCATTCCTAGTTATATCTGATTTGCAAAACACTCAACTCCTTATAGATAACGAGCTCTTTACAAACTACTGCCTTGATTACCTACAACAATCTACTTTATTCCAGGCATAAGAATCTGCACTCATTTACACAAAAAAGTGGCTAAGCTGTTTGATCTAGATGGTATCATCACATCTGAAAAAGTAAAGCAAGATTGTAATCTCCCAGAGATAAACAAGAGTGGTTGCATCACTTAAAGATGAGACTTTCAATTACTAACAAAGCGGTAAAACTCTATGTCAACAGGCCACTGACTGTATTTGAGAAATGGATCGTTACAAAAGTACAATAGGTGACTGCTAGACTAGGCATCCTTGACATGGTTTCCGCGGACTTCTTTTCTTCTACCCCCTGTATTTTTGACAGTATGCTGGATTTTGTTTTTGCTGGTTTAGATGATTTGGGCACTTTGCTACTGCTGATCAGTGTCAATGGGAAGGTTCTCCCTATATAAATTGTTTTTATGATTGGTTAACCAAGATTGGCATATTTGATTAACTGTTAAGTCCTTAGTACAGTGCATTGGTTGGGCCCAGGGCCTGTAAATCAAATGCTCCTAGTGGGCCTGAAGCACTGATTGTGTCACCCACATGAGTAGCCCGATAAAAGTATCTCAGATCTGCCACTGCAGTGTCTGTGCATGCAGTTTTCAACTGCCATGTCGGCCTGGCAAGTGCACCCACTTGCCAGGTTCTATCGGATGTATGTTGTTACAACGCATGCTTTTACAACGCATGCCATTACGACGCAACTTTTACGACGCAAGTTGTTACCATGCATTGCGTTGGGGGGCGCTGGATAGTGAATAGTTTAATTTACTATTCCAACTCCAGTTTCCGTGGATAGTAGGGAAGGTGTTGGATAGTAATTAAACTATTCCCTATCCTAGAGCGCCCTCCAGCGCAATGCGTTGTAATAACTGCGTTGTAAAAGTTGCCTCGTAATGGTAGTTCGTTGTAAATGTTGCGTTGTAAAGGATGTTTCCCATTCTATCCATCCCTTTTTATACATGTAAAGATGTTCCTTGGGCCCTTCGTTAGGCCCCAGGTACCCCCATGGACACAGTGCAGTGTATGTTAAAGGTGGGACATGTACTGGTGTGTGGCCCATGTCCTGATAGTGAAAAACCGCCAATATTGTTTTTCACTATTGAAAGGTTATCTGTCCCTAGGCTAACATGAGAATTGCTTTGAAACATCTTACAAGTATAACTTTCCATTAGGACAAGATAGAGAAATAAAGTTTAGGCTCTCTTTTTAGGAAGATGGTTTTTAAATGATGTGTTTCAAAATGCCATAACACAGGCATTTTCTTGTTTAACCATCCTGTGTGCCTCTGCTGTTTGTATATTGACTGTCTGGTTTTGAAGTGGCCGGAGCTGGGGATGTGCATTCCCTGTATACAATCCCAAAGGGGGGGTTGAGTGTGTCCTGCCTTTCCTCGGTGACTTATAGCTGGGCTGAATAGACCTTGGCTGCATTTAGAGTGGTGGTCAGAGTTTCACTTGCACCTGAATAGGCTGTGTCTCCTTTGCACAATGCGGTCTCCATCTCCTGTAGTCATACTGCACCAGAGAGGACATAACTGGTTTGGACTGGGCACAGAGACCCTTGCCACAAAGAGTACAAAGAAGAAATGGAGCATACATATAGGACTTTAAACCCCAGAGATTTAGATCACTTCTGGACTCAAGAGGAACCTCTGCCAAGGAGAAGAGCTGGAGAGCTGTAAGGAGGAGTACTGCCCCTTTGCTGTATAGCTTTGCTGGGTTGGCCTGCAGATGCTGCTTTGGTCAAGGAGAGGACAAAGGCTGGAACTTTGCTGTGTACCTGCTTGAAGAAGAATCTCCAAGGGCTTGTGTGTGCTTGCCTCCTGTTGTGAAGTCTCAGGGTCACAATGACCTAACCTGCACCCACTGACCAGCACCTGGACTCCTCTGTGGACTCCTGTATTTACAAGGGTGCCAATTCCTGGTCCCTAAGAATGGTGTGGTTCATGCTGCAAAGCAAGTAAAACAACTCCGACGCCATCAGCGACGCCGCCAGTGATGCTGCGACCTGCCTCGAGACCAGGGGCACCGCTTGTGAAGTGTGCGATGCACTGTCCTGCCTGCACCGCAGCTATAACGCAGTTCAACTCCTGTCGATGCCTACAATTATCGCCTTCCTGAAGCCAGCGTTCTCACTGATGCCATCAACGCCATCACTACCATCACTGTTATTGCCGAGCCGATAACCAACGAATGTGACTTCAAAAACTCTTTGAAGGGGTATCACCTCACTGGAACGGAGGCCTGACCACCAACGCCGCCTAACTTCCCTGTCCTGGACTCAATGCCTTACCTTGTCGTAGACTTAACGCCTTGCCTGCCCAGTGGCAGAAGGGAAACAGCTTCACCTTGGCACCAACGCCTCAGCTCCATGACCCCGTGCATCATCTGTTGACTTCGTTTCCAAGGTACTGTTGTTTTGGTGGTCTGTGTGACTCCGTGCCTGGCCCGCTCACCTCGCGGCCGGTGCTGTACTTTGGATATGTGCCTGTCATGACGTCGTAATAGCCCCCAGGTGGAGCTATTTTTGATCTACAGTTCCATTTTTGAAGTAACCGTTTTGAAAGTGATAACTTGATGCATGTATGTTGGATTTTTGTCTTTTTGGCCTTGTTTGGTTTGGATAAAGATAATGTATTTTTCTAAACTAGTGTGGTGTTCATTTGTGGTGTTTTCACTGTGTTACAGTGTGCTTGAGTACAAATACTTTACACATTGCCTTTGAGATAAGCCTGTTTGCTCATGCCAAGCTACCAAGGGGGTGAGCAGGGGTTATCTAAAGTGTGCAACTCCCTTACCCTCACTAGAAGGAAGGGTCCCTACTTGGACAAAGGTGCATACCTATGCCAATTAGAACCCCCATTTCTAACAGTGACTATTTTTTGGGATTTAAAACTTATTGACTCAATTAATCATGAGAGATAAAATGGGCAGTAAAAAGGAGTGGGAGGGGTTTGCAAAGGTCAGGATTGATGGCCGGGCCTTTGCGGTCAAAACTAAAAGACTCTGCAACTCCATGCCGGAACACCTGAGGAGGATTTATTCGAAATTCAGGTTTAAGAAAGCCTTAAAAATATGGCTATTTGTTCTCCCTTAATGCTCTTGTTCCTAACCTGTGGTCCTCTGCACTACTAGCACCAGGACACCTCTGCTGGAGGAAGCTGTGCACTCTATAAGCTGCATTATTAATAATAATAATAATAATAATAATAATAATAATAATAATAATAATAATAATAAAATAGGCCAACACATCAATGTCAAAGAATAGGAGTACATTTTCCATCGAACATGGGTACAACCCGACCTGCAACAGGTAGGGACACCATGACAAAATCACCCCATACTATTATCTGACCCCTACCCGACTACACATGATTCCCCAAAAAAACAGGAACATGCTGGAGGTGTGTTGGAATGTTGCTCCATCTTCTTTAGTATTGTCCCAACTTTAAAGGCACTTAAAAGATAGTGGAAGAGTATATTAAATGGTATCAACAGCATATCTAACACTCAAATCCCCAGGTTTCAGGCAAGCTAGGTCTTATTAAAAGCAATAATTCCCATTGTATACATGAAGGGAAAACACTTGAAGCTCGCCCTTTGTGCTGCAAGTCAAGTTATTGTATCCTTATGGGGGAGAAATTAAACTCCAGAACTCAGGGCCTGGCTTTGAAGAGTCTGAAATTTTCTGAGCAAGGAGAAAATAATGATGCTCTTGAAACAAAAAAGTAGTGGTTTTGGGGCGGTGTTAGCCCCTATCTCTATTCTGCCTGAGGGATTTTGTCAATTGAAATGCTCCAAATATTTGAGACTCTTGAACATTACTACATGACTCTTATATTTAAGTGCTGGTTGTGAAATATAGGTTAGACCTTTAAAGGGATGTCCAAAAAGTACTGACAAGTGAGTTGATATTGACAGGTGATTGTTTGCTATTCTCTGAATGCTAAGATGTGTCAAATTCCATGTCTACTTACGTTCCCACGCGAAGGGGTAAAAGGATGGTTTCTTGGTTTTTCTCTACCATCCAACATATATAGACGGGAGTATTTGTTCTTCTAAAAGTAATACAAAATACTTGATCTACAAAAATGATAGCAACAAAAGGTTTGTTGTGCTGTGGTCACCCTCCTTCTAGATTTCAGGAGTAAGCAGAGTTGTAAAAAATCTTTTTCTACAAGACTTTTTACATGTTTCTAAGTGGTAGTCAATGGTTCCAATTAGCTAGGTTTTGCCTGCACAACATTTGACTGTGCTTGTGAAATCTATTGTATTTAATATAATTCTTAAAAGTGGCTTACATTCTGCCCAACTTTTCATTTGTTTGTGCGTTTGCCACTTACTTTTCATTTGTTTCTGTTAGTTGTAGCATACCATTTCCTATTGTTATTCCTGTGTTCTTCTTATCAGTGTCTCATAGCCGAAGTACTCCTTTTCATCCATTTTGAATTTCTATAGTTTTTTTATTATGAGCAGGCACGCCATCAGCACTCATGGCTTTCTCCGACTCTTTTCTCAGTGGGATTTCTTACTTTCCCAGAATGGTTCTCTAATAGTGATTATCATTTTTTTTATTTTAAAAGTCTCTGAGCCACCCTCTGTTCTCTACCCCACTCTACCCCACAAGTAGTGCACGCTCAGTGCAAGATGAGACCTATTTTGTATTCCCCTGCAACAGACTTTCATCTCTTGACACTACCGTTCCTCTGTACGCTTCATTTTTCACCGAAGATACACTAGGTCTCCTTGGACGGACACGGACTGAATGTACTTCAGGCCACTAATAAGGTACACATCGCCATTTTAGAGGTGCTATCACTTGTTTTGCTTTCTTGCCCTGACCCTCATTTGCGGTACAAAAGGGGGTGGTGATGGAAGGAGCATCTGAATCAATCAAACACTTAAACCCAGTCAAAAGATCTGGGTTTAATCCATCACCGTTCTTTAGCCCACTCTGCCACCCCAGTTCAGACATGGCTATATGCAAATCCGTCTGACCCTGTGCCTCATGGGAACAGTCCAGCCCGAACTGCCGAGCCATGTCTTCCCTGGACCGGACACAAGCTACCAAGGACTGGTTTCTGGCTTTCCAGCCGTCTTCAGCCCGGCTTGCTTGAATCCAGTGGCAAAGTGAGCAAGGGACTCACGTCTGAGCATACCCTGCCACACTTATGGCGGCCAAAAGCGGACCCTCATTTGGACAACCAGTCTGTTAAGAAATTAGAAGTCTTGACGCACTTTCTGCAAACTGGGTGAATAAAAAAATTTGGAATGTCTGTGGGTATGTGTGTTGCATGTGTGCCATAGAATGAAGGTCACTGGTTAATTGGTAGGGGCAAAGCAGCAACAGATGAAACACCAGCCTCGAACCGACTCCACACAAAAAGCTATTCAGGTTTTGGAGCTAAGATCATGCTAGCTGAAAAAATCTGAGGCAACTTGGCAGTAAACATTCCCATTTTCTACTTGCAAACATGAAAGCAAAAATCTTCATTTGTCTCTGGATATCTCGATCTGTATGACATTATAGTTATTTGTCTACTGCCTTGGAGTTCCTAAGAAGTATCATCCTAAGCTGCTCAGCTACTTTCACAAGCTCTGGTTGTCTCCATGTGATAAGAAAAGACAATGTATGACATAACCCTGGAAACCATAGGCCAATACCGGACACATGACTATTGACGTGAATTTGTAATTGTGTCCGGTTCTTTAACCCCTTCCGTGCTCCCGTCGGCCACTCCCCAGTGCCAGCCCAGCCCACCCTTGACCGCAGTGGTTAAGGCGTTAAGATTGGCTTTGTAATGAGTAAATTGTACATTAAACCTAGTCAGGGAGAATACTAGGAAATATGAACAATGTGTATTTAAGCGCACAAATATTGACTCTGCAAATCACATGAATGGTGATAGTGAAATTGCTGTATGCATGTAATGTTGATAAGATTAGAGGTCTCCTTTTGTGGTTTACAGAAAACTACAGTCTGAAAAAAATGTAATCAGGCATTGAAGCACACCCGATGTGCATTCTGCGGCTTGGGTGGGACCCGATGATGAAGCATGCCACCAACAAGGTTGATGGGTGAGGGTCTTCATAAAAAACAAATGAGTTTTTTCTACCAGACATGAACACATAGCTTCTACACAAATAGCTAGTTCTCATTGATATTACTTACAGTACCAGTGGAAGTGAACTAGTACACCTTTTCTCTCCCTCTCGCTTGATATATGTTGTACTTAAAAGCTACCAGCAGATAAAGCTGCTGTTATTTACTCCTATCACCCCAGTCATGCATGCATCTGTTTTTCTGTTCATCTGCCCATCCACCCACGTGCTTGTCCATTGGTCAGCTCTGCCCTCTTGACCTATGTTCATTTTTCCCATTCCTGTTCTCTTCTCGCCTGGCAGTCATCCATCGGTCCAAGAGTCCGTTTTTACTTCGTAACAGACATGTCACGAAAAATTCTAAATACTGAAGCGTATTTGAAAAAAAAAGTTTTATCAAAACCTGATATACCTGTTTTTAAATAATGTACGTAGAAGTCAGTTACGCATCTGCAAACATATGCATTTTGATTTCTAGTTCTGTAAATAATTGTGCTACGTTGTTTTTGAGCCATTTGCAATAACATACTCGAGTGAAACACGAAAGGTCTGAATCCACGGCTTCCGGGGCATGAAATATGACTTCTGAATCTCAAATTAGTTTGTGGGTGGCGAAGGTTGCAGGTGAGAAATAAACATGTCGGCATCATTATCCCTGTTGTTGCTTGAGTTATCAAAGGCTGCTACTCAATTATTGTTGAGCTCTTCTCCTCGTGACCTTTAGTGTCAGAGGTCATGAAAAGAAGATGGTCTCTGGAAGCAGCTCGAAAATCCAAATACTTGTATTACAGATTTCGTAAACAAAACAATATGAGGATGATAACCATTAGTATAGCTTCAGAGCCCGCTGCAGATGGCCATACCAGTTGTATACCAGTTGTTAAAGGCCCTGTGGCTGAGATATAGGCCCGAGCCGTATTGTGTTATGTCACCAGTATGTCAATAGCATCCCCAGCACTTGAACAATGATTATTCTGTGATCAGGGTGTATTCAGAGAAGTGTATATTAGAAGGACAGATGCATGTTCACATACGTTTAAAGTGCACTCTAGAAGTACACGTCCATAGCACAGAGAAAAAAAACAATGGGTGTATATTTTCAAGTCAGGGGGCAGCCAGGAAATGTTCTCCGATGGGCCTTTACATAATCACAGACACACTGGCATGGTTTGAGAGAAGGTGCACATTCACAGATGCACACAAGGGGAGGGAGGGCGGATAAAGTGTGATTATGTCTTTTGATACCTGACTTGGAATACAATGTTATAATGTGTAATGGAACCCTGTTGTTTGTGGAATTTCTTGTGAGTCAGGTGACTCAGGGCCCCTGCAGAACAGGATGCACACTTCAGTAGGAACAATAAGTAGCAGATAGTGACGTAAGTGACGCACATACCTAAAAAGGGACTCAGTGAACCAACCTGAGAGTAATTCGCTCTGTACCTTATACACATTGTAACATCTTCCCAAGCCCTGGATCATGCAAATAGATTGTAACACACAGGAGCTGAGGTTGAGCACATCTTTATTATCCAACATTATTTCATATGCTGCCCATAGCTTCATGCTTTCCATAACCAGAACCTTAACACCTCCCCTGCATATCACATCGTTCCTGTTCAGAGTATGCCCAGAACCAAGAGGGTCTAGTGTGCATAGCAGCAAATGCTACACACCTCAGGCGCATAATACCCAGGAAGCTCAACTCAGCAGGTGGTAGAACAGCTGTTACATTGTGCTCTTGGTAGGAGAGATAAACTAGTAGGCGGTTGTGACCACCACTGGCCCAGTCCAGGCTCAGATTACTAGGCAGGCAAGACTAGACTTTCAATAAAAACCTCTAAAGTTTGCCAAAGTGAAAGGTTGTCTACAGCTAGGTGCTGAGGCCGGGCACTGGAGGGCAACCAGAAATACTGGCAGCAGTCAAAGACGAAGCACCTCCACAGCATGGCATGACTAGTACTAGGTACTTACAACACTGAAAACCCATACTATGCATGGCCAACTGGGGGGCTTGTATCTGCCCCAGCTGAGCCATCCCAGTAGTAGCTAACCAATGGGAAGCCGTCGGACACAAGTATCATGCAAATTGTTTGGCTGACACCAATGGACGTCTTAATGGAGTGGGCGGAAGACCTGCGAAAACTTGACACCAAGACAGTGTGCCATCGTACAATGACGAAATACACGTTCAAATGAAACTGTAACCCTGGAGGAAGCACAGGCGGCTGAACCAGCCCGAGTGTTTCAAATCACTGACGCTTTGACTGCCACCTACAGGAGGAACAAAAAAGGAGTCCCCATCCCACAAAAAAGTGCCAGTGGGGCCTACAGGTAACATCTGGCACAAATTAACCACTAGGAAAAAGTCATATGATGTCACTTCCATCAGAGATGTGCTTTAGTAAAATAATGACACTGCAGTGACATACAAAGCAAACACAAGGAGAAGATGGAGGGAGTGCTGAAACTTTTCAGACACTCACCCCCAGTCACAGAAGTGGGTTGAATCCATCATCGTTCTTTAGCTCACTTCGCCACCCCAGTTCAGACCCAGCTATATGCAAATCAGTCTTGACCCTGTGCCTCATGGGAACAGTCCAGCCCAAACTGCCAAGCCATGTCTTCCCTGGACCGGTAACATGCATCCTGGGTCCGGTTTTGGGCTAACAGCCCTCATCAGCCAGGCTAGGTTGTGTGCAGTGACATACCCTACACTCTTCAAGACCTAGCCACAGCCATCCCTGATTAAAAGAAGAGGCAATAAAATACTAAAATAATTTTTAATAGCAAGGATGCATTTCTCCCCTGAAAGAATGGATAGTTTGCTGTATCCTTACCGAGCAGCCACAAGCAAATCCTCAATATTTAGAGCTGTAATCCTATCCAAAGACACGAGGCTGACAGGGGAAGGTTGAAATGTTATGATTTCCCTGACTCCCCGTGAAGCTTTTAAGTCTAGACGTGTTGTTTTGATTAGGTAAAGATCAGCTCTGCAGGGCTTTCCTGTTGAATGAGCAGCTATGGTA
Organism: Lissotriton helveticus; assembly: GCF_964261635.1. Taxonomy (NCBI): domain Eukaryota; kingdom Metazoa; phylum Chordata; class Amphibia; order Caudata; family Salamandridae; genus Lissotriton; species Lissotriton helveticus. The sequence continues at coordinate 1,263,380,820 of NC_136059.1, read as the reverse complement.
AATTATCCATGATGTTCTATGAATTAAAAACAATCTCAGTTCCGCAACAAGAAGCTGCAGTAAAAAAGTTAGTCTCATATCCCTTGGGGCCTTTTATCATTAAATACGCATTATAGACTGTATATTTACTGCTCACTTTGAATATTTGTGTACTAGCGAAGTAAATACAATTTCGGAAGATTATGGAAGATCATTTACTGTGCCTCTTGGCACCAATCAGAATTATTTCCTGATGGCGTTCCCTGCAGTGCAGGTGTTTTACAGAAAGCAAGCTCTGCTTTGAAAATACGCTGTTTTACCATTTTCCCTGGTGCCTGGGTTTAGACTTCGACTGTGTCTATTGAACTGCCTCCATTTTGTGAACAGTGTTGTGTGTCTCCTAGTTGAGGCTTTTTCCCAGGGCTGACCTTCTCCAAAATGTAACCCATCTCTTTCAGGGCGCATCACATGTGGATGGCTATTGCCCCAGGTTTCACTCTGTGCTCCATGGAGGATGAGCTCAAAAAACGATTAGGGTTGCACCTAATATTTTAAGAAACTGCTGCTACCCTGGCGGCAGTTTTCAATATGTCAATCATTTGTTAGTGTTTACTGGTGGTTCTCAGCATGCCAGAGTGCTGCATAAGCCATAAATGTTCTGCTAACAGCATCTGCCAGCTAGCAAAAGTCCCAGCAGAACGCCTGGGGCAGTATTAGATAAAGTGCTCCTATGCGCAAGGGGCGTTTGCGCCTGGTTTGCTTGACCCCCGGGCACTTTGGTATTGCAAAATGGGCTGCAGATGCCTGTGTGGATAGTGCTAGCGCACCTAAAGCGCCAGAGTTATTTTCAAGAGGGTGTTCCCTCATTTTCCGCCTGCATTGTGAAACACAGAGCGGCTTCAAAGCATCTGCTCCGTATTTCACGTGAATATGCTGCCCCCCGGAGCAGCATGAGTTTGCGGCTGCTCCGGGGGCAGAGCATTCACCATAATGCAGTGCATTTTCCTTCATTGCAACAGGTGCACCTTTTTAAAGGTGCGCATGGTGCAATGAAGAAAAATGCGCCTCATGTGAAAAGCGGCCCCAGCAGTTACAAAGAGTAAGAGAAAAGCAAAGAGGATCCACTGCAAACCAGAGAGAACGCTTTTCAACTAATTCGCTTTGCACTAAATTGCCTCATGGTAGTGTGTGGCTTCCTTCAATTTCCAAAAACAACAGGTGATGGACAGAATGCAGAACAATGTCACATATTCACCCCAGTACAGAGATCTGGGCCTAAATCCATCGTTTTTTTGCACTCCACACCACCCCAGTTCAGACATGGCTATATGCAAATCAGCCTTGACCCTGTGCCTCATGGGAACAGTCCAGCCCGAACTACCAAGCCATGTCTTTCCTGGACCGGAATCAAGCATCCTAGGACCGGTTTCTGGCTATCAGCCGTCTTCAGCCAGGATAGCTTGACTTCAGTGGTGTGGAGAGCATGGGACTCTCGTCTGAGCATACCCATCCCACTCGGGGTGACAAATGCAAAAACAACAGTTTGATGGACAGAATGCAGAACAATGTCATACATTCACCCCAGTACAGAGATCTGGGCCTAAATCCCTCGTTTTTTTGCACTCCACACCACCGCAGTTCAGACATGGCCATAGGCAAATCAGCCTTGACCCTGTGCCTCATGGGAACAGTCCAGCCCGAACTACCAAGCCATGTCTTTCCTGGACCGGAATCAAGCACCCTAGGACCGGTTTCTGGCTATCAGCCATCTTCAGCCAGGATAGCTTGACTCCAGTGGTGTGGAGAGCATGGGACTCATGTCTGAGCATACCCATCCCACACTGGGTGACAAATGCAAAAACAACAGTTGATGAACAGAATGCAGAACAATGTCATACATTCACCCCGTACAGAGATCTGGGCCTAAATCCATCTGTTTTTTTGGTCACCATGCCCTTCCAGTTTGAACCCAGCCATAAGCAAATCAGTCTTGACCCTGTGCCCCATGGGAACAGTCCAGCCCGAACTGCCAAGTCAGGTCCTCCCCGGACTGGAAACAAGCAACGTAGGACCGTACATTATGATATTTGGGTCAAATCACTAGGCAGAGAAAAGGGCAGCCATGTTATGTTACAACACGAGATTTTTCGTAGAATGAGTTAGATTTTGGGATGGTAAGTGCAAAAATGTGCACTGTATTATTCTGGACTAAAATGAGGACATTTCAGAGATAGTTGGGTAGCATACTCCTGCCCATCTGCTTCTCTTTATTAGTTTCTCTGCTCCACAACTCTGTTCAGATTCTGTGACAGTTTCAAACTGCTTTGCCTACAGAACATCTTCTCATTCACCAAGTCTGTAAATAAAAAGTGCATTGAATGGACAGACATATGTAGGCAGTGGTGAAGTTTTAATCATCAAAATACTTTTCAGCTCAAGGCCATAAAAGCACAGTATAAATACATTCCATAAAAACATATGCAAAATTAGTAGAGTAAAATAAAACAGACATGAAATTACTGCTTTACAGAGGTTCCATAGTGCTTCCTTATAACAAGTGAAGCTTTGGTCAAATTTAAAACAGCATATGTCAGGAAAGGTAATTTATGTATATACACTAAAGCAGCATGATGTTGTCAAATGTTGTCTGCGCACAGATAGGGTACCAAACACAGGATAACTGCAAATTGTGCAAAATAGCATGAAGTGGCTCGTACTGTGCGGTTGGGGTAAACTATAATTCCATATGGGGAGCATATGAAACCATCTGCCTTGTATCAGTAAAGCAAATTAAAACATGGAAACTGCAGGGTCTAAAACAGGTAAGATAAAATCTACTTGAAAATTTTGGATAAGTCAAATGCTGTTCAGGCCCTACAGAAACACATAGTGATGAATGTGTGACCATTGCCCGCATTGATTCTTCCTTTCAATTACATATAGTAGCCCTATATGTTAACTAATTTATTTCATAGTATCTTTAGAAACTTTTAACATTCCAGAGTTATCATACTACTGGGGGACACATATCAGAGAAAGTACATTTCAGATATAAAACCCAATGAATTTGAAGTACATTTTCATGGGCCAAGTAGTCAATCAAGATGACTTTTGTTAATACTGAGCTCACTTGGTACCATAATTTATGCCACAATGTAAAAGGCGCCAGTCCAATCAGATCATCCAAGTAATTAATCCTTACTCCAGCGGGACACGTTATATTTGATGTAGTCCTTGGTACTGGCAAATGTTTGTGTAAAAAGATACCTTCCCCAGACACCAGGTCCATATAAAGCCACTTGTTAGAATTGGGGGTCTCTAGTTGGCAGAGGTAGGTACCTTAGACCAAATAGGGACCCTTGCTTCTAGCCAGGGTAAGAGGCTACACTTCCAAAATAACCCCTGCTCATCCCCTTGGTAGCTTGACACGAGCAGAAAGGCTTATCTCAGAGGCAGTGTGGAAAGCATTTGTGAAAACATACAGTAATACAGTGAAAATACCACAGATGGACAACACACAGGTTTAGAAAAATAAGTATTCTTTGCTAGACTTAACACAAGACCAAACAACAAAAATCCACAATACTGTAATCCAAATAAGTCTTTAACATGGTAGACAATAGTTTAGTTCACTTTAGATGCAAATGCGACACTTTACTCTCACAGTACCTGGGATACGTAACGCAAAACAAACATAAGGGTCGCAGGGAAGGTGATGCGTCGGTTCCTTACACTCAGGGGACTGGATGCATCGATTCCTTACTGCTGCGCAGGGGAGTTGATGCTCGCTTCCTTACTGTGTGGAGAGGTGATGCGTCGCTTTCTTACTGTGATCCAATGACGCTCCAGTTCGATGCGAAAAAATGGCATCTTGGTTACGGTGCGACAACATAGATGCGAAGCGTGCACGCCGGATTGGCGTGCAGTGACTCAGTGATTTTCTGAGCCACGACAGGCCCTGGGACACGCTTCTCTGGTGATGCGACCGCGACCTCTGTGGCGGTGGCACACTTCTCCGGTGAAGCGACACGCTTTGGCGATGCGATGGTGACAGCGGAAGTAGTGGCACTCTCACTCGGCGATGGGACGGCAACTGCTGCGACGGTGACACACTTCTCGTCGTTGAGTCGCACTTCCAGCTCCCAGCAACACGCAGTCTCTCAGAAGGTCCAGCACAAAAACAGGCACTTCAAATTCCAGCAAGGGAATTCAGGGGGAGCTGGTGGTGAAGTCTTGTATCCCTGAGACTTCAGGCAGGAGGCAAGCTCAAAGTTCACGCCCTTGGAGATCTTCTACAAGATGATAAAAAGCACACTCAGTCCTCTTCCCCTTTCTTTGGCAATGAAACAACCACTGCAGGCCGACCCCCAAACATACAGCACAGAGGTAGTCTCCTCCTTCAGTTACCTGGTTCTTCTCCTCAGCAACGGTTTGTCTTGATTCCCAGAAATGATCTAAATTTCTGGGGTCTGGGCCTCAATATTTATACTGCAAAATCCTTTGTGTCTGAAGGCACAGAGTGTCTGTACCTAGTCCAAACCTGTTCAGGGTGTGTTCAGCCAGTGCACAACTTCTTCCTTTGTCAGTGTGAGCCAGGGTCATCAGACTCACCACAGGGTGTGGAGCCAGCATTGTGGAATGCAGGCACAGTCCTATTTAAGCCCAGATGCTATTCTTCCCACCACTCCTCATGCAGATAGGTCTATTCAGCCTTGTGCTGACTCACCCTGTCTCCTGGATCCATCCCAGCCCCTGTCACTCACAAACCAGACATGGAATAAACAACCTAGCAGAGGCAGACTTAGATGGTTAGGCAAAAAAATACCTACTTTTTAAAAGTGGTATTTTCAAACACAAATGTCAAAAACAACTGCACTAAAATCTGTATTTTATCGTCCTGAGTTCAGGCATACTAAACTCGAATTTCTACATAATTCCCTGAGTCAGTTAGGATTATAAGATGTTATAATCAAACTGCCCATTCAAGCCTATGGAAACAGGTAGCCTTGCAATAGTGAAAACGAAATTGACTGTAATTCACTATCAGGACATGCCACACCCATCAGGGCATGTCCTATCTTTTAAATAAAATGCACCCTGCCCCTGGTCCTACTTTAGGGGTGACTAATATGTAGAAAAGGGAAGGTTTGGGGACTGGCAAGATGGGCGCACTTGCCAAGTCGACATGGCAGACCTAGGCTGCATACAGGCTCTGCAATGGCAGGCCTGAGCCTGTGTTGCAAGCCCACAAGCAGCATTTGATTTACTAACCCTGGGCACACACCGTGCACTGTAGTAGGGTCTGACAAGTAAACCAAAGAAGCCAATCATGGAGTCACTAATCCATTACATCTATTTAACATAGGGAGCACTTGCACTGTGGCACTGAATAGCAGTGGCACAGTGCCCAAAGCATCTAGACCAGCAAAACATATAGCAAAAACACATGAGGCAACAGCAAAAAATGGAAGGGAGATCCACGCCAATGGTGCCAGGTCTAACACCACTGTAGAACATTTTGTCTCATAAATGTAAGTGAGTTCATTCACAGATCTGTGAAGGAGTCTTGCTGCAAAACTAAAGACTGTGTCAACAACTCTTTCAAACTGGATAGACCTGTCATTGAGTAAATGAGACTGCTTTAGCTATTCCTCAATAATATACCCAACAGTTAACATGTGTAGTCTTATTTATCATTGAGGTCCCAATCTCATGAGTAATAACTTTGGATTCTCTGCGTCCTGAAACCAAATTGTAAGACTTGGACATATCTACCTTCAAGTCAATCAGGTTCATAAAGGTGGCAAGCTCATTCAACAAAATCTGTAGCCCATTTGCTGTTCTTGCAATTAGAATGGCATCTTCCGCATATGAAAGGACTGGGATAGGTCTGCTGTTGCAGGGATCTTTGTATTTCAGTCTTCAGGTATAATTATTAAATAACCCCTGCCACTGGTCGTGTGGTCCTTTGTGCGTCGACAAGGAGAAATTAAAAGGAGCAATCTTGTACATCCATTTGGGGCTTCACAATAATCAACAAAGAAAGTTGATGGGAGGTAAAGGCTTTTATTAACAATTTTAGTAAGTTAATTTTTTTTATTCAGTAAATATCAGTCTTTAGTCATCTTTGTTATAAGTTCAAATAATCCATTAAGTGATATTTCAAAACAAGGTAAAATACCAAGGGCCAGATGTAGGAAGCCTAATTCCGATCGGTAACGGCCGAAATTACCGAATTTCGGCCGTTACCGACCGGAATTAGGCTTTTCATATGTAGGTGGCCAAATTGTAGGATTCAGTAATTTACCGAATCGGTAACTTAAGGAATCGGTAAATTACCGAATTCTTAACATACCGATTCGGTAAATTACCGAATCCTTAATGTAGAGAGCACTCAAGTGAGTGCTTTTTACATTTAAGGATTCGTTATTTATTACCAACTAGTTGGTGGTAAATTCCGAATACCTTTTAAAAAGCAATTTTGTGCTTTTTATTAAGTGCCATGTGGCAGACATACATGTGCACCCATGCACTATACAGGGGTGCAACAGGGTGTCAATGTGACACCCTGCCACCCTTGTAGGTCTAGCCCCTATTACCGATTCGGTATTTACCGAATCGGTAATTCTCATTAATTCCTGTGGGCCTCCAGGCCCATAGGAATGAATGGGGAATACCGATTCGGTAAAAACCGAATCGGTATTTACAGAATTTTACCGATTCGGTAAAATTTACTCAATCATTAGCTACATATCATTTACCGATTCTAAAATACCGAATCGGTAAAATTCAGTATTTTAGAATCGGTAAATGATATTTACCTACATCTGGCCCCAAATTAGTAAAGATAGCAAATAATATAGAGATCATACAACAATCATGCTCCATAAAGGATTTTCCTTAATCTAAAAAAGGATTCGAATGGCAATTTAAGCCAGAGTAAAGTGTCAGTCCAGAAACAGTTCTTTCCATGATTCATGTTTCCTTTCATCACCTCTCCTCCCGGTGAGAACATCTCTATTAGTTGTCTGATACATTTCAAATTCCTGTACACTGACTAACAGACGACTTCTGGAATGTCACAGCATCTGCAATGGGACAGAAAAACATATTGTGCAAAACAACAGTTCAATGTGAAAAAGCAGGCCTTTAAATGTTAATGTATAATTTGCTCTTAACCGCATGCGTGCGGGCGGAATTCCGCTCGTACGCTGAGATTTTTTAAAGCGCACTTTACGTGACGAGCTGGGCTCGTCATCAGCGTGCGAGGAGGCTACGCCATGACGAGCCCAGCTCGTCATCAGCGTGGAAGGGGTTAATATGGATTCAGTAGTTAGGATATCTTAAATCAAAACATTACGTTATTTCACTTGTCTGCTTGCAACGACTAAGACCACGCACTACAAAATGTGCATTTATTCAGGGCACAAGTCCTAAAAAAAGAAGTGGGGGGACGCTGTCACTGGAAGTGACAAAACAACATGAAGTGATGTCACGAAAGGTGGCTTGCACCATCGGACTCATTGCCTTCCCTCACTCACCCCTTAGATACGATTGCATCTGAGAAGTCAGCGCGTGAGCAGCGTGCTGTGAGCTCCGAGCTCCTCGTCCCAGAGAGGCCAAAGAGTGAATTCCAGCTGTTTGGCAGGGGGGACGGCGTCCACCCGGTAAAATAAGTGGGGGGACGCAGTCCACCCGCGTGGTACCCCGACTCGAGCCCTGCACTTATTATACACTAGCAGCCCGTCGATCCGTTGTCCAAGTATGAAATAGAATGTGTGTAATGTGTGTATTTGACAAGGGCAATTTATTTTAAAATCTCGCGGTAGACAACATTTTTTGTTTCATTAGAATAGGGACGGAGAAGGCCCAGCTACAGCCCTGGTTGATGTTAGCTGGCGCGTGTTATGTCGTTGAATGGGAGAGTTTCAGCCGCGGGTAAATCCGTTTAATGAGAGAGTTGGGTGACAGTGAGTAGGAGAGGCTGCAGTAATTGTCCCCGCAGACACGCTCATTTGCGTGTTCCCCTGCTTGAGGCCCAGATGCAGGCCTGTTTGATGTTAGCAGGTGCGTGTTCCCCCGCTTGAGGCCCAGCTGCAGCCCTGGTTGATGTTATCAGGCGCGTGTAATTAGTGTACTGATCCGCTGCCTGAGCCCGGCTAGATCCCTGGTTGATGGTAGCAGGCACGTGTAATTTCGTTGAATGAGAGAGTTCAGTAACAGCGCGCAGGAGAGGCTGCAGTAACGTTACTTACCAGGCCTCCAGGTGAACGCATTTGTCACGCCCCCAGCACACAGCCACAGCAGACGATCTTCTGATTAATGTACGACCCACATGGCATGAAGGGCGGAATGTAGCACACGCCCCCAGCGTTTCTCCCGCCCCCAGCGTGCCCCTTGATGCGGCGTAATTGCGTTCACATGGCATGAAGGCCGGACATATGCCCCCAGCATTTCTCACGACCCCAGCGTGCCCCTTGATGCCGCGCAGCAAAGTAATTGGCGCTTGTATGTAAGACTCACATGGCATGAAGAGCGGACACACGCCCCCAGCTTTTGTCACGACCCCAGCGTTTGTCACGCGCCCAGCACACGCCCACAGCCCACAGCCCACGATGTGATGGGCGTACCACACGCCCCCAGCGTTAGTCACGCCCCCAGCCCACGCCCACAGCACAACGCAGACACGCCCACAAGGGACTACTTTGCTGGCATGGTTCTTTTACCTTTTAAATGTATAGAGGAGTTGGCCTAACGGCTAAGGCGCTCGACCTCGGACCTGGGGATCTGGGTTTGAGTCTTGGTAATGACGCCAAACATCCTGTGATTCTGGGCAAATCACTTAATCTCCCCGTGCCTAACAAAAATGAATGTGTGTCCTCATGTAACGTTACTAGTGCTATGTAAAGCGCTCTGATACCTGATTCAGTTCGGGTGAAGTTCGCGCTATATAAAACTCTGCAAAAAAATATATATATGGTGGCCGTCTGCATAGCCTATGTCCTTCTGCTGCAACTACCCTTTCCAACGCTGTATTGGGTGTTGTGATTGGTGCTGTGGTTACTGAGATTTCCCGCCTCAAATGTTTGTGTTTTCTCTTTATAATATTAGTATGGATGAGTTATTTTGCATAAACGTTTGCACTTTCCATTTGGAGGCGTTTTTATTTTTAAAATGAGGAGATTCACTCTCACAGGCCACTTCCCATTTTGGAGTATATCCTTTCCACAAGATGTTAGGAAGGCGTCAAGGCCATTTATCTAAAGTAAGAAAAGAAAAGGTGCAAAATACATCTTTGGCAGACTTCCCAAAAAGATTTAATAAATGAGGTACAATCTTCATCTTGGGAGTAGCAAACCTTCACAAAGCTATCCCAATGCAGGTATCAAAGGAGGTCAATCAATGCTTTTTCGACCCCCATGATCCCATAGTTTAGCATGGTTTACAGTGTAAAAGGCATATCAGAGATTCATAAATGCCATGTGAATGGCACCTCCCCTGGCCGTCACATACATCTGTAAGATCAGAGACAAATTGAGACCCTGCTCGATCTTTCCGAAACCCGGACAAAAACCAAATTGAACATCCAAATTATGTTATTATCCTCTGTCTATTTCTTCAATATAGACAATAAAACATAACCCTATATTTTAGAGGAGGTGTCGAGTAAAAATCTGGGACCTTATCCCTCTCACTAATGCCTTCTTTGCTACGCTGAAGAGTTCACTTCTGAGACTGATCTGGGTGGGCCATCGACCGCAGGTGGGGTTGGATGCACTGGTGCTCTCTTATGAGTGCGGCAGGGTTGGGGTACCCCATTTTAATCTCTACTATTTGGTGGCCCAATTTTACTATGCAAACCACTGGTCCCACAAGGATGCACAGCTCCCCTATGACAGACCAGAGTGTGATTAGGCGGGGGGTAGTTCCTCTGCATGCACTCCTTCCCCGTGGGATCCCCTTGGATGCCACGGATATCCAGACCCTACCCACGACTTGCTGGGTGTGGCGAAAACTACTCCAGCTGCTCCGGGGGAGATCTCTTATACTCTCCTTCCTCATCACTTGTGGATAATTGATGGCTGCCCCCTGCACTAAGGACACTGGTCAAAACTTCACTGAAGCAACATGCACTGCACACGTTTGGGATCTCTTTCCTGATGGACATGTCTTGTCCACGATGATGGTAGGCACTTTGCTGCAGCAACTCTTATGGACCACTTTCTTTTGTGATGAGTCCACAGTGTCCTTTGCGCCCAGGTCTCCACCTACCACTCGCCCCTGCTTAGTTCACCCCTCTGACCACATTGATAGTGAACTCAGATGGTGGGCACCTTGTTACTAAACTTTGTCATGCTAGCTTGGCATTGCTACCAGTAAGGGATGACCATCTCAGAGAGCTATGGGAGACTGAGTTGCAACGGCCAGTGCCATTTAATATTTGGTATTTTTGCTGTCAATAAACTGAACTGATGTTTCCTAATCACAGACACAAGCTAAAACACTTCAAATTCATTAGATCTACTTACACCACATCCAGCTTCTTATCCAAGTTAAATCCTACTCGATCCTCAAACTACCTCAAATGACATGCTGGTGAAACTGATTTGGCATATATGACCTAGACATGCGCCCACAAAGGGGTCTTCTGGACAGCTGTATTTACACAACTGACCGCGATGGTGGGGTTCACTGTTGTGCCAGACCCACTCCTTGCATTGTTGGGAAAGGTGCATGAGGTTCCGAAGGAGGTCTGTAGATTAATTGTATTGGCTTGCGGTGACAGATGCAATCTGACTGTGGATAGTTGGCTTAGGAGCTTAACCCATTTGTGAGGTACTAGCAAGGTCTTTGCCTCCTTATAACACCCCTCGTCTCACACCCAAGACATTCGGCAACCATTCTATGCTTATTTACTGTAGTACGAGCAGTGAGGGGCCGACTTAAATCAATAATAGCTGACAGGGTTTTCTTGCCCTAGATACGCCTACATGACTCATTATTGCCCTGTGGATCATTATTGCCCTGTGGATACTGATTGAAGGTTTCTGGCTTACCTGTTGTTTTCTAGTAATGTGGAACATTGAATGATGTGTAGTACTGTTTGCAAAGATGATGTTGTTACTTGCCTGGTCCTTCCATTTTTTATGCAATTTGTCTGCATACATGCACATGATGGGTTGTTATGTATGTTGTATGTGCTTTCAAAAACTATAAATAAAGTTAAAAACAAAAAAGATATGGAACGTTCACAAGGATTGTTTCTAATTCTTTTTTTTAATATGAAGACGATAATTGCCTCTTTCCAGGAATGTGGAAGAGGGTCAGTTATTATTGTGCAAAACACAATGGTCAACAAAGGTCCCCAAAAGTTCACATGAAATTTAAAAATGTCAGCTGGAATCAGTGCTTAATGGAGCCAGTGGTTTCCAGTGCTCGGCACAGTCACTTTATTGTCAACACCAGCTCCTATGAGAGCTTGCCACATGTTGGCGCTGCATGTCTAATTTTGTGAGGAGCACAACAACAGTTGTTTAATAATTAAACGTACATTAAAATCACTAATACTGGCCACCCAAAGCTATAAGAATAGCATGGGAGGCATGTGTTCGTCATTTCTAATGTATCTTTATAGTCTGAATTGTCACACTTGTTTGAGTGTGATGGCTAGTTGTGATGGTACTATCATTAGCAGCACCAGTGAGGGCAATGTGTGGTGCTAGCTGCAGTGCCCCACTGACAAAGGCCCTGGCACTTCTTGTTTAACAAATTAAGCACTGGCTAGGACCCCATCAGATCCAGGGGCTTTCCTAGAAGCGCACTTGTTAATGGCATCAGTTACCACACTGAGGATAATTGTTAGACTTAAGGCGCAGGCAGATGCCATATCCACGTTGAATACCTCAGCCTCATCCGGTGTTCATACCGTACAAGGGAACCCAATTTGGATCGGTCAGGTACCTTGGGAGTTAATTTATTTTGTGAAATAGTGGTCCCTGAGTAAGCAAAGAGTAGAGAGGAAATCAATATAGCCCCAATCGGTACTATATTTTAGCCGTTAACCAGCTGGATAAGGGCAATTTAATATGCAAATAAATGAAATAAGAAAAACATGTAAATTACTTACAGTGGGATACAAGCCTGTATCCATGAAATCACATTACAAGGCAAAACGAAAAAAGACTCAGGCAGCATGTAGTTGTCTGTATCGGGTAATCACAATAAAACAAACAACATTTGCCAAAAGGTCACCTTTACACATAATATAACATACAAATCACTGTGTATAAGGTTGAATATAGGATCATCATCAAGACTTTCAAGATAAAGGGGCTCATTATGATGGAGGATTTTCCGCATCCTCCGGGCCGGCGGATGCGGAAAATCCTCTGCGGACCCACCAAAGACCCACCGCCACATTAGGATGGCCGGTGGGTCCTGGTTTAGGTCCGCTGCTTTTCCGCCGCGGTTGGCTTACAACCGCGGCGGAAAAGGCCTAATATGGTGGCGGTGTCTCTCAGACACCGCCAGCTATATTAGGATGTCTGAATTTCAATGCCTTTACACGGTGGCATGTCCGCCGTGCAAAGGCATAGGGAGTCTTGTTTGGGGGCCCGTTGCGGGCCCCCAGGGGTGCAGGGGGTGTGGGGGGTGCACATGGGGGGTACCTATGGTACCCCCCTGCATTTGCGTGCATTTGCGTGCACAGAGCGGCAGGCACCGCGCGGTGCCTGCCGCTTTGTGCATGCAAATGCACAACTTTCATTTTTAACATTGCGGCGGGTGCTGCTTCAAGCTGCACCCGCCTCAATGTTAAAAATAGAGGATGTGACCGCCAGGGTGGCGGTCACATCCTAATTGCACAGGAGGGAACTCCGCATACCATGCGGAGGTTCCCTCCTACTCTATGGTGGCGGACGGACTCAGGTCCGTCCGCCATCATAATCGGCTCCATAGTGCCTGATCCGGTAGTGTTTTTTCCGCAGCAGCGCAAAACACTGTTCGACAGTGTTTCTCCCAACTATCTGCACTTATGTGACAATTGAATTTGGTTTCCTCATAATTCGAGAAAAAAGGGACTGTTCACAACTGCCCAAAACCTCCTGCTGTGACATGTGTTCCTTGCAGCTACAGGATTATTACAGACCTTTTGTCTGATTTCCTCCTTCCTAGATTCTATCGCTGATTTATAGGCCTGCCTAGCCCTCCTCATGTCAACGGCACACATACAGGATGCTTTCAGGATTTTATCAGGAATTTGTGGGCTGCTGAACATGACACGTCCAACCATCTGGAAGGATGAGAATATCTTGTCACTTGTTAGATACCAGCATGCCCACAATACTCTGACACAGTAAGGAAAAGCTGTCCATGATGACACTTGCATCCTCTTCGGATGACAGGCAGCTTCCAAAAGCAGGAACGTTGCCTACTATCAGTTTACTGAAAAAAACAGTCTACATCTACGTGGCCCTAGCTGGTGCTCATAATTTCCTTACTCAAAAAATTGATGGATGTGATTGGGAAGGAATCATCTGTCATAGTAAAGTCAAGCTTCCTCGCCAGACACAATGGATTGTGTTCACTCCAGCAATTACCTTAAACTTTACAAACTAAGGTATCAAGCCTCTAGAAATTAGAATAAAATCCGTTGTGTTAGGAGAACCATGACCTTTGTAAGTAGGTATTGGGTGGTAAGTAAAGGGGCCAGTTTCCTGCAGTAACCACATTATTTTTTAGAAGTAACTTGTGAAGAGCATCACCATATGAGGAATGGTTAAAATGTAAGAAAATCATCCTGGGACAAAATTGTCAGGTCACAAACCCCTGGATCTGTGAATTTACAAAACGTGATGTTGAAATCCCCAACAGATAGTAAACATTTGTGAGCCAAATTCCTCCAAAAACTGTGTTAAAAAGTCATCAAGTTGCTCCACAACCTCTGTGTGTTTCATCAAAAATATCATAATAATAATTAATCAATAATGTAATCAATAAAAAAATCACAATGACTCTGGCATACAAAGTGTAGCATTTGATACCACGGAGTGCTGTTAATAACTTTCACCTTTGCACTAATTATCTTCACAAAAAATGAGCACTGCCAACTGTAGTGCGGGCTTGTCGAACAATCTAAGCCGATTCATTGCAAAATTTTTAAGCATCCATGTTTTCTGGCAGTACACTATATTATAGCCTGCAATAAAATGGAGCCAGTCTTTATTACATTCCTTTAATCCTCTCCGGCAATATTCCAGGATGAAATTTTGATGCCCCTGGCACCACATTCCTCCCTTGTATCAATGACAGACGGCATTGGGTTCACAAAATATGCAGAACCTTCTGATGTACTATACCCCCTAGTACCTCATTAGTGGTACCATAACCTATTATGTGGTTCCTAAATCAATCAATCGTCATAATACCATGAAAAGGAGCTAATCGTTCTGCAATTGGAACATTGTAGAGAGAGGCCCTAGTTATCCTGGGGGACGTTTCTGGTGCAGAAAACAAGTCCTCTGGTTTATAAACATAGCCTTCGAGATTAGCATGAATTTAACCCGCCAATGGAGGGAGGTGATTCAAATGACACAACAGACCGTTTACAATTACTGGATTCCTAAAGTTAATCACCACATAGTCGCCTTTATTTTTCCATTGGGCACATCAAACCCTTCTCACCGAAATAATCTTGTCAAATGAATCTTCATAACGACCTGCATTAAAATTTAGCGAATGCGGGACCTTATTCTTCAGGTCCTTCTCATCTTCTGTTTTGAGTTAGGGGGTGGAGGAACAGACTCCAAAACAATACCAAAAGAGCTGCATTTGGGTGGAAGTTACAGTGCATTATTATGAAGAAACACCTGGAGATAACAATTTTTTGTTCCAATATCTTTATTATTTTAAGAAACACAAGTTAATTCAATTATAATAAAATGCAATACAACTGAGCATTGTGAACCATAAATAGCTGATCATTTCATAAAAACAGATATAATATATGTAAATAAATATTATATGTAAAAGATCATCAAATCTAGATAAAAGTAGTTGCATTGCTTAGAAAAGTAAGACAACACAATAAAAGCAAGAAAGAAATCAAGAAAGAAAGAAAGAAAAAAAAAGAAAAAGTTGAGAATAGGAAGCAGGAAGAATGAGAAAAGAAAGGAAGAGAAGAGAGGATGAACAATAGATGGGGACTGCTGCTTCATTGAGGGAGACAAGTTAAGAGGTAGATACGAAAGGATACTGAGCCACCAACCCTTGCGAACCAAGCTCATATTTATCCAATAACCTCCAAACAGTGTTAGAAATGGAAGGCGTATAGTGCTTCTCCTCAACAGAAGTATGAGCCCCACGAAGATATGATACCCATGCCCACCAAGTATGATATGATAATGAATTGAAGGATTTCCACTCTGTTAATATAACTCTAACAGCGATTGATATAAGGTGATCCAACAGTTGCATATCCGTGTCGTCAAGGGGTAAAGAAGTTGGTGCAGACCATGGACCCAATAAGATTGTAGCGAATGAGTTGCCCCTGAGTATAATGAGTCTCGATCGGGGGGGGCCTTGAATTTCAGTTGCTGAAGATAGATGTTGACCATCACTAATGGTGAAGATGTACATATAGTAAAGATAGTTGTATTTCAACAAACATTAAGCCATAGACATGCTAATGCTTTTTGTAGCGGGAAATTGGAGTCCTAATTGTTGAACTTGATGTTCTTTTTCTTTCTTTCCCTTGAGAAGAGATGTTTGCTTTTCTTTGTGAATATTGTGGAATGTTTTAATTCATTCAAGAGACACCTACAGTGTGCAGACAAGTCCAGGTTTCTACATCTTGCTACAAGTAGTGTAAGTTTGAAGGACACAGTGAGAAGCTTGTGTTGTAAGAAACCTTGAGAAACTATTGAGTTTTTACTTGTATCATTTCGCTGGATCACTGACAGAATATCGACAGTCAAAATATCGACTTGCCAAAATATCGAGGTAAAAATATAGAATGCCAGAATATCGACTTCCTATCTACGAACAGGTAAGTACAAAAATATCGACTCCAAAATATCGATAGGAAAAAATATAGACAGTCAAAATATCGAATTTTTTAAATATCTTAAAAGTAATTTTAAAGTAATATATTAATAAATATAATTAATTTAAACATACTTAAAATACTTAAATAATCTTAAAATTAATAAATAATTAATGTAGCTTAAAAAAAACAACAAAAAAAAAACATATATATATGTATATATACATATTATTAACAAAACATATACAATATTTTTTCCGTAGGATAGCGAGTGGGTTAAATTTACTAATCACACTTCAGAGAGTGCAACAGTAGGAAAAGCGTTGGATAGCGTACGGATAAAGATTACTATTCCCACTCCAGAGAGCGCAATTGTAGGGAAAGCGTTGGATAGCGTAAGGTTAAAAATTACTATTCCCACTCCAGTGAGCGCAACAGTAGGGAAAGCGTTGGATAGCGTAAGGTTAAATATTACTATTCCCACTCCAGTGAGCGCAACAGTAGGGAAAGCGTTGGATAGCGTAGGGGTAAAAATTACTATTCCAACTCCAGAGAATGCAACAGTAGGGCAAGCGTTAGATAGTGAGAGGGTACAAATTACTATTACCACTCCAGAGAGAGCAACAGTAGGGAAAGCATTGGATAGCGTAGGGGTAAAAATAACTATTCCCACTCCAGAGAGTGCAACAGTAGGGAAAGTGTTGGATAGGGTAGGAGTAAATATTACTATTCCCACTCCAGTGAGTGCAACAGTAGAGAAAGCGTTGCATAGCGTAGGGATATAAATTACTATTCCTACTCCAGAGAGTGCAACAGTAGGGAAAGCGTTGGATAGCGTAGGGGTAAAAATTACTATTCCAACTCCAGAGAGTGCAACAGTAGGGAAAGCGTTGGATAGCGTAGGGGTAAAAATTACTATTCCAACTCCAGAGAGTGCCACAGAAGGAAAGCATTGGATAGCGTAGGGGTAAAAATTACTATTCCCACTCCAGTGAGTGCAACAGTAGGGAAAGTGTTGGATAGCGTAGGGGTAAAAATTACTATTCCTACTCCAGAGAGTGCAACAGTAGGGAAAGCTTTGGATAGCGTAGGGGTAGAAATTACTATTCCAACTCCAGAGAGTGCAACAGTAGAGAAAACGTTGGATAGCGTAGGGGTAAAAATTACTATTCCCACTCCAATGAGTGCAACAGTAGGGAAAGCTTTGGATAGCGTAGGGGTAAAAATTACTATTCCCAATCCAGTGAGTGCAATAGTAGGGAAAGTAAATACTTCATATATAAATATAAATAACATAAATATTAATTTCAATTACAAAATAATTAAATTATTTAAATTTTTTATAAAATATATTAATTAATCAATTAAAATTACAAATAAAAAGTAACTAATAATAAAAATTACCTACTAATACTAATTCTTTACCAATTACCAATAAATTAATTTACAATATAAAAATAATTAAAAATTAGACACAAAAAAATATTTAATAAATATAATTAATTACAATTGAATTACTTCCCACCCTATTCCCCTATAAACCCACAACCCACTACAGAAAATAAATTACGAAAATTAACATATTTATCAATTAATCAATTAAAATTATTTACCAATTATATTTGAATGAATTACCAATTAACAATTATATTTTCATTAATTACCAATTAATAATTAATTAACAATTAATTCAAAATAAATAACGATAAATAAATTAACATATTTAATTAATTATAATTAAATTACTTCCCACCCTATTCCCCTATAAACCCATAACCCGCTACAGAAAATAAATTACTAAAATCAACATATTTATCAATTAATCAATTAAAATTAATTACAATTATATTTTAATTGATTACCAATTAATAATTAATTAACAATTAATTCTAAAAAAATAACAATAAATAAATTAACATGTTTAATTAATTATAATTAAATTACTTCCCACCCTATACCTCTATAAACCCACAACCCGCTACAGAAAATAAATTACTAAAATTAACATATTTATCAATTAATCAATTAAAATTAATTACCAATGATATGTTAATTAATTACCAATTAATAATTAATTAACAATTAATTCTAAATAAATTACAATAAATAAATGAACATATTTAATTAATTATAATTAAATTACTTCCCACCCTATTCCCCTATAAACCCACAACCCGCTACAGAATTATATTACACAAAAAATAAAAAATAATATTAACTTACCTTAAATTCGATATTTTTGTTGTCTATATTATGTCTAGTCGATATTATGTCCATTCTATATTTTTGATTCGATATTATGTCCATTCTATTCAATATTAAAATTTTGAGTCGATATTTTTGTTGTCTATATTATGTCTAGTCGATATTATGTCCATTCTATATTTTTTACTCAATATTATGTCTAGTCGATATTAAAAACTCTATATTTTGACTCTATACCCATTTCACTTTAATCTATTGGACAGTATTATGACAACTGCATGTAGGTGTGTAAAGTGCTAGGGTTGTGTGTAGTTTAGGCAAAATAGACCAGAGGAGAGTAGAATAGAGCAGAGCAGTGTAGGCAATTCCTGAGGTGCTCTCTCAGAGAGAGAGGACTGCTATTTCCCTCATCCTTCCCTTTGAAGCGACCCCAAGGTGGTTTGTCCTCAGTTTCATAACATTTGATTGAACTTATTTCCTATTAGTTGAAGGTTATGTATTCTGGTTATAAATTGCTGCTAATCTGATTTTTGCTTTCCATTACATTTAATAAACCTTTATGGTTTGATACTAAAGTATTCACTGTACTTTTTGTGGACTAAATTGCCTCACATAGTATTGAGTGCATTGATGTGTTGAGACGGCTCAGGTGTGGAGCACAACAATTCTTAGGGGATTAGCATGGCTCCCAGTCCATCAAGAGAAGCTCTTTATGGTTCTCTGTTTTCTCACTTTGAAAAGCACTAACAGCAGCACTACAAGTTCCTTCAAAGAGCCCATGAAACATTTCAAGGTCATTAAAAACCAATACATTATCATACGACACATGACAACAAAAACATATACTTGAAATACAGAGGCTATCTTCTTATTCAGCATGCTGGTTGATGTATTTTGTACACATTATTAAACTGGAGCTGAAAGTGATACCAAATTAAGACTATTCATATTGTTTCTTTGACAAAGGTATTTCACGCTACCTTATGTGTTATCCCATGAACTCCAAGCTCTTAGCCATTGATATTATGAATTTCGGGGAAAACCAAGATGGCGGATTGAAGACGCCGCCCGGTGTAGCTCGAAAAATGCCGCTCCCATCACTTCACTGAATGCGGATAGACGGAGAAGCTTAGCGAGGCCCTGATCGACTGGAAGAGAAACGGGCTATCCACACTTGGAGAATTGTTATTTGACCAAGGATACAGCCGAGGACTTAGCTGAAATCGGATGCGGCTCCTGCTCGCAAGCGGCGACGGCGGTGGCAACCGCGGGCTGAGGACGGAGACTGGATACCCGCGCTGGGCTTGCTGGACCTGGCTTGGCTTGTCAGACCCGGGAACACAGCCGAACCCGGATGCGGCTCCTGCTCGCAAGTAGCTGCAGTAGTGGCGACCGCGGGATGGGGGCAGGAACTGGTTAC
The DNA here is from genome assembly GCF_964261635.1 of Lissotriton helveticus. Lineage (NCBI taxonomy): Eukaryota > Metazoa > Chordata > Amphibia > Caudata > Salamandridae > Lissotriton > Lissotriton helveticus. Next base: position 1,263,361,174 of record NC_136059.1, on the reverse strand, counting down.
CTGCGTTGGGCTCGCTGGACCCTGCTAACCTGCGCTGGGCTCGCTGAACCCTGCTAGCCTGGTGTGAGACGTGCAATCAGTGCCCTTGCTGCACTTACCAAGAGCCAAAAAGCTCTCTAACCAAGGACACTGCCGAGGACACAGCCGAAATTCACTTCACTGACGGCGGAAGACTGAGAAGCTTAGCGAATCCCTGATCGACTGGAAGTGAGCCGAGGACATAGCCAAATTCGGATGCGGCTCCTGCTCGCAAGCGGCGGCGGTAGTGGTAACCGCGGGCTGGGGGCGGAGACTGGTTACCCTCGCTGGACCCTGCTAACCTGGCTTGGCTCGTCAGACCCGGGAACCGGAGTATTAACCAGCGTGAGACGTCCAACCAGTGCTCTTTGTTGCGCGGACCGAGAGTTAAAAGGTTCCCTAACTTCGAGACATTTTTCTTGCTCAGAGGCTTGCTCAGAGAGTCTAATCACGGGCATGGCTCCGAAGAACCAACCACGGAACACTAGGACCACGAAAGCAGTCTCAAATCCCGAGGATAATGCGGCTGATAAAGTGAAAACCCCAGCCAAGCTTCAAGGGAAGGATGGAGCTACTGGATTGCAGGACTTGGCTGCTACCGGGAAACAAGAAAAAGCAGTAATAATGACTGGTAAGCAATCGCAATCGCTTTTGCCTGCAGCGTCTACCGCTAGTAAAAATAATGACACTCAAGTTAAAGGGGCCAATATAGATTTAACCAAAATGGTCTTAGAAAAACGTACCAATACTAAGGTCACTATGCAAACAAACAAGGGGAACAATATGGCTATGGTGAGTGATACACGGAGTGCTATAAGAACTGATATCAGCAATGCTAAGACTGTTGAGACTGATGCGGTGACCACAGATCTGGTTGTAATACCCTCTGATACAGATATAATAGCTCCTTGAAATGGTAATGAGAAGGATAATGATATAGTTAGAGAAAAGGACAAAGACAAAGCTAAGCAACAAGTACAATCCTTAGATCCAGTAGACACTGAGCTAACAAGAAGCTCGGACATTGTCAAAGAAAAGGGGTTAAGAAGTGACCCAGTTATTACCTCACTCACTCAGCTGACATGCGATACTTTGGTGGATACTTCGATGGATGAGGCAATAGACACAATCAATCTAGTCTCAACTAATGGAAAACAGGCAGAATCCAATGATGAATATGAGGAACTGATTGATGAGGAGGGGGACAATGAGGAGAGTTTCCCACAGGACAAATGGAAAATAGTGGCACGGAAAAAAGGAAGAGGGAAAGCTAAAAGTAAATTAAAAAGCAAGAAGATCACTAATCCCTCTACTCTTTCCTCTGCCATAACTCATGCCATTACTAGAGGCAAACCAATATTTGATGACAGCCCACTACGCAAGTGGATACAAGCTAAGGGGAGGGGGGGGGGGGAAATCAATGGCCTTACGTCTTTCTGGAAACAGCTCCACAGGGCTATCAACTCCATTACAAGAGAACCAAGAGAACCAAGATGTGGATAATGTAACTCTAGCCACACCCCCAAGTCCATCAAATCTGAATTTGGGAACACAGAACCTTCGACAACAAGATTCCATGGCAAGAGAAGAGACTAATGAAGTGGCTTCCAGTCTAAATGATCTTGTGTGCCCGGTATATAAAGAAACAGACTATGCCACGCAAGATACCAACGATTCACATCGGGAAGCGTCACCTTCTGACGCTTCACTGGGGACCCCTTCTCTTGCATTAATCTTGAATATGCTCACCGAACAGAGACAAGAAGCTCAGCAACACTTTATGCAACTGAAGGAGGACAATACTAAAATCCAATCGTACTTATATGAAGTTAATAGTAATATGAATACGATAACGCAAGAAGTGGAAGAGCTACAACATCGAGTTGCACATATAGAAGAGTCCTCGGTTAAATATGAGCAGAAAAGCTCCAGTCATGGGGATGAGATCCGGGCTCTACAATTTAAGATTGAAGACATGGAGAACAGACAGAGAAGACAAAATCTCAGGCTCTTTGGGGTCCCTGAAGGGGCAGAAGGGGCAGATCCAAGAGCGTATATAGTCAAATTATTTCAACGTTGTAGGAAGGTAGATCCCTGACTATGGTTGCCCCCAACTTTTTGCCTGGTGTTTTGCTGGTTTTCTGACTTAGTTGACCTGGGACCCTGCTATTCAGGGCCCCAGGCCTACTGCTCTCTCTGTAAAATGGATTCCATGTACCTTAGGTACATATCTAAATTGGATACTGAGTCACCTTATCAGTCCCTGTACAGTGTACCTTAGGTACCCAGGGCATAGGTGTACCCAGGGCCTACCAGGGGCTGCAGCATGTATTATGCCACCCCTGGCTGGCCATCCAAATCTGACACAACTGGCTGCTTGACAGCTGGGGCAAGGTGGTGTAATCACCCTTTGCTTTAGATATAGTATACCTATATCTAACCCTAAAATGGACACACAGATCTCCTATCAGTCACTCCTATGGCAGGCCTTAACAATCCTGAAGGCAGAGTGCTTGGAATTGTGTGAGATGGTGCTCTGGCATGAGCTGAGCCTGTCTGCGGCTTTCGGGATCTATCCCTTAGCCGTTTCCATGATATCGCATACCATATACTCTTAAGTGCATTATAATCCTCGCGGTTAAATGCCAACTCTGGTATCGCTTTATCAAAACATGTCGAGTAAGGTGTCATACGACTTGGAATACTAACCCCTCGCCAATTCTGGTGACGGGGTTAGCATTCCACCCTTCTAGAGGGACACGACATGCATGTAACCCCTAAACCCGGTTAAAGTCAAACAGAGCCTCAGCTCCACAAAATGGATGCTGCCACCGAGACACAAGTCTGACCTCCTGCTGCTGGGAGTCCTCCCAGAGCAGGAGATAAGGACAAAGGGTTTCCTGCCAGGGGCGGTGCCAGCACCGTCCCAGACAGGGTTTTGTGTATTGTAGGTAGGCAGGGCTTCAGAGGAAGGTGACTGCACGTGGCACCCCGGTGCTCACTGTGCATAGGCTGGCTTGAACCAGTTCCAGGGACACTCCAGACCCTGTGCTGGGGAAAAGCCCGCCAAGGAAGTGGGTGTAACCACCCCCCTCCTGGTCCCACCCCTAGGGCAGGACTTAGTCGCGTGCCAGCCCCCTTTTCCCAGATAAAGGTAGGGACTGGCCCCCTTCCAAATCAGATCATCTTTGGAATCAAGATACCACTTTCCACGAAAGGACTTCACGATTTCTTCCTCAAGATTCTCCCTTGTGGCTAAGGAGTAGTCACCCTGCATCCGCAGGCACCATCTAAGAACACTGCGGTCTGCTGCACGTCCTTCCTCCGGAATCCGACTGCCCAGCTCGACGAGACCCGGCTTCCCTGGCACCTCTGACCTCTACCCACCTCTACAGCACAGCTGAGAACCGTGGGTGCGACGAGACCTCGAGGGACCGGCCATCGCCAAGACTGCACGACTTCTGCACAGCAAGCCCACCGAGTAATTTCCTGGTGAGTGCTTTGGGGTCCGAGAAGCCCCCACCCTGAGCAGCTCCAGCACCGAAGAGCAGCCCCCCAGCATCTCCACGATCGGCGTGGGGCCCTTCTGCTTTCAGCTGCTCACCGCGTTGTTTGGCTACTAGCCCGCTGGCTGTGGCCTTCCGAACGACACCCGACGACAACACTGCTGCTAGTCTGGTTGCTCCAGACTGGCCCTTGCTTCCCTCCATCGGAGAAGTACCCTGGACCCTCCTGGTCCGGCTAAGACGCCATTTTAGGTCCACCGCGTGGGCCTTGCATTTGCCAAGACTTGTTGCCCAATCCTGGGTCCAGCGACGTCGACAGCAAGAACCTCCGTGGGACAGCTCGCACCTCCATCCTGGTCGCCGACAACGCCTCCTGGTCCGAGAGACTGCAGAGCCCAGCAGCGCCCACTCACCTGACTGCGGTGACTTCGCCCGGTGCCATCCTGGTGCCCACTTAATCACTGGCTAGTGATTCAAGAACTTGGTCCCCTCTGCTTTCAGGTTTCCTTCTTCCTTGATCCAGGCTTGGATCCATCGAACTTTCCTTCACTGGTCGCCTGCCAGCAACTTCCTTCTTCCAGGCTCCTGGTCCGGCAACGAGATTCCCGACGTCTTTTCAGACCTATGCAGCTGCAGCCCCTGGGCTAGGTAACTTCGGCACTTCGGTGTCCCAGCATAGCCTCACTATCCAAGGGTCAGGATCCACTGTCGTTTTCTCCCTACCAGGTCGGGTTCGCCCGTGAACACTAACTTCGCCTTTACTAGCCTCCATAGACTTTGTCCCGCATCCCGCGTGAGAGTGCACACTCTGCACCCGAGTCCCCTAGGTCTCCTAGAAGTAATCTAACGATTCCCTAGTCAAGTCCTAGCGATTCCAAAGCCTATTAGTACAGTTACTTACCTGCTAGTAATTCGCATTCCACTTTTAGAATATATGGTTTTTCGTGCCCCTCGGGCATTTGTGTATAACGTGCTAACTTAAGTATTTTCATAAGAGTTTTGTTGTGTGCTTAGCACCCTGTCCTCATAAAGAGTACAGGGTTGTTGTGATTCTAATAAATACATTGTTTATTTTCATAACACTTGTGTGGTGTCCTTTCACTGGGTGTTCAAGGGGTAATGTGATGGTAAAACAGCTGGCTTAACACGCCCTCTAGAGTCTTAGCCTTAGACTGCTCGTATCCATGCTACTAGGATAGCTGGTCTATAAGGTTGACTTACAACCAATCATCAATAAGGGTTGTTTGGACTGATACATAGTGATCACTAGAATAGTGAGCACTGCATATCAGGCCAACTTCTCACATTGGTGGGCAGCGGTTGGGATTTGAGCTTGCTGTTGTTTTACCACACATGCCCTAAGAATATCTTGTGAAAGATCACATAAGTACTAAAGGTACATATAACTTAGCTTAGAATACTCTGAGTTCTACTGAACCAGCTGTTGTAGCTCCTAGGGCCTAGCACACCCTAAACTACAACTCTAGCAAGGGATCAGTAGGCAAACATATAGTGTAGGTAAGTGCACCACTTACACCTCACTAGAAAAGCATGTCTACCCAGGGAGAATCTACTGAGACTCCCCTGGTCAGTGTTGACCCTCCACAGGTCACTTCAAGATATGCAGCTCTCAGTTTTCAGGAGATGAGACAAATCTGTGTCTCCAGGAAACTGAAGCAGGGGTCTAACCCCACCACTCCCTTTCTGATAGGTCTCTTAGAGACATATGATGCCAGAAAGCTTTCTCAGTTACATGAGAACATGCCAGCCTTAGAAGGAACCTCTGAGGATCCAGATCTCCCCAACATTGCTAATACAGTTGAGGAGGAGGATCAAGAGGAACTCTCTGGGGATGAGGTAGACAAAGGTCTTGAGGTAGTCAGAAGGCTAACTAGGACCAACTTAGACCTACTTGGGGAAGGATCTGGGGGACCCCCAGTACTGACCCTAATAAGGCCTAACCTTGGAGTTAGGAGAGATAGATCTCCTTCTAGGGACTCCCTTAGATCTCTGCACCCTAATGCCTCTTCTCAGGGGAGAAGGAACTCTCCCCAGAGGAGATTGACTTCCCCTCAGAGAATGGAGCATGAAGCAAGGATGAGACAAGCTAGACTGAGGATTGAAAGGGAAGAACTTGCCCTGGCCAAAGAAAAGCTTGCATTTGCTAGAGAGCAGCAGATGAGTGGGCTAGCTCCCACTGGTGGCAGCAATCTCCCAAGAGATAGAGAGAAGGGTTTAGATACTAAACACCTGACAAAAATAGTGCCCCCCTTTAGACAAGGGGATGACATCCAGAAATGGATGGCTGCTTTGGAGAGGGCCTGCACTGTGCAGTGCATTCCCCAGAGTCAGTGGGCAGCTATACTGTGGCTCTCCTTTGATGGTAAAGGTAGAGATAAGCTCCTCACTACAAGAGTGGAGGATGCTAACAATTACCAGGTCCTGAAAAATGCACTGGTTGATGGGTTTGGCTTAACCACTGAGCAGTACAGGTTGCTGTTCAGAGACACCCAGAAAACTCAGTCTCAGGACTGGTCAGACTTTGTTGATTGTGCCACTAAGGCTTTGGAAGGCTGGCTACTGGGTAGTAAGGTTACTGATTTCAAAGGATTGTACAATCTAATTATGAGAGAGCAAGTCTTAAATAATTGTCAGAACCAGTTATTACACCAGCACCTGGTAGACTCTGATCTGACCTCTCCACAAGAATTGGGTAAGAGGGCAGACAAATGGGTCAGAACCAGGATTAGGCCCAAGAACCAAGGTGGTGACCAGAAAAAGGAATCAACCAAGCCTCAAGAGAAGGGTGGGAATAAATCTCCAGATCAAACCACATCAGGGCCCCAAAAATCCTCTGAGGGGGGTGGGTCCCACAATCCTTCTAATAACCAGAAGAAACCCTATTGTTATCCCTGTAAACAGGTGGGTCATTTGAAAACTGACAGCAGTTGCCCAAAGAATAACAATAAGGAAAACATACCCCCAAGTAACATTCCCAAACCTCCTGTTACTACTAGTAGTAATCCCCCAGGTGGTGGGAGTGCCCCCAAGAATTTGGGTGCATTTACTTTGGGAGTTCCTGGGGACTCTGGCCTAACCAGGTCCCCTGACTTAGATACTCTTGTCTGTGAGACTGGCATGGGGTTTGCCAACTTCACAACTTGTCCCAACACTTTGGGCAAGTACAGACAGGAGCCCCTCATCAATGGTATAAAAGTTGAGGCCTATAGAGATACAGGGGCTAGCATCACTATGGTGACTGAGAGTCGAGTCCCCTCAAGGCAACTTTTACCTGGTGCCACATACCAGGTGACCAATATTGATGGAGTACAGAGAGATCATCCCATGGCAGTGGTCAATCTCAGCTGGGGAGGTGTCACTGGCCACAAGAGAGTGGCAGTGTCACCAAACTTGCCTGTAGATTGCCTACTGGGGAATGATTTAGAGCTCTCAGCCTGGGCTGAAGTTGAGCAAGAAACCCATTCTAAAATGGTAAACACCCATGGTAAGGTTAGTGGGGCAGTGATAGCCACAGCCCCAGTCCAAGATGTCCTCCCTGAACAGGTCAGGAGGGTTGTGCCAGTCACAACCCAATCTCAGACAACTTCCTTCCCAGAACAGGTTGTCAAGGCTGTCATGGTAACAGCCCACACCCAAACTGAGCCCCCTCCTGAAAAGGTTGGGAGAGTTGTGATGGCCACAGCTCAAACTCAGACAGATGATAGTGTTGTGAAGCCTGAAACTATGGATCACTCCACTCAGACAGAGAGCATTGAGGAGGAAGAGAAATCTCCCTCCCACCAGACTTTAGGAAAGGATCAGCCTCCTCAGGGAACTGATCTGACCCCTTGTGAAGAAACTGCCACAGAGGTAGTCAGGCCTAGCCTGGCAGAACCCCTGATGTCAGTGGACCCTTCCAAGGTGGGACCCAGTCTGGAGCAGGTAACCTGCCCCTCTCTACCCTGCCTCAGTCAGCCCAGGGCTGTAGAGGTCAGGGAGGCCAGTGTTGGACCCCAAGGGGCCCCCTGTCCAAAATAATTTCCCAATCAGCAGATTAAGGGCACTGAAGCTAGTAGTCCTAGCCCAGTGAAAATAAAACATACTCCTGAGGGATCCCCCTTAAAATTACTTAGGGACCTCCCACAGATGGACACTGTTGGGCACAGCCAAACTTGGGACCTGAGGGCCCCAGACCTGACCTGTCCCTCCGGTAAGCCAAACAGAGGGACCCAACCTTCAGCTGTAGGTAGCCAGAGGTTGACCCTGAGAGCCCAAAACAACTCAGTCTTGGAAAGAAAGGCCTCTATGGTGGAAAATGATTGGAGGAAGCTGAGCCCAAAATTAGTGGAGCCTCACTTCAGTACTCCATTTCAGCACCAGCCTTTTACTTTGCCAAAACACACCACAGGTAGAGATTCCCAATGGTGGAGACCCTCAGACACCCTTAGGGTGAGGGATTGCTTAGTGGACCATGAGATAGGGGGTAACCATGCCAGTGCTGGTACTTCCTTATATGGCCACTCAGGCAATATAGGCTTACCTGGCAAGGCTAGCCTTATCTCCTTTCGTTTGGGGGGGGTTATGTAGGAAGGTAGATCCCTGACTATGGTTGCCCCCAACTTTTTGCCTGGTGTTTTGCTGGTTTTCTGACTTAGTTGACCTGGGACCCTGCTATTCAGGGCCCCAGGCCTACTGCTCTCTCTGTAAAATGGATTCCATGTACCTTAGGTACATATCTAAATTGGATACTGAGTCACCTTATCAGTCCCTGTACAGTGTACCTTAGGTACCCAGGGCATAGGTGTACCCAGGGCCTACCAGGGGCTGCAGCATGTATTATGCCACCCCTGGCTGGCCATCCAAATCTGACACAACTGGCTGCTTGACAGCTGGGGCAAGGTGGTGTAATCACCCTTTGCTTTAGATATAGTATACCTATATCTAACCCTAAAATGGACACACAGATCTCCTATCAGTCACTCCTATGGCAGGCCTTAACAATCCTGAAGGCAGAGTGCTTGGAATCGTGTGAGATGGTGCTCTGGCATGAGCTGAGCCTGTCTGCGGCTTTCGGGATCTATCCCTTAGCCGTTTCCATGATATCGCATACCATATACTCTTAAGTGCATTATAATCCTCGCGGTTAAATGCCAACTCTGGTATCGCTTTATCAAAACATGTCGAGTAAGGTGTCATACGACTTGGAATACTAACCCCTCGCCAATTCTGGCGACGGGGTTAGCATTCCACCCTTCTAGAGGGACACGACATGCATGTAACCCCTAAACCCGGTTAAAGTCAAACAGAGCCTCAGCTCCACAAAATGGATGCTGCCACCGAGACACAAGTCTGACCTCCTGCTGCTGGGAGTCCTCCCAGAGCAGGAGATAAGGACAAAGGGTTTCCTGCCAGGGGCGGTGCCAGCACCGTCCCAGACAGGGTTTTGTGTATTATAGGTAGGCAGGGCTTCAGAGGAAGGTGACTGCACGTGGCACCCCGGTGCTCACTGTGCATAGGCTGGCTTGAACCAGTTGCAGGGACACTCCAGACCCTGTGCTGGGGAAAAGCCCGCCAAGGAAGTGGGTGTAACCACCCCCCTCCTGGTCCCACCCCTAGGGCAGGACTTAGTCGCGTGCCAGCCCCCTTTTCCCAGATAAAGGTAGGGACTGGCCCCCTTCCAAATCAGATCATCTTTGGAATCAAGATACCACTTTCCACGAAAGGACTTCACGATTTCTTCCTCAAGATTCTCCCTTGTGGCTAAGGAGTAGTCACCCTGCATCCGCAGGCACCATCTAAGAACACTGCGGTCTGCTGCACGTCCTTCCTCCGGAATCCGACTGCCCAGCTCGACGAGACCCGGCTTCCCTGGCACCTCTGACCTCTACCCACCTCTACAGCACAGCTGAGAACCGTGGGTGCGACGAGACCTCGAGGGACCGGCCATCGCCAAGACTGCACGACTTCTGCACAGCAAGCCCACCGAGTAATTTCCTGGTGAGTGCTTTGGGGTCCGAGAAGCCCCCACCCTGAGCAGCTCCAGCACCGAAGAGCAGCCCCCCAGCATCTCCACGATCGGCGTGGGGCCCTTCTGCTTTCAGCTGCTCACCGCGTTGTTTGGCTACTAGCCCGCTGGCTGTGGCCTTCCGAACGACGCCCGACGACAACACTGCTGCTAGTCTGGTTGCTCCAGACTGGCCCTTGCTTCCCTCCATCGGAGAAGCACCCTGGACCCTCCTGGTCCGGCTAAGACGCCATTTTAGGTCCACCGCGTGGGCCTTGCATTTGCCAAGACTTGTTGCCCAATCCTGGGTCCAGCGACGTCGACAGCAAGAACCTTCGTGGGACAGCTCGCACCTCCATCCTTGTCGCCGACAACGCCTCCTGGTCCGAGAGACTGCAGAGCCCAGCAGCGCCCACTCACCTGACTGCGGTGACTTCGCCCGGTGCCATCCTGGTGCCCACTTAATCACTGGCTAGTGATTCAAGAACTTGGTCCCCTCTGCTTTCAGGTTTCCTTCTTCCTTGATCCAGGCTTGGATCCATCGAACTTTCCTTCACTGGTCGCCTGCCAGCAACTTCCTTCTTCCAGGCTCCTGGTCCGGCAACGAGATTCCAGACGTCTTTTCAGACCTATGCAGCTGCAGCCCCTGGGCTAGGTAACTTCGGCACTTCGGTGTCCCAGCATAGCCTCACTATCCAAGGGTCAGGATCCAATGTCGTTTTCTCCCTACCAGGTCGGGTTCGCCCGTGAACACTAACTTCGCCTTTACTAGCCTCCATAGACTTTGTCCCGCATCCCGCGTGAGAGTGCACACTCTGCACCCGAGTCCCCTAGGTCTCCTAGAAGTAATCTAACGATTCCCTAGTCAAGTCCTAGCGATTCCAAAGCCTATTAGTACAGTTACTTACCTGCTAGTAATTCGCATTCCACTTTTAGAATATATGGTTTTTCGTGCCCCTCGGGCATTTGTGTATAACGTGCTAACTTAAGTATTTTCATAAGAGTTTTGTTGTGTGCTTAGCACCCTGTCCTCATAAAGAGTACAGGGTTGTTGTGATTCTAATAAATACATTGTTTATTTTCATAACACTTGTGTGGTGTCCTTTCACTGGGTGTTCAAGGGGTAATGTGATGGTAAAACAGCTGGCTTAACACGCCCTCTAGAGTCTTAGCCTTAGACTGCTCGTATCCATGCTACTAGGATAGCTCGTCTATAAGGTTGACTTACAACCAATCATCAATAAGGGTTGTTTGGACTGATACATAGTGATCACTAGAATAGTGAGCACTGCATATCAGGCCAACTTCTCACAAACGTGCATTTCCGGATCTGGCAGACTGGGATTGGGACTCTCAGCTTCAAAGAGTTCACAGGTTGCCATTAGCTAACAGAAACAGAAACAATAAGTTCCATCGCCCATTTTTGATTTATTTTGGAAACTTTTTACTTAGACAAGCTGTATCTTTAAAAGCCAAACCTAACTCTCCTATTGCTAAAGAAGATGTTACTTTTTTTGTTCGGTCTGACCTATGCAAAACCACCATGGAGAGACGCCGGAACTTGCGTCAATTAATAGACCCATTTAAAGCCGTGGGGGCTCAGGTTTTCCTCCAAGAACCTGCATGTTTAAAAGTTACTAAAGCCGGGCATACATACTATCTTAATCAGGTCAAGGAGGCAGAAATGGTCTTAGGAAAATTTACTAATGTATAAGCTATTAGGTATATTTTTTTAGAATGGCCAATTCTACGTGATTGCTATTTGGAAGGACCTGACTAATTTGATTAATCTAGCACAAATTGCTGATTACTAAAGGGGGGAATGATACACTTAATGAGGTAGGTGGGAGGCAGGTAGGTGGCTACACCTTCAAGAGGCTGTCCTATCAACGACAGTAGGTATAAAGGGGGGTGTTTTCCTATGTTACGGGGGGAGGGTGTGTAGAATCGGGGAGTGAGGGTGGGAGGGAGGGGAGGGAGAAAATTAAAATTGGCATGGCAAGTCAAAATGAAGTTAAAATATTTCTAGCAAGGAAGGAAACTTGGAAGAGTGATAAGAAAGGGAGAGTGTTTTTGATTGGTCTTACATAAAATGATGTACTGCAGGTGTCTTGCCTGGAACGTATCCGGCCTGAACAATAAGACCAAGAGAAATCTAGTTTTTCAAGAATTGAAAATGTATGATGCACAGCTGGTCATGCTAACAGAAACGCATATTTGTTATAAAGATAAAAAACTTTTGAAACAGCTGGGATATGATTTGGTGGTTTGCACCACTTTAAACTCGCCTATAAGAGGGGTTGCAATTTTTAAAAAAAAACACTGGCAAGGGGATGTTATCAAAACTGCAGCAGATAAGGTTGGACTTTGGGCAATAATGCAAATCCGGCTAGAAGATAGTATGTATGTTTTCTGTGCCTTATATGGTTCTAACAAAGATGAACCACAGCTATTTGATTGGTTGAATATTGAATTACTATCATGGGAAGGAGAGCTTATATTAATGGGGGATTTTAATTGTGTATTAAACTATTCACAGGATGCAACAAAGAAAGGGACAGGGATACGTATGCGTAAAACTAGAGCAGCAATACTGGAGCTAGCAAAAATACACAACATAAAAGATGTATGGCGTAGTCTTTACCCAGACATACCTGGCTATACTTATTATTCATCTCCCCATAAACTCTGCTCTAGGATAGATCTGGCTTGGGCCTCAGACGATCTAATGAGTCAGGGATCTATGCAGGTTATGCCAAAAATTTCTTCTGACCACAATCCCATAATGTTTACATTTGGTCTAATTTTAAGGGCAAAAGAAGGGCGTCCTTTTACTTTTCCAAGATACTTATTATCGGATGAGGCCTTTGTGACTTCCATTAAAAAACACATAAAGAAGTTTATTGCACATAATATGGACACAGCTAGCGTTCTTACAGTCTGGGATGCCTGCAAGGCCTCCATTAGAGGAATAGCACAACAATATATCTTCAAACAAAATGCAATAAAGAAAAAAGAAGCAAAACTAATGACAAATAATATCTTACATTTGGAGAAAGAACTAGCTGACTGCCTAAGAGATGTGGCTAGGAATAGGCCCGATATATTATTTTTGGAAAATAAACTACTGATTTTACGCTCAGACATCAAAAGTTCTCTCAAGGAAAAATATACCTGTAAGATACTTAAATATAAAATCTCGCAATATGAATGCGGGGATCGAGTAGGAAAGCTCCTGGCGTATAAAGTGGCCGAAGATCGGGAATCAACACTGATTAAGTCCATAAAAGGCCCCAACGATATTCTGTATACGCAACCTACACATATTATGGAGCAATTTGTCTCTTACTACGAGGAATTATACACTGCAGAGACTAAGGTCAGCTCAACTCAGATCCAATCCTACTTAAATGATAAACTCCCCGTAAAACAATATGTAGATCAGGTCACCCTAGATAATTTGGAAGAGGAATACACAATTGAAGAACTACGTTTAGCAATATTCTCTCTCCCACCCAATAAAGCGGCAGGGGAGGATACGCTTCCTATTGAATTGTACAAAATCTGTGCTGAAGAATTACTTCCCCTTTTGTGTTTAGTGGTGAATTCAATAGGCACAACAGGTAAGGCTCCGGAATCCTGGAGAACTGCGAAAATTATGTTTTTTCTAAAAAAAAAGAAACCTCCGACGCAATGCGGTTCATACAGGCCTATTTCCCTAATAAATACTGATGCTAAGGCTTACTCTAAGCTGGTATCATTACGACTGGCACCCCTTATGCCTCACTTAGAAAACGAACAACAACATGGCTTTGTAGCTGGTAGGGATACCACAGCGCATGTCAATATGGCAATTACGGCATTTGACATAGCTGCTACTAATCGCACCCCACTCGGCATGATACTTCTGGATGCAGAAAAAGCCTTTGACCGGGTGGGGTGGGATTATCTGTGGGAAGTGTTAACTCAGTTTGGGTTTAAAGATCGTTTCCTCAGAGGCATACAGGCTATTTATAGGGAACCCAATGCTAAAATAAGCTATGCGGGGCTATTATCACCAACTTTTGCAATATTAAGGGGGACTCGGCAGGGGTGCCCACTTTCGACCCCTGCTGTTTGCTCTCTCCATGGAACCTTTTATTAATGCCCTGCAGAATCAGGAAAAGATAAAACCACTAGAACATGAACACAAAATACTCAAAATTACTGCATATGCAGACGATTTAGCCATATACACTACAAATGTAATAGAAGCATTAATCGGAATCGCAGACGAAGCGAAAAAATTTGGGGTTATCTCAGGCTACAAATTAAACTTTAACAAAACTCAAACCTTAATGAACTATCAAATTAATCAACCAGTCACTGGGCTATGCAATTCAGCTATGTACTTAGGGGTGAAAATCTCTCCTAAAACTAGTGAAATAAACAAATTAAACTATGACCCTCTACTTAAACATACTTCAACGGTTTTTAAAAAATGGCACAAAATTCCACTGAATATCTTGGGCCGAATTAATTTGATTAAAATGAATATTTTGCCCAAATTTTTATATCTTTTCCGTTCTATTCCCTTTCGAGTTAATAATATATTTTTTAGGAAACTGGAGGGAATCTGCAGCAGTTTTGTTTGGAGCTATAAAAATCCTAGGAGATCAATGACGATACTAAAATTATCCCTAGAAAAAAGGCGGATTGGAATTTCCGGACTTTAAGTCTTACTTTTATGCATCCTTTCTGGGACGGCTTAGGAGCTTACTAAATAAAAACGAAATCCATTTCTTTTTTTATCAATTTATGTTAGGCACTAATTCATCTCAATTTCTAGCAAGAGTACAAGATCCTAATTTTTTCAAACGAGTCAAATTTAAGATAGCAAGGGACTCGGTAGCGATTTTGAACCAGATCATGAAGTTCTGTGATACTTCTTTTTTTCATACAGATTTACCATTATGGGACAATCCAGGATTACCAGGTATTTTTAATGACAAAGTTGGGAGAGATTGGGCATCTATGTGTGGTAAATCAAATTTACTTATTATCTCATTTCTGAATTTCTATGCTTAATAAATCATAATTTCTTGTCAATGCAAAGCAAGGAGTCCGTGGTGCTCAAATGAAGGAGGAGAAGACCAATAACTCGAGTTAAGGGCAGCGCTTCCAACACCAAGCGGGCACAGGAGCAATCTCTCAAGTCCCTCTCTTTAAGTGGAGGCTTTATTTTCAAACAGCAGAACATTTATACAGTCTTGGTCACGAGGCAAAATAGAGGAACAAACAGGTCGTGGCAGATAGAGGAACAAAGATCAGCAAGAGGAGCAGAGTGTGAAGAAATGGGGGCGTGTCTTAGGCTTCGTGAGGGGACTTGCGATGTGAAATAGTCTGACAGTTGGAAGGGGGAGGATTCCTCATTTGGGGTTTGTGCTCGTGCTTCATGTCAGAAACATGAACCATCTCTGGGGGGGGGCAGGAACTCATGTACTGGTTTCCCGGACTTGGCAGAAACCACAGAGACAGATGGTGAAAATGAGGAAGGCCAGGTGCAGGGGTGTCGTGCTCGTGCTCGGGTCTTGGGACACCAAAGGGTGAATTAAAAACAAAATGGTGCTGGTTTTTAATGTGGGCAATTATTAATCGTGCAAAGGGGATCGCGCAAAGGGGCATAATTAGATCGCGCAGAGGGCAGCGAAGGGGCATAATTATAGATTTTATTTCCACATTCCCTCCTTGCCCCAGAGTGTACCTACATTATATCTCAATTTGCATGAGATCATTTATACATTCTTGTAACATGATTCTTTCACTTTCTCTCTGCTGGACAAGTGGTTTAGGAATGCATTTTGCAGCGCATAGACCGCACAGGGCAGGACCACATTGGATGCAAAGGCAGCATCCAGTTATTATCAGGAATATTATACCTGCTGCTGACAGCAGTTGCCATCCCCAGGACGATATTATGTTCCAGAACCAGTCAGACAACGTCCAAGTGCCAGGTTCTTGATGTAAACTTACGGCTATTTTGTGTAATTTTTTTATGGCCGTGTATACAGATGGGGAATTATCAGGAATAAATATACAGCAGCTAGAGCCTATAATTTTACAGGCTCCGCCTCTGTCAGCCAAGATGATGTCAAGGACAAGGCGATTTTGGAGAGTAACCAATCGTATGGCAGACTGCTCCTGGGTTAAGCTCCCCAGGGCAGACACCGTCTGGTTTACAACAGCCTCTAAGGTCCTTGTCAACCTGCGTATAAGCTTGCTGTTCTGTACAGGGCCAACAAAGAAGAAGAACCCTTTGTTAAAATCTGTATACTGTTCCCATGAGGTTTCCGTTTGGTCAACCAAGGAGGTATCGATCGTTCTTTTATGTCTGACATGGGGCACTAGGAGGTCTCGGTGGTAAGTGGATGGGGCCACAAAGACAGGGGGTAACAGGAATGCTATATAGCAAGTTCCTCCCCAGTTCAAGGGCAGCTGCACATAGGCCGTTTGGCCACAGATGAAATAAGTATGGCGAGATGCTAGAAATGAGGACTTTCCTCTGTCTTCAAAACTTATAGTGGTATGACAGTCACTGTGTCCTAATGGAACAGAGCCATTTTTCTGGATGCACAGGTGTACTTTTACTGGTGAGACCGAGATGGAAGGGGGACCAGCATTCTTTTTAGGTTTGGTATTTAACATCTTGTAGGACATGGTCATGTTCCCTTGCTTGTATTCTTCACTTTCTAGAACTGTACCGGTCGCCTAAGGATCTCCCTCCTTATTAGGGTAACAGGCAGTATTGAGTACCTTGTTTAAATCCCCCCAAGGCCACACATTCTTGCATGAATTATTTCCGTCAGGGCAGGAGGTGGGGGTAGTATCGTCAGCTGTTATTAGGGCGAACCAGGCTTCACAAGTTCCATTATAAGAGAATGGGAAAGGAAAAAGGGGCATCCCTCCCTTTTTCTGATGAGGTGGGATGCGGCCACATATCCAACAATTGGTGCTATTACTGGCCTGCTGAGTGTGGTGTAGCATCTGTATGAAGGTATTGTTTCGCAAGGCTAGTCTATGGGCTTGTTCATGAGGGGGTAGGTCGTGATAGGTGTGTTCCTGAGTGCTGTTGGGTGTATGAGAGGTGTGTTGTGTTGGAGGAAAAAAAGTGTGGAGAATCCAACCAAGACACGTCATAACTGCCATGAGGAAAAATAATACTGTAAAACATATAATAGGACCATTATGTCTTTTTCTAGAGTTCATTTTTTCTTTCTCCCACATAGTCAAGGTGTTAAAATCCATTCCCATGCTCCAACCGCTTCACCACTGGACCGACGCCCAATGGACTTAATTAGCCAGAGTCCGAATGGCAGACCTTAACTTTGATTTGTAATCCTGTTGTGGGGTTAGTTCCAAAGGCAATAAAGATTGTTCAGTCACAATGTCAGTGGGATTGGCAGGGCCATCAGCAACAGTGTCTTTTTGTCCAAAATGTTTCCGGCAGTGGTTTGCGTGGAGCCAGCCCTTCCTGCCCTCGACCTTCACTGCTGTCCGTGTTGTTAGTAGTACGAGTCTTGGCTTCTTCCACCTGGGCTGGAGGTGCTGGTCCGGTCGAAGTTCCTCACGAGGACCCAGTCCCCGGGTCGGATGGCGTGTTCTTCCGGGTTGGTTTTGTCAGGGAAGGTGGCAGCAACCTGAGAACGACAAGATTGGAGTGCAGACATCAAGGAAGCCAGGTAGTCAGTCAGCATAGTACTGTCAACATCAGTTATTCTTTTAGGCCTTGGCGTACCCCACATATTTGGTGGTCTGCCAAAGACCACTTCATATGGAGATAAGCCAGTTCTGGAATGGGCTACCATACGCATGTAGAAGAGGGCAACCGGTAAGGCTACCATCCAGTCCACGCCTTTGTCAGTGCATATCTTGGCCAATTTTGTCTTCAAAGTTTGGTTGTGCCTTTCTACTAGACCTGCTGCCTGAGGATGTCTTACACAGTGAAACTTCCAAGTGTACCCTAACAGAAGAGACACTTGCTTCATGAGTTCAGAGGAAAAAGGTTGGCCGTTATCTGAGTAGATGACACGGGGCAACCCATACCTCGGGAAAAACTCTCTAACTAATTGTTTAGCAGTTGTTGTTGCAGTATAATCTGGGACGGGATAGGCTTCTGTCCATCTGGTCAGAGCACACACTACAACTAGCACATACTTGTGACCTCTACATCTCTCCATCTGGATATAGTCGATCTGGAGAACTTCAAATGGATGGTAAGGGGGTTGGAATCCTCCCTGTTCCACCTTTGTGCCTTTTCCTGGGTTGAACTGATTACAAATCATGCACGTTTTAACTTTTTGTTTGGCTGCAGCTCTCAAATGTTTGTTGTGCCATATATTCTGTATGCTGTCTAACATTGCTTTTTCTCCCAGATGCGCTGGTCCATGTATGGTGTTTACCATAACCTGTACCATGGCATCCGGTAGAAACCATACTGCTCTTTCAGGTGTCATCCAGCCTTGATCTATAAGGACCCCTCCTTTTTCCTTCCATTCTAGCAGTTCCTGTGGTGTGGCGTGACTTTGGACATCCTGGATGTCAGAAAAGGGGTCTCGTATTGTATATTGGCGGTGTGGTATACTTAATTCTGTGTTTGCTGCTAACTTGGCTGCACTGTCTGCAGAATCATTTCCTTTTGATATTTCTTCTGTACCATTTGTGTGCGCTTTACATTTTAGCACTGCGATTTTCTCTGGTAACTGACTGGCCTCTAAGAGGGCAGTGATGAGTGTAGCATGTTGTATTCTGGACCCATGTGATGTGAGAAATCCTCTCTCTTTCCATAATGTACCGAAGTTGTGTACAACTCCAAAGGCATATTGTGAATCAGTGTAGATGTTAACTGACTTTCCTTTTGCTAAGTGACATGCTCATGTTAGGGCTATGAGTTCTGCTGCCTGTGCCGACAGTATCTCTATCTTGTGTACCATTTGTGACGGCATAGGCTGCTGCTAATTCTCCTGTGGGGAGTCTCATACATGAACCATCAACAAAGAGTGTCATTTCTGCCTTAGCAAGGGGAGTATCTTGTAAATCTGGTCTTGGTTTGGTCACTAAATCAATTATGTCAATACAATCGTGAATTTCTTCAGTAGGAAAGGTCAGTGGCAACAGTGTTGCTGGGTTTAAAATGTTGCAGCGTCTAATCTCAATGTGTGGCTGAAAAGTGTCATCTCATATCCGGTGAGTCTGGCTATTGTCAGGTGCTGTGTTTGTGTTCTGTTTAACAGAAGTTCTACAGCGTGTGGGACCTGAACTATCTGATGATGTCCCAATACAATAGAATCGCTTTGTCTAATAGCTTGTGCAGTAGCTGCTACTGATTTTAGACATGCAGGCAATGCTTGTGCTACTGGATCTAATATGCTTGAAAAATAACCACATGGTTTATGTTTGTCTGCTTGAAGTTGGGTCAGAACTGATAGTGCTGTACCTGAGTTTTCTGTTACAAATAATGTAAAATCTTTGGTGTAATTAGGTGTTGCCAGCACTGGGGCTTGACACATAGCTTTTTTAAGAGACTGAAAGGCTTGCGTGTGTTCATCTGTCCAGGGTAATTGTGGAGTAGCGCCAGCTTCGAGTGTTGTCAGCTGCACTAACGGTTTGGAAATGAGTGCAAATTGTGGGATCCACTGTCTACAATATGAGGTGAGACCAACAAAGGCTCAAACTTGTTTCTGTGTTGTTGGTTGTGGTATTTGTTGCATGAGTTGGATGCGTTCCTGTGTAAGCTGCCTACCCTCCTTTGACAGCAAGTGCCCTAAGTATGCCACTTGCTAGAAACAAAATTGGAGCTTACCAGGGGAAACTTTATGGCCATTTGCAGCTAGGAATTCTAGTACTAGTAGTGATGCTTCAGCACATGCTGCGCCAGATCTGGCCGTAATGAGGATATCATCAACATATTGTAGTATGGCTGTATCCGTGGGCATTTGAACAGTATCTAGTTGTCTTTTTAATGCTTGGCTATATACGCTTGGACTCTCTGTGAAACCTTGAGGAGCTCTTGTGAATTGGAAACTTCGTCCTTGTAAGGAGAAGCCAAAAAGGTATTGACTGTCTGGGTGAATAGGTCTGCTAAAGAATGCGTTTTTCAAGTCAAAGACTGAAAAATGCGTTGCTTCCGCATCTATGGCTGTGAGTAGGGTGGAGATATCTGGAACCACAGGGTGTTGTGGAACGACACATTTATTGAGCTCTCTCAAATCCACCACTAGTCTGTAGACAGGTGGTGTTTCTGGTTCCACTTTTTTATGAACTGGTAAAACAGGGGAATTGCAAATGTTAGAGGTTGTTTCCTTAATCACACCTGACTGTATTAGGTCCTGAATAATTAACATTAATGCTTGTTCAGCCTGAGGTGGAATTTTGTATTGCCTTATGCGTGGTAGTTGGGCTCCCTCTTTAAGTGTAACCTTGTGAGGTGTTATTTCCATACATCCTACTGTGGTGGAATCAGTGGCCCACAGGGTGTGTGGCAAATCTTTCAAACGCTCATCTAATTCTCTACTTGTGTATTGGCCCTTGAAATCTCGCAGAAATAGTCTGACATCTGTAGGTGAGCAAACAATGACAGCTCCTAATTCTTTCAATGTTTTTATACCAAGCAAGTTTTCTGGACATGATTTTGTCAATATAAGATCTGTAGTTGTCATGAGGGGACCAACCTGCAAGGGCAGTGGCTTTGACGTGACGTTTGTCACAGGTTGTCCCGAGAAACCCAGAGAAATACTTTTTGAACCCGAGAGAGGAGCCTCTGGGACCTCTTGATGGCTTATTGTTGTTTTACTGGCCCCAGTGTCTAGTAGAATCTTCCTATCCTCCCCAAGAAGTCGGACCTCTATAAATGGACCTGTCTGATCTACTGGAATGGGGATTAGGGGCAGTTTGTCATCTTCTCTCTCTGGGCAACATCATGAGAAATCTGGGTAATATTCAGTGTAGGCGCTGTCTATAATATTCATTTGGGCAATTTGTGTTGTCAGTGGAACTGAAGGTGTTGAACTGTCTAGGGAACCATTCTGTTTTGGCTGATATGGGCGTGGCTGGATCTTACCAGTAGCCAAATTGTGCTTTAAGACAGGGCAATCTTTAACGAAGTGTCCCATCTTTTTGCAATAATTACAAGTGCTTTTTATATTTGTCTGGCTACTTGGTGTCTGTTGACGCTTTGGTGCAGTTTGGGCTACTAATGCTTTCATCTTTGTGTCTTTCATGCGTTTCTTATCATTTTCTTCTTCATCCCTAATGCGATTCTGGTGATATTGTAGCATTTGTAACACCTGTGGAGGTGTATGTGCTTGCCAGGTACTTTCTACTTTTAGTACTCTGTCCTTAATGGCTGGCAAGGTGTTATCTACTAATTTGGAAACAAACAGATGCGGGTAAGCTTCACTTGTCGGCGTAAGGCCGCTTTTTACCGCAAAACACTTTTCAAGTCTAGTGTAATAATCTCCTATGTCTTCACCATGTTTCTGTTTGCAGGAGGAAATGGCATCCGAGTCCTCCTTTTTCACTGTTAGTAACTGTGGTAGCACCTTTAAAATAGTGCCAGGAAGTGCTTTTAGTCTGTCTCCTATACCTTGACCTGCTACTCTAGTATTTTCGTCATTCTGAAGTTCAGTCCATCTAATGTGTTCACCTGCTACTTCCCAATCTTTTTCTCTTAGTTTGTCATATATACCTGATGGCAACAATAATTTCAGAATTGCTGTGATATCAGAAAGAGTATATGTTCCCATCATTAATACATCTCCTAATTCCTTAAAGAATCCAGCAGGATCCTTTGATTGGGAGGGAACCATCTCTTTCATCCTTAGTAACTCAAGTTTTGTCAAGGGTACATAAATGAAGACGCGTTGTAGCGCTCCATTTGTGTCAGCTCTGGGGTGGACCTCTCTCATGGGGAACTGGCGTGTTTGAGGAAGTCTATTAGTTGATCCACACGTATTATGGGGAGATCTATATCCAGTCACTTTCTGGTATTTCTGTCTGAAATCTATAAATGTGTTGAGAAAAACTGAACTATTGTGGAGGAACATGTTATCAGCGCAGTCAGACAGAAAAACTTCGAGTCTTGGATCATGTTTAAAATGAGTGTCATTGAGTGTGATGAGATGTTGTACCATGTAGAGACTTGCTAATCTTTGATGTGAGCGTGGTAATACTAGAAAAAGTTGGGCTATGAGATCATTGTCATATATCTTATATTGAGAGACCCATAAGGTCGCAGTTCTGGTTATTTCCTCCTCCTCTGGTGTAAGCGGAAGTTCCTGGTCTAACCAGTAGTCTAATGCATTGGATGTATTTTCAAATAACTCATCTGGAGATGACCGTTCAGAGTGACCTTGGAGGAATGTAGGCGGGGGTGTTCGTGAATTAGGGGCGGAAGAACGAACGGGTAGGGCTTTTTCAGTAGGTTCAGTAATTTCCTCCTCAAGTTTCTTATTCTCTTCATTTGTTTGCAAGTTTAGCAGAATACGGGTCACATTAGGGGTGAACCTGTCTAGTGCATCATTTATAAGTTCTAGACTAGTGTGGTCGGATGCGGAATCTAATAAGTCAAAAAGTGAAACTGGTACATTTCTTTCCTCTGCTTGTATGTGTTTTATGAAACAGCAAAGGAGGAACCTATACATGTGCATTTTTACAGGGTGTGATCTTCTTGTAGTCATAGCGTTAATGGCTCGTGAGTTCTCTCCAGTACGAAGAAACTCAGAGGCCGCTTGAAGAAACGTGTCAATTGCTGGTAGATGTCTTATTTCTTCCCAGGAGTCATGAAGTATTTTACTTATTCGGCCCGCCTCCCCTGTGTTGCTCGGAGTCGGTCATAGGGGCAGTCGGGAATTGTTTTACCTGGGTCTGGACCTACGGCACCCCCTTCTGGAGTGAGAGGTGGTGCGTTATGTTGTGAAAGGGGTGGCGGAGGCAGAGGGTGTTGAATGACTGGAACTTCATAGGGTGGTGGAGTATCTAAGAGAAAATTAGTAAAAGTATCCTCTGGTAGTGGGGCTGTAGGCTGTGCTGATGCAATGTTAAGGTTTTCAGGTGCAGATGGCAATACAGGATAAAAACCAGTAGAAATGGCTGATTGTTCCCTTTTATTCCTTTCACTAACTACTTCTTTCCCTATTTCTTGTAACTGTTCTTTCTTGGCCTGCTCTGACATTCTCTTACCCTTTTCAACTTTATGCAATTCCTTCTGATGCCTCCTATGGGCTTCTTTTCTCCATAATTCTACTGAGTCACTCTGTGACTGGCGGACTCTCTTTTTCTTCCATAACTGTTCCTCTAATTTCATAATACACTCCGTATCAAAACTACCATTTTCAGGCCATCTATATCTGAGTTCTAGGTCTTTAGTATATTCTACCCATAGATCACAATAAATAAGTGCACCGACACCATGTTTTGCATACATGAAGTGTCCTGGAGTATCCCGAGGAGGAAGGGGAATTTCCTTCTCAAGAATACTCCTTTTGGTTGCCATCTTACGTATTTTCGAGAAAATAGGCATGATGGCAAGACTTTCAAAGATTTTAGAAGTGAGAAAAACACAAACAGAACAAATATCTTTACCGTACCCACGAAAGAGGTGAGTCCGTCTTTTATACTAGTTTAGTAGTCCTCACAAAATAAGTGAGAAACCCACAAAAAACATGTATCTTTACCGTGTCCACAAGGTAGTGAGTCCGTCTTTTATACTAGTTTTAGTAGTCCTCACCAAAGATAGGTGAGAAACCAACAAAACGCGTATCTTTACCGCCCCCACAAAAGCTGTGGGATCGTTTTTATACTTTTCAGCAGTACTCACCGAAAAATAACTGGAAGGCCTCTTGAAGATTTTGGGAAAACGCGGTGCGCAGTTTCAAGGTGGGATTTATAGAACCTCGGACTCGTCTGCTTCGCAGGTTGGGCTTTGGTTCAGGACATTCCGCTATTTCCTCACCGCCTCGTGTGGATGCTGGGCCGCAGTCGGTCCCCCTCTTCGCCTCGAGGGAGTTAGGGGGAATTCCCCGCGTTGTGCACTTTTGAAGTCCGTCAACGATCAGGAGGGGACAGTACCGGGTCCAATATCGCCGGCGCGTGGGGGAAAGGGAAGGGGCCTATTCGGGTGCCAAATAATGTGGTAAATTAAATTTACTTATTACCTCATTTCTGAATTTCTATGCTTAATAAATCATAATTTCTTGTCAATGCAAAGCGAGGAGTCCGTGGTGCTCAAATGAAGGAGGAGAAGACCAATAACTCGAGTTAAGGGGGGCGCTTCCAGCACCAAGCGGGCACAGGAGCAATCTCTCAAGTCCCGCTCTTTAAGTGGAGGCTTTATTTTCAAACAGCAGAACATTTATACAGTCTTGGTCACGAGGCAAAATAGAGGAACAAACAGGTTGTGGCAGATAGAGGAACAAAGATCAGCAAGAGGAGCAGAGTGTGAAGAAATGGGGGTGTGTCTTAGGCTTCGTGAGGGGACTTGCGATGTGAAATAGTCTGACAGTTGGAAGGGGGAGGCTTCCTCATTTGGGGTTTGTGCTCGTGCTTCATGTCAGAAACATGAACCATCCCGGGGGGGGGCAGGAACTCATGTACTGGTTTCCCGGACTTGGCAGAAACCACAGAGACAGATGGTGAAAATGAGGAAGGCCAGGTGCAGGGGTGTCGTGCTCGTGCTCGGGGTCTTGGGACACCAAAGGGTGAATTAAAAACAAAATGGTGCCGGCTTTTAATGTGGGCAATTATTAATCGCGCAAAGGGGATCGCGCAAAGGGGCATAATTAGATCGCGCAGAGGGCAGCGAAGGGGCATAATTATAGATTTTATTTCCACATATGGGATTAAGACACTGGGAGACCTTTATGGGTCTGATGGTTTTCTTCAGTTTTCGACTTTACAATTGCTTTACAAGTTGCCAGGGGAAATGCTACTAAAATATATGCAAGTTAGGGACTACTTAATACGTAAAATGAAGCTTTGTTTGCCATAAGTTGGCAGGGTATGCTCAGACGTGAGTCCCTTGCTCACTTTGCCACTGAATTCATGCAAGCCGGGCTGAAGACGGCTTCAATGCCAGAAACCGGTCCTCAGAAGATTGTTTCCGGTCCAGGGAAGGCATGGCTTGGCAGTTCGGGCTGGACTGTTCCCATGAGGCACAGGGTCAGACTGATTTGCATATGGCCATGTCTGAACTGGTGTGGCAGAGTGGGCTAAAGAACGGTGATGGATTAAACCCAGATCTGTTGACTGGGTGTGAGTGTTTGATTGGTTCAGATGCTCTGTCCAGCACCACCCCCTTTTGTACCACTTTGTTTGCCATAAGTTGGCAGGGTATCCCCAGGCGTGAGTTCCTTGCTCCCTTTGCCACTGGATTCAAGCAAGCCGGGCTGAAGACGGCTGAAATGCCAGAAACCGGTCCTCGGAAGCTTGTTTCCGGTCCAGGGAAGGCATGGCTTGGCAGTTGGGGCTGGACTGTTCCCATGAGGCACAGGGTCAGACTGATTTGCATATGGCCATATCTGAACTGGGGTGGCAGAGTGGGCTAAAGAACGGTGATGGATTAAACCCAGATCTGTTGACTGGGTGTGAGTGTTTGATTGGTTCAGATGCTCCGTCCATCCCCAACCCCTTTTGTACCACTGATTACAAGGCATCAATAATTATTTGTGGGGAAAATATGTGGCCAAAAATGATGTTTTTGGCCAGTATTTCTGTATCTAAGGCCCTCATTACTATGGCGGGCGGAGGTGGCTGTCCGTTGCACCATCCAGAGCATCGGTCCGACCGCTGCAGTACAATGCAGCTGGGCAGACAGCAGAGGTCAAAGATCCAGTCGAGATGGTGGTCCGATTGCTAACCCAAAAATGGAGGTGGTGCCTGCGCAGGCACCGCCATGGGGATTAGAATATCCCTTTTTCTGATTGGCATAAAAAGGCAGTCAGAAAGACACTTTGGGGGGCCCAGGCAGGACCCTGGTAGGCCACTGTTAAGTGGCCCTGGAGTCACATGTATTGGTCACCCACACATCCAGGCACTCCATGGTGCCTGGCACATGGTGCATTAATGTGCACAAAGAGCTTTTTTCTACTGTGGCTTGTGCTGGGCCACAGCACAAGCTGCAGTACAAACGAGCACTTTACGACTGCCTCCAGGGCGGTCCTATCAAAATAGGCCAGGTGGGACCACTGACTGATTTTGAGATGGACACCTTCCTGATACGATGGCAGTCAACGGTCCGGCTGACCACCATGGTAATGAGGGCCTAAGTCTGGCTACCATTTTCCCCTGGATTGAAGAGTAAAATGAAGACCTAAATTCATCCAGGTCTGCATGTTATTGTCCATTCTGGGGACAAAAGGGCATTACCACAAATGAATGGATGTGTTAGTACCCTCAGCCCGTGCCAATTCAAAACCTTAATAAATCAATGAATATACTTTTTCTTCACTGGGACAGGCTTACAAATTCCCACATTAGAAATGGTTCAGCAGGTGTACAGCAGTACCCTCAGATGCTCTTACCCTACTTCACCTGCATTGCCTGCCTTTGGCCAGTCCAAATGAAAACCCAGCTTCTTTAGGGAGAAGGGGCATCTGTAAAGAGCTGAATTTTGCATGCAGGGTCTTGTGCCTAGTTATTGGATTATCTGTGGAGAGTGGTGCCATGTGATAGCTGTCCTTCTGAGAATATTTTTCCAAAATCTTCTAAATTTATGTTATAAATGTATTATTTTGTCTACAATAAAGATGTTTTGAGAGCGAGATAACCTCACAATTGAAAAACAGACATATTTACCTAGGTATGTGTAATGGCTTTTAGCTTCCTTTAAAATGGTAACTAAAAGAAGCTGGGATGTTTTCCCAAATGCACTCTCAAGGACCAGCTGATAAAAAAAACACGCACTATTACAGGGTACCAAACAATCAACCCACTGGAGGGCAAATAATATGGGGGCATATTAGGAAGAACCTCGTTAAAATTATTGCCGTTTTAGCGACAGGAAACTGCCGCTAAAACAGCGATAATGGGCTTGCTAATATGCGTTATAGAATTCCAATAGAAGCCCAGATTAGATGTGCAGGAAATCTAACCTGGGCTTCCATTGGAATTTGTGGAGAAGCGTGGCTCAGTGGTTAGAGGCGGCAGACCCGGAAGCTGAGATCGGCCGTGGACCAGGGTTCCATTCCCTGCCTCAGCGGATCTCGGGCTCAAAAGTTCCACGGACTCGACAATTCTCGCTCCGATGCCTACTCGACTCACGGGGTCACACTCTGGGCAATAGCTTGCTTAATCTCCACTACGGCCCCTCGCAGCGGGATGCCTGGCTTTCACCTTGTGGATACCCTGCCGGGGTATCTCACAGAGGAAAACCAGGACGGGTTCCCTAAGCAGTGGTGTCACTTCCTGTACAGGTGAATTACGGGAAAAGCAGTTGCGCTATATCTTGTGTAGATGGATGAAGAGAAATTAAGCCCTCTTGCTTGGTTTCTTTTAAAGACGTGTTGGCGGGAATCCAGTTGTGTCACTTCCTGTGCAGATAGTTCACAGAAAACCTGTGATGTCCCTTCCTCTGCAGATGGATGTGGGAAAATGTGTGATTGTCTCAACTGCAAGGTATGAACCAGCATAAAAAACACTACAGCCCTTTGAGGCAGAAGTATTTAATGTTCAAAAATACTGACTAAGATTGCATCCTACTTGTCCTGTATTTATGCTAGGTAATACCTATATGTTGCTTTATTTCCTTTGAATACAAGTTTCTTAATGATGTATGGCAATTCTTCATTAAGATTCAGTGTCTGAATAGTTTGACTCAGAAGTTTTATACTTTATAAAGTTTGCTTACATTGGTGGCTTTGCTTAGAGGGGGGTAGCTTACCTCTCCACTAACGAACAGGACATTTTGAAAGTGCGTGAGAAGTGCTCAAAAGTACATCTGCACACACACGTTACATTTAACCAGTTTAGTGCTTGTGGTTAATGCAGTTCAGAAAAAAACTTCTAACCGCACCCCTCATGAACCTAGGTCCTATCACATTGGTCCTATGCCCTTTCAGATACTGATACAGGCTACACATAATTGTTTTTCCCTCCCCCCTGTAAAGTTCATTAAATGAATTCTAATATATTTAAAAAATGTTACTAGCCTAATGTGCTTACAAATACGTTTTTCACTATCTGTGCTAAATTGGACGTGCCACACTCACAAAGTGTGAGGTCCACCCAACCCAGAAGACCATGAGGATTTTTACATAAACTCCCTTTTCTACTGGCATACATGTTACTCCCCATATGCAAGTTGTTGGGTACATTTTATTGGTTTGAACTTTCATTCACCCAGGGTGTTGTGTTAATTAAATTGTTATCGTGGCTGTTATGAAACACAGTTAGTAGAATTAACATTTATTTCAATTTTTCTAAGGTAGCAATTTTTGTACGTTTAAATCTCATGAGTTTATATTGTGAATTGAAAAATACCCAAAGGTGAACAAATTGGCAATTCACGAAGACACATATGAGTGCACATATATAAAACCATCTTGCCTCAGCATATTTGCTAGGGCTCTGAGGTCTTCGCTAGCCTTCCCAAAATATATGCTGCAAATCCCCTATGAGAAACCAGGCTTTAGGTATTGGTTCAATATTCAAACATCTGTACAGTTCAAGTTGTTTTGCATAAATCTGCACTTTTTTTTTGTGAACTAGTGAAAAGACGGTTAAATTGAAAACAGTTGATATAAGCGGTGGGCAACCTTTTTGTGATGTTTGTCGACCTCTGCCGCTTACAGCATGGTCACAAGGGAAAGCTATGGGTGGAGAAGATGGGGATCCCATGTGACTTGTTAAAGATCATTGTACGCCTACATGAGGGGAACCGCACCAGGATTCGATGTGGCACTAAAGGGGAATTGACTGATCCAAATTGTATTAATAATGGCGTCAGCCAGGGGTCCGGCATGGCTCCTACCCTTTTTTCTTTATATAAATGATTGTGTGAATGACTAAATTAGATGTGGCAATGATTCACCTACCCGGCAAGCCACTTCTATGCTGACGATAGTCACCTGTTGGCAAAATCTTGTTGATAGCGTCTGTACATTTTGTGCAGACTATGTTCTTGCGGTAAATGCACCCTAAACGAAACTGACGGTCTATACCAGGAGAAAGAGGGTGAATGGCACAGTAACATTGATTAATGAAGTACTGGAAAGGGTAACTGAATTCGACTATCTAGGGGTCCGACTGGCTGATTCTCGATCATGGGCACCACAGATTGCAAAGATCTCCCACTCTGTAACTCATAAGGTCGGGGCTATCATTAAGATGGCCAAAGAGGCTGAGTGGTTTCCTATCCTCCCCGCGATAGTATTGAATACCATGAAAACGTGAGACGCGTCATAATTTGGTCTGGAACTTTGGGGTTATTGTAATCTGAGTGCTTTTGGTACCAAGGATAATAACTTTTTTTAGAGCTTTTACTGGGTTAGGAAAAGGAACTCCTTTGTTGACCTTGTGTGGCAGGATCTTGGCATTGATTTTGTTACTGAATTGGCGGCCATGAGACCATTGTTAAATTGGGTGCGTATCTGGACAACCAGTGATTTACAAGAATACAGAGCTGGCTTTACTGATATTATGACACTCTAACCTTCCAATTAGATCAAGTAGCTGAGTTATGTAAAAAAAACTTGGACAGAGCTGGGTCTACCAGATTTTTGGGAAGACCCCTCCCCCATCCCAGTCAATGCAGCCCAAATGGTTAAATTTAGGTACTGGGAGAAGAGAGCTGCACAAAATGAACATTCAAGTTATAAGCCGAGACTCTCAATGTGTTTTTTAAAATACAAATCAGAGCCTAAAGCTGAGGAATTCCCTGACTATATTCGTCCAGTGCATGCTCATACTCTGTTCCTGCAGTTTAGATATGGGACCTTGCCAACTGCCGTTTTTACTGAACTATGGAATTCCTCTAAGACACGCTAGCCAAGCTGGGGTGTTTGCACCTCCACCGATGAAACTGAGGATTCCTTGTTTTTTTGCCCTATGTACGTAACTCCTAGGCGCAAGTGGCTTGCTCCCCTATACATGTATGTATCTCTTGCAAATCGAGTACACAACCTTAGAATTTGCAAGAGTGACTCCTCTTCTGTGGTGGCAGTTTCTAAATGTCTCTGTGTGGAATGGTCTGTGAGGCACAAATTACTAGCACAGCTGCAGTAAATTGAGGTATAGGGTAAGATTTTGTGGCGCGTTATACCTGTTTTAATTATTTATCTGATATGTGTTATTCTCTTTCATCAGTAATTAATTGTTACTTTATGAGATATTTATTCTGCTGTTTCGTACATTTCTGATGATGAAAATGTATTTCCATCTGTCGATAAACTTTGAAACTTTGAATGGTATGCAAGATTTGCACTAGAGTAATAGCAACGTGAGACCTGATTTAAAGAAAAAGAAAAAAAGTGCTTTTAAGTTGGAAAGATGAGACTGTGGTAACAATTTTGAAAAAAAGGGCACAAGTCCATATAAATGATATTGTACGTGTGTGAACACAAATCTCGCTGCATTTTAGGCTGTGTACTACATGCAGGTCAATGCAGACAAAAATAGCTGATAAAATGTTTAATAAATGGGTGATATGATTTCTCTATCATCGTTAAGCTTTCAACAATGTTTTAGTTAATATAAGATGGGCTCAAAATGGTCAGCATCAGAATGAGAGCATCAAAAAGAGGTGGGGAATCAGATAAGGAAACAAAAGTACTTTAAACCAGTGTTAGAACCAAAGCATAAAGACTGCAATTAACAAATAGGCAGAATCTGAGTAAAGTATTTACTACAACCAGTAAATACCACTGCCCCAGGATGAGGTATTTAAAAGGTGCAGTAAATACATCTCTTTCATGTTTTCTGCTTGAAAATGAGATATAAACTGCATAGTTGGTGTATAGGTTGCACAGATTTGGGCTTTATTGTGGACCCTGTCAGCTGATAACTTTCACGACCGGCATAAATAAATCTGTCCAGGAAAAATTACGGGGAACAACAAATAATTATGACACTATCCGTAACTCCTTTCCTTGTGCACTCATCCGATTCTGGGGACCAAAATGAGCCTCCATCTGGTAAAGAGTGCCACAATAGGCACCCTCTTGACTACAGAAGATAAAAGAAAAAGCCAAGAACATATGGTTTTATTCCTACCTCAGAGGCGGGTTAATACACACCCAAAAAAGACTTTCTATCCCAAAAATCAGCATAACTGCCCTCGAATTAACTGGCATTGCTGGCATGCAGTCATCATTTACCCTGAGCTTCTACATAGCAACAATATCCCTAACCACATTTTATTGAGATATATTTATAGTGCTCTATTGGCATTTTGCTGTCAATCAATCTCCATCGGGACCTCCCCTTCCTTTTCCTGAATGGGCCGGACCTATTCATACAATTAAGGCTTTCCGTCTCTCGTTGTCCTTCATCAGTTTGCATGGTCATTTTCTCCCTTCTTGCATGCCAGATCGATAACTGAAGGTTCATATTTACCAGCGCTCGCTTTTGCGACATGTTACCACGTCATAAAGGTACCGTACGCCATCATCATCCCAATATTTTAATGTTATTCGGCTCTCCTATTGACAGACTAATAATAAGATGAAGTTCATCTGTGAATCTGTTAAAGGCAATAATGTGCCCAAGATCAAAAGGGAAGAAAATTCCATGTTTTGCGGAGTCCTTTGAAAACATCAAAATAAACCAAGTGGAACGCCTCTTCACAGTTTGAGATTTTGCTCCGAGAGGGATAGCCCATATCGCACCGATTTCCCTGGCTTTTGAGTGCCTTGGGCATGCATCTGGTGGGAGGGCAGGAGCACTTGCGGGTCACAACACAACACGTGGCACATTTTGCATTCAAATTCTAATCATCAATTAATCATAGCATTATTACTCAAATGGGCAACTACTTGTGAGTGTAATGGTTACCTTTGATGCTAGACATTGGCCATATGCTACCTTATTGTCTCTTCCATGAGCTATGAACTTATGAATTATTTAATACATTAATTGTATACTACACTATGTAAATTCATGCATCAATGAATATGGTTCATTAAATATTTATGTGTAAAGCATTATCTAGATCGACTAGTGATTTGAAAATGCCAAGGGGAGGGAATTCAGAGTGGTGTGACATTTCAGAGTTTTCATAAGTTTGGGGAGTTGTTTTCCCTTTATGAAATGTGCATGGTAATGAATTGGTGTGACAATATTGTTTCATTTCAGATGCCAATTATCAAGAGTGCTCTAGCATTAATTCTAGCTTCACACAACAATTATCCATTAACCGATATTTAGTAGTTTATTATAGATTACATTACCTGTCAAAGTCAAAGTGATTTATTGCAGGGACTGAGTAAAAATGATAACTCTCATGAAGCAAGATTAAATGCTGTGGCAGACAGGGACGCCATCAACAGTCAATACAGTAAACTAATGTTGTTTAAATGTGACTGTTTTCTTAGATGCAATGCTACGCTCATAACAGGAGGAATGAAGATTCTACAAGCAGATGCGGGTGGGTCAAACTAAGAAAGGGAGTAGAGACACAAAGAACAGCCAGGCAAGTGACATTGACATGACAAATATCCAATATTGAGCAAGAATTATCTCAGTGGAATATGGTGTGCACTGCTGTCTGCGACAGATAGCAAGGCCGCAAAAAGGTGATTCTGTGATATGAGTGTTGCAGCACAATCAGTGTCACATTTGACTCAGGTTTAGGAAGACTTTGCCTGTGGTAATTGTAAGAAAAATTGGTGCATTTTTATTAAAGACATGTTCAGGAAGCAAGTGGCCTTGTTGAGAAAAGTGTGAAACAATAACCACAGGCAAGAATGCAGCAATACTTTATCAAACGAGCAGGAGAAGGGTTTGTTGCAGCCATCCAATCGGATGTTTCCTTGGTAAGGGTAGTGGCCCATCGGGGTGTTCCAGATAATGTTTGAACAATATTTGACACAGAGAGTTCGAATGTGGCTTCCAGGGTGGTGGAGAGGCATGAGGGTCAGAAGAGTAATTAGTAAGAGGACAGAATGCATATCATGTTTACAAGTTAAGGCCAATCTCCCTATTCTTGCATTCTTTAGTTCCTGAATATGAGTTGAGGGCTTATTTAAACATCAGGGGGCAGATTTACAAGCCGCTTGCGCCTCCTTGCGCCGCCATTGCGTCACTTTTGTTAATGCACCGGCGGCGCAAACAATGCGGCCAATTAACAATGTGACGCATCTAGGGAGATGTGTCACGTTGTAAAGCCCTGCGTCACATTATACCTGCTCCAGGTATAATGTATGCAGGATGGGCGTTCCCACCAAAAAGCCTTGTAGAACTGACTCAGAGAAATTTATAACATTTCACTGCGTCACTCTACGCCTTCACTGTGTCAAAATCTCTATTGCTGCTCAGACCAGGTGTGAGGAATGACACATGTCTTTTGATGGACGTTATGGAAATGATAGAGGATATGGAAATTTATAGTTCTTCAAGGGAATGAGATGCTGTTTTAGTAAATATTTTAAGAATTTAAAAAAATGTGTATTCTTTGTGGTTTAAAGATCAATGATCTAAACAAACTTTATTCTGACTTACTGACTGACTGACACATGGCTTTTGGTATGGGACTCACCTATCTGTTGTGATGCATTGCTGGAGTTGCGTCACTTTCATGAGCAACTCCAGCAATGCATCACTTTTGTGCCAACAGATGCGTCAGTATTTCTGACGCATCTGTTAATCCTTGCGCCATGGAGCACTACATTGTAAATACAGCGCAGCCATGGTGGTGCAAGGATATGTGGTACTGGCACAAGGAAACTGACGCTTCTACGCAGATGTGTCTGTTCCATGTAAATCTGTCTCCAAGTATTCTGCGAATAAAGGGGTTTGACTGTGCTGAAGTACCATAAAAAATAACATAGGGAGCTATACCTACCAATAGCCCCAATACCAATTACCAAATAACCAGTCAGTTGGAAGTGAAGAAAGTTCAATCATTTATTATGCAAAATACCCCATAGAGGAGCCTCTCCAACCCTCACCCATCAGGTGCGCCGATAACACTGCTGGCTTACATTCAAAACAACACATATATACTTTCAGCACAGTACATGAAGTCACTGTAAATGGAAAAACACTACTTGGCTCTTAGGCCTCAAGGAAGGACCATATATGGCACTCATGATTAGTTCAAAGCTCTGCTTAGTTATTATTGGGGAGGTCAGGAGGGGTGACTCCCTTTCGTCCAGGTACCCGGGAGTGCAGGCACGGCACCTTCAGGAATGCGCTTAGCACACCCAAAGCCAGATGCGACCTTGAGTCCCAGGACAGAGGAAGAATGGTGTGCATTCAGCTGCTCTCAGTAACTCAATTGAATTGGGGCCTGACAACTATTGGAGAGTAACACGTGATCACTGCTCGGGCCTGGCACAGGCAGAGAAAAGATGGCGTCTGTATGGTTCTCAGCCTCGATGTAAACAGAACACACGAACAGCATATACCCTTATCAACTAGCTAAAACAGATATAGGTTAGGCATTGTGCATATAAAACGCAAAGAGTATATAGATATATCATGCTAACACAATATATAGATAAGGCTAATACTGCTAATATAGGGGGAATTGGATTTTTATCCCTCAGTGCTCTCAAAGATTGTTCAGAGCATTCCTTTACCTATATCTCGGAATTCTGATAGACCAGCCCGCTTATGTTTGTTGCTTTATCATGTGTTGGCAGGTTGTTAGTGTGTTGGGCAATCAAATCAATAGGTTTTCAGATTTCTGTAAATGCCCTTCCTTAAGGGACATGTGCTCGATGCACAACAGTTTCAACTGAACCCTTGTGAGAAATTGGTTTATTGGTTTAGGGGGGTGAAACCCCACTCAAACACCAACCACAATCCTTGTTGGGTGAACCACAAAAAAGACACTAAATTAACCTGTACTTAACCCTCTGGTAGCCTGCCACAAAAGCAATCAGGCATAACTTAACAGGCAATTTGTACAGTATTTATGCAGCACTTAAACAGTAATAAAGTAAAAACACAACTCAAGACAAATCCCTGACTAATTTTGTGAAATAGACTACAATGTAAAAATTATTTCGCACTGAAACAACGAAAATCAAATCAGTTGAACCGGGGTTATGCAATTTCAAAGATTTAAGGTGAGTATAGTGCTTAAAAGCAGAGAGCACCACTCGCGAGACCGGGTGAAAGTCACAAATTCAGGTCGACCACAATGTGGGTCGGATACAGGGACCAGGTTAGTCCTCATGAGGAAGTTACCTTCTAAATTCAGTGCAAAGAATTCCATTCACAATTAAGTAGGCACCGAGGAGCAGGGACAGCTTTGCAGATCGTCGACTCTGGAGTTCAAAGAGAAGGCCGAGATTCGTGGGTGGCCATCACTGTAGTGCGAAGATCCTGTTGTGTTGTGGCCCATCGATGCTGGAGCTTTGTTTTGGCGATCACCATGGGCTGTCAATGCTCTCGATGCTGTAGTACAAGAGCAGATCGTACTCTGCTGGTTGCCACTGGCAGTCGCTGTAGTGCATAGAGTTGGGTTCACTGGGCCTCTCTGTTGGCAGGTGGCGCGGGCTGCATGGTGTTGTCACAAACAGGCCTGCTTGTGTGCAGGAAGAGCCCAAAACTTCAGGATTTCTCCTTTTCTTCAAGGAGAAGCTCAACTGATACAAAACCAAGGGTGCAGGACCTGGCACACCTCTTTGGGATCAGGAACGCACCCCAGCACAGTCCAGCAAGGCTCAGGCAGGTCCATATGCAGGTTCAGTGCAGCAAGTTCGGCTAGGCAGTTGCAGGGAGGCTTGTGAAGCTTGTTTTGTCCAAGCAGCTGACCCTTGGAGTCACTTCAGCCTGTGATGAAGGGTGCAGGTCCAGTCTTCCTACTCAGACAATAGCACAAGCCTTAGGCAGGTGCAGTTGCAGGTCCGGGCAGGTTCAGTGCAGCAGGGCAGCTGGGTGGTCCTGCTTCTTTAATATCCACAGGTCCAGGAATGTACTGAAGAGTTGGTCTGAGGGTCCCCTTTTTTATACCTGGTGCCCACTTTGAAGTGGAAGAAACCTTTGGAGTTTTCCCCCCTATAGAAGTGTCTGTAATTTCCTGCCTTCCTGCCCTGGTCCCAGTCTGTCTGCAGGCACAATAGACTAGTGTGAAGTCCTTTGTGTGTGAGCTGAGGCAGAGTCTTTGAAGTGAAAGCGTGCCAGGTGACAGCACCGCCCCCTCATTAAGTCAGGGTGGCCCACCCTGCCGACACCCAGACCTTCTTTTGTGTGACTATCTAGGAGGAATACTCAAATTACAACTGCCACTACATCTAGTATTGTGACCTGGGAAACAGGCTGTAGGCATCAAATGGGGAGGAGAAGAAAATGTCAAAGTTCTAAGTATAGTATAGTTAATTGTGATTTAAAACCCGACTTTATAGAAGCTGATCAATAATCGGGCGGACTTATTGGTCCGACTTTGGGAGGTTTGGGTCGGCGATGGGTTGGAACTGGACGACGAGGATTGGCAATCGGCACTCTCCTCTCCCAAGGAGGTTGCCATTCCTGCCCGTCTCCGTTTGGTTCAACTTAAAATCCTTCATCGAGTGTATGTCACTGGTCCGCGTCTGGTGACGATGGGCTTTTCCCTGGATGGGTTATGTAAGCGTGGTTGTGGGTCGAGTGCTACTTTTTTACACATTCTTTGGGAGTGCCCGGTTGTGGCGGCTTACTGGACTGCTGTGCTTGAGGTGATGACTGCTGTGACTGGTGTTGCCCTGCGGCCGGAGCCACGACGGTGTCTGTTGAATGTGTGGGAGCCCACTGACTACTCTGTAGCCCAGACCAGATGGGCTACCTTGGGTTACATGATTGCGAAACGGGATATTGCGCAACTCTGGGGCGCATCCAGGCCCCCTGAGGTCTCGAAATGGGAGGACAACATGGACTGGTCCATGTTTCGTGAGAAGACTGTATATGTGGCCAGGGGCAGACCCGGGGCGTGGACGAAGATTTGGGGCCAGTGGAATGAATATCGTGGGGATATCTGTACCCCTCCCCTTGTAGGCACTACTGATGTTGTCCTATCTCCCTAGGCGAGCGTTCCCGGAACCTTTTCATACTGTTTTGTGAATTTCCGATTCTCCCCGCTGCCCCCCCCCCCCCGATCTTGTTAGAGCCTCAGGGCTCTTGGTATGTTCTCCTGATTGTAGACCATCCCCTCCGTTCTTTGGGCTGACCTTGATTACTGTGCATTCGCCTTTTTAGTGTTTGTTTTTCTTTTTGTATAAAATAAAAATTCAATATGCTCTGTGATATGTTGGGAGTAATGCTTGGTACTTGATTTGTGCCTGACCACGGGAGTACATTTCTAATTCATGCCTTGTGCCTTATTATTAGCGGCCAGCCCGTGAGGTTGTAGGCCCATTCTTGTATTTTTCTATGCTTGCTCAAATAAAGGTTTTTGAACAAAAAAAAAAAAAAAAAAACCCGACTTTATGATTAATGCAATTTGAAATTAAAAAATTTCAGACACCAAACAGACACCCAACAACTCTTTTCTGCCTGCTCCCAAACAAACCTATTGCTTATTAAATTGTATATTGATTATTAATTGTAAATTGTATGAAATGTGATAAGGTAACCCAATGTTATCCTATGTGAGTGGTAGGCCATGGAGTAGTGAAAAACAAATGTAGGAGTTTTACACTACCAGGACATGTTGACCTGAAAAGTACATGTTCACATTGTTAAACACAATGCATCCTGCCTTATATGCTGTTTGCAACTACCCTAGGGGTGACATATGGATTTAAAAGGGAGGCTTAGACCTGGACAAATTTTTATTTTACCAGGTTGAAATTGCAGTTTAAAACTGCACACACAGGATGCAGGGGCAGGCCTGAAACATGTTGAATAGGGGCTACCTAGGTGGATGGCACAGGAAGTGCTGCAGGCCCACTGGTAGCATGGTGGCTGTTTCAACTGCGCAGGTACAACAATCAAGCATAGTGGTTTCACAAGCAGTGAGCAAGATTGAGTATATTGAGTATATATTCATTTGCAACAGAGACAGTAGTAAGCATTCATTTAAAGGTTTACAGTGGCGTTAAAAGTGGGAGAAATTAAAAACATGAGAGCCAGAGGTTGGCAATCACATAGCCACCAGGCTAGTGAGTGAGTGCAATCTAATAGTAATCGGGTTCATTACTTTTCAACTGTTTTATGGACATTCAAACATATTTAACTTTACAGTGAACACCTGAACGATCACACTACAGCTTAGCTGCAAGTATGAACAGAAGACTTAAAGCTTAATTTGACACGTATTTCAAAAATTCTCAGAATTCCTTTCAGAAGTACTCATCTGAAGCCGTGGAAGTCCCATTACCTCATTAGTGAAGAAAATGTGAAGATCTACACTTGTAGGCTTACATCTAGCATAAGTGAGGATTTACAAATGTGTAGGATTCTCAAAGATTCTCAGGAGTACTCCAAGAAAAGTTTGATAATTTCCATTTATGTTAGCAAAATGGGAACAGGCTTGTATAGCACTCTAATGCTCTCTGGGCCTGATCAGCACTATAGAAAATCATCTCAGAATAATAACCCAAACAAATATCGGATGCACATCTGCCTTCCTTATCAAATTTTTGCAAACAGAAAGAAACATACAGTTTTGCACTTTCGGCTCACAGAACAAACACACATCTGAGAAGAAGAATTATAAATTGCATTCTGCTGGGTAAGGGGGCTCAGTTGAAAATTCCATCCACT
Organism: Lissotriton helveticus; assembly: GCF_964261635.1. Taxonomy (NCBI): domain Eukaryota; kingdom Metazoa; phylum Chordata; class Amphibia; order Caudata; family Salamandridae; genus Lissotriton; species Lissotriton helveticus. The sequence continues at coordinate 1,263,322,771 of NC_136059.1, read as the reverse complement.
CCAAGTATTTGTGTTTGACATCATGTTTGAATCCCAACAAGTCCACTTAGCAGTTCATTCTTCCAAGGTACATAAAATGAGTACCACCAAGTTGGGTAACAGGAAACATCGGTTACTTCAGCACTAAGATATCCTTCGGTGTGAATGTGCGCTTTACCAGTTGACATGGTATGTTATGCATGTCATGTTATTTGGTATGCATTAAGTTCTATCTCACTATGGAGAACTTATGAGCAGAATATTTCTGCTTGTGGGTTGAATAATGAAAAAACAGTTTCAAGAAATATTTAACATGATAACACAAGCCTGTATGTTCTCAGAAGCAACGGTGGCACCAAAGTTAATGTGTTATATTCTCCGAACAAACAGAGTACTATTAAGGTATGACCAAAGTGGTCAGGTGCCCGGGGCTTCCACCTTCCAGGTCCCTCTAGTAAAATGATTGGATCAGTCAGAAGTCCCGTTGTTCGTGTGCATAAAACCAGATTTATTTTTAAATTTGACACATGGGCCATACACTTCATAGAAGCTTTGTGCACATGCCTAGCCTTCTGACCCCAACTCTTGCACACGCAGGCAGTTGGTGGTTTTTAAATTCAAAAGAATCTTTCTCTCTCGTGTCTCTCTTCTGACTTTGCCTCACCTGACCTCTTGTACATCACCCCTCTCTTTTTACCTCTTTCTTTCTCTTCCTTATTCCATGTCTGCGTACTGACCACACCTCCTCTCTCTCTTTATCTTTAACCATCTCTCTACATCCCTGCTCTCTGCCCCCCTTTCCTCTACTGGTCTCTCACCACCACAGCTCTCTCTCTCCCACACTATGTGGCACCTCTATATCTCTATCTCTATACCCCTCTCTGTATCTACACTCTCCTTCTATCTTGCCCCTTCCTCTGCACCTCACTGCTCTGTTTACATTTCACCTTCCTTTATCTCTTCAACTTAAGCCCTCTCAAACTCATCTTTTTACCTAACCTCTCTCTTTCTCTCTCTATCTCTATTTCTCACTTCTTTCTACCATTCGCTCAACCTTTTCTCCACCTCACCACCTTGCCCCTGATATCATACTCCACTTCATTTATCTTTCTACCTCACAACTATCTAATGTCCCTTTACCTCACCAAACTCACTTCCAGTACCCAACCTCTCAAGTTACCCCCATTTGTTATCTTACCTCTCCACTTCCCATCTTTCTTGTTACCTCTGTTTATTCTACTCCACCTCTCTCACTTCCTCACTCCTTTCTCACTCTCTCTTATCTCTACCTCTGTCTTTTTTCTCTGTTACTACCTCTTTTCATCTCAATTATTTTCCGCAGTTATCTATATTATTTCCTCCTCCCTACCTCATGCCTCTATCTTTCTCTCTTTATACTACTCAGCTCTGTCTCTATCTTTCTCTGAATCACAGCCCTCTTCATCTTACAGTATCTACCTTAGTATCATTCTCACTTCTTTATCTATCTCACCTCTGTCTCTTAACTTTACCTCATTTCTCTACACACCTCATCTCTTTCGTCTCTTAACTCCTCTCTCTACCATTCTCAATGCTTCACTATCCTTTAATTGAACTGTCTTTTTATTCCTCTTCTCATTTTGACCCTCTCTCTAACCCCCAGCTCTCTATACCTTCCATATCTCTATACTACTCTCAATACATCACATCATCACCTGTCTAACTTGATATCTCTCTGACTCAACCTCTAAGTTACCTCTCATTCTGCTTTGCCTTTTCTATTTTCCCCTTGCATCCCTCCAAAATCAGTTCATGTATGTTTGCTTCTCCTGATCTCTATGTCTCTAGCTTTCTGTCTCTTCCTCACTTCTACCTGTCTGTGTCTACGTTTCTGACAACCTCACTGTTTTTTCTTTACCTTTCATCTTTTCCTACCTCACTGATCTACCTGTCTCAATTCTATCACTCCCTCCCTTCTTGCACTGATTCACCTCTATTACTATCCAGCGCTTTTAATCTCTCTTTCCTTCTTCTGTCTCTAGCATTCACTTTACGCGCCAAAGGCGAGATCACGTTCCCAAGAATGGTGTGGACACTTAGGGGCATATTTACTAAGAAGTGATGGAGTTTGGCGAAAGCCTTTCTGGCTTAACACCGCACTCCGCCACTTCTGAATGCCAATGCAGGCACCCTTGCACCATAGTGCAAGGGTGTCTGTGTTCAGGGGAAGATTGTTTATGTGTGCAGGAAGGTGTCCCTTCCTGCACATAAACAATCTCTTAATGGTGTTTTGTAACTTCTATGTGTGCTGCTTAATGCAGCCACTTAGAAGTTGCAAATTGTCATTTTTTTTAAACAATCAATGGCGTTTTGCTGTTTCCATTTGTGCTGCACAACAAACCACACATGGAAACAGCAAAAACGAGGATAAATGAAACATTTCTCCTCATTTCACCAGGTTAAGACAAGGTTTTCCTTGGTCTTAATTTTGGCGCTGTCTCCTATTTACACTATACTTGTAAATATGGGGCAACGTCAAAGTGAATGGGTGTTGCAGTAGAACACTCACAGCAACATCTATTGTCCTCCCTTTTGCGCTAAGTTTAGCGCGAAAGAGTGCTTTATTTACAAGGCACCGTTAAGCCATGTTAAGTGGCTTAACACTGCATTGTAAATAAGGAGAAGCCCCTATCACCACTACAATGTCCTGAAAAGTGACGATGTGGTGGCATTAGGGGTTTGTAAATATGCCCTTTAGAAAGAGGAGGCGGGGGACAATGCAAGGGATAAGAATCAAGGAGACAATTAGCAGTTTTCACTGATAAATTATGAAAATCTTAAGAGCATTTTTTGATTCTCATTGTAGCCCTCAGAAAGCCAGTTGTGAAAGAGATTTATTTGTGATTACAAAAATCTGGCAATTAAAGCTGCAATCTTAACCACTTTGATCACGTCTTATTTCCATTCTATCTATTAGTCCTCTAAACATCTGCTTAAGTCATTCTTACCCTATCCTTCCAAAGGCGAGCTGCGCTCTGAATTCCTTTTAAAGTGATGTTGTTTCAAGTCAAACAATTTTGATCTAGATATACGAAATTCGCAATTTGAAATTCCTAAATAGCTAATCCGTAGAAAGCTCTATTTGGGAATCACAAAAGGTAATGTATGTAACCTGTGATTTCCTATTCAGTTTCCGAAGGAATCTCATTCACTATTAGGAAATCGCAAATTTGGATTTCCTAGTAGGAAATTGCTAATTTGTAAATTTGAAACCATTCGTACCTACAGGCCCTATAATCTCCCCATACCTAAAAAAGCAAAAATGAATGTGTCCTTGTGTAATGTAACTGGTGCTTGCATACAGCGATCTAATACCTTTAAGTTATGATTGTGTCCCTGAAAATTAGAAGGGTATTACAGGTTGGATTTGCCATTTTATGGATCTGATTCCACATTGGCAGAACAGAATCCGGGGGAAGGTTCCTGTAACACAATAAGAATTGTCATGGAATGTCCTTTATTTAATAGTCCTCTTTCCCTTCCTTTATAGCTTCCTTGGACTGGAAACTCTGACCAAGAAGGCTATTGTGTGTTTCAGCTATTTCGATGAAACCGCCATTCCTCCTGGTGCCTTTGCTACTGG